>NC_138084.1:867500-2130000 GCF_964212035.1 Myotis nattereri
TGCAGCTCTGCTGAAGGGGGGAAGGGGTCCACTCATTGGGTGGAGTATGGCTCTGCTCAAGGGGGAAGTTGTCCCACTCATGGGGTGGGGTATGGCTTTGCTGAGGGGGAAGGGGTCCCACTCATGGGGTGGGGTATGGATCTGCTGAGGGGGAAGGGGTCCCACTCATGGGGTGGGGTATGGCTTTGCTGAGGGGGAAGGGGTCCCACTCATGGGGTGGGGTATGGATCTGCTGAGGGGGGAGGGGTCCCACTCATGGGGTGGGGTATGGATCTGCTGGGCCTTGGGGCCAGGCCACTGTAGGAATTGGGCGGGTTAACTGAGCCCATGTTCATCTCCAGGATCCAGGGTGGACCCAGCCTTTGTCTCTGAGCTGGGGGAGGGGGTCATCGCCCCCAAACTGGAAACTGGTGACAGCGCACGAATCCTCGCGCCCCCTCCCCCACCCTCCCCCACCTCCCACTGTTCGCCGTCGCTCTCCGGGTTTATGTGAGACTGGCAGGGAGCGCTTGGAAGCCAGGCTGGTGGGTGCCGCAGGGTGGTCCTGGCCTCAGGTCCCCCCACAGAGTCCAGGGAGCCCGCTGCTGGCCTGTCCTCCCCCGCCCGCCCTGCAGGCTCCGGGCCCCTCCCAGGGAGCTAGCTGCAAACCTGCAGCCACGGGGGCTCCACTTTGCATGTGGGGGAAAGGGGGGGTCCCCAGGCTGCTACCACAGCCAGGACCAGTCCCCTCAGAGGTGGTGGCTTCCTGGGGCACAGTCTGACCTGGGATGTGTGGGGGGACAAGGGAAGCCTGGGGCAGGTGGCACTCGCCAGCTCTGCCAAGAGGAAGTGCCCCCGTGGGCTGCCCGGGGAGGTGAGCGGACACACACACACGCACACAACGAGTTGCAGCAATTTTTTTGGCCTCTTTATTTGGAACCCAGCGGACGGGGCCGGGCAGCGGTGCGGCCGGCTCAGGACCTTCTCAACGGAGATGTCAGGTTTAGAGGAAGCGACTAGAGAGAGAGAGAGAGAGACAGAGAGAGAGAGAGAGCGACAGCGCGGAGAGAGAGAGAGACTGCAAGCGAGGCGGGCTGGCGCGCAGGTGGCGGGCGCGCAGGTGGCTGGCACGCGGGCGGGCGCTAGGCTGGAGGGCGCCCCCGGGGTCCGCTATGGAATCGATTGGCAGGGGACCCCCAGGTGCAGTGCGTGCCTTGCTTGGCAAAGCCAAGGGCCAAGCTGCCGCGGGCAGAGCGGCCCACGCCTGGGCATAAATAGAAATATAAGTTAGTATAACTTTTTTTTTTAACTTTTTGTACAAATATACATGTTTCCTTTTATCCTTTTTTTTTCTTTTTTTCATTTTTTTTTTGCACTGAGTTTCAGCAGAGATTAAACATTTTATATAAATGACTCTTAAAGCTTCACACCTTGGGACCAGTGTACTCGTCGGTGCAGAATACATTTAGACATAAAAGAGTTATTAATACATTGCACAGTTTTCAAACTTTAAACACAAAACCGATCGCTGCTCGCCAGCAGCTGCTACATGGACGGTCCCAGCCGGGGCCCAGGCTTGTCTCCTGTCCGCTGCTCAGTGGGTTCCCTCGGGCTCTTTGGGCGAGAGGCTGCGGAGAGAGGCGCCGTGAGCACGGGGGCCACGCGACAAAGGGACCCGCGCCCCGCCCCGCCCCCGCCCCCCCGCGCCCCGCCACCACGCACCTCATCTCATCCGCTTGCGCGGGGTCTGCTCGGCGGGGCCCACGCCCGGACCGCCGCCAGGCGCGGAGCAGCCGCCGGGCACCTCGTTGGCCGCCTTGGGCTCGGGCGCGGACCGCTTGCGCTTGGCGAAGAAGTCTGCGGGGACGCGGGCGGGTCAGGGCGGGGCCGGCGGGCGCGGCGGGGTCCGCGGCGGGTCAGCTTTGTTTACGTCGCCCCGCGAGCTGCTGTGTCAGCGTTTCCCTGGTCCCGCGGCCAAGCCCCCCGGGCGCCACGCACTTAACCCGCGCGCGGCCGGGACGCGCCGCAGGGCGGGGCCGGGGCGGGGAGCCGCGCCCTGGGCGCTGCGGGCCCTTTAACGGCGCGGGAGGAGGAGGCGGGGAGCGGGGAGGCCCCCGGGGCCGGGGAGCCCGGCCAGCTGGACAAAGCCGCGCCGGGCCGGGCGGCCGGGGCGGGGCGGGGCCGCGCGGGACTCACCGGAGATCAGAGGCCCGGCCAGCTTCTTCATCGCGGCGCCTCCCGCGGCCGCGGCGTTGGTGGCAGCCCCGGCGGCGGCGGGGGCAGCGGCGGGTGCTGCGGGGGCTGCGGCGGGGGCTGCGGGGGCCGCGGCCGCAGCACCCGGCGCGGGGCGCCCCGCGAGGAGCGGCTCCGCCAGAGGCTCCGGATTGCGCGGCGGCGGGCCGGCCTCCGGCTCAGCGATCTCCTGCGGAGCCGCGGCCGGGGCCGGGGCGGGGGACACCTCCGGGCCGCTGCTGGGCGGCGGCGACGCCGGGGCGTCCCCCAGCTCGTCGAGGGGCTCCTCGGCCGGCGGCGCGGGGGGCGGGTTAGCGCCCGCGCCTTCCGGGCGGGGCCGGGGCGCCAGCAGCAGGCGGCAGCGCCCCACCTGCACGGTCTCGCGGTAGAAGACGGGCACCGACTCGCTGTCCACCTCGGTCCACTGCAGACGCCCGGGGCCGCGCAGAGGCACGTCCTGCTGGAAGTTGTAGTCCCAGCGGCGCTGGTCCTCGGCGCTCAGCTCGGCCAGGCGCATCTGCAGCTCGCGGCTCAGCTCCTCGTGGTCCACGGGCCCGAAGAGGCTGCGGCAGGCGCTGGTGCGCGCCATCGGCGGGTAGGCGCGGCGGGAGACCAGGCGCTCCATGGCCAAGTCGCTGCGGGGACACACGACGGACAGGGCTCGGGGCGGCGCGGGAGAGGCGGGGAGCGGGGGGGCGAGAGGGCGGCGGCCGCGCAAGGGAGACCCCGCGCTCGGAGTCTGCGCTTGCGGGGCAGCGGGCGCTACCTGACAGTCGGGCCGTGCACGGCTCCTGAGTCGCTGGCGGTGTGGTCGGCTGGCGGCCGCGCCCCCTCGATGCCCGTCCTCGCTCGCAGGGCTGGTCAGGCCTGGCTGGCACCCCCAGAGCGCAGAGCACTCGCCTGTGGAGCGCCCAGCCCGCGCGCGCCCCTTTATACGCGAGGGTCCCCCCCGCCCCCCCCCCGGCGCGCGGGCCCCGCGATTAGCATAAAGTAGTATTTTCAGTTTCAACAACACGCCCGCGATTGGCCGCGCCGCTCCCCCCGCGCGCGCCGGCCCCGCCCCGCGCGCCGCCCATTGGCCGCGGGCGCCCCTCCTCCCCCCACCGCGGCGGGCGGGGCGGGCGGGCGGGCGGGCGGATTGGCGGGGCGCGGGCCAGGGGCGCGGGGCGGGGGCGGGGCCGGAGTTAAAGGGCGCTGCGGGCGGTAACGTGACACCCGCGCCCCGCCCCCTCGCCCCATGCCCCCCCACCCCCGCGCCCGCCCCCCGGGGCTCCTTTGTCTGCAGGCGGGGGCCGCTCCGCGGTGGCGGCTGCCCCCCCCCAGCCGGCGCGCCCTCCCTGGCACCGCGAGCCCCGCGTCCGGCCTGGACCGAGTCGCCCCCCGAGGGCGCCCAGCCTCGGGGCTCCCCGCGCCCGCTGAGGGGGTTGTGCCCGCCGCCGTGCGCTGGTCCCGGGCAGGGGCGAGGCGGGGTCTGCAGCTGCCCCCCTCCCCCCCGCACGGCCCGCTGCGCTCGGGGCTGGGGTCCCTGGTAAGGCTCCGCGCACCTGGAGCCCGAACACACCTGCTGGCCCTCTGGCCCGCGAGCGGGAAGGGGGAGGCCGGAGGGAGGCCGGTCCGCTCCAATCTTTCACCGGAGCCGCGCTGCCGCCGCCCTGAGTTCTGGCCCTCTGAGCCCGGGCTGAAGCCTCGAGGCCGTGGGGCCCCCCAGCCCTGCCCAGCGGGTGGGAAACAGGTTCTGGATCGTGTCCCTGATGGGGTCGGGTTGGCACCTCTTGGGCCTGGGCCGGGCCACGCCAGGCTGCATTCGGCCCGTCGGGCATGGGTCTGGCTGGGGCCGCTGCTGGGTGGCTGTTGGACAGGGCACTGGGGGCTTCTCCGTTGGGGTTGGCCGGGCACTGCCCAGCTCAGGGCCTGGACGGCTTTGCTGCTCCTCTGTGCCAGCCTGGTCTCTTGTCACATGGGGAGCCCCCCCCCCCTGCCGGCCCTGCCACCTGCCCTGGCTGCATTGGAGCCGCACCTCTCCTCCAGCGTCTCCTCCAGCGGACGGCGTGCACCCCTGGGTGCCCGATAAAGACTGTAAGAATGACAGTCGCGCCAGCCAACGGGCCTGCCACCGTGCGGGGCTGCGGAGCGGCCAGGAGGGAAGGACCGGGCGGGACTCGTGCCCTGGTCCCCACGCTGGAAGAGGGCGTGGCGGGGGGCAGGTTTGCCGTGAGGAGCAGGTGTGTGGACGGACTGGGGCGCCCGCCCGTGCGTGAGTGCGGGTAGTTCAGTGACAGTGGCCGCCCGCAGCATGTGACACGGAGTCCTGCCCGGGGGCTGGGAGGAGCACGTCCTGCCTGCCTCACCTGTTCTGCAGGGAAGGGAACTGCCTCCAGCTGCCTGGCCTCCCAGCTCGTTTCTCTGGGGGCCGTGGGACCCCTCCTCTCTCAGCAGAGAGGTGACCCCATCTTTGGCGTGACCCTGAATTGAATCAGGAATGGTTTACGGGCTTCCCGAGCCTGGGCCCTCCCGGGGCAGCAGGGGCAGAGCCGGGGGCGGGAGGGCAGCCCCGGGGCTGGAGCTGGAGGCCGGGGCCCAGGCCACCCCAGGCGCCCGGTTCGGAAGTAAACGTCTCTCTGGATACAACCACCAAGTTCTGCTTTTGTAATTCAGAGGACACGGAAGGAAGCAAAGGGAGGCATGTGTGTTCCTGGTGCTGGAAACAGCACTGCAGTCCCACGGCCTGGGGTCCGGGAGCCCTGGTGGGGGGGTGGGGGGGCCGGCGCCCTGCTGGCACCTGGCACGTGCCCCTCATCACGCTGGCCACGCCCTCGGAGTGGATGGGTGCCGGTCCCCAAGCCACCCTTCTCCTCCAAAGGCACGGACGCCACCAGCCTTTGTCCCAGCCCTGAGCAGAGGGGCCCAGCACCACAGCCCTGCGGCCCAGGGAAGAACAGCGGGGACGGTGGGGTTCGGGGGCGGGGGACCCGAAGCCGCAGAAACCCCGAGTGACCGCGCCGAGCAGAGCCACGGGCCCACGGGCGCCCCTGCACACCCGCCTGCGCCGCGGGGAGAAGTACCCTGTTATTGCGTCTGAACCGTAGAAGTGGGGTGTCGGTTGCAGACGCACTTACTCGCATGTGACTCGGGCTCTTTCCGAATGGGGCCCGGAGGATCGGGAAGGCTGTGGGGTGCCCTTCTCCCGGCGCCCCAGGCGGCGAGATTTCCCGGCTCCTTTCACAGCCTAAGACTCCGATCAACCCTCGCCCAAGTGCCGGCGGCGCGAGCCTGGCCGCATGCTGCCCCCTGGTGGCCGGCTCCGCAGCAGCGCCTCTCGGCCGCCCCAACCTCCCTTCTCCGGGGGAGCCCTGCCAGGCTGCTCTAGAAACCCACTGGGGCCGCGGCCGACCCCCTCCTGCGCCCCGGGGCCCTGCGGGGGTGTCTGTGTGTGCGCCCCAACCAGCAGCCTCTGACGCTGTCCAGGGCGCTGCCCCTCTGCAGAGGCCTCACCGATCACACAAACCCGGACAGCCCGGCCCCCGCCTCCGGGATCCTCCCAAGAACCCACAGAGGGAGGCATTTGGATGCCCGTTTTGCAAGGGAGGAACCCGCGGCTCCCAGTGGCTCCCAGCGGCTCAGCGGTCTGTGCGCCCCGCAGCCGGCGGGAGCAGGTCTGAGCCGTTCCCCACCCCAGCCCCCACGACGCCCAACTTCGAGGCTTGGAGGGCAGGAAAGCAGGAAGAATGTCCAGGGCCCCAGGTTAACCTCCCCTGACAACCCCCAAGCCCCAGACCCCGGGCTGGGCATCAGGGGGACACAGCCCTGCCCAGGATGGCTGGCCCCTGGCACCTCCCACCCCGACGGAGGTGACAAGGCTGCCGCAGGGCCAGCGGCCTTTCCCTGCAGACCTGGACTGGTCCCCCTCCCTCCACCCACCAGGGCCGAGCCCTCCCTGCCTCATCCACTCCCCCCGCAGTTGAGGGGCACCCACACGGCCCCCCAAGAGCCACCCCCCTTGACCTCAAGCCGCACCCCCAAAGGGGTCCTTCCATAAGGCCCTGGACAGCAGACCCTGAGAGCCCCCCTGAGAAGGCCCCGGCCCCTGAGCCCCCCTTCTCCTCCCCAAAATGGGGCCCGGAGGCCCCGCGGGTGTGGGGAGTTACAGATTAACCAGCCGGCCCAGCGCCAGGCGGGGCCAGCTCTGCGCCCGCCCGCGGGGGAGGCTTTGCTTGGCGGGGGCCCAGCGCCGGGGCCAGAGCCTTCCTCCCGACCGAGTTCCCGCGCTCGGCTCGCCCCGCCCCAGCCCCCGGGACGGGCTGTTCTCCCCGCGGCTGCCAGGCACGTCCTCCCCAGGTGCCGGCCGCCCCGTGGTGATGGTCGGTCCTCGGGCTCTGGTTACAGGGAGCACGGGGTCCCCGCCGGGTCCTCGCCCCGGACTCGATGGGCCAGGGGAGGGGCGGCGGACCCGGGAGCACCCTCCCCCACTCTGGGCCTGAGGTCTCCAGCAGGGACCCCTCCCAACTGGTTGGGAACTTTCTGCTTTTAACACTGACCGACCCGGGAGGCCCCGGGGCAGGCGCGGGCAGGGAGGGGTCTCAGACATCGCATGGCCAGCTCGGATCCACCAGCACCCCCACCCCCGGGCCCCTCCTCAGGACCCGACAGGGCGGGCTGGCGGGGCTGGGGGGCCTCACTTTGCCAGGGAAATGGCAAGACAAACAGATCTGGGAGGAGCCGGTGCCCCCTTCCTGGATCTCACGCCCCGCTGTGCCCCGACTCTCTCTCTGCTTTCCGTGGACTGTGGGGACCCCTCTGAGTCGGCCTCTTCAGCCCACGGGACACGCCACGTGGAGCTCAGAGAAGCCAGAAGTGCCATGTGAGGGTCCCCGTCAGCACCCCGTCCCTCCCCACAGCAGGGACCTGGCCCTGTGGTCACAGAGGAACAAGAGGCAGACCCCCGCCCCCTCCCCCCCCCCCGCCCCCGTGTCCGGGACCCCAGAGCCTCCTGAGCCTCGGTAGAGCCCATGGTGGGCGCGAGGTGGGCACCGGCCACTGGCCGCTCGGGGACAGTCTCTGGCGGGAGAGCAGGCTCAGGCCCACGTCCATGGTCGGGGTCCGGGGTCGGGGAGCCCTCCCCACGCCTTCGCCCTGCGTTCATCCTTCCTCCCGCGAGCCTGGAGGTGAGCAGCAGTTCACCAGCACAAGGCCAGGAGGTCAAAGGCACCGAGCTCTGGCCGGTCCTCCGGGGGCACAGAAATGGGGGCTCAGCAGAAGGGGCGCCGGCCCCTCCCTCCCCCCAGAGCCTGGGCCGCCTGCCAGACCAGGCCCGCCACCTCCCCGCCAGCCAGCAGCCCCAGGCCTGAGGCCCAAAGCTGGACACCGGCTGCCCCCTGGTGGCCACGGACGGCACCGCAGCCAGCAGCCTGGGGGGCCCCCCCGCACCGGGCCTGAAAGAGGACCCCCAACCCACTGGCCCCCTCTACCTTCACTGGTTCCTCACCGGGTGGGCAAGGACCCAGCTCTCCGTGACCCCAACTCTCCTCAAGTCTAAGGTGGGGGCGCCTGCCCAATGTGCCCGGTCAGGGCTGTGTAGGGGGAAGATTTATTTAAATAAATAAATGAATACATAAATGAATAAATGAATGAATACATAAATGCATGACACCCCTGGGTGCGGGGAGCTGTCCCTCACACCTTAGTGGGAATTGCACGCAGGGCGGGCAGGGGCGAGGGGGCCAAGGAGCAGGGAAGGGAGGAGGGAGAGACGGAGGTTAGAGCCGCAAGCTGAAGGCCAGCCCCCTCCCCCCTTCTCCCCCCCCCCCGCCCCCTCCCCTCCTGCTTTCCCCTCTCGCCCCGCAGCCCTCCGCCCCTTCCTCTCTCCCTCCCTCCTCCCCCAGCTCCTCCTCTTCCTTTTCCTGCCGGTCCCCCCACGGCCCTGCCTCCCAGCGCCCTCTGCCTTCCCTTTGCGTCAGTGCAGCCAGGCAGACCCTGGGCTGCGGAGTGAGGCTGCCTGCACCTGCCCCCCTGCCCCCTGCCCCCTGCCCCCGCCTGCCCTGCCTGGGCCTGGGCCTGGGCGACCACGAGGGGCACACACTCAGCACCTGGGCTCAGCGCCTCCCATGCCAACGTGGAAACCCTGGCTCCCACTCTGGGCAGGGAGCTGGGCCCCACACAGCCCTTCCCGGCAGGAGCTTGGCCTGGGGAGCAGCACCCCTAGGTGCTTGGGGGGGGCTGTCACCTAGGCAAGCAGGCCTGAGGGACATGTGTGCCCCACTCTCCCCATCGGCCGCCACCCCCTCCCCCAAATGAGCCTACAGCCGAAGGGAGCCCTGGGGTCCACCTCCCGCCGCCCACAGCAGGTGCAGACACGGAACCTGCAGAGCTGTGGGCTGGTTGTGCCATGACGGCGGGCAGTGGGGTGCAGCTGGAACCCCGGCAGGGGCACCCCAGGTTTGGGGTGAGGAGGAGCCTGGGAAGGAGGGAGCCCAGGAGGGAGGGGCCGCGCACAGGCCCTGAGCCCCTCACACCGGGGCTGAGGGCTGGGTCCCGGCTCCGGCCAGGGGGCGGCTGCACCTGGAAGACCCCGGTGCCCTGATGCCCAAGGGTCCAGCTCAGGGCCCGGATCCTGTGCCCGAGGAGGGGATGCAGGTGCCACCACCCCCGGCTGGGAGGGGGGTGGTGAGGGCTGGTGGGCAGGCCCTGGCCGGGCAGGGGCCCAAGAGGGGGAGTCAGAGGCTCCCAGGCCCTGGGATGTGAGGGGGAGGGGGACGGGGAGGGGAGTCTGGGAGGATGGGGCCAGGAGGGGCCTCGTGGTGCTGGAGGGCAGCCGGAGGCCAGAGGCAGCAGCCCTTGCTGGGCTCCAGGGAGCGCGCCCAGGATGCCGGTGGCCGGATCCCTGCTGGTGGCAGCGGCTTTCCCACCCCAGCCACTCCCTGCCAACAGCACCCACAGCTAGAGGGATGGGCGGGGCGGCAGCGGTGCCGGCCGAGGGCAGGCCTGTGGGCTTCGGAGCCAGGCCGCGCCCGGCCTCTTCCCGGCCGTGTGTCCTCGGGCCACTGGCTTTCCCTCTCTGTGCCTCGGCCTTCTCCTCGGTGAGGCTCCTGATGAGGCTCAAAGGCCATGTCCACAGTGCCCGGCACAGGCCCGCTCCCCGGAGGCAGCCTCACCCACACCAGCCGCCGCCTCTCCCTCCTGCCCAGAGGGGTGGGCAGGGCCCGGCCCCGCACGGAGACCCGTCCAGCTGCCTGTGATGGAAACGGCGCATCCGCGGGGCCCAGGGATGCCGGGAGAGCTCGCCACCAGCCAGGCGCTGCCCAGCGACGCGCGGCCCCGGGGACCGTGGGAGCGGATGGAGCAGGGTTTGCATAATAAGCAGCTGGGACAATGCGGGTTCAGAGGAGCCTGGCACAGAGTCTGACGCTCAGCCTGCCCCCTGCCCCCCACCCCCCGCCCGCTGCACACGGGCCCGGCTCCGGCCCAGGCGGGCGCTGGTTAGAACCAGCTGTGCTCGGCAGCCCGTGCCGGGGCCCTGTGTGAATTCTCAGTCCGTCCTCACAAGTATCCAATGAGCAAGCGTCCCATTTCACAGATGGGGACACTGAGGCTGACGAGGACAAGGCCCTTGTCAAGGGGAGTCATGGAGCGGCCGGCCCAGCGGGGCTGGCTGCACGGCTGGCCGAGTGCCCGCAGGCCCCTCGGCTGTCAAACTGGGGCCTGGACTGGGGGTGTCTGGCCTGTGTCCTCACCCGTGTCCACCCGTCCAGCCAGCCTATCTCCTGGGACCTCGGGAGCCCTCCCCTCTGGGGCTTCCGGCCAGTGGGTGGGGGCAGAAATAGGCGAATAAACCGGGGGGCGGGGTGCCTGGCAGGACTCAGGGGTGCAGGCGGCTCAGGGCCACGACTTGGGCAGAGGCCGAGGACGGTCCCTCATGCTGCTGTGGTTTGCAACCTGTGAGCACGGCCCCGACGCCCTAGGGTAGGAGGTCCCCCGGCCCCCCAGGCCCCAGTGCCCCGAGCAGAGGTGGTGCCGCCGCTGAAACTCAGGGGATGTCGGGCGGCTGGCCCCCCGGAAACCATGGGGCCGGGCTCCTGAAGCCGCCGTCCAGCGAGGGAGGCGCCGGGCAGGCGAGGCGGAGCTCGGTGCGGAGGGTGCGCGGGTTCGAGACCTCCCCCGGCTGCGACGTCCCTCCTGCTTCTTCCCGGACTCCCAGCTGCGGCCCAGCGGCCGGAGGTTCTAGAAGGGGCTGAGGGCGGGACGAAAGGTCAGAACCTGACCTCCAACTCGGACCACAGCCCCTGCAGGACCCGCTGGAGCCTGAGCTCGGAGGACCCACCTCGCCCGGCCCCCCCGTCCTTCTCAGCCGGTGGCGCCATTGTTCAGGCGCCTGCCCCCCGCCACCCACCCTCCGCCCCCAGCAGGACACCCGCAGCCCTTCCTTCCCGGGGGTGCAGACCCCCCTCGCACCCTCTGCCACCCCCCCCCCGCCACGTCCACGTCCCCCGTTGCCAGCAGCAGCGGCCTGCGCTGCCCCCTCCCTGTGAGCACGGCCAGAGGTGAGGTGCCCCCCTCCACCCCCCCCCCCCCCAGCAGGAGGGAGCTCAGGGCCCGCCCGCTCCAGTGCACAGAGCCTGGCGTGCGTGTGCAATCAGCGATCACCCGGGAGCCAGCCACACGCCTCGGGGACCGTCTGCCTCCCCCACGCGCACACACGCAAACACAGGCGTGCACACGCGCAGGCATCTCACGCAGCGTGACGGGCATGCTCGGTAAGGCCTGTCCGCACGGCGAGGCTGCCTGGTGTCCCCCCCTCGGCCCTCCGGCTCTGGGCCACCCACAGGGGTCTCCGCCCTCCCCGGGCACATCTCCCCGTCCCTCCCCCTCCCCAGGGCCTCACCGCCTCTCCTCCCCCCACTGCACACCGGTCCCTGCCCCATCGGGCAGGGGTTCTCCGTTTCTCAACCCCCACTCTTGGCTCTTTCCCTGCTGTCCCCTCCACCCGGCAGGTCCTTCCCGCACCTGACCTCTGTGCATCCATCAGGAAGGTCCGGGGAGGCGGTGCCTCCTCCAGGGAGCCCTCCTCCCCAGCGCCCCTCCCAGAGCCCTCACGTCCGCCCGGATCAGCCTGGCCCCGCCAGGAGCTTCTCTGAGGGGCAGAGGCTGTGGATGCCGGGGGCTGGGTGTGGGGCCCGGGGGACTCAGGGGGCTGGTGCGGCTCAGTGGGCAGGTTGGCCACTCGGCCGCAGCTCACTGGAGGAGGCGGGGGCCGGGGCTGGTGCTGCTCTCCCCCCAGCCGCCCGCAGCTCCCCACGCTCCCAGGATCAGGAAGCTCCCGCCCTCCCCAGGCCGGTTCTGGGCAGGTCCCAGCCAGATCTGACTGCTCTGCCCCAGCTGCACCCGCCACGGGGCCGTGTGACGCAGGAGGCAGGAGGAGGGGAGAGGTGAGCAGCCAGCCCCTGCCGCCCACCCACCGGCTCCAGGGCCCTGGCCTCCCCGCCTGGTGCTGGGGTCTCCCACCCGCCAGCCCGGGCGCCCGCCTCCAGGAGGCCCGGGGGAGGCAGCCAGGCCGGGAGCCGCGGCCCAGAGCTCTGGAGCCTCCCGGAGCCGGGAACCTGGGCTCCCACCCTCCCGGGAGTCCGGTCCGGACACCTGATGCGGCCGCCACGCCCCTCCCATGGCCGGCCGGTGGGCAGGCCGGGCGGGCCAGCTCACGCGCAGTCCCCGGAGGTTGGCAGGAACCGGCTCTGTCCTCCGGTACAGACGCAGGTCCCGCGGGCACTGATTGGGCGGGAACCTCCCCTCGCCCAGGCCCAGGCCTGCTGCCCCCTGAGAGGAGCATCGTGGCGCCCAGGCTCCGGCTCAGCCCTCACCCCCGGGGCCTGGGCCTCGGCCTGCCCTCCGCCTCCTGGCACCGCAGGCCTGGCTCCCAGGCGTCGGCCTCCAGCCCCGCTCCGTCCCTCTTGGTTCTCTGCCCGGCTGAGCTGCTCATCACAGGCCAGAGGGGACTTGGGTCCTGACTCCTGGGCCTGTGGCCTGGCTCTGGGCTGCCGGCAGGGGTGGCAGCAGGAAGGGAAACTGTGCCTGCAGGAAGCTGGGCCTGTGCGCTCCCCAGGGCTCCCTGTGGCTGTAAGGCCCCCCAGCGTCTGCCAGCCCCCAGGCCCCCAGGCCCCCAGCCCCCCAGCCCTGCCAGCCCCCAGGCCCCAGCCCTGCCAGCCCCCAGGCTCCTAGCCCCCCAGCCCCCAGCCACGCAGAGGGACCTCTTGAAGCAAGATGGCCCCAACTCTGGGGGCGTCACCACAGTGTGACTTGGGGAAACACCATCCTGCTACTCCCAGCAGCCTCCTGGTGGGGCGGGGGAGGTCCCCAGCAATGCTCCAGTCTCCCTGGCCCTCCTCTGTGCCCCGCTCCCCTCCATCCCTCTCTCATCCTTCCCAGCTGCCCCTCCCCCTCCCCCTCCGCACCCCATGTCCGGACTGGACGCCCAGTGCTGCTTAGAGGTCAGAGGCCTGCCTGCCACGGCCACAGGGAGAAATGGGTGTGCAGGCGAGTCTGGGCAAAGTCAGGCGGAAGGGGAGGAGGCTGGCAGGATGCCCGCTGTGGGGCGGGCCCTCAGGGGGGAGGGGGTGTGTGTCAGGCTCAGCCAATGAGAGCCAGGAGGCCCGGACACTGGGGTGTCCCCGAGGGTGGGTGCCCTGGTCCCTCTGGGTGGGCTGGAGTCCCAGGTCACCCCGGGAGGGTGGGACCCGAACCCAGCCCCAGATGGGCCAGGTTCAAATTCACCATGAGGGCTCCCCCCGCCCCCCCGCCCGGGACGGTGCCCAGGCTGAGCGCTGCCAAAGCAGGTGCCCCGGGTCACGGGGGCCAGGGCAGCCCCTGACCGGAGCCAGGAAAGTGGTCCTTCCCCTCGAAGCGGCTTCATAGTGGGGGGTGCGCTGTGGGCCTAAGGAGCCCCCGCACCCCCGCACAGGGACCCCGACCCACCCCAGGCAGGAGGCACCTGCAGCGCAGCAGTCAGCGATCACGCCAGCTGCCTGCCCCGAAGGCGTGTGGGCGCTGAGCCCGGGGGAGGGCCCTTCTCCCGTCCCCCGGGGGCCGTGTCCGTGGTGGAGGGACAGGGCCGCCCGCCACGCTCCCCAAGGGCAAGGCTGGCCCCGGGTCGCACAGCGGGTGCCGGACCCAGGGGGACCCATGGCGCCGGACGCTCCCCGCAGGCCCGGCGCCAGCCCTTCCGCCGCCCGGTGACTCAGCGCCCTCACCGGCCTAGCCTCGCCCGGCACAGCAGGACTTTGGCCCCTGCCAGCCTCCCTCCCGGATCCCTGCAAGGTCCCAGGATGCAGGGTGCCGGGGCCCCCAGGGGCCGGGGCCAGGCCCCCTCGGGGGTGGGCGCCCTGGGCCGGCCGGGGGTCCTCCTGCTCACCTACTTGCTGACCACCCTGGACCTCACCTGCCTCTTCATGCAGTTCTCCGTCCTGCCGGTGAGCACCCTGCCTCCCGCCGGCCGGCCCCTCCTCGGCCCCCTGTGCACCCGCAGGGCGGGGGCCTGACGCCCGGGACCCTCTCGCTGGGGGTCCTTGCCGCCCGGGAGCTGGGGGAGGGGCCCCGGGACCGTGCCTCCTGGACCCCATCAGCACGTCCTGGGCTCTGGCGGCACAGCCTGCACGGCCCTCTGACCACAGCTCCTGGGGTGTCTGCCCTGCCGATCCCGCCCCTCCCTCCCCGCACTCACACCCACTCAGCTCGCTCACATCCTAGCCCCGTGGTCGGCAAACCGCGGCTCTCGAGCCACATGCGGCTCTTTGGCCCCTTGAGTGTGGCTCTTCTTAAGCCAGTGACGGCGAGCCTTTGGAGCTCGTCGTGTCAGCATTTCGGAAAACCCTAACTTCACTCTGGTCCTGTGTCACGTATAGAAACTTTTTGATATTTGCAACCACAGTAAAACAAAGACGTATATTTTCGATATTTATTGTATAGATTTAAATGCCATTTAACAAAGAAAAATCAACCAAAAAATGAGTTCGCGTGTCACCTCTGACACGCGTGTCATAGGCTCGCCATCACTGGCCTAAGCCTTAGGAGGACCCTAATTAAGTTAATAACAATGTGCCCACCTGTATAGTTTAAGTTTAAAAAATGTGGCTCAAAAGAAATTTCAGTCGTTGTCCTGTTGATATTTGGCTCTGTTGCCTAAAGAGTTTGCCGACCGCCGGCCTAGCCTCCAGCCGCACTCGGCCTCTGCCCAGGCCCACCGGGGGCCTGGCTCCTGCATCCGCTTCCCCCATCCTGCTCCCAGGGGTCCGTCTCGGGCGGCTGTCCCACAGCCCAGGTCCTGGGCCACGGTGTCGGACAACCTCTGTGTCCCCAGGACACCCGGAGGCGGGGGCAGATGGCCCATCCACCCCTCCCCTGCCACCTCCCCTGGTCTGGAGCTGCCCGCCTGCCCACCCGAGTGGGCGGTGGGTTAACTGGCCACTGTGGCTTCCTGGTTACTGCCCACCTGGCCGCCCGTCACCCCCTGTACCCCTGGGGAGCCCCCCACAGGCTCTCACCCCCACCCAGCGACAGCACCAGGGGCTTTGGGGGTGCCAGAGCCCCTGTCTGGTCTGTCCACAGCCCCTGCCTGGGCCTAGGGTGGGAATGGGCATCGCCTTTGCCACATCCTGGCACTGGCAGGGGCTCCAGGGCAACGTGAGCCCAACACCCGCCCCTCAAGGCCCAGCTCCCTCCGACCACGGCCTGGTCGGAGCCACCGCCTGTCCTCAGCACGGGGTGCCCTGGGCAGGCCCCAATGTCCGCGCCGTACAGTGGGTCCCAGCACCCTGCCTCGGAGGCTGGTGGGGGGCGATGGGCGCAGTTAGAACCCCTAGGAGAGCTGGTGCCCCGCAGAGCAGCTCTGAGTGACTGTGGGTGCCTCCCTCCCCGCGGGAGGTGTATGTGCCCCACGGAGGCAGGGAGGCCAGCCGCTGCCTCCATGCAGCCCTCCCTGGACCCAGAGGCCCCCACAGGCTCCCCCTTCCATGAGGAGCACCTGCGTCCCCTCCACACCCGGGCACAGCGCCCAGCCCCCGGGACAGACCCCCGGCCCCCTCCCCCAGCCTGCCCCTCCCACCGCCGGCCCACTGGGGACCCCGGATTCCAGACTCCCGCCTCCCCGCCCTGACGGGCCCTCCTGTGTCTCAGTACCTGTCCCGCACGCTGGGCCTGGACTCCGTGGCCTTCGGCTGCCTGCAGACGGCCTTCGGGGCGCTCCAGCTGCTGGGCGGGCCCGTGTTCGGCAGGTACCGTGGGCCGCCCCTGCCGGGTTCCCCACCTCACGCTGGGCCCCCCGGGGCGACGCCAGCTCCATCTCACAGAGGGACACACGGAGGCACCGAACAGCTGTGGTCCCTCTGGGGCTGGGGCGCCCCGACTCCCAGGGCGTCCCCCCATGACCTCCACCAGTTCTGGCTGCGAGAGGATTTCCCTGTGAGACGCTCGGGGCTGTCAGGCCCCCTCCACTGGGGACGCGGACCTGGGACCCCCCGGCCTCGCCCTCCGTACACTCCTCGGGGACAGACCCACGTGGCTGGAGCCAGGTCTCGAGCGACTGCAGGGAAGGGAGTCCCCGAGGCAGTGACCCGGAGACGGGGCGCAGAGCAGGGAGGAGCCGGGGTCTGCAAAACGCACACACCCTGGGGGCCCCACACCTTCTGCTCGGAGGGGGGGGGCGCCAGGCAGGCCCCAGGGGAAGGTCAGACCCCAGGTCTCCGCAGCGGCCCGTGGAAGGTGGGGCCTGAGGCCCGGGGTGGGCGTGGGGCGAGGAGGGACCGCGACCTCTGCCCGCAGGTTCGCGGACCAGCGTGGGGCGCGGGCCGCCTTCACCGTCTCCTTCCTGGCGGCCTCGGCGCTCCACCTGCTCCTGGCGGCCGCCTGCAGCCCGGCCCTGCCCGGCGTGGCCCTGCTCTTCGCCTCGCGCCTGCCCGCCCCGCTCATGCACACGCTGCCAGGTAGGCCGGCTGGGCCCGAACCCCGCGGCAGAGGCCGCCCCCAAGATGTTAGTCTGGACCCGAGAGCAAGACAGGACGGGGTGGTGTGGGGGCAGGTGGGGGCGTGGCCTGCGGGGGCAGGTGGGGGCGTGGCCTGCGGGGGCAGGTGGGGGCGTGGCCTGCGGGGGCAGGTGGGGTGCGGGGGTGGGGGCGTGGCCTGCGGGGGCAGGTGGGGTGCGGGGGTGGGGGCGTGGCCTGCGGGGGCAGGTGGGGGCGTGGCCTGCGGGGGCAGGTGGGGTGCGGGGGTGGGGGCGTGGCCTGCGGGGGCAGGTGGGGGCGTGGCCTGCGGGGGCAGGTGGGGTGCGGGGGTGGGGGCGTGGCCTGTGGGGGCAGGTGGGGTGCCGGGGTGGGGGCGTGGCCTGTGGGGGCAGGTGGGGTGCCGGGGTGGGGGCGTGGCCTGCGGGGGCAGGTGGGGTGCCGGGGTGGACGCCTCTCAGCCCCCGCTTCGCCCCCAGCCGCCCAGATGGTCATCGCCGACCTGTCGGCGCCTGAGGAGCGACCGGCTGCCCTGGGCCGCCTCGGCCTCTGCTTCGGCGTCGGCACCATCCTCGGCTCCCTGCTCGGGGGGACCCTGAGCTCCGCGTGCGGGTGAGTGGACGGGCGGGCGGGGCCGTGGAGGGGGCGGGAGTGCGGGTCCGGACGGCGGGCTGGGTCGGCCCCTCCGGCCTGTTTCCCCTCCTGCACTCGGGCGGGTGGGGGCTGGGGGGTGCAGGCTGGGAGGCCCGCCCCGCCAGGCGGGTGTTAGGAACCCAATTTCCTACAGGAAGCCGGGTGGCGGGCCCTGGGGCCCTGCGATGGGGGTGCTGGGCATGAGCCCCTGGACGGGGGAGGGCAGCTTGTGGGCGGTTTAATCACTGGGCGTGAAACACAGGCCTCTGTCCCCTCCGCGCACACACACATGCACACGCACACACATGCACATGCACACACATGCACGCGCACACACGCTCGCACACACATGCACACACACGCACACGCTCGCACGCACATGCACACACTCGCACACACCCACCGGCTTTGCACCCAGAGAGCCCAGCCAGCAGTTCCCACACGCGGGTCACAGGCACCATCCCAGGCCCACCCCACCCCCCACCCCACCCCACCCCTGTGGGGGGCTGCACGGCTGCCTGTCCCTGTGGCCTGGCCCGCCTCCCGGGAGAAGAGCTTCACCTTGGGCCCCGGATGCCTGGCCCTGGAGAGGCCGCCTGGCGAGGGGGCTGCCCGGAGACCAGGCCTCATGCGGCCCCCCCCACCCCTCCCCAGAAGCCCCAACACCCACTCAAAACCAGCCTTCTTCTTAGGAGTGAGCCTGGCACTGCCCGCACCGCCATTCGGGCCCAGGCGTTTGGCTTTGGTCTGGTGGTGGCTGCGGGCTGTGGGCTCCTTGGCCAGCGGCCCTGTGCCCTCTGGTTCCCCCCGCCCCCCTCTGCACAGGCCCTGAGGGCTGCCCTGGGACTGCGTTCAGGGGGGAGATGTCCTGGTGTCGGAACTACACACACTCACGTCCACACACACACATCCACTGTACATGCTCACACACATGCACACATTCCCCTTACACACTCGCGCACACAGACAGTGGCTTGCTGCTCGGCTCCTGGCCGCCGTGGCTCCGTGGTTGAGCGTCGACCTGTGGACCCGGAGGCCATGGTCCAATGAATGCCCTGTCAGGGCGCCTGCCCGGGTGTGAGCTCCATCCCTTATCGTGCGGGAGGCGGCCAATCAATGATTCTCTCTCATCGTGGGTGTTTCTCTCTCTCTCTCTCTCTCTCCCTTCCTCTCTGAAATCAATAAAAATATTTTTTTTAAAAAAGAAGGTGAGGGCAGAGGCAGGAGGACCCGTGTGACTGGAGTGGAGTGGAGGGGAGGGGGGACGGAGGGGGGGGCTCAGGCTGTGGAGCCGGGGCAGGCGTGAGCAGGCAGGTGTAGTCGAGCTGCTGTGCTGAGAACTGGGGGGGTGGGGGGGGGGGCAGCAAGGAGACCAGCGAGGGGCTGTTGTGCCGCCCCAGGCAGGACAGGTTGGCACCGGCCCAGGAGCAGCTGCGGGGGTGGGTGGGGCGGGCAGAGGGCCGGTTCTGGCCTGGTTTTGCCTACGGGGGCGGGGGGGATGCATGTGTGAACTCAAGGCTGTGCCCCCCGACTCGGGCTGGAGGGATGGTGGCCGGGGAGGGAGTCCAGGTGGGAAGAGCCGGCCCTGGGAGGTCCAAGCCCTGGGAGCCGGTTCGGGTCGCAGGTGGGGAGGGGCAGGTGTCAAAGTGGAGGCCCAGGAGGACCGCAGGGCAGGTCCGTCCGGGAGCCGCGAGGCGCGGGGTCACGGAGGGAGGACCCTCCACGCCCACGAGGCCGGAGTGACCACAGATTCCGCCTGCACAGGCGCCGCCTAGTTCGTGCGGGCGGGAGCCTGACTCCAGTGCCGGGTCCGGGTCCAGGGAAGGGGGGCCCCCGTCTGCCAGGGAGAGGAAAACGGGGAGCAGGTGCTGGGCTGAGAGGCAGGGAGGACCCCACGCTGCCCCACCCTCCGGCCCTCTCAGCCTCTCAGCCCAGCACCTGCTCCCATTGGCTCCCTTCCTCGCCTCGCCGGGTGGTCTCCCCTGGGCAGCGCCCCCCCTCGCCAGCCCTGCCCCCACTCCCTCCCGTGGCCACCTGCCTTCCTGTCCAGCTGCTGACCCAGGGGAGGCCACTGGTCTCTCCCTGCCAGCAGCTTCCAGAACATTCCATTCGCTTCCCTCTTTCATACCAAGATCTAAGGCGCTTTATGTCTTTGGAGTTCCCTTTGATGGGCAGGGAGACTGAGGCTCCCCAAGGGCCAGGGGAATCGGCTCCAATGCCCGATGCCCCATGGCAAGGGCTGGCACCCCCTCTGCCTGCCCCCCCTCCCTGCTCACCTCCCCGTCCAGGAAGGCCCAGCCACCCCCACCTCCTCCCCGGGAGCCGGAGCGGAGAGGAAGTGGCCTGGCTGGGCTGGGCTGTGACGGGCGCTGGCACAACTGGTTTGGGCTCAGCCTGGAGCTCGGGCCCCGAGGCCTGGCTCCCTCGGGACAGGGGCAGCTCTGTGCCCCCCGGGCTCTGCCCCCAGAAGTGGCTCCGGCAGAGGCCCGCCAGGCGCCAGGCCCTGGGTCTAGGCCAGGAGGGTGTGGGCGCGGGGCGGGCAGCGTCGGCCATCGGCCACGGCGAGGGGAGCTGGGCCCCCGTGCCCGCTGCCGGCCCTCCCTCCCGGGCGCCCGCTGGCTGTGATGGCCCAGCGCTGACCCAGCTGCGCCCGGGGCCTCGGGGACTCGCCGGCTTTATCAGGAGGTGGAGCCGGCCTCCCCGGAAGGCCGATCCCGCCCGCGGTCCGGGCGAAGGCGTGGGAAACCTTTATCTCCCTGACGGAAGGTTTCCGCCGGCAACACCCCGGCTTCCCCTGCCGGCTGCCAAGCAGGCATCCGCTGTCCTGACTGTCTCGGGGCAGGAGTGACTCACCGTCAGCCAGGCCGCCTCCCCGCCTGGTGCCAGGCCCCGCCTCCAGCCCGGGTGCCAGGCCCTGGGTGTGCACACGAGGGCACGGAGGCCGGGGTGATGGGCTGGGAGTCAGGCTTCCCCGTGGGAGGGCCCGGGCCCCCCGCTCCGGGCCGAGGGAAAGTATAGGAGCCGGCAGGAGGCCTGTGGGGTCCAGTGAGGGCCAGGGGCTGGGCGGCCGGGGCTGCGGGCTGTTTGCCCACCTGGAGCTGGAGGGAGGCTGTCAGGAGCCCCCTCCAGGGGCCGGTTCCTCCACGGTCCTAGCCCCGCGTTCCAGGGTGTGACTTCTCCACCCCCCTCATGTCCCAGCTGGCCCCAGCCTGCCCTCCCGCTGGGACAGGTGCGGGGCACACAGCCTGGGGGGCCCCAAGCCCCACCTACAGCCAGGCCAGGGGACCCGGCCACCTGCCAGCCCCTCAGAGCCTCGGCCCAGGGGGGAGGCAGGCCAGCTTCATAGCGGATCGAGACCTGGGGCCAGCCAGGCTGGCGGGAGGACACAGCAGGGGCCACACGGGGGCAGGTGGCCAGGCCCAGCCCTCCAGACACGCCTTGCGGGCCACAGGAGCCTCGGACAGCAGGCAGCCGCCCGGCGACCAGTGCGGCCTCAGGGGTCCCGGGAGGGTGGCCCTCCTCTGTGTCTGAGGAAGCAGGTCCGCCCGTCACGGGAGCCACAGCGATGGACAGACGGAAGGACTCGATGCCCTTTCATGGCGTCCGTGAGGCTGTCTGTCCAGCCTCTTCTCTGGCTTTTGACACAAAATAAAAGGGCGGCGGGCAAAGCCGCACGGAAGGCGCTGCCCTCGTGGTCGGCACCATCGGTGAAAAGGGCCCGTGAGCCGAGACCCCACCCGGCGGCCCTGCCCCCCAAGGTCCCCCGCGGGATCGGACCGGAGGCCCCAGCCACACCGGCCCAGGGCGCGCCAGCGGAGGCCCTCGCGCCCAGGCCTGGCCGAAGCTGCCCCCGTCCCGCGTCCCTCCCTCCCGCCCCCGGCCTTCTGTCCCGGGGGAGCCGGGACCTCTGCGGTGGGAGCAGCCCTCCTCCCTCCCAGGCCCTCGGTCCCGGGCCCTGTGTCGCCGCCTCCACGCAAGGCACCATCAGGGTCCCAGAAGCGGCCTGGCTCCCGCTGCCCCTCGCTTGTCCCCGGCCCCCGAAATAGCCGTCCGAGGGGCCGCTCTGCCCCCGCATTTCCGGGGCATCCGGCAGAGAAAGCAGGTCTGTCCCCGGCCCCAGCGGTGACGTCTGCTCTCAGATCCTGAAGAAAGAGCCCTTCTCTCCGGGCCAGCGCCCGCCCCGCTCGCGTCACATCAGCTGCGGCCGGGGGCGCGGGCTGTGGCCACGCTGGGGTCCAGCCCGGACCTGCAGCCGGCAGCCGTCCCGGCCACGGAAAGGCCGCTTGTGGGGGCCTCACGCGCCCCGGCCTGGGGTTGGGGGCCTTTCCTGAGAGCCCTCGGGCTCCCCATCCTGGCACCGGCCACCTCCGGCCCCTCCAGTCCCTCCAGCCCCGGAGGCCAAGGGGCCTCCCGCTGTGAACGCTGAGGGCCTCAGCCACGGCGTGAAGGCCGTGAGGTCACGAAGGTCATGAAGGTCGGAGCGCCTGCGGGTCCCCGCCCCGGGCTCCGGGCACAGGCTGAGCGTGAGCCGCTCCAGCCGCCGGGGCCTCCGTGTGGTTGAGGGTGGGGGGATGCTCAGGCGGCCTCGGCCCAGCGTGACCACCACTGTCCCCCAGGATTCAGTGTCCAGCCCTCGTGGCCCTGGTGGCCAACCTCCTGGGAGCCACCCTCAGCGCCACCTGCATCCCCACCAGCACCAAGGGGGCCAGTGCCCACGCCCAGGCCGCCCCGCCAGGTGAGTCCCCCCGCCACACGCCCCTGAGGCTCCTGTCCCGCTGGCCGGTGCCCCGGCCCTGGGCCAGGCCCCCGCCAGGTGAGTCCCCCCGCCACACGCCCCTGAGGCTCCTGTCCCGCCGGCTGGCGCCCCGGCCCTGGGCTAGGCCCCCGCCAGGTGAGTCCCCCCGCCACACGCCCCTGAGGCTCCTGTCCCGCTGGCCGGCGCCCCGGCCCTGGGCCAGGCCCCCGCCAGGTGAGTCCCCCCGCCACACGCCCCTGAGGCTCCTGTCCCGCCGGCCGGCGCCCCGGCCCTGGGCTAGGCCCCCGCCATGCCCCCCCCCCTTCAGCAGGAGCCGCCGAGCCCAGGACCTCCGCCTGGGGGCACCTGGGGCTTGGGAGGGACTCCGCACCCCTCAACTCCTCCTTCCTGGAGCCTCTCAGGCGCTGACGCCATTGGAGCCACACGGGGGGGAGGGGGTCACAGGGGGGCCTGGTCTAAAGAGACCATGGATGGAGCCCGAGGCGGCGGGGGAAGGAGGTGCCAGGGGGCCGAGGTCATCCTCCTCCCTCTGGTGGGGCCGGAGGGGTCCCCTGGGGTGCGGAGTGGGAGCTGGGGCAGAGCCGGGGTGGGCACAGGGCGGGGGGTGACCAGGACCCCGAGGCCCGCAGCGCAGGCGGGTGCTGTGGGTGCTCTGGGTGCTGTGGGTGCTGTGGGTGCTGTGGGTGCTGTGGGTGCTGTGGGTGCTGTGGGTGCTGTGGGTGCTATGGGTGCTGTGGGTGCTGTGGGTGCTGTGGGTGCAGCGGGTGCAGCGGGTGCTGTGGGTGCTGGCTTCAGGAGCACCACGCGGGCGGGGGCCCGGGGTCAGGCAGAGGCCCCCACATCCGGGCCGAGGTGGGGGAGGGCCTGGGCGGGGCCTGACAGCTTCTCCTCTCCTGTGACCCAGGCGTCCCCAAGGCCAGCGTGTTTGACCTGAAGGCCATCACCCGCCTGCTGCTGCGGCCGGGCGTCCTGCCCGTGTTCCTGGTCAAGGTGGTCTCCGGCTTCCCCTCCGGTGAGTCCGGCTGCCCCCGGGCCAGCAGAGCGGACACAGCCAAGCCTGGGGGCCCTCGTTCTGACCCAGGCCACCCAGGCCCCGGCTCCCCCCCAGGCCCCGGCTCCCCCCCAGGCCCCAGCTCCCACCCAGGCCCCGGCTCCCACCCAGACCCCGGCTCCCACCCAGGCCCCAGCTCCCACCCAGGCCCCAGCTCCCCCCCAGGCCCCGGCTCCCACCCAGGCCGGCTCTTGGGGCACAGGGGCGGGACCATGCCCTCCATTTCAGTGAAAGGGGCCTTCGAGGGCCCCTGGTGGGTCTGGGGTCGGATCCTCCCACATCGTCAGCCCTGGGACCCCGTCTCCCATCCGCCCGCTTTGGGGTGCCCACCTGTCCGAGGGACAGCACCCAGCCCTTCCTGCTCACCGGCACGGCCCTGAGGGGGGTGTCCCGTGCTGGGACCTGGCCCAACTGAGGGCAAGCGCCCGGTCCCGCCGGTATCACCGGCTCCCGACACCGTCGCCGTGGTCGACCCGCTCGGCCCTCCCTGACCCCCCCCCGCCCCCGCCCCCGCCCAGGGCTCTTCATGGTCATGTTCTCCATCATCTGCATGGACTTCTTCCGGCTGGAGGCCGCCCAGGCCGGCTACCTCATGTCCGCCTTCGGGGTCCTCCTGATGGTGAGTGAGGCCGGGCGCCAGGCGGGCGGGGGCGGGCGGGCCTCCTCACCTGCTGCTCCGAGCCCTCCCCCCACGGGCTCACCTCCCCCCTCGGCCCCCACACTGACTGTACCCAGGCCCTGTCCACTGAGTCCCTCTGAGTGCCCGAGGCACGCGGGACAGGGGGGCCGGCCCAGCGCTGGGCGTAGGAGGAGCGGCCGGGCTCCATGTAAGGCCCCGGAGGGGGTGGGTCTGCAGGGCCCAGTGGGGCCGCAGGGAGGGGCCACCGGGAGGCGGACGAGGTCTTACCCCCCCCCCCCCCACGGCTCCCCAGGGCCCGAGGAGCTGTGCGTGGCGTTGGGAGAGGCCGGCGTTTAAGCCCAAGGTCAGGCTCCTGCAGTGCACGCGCCGGGGCCTGGCCTGTCTGTAAGGAGCGCGAGGCCCGCTGCGCAGAGGGGACGCGGGCGCGGGTTGGTTCAGAGGACGCTGACGATGTGAAAGAGGTTTTTTAAAAATATTTTTTTATTGACTTCAGAGAGGAAGGGAGAAGGAGAGAAACATCCATGAGGAGAGAGCATCATGGACCAGCTGCCTCCTGCAGGCCCCCCACTGGGGATCGAACCCACAACCCAGGCCTGTGCCCTGACAGGGAATCGAACCGTGACCTCCCGGTTCCTAGGTGGACACGCAGCCCCTGAGCCGCGTGAGTCGGGCTGAAACGGTTTTGTTGTGTCAAGCAGGCAGGGAGGAGGAGGTCGGTGCCATTCTGCAGGGCTGGGCTGCCCCTGACCCCAGCCCAGGCCGCCCCTGACCCCCAGCCCGCCCATCCCCCAGCCGACTGAGCTCCCAGCCCCAGGTGCCCGGGCACTTCCTGCCGCCCGGGGAGGAGGGAGAGGACCAGAGAGGGAGCCTCGCCCGCCTGGGAGTGGCCGGGGGGCTGGGCCTGCCTCTGAGTCAGGGCCCTGTGTCCCCTGTGTCCCCGCTGTGGACCTTCCCCCCTCCCAGAGCAGAGCCGAGGGCAGGAGGGGAGCAGCTCCCAGGACCCAGCTGGGCGTGGGGCGCTGAGGGACCGTGCGGGAGGCGGTGGCCTCGGGGAGCCCCTCCCTGCCTCAGGGACCTCGCCGGCCCAGGGCCAGCCATGCCAGCCCTCGGGGCCTCGGTTTACCCAGCTGTACCTGGGGAGGTGGCTCCTGGCCCAGTCCTGGCACAGGGTGGCTCCCGTAGACAGGGCCAGGCCGGGCGGAGGGCGCACACGGCACCGGGCCACTGGCTCAGGTCCCAGTGCAGCCACCTCCCCTCTGAGCCGGGTCTCCCCTGTGAAATGGGGGGCTCTCCCTCCCAGCGAGGGGACAGAGAGAGGCTGAGGAAGCAGAGCTGGGGGCCAGGGGACACCGGAGGGGCCTTCACAGGACCACGGGGTCCCCACACTTGGGCCCAGGGCCACACCGGGCCTTTTCAAATGATAAAAGACGTGTTTTAACGTCACGTAACCCATCGCCCCCCCCCCGCTCCCCCAATGAAACGGCCCCTTTTGGATTAGGACGCTCATCGCCCCTGACATTAAAGAGACGGGATTCGCAGTAAATGTGAACATGGACCTCTGAGTGGCTGGCCGCACACGTGTGTGGGAGTGTGTGTATGTGTGCGTGCATGTGTGCGTGCGCGCATATGTGAGGCCCCCACTCCCCTCCTCTGTCTCCCCAGGGTCCTTGGGGCCCACCCTTCTGCTCTAGAACTGGTCACTGCTCAGGGCTGGGCTGCAAAGGGTGTGGAGGTGCCCCTGGCCGCAGCCCCGACCCTCCCCCTGTGCCCCCCGCCCCCCAGGTCATCCAGGGCCTGGTCATCGGCCGGCTGAGCAGCCGCTTCTCGGAGGCCGTGCTGCTCCGGGCCAGCGTGCTGGTCTTCAGCGTGGTGGGCCTGGCCATGGTGAGCACCCGGGCTGCACCCACAGAGGGCGGGGTCCCAGGCCCGCTCCCTGACGCTCGGCACTGCGCCTGAGCTCCTGGGCCCCACCCCCACCCCACCCCCTCCCAGGCCCCTCTATGGGGCCTCAGGGCTGGGGCCTCCTGCCATATCCCCTGGGCGCCCCAATCACCGTGGCCCTGCCCGCCCCGTGCCAGGCACTGATGTCCAACGTGTTCCATTTCTGCCTCCTGATGCCCGGCCTGGTCTTCGGCCTGTGCACGCTCAACGTGGTGACGGACAGCATGCTGACCAAGGCCGTCTCGGCCTCGGACACCGGTGAGCGCCCGCTGCCGGCGAGGAGGCCTGGGCCGGGCAGCCCTCGGGAGTCGGCTCGGGCTCGGGTGGACCAGCTGTCCTGCTTCGGGGCAGGTGGGGGAGAGGCTGGCCACAACTCGGCCCAGCTGGGCCCAGCCGGCCCTGCACCTGACCCTGCAGACCCGTCCAGGGCCAGACCTGGGGTGGGAGGAGGGCTCCCTGGAGGTGGCATCAGCTTGGCTCTAACGTACGGGCAGGACTTCGCTGGAAAGGAGGGGGAGACGGCCTCCAGGCTGGGCCCAGCTGAGCCAAGGTGTGGAGGTGGGGGTAGGGGAGGCTCCTGCGAAGCCAGTTAGGGAGCCAGCCGGTGGGCAGGGAGTGGGGAGGCCATGGCCGAGGGGGGCCGGTCCCCGCTCCCCTCCCCAGCTCGGGCGCAGGTGTTGGGGTGAATGGCACCGCTGGTTAAACCCAGGCAGCCTCGGGCCTCCCCGGGGGACACTGGCACGGTGCAGGCCGAGTTCAGGGCTCCGGTGTCTGTCTGCGGTGAGGGGGTCCCCAGCTGCAGGGGCGGAAAGCTCGGGGGGCCTGGCAGACGCTCGGTCCGTGCGTCTGTCTGTCCGGGAGGCACTGACTGAGGTCTGGTGGCCCGATGCCTCCGAAACCTCTGAGGCCCGTAGTCCTGGGGTCCCGGGAGGCCAGGTGGGGCCTGGAGGGCTTCCCGGAGGGGGTGGCCGGCTCGCTGGAGAGGCCAGGAGGAGCAGCGGGGACAGGCCTGGAGAGGTGAGGGCAGGCCCGGCCTCACTGCGCCTGAGGCCCCACCCTCGGCTCGGAAGGAGCCAGGAGCTGGTTCCCAGCACCCGCCTGGGAACCCTAGGCCACAGAGGGGGCGGTAAATTGCTCCCCGGTGTCTGCCGGGTGGGGTACGTGGGCGACGGGAGAGGCTGCTCTGCAGTTTCCCTCCGGCCCTGAGCCCAGCGCGGCCTCGCCAGGCAGGTCCGCGGACCCAGCCAGGCTGCCAGCCCAGCGGGGGCTCTGGCCGCCCGGGGCTGGGACAGTAGCCACAACATGCTTGCCCACGGCCAGGGGAACCTGGGACGTGGGGTCAGAGGCGGTGGGGTGCCCTTCCTAAGCCCCCAAAGCCCTCTGAGCCCTGTGGGGCGTGTTCCCTGCAGGTCCTCTGGGGGGCGCTGTGTGGGGACCCTGGGCTGTTGCGGCCACCTTGTTCCCCAGGCCCAGCCCTCACCTGGTGGCTCACCTTTTACCGCCAGCCCCCCCCCCCCAGCCCGTTCCTGTTGGCTGCACACCATCGCCAGCTCCCTGGTGGCCGGGGCAGGGGGGCCCCCCACCCCCGTGACTGGACCCAGTCTGGGCCCCCCCAGTGCGTGGGAACTCTCCGGCCCAGGGCAGCCGGGGCCAGCGGGGCCCCTTCACGGCTGAGTGGTCCCCAGGGACCAGGCCAGCAGGCCCTGGGGGAGGGGCTGGGGCACAGCGGAGGGCGGGGGAGACAGGAAGTGAGCGGTGGGGTGGTGATGCGGAGGGACCTCCCCAGGCCTGACCCACACCCCCTCCCCACAGGGACCATGCTGGGCCTGTGTGCCTCGGTGCAGCCGCTGACCCGCACGCTGGGGCCCACCCTGGGGGGCCTCCTGTACCGCGGCTTCGGCGTCCCCGTCTTCGGCCACGTGCAGTTCGCCGTCAACCTCCTGGTCTTCCTGGCCCTCTGGAGGCAGCCCACACCCCAGAAGACGGACAAAGTCCGGTGACCTTGGCCCCTGGGCACAGACTGGCAATAAATTCCCTGGGCACCACTTCCGGCCTGGTCTCTGCGGGCTCCCACGCAGGCCTGCGTCTGGTTGGGCAGGAGGCCTGGCGGGGAGAGATGGAGCTGGGAAAGCTGGAGGGCTTCTTGGAGGAGGGGGCTGCGGCCTCGGGCTCTGGGGGGCAGAATCACCCAAAGCTTGTCCCGGTTGAGAGGGGCCCTGCCCTCTGAAGTCCATCACCACTTCCCGTGAGCAGTGCCCCCACTGTCCCTGTGCCCAGAGAGGGGAGCCCGCTGCCCCCACTTCCCTCCTCCTGCTCCAGCACGGACCTGACCCTGGGAGCATGCAGCCCGCACGCCCCCCGCGCGCCCCATGAATTCTCAAAGTTGTTCCTGTTCCTGTTCCTGAGAGAAAACATTTTTGTTTTTAAAGACCAGGAATTCCAGGCTTGGGAAGGGCGTGAGCACAGGGCCTCACTCTGTGTGGGGGGCCCAGGCAGCCAGGCCTGAGACCTGGGCGCACCATCACCCCCTGCTCCCCCACCCCGGCTCCCGGAGAGGGGCGCCGGGCAGGAGAGACCAGGGGCTGCTGTGACCGACGGGGTGGAGACAACCTTGACGGGGTGCACGGCCCGAGACCGACCGTGGAGGCCACCCCTCCCCAGGCTGCCCTTCAGAGCCATTAAACCCTCCGATTCCAGCCCCAACTGGACGGAGCCGCCATACCTCCTCCAGGACCCCTTTGGGGACCGGAATCTCGTTCCTGGCTGCTCATTGGTCCCCATGAGTGGGAGGGCTCCCTCCTGGGGCTTGTCCTACCCTCTGAGCCGCCCCCCCCCCCCCATTTGCCCGGGGACTTCATCCCTCCTGTTCCAGAGAACATGCCTGGCAGGAAATGGCTTCCTCTCTGGGCCCAGCACCCCGGGGCCGGGGAGGGGAGGGGGGAGCGGACACAGCCAGTTTGTCAGATTCCTCAGGCCGCCCCGCCCCCATGTCACTGGTCCCGGCCCCTCCGAGGCCTCAGCTCCGGCCACATCATCCCAGCGCTGCCCACTCCTCTGGCCCCCATGGCAGACCACCCGGAGCGCGCGGCCAGACGGGGTGGGGTCAGCGCCCGCGGGCCGCGGAGGGCCGGGCGGATGGCGTGTGGGCGGGAAGGGCAGCTGGCCCGGCCGTGTGTAAATGACCTCCCGCCCCGCCCCGCCCCGCCGGTCACACCGGAGCGGAAGTCGGCCCGGGCTGACCTCCAAGGCACTTCCTGCCTCTGGAGAGGCTGCGGGAAAGGAGGTGCCGCCCGCTCATTCATTCAAGCCCTGCCCTGCCCTGCTGACCGGCCGCACCCGGGACCGTCCCGCCCGCCCCCCTTCCCAGGAACTCACGCCGCACCCGCGGGTAGAAAATGGAACGGATCAGTGGTTTATTGGGAACGCCACTGGTGCAAAAACAGAATATTAAGACATAAGACACGGTACCGACAAACAGCCATCAAAATAAATACATAGATAGTCCAATAATTTAACGCGCCCGCGGCGGGCGGGCGGGCGACTCCGCGGGGAAGGTCCCCTTCGGTGGGGCAGGGACGCAGCCGGCCCCCGCCTTCAGTCCTCGTCCTGGTCAGAGGGTGGGCTTCAGCCATGTCCTGCCGGCGCGGCCCGGGCCGACTCGTCCAGTGTGTGGCTCCTGCGGGGAGAGGAGGGTCAGGGGCTGGGCCGGAACCGGGCGGGCCGGCCGGGCCCCCCCTGGGCGTCCCGGGAGGTCCCGATGCCACAGGTGCGAGCGGCGGCCCCCGACGCGCGCCCCGGAGACGCCGAGGGCGGTCCCCTCGCCAAAGCGAACCCTCGACGGGGCAGGGGCTCCCCCCAACCGTCGGCCGTCCGGGGCCGGTGGGCAGGCGGGCGGGCGCACTCACCGCGCGGGCTCAGGACGCGCGGGCCGAGCGGGGCTCGGGGGCCGCGGGGGCGGCGGGGGCCGCGGCGCGCTCCTGGCGGAGGCGGACGTCCTGCAGGGCGCGGCGGTTCTGGAAGTCGATGAGCGCCAGCGTGATGGCCGCGTTCCAGCAGCTCTCGCCGGCGCAGCGGAAGTCGATCTCCTTGCGGTCGGTGGTGACGATGGTGAAGTAGACGTACTTGCCGGTGCGCTCCACGCAGTCCACCTTGAGGATGGAGTGGAAGCGCAGCTCCTTGGGGCGCGCGCCCGGGCCGGCGGGGAACAGGCGCAGGCGGTCGGGGGTGAGCACGCCGCGCTTCTTCTTCCAGAGCTGGAACAGGCTGTCGCTGCGCTTCTCCAGCTCGCCCTCGCGCAGCACCTCGCCGGGGGTCTTCATGTCCGCGGGGCGGGGGCGGGCGTCGCGCTCACGGGGTGACGGCGAGAGCAGTGTGGTCGGGCCGCCCGGGCGCGCGGCCTTTATAGCGGCCCCGCCCCTCCCGGCCCCGCCCCCGGAGACACGCCCCCGCCCCGTTCAGTGTCCCGCCCACCTGCGCCCAACCGTCCCAGCCCCCACGCCCGGCCACCGGGACGCCCGCGCCTTCCCGGCCCGCGGTCACCCTTTCCTTTATGTCTGCCAACGCACCAGGCGCCCCTCCGACCCCCCAGACCCACGGGTGACACGCGGTCCCCACCGCGCCCCGGGCGCCGGCCGCTCGAAGGAATGTCCGGCCCTGCCCGCGGTGACTCAACACCGGGGGCCCCAGGGAGCACCCGCAGCCCGGGCCGACCCAGGGCGGGGGACGGGGGCGCCCCGACCCCCAGCTCTGCCGCGCTAGCGCCCTTGGGGCAAAGCAGGTCTCGGGCCCGGTTCCTGCCTCGCCACAGGGGCCCTTCCCGGGGAGCCCCTCGCCCAGCCGGCACCGCGGGCCGGGCCCACCTGGCGAGCAGGTGCTCTGAGCGCCGTCTTCTCGTCTGCGAGAAGCGACAGTAACTCCTTTCAGTAACAAGTGAGAAATGTTACAACAGCTCCGCGGGGCGCTCCGCCGATGTGGGGGGTGAAGGCTGCGCAGCCTCCGTGCGGGGTGGGGCTGTCCTCCTCCCTGCACCCCGAGCTGGAGAACCGCCATGGGGGGGGCGGGGGGACGGGACGGCTGCGCTGGGACCGCACGTGCGGCCGGGAGCGGAGGGGAGCGCCGTGCAGGAGGCCTGTCCGCCCGGGGCGAGGGCAGCGGGGGCGGCTGAGTCATCGCCGGCGCCCTGCGTTCTATTTACCGTCTTCCTTTCAAGGGTTGAACGGGAGCAGGAACTGGTGGCCGACTCCTCCCGGTTCCCAGGGGTGGGGGTGGAGCCCGCCAAGGGGATTTCTGGGGTGCGCAGCCGCCCGGGGCCCCCACCTTCCACACCCACGGAAGCTGTGACCCAGCAGGAGTGGCAGAGTGGGGCGGTGAGAACCAGCAGCCTCCGCCTGCGGGATGGGTCCACCTGAAACGCGGGTGTCCTGGTGCCACAGAATTCAACACTTCCGCCCCTGACAGCCCGGGGCAACCCAGTGCTGGGAGCAGGCGGCGGAGCTGGAGCCCACCCTGGACCAGCCTCTCCCCCACCCCCACCCCCACCCCCGGCCCTGGTTGTGCGGCCTCGGCCAAGCCCCGACCTCTGAGGGTGGCTCAGTCTGTGCAAATGGCAGCCAGGCGGTGCCCATCTGTGTGGCTAGAGGACTGGGTGGGGGTGGGGGTGAGGGTGGGGGTGCGGACACCCCAGCCCTCCAGCCCTGGCCAGCGCAGCCTGTGCTGAGCTGAGCTGAGTGGGTCTCGGGCTGCTGGGCAGACCTGGTCCTTGGGACGGTGGGACACCAGGCAAAGACCAGGGATGCAGCCGTCACTGTCCCTAGGGAGCCTCCGTCCAGCCACCCCCGGGTGCCCACCGCTCTGCAGGGACCCTCTGAGGTCCACCAGCTGCGCCCTCCCCCCACCAGGGGCCAGTTGGTGGAACCTGAACTCTGGGCAGACGGGACCAGCACTGCTTAAGGTTCTGCTGTGTGCTGCAGGCCTTGCTTGTGCTGGTCCTCGCAGGAGAGGAGAGAGCCGGGTGGCGTGTGGGGTGGGGTGGGGCGGTGAGGCCTGGAGAGCTGGGAGGACTCCCGGGGAGGCCCAGTCCCCAGGAGACGGGAGCAGGGGCCGTGAAGGTCAATGGGGTCGGTGTGCAGGCACATGCCCAGCCTCTGTGCACCGACCCAGAGACCGCCCCATGGGGGGCATGTTCCCCCTACTTTGCAGGTGTGGAAAGAGAAGCCCCAGGGAGGGGGGAGAGGCGGGGCTTGGGGTGGAGGAAGGGAGGATGTGGGAGAGCAGAGCAGGCCAGGCTGGGAGAGTGGGGTGAGGTGCCCTGCCCGACTCGCCCACCTGGTGCTCACTCTGCCCGTGGGCCTGGCCACTCTGGGAGGGGTTGGTGGTGACCTGGGGGTTGTGCTAAGTGGGCGTCACCGGGAGCTGGGAGGACAGGTCATGGGGGGGACCCCAGGCAGAGGACCCAGAGTGACTGGTGGGAATCGGCCAGGCCCACCCAGGCAGCCTCACTCCCAACAGCCCCGCCCAGGCCTGGGACCTGCGGGGGTGGGGGCAGAGGAAGCGGCTTCGACCACCCGTGTCCAAAGCTGCTCCATCCCTGTGCAGCTCGGGCCAAACCAGGCCAAACCAGCCGGAGCCTGGAGCAAGGGGAGGGCCGTCTCCGCCCCAGCAGGTCCCTCTGGAAATCGGACTGCGGTGCCTACTTCCCAGGAGACAGAGGCGAAGTGCTGGTCGGACAGCTTTTTTTTGGGGGGGGGGGGGCAGGGGAGCTCCCTGGACCACTTGACAGCCAGGAGCCTAGAGGACCCACCAGGAGAGCTGCCCACCAGGGACCGCCCCCCGGGGAGCAGCAGCCCAGGGATCTAGGCCCAGACTGGGAGGGAGATGAGGGTCTGAGATGACTCATGCGGGGTCACATGGCCGGCCAGCACGAGGTCCAGTCCACTCCACCGAACCCCAAGGCCTGGGCAGGCACAGCCCCCGCAGGGAGCTTCTGGGCTGGGGACATGTGGTCACTACTTCCGAGAACAGAGAGGGGCTGCGCTGGGCTTTGCCTGCTCAGTGGGTATGGCCCCTGGGATACTCAGGGTCCGCGGGGACCTTCCCCAGGCAGCGAAACTGGTCCTCGAACCCCTGGCCAGGGACAATGAAGGCGCCTCTTCGAAACTCCCCGTGTGAGGTCATTTCCACAGCAGTGACGGAGCCAAGCCCTGAGGCTGCTGCCCAGCCAGCCTGTGAGGAAGGTGTGCGTCAGCGGCTGGTGCCTGGGGCTGGGCACCACCGCCTTCCTGTGTGTGTGTGTGGGGGGGGGGGGGGGCAGGGGGTTGGGGGGAGTCCAGACAGTCACAGGGGTCCCCTGCCTGGAAGGCCCTCTCCTCTGGCCTCCTCCATAGAGCCCTCCTAGATTGCCAGGGCAAACTCTAAGGCCTGCTCCCACCAACTGCCACAGGAGAGGAGGGGCGGCAGGGAGCAGGGAGAACAGGGGGGAAAGGCCCACATGGCCTGGGGCTGCAGCACCTGAGAAGCGGCTGGACGCCACCTGACCTGAGCCCTACACGGCCCACCGGGCACAGCCTGCGGTCCAGGCCTGCCCCCTGCTGGGAGCTGCATCCTGGGAAAAGGGAGGCCCAAGGGCAGAAGGGGGAGGCCTGCTCCCACCTGGGTTTCGGGCTCCGGCTCAGCCTGGCCTTGGCTCGTTACAGCTGTGTCCCTTGTTGCTGTCGCTGCCTGGGCCCCTCCGCTGGAGTCTGCCAGGCGGGCCCCACCTCACAAGGCCCTGGGGGTCCAATGAGAAAGTGACGCTACCCTGACCTCTCACCCTGGACCCCTGGGGAGCCCCTCGTCCCTCAGTGCCCTGCTTAGAAGGCTGTCAGCTCCCGGCACGCAGTGACAATGTCATTCTTTGGGGCCCCCAGGTGCTCAGGGAACATTTTTTGGGGAAAAGGGGGAACTAGAAAGTGTCGACCTCACTGTCTAAAGACCTCACCCTGGTCAGAGCCAGGGGCGCTGGAGACTGCCTGTTGGTAAAACCAGAGGATCAGGGGGCGGATGGAGTGGGGGCCAGGCCGCTGGAAGCCTGATGAGCAAGTGCATGAAGGAATGAGGCCGGAAGGGCAGTCAGCCTGCCCTCGGGTCGCTGCTGGAAGTGGGGGCAGCCTGCGGTCGGGGAAAGACCCCCAGACCTCCTGTCCCCCAGCTTCCCTCCTGCTGTCCGAGAGGGTGCTCTGTGTGCGGAGGCAGAGGCCGGCGGCTAATCAGCAGGCACTGGGTCTGAGGACGAGGCCTCCTCTGCAGGCTCCCCGGCCACTGGGGGACAGGACGGCTCCACAGGCAGGCACCCAGATCCCGGAGGAGCTCTGGGAGTCGCCAGGGTGCCTGCCGGCTCCGCCTGCCTCTCCGGGGCCTGGCACAGTGGGCTCAGGGCCAGGCCTGTTAGGTTGTCATGGAAAGTAACATCCGGCCGCCGCCCACAGCACAGTCAGCATGGCCAGGCGGGGCCAGTGACTGGCACAGTGGTGACACCTGGGGTGGGTGGAGCAGTGTCTGGGGCACCAAGGTGACTCGGCCTGGGGGGGGGGGGAGGGGTGCCGGGGAGCTGCCATGGGACCTGCCATAGGCTGGAGGGGTCCCAGGCGAACAAGGTGCCTGGAGACCCTCACCAGATTCTGGGGGGGAGGGGGAGCCCTGCTGGTGGGGACCACTGTCTGCGTCTCTTGGTGAGGGGCCGAGTGCTGGCTCTGAGGCTCCTCCGCCTCCCCTGCCCCCCGGACATGCCCGAGGATGAGCGGGGAGGGCAAGCCTGCCTCCCAAGGAAGGAGGTCGGGAAGTCATTCTGACCGGAAGGGACCAAAGTCCGGTGCAGCCACACTGGGTGGCGGGCGGCCAGCTGGCGGGGAGCCGAGGGCAGCCCACACGGGCGACGCCAGCAGGACTCCACGCCCACAGCCCTTCTCCAACCAGGGGCTCTGAAGCAGGAGGGCCGGTGAGGGAGAACAGCCCACCCGGAGTTCCCGCCACGGGCGCTGGGGGGCAGGACACACGTTCGGAGCAGAGGGGCCTCCTCAGGGCAGGACAGAGGTCAGCAACACCGAGACCAGCCTGGCTGACGCCGAGGCCCCCCCCCCACGGCGAGGCCCCCCACCCCCCCACGCCGAGGCCCCGGCCCCCCCCCACGCCAAGGCCCCCCCCCACGCCGAGGCCCCCCACCCCCCCACGCCGAGGCCCCGGCCCCCCCCCCACGCCGAGGCCCCGGCCCCCCCCCACGCCGAGGCCCCGGCCTCCCCCCCACGCCGAGGCCCCGGCCCCCCCCCCACGCCGAGGCCCCAGCCCCTCCCCCCCCCACGGCGAGGCCCCAGCCCCCCCCCCCCCCCACGGCTGGGGCAAGGCCTGGAGGAGCCTCCCAGCAAACCCCTCTGGGAACAGGAGCCCTGGGCGGAGGGGGTGGCTGGGCCCCAGCGTGGCCCCTGCACCACGAGACAGGAGCCAACAGGAGCCATGAGCCGGCACCTGCTGAGCTGCCTGGCCACCGCAGGGATGGACAGAGGCTGCCGCCAGGCGGTGGGTGACCACAACTCCTGACCCCTTAAGAGGAAAACAAGCGTTTTAAGTGGAACCCCCCAATGTGGGGGCTTTTGAAAAAGGAGCTCCAATGAGGTGTAAATCACACCCATCAACGACGCGTACCCACCTGAGGCCAGTCCAGCTGACAAACAGACACACCTGTGTGACCACTTCCTTCTCCGGACAGGGCCCCGCCGACCCCAGGGGATGCCGAGCAGGTCCGAGGTCAGACCCGGTCCCCACCGGCCCCCCCTCCCTCAGGTCATGCTTTCGAGATCCCTGTGTTGTGGGGGTCCTGATGCTGGGGCCACTCTGTTGTGGGGTACAGAGCATTGCCAGCACCCCACCTTTACTGCTGGCACCTGGCGGAAGCACTGAGCTGCCTGGGGAAGGGGAACCCCTCTCAGGCGAGGTGCCAGGAGAGCTCAGAGAGGGCAGCGGGACCCAGGCCAGTCTTGTGTGACAGGCGACACCCAGGTCGAGGGAGGCCACACAGCCTCGGCCAGAACAAGGGCGGCCTGGGGAGTCACCCTGAGGGCCGAGGGTGGGGGAGGGCAGCAGGGGCCGCAGGGACGGGGGGTGGCCTTGGACACCCTCCTGGTCATCAGAAAGCATTGTGCCGTCTGGGCCCAGAGTGGCGGCTGGGCTGGTGGCTGGGCGTATGGCAGTCCAGGGACCGTGGGGACAGAAGCAGCAGCCAGACAGGCAGTATGGGTCCTGGGCGGCTGCAGCTCCCAGGTGAGTGGGCCCTAGGGGAAGTGTATGGCGCCCGGAGCGGAGTGTATGTGGCTCAGAGCGGAGTGTATGGGAGCGGAGTGTACGGGAGCAGAGTGTACGGGAGCGGAGTGTATGGGAGCGGAGTGTATGCCGCCCAGAGCGGAGTGTACGGGAGCGGAGTGTACGGGAGCGGAGTGTATGGGAGCGGAGTGTATGGGAGCGGAGTGTATGGGAGCGGAGTGTGCGGGAGCGGAGTGTATGCCGCCCAGAGCGGAGTGTACGGGAGCGGAGTGTATGCCGCCCAGAGCGGAGTGTATGCCGCCCAGAGCGGAGTGTACGGGAGCGGAGTGTATGGGAGCGGAGTGTACGGGAGCGGAGTGTGCGGGAGCGGAGTGTATGCCGCCCAGAGCGGAGTGTACGGGAGCGGAGTGTACGGGAGCGGAGTGTATGCCGCCCAGAGCGGAGTGTACGGGAGCGGAGTGTATGCCGCCCAGAGCGGAGTGTACGGGAGCGGAGTGTATGGGAGCTGAGTATATGCCGCCCAGAGCACACTGGCCCACCCAGGGGCTCAGTCCCAGGGACACGCCCACTTTCCTGAAAGCCTGTGCTACGGGAGAGCTGGAACAGAGGGCAGCCTCCCACTCTCAGCCTCTCGTTTTCGCTCCCTTGGGTGCAGCGCTCTGAACGGGAATGGGAGCTGCCACTGTGGGGCAGCGGGAGAGGGCTTTCCCTGGAAGACTGTTCCCCAAGAGGCCCAGCGCTTCCCTGCCAGTGACCCGGGACACGCTCTGTGCAGCATCTCCGACCCTGCAATTAACCTGTGAACATGTGCTCACAGCCGAGGCCCAGGGCGGCCAGCGCCAGGCTCGCCTCTGCAGCCCGCCCTCGGGGGCGGGGGGACAAGGCCCGAGCAGCATCCTCAGGCGGGGTTCCGGGAGGAGCCCGCCCTCTCGTGCAGAGTGAGGAGCCAGCAAAGGGCTTCCCGGGGCCTGGAGACCAACAGGCAACTACACGCGGCCAGAGGAACAAAAGGAAAACCAGACACGGGCCCGGCCTCTGCCACACCTCAGAGCTGCGGGGAGTGCGACCACCCCCTCCCCACCCCACAGAGACACGCAGGCAGGCTCAGGTTTCACCACTTTAATAGATACTCTAACTAGTCTGTACAAATCGAAAACAGCATCTTCAGTTACAAATGTGTCTAAGTAATAAGGCTGAGCACTCCCCAGGCCTGGTCCGTGCGCCCGCCGTGGGCCCGTCGCCAGCTGCCAGGGACCAGGGACCAGGGAACGCGGTCACACACTCGGAGCCCCACACGCCAGCCAAGAACAGGTCGCTCTGAACCCAGGGCTTTAAGACACGATGGACGTGGGGCTGAGAAATGGGAGCTAAGGAGACGCAACACTTACACACGAGCACACCTGTGCCCCGCCCAGCCCTCCCCACAGAAGATGGGCACAGGGCCCTGCCTGGCTAAGAGGGGTCCCCACAGCAAGGAGACGAGCTCGCCACCAGCCGCAGTGGCAGGAGGGAGCGCATCCTCCCACACAGGCCTCGCTCCCAGAGGAGCCGCCACCACCTCTCCCCGTCCCCTCCCCAGGTCTCCAGTCACAAACATGGTTTCAGAAACCTGAGGACCAGCGCCAGCACGCACCCGAGGCTCACAGCGCAGAGGAACAAATAAATATGGGGATGCACCACCCACGCTGACCCTCAGCACGGTGGGCGCCACGACCCACCCCCACCCCGAGGAAAAGAAACCAAAGTAAGAGCCCCCGGCAGCACGGACGCTCCCCGGCTCCGCCGAGACAGACAGGGGGCCAGGGGGCTGGGCACGAAGCGGGTGTGTCTCCAAATGAGAGATGGGAGCAGATGCTCCCGACTTGTGTCCTGGGCTCGGGGACCTTCCCACCCCACATGGTCTACGGGCCCCCAAAGGTGGGCCTGGGGAAGTCTACTGAGCTGCACCCAAGGCCGCGGCGGGTGCGGGTTAGATCAAACCTCCTACTCCTGAAACGCATGTAAGTGGCCGCTGTACAGGTTAAGCAAAATAATAAGGAAAGAGGAAGTGAAGTGAAAACCATGCACTTGAACAAGGTTGGTGTGGGCGCTGCCGACAGGTCGCTGCTCACTGCTGCTTGCACTCCGAGGGCTGGCTGGGCTCCTTCTGCCAACGAGAGAGACAGGCTTGTGAACCGCCCACGTCCCTCCACCATCTCCCACCACCAGGAAACCAACACTCAACTGTGCACTAACAGGCCTGTAAAACAGTAACAAGCCCAGCTGGTGTGGCTCAGTGGCTGAGCGTTGACCTGTGAACCAGGAGGTCACCAGACTGAATCCAGGTCAGGGCACACGCCCGGGTTGCAGGCTCGATCCCCAGACTGGGGCGTGCAGGAGACAGCCGATCCATGATTCTCTCTCATCATTGATGTTTCTCTCTCTTCCTCTCCCTTCCTCTCTGAAGTCAGAACATATATATTTTAAAAAGTAATAAAAATATAAGCCAACTTCCCGGAGAAATGTCACAGCAGAGCTGCCTGTTTTGTTTAAAAGGCCCGTGAGACCCTCTCATTCTGGGCAAGGCAGCAGGAGGCCCGGGCAGAGCGGCCCACTTGTCAGCAAGTGACAGGAGACCCGCTCCCAGGCTGGAAGGCAGCTGGGGGCTCTGGGTGCCCAGGCACTGCCCGGTGAGTCAGCACAACACCCCCTCCCCCGACAGGATCCACACTTGGATCTGGATGGGCTCCTGTCCCAGCCCCACGCCCGGGGGGGCTGCCTCTTCCTCAGGGCCCCTCTCCTTGATAATGAGGAATGCCCGGAAAGCCACGACTCCAAGATCCACAGACAAGCCGCCACCCTCCCAGGAGCCCCCAAGTGGGAAACCTATCCTTCCAGATAAGGTAGAGGGGAGTCCCCCCACCCCTGAACCACTTCAGTGTGAGCTGTCGTGTATAATCCGACCACTGGAACTACACCTGCGCCTCATGAATGCTGTGGGCAGCAGAGCGGGTGCACCCATCCATCCGAGCTAAGATTACCAACCTCTCGGGACCCCATCCGGCATGCCTATGGCCTCAGCACCCAAGGGCCGAGAAGAAACACCTGGGACGCCGCCGCCGACACCCTCAGGTGTGAGCTGGGCTCCAGCTGGTCTTTGGGAATCACGTTTAAGGGATGACATGCACGTAAAGGAGGCATACAGACAAGCAGCAGCCTCGGACCCGGGTCCAAGCTCCCGATTAGCACACGAAATGGAAGGAGCAGAGGACAAGCCGGGACCCACAGGCTGGCCCTGTGTCTGCCCAGCCCTGCCCAGGGCTGGTGGCAGGCCTCTCGAGGCTGGGGGCCCTGCCCTGTCACCTGAAACACCAAAACAACAGGCCAACCAGCAATCCGAGCCGACAGAGCTCGCACCAAGCAGCGTCCTCTCGGGGGAAGAGCCGCGTGCTGGCCCCGAGCTGCGGCCGGAGCAGAGTGCTCAGGAGCCTGCAGAGGTGACGGGGGCTTCCCCGCCCTCGACATAAACGACACACCGTGTCATGTGACGCAGGGACGCTGTCAGCTACACTGTGGCTTACGCAGGGGACACGAGCTGCCTGCTGGTCTAAACGCCATCCCCGCGTGGCTGTGAAGACGCTAGAGGAAGAGTCCTCGCCCACACCAAGGCCAGGAGGGGCTGTGGACACAGGACAAAACAGAATGCAGGCCGAGCCTCCTGTTTCATGCCAGTGTGATGGCAGCATGGTCACTCCATGCCGATGATCAAGGCAGAGGAGTTGGTGTTTCAAAGGCAAAAACTTATAGCCCAAACCTTGCCAATCCGGGGACCACAGAAGGGTGGCTTGAGCGGCTAACAAGCGCCGCTGGGCATGGCGCTCCGGTCACCCAGGTCCTCCGCTCCGAGCCCAGGCTGCACAGCTTGTGATGCTCAGAGGAGCCGGCAGGTGGGGAGTGAGCTTCAGGTGCAACCTGGCAGCCAAGCTCCTCAGACACGTGGGCGCAGCAATGCCAACACGCAGGCAGGTGACCGGCCCTGACCTAGCGCCCAGATCCTCTCTTCACTGCGGACGCACCTTCAGCCTGCTCTGCGCCCCCACGAATGTGACAGGACAGTGCGACAGACCCTCAAAGGCCCCACCTGAACTCGCACCAGCACCAGGCGCCTCTGACAGGAAGCCCCGAGTCCCGGCTCTCACAGGCACAGCCCAGGAACCACTGCCTCTGGCCGTAGAACCCGACTTCCCGCTGCCTGCGTGTCTGCCTCCGGTTCCCCGCTTCTTCCCGCTGCTGCGCCCCAGCCTGGCAGTGCTGAGTGTCGACAGGTGAGCCCAGGATGACCCACGCCCCTGCAAGTGGCCTGGGCTTGCTGCTGCTGCTGCTGCTGCTGCTGCTGAGACCAACAGCTGGATCTGCCGCTGAGTTAGAACCGCAGAAACCTCAACACACGTGCTAATGCCCACACCACACGGCAGTCGCTTTTCAGGTAAGAAACTGGCACAAGCTCGGCCCCCCACTACCCACTGGCTGCACAAGGAACAGAGGCACGTCCAGAAACATGGCGGGGTCGACTCCGACTGCCTGTGAGCAGGGGTGGCACAGGCACAGGGACTGAGGGAGCAGCAGGGGTGGGGAAGCCGAGACTGTCTCCAGGAGGCCCCGGCAGACTGCCCACCTCCCAGGGCCTCCCCTCTGCCCTCTTTCTGGAGGGCAGTCCTGTCGTCGAGAAAAACGCCACACCAGTGACCCCTTGGCTACGTGGGCAGCAAGAAACACTGGGCTTGGCAAGCAGGACCCAGAGTGGTGGCGGCTGGCCGGTTCCACAGGCACACACGGCCCCACACACGACAGCTGGTCAGGAGGCCCGTGGCCGCCTGGTCCGTGCGCCCGCACAGCAGCCTGCTCTGCCCGTCACAACAGCATTGTCATAAGCACAGATCAACAATTTGGAAGTTAGGAATGAATGGAATTCCACCTTACCTAGAAACGCATGATTAACAGACAAAAATTACACCTAAACGGGGAAAGAAACGGAAAGGCAGGGTCAGCATGAGGAAAGGAAGCGCACACGCTCTCAGGAGGGAGCAGCCCCATCTCACGTACGGAAGGAAGGGCTGCAGCTGCGGCTGAGCACAGCCTCCACGCACAGCTTGGCCTTCCCCGACTCTGCTGCTCTCCACTGCCGCCCAGACTGACAAGTGCCTCTGCACAGGTGCCATCTGACAGAGGGACAGAGGGACGGGGGGACAAGGGGACAGAGGGAACAGGGAGACGGGTGGGACAGAGGACGGGGGGACGAGAGGACAAGGGGACAGAGGGAACGGGAGACGGGTGGGACAGAGGACGGGGGGACAGGAGGACGAGGGAACGGGGACGGGGGACAGGGCCTCACAAGGACAAGCCTGCGTCTGCCCACACGGCTGACAGCTCTAGCATTCACAGCACTACCCACTCCCAACAAACACCTCGAGACGTCATGGGGTGAGTGCCAACAATCCTCTCCCTTCTGCCAGGTCACGTGCCATGTGGTGACAGTGCCCAGAACGCAGGACGTGAGGGGACAGGACGGACACCAGGAGGAAACAACAGGAGCCGAGCGCCAGCTGCCGGTGAGCCGCGCCCCAGGGCAAAGAACACACCTGGGGCTCGGCACAGCAGTGTCAGGGTCACCACCACCCAGTTCTGTTAGCTCACAGACACCCCCCAACTCCTGTCCCCCAAGCGTGAAGCACTCAGGGCCAGGCCCCCGGTCTGCGCCTCTACAGCTGGCACTCAGGTGCGCACAGGTGTGTTGAATAGTTACCGTGACGGACAGGCCACCATGAAACGATGAACGCTTCGGTGAGCGCATTTACAATCTGCCCCCCGCCCCTCGTTCCCCAGCAGGAACTCCCGCGGTGAGCATGCGTGCACAGGGACACGTGGTGGTACAGACGGTGACAAGACCAGGCTTTGCATGCACAGGGTCGGGCACAATGCACTTGGGGAAAGATGGGGACACGCACACGGTGAGCGGGAGGCGCACTACGAAGGCCGGTGACGTGAGGAGCGAGTCCTTGGGAGGCCGCGCTGCAGTTAGTGCGCGACAAGTGGCAAAGCACCTGGTTTCAGCCAATCAAGAGCAGGAGTACAACTCCGGACTCACAAGTACAATTAATGGGGCTGTTCACTCATTTTTGTCATTTTTTATAAAAAGCTTCCTAGTTTATTTTAAATTATGAGTAATCTAGACTTAATTTCTAAGCATTCTCAGCCCAAGTACAATTGTAAATTATACTTACATTTTCATGCCTCTATTTAAAAAATAAGGACCCCCCCCCCCCAATCAAAGTGCTATCTTTGCATCCTTTCCAAAAACCAGCACACAAGTGCATCTGTGTGTCAGTGACATCATCACCAGCACGAGACCAGGCGAGGGACACAGCCCGAGCAGAGCTGGGGAAGGAGGCACTGGCCACTCGCACACCCGCCGTTCCAGGCACTGAGCAGTCCCGCTCCAGTGTTCCTGACACCCCGCCACCGTTCTAATTGGAGGAACGCGCCAGGTGCCTCGCCCAGTGCCTGGGAGTGGGCAGTTCCAGAGCAACTCACCTTGAGGCTCGCGTCGGCATCGTCCTCTTCCTCCCCCTCCTCGTCGCCTTCCAGCTCCTGTGTGGAGAGGAGTGAACAGGACTTCACACTAAAGTCATGCTTCAGTTCAGAAGGAAAGCAATCGCTACCCACAACTGACTACGTCCTTTGGACTCATAATTTTTCTGAGTATTAGGCCTGAAATCAACATATCGCTGATTCTGTGGATTGAACCATTATTTCCTAAGAAGCTTTTTCATCAGCCAAATGCAGGGTCCAACGGGACCTGCTACGGCACCTGCCATCGATCTGCAGTTCTCAGCAGGGCCCACGCCTGCCGTGTCACACAAAGGGATGTAACAAGGCCCCGGGGCTCACACGCTGTCCCCTCCGCAGAGCAAGCCGAACCCCTCCCCGCCCACCGGGGCATTGAGCTGCCACATACAAGCTGGCCTTACCTCCTCTTCTCCTTCCTCACCTTCTTCAAACTGAAAAAGAAGGGAACAGTTTAGGTTTTGAAAGTGTGGAGGCAACCCGGCCGACACTGCCCTGTCCAGGGCCCACTGGTCAGGCCTAGGAAAGGCCGGCAATCCTGCTCGGACTGAGCAGAGGGCAGCGTGACTCCAGGCCAAGTGCTGCAAGCCATCTGCTGCTGGGCATGCCTGGGCACCAATGCCACGGCTGGCCAGGGCCAGCGCTGCAGGAATGTTCACTCACAAGCCCTGCCCCATTAATAGGATGCCAGTCAAAAGGACTAATAATGGGGGTGAAGAAAGGAGACTGCCAGCTTGGGTGTGCTGGGCCAACCAGGAAACTGGCCGATGCTGAGCTCAGCACACAGCAGCACACAGGAATCTATGGATCATTTTATGTCTCCGACAGACTCAGGAATGGGTCTGCGGGGCTTCTACGGGCACCCTTTCACGGGGGCCTCCTTTAGAGAGATCCCAGAGGCCTGTCTCCAACCCATCTCACACTTGGTAGAGCTGGTTATATGTGGGGGCGCACAGCCCCTGGGACAAGCAAGACGGCCCAGGAGATGGAAGACACACCAGAACTCCTGCCTTCACTTCGTCGTGTGACCAGCATTTCCTAAACCCTAAGTCTTCGCAAGCACGTGACGTGGCCAAGCACGGGCCCACAACGCCCTCCCGCCCGAACCACACAGCCCAGCAGGGCCTTCAGCACAGGAGACTGAAGGGAGCAGGCCTGCATGGCGACGGGTGCAAGGGAGCAGACCTCACAAGCAAGGAAACCTGGAGGCACCAGGAGCCGCCAGAGCTCTAAAAGCAAGGCATAAACATCACCTGAAACGCCCCTCCAGCAACAAGCTACACAACAGAACTTGGTACCCAGCCAGCGTGGCTCAGTGGGTTGAGTGTCGACCTATGAACCAGGGGGTCAGGGTTTGATTCCTGGTCAGGGCACAGGCCCAGGTTGCAGCTCGATCCCAGTGTGGGTGTGCAGGAGGCAGCCCATCACTGGTTCTCATCACTGGTATTTCTCTCTCCCCCTCTCCCTTCCTCTCTGAAGTCAGTAATATATACACACACATATTGAACACAACAGAGCTTTGTGACCAGTCATCAGGACCCAAGGCCCCCTGGGCTGTGAAGGAGACTGCCTCAGGTGATGGACACAGGACTGGTAGGTCCTGAGAGGTGTGCTCGGGGCCACCCCCACTCTGGCTGGGGACGGCTGGTCTCCGCGCAGCGATCTTTCTGCAGAGCGCGGCCCGCACCCCTGTGAGGTCACGGAGCCACAGGCCAGCACGAACTGGCTCTGCTGCTGATGAGCGCGTGGTGCGGTCAGACCTCTGTGAATGAGGGTCCCTCCTGTTTGGCTGGGACCCAAAGCTGACAGGGACCGCCTGCCTCCCCCACTGCGGGGACCTCTCTGCTCCCTCCACGTCCCCCCGAACACCAACAGCAGCCATGTGTCCTGGGCCAGGCTCCGCAGACACATACATTGTCGTCGTCCTCTATGGCCTCCCCTGTGAAGTACAGCACGGCCCTCGGGACGATCCGCTCACGGAAGAAGTGTCCGATCTCAAAGTCGGAGGCCAGCGTGAACTCGGAATCTTCATCCTGCGAGGGAAGCCGGCGTGGTCACTCCCTTCAGCTGGTCACTCCCTTCAGCGGGACTGACACTGTTCTCACATTCCCGCCCCGTAAAGGGATTACAGCCCCAGGGCCAGCACTGCCCGGCAACAGGCCACGAGTTCAGCTGCTTTAAAGGCACAGCAGTGCAATGGCAGGGAGGCAGCAAAGTGCAGCCCAACGGGGAACAGAGGGCAGTGAACACAACCCCCCGACCCCCCCCCCCCCCCCCGCCGGGTTCCGGGAAGAGGAACAGGTTACAGAGAAGGTAGGTAACTACTGAGGAAATGCACACTCTACAGCCAGGAAGAGGCTTTCAGTAACGACACAATCTTACCAGCGATTCTCCATCCCCGGACGCTGGAAAAAACAAAACACACCCGGTTACAGTGAGAAGCAAACGCCGGCCCCACAGGAAGCGCAGCTGCAGAGAAAGCGAGCGCCTCCCAGCTCAGCCTTCCCCGCACCTGCTGGTGGGCGCCCACAGCACCTGTGCCCGCTCCCCGCACGCCTGGGCCCTGGGCGGGCCCCCAGATGCAGGATGCCAACCTTCTGAGGCCCTGACAGCAGTTCAGGATTAACGGGTGGAAAGGTGGCTACGTGGCGGCTGTGGCCACGAGTGCACCTGCGCTGTGAGTAGAGCTTCAACTCGTGTCCTGCAAAGCCTCACGTGACCGTGCAGTAGACAAGGGGACTGGCCCTGAGCTCCCCACCCCAGAGAGGTCAGCACTGCACTCCTGTCTGTGTGGAGGAGGAAGGAGCGAACACGCCGACACCTTCCTGCACGTGAGGAACTGCCCTGTGGGCCGGGAGTCACTGTCGCTGCCCACCCCAGAGAGGACGCCGAGATTAGGTTCCACACATGACAGACTGGGCTGAACTGAGTCCGACAGGCAACCCAGTCATTAAATCCGCCCTCAGTGAAGCCCAGTGACATTCAAATCATCAAGGGATTCGAATCCCTAATCTTAGCGGTGCTGGTCCGAGGCCCTCACTGAACTGCAGGCCTCAGCCCTGCCTGTCCATCCTCTGGAGTCTCCGCCTCTCCCCTGGCTGTCAGCGAGGCCGTGCAGCGAGGCCGTCACAGCGAGGCCGTCACAGTGAAGCCGTCATAGCGAGGCCGCTGCAGTGATTGTGCAGTGCCAGCCACTGTGGAGACAGTGGAGGCCCAAGTGCCAGGGTCGAAACACCACCCACGAGGCAGCGGTCCCCAAGCCTTGGCACACGAGCACCCCACGGCTGTTTAAGGTTCAGATTTGAGGGCCCGGCCTGAGGGTTAGGGATCAGCACAAGGACCTCCACCAACGTGACTTCTGGACCCGTTTTGTGGGTTTAAGGACACAGAGGCCACTGGACTGGCCATTTTATGTTTCCTTCATTTCAAAAATCATGTCATCAATGTTGACGTTTTTCTTGGCTACCCCATCCCTGCCTCCCACTCTCACCTTGTTTTCACAGAGCTCATCACGTGTAGTGATGTGCATGTGATTGCTTTGAAAATAGCAACTGAAGCTATCATGTACGTCCATAAAGGTCTCCCCCATTAGGTGTGCAGTTGAATGTTGCCTGGTACACTTGGTGTTGTGCAGCCACCACCACAATTCCAGAAACCACCCCCACAAAGGATCAATCCCCAAGCCCGCGAGTCTACTTCGTTCCATTTTGATTTTATCAAGTATTTTAAATCCAGTTTTAAGGAAACTCCCCCAAAGCGCCTCTGTGTCATGACTCCACCAGGCTCCCGAGGGATCTCCCAACCAGGGACACTAAGAGAGCACAGTCATGGCTGTTCTTACCCCCAAACCAACACACACCGACACCTTCTGGGCTCCAAGACAAATCGCAGAAAATAGCCACGATGAGACCGGACTGCGAGCTGAGCGGGAGCTGGACGAAGGGGCACTAGCTCAGAGACAAGGTCAAAGCCAACGGCTCAGGCCTGAGGAGCTGCGTGAGGCGCCGGAATGACAGCCCGAAGGCGCCTGGTCCTGCGGCAGGGCCGCAGCTCATCATCTCAACCTGGCTTTAAGCGTGGAAGGTGAAGAGCCAATGGGTCCTCTCGTTCCCTCGTATCCGTGCTGACACAGCCAACTGCTCCGCCTTCACGTTCTCTCAGGATTAGAAAATTACACTGAGGTGTCCCAATAGTTTACTCTCAAAGCCAGCAGCTCACCTTTCCAGCTCGAGACCCATCTTTACTTTATCGCTCGGGGGAAACAACACTCAAAACGGAAGCTTCCAAGCTCTGCTTCGGCCTCAAGTGCCTCTCAATGGAGATGCACACACGGAGCGCCACGACAGATACATTTCCAAGCGCCCCGGCCCCACCAAGTCCTGGCTGGGGCAGAGCTGCAGCGCAGGGGCTGCGAGCAGCCTGGAGACGGAGGGAGGCGTGGGAGGCCCTGCAGGCACTCTGAGCTTCCTACCATGGAGCCTGGGGTGCCGCCTTGTCCTCCCGTCCTGCTGCCAGGGTCCCGTGCTGCCCCCCTGCACCCGTGAGCACAGGTGCCTCTGACACAGCGCCATCCCCTTACCAGCCCAGCTCGCAGGGGCCAGGACGGACCCTGGGGCTACGAGCTCTTTCACAGAAGCACAGGCCCCGCTACCCAAAGGCAGAGGGTTCCTACGAAACTGTTCTTAAGCGGAAAGGCGGAAAGCCAAGAAGCAACTATCATTCATTTAGACGGAAATGTTTTTGTGTTCTCAGAACCAAAAAATAACTTACAAATCATACCAAATGGCACACAGGGCCTAAAATAACACCAACATACGGTACAAGCAGGACGATGTGATAAATACACACTCTGCATACCTGCCAATCTCGAGTGGCACTTTACCCACCAGTCACCACTTCGCTGCTGGCAGTACCAGCCCTGGTTGCTTTCAAGGTGCCCTGTGCCTACACACGGTACGGATGGCGGGTGCAGGCAAGATCAGCACACACACTGCGTCTTTATTTTGCTCATAAAGATGGACGTTCCGTCCAACCTTACGCTGAGCGTCACCCTGCGGAGCTCCTAGGCTCTGCTCACACCTTAGTGTGTGTCCTGCTAACAAAGGCACAGGATCACGGGCAAAGCCCAGGACCCGCCGCCAGAGCTGGGGCTGGAGGTGAAGGTGCTGAGCGTGGTCCTGGGAACGGGCTCAAGGTGCCGCCGTCCCAGCAACAGCTCATGTAAAAGAAACGCTGAATGCTGTCACCTCTCACCTTCTCTCGTAAACACCAAAAACCCTCTCCGATTTCTCTGGGTCAGTAGGACAGATGCCCGCCAGCAGGTCTTTGGTAAAAGCCGAGCGGCAGGACAGGGCCTTCTGGGAAGCAGGGGACACCCCTCACCTTTCAGCGGACTGAAGAAGTTGAAAAAGGAATCATTGGGGACTTGCTTGGTGATGGTTCTGACGGTGCCTCGACCCTTGTGTTTCTGCTTTTTCTTGATCGTTTTGACGGTAACGTTTTTTCCTTTCTTCCAGTCAATAGTGCACCTGCAGGGGCACGACAGCCACCAACACACACTTCAGGAGAAAAGCCGACCACAGTGCAGAGAACAAGCAAACCACGACTCTACGCTTAACCTGGACAGTTTCATAAACCCACCTGCAAGCCAGCGTGACCGCGCATGAAGCTCACCTGCAGGCAGTGACAGAAACGGGCTGCCTGCCACCACCCTGACAAAGCGGTGCCTCAAGCTCGGGCTTCTGCCGGGCAAGGGCACCAGTACCCCAGGCCTCCTCGGCTGGAGGCTTGTGTGCGTCAGCCCAGACGCTGCAGCGTGTTTTCTGTGAACAACCCCGACCAAGGCTGGGCACAGGCACCTCCAGAGTCTGTCACCTGCTGCCCCTGGACAGCCCCCCCACCCTCCCCGAGTGCACCTGAAGTCACCACTCAAATCCCAATTCTCAAGGCAACTGAACTGAGTGGGACAAGCTGGAGAAAGGAAGGTGGCCCCCGCCAATACCAAGGACCCGGACACAACACAGCAGGTCCCCGTGTGCTGCGAGGTGGGTGGGGCACAGCTGCTTTCTAGCCCTTGAACCACCTTGGACCACAGGTAACCCCTGACAGCACCTGGACGGTGCCGGCCCTAGAAGCGCCGGAAAGCCAGGCCTCCTGGCACCAGGGCGGCCCGGACAGTGGCCCTTTCTAACCCTCACCACTGAGTCACGAGGACTTTGAGGTCTGAATTACTCAGACGGAGGGTCATGAGGACAAGCACGAGGTCCCAGCGGGTAAAATAACGTTTCAGTTGCGGAGAAACCAGTCCCAAGCATCTCCAACTGCCCAAGAGGAACAACTCAAACTACACTCCCTCCCTGGGGACCTACAGACTGGAGTCGCCAAGGTGCTCAACCCGAGTCCCAGGACAAGCACGCTGACCCCATCTGCAAAGCCAGCCCCTGGCGCACTGCTCTGCGCCGACTCATGTGGGCTGCCGGCCACAGCCGGACGGACGGGGCCGGGGAACCCGAGCCCCTCAGGAGAACGAGGGGCCGGGCCACTGCCCCAAAGCCTCCCATGTGTCCACGTGACACACTCCCCGGCGCTGCCATCACATCCCCCACAGAAAACGACTTCCTCTTCGCCCACTGGGCTTCAGGGCAAGTGAAAGGCTTCCTGCTTCGCCCTCATTTCTCTCTGACGCAGTTCTCAAGTCACCTCCCAGTTTCGCTGCCGAGAAAAAAGGTGAAACGGCGTTCCTTACCCATCACAGTCAACTATTTCAGGGCCTTCGAAGGAGAAGGGGTCGGCCTTATCCGGCTCGGACTTCATCTTGTACGTTTTGGTCAGGACTGAATTGGTGAAGTAGTCGTTGGGCTCAAAGTGGAACTCTAACACAAAAGACTGAAGACAGAAACGCAGGGTGAGCGCCCAAAACTCTACAGCAGGGGTCCTCAAACTACGGCCGTGGGCCACATGCAAATACAAATATTGTATTTGTTCCCGTTTTGTTTTTTTACCTCAAAATAAGATATGTGCAGTGTGCATAGGAATTGTTCATACTTTTTTTTAAAACTATAGTCCGGCCCTCCAACGGTCTGAGGGACAGTGAACTGGCCCCGTTTAAAAAGTTTGAGGACCCCTGGTCCACAGACACCCAGCGACAGACTTGATGAGCCACACCGTGCTTCCGGGGAATCAGCTCCCCCGCAGCAGGACCCACAGGCAGAAGCCCACAGTGTGGCTACGTGACGAGAGAAACGTCTTTACTGCAAAAAGCAGCGGCACAAAGGGAAGGCAGTGACGGGGCGTGTGCGTCTCCTCCCGGGGAGGCCGGGCTCTTGGTGCGGTGGAGGGTCTGGAGGGAGAAACTGGGCAGACAGCCCCGCCCTCCTCTCCTTCCTCCCTGGGAGGCAGGCAGAGCGGCTGTCCTTGCTCCGCAGTGAAAGTGGCCAGACCCGTGGGGGAGAAAAGGAAACACAAGCCACAGCCGGGACACGTCCCTGCGGCCACGGCCACGGAGCAGTCCGCACCCTGGAGACAGCCTCACGGGGAATGGGCCCAGGTGTGCATGGCAGCAGCCACGGCCAACAGAGGACACTCACACTCGGGCACCGAAGCGGAGGAGAGGTAAGAAGACGGCGACTAGCCAGCGTTCTGGGGAACCAGCAGCACTCACACAAGGCAAATGGCTTTATACATTTTTTTTTTTACGTTTTGTGTTTACAAATTTCCAGTATATTTTTTCTTTAGATAGATTCCAGAGAGGAAGGGAGAGGGAGAGAGAGACAGAAGCATCAATGATGAGAGAGAATTACGGATCGGCTGCCTCTCGCATGCCCCCTACTGGGGCTCAAGCCCGCATCCCAGGCATGTGCCCCTGACTAGAATCGAACCCAGGACCCCTCAGTCCACAGGCTGACATTCTATCCACTGAGCCAAACCAGCCAGGGCTACAAATTTTTTAAGAATCTATTTTTATTGATTTCAAAGAAGATGATAGAGGGAGAGACAGAAACATCCATGAGAGAGAATTATGATCAGCTGCCTCCTGCACGACCCCTACTGGGGATCGAGCCTGCACTTCGGCACGTGCCCTGACCAGGAATTGAACCAGTGACCTCTTGTTTCCTCGATCAACACTCAATCACTGAACCACACTGGTCGGACTGTAAATAGCGTTTTGAAGGACAACTTGGCAATATCAAAATAATTAATGAACTAAAAAAGCCATCTGTGACCTCATACCACTATCTTGAGGAATGCATTCTACTTGAGATGCTGAAGGGAGGCAGGAATCTGTGCTCACGCGTTCCCCTCCGCCCATTCGTAACGGACAAAGAAGCCTGTCCTGGTGCGTGAGGTAAGGAGCGTCTGTGAAGGCCAAGTCTGGGTTCAGGCCGCCTGGGGCAACCCCACTGCTCGGAGGGCTGAGTGGTTTCGGGAGTGGAAGTGACACCTCTCCCCCCGAGTTGAAGATTGACCCATGGAAGCAGCACTTAGGACACAAAAGGGGAGTGAAACAGGGCTTTCCAAAGAGGGGGTGAAGGGGGAGAAAGGCCACGACAGCACAAGGGCAGACACGGGGGGTCAGAGCCTGGGGAACACCCACGTCCAGTGTCTAGAAGGGATGGCGCAGGCTCTGGCCGGGGGATGTCCACTGACCTTTGCCAGAGCCATGTAGGCTGGAGAGGAAGGATGGTCAACAGATTCAAGTCCCTGGTCTGGCAGGTCCAAGTTCAGCAGGACAGGCAGGCAGCCTCGGGGAACCGGGTCCCTGTCCCTCCCTCCCAGCATGAAGATGGAGGTGGGAGGGGCCACTGTGGCCATGACCACAATGCGGGCGGGCTGGGCCAACGAGCCTTCTGCAGGAGTCGGCCCCTCAGCACCTGTCCTGTCCGGGGAGAGTTCTTCCCCTTCCCCTCTCGCCCCACGTCCTCCCCACCCAGTGTCATTTCTTTTCTTCCTATTTTCTGACTCTTCTTCCCCATGGCCTCTGTTTATCTAGAATAACCCGAACGCCCTGGGGTGAATTAAGGTGTTTAATGGACCAACAAAAAGGGCCCAGGGGGGAGGGCACCGCCTTCGTGCCCCCATCCCACACGTCAGTTAATGGTGCTCTCTGCCCAGCAGCAGAGGCGGGACTACTGTCTTCACCACAGTCACACCGAGAGTAGGAGCAGTCCCGCCTCGGACAGCCCCGTGGTTACGGTGGACAAGACACGTGAGATTCTCTGTGCTGCTTGAAATTATTTCAAAATAGAGACCAGTACAGGTTATTATTACAAGAAGGAAGTGTAAGACCCAGTGCCAGGAGGAGCGGAACTGACCGCCTCTGGGCCTCACTGATGCTCACTCCCCTCCAGCGGCCCAGCCATTACACTAAAAGGACTGTCAGAAGCTTAAAGACCCGGGTTCCAGGATGCTGACCATGAGGCAACCATTCAGAACAGGGGGTGGGGCATACAGGGAACGCTACGTAACCATCTACACCAAGAGGGGCAGTAAGAACGCTGTCCCGCCCAGCAGAGCGCCTGTGGCATTGGAAGAGCAGCACGACAGTGTCTGCTCGCGCTCGCTCTCACGCCCCTTGCTGCCATGTCAGAGCAGTGGCGCGGAGAGGGAAAAGCAGGTGCGGGCTGGCCCCTTCGTTCTGAAGCGAGGTGGGTCTTCTTTGCAGCTTTAATGTCTTAGATGGCTCATAATAACCTGACAGGGTAAGACTTAGGGGAACTGGCGGTGGCGTATCTCTAGCCGCTGGAGGCTGCCGCATGTTCTCTAAGTTCGTAGAGTGAGCACACAGGACTCACGAGGAAGACTGGCTCGTGGCCACGCCGCTCAGGCTCCAGTCCTCGGGGAGCCACATCCGACACGTGGGCAAGAAAGAAGAAAGGGAACCAAGGGAAGGATGAATGGCAGGTGAGAAAGCAGTGGAAGGAAAAACTCACAGCATCTTACAAGAGTGCTCGTACTGCGAAGAGCATTCACATCGTTATCAGCCCGCCATGGCGGCAGGTGGTCCCCAGAGGGCGCTACAAGCCTCTCACAGTGAGGAGCCCAGACTAGGGGAGAGGCTGAGAGGAGGGCCCCAGGCCACCCCAGAGGCTGCAGTAGGAGAAAAGGGGTCACCTCCGCCACCAGAGTGGCCCTCAGCCTGGAGCAGGCATCTCTGGCTCATGCCCACACCTCCCCTGCAGAAGGAGAGCGGATGTCCCCTCGGGAGTTCAGCAGACAGGGAAGGGAAGGGACATAGATGGGCATGTCTCCCGGTCCCACCTGCAGCACGAGGGAGAGAAATACACTCACCCGGGCCCTCATGCCCTCCCTGGGGCCGGGCTGTGACAGGGAGGGCGGGGAGGGGAGACCCGGGCCAGCTCCTGGCCAAGGTCCCCAGCCCACAGCCCGGTGCTCGTCTCCAAGACCTGAGACAGAGCCACCAGCGAGCCAGTCAGTCCCGCCACTGACCTGCGGCGGCTCTGGATGGAGCCCGCCAGCCACCGCCAGACGGACAGGCCACGCGCAGGGCTCCTAGGAGCCCAGCCCAGCTGGACGGATGCGCCTTCCAACTGCTCCCAGGGGAGAGGGAGGGCTGGCTGGGCCTAATGGCAGGCAGACCACCCCCCACACTAACACGCTGTCTGTCTCAGGGGTTCTGGGAAGGGGTTTGTGACACATCAGAGCAGGCGAGCATGTTTTCAGTCTTATCTGCAGGTTGTTCTTTTTAAAAATCCTCATCCAAAGATATGTTTTTATTGTTTTTTTAGAGAAAGAGGAAGGGAGGGAGGGAGAGAGGGAAGAAGAGAGAGGGGAGCATTGATGTGAGATAGAAACATCCATCAGTTGCCTCCCGTACACACCCTGACTAGGGATCAAACCTTAGCTTAGGTGTGTGCCCTAACTGGGGATCAAAACCACTACCTTTTTAAATAAATAAATAATATATATATATATATATATATTGATTTTTTACAAAGAGGAAGGGAGAGGGATAGAGAGTTAGAAACATCCATGAGAGAAAAACATGGATCAGCTGCCTCCTGCACACCCCCTTCTGGGGATGTGCCCACAACCAAGGTACATGCCCTTGACCGGAATCAAACCTGGGACCTTTCAGTCCGCAGGCCGACGCTCTATCCACTGAGCCGAACCGGTTAGGGCCAAAACCACTACCTTTTGATGTATGAGATGAGGGCCCCAGCCAGGGTAGCCTGCAGGTGCTTTTTGGAACAGACACCTAGTAGGTTTTCTGTTAAAGTGCCCCTCTTATTCAAGAGAGTATATATATACTCACCACCCTTTCAAAGACACATGAGATCCTCGAAAAACCCAGGAGCCCCTCAGGGAAAGGATGTAGAGTAACAAACTAGTGAGAAGGCACAGCACCTCAGCGGACACCACGTGGGACAGGGGAGCCCAGCCCGGCCTGCCTCCTGCACCTGCCACCACCCAGCAGGCGGCCTGGGCGACCTGCCATGCTGCCCTAATCCCCACCAGCATCTCGCTCAGGTCCCCTGGCAGGTGAGTGACGGGTCTGATTTCTCGCCTTGGACCCAAGCCCTTTCTTCGCCTTCAGTGGCCTGACGCCCCCGGCACCAACCAGGAGCTCAATCAGTACTCACCATAGGCTGTCCAGGGTCTGAAAACTTCACTTTGATATCCTGCAGGTGTTTCAAGATCGGCTCATCATATTCCTAAACACAAAGAGGAACACAAAACCTGAGCTTTCTGAGAACAGCAGGCGTCCTTGCGGAGTGGCTGCTGCATCCCTCCTGGTGGTGGGCGAGCGGCCCTGGTGGGTCCTCTCCTGGCCAAGTACTGACTCCAGGGAGCCACCCAAGCTGCTGCCCGACAGCTGGTCTGAGAGCAGCACCTTCAGTGCTGGGACCAGGGCCCCGGCTGCTCTCACAGGGCCCTGTGCCTGGGACCGAGGTGCCGCCCCCCAGCAGGCCGGTCCGGAGCATCTCTGAAGAGACAGAACCACAGGAACCACCTGGATCAGCTACGGCCACGGCAGCCACCCCCATCACACGGCCACTGGCATGTGGCAATACATCTCCCGAACCCACAGCAGTCACTCAGTGTCAACAACACACACGAGGCGTGTCTGAGACCCACAGCTCAGGCATCACACGAGGACTTCCAACACGGCTGCACGCTTTCACTCTGCGCGTCACTCACACGCAGAGTCACCAATGTCTGCATCTGAGAAAGTCTGAGAGAGACCAACCACAAGAGGATGACGAGACTCGAAACCCAGCAACCACATCCTACCGAGGCGCTCACCTGTGAAAGTGACTTCTTGTTATTATGAGAGAGAGGAAGGGAGGAAAGAGGGAGAGAGAGAAACACTGACAGGGTGACTCCCGTGTGCACCCTGACCAGGGATCAAACCCGCCACCTTTGTTGGTGCCCAGGCTGATGCTCCAACTCACTGAGCCACACTGGCCTGTTCTTTCTTTGCCCCTGAAGTCTGGGGACTGAACTAAAAGATTTCTTGAGGTTCCACTGAGTTCTAAGAATTGAGCCTGATAAACATCAAGTTCCTAATTTTAAATTCTTTTAACACAGAACAACTACAAAAAACCAGCAACACAGGCACATACCAACTCTCTAGACAAAAGGGACCGCAGTCCGAGATGTCAGATCCCGCCTCCAGAGAACACCTGGCCCAGACTGCACGTCCTGGTGCGCCCTGCCTCGTGCTGAATGCCAAGGGGAACGTCACCACCAGTATGCTGCCCAGCGAGATGCCCTCATGTGGGACCGTCCCCCTCCTCCCTCAACCCGCAGTGCCCTCTGCTACGTCCCAAGTCCCTGAAATAACACCATGCTCCTCCCAGGCCTCGAGGACAGGAACTCCGTGGTCCCAGCGGAGCCCAACGTCCTGATGACAGGCTCAGAACTAGGGGCCCATAAGCTAGGCCCTGGGCACCACGGGGGGGCTGAGTGGAAGCTGCTGTCCGGACCCTCTAAACCAGCGGTTCTCAACCTGTGGGTTGCGACCCCTTTGGCGGTGAACGACCCTTTCACAGGGGTCGCCTAAGACCATCCTGCATAGCAGATATTTACATGACGATTCATAACAGTAGCAACGAAAATAATTTTATGGCTGGGTCACAACATGAGGAACTGTATTTAAAGGGTCAGAAGGTTGAGAACCACTGCGTCTAAACCAGTGATGGCGAGCCTTTTGAGCTCGGTGTGTCAGCATTTTGAAAAACCCTAACTTAACTCTGGCGCCGTGTCACATGTAGAAAGTTTTTGATATTTGCAACCATAGTAAAACAAAGACTTATATTTTTGATATTTATTTCATATATTTAAATGCCATTTAACAAAGAAAAATCAACCCAAAAAATGAGTTCGCGTGTCACCTCTGACATGCATGTCATAGGTTCGCCATCACTGGTCTAAACTCTCCTGCAGCATCCGCTCTGCCACCCCACGCAGAGCACCAAGCACTCAGTCGAGTCCATCTTCAGGAATTAACATCTGACCCGAATGGCCCCTCCGGCCAGACGCTGTCAGGTCAGTGCCAACGACCTTTCACTACTCCCTCCGATAGGAAACACTCTGGAGATGCCAGCCTGTCTTCCCACAGCTTTAAGACGCTCTGCGGCCTACACACCGAAGTAGGCCATGATACAGAGGTGCTGGGAGAATGAAGGAGACACCTCACTGACGTAGGCCTCAGCTACTGCCCTCAACACCAGGAAATGCGTGCAAGCAGCAGCCACACCATCCCTGGACGGCGACCCAGCACCAACAGCCAGGTCACCAAGCAAGTCACCTACTGGCACCAAAAGCCCCATCATGACAAGCCTGCCACACGCACAGCGTGCCCCACCCAGCAGCACATCAGAAAAGCAGCCCCAGGCCCACCCAGACCTGAGAAATCGGGCCCTGCGTGCCCCAGGATGGGCACAGCTACCGAGGTCTGAGAGAGCTAACCGGCTCTGCTCTGTGGCGACTTCCCACCCTGGGCACCCCAGAATCCGGGAACTTCTACCCACACCTGGGACTGTCAGGGACGTGGAGAAGCAGAGGCACTGAGGCTGCTATTGAGTTGTTTTTGTTTTGTTTTTCTTTGCTATTGAGTTTTAAAAGTTGCCCAGGTGCCTGGCTGGCGTGGCTCATTGGTTGAGTGTCAACCTATGAACCAGGGGGTTGCGGTTCAATTCCCGGTCAGGGCACAATTCCCGGGTTGTGGGCTCCATCCCCAGTGGGGGGCGTGCAGGAGGCAGCCGGTCAATGATTCTCTCTCATCATGGATGTTTCTCTCTCTCTCCCTCTCCCTTCTTCTCCAAAATCAAAAATATATTGGGGGAAAAACAAGAAGTTGCCCAGGTGATTCTAAAAAGCAGTCTGGGTGAGGTCTGCCATAGAGTCTTCAATTTTCCCAATGAATTTCTGACGTGTGGCAAGGTCTGGTTTTCTGAAACCCCGACCTGAACTTGTGCATGAAAAGGAGGGTCAGACAGGAAAACATGCTGTCGCAAGCCGCCTGTCTCAGACGCGCCCTGTCAGGTGAAGGGGAGCAGGAAATGCACTCCTCACATCCTGTCCTGAGTCTCGGCCCACGGAGACTGCACAACAGGCCTGTTTCATAGTTCAAATACCCACCAACGGAGAAGTGTAATAAGTATGTGTCAGTGCAAGTGTGTGCACACATGCACACACACGCACACATTCTCACCCCTCACTTCCCGCCTGTCCACATCAGTGACATGGAGAAGGGCTGCCCTAGCCAGGTGATTAGGGTCGATACGCCAAGGTTGCAGGTTCGATCTCCAATCGGGGCACACACACAGGGCAATCAATAAATGCGTAAGTAAGTGGAACAAACTGATGTTTCTACTTCTCTCTCTCTCTTTCTCCCTCCCTCCCTCCCTTCTTCCTCTCTGAAATCAATAAATTAAAAAACAAAACAAAGACCAAAAAAAAATGGAAAGGCGTCTGGAACCTGCTGACAGGCTTTCTGGGTGAGGCAGCAGCCCTTTCCCAGGAGGTGAACTGACCCAGGGCTCTGGCTCAGGCTGAAGGCTTCCCACTCCAGCTGCAGTAGGTGTGACTGGGGTCCCCACCAGGAATAACCCTCCTGTGAGGCCACGACTTCTCCAGAGTGGGGGTCCCAGGAGTGCCTTTCCCCTACAGTGAACCCCCGAGGAGCTCACACGCAGTCGGAAGACCAGGATGGAGCATGCTAACCTGGACCAGCTCGCTCAGCATGTCCACGTTTCTGAAGATGGTGAACCAGAACTCGGGGATCCCTCGGGGGGCGGGCTCCTCTGCTGCCTCGGCTTCTTTTTCTGTGATGACGACTTTGCTTTTCATGTCTCCCTACAAAGTAACAAAGCAGAACAGGACAGTTACCACCAAGCAACAAGTCAACAAATCCTCCACGCTCGACGCAGACCATCATTCCAGAATCCCGCACCAACTGCCGTCACAAACCCTGGTCCTCTGACCCTACATTCCAAGACCGCCGAGCAGGTCACCATGGAAAGGTTTCCGGGACAAAGCGTTCAAGGCACTCCGTCCAGACGTAATTCCACCAAACCATTTAAATTGGCGGAAAAGCTCCAGAGGGGTCAAAGGCCACATACCAGGCAAGGCTGTGCAGTGCTGGCTCCACGAGGCCCCCACCTGGGGGTGATCACCCACTACCACACGCAACTCCCGTGGCTTCCGCCACCAGAACTGCCAACCACTTTGTCCATCCAAGGCCAGGGAGACGCTCTAACTGCCGCCTCAGCCAGAGGCACTGTGCCCACACGAGGGCGGGGACCAGAAAGGCTAGGTGCCTGTGTAGGTCAGGGCCGCGGGAAGGTGGGAGTGCGGTGCTACTGGGACCTTACAAGGAAACGAGCGGAGAAAGGTTTTTCTTGAGCACAAAGGATCTGATTCACAAGGATACTGACCCGCAGCCACAGCTACGACCAGGCCAGGTTCTGCATGTTTTTAGATCAAAACACGTGGCTACCAAAACTAGCATATTCTTCACAAATGCCCATAAAAGTGAATTTTACAGATTGAAGCTACTTGTCTCCCAAACACAAGATCCGGCTGGCAGAGTGAACCTATGGCACTGGAATGGGCCGTCAGGTAAGAGGCTGCGAGCAGGTGATGGACAGGGTCCGTCACTGAAAGGACCCGTAGCCCACTGATCTCGTGGTCACGTGGCGAGGCGCTCTGGCCACCTCCTCCTACCGCTGGTCCTGGTGTTTCCAGTACACCCTCCTCACCACCCCGTCTGCTGGTGACCAGAGCACGCCTGGCTGCGCCCGTCACTGAGGCTAACGACCTCTGCTCATCGGATCTGCTATCTCCCTGCAGACAGTGCAGAGCTGCTCTGGGTCACTGAGCGACGCGGGGGACGGTGCCTGCTCCCCTGCATGAGCTGATGGCACCGTCAGATGCCAGGCCCACGGCTGCTCAGTATTCAGCCATAAGAAACCAACACCTGACCTCAGGGTGGAACAGCACCTCCTGCCAGGAGCGCTTTTCTTTGTAAAGTCATGTTGAGCATTAAGACCATTAAGAGACGTTTCTTGTGTGTAACAGTGCGAAAGAGAACGCAAGTCGCGCTCATTAAAAGAACAACTTACAGCCAGTTTGTCCTCCTCTTCATTCTCGCTGTGCCACTCGGATTCCGCATCTGTCGGCTCCACGTCACCAGTGACGAACTCCCTTCTCTAAGTGAGAGCGAGACCTTCTTAGAGTTATGTCATTCGGAAAGACAGGAGTTAAGGCCGTGAGTTTCCAAACAATGCCTATGAGAAGACTGAACCCTGGACGCTCCTATCACTTACTCTAAGCTTCGGTCTAGGACTTAAAGAACAGCTCGGGGTGATTTACTGGGCAATGTGGGTGCTCGGCCTCAACGGTCTGAGACGCGCGAATCAGAGGAGATGCTCCCACCTTGTCAAAGAGAGGCTGGTACAGCGCCGCGTACTTCCTCTCCAGGTCATGGACCTCTTCGTAGAACTTGGCTTCTATGTGAGCGCACTTCACCTGGAGTTGTTTCAATGCGTTGATTCTTCTTTTCACGGCTTTAGGTAAACTAAAGAGAAAGCAGAGAAGAAAACTGTCACATGCTTGCAACATCTCAGTGGCATGCTTTTCTGTTTTATTAAAATAAATTTAGGTTAACACAGAATTAACATCCTTACTATGAAAAAGAGATAAAATCATTAAGAAAAGGCCCGACCGGCGGGGCTCAGTGGTTGAGCGTCGACCTATGGACCAGGAGGTCACGGTTCAATCTCGGTCAGGGCACAGGCCCGGGTTGCGGGCTCCATCCCCAGTGTGGGGCGTGCAGGAGGCAGCCAATCCATGATTCTCTCTAATCACTGATGTCTCTCCCTCCCTTCCTCTCTGAAATCAATAAAAATATATTTAAAAAAGAAAAGGACACACATCCCAACGGGGAAAACAGTGTGAAGGAAGCTGAGGAAATAATTCACAAAATAAAAATAATCGAACACAGAAGAAACCTCCAATCTCATTAATTTTTAAAACATTTTCATTGATTTTTAGAGAGGGAAGGAGAGGAAGAGAAGAGCAACATTGACGTGAGAGCAGAACATCCATCAGCTGCCTCCTCCATGTCCACCACCAGGGATTAAGCTCACAACCTGGGCCTGTGCCCTGACCGGGTATCGAAGAAGCAACCTTTGGGTGCACGGGACAACACCCAACCAACTGAGCCACACCAGCTAGGGCCGTCCAGTCTCATTAAACGTCCAAAAGAATGTAAATTAAAAAGAACTCCTGCCATGGCGGCTGTGGCTCACCAAAGTCCCCTGTGCTGGGTAAGCCAGACCCAGGCCACCTCAGTGTGAAGGGCCTTTCCAGACCCCCGTCACCCTCCTAAAACGAGTGGGGGAGGTGGACACAGGCAACAGAGAAAGTTTCACAAGAGGCGACACACACTGCAATCTGTACAGCTTCCCTGCACGAGGTACACATTTTGAAATCATTTTCTAACTTCTGAAGTCGTCCTCATGCAGTAAGAATAAAAGGTTCTAAGCAAACCGGTCCCTGCTGTCCCCTGGCCATCCTGTCAGTGACATAACGACCGTCTCCCCACAACAGGCACCTGACGTGCAGCGTGTCTGTCCCCCGCTCTAAGCCCGAGAACTGGAAAGCACTGCCACGACTCTCCCACTGCTGCCCGCTGCACTGCAGCCACGGACAGCCTGCAGGTGCCTCCCAGCAGCTCCCGAGAGCCTGCTGTCTGGGCAAAGCACACCCAAGGGCCCCTCCCCTCCCTCACAGCCTGGAACACGCTGAGCCCTGCACTGGGAACCGTGGGGGTGGGGGTGGGGTGGGGGTGGGGGGGCGTCTGAGACCAAGCTCCGGCCTGACTGCCAGGCGGGAGTCCAGCAGCGGCCCTCCCTCCAACAGGAAGACAGCCCGGCCAGAAGGGAGAGCTGCCCAAGGAGCCCTCACTGGGCGGCACCAGGACACAGCCTCTCCCGAAAGAGCCACTGGTGGTGTTGCAGGCACTGGAGGTGAGTCAGGGAGGAATGGCTCACAGCTGACAGACACCAGGAAGAGACAGCGTCCCGCCCTCACCTGCACCCGTCCCCTGCCAACTCCTTCCCTGTGCTGCTCGACTCAGTCTCCCATGGCCACAGAACGGCCTGTGGGCCAGCGACCAGAGCGCCCACCTGCTGCGTTCTCCCCAGGTCTGAGTCCCTCTGCAGACCCTGCGCCCGAGCCAGCACTCCCCGCTGATGGAAGCACCATTCCTATTCTAAGGAACAGGGAAGTGGTTTTCCTTCTCCCTCGTTCCTGGAGGTTGGACCGCGCCTCGCCCACAGCATACTTACGTCTCGATGTAGCTGGAAGGAGTGTGGGAGACACTGTCGAGCCGCTCCTGCAAGGCTGCCAGAACCTGAGGGTTCTGCATCACCTGATCGGTGAGCTTCTCTACAAGTTGAAAACAGGGCCAAACAATTCACCATCTGCCCACTACAGAGCAGCCAAGTCAGCCACCAACACAAACCCACTCAGTCTGCTCGTCCACTTTAATTTCTAAGTGTGGCCAGTGGCAGCTAAAACATGCTGTGAGAACATTTAGGTGCACGCTCAAGGCAGTGGGTATTTATGCGAATCACCTAAGTGGGCGGTTAAGGCCGGCAGAAGGCTACCTAGAGATTTCCGGGTCTCATCTGGCTGTTTAACCTCCAAACCTCCCAAGTGAGGACGTCACTTCCGGTCACCTTGCCTTCACTCCCCAAGTCCCACGTGGGGCCCAGAAGCTGAGGACAGGGGTAAGCAGACAGCTCCTCAGAGTGAATCAGTGCCCAGGTGTGCCCAGCACACAGCCCGGGAAGCCCGGCCTCACCAGTCAGTTCCCTGTGGCCAGACTTCCCAGGTGTCCTCTGGTCCTTCACCGGCACCATCCTCCTGCGCACACCCACCCCCTGCACCGCTGTGTCCTCACCAGCTCCTCGCAGAAGTCACACGGCCCTCACAGCGCACACTCCAGACAGCAGGAGGGGTGTCACCATGCTGCACTGTAACCATGGCGTGGGCCACTTAGGCCACGGCACAGGTTCAAGTTTGCTGAGCCAATCCCCTCTTCCTGCCACTGTGCAGACAGCCAGACTCAAAGGTCGTTGCACCTGGGAGTTCTCCAGCCTTTGCAAGAACGTGCGTGGGCAAGCAGAACACACCAAGCAGGCCCTCAGTTTAACTACAAGCAACCACTGCCAGGAAGCGCTGTGTAGAACGCACGCAACTGTGTCTACACACAACCCTATGCTATGTGCGCACACACCTTCTCTGGCTCTGGCTGCTGCGAGGCCTAGACACAATGACACTAGTACCTGCACCTGGGTGTTTCACTCTCTCCCCGCTAATAAAAACAGAGCCCCTTGGGTAACGGACAGAGCCAAGTCGGGGGCAAGGAAAGTTCAAAGGAAAACGGAACAGGATTTATGCCCCAAAGCTCCTCAAGAAAAGCCCTGGAAGTGATGGGGACACAGCCAGCCTGAAGGGACTCCGCTCAGCAAGTGGAACAAATCCTGCACCAACAAGAGTAATGACGGCAACTGGTAAGGCACCGACCAGCAGGTAACCCACGTCTCTATGGTAACACGGGGGGGGGGGGGGGGGGGTCGTCACAGCTGTGGTCTGTGGCAGGATGGTCAGAATTAGGAAACACCTTTGCAGCCCCAGGGTCGTTACTGGTGCAGCCAGGATCACCGTGGTGCTGACACCAGGTGAGCGTCTCCTGGAGAACAGGGGACCCACAGGGGCCAGCACAGTGGTTAACGAAAGGGCCCTCAGGATGGAGGTCTGGCAGACGCTGCCTTAACCAAGTCACCAACGCCAGCACCCGCCATGGGCCCAACTGCACTTCCTGCTGCACAAGGTCACCCACGTGGCAGCCTTGCCAAAATGCTGACCCTGAATCTCAGGAGGGAAGAGCAGAGCATCCAGAGCGTGGGCATCCACAAGACACTGGGCACCGCGTCGCTGCGGCAAAGGGCGAGGGGTGGGGCTCCCCAGCAAAGGAGACAGAACAACACGCAGCACACTCGCTTCCCACAGGCTAGTCCTGGGGAGCACGGCCGTGAAGAACTGTGGAAAGGGGAGCTACACACACGACTGCACACAGCATCGTATTAATGTTATACTTCTTGGGGGTGGTTATGAGGATTCCTCCCAGTTTCTAGGGAATTTACACTAAATTGTCTTAGCGATTCTTTTAGCCAGTATGTCCACAACTTGTTTTCAAGAAGTTCAGGGGGCCTTTCTGAAGTAGAAGGGGAAACACACCCATGAATTTATGGGGAAATGGGTATCTGGGGTCTGCTTCAGAAAAATCGGAAGAGAAGGCGCGGATGAGAAGAGGCTGGTCGTTTGTTAATCAACGCTGACGCCCAGCGACTGCAGGTACTTGACTGCTGCCGAGTCTGAGTTTCCTGTAAAACGTTTCTTAGACGATGTGCTGATTTTCATCTTATCGTGCTACGTTTCCCTGAAGCCTGAGGAAGAACCCTTTGTGGTCAGAGCAGCCGCTCTTCCTGCCGCTGTGCAGACCCAGCGTGGAGACCGCTCTGCACGCCAGCTCTCCAGGTGAGCTCCTCCCCGCAGTGCACTGACCTGTAGCACTCGCATCTTTAGCAGCTTCCAAGGAGTCTGAAGGAGCCCCGTCTGAAAAGCTGGAGCGACATGTTGAAAGTAAGAAGGTGTTACTGTACAGAAAGCTCCTAAGGTAAGTAGCACAGGCCATCTTCACATGTAACCGTTAAGAGGTGTCAACATGACTTCAAATTTGATGGAAGAGAACCACAGACACACGTGGTGCATACGAGAGACTTAGTTATTAAAACACCCTCCCACTTAATATAATAACCCCACCATCATCCTGGGCCCCCCACATGCCACCCCCAACAGTTCTAATTTCCAACCCTCATCAAAGCTTCGGAATTCTCAGCTCTACAACTTCACATAATCCCGCTGCTCTGAGACCAAACCCATCACCCAACCAACAAGGACCCGTGGCCTGGATGGCTGCTGAGCAAGAAAAGCCACCTCCCCCAGCCGGGAGGACACAGCGCCCACAGTGTCTGTACGTAGCCACACAAACGCGAAGGCTTGCCTGTTGCTCATCACCTAAAATGTGAACGCCAATCGACAAAGTTCATCTTGGCTTACCTGTTATCTGCCATCTGAATGTTTTTATCTCCTACAAATTAAAGAAGAGTTGTAACAATTAACATCACTAAACAACTACAAACAAAAAATGTGTCAAACGCACCCTGAGCTACTTACTGGGGCGGGAGGGTGGGGGGACCCAGGAGGGAACTTTCTGGGGTGATGAAAATGCCCAAAACCTCGAATGGGGTACTGTCACCCAGGTGCACACACTTCTCACAGCCCATCAAATCCTACACTTAGGATCTGTACGTTTCAGTGTGTGCACACTTTACTCACAAAACATTTCTCTTGCTGGTACTAAAATGACCAGACTTCAGCCGAAACCGGTTTGGCTCAGTGGATAGAGCGTCGGCCTGCGGACTGAAAGGTCCCAGGTTCGATTCCGGTCAAGGGCATGTACCTGGGTTGCGGGCACATCCCCAGTAGGAGATGTGCAGGAGGCAGCTGATCGATGTTTCTCTCTCATCGATGTTTCTAACTCTCTATCTCTCTCCCTTCCTCTCTGTAAAAAATCAATAAAATATATTTTTAAAAAATAATAATAAAAAAATAAAATAAAATGACCAGATTTCAGAATAAAAACAATTCTAATTTGCCTTGTCTCTGTAAGTTTTAGCAACAGAAATATATATTTGTGATAGGCCAACTACTTTAGAGCAATTCAAAGCATTTACTGGCATGAACACTGTCTTTAAAATAATATACATATATTATATATATATATTATATATTTATACACACACATTTTTTTAATTTCAGAGAGGGAGGGAGAGGGAGAGATAGAAACATCAATGATGAATAACAATCACTGGCTGGCCACCCCCTGAACAGCTCACACTGGGGATCGAGCCTGCAACCCCGGCATGTGCCCTGACCAGGAATCAAACCCTGACCTTCTGGTTCATAGATCGATGCTTGTACATTTATCTTTCAAACTCTAACTTAAGAATGATTTTTTTAAAATATATTTTTATTGATTTCAAAGAGGGAGAGGGAGGGAGGGAGATAGAAACATCATTGATGAGAGAGAATCATGGATTGGCCGCCTCCTGCACGCCCCCTAGTGGGGATTGAGCCTGTGACCCAGGCATGTGCCCTTGACCGGAATCGAACCCAGGACCCTTCGGTCCGCAGGCCAACGCTTTCTCTATCCACTGAGCCAAATCGGCCAGGGCTTAAGGATGATTTTTAAAGTTACTACTGCCTGGCCAGTGTGGCTCAGTGGTTGAGCATCCACCTATGAACCAGGAGATCATGGTTCGATTCCCCACCAGGGCAAAAGGTAGGACTGCAGGCTTGATCTCCAGCAGGAGGACACAGGCAATCAATGATTCTCTCTCATCACTGATGTTTCTATCTCTCCCTTCCTCTCTCTGAAATCAATAAAAAGCACATTTAAAAAATTAACATGGTGCCCAGGTGAGTGGTTAGAGCCCACGCACTTAAGGGTCACGGGCTCGCTCAATGTGTCTCTCTCACAATGATGTTTCTTTCTCCCACTCCCCTTCCTTCCCTTCCTTCCGTTCTCTCTGAAAAGCAATGAACAAATATCCTCAGGAGAGGATTAACAACAAAAATTTAGTATGCCAAGTTGAACGTCAATTTATGAAACACAGTCCCGAGCCTCATCAGATTTTCCTACTTCTAAAGGGCAACTCCGTTAAAAGATGAAAGGGATACAGGCAAAAGAATCTAAAGTTTCAGAAGAATGCAGGCATGCATGCGGGCTCCCTACGAGCTCACATTCTAAATGTGGACTCGCACGCACGCTTCATGGTGGCACCAGTAAGCCCTTTGCTTCTAGTTATCAACTCTCAATCCCACTTTTACCTCAAACAAGAACACACTTTTCAAGGGGAATTTTTTTTAATTTTTGTGGCAGATTATCCAGCATTATGTTGAATCCTTAATTTTAAACTGAAAACATCCAGTGCACAGCTAGAGTAATAATATTGTTTCAAATAGGGCCACTCTGTGAGAGAAAGAAGGCCTGAGCTGGGGAATATACCAAAATTTTTACAGCTTTATTATGTCTTGATCACATCAAAGATCCTCAATGTCTTTTCATGAGGTAAATGAACGATTAACCCACTGTATGCCATAAGTGTCTGTAGATGCAAGCGGCGGATCGAACCCACACGCCACGCAAGTCTATTAAAAAAAAAATGTTTTCCCTAAGTGGCAGCCCTGACCAACTTTAAAATCACTTTTCGTGAGAATTTTCAGCTGAAAATATTCAAGAACACATGAATTGTGAGTAATATAGTGGTAAATGTTCTTGTTAAACATAACCTTCACTTAGCAATTTTTAAAAAAGAGCCCTAGCCAGGCTCAGTGGATAGAGCGTCAGCCCGAGGACTGAAGGGTCCCAAGTTCCATTCCGGTCAAGGGCATGATCTGTTACGGGTTGGATCTCAGGTCAAGGCGTGTGCAGTAGGCAACCAATTGATGTCTCTCTCTCACATCGATGTTTCTCTCCGTCTCTCCTTCCCTTCCACTCTCTTTAAAAATCAAAGGAAAAATATCCTCAGGTGAGGATTAACAACAACAAAAAAGAGGTGTCTAGGACCTAAACATATTCAGACTGAAATTATAATCTAACTGATTTCAATCCTAAGTAACGATGATAATCTAATTCAATATATACACACTTCCTTCCTTCCTCAGGCATTTATCAGATTTCACCTCGAAAAGCACATACAGCCCAGCCGTGGGGATCAGTTGGTTGAGCGTAATCCCATGCACCTGGAGGTTCGATTCCGTGGTCAGGGCACATGCCGGGGTCTTGGGTTCCATCCCCAGTAGGGGGCATGCAAGAGGCAGCCAATCGACATTTCTCTCTCATCAAAAGAAGTTTCTCTCTCTCTCTCTGCCTAAAAATCAATAAAAACATACTTATCTCTATCTATGTTTATAAATATCTACCTTCATCCTCATCTGAGACCAGGAATCAAACCCAAGACCCTTCGGTGCATGGGCTGATGCTCTAACCAGACAGGGCATTAAAACAATTTTTAAAAATAATTTAAAAAGCACATATATTTTTAAAGATGAATAAGACTGGCAACTAATTAACGCAGCTGTATATTAGGTATAGGAGAGATCACTACTTTTGTGTATGTTTGAAACTACTTCTTAGGATGTTTTAGGAAAAGAACGGGTAATCGATGGTGTTTGTCTTCCCACTGACAAACACGCTCCATGAGGGCAGGGGCCTGTCTCCTCGCTCAGTGCAGCCACCCCTGTGCCCAGCACGGGCCTGGGCAGGACACAGGCCAAGCGTTCACTGCTCCTGAGTGACAGTGCCCTGCGTCACCTGGATGCAGCAAGGCTCAGGGACCATGAACACCTGGCTTCTCCAGGGCAGTTCCTGGGACACGCAGGAAGCCATGTCCGCTTGCCCGATGGAGCTGCCCCCCGGCAAGAGTGGACTGTCTTTTTCAGAAACTTGCTAGAGACCAAGCCCTGTTTTCAGGAAGAAAATAAAAACCTACTTCCTTTCTGTAACCAAAACACTATTTCACTCTAGGCAGTGGCCTTCCTTGCTTAGCTCCAGTTTCCTCCTCTGCCCCGTTCTCTGCACGTCATTAGCATATAGCTGAGCAAGGCAAACACTGGAAGGTCTTTCTTCAGCCAGAACTGCAAGAGCCGTCACCGTCAGTGAGGCTTGCCCTCTCCACCCTCACAGCCCCAATCCCTAGTCCTTCTCTCTACTTTCAAAAGCCCCCAGACCAGGGGCCCCTTTAAACAGGGGCCAGTTCCCTGTCCCTCAGACATTCCACACATGCGCACTGCGGGCCCGGGACGCGTCGGCTGCTAAGCAGGACAGGCAGCGGCGGCAAAAACACCCGGCGGGCCGGGTAAATGTTTTCGGAGGGCCGCATGTGGCCGCGGGCCGTAGTTTGAGGACCCCTGCCCTAGACCGTCCAACTCGTCTGTGGAAACGCAGGAAGGGAAGGTCCCCTTCACTGACTGACGGAGGGATGCGAAGCACTGAGCTGTTTGGTGGTAACTGGGCAAACAAATGTTTCAAATCAGAACACAACTGCACGCTTATGACCTTTCTACATAAATACTCAAAGTGTAAAGGTGATCTTTCTGCCACAAAACTATCAAACATAAATCTCATCTTAAAAACAACCACCTTATTTTATTTTTTAAACGTTTTTTATTGATTTTAGAGAGAGAAACATTAACAATGAGAGAGAATCATTGATCGGCTGCCTCCTGCACGCCCCCCACTGGGAATCAAGCCTGTAACCCAGGCCTGTGTCCTGACTGGGAATCGAACCTGGGACCTTGTGGTGCATGGGAGGACGCTCAACCACTGCACCATGCAGGCTGGGCTCACCTTGTTTTTAAACAGGCCTTTTTGAGGATATTAATAAAATGAACAGTATATTATTTAAAAAAATAAAAAGTCCAGCCCTGGCTGGTGTGGCTCGGTTGGTTGGCGAGGAGGGGGCCGGACCTAAAGGTTGGGGTTGGATTCCCCATCAAGACACATGCTCAAGCCCTAACCGGTGTGGCTCAGTGGATGGAGCATCGGCCTGCGGACTGAAGGGTCCCAGGTTTGATTCCGGTCAAGGGCATGTACCTTGGTTGTGGCCACATCCCCAGTAGGGAGTGTGCAGGAGGCAGCTGACCGATGTTTCTCTCTCGTCGATGTTTCTAACTATCCCTCTCCCCTCCACTCTGTAAAAAATCAATAAAAAAAATAAAACACACATGCTCAGGTTGTGAGGCTCCATCCCCAGCAGGGGGTGAGCAGGAGGCAGCCTAATGACATTTCGCTCTCACATAGATATTTCTCCCTCTAAAATTCAAGAAAAAAAAAATCTTTAAAAAAAACAAACAGTCCCAAAGACCCAAACTGAAGCCGCTTAGTTACAACAGCGGATCGAGCAGCCTTACTTGCAAGAGGAAATTCAAGGCTGCACGTGCTTACGGCCAGAAGGTAAAGGTCACTAAGCGATCTTCTAGTTTTCCTCCTACGAACATGCACGGCCTCTCCAGTTACTGAAGGCTCCTGAGATTTAAAATTCATTGGCAAACAGGGGCAAGCAGCCCTGCTCTCTGAGGAGGACGGGGTGGAAAACCGAGGGCATCAAACGGGAGAAAGAATCGCCATCACAAACTCTTTCTTTTTAATCCTCAGGAGGAGATACTTCCACCGACTGGAGAGGGAGAGAAACATCCGTCGTCGGCTGCCTCCTGCATGGGCCTCACCTGGGGACGGAACCCACCACCTGGTAGGTGCCTGGCACCGGACAGCACGCCCACTCCGCCACACCGGTTGGGCACAAACTATTTCTTAGAATATTCTGTAGCAGTAAAAGCACCGTTTTCACGGCCCGTCAGTAAGGGTCGCCCAGGACCACGTGCTCATGGACAAATCTCCGGTGGCAGCTCGGACAGGCCTGCTCCACGAGGAGAGACCACGCCGTGGGCTCCGACGGGCACCGTTTCCCACTGTGACCCCACATCAGTGCCTCCTGCGTCCACCATCACCCCGCTGGCAGGACAGCAGGTTGCCTAGTGTCAGTCTTCTACTTCGATGCTACATGCATTTCCCTTTAAAAACCAGAGAAGCCCGGCTGGTGGCTCAGCGGATAGAGCGCTGGCCCGCGGAGGGAAGGGTGCCGGGTTGGTTACTGTCAGGGGCACGCACCTCCGTCGCGGGCTCAATCCCAGCCTGACCAATCGCTGTGTCTCTCTCATCCGTGTTTCTTCCTGTTTCTCCCCGCCTTCCACTCGCTCTAAACATCAATGGGAAGACATCCTCGGGGAGGATGAAAAGCCAAACAAACAAGAAACCACAGGCACAGCCAAGCAGGCCCTTCACCGGCAACCTCCACCTGCCTCCAGTCCTCACCTGCCACAGCCTACTCTCCCCAAACAAACCAGATCAGTTAGGCCCTCGCCCCGCATGAGCTACCAAAACAGCTTTAAAACACTGGAAAGCTTCCCACAAACCACGGAAAGGGAAAAACTAACAAACAAGCCCTTCCGAGCTCCACGATGCCTTCTGCGCACGAGGCCGCGCTCCTGCTGCCGGGAAGGGCAAGGGAAGGGGCGAGCTGACAGCTCCTGGTGGGAGAGGCCCCCAAACCCTCCCAGGCCAGGGGGGACCCCCCCCCCACTCCAGGCCCTTCAACCACAAACCACCCACCGCCGCACAGAGCCTCCTCCCACTGCCGGGAGTCCATCACCCCAAAGGCCCATCACAAGCCACGCCTGTGCCCGCAGGACCCCTTTCAGAGCCCAGTTTACTGAGGCCATCGAACCACAGACGACAAAGTCGGCTCCCGCGAACCACTGGCTTCCTCCGGCCACATTCCGCGTGTTGTGTGAAATAACTCGGCTCACGAAGGGGCTGCGATGCGGACTCCGGCCGGACCAGGGAAGGGCCTGCGGCGCCCACAGTCACGCAGACTCGCACACCTCAGGGGAAGCGCCCTCCTCGCCCCGGGAAGCGCCCCGAGACCCGGGAGGTCCAGTCCGGTTCCCCCTCCCGGCCGGCGCTCCCGGGGGCTGAGCTTTGCAACTCCGTTCGCACCGGCCGGAAAGGAAGAAACAATGTTCCTCGCCCCCGGCCAGCAGAGCCGCTCCCGGCCTGGGGCTCCTCTCGCCCCGGGGAACGCGCCCCCCGCCTGCCTTCCGGGGCCCAGGGCACCCGCCGTTGCCCCGCCGCCCGCCAGCTCCGTCCGCGGCGGGACCGGGAGCCGCGCCGGGCTGTCAGCGGCGCCACGGCCGACCCACCGGGGCCAGCGGGGCTCGGCGCGCGGATCCGACGCGAAAACTTCCCTCCCGCCGCGGAGGCCGGACGGCGGGGCCGAGCCCAGGTGCCGCTCCCGGGCCCCGACGGGAGACCCGGAGGGGCGGCTGGGCGCCGGGAGGCAGGCACTCGGGGCACAGGCTCCGCACGTCCAGGTCCCGCCTCACGCGAGGCTCCTGCCCAGGGAAAGGGCCCCCCGTGCGTGGGGTGCGCGCTGGCGGCGGGAGCGGGGAGGCGGCGGGGACCCCGCGGCTGCCGCGCGGGCTCGGACAGGCCCCCCGGCCGCGCACCCGGCACGCGGACACGGAGCGAGGCCGCCGGGTGGGAAGGGAGCGAGGCCAGGGACTTCCCCGCCCGGGAAGTGCGCGGTGGCGGGAAGCGGCCCCGCAGCCGGCACCCCGAGTCCTTCGTGGGCGGGGGCCCCACACGGCGCCAGCCACGCGGTCGTGTCTCCTCGTAAACACACCCACCCCGCCCCGCGGGCGTCGGGAGCCGAGCCGCCGGGGTCCGGGCCCGCTCGGCGCCGGCAGCGCCAGTCCCGGAAACAAAGGCCCGTCGGCGGCTCCGCGCCCCGGGAGCCCAGCCCGCCCGGCCCCGGCTCACTCGGGCGGCACGGGCGGGGCCCGACCCGCGACGTGAACCTTCCCGGGGCCGCCGCGCGGGAACAAAGCGCCTCCTGACCTTCAGGGCCGCGCCGGGGCGGGCTGAGCGGAGAGGAACGTCCGCCGCCCGCCGCCGCCGCCCGGCCTCCCGGCGGGCCCGCGAGCCGCCGCCGCCCCGGCCCCGCCCATGCCGCCGCCCCGGCCCCGCCCATGCCGCCGCGGCCTCCCTCGCTCCCCGGCCCCGGCCCCCGGCCCCACGGCCACCCCAGCGCGCCGTTACCCGGCCGAGAACGCGCGTCCGCACCTCACGCCTCCTGAGGCAGTGGCGGCGGCCGTGGCTTCGCTTGCTCCTCTGATAGCGCCGCCGTGGCCGCCAACAACGCCTCCGCCTATTGGCCGAGCCCACTGGCCCCGCCCCCCACGAGGAAGGCGGGCTGCGATTGGACCGTTTCGGCGCAAGTCAATACGCCTCGGCGCCGTCGAAGACGACCAATCAGAGGCTGCGTCGCGCAAGACCCGGGAGCCCTATGCAAATCCAGGGTGCGAGGCCGGCCGCGTTCCCTCCGCCTCCGGGGCGCCTCCTCCCGGGTCTCCTGCCCCCGGGATGGCGCTCGCCAGCTCGGCTCCACCCCGCCGACCTCCCACGACCCTGTGGCCGCGTGACCGGCCTCCCTCCTGGAACCCGGGCCTCCTCCTGCCCCCGGGGCCTCGCACGTGGTCAACCACCCCCCCTTACCCCCTGCATCCCACGCACACGGGGACCCCGCGGCCAGGAGGCAGGACGCGGGCAGTGCGGGTGCGGCCCCGGGGCTGGGCACCTCCCGGGGTGCAGAACATAATGGAACTGAACCAACGGAGATGACAACTGGGTTGGAAAACCTGGTCCCCAGGCGGGGGCTGCGCGGGGCCTCGTGTCCACCCTGCACCTGAGCTGGGTTTTCGGTCGTTTCTTTAGAAACTTTCGTTTCTTGCGTGGGGTTGCGGGGAGAGTCTAACGTATCTTGAGCAAGGTGTGTCTGTCCTATGGTGCTGGGGGGGGGGGCATGACACCATCCAGAGGCCCCCGACTGCGGGGCCCTGCAGGGCATAAGGTCAAGGTGGCCGGGGCACCAGGCGTGACCCCACATCCGAGCCTCTGGCTGGGCACTGGGCGGGGAGGCCGGGTTCCTACTGCCTCGGACTTTCTGTGATGACCCGGCTTTGCGATCAGCCCGGCTGGGGCGGAGCCGGGGGAGGAGACAGACTCTACGACAGAAAAGACAGGAGCGTTTTCAGGTTCGGAGGCCTTTCCTCCCGTTTAATGAAGGCGCACGATCCCCGGCGGTGGTGGAGCCCCCGTGGGAGCCGCCCCCCTCCCCCCTGGTTGGGAGGCAGGAAGCTGGTCCAGGTCTTGGGGATCTAAGGAGGGGGGACTCCCCTCGGGTCACCTCAGCGAGCTGGTGGGAGGTGAGCTCACAAAGCCTCTCCCGTTGTCCGGGTGCTGGGAGCTGCGTTAATTCCCTCGGCAAGTGCCAGGAAGGGGGGCTCTCCCTCCAAGGCCAGGATAGGAATCCTGCCTCGCCCGGCTGCCGGCTCCAGGCACTCCTGGGCTGTGGCCTCCACACACACACACACACACACACACACCCGTGCCCTCCGTCTCCCCGTGCCCTCCGTCTCCCCGGGCCTCACCAGGCCTCTCCAGGCAACGCACTGGCACACAGACCCTCCTCCCAGAGCCCGCGCTGTGCCCACCTGCGTGTGCGTCCGGGAGCGCTGCCCAAGCCCAAGCCCCAGCCCTGTGGGGTGTAGGTAGGCGCGGGATCAGTACATCCCGTGTAGACGCACGGGGCAGAGGGGACTGGCATCCTCACCCCTCAGAGAGGAGCCCAGAGTCGTCCCCAGCCGGTGCCAGGCTCTACGGGACACTGGCTGTAGCCTGGGGCTTTCCTGGCTCTTGTCTGGAAAATGGCTCCCTGCACACGAACTCTCCACGGGGGAGTTAGCGTCACACGAGTGAGGAAAACCCACCCGACCCTGTCCCAGAGGCTCGGCCCTGCCTGCCGTGGTGCTGGCCCGCCCAGCCCGACACCCTGGCCACCTAAGGGGCTCTGTCCCCAGTGGGCATCGCTGACACCTGAGCCCTGGTTGGCTTCCCCAACCTGGCTTCCCACGTGATGACCTTACCGTTGTCCTGAGAGCTGTTAGGGGCAAAAACAGAATATTGGGGACCAGCGACAATGAGAAGAAACATGAATCCTGCTGTTATGGGCGATCACCCCGTTCTGATTGCAGACAGCGCCTGGCTGGGAGCTGCCCGCCCTGGGACAGGGGCGCTCACATCGGAATACAGTCCATCCTCCTGTCCCGAGACCTGCCTACCGTCATGGAAAGATTTACAGCCTCGTGGCCGAAACCACCTCAGCCCAGAGGCACCTGCTCTTTCAGCCCTGGCCCCTCTACCTGCAATCTGGTCCTGGGTGCCTGCCCCGCGTGACCCCCCACCCAGCCCGCATGCCTGTGCCTGTAACGATGATCCCGTGCCCACTTCCCCATGCCTGTAATTCCTGCTTTCCCATGGAATCCTTGTCCTTCTGCCCAAGATAAGCAGCTGGCTTGGAAGGGGGAGGGGGGCGGGGGAGCGGAGCAGATGTCTGTGGATGACCTGCTGCTCTCCCGGGCAGCCGGCAGGATCGGCATAAACGCTCCTAGGATTCAACCCTGTCTCTGCTGAACCGGCTGAAGGGGTGACAGGCAGCTGGACCCCTTGACTGTCCGGTTACAGAGCTGCCCATGGCCAAGCTGTCCAGGCCTGGAGCGGGCCCGGCTTGGCCAGCACGCTCCGCCGTCAGGGCCAGCTGAGTGTGTTCGGGTTCCGGGGTGATCTGGAGCCCTGGTGAGCGAGGACGCGGGAGCAGGGAGGCGAGGGGCTGGTGACCTGGGGCTGCCCTGCTGCGTGGAGACCTCCGAGCCATGAAGGGCGCCCTGGGCAGCGGCCAGGGTCCTGTGAGCCAGCCATGGGAGTGGTGGTGGTGGTGGCTGAGGGGGGCGGCCGCGACAGGCTGCAGCGTTTACTCATCAGAAGCAGAGGGGGGCCGCCGGCAGCCTTTCCTGCTCACCGCCTCCCGAGCGCCCACACCCGGAGGTCAGCAGCAGCATCTGCCTGCGGGACAGTCCTGGGCTGGCCGGGCGGCTCAGCTGAGCGGGCACCGGGGTGGCCTGAGCACGTGGCGCGGGCAGAGAGCGCGGGCCTCGCTGTGGGAAGACTTTATTTCCGCCGCCTGAGCCGCGCGGCAGGCCCGGAGCCGCAGGACGCGGTGAACACGCACAGAGCACGCGGGGCACAGCCGGGCACAGCGCCTGGGGCTGGGCCTCCATCCCCACAGTCACGGAGCAGGGCAGGGACAGGCACCGCGGGCAGAGGGCCAGCGGCCGTGGCCAGACTGCCCCCACCCGCTCACGGGGCGCCTCCGCACGGGGCCGTCTGCAGGTACTCGGCGTACAGCTTCTGCTGGGCTTCGAAGAGCTTGCGCAGCTTCTTGGCCTGGCCCTTGCTCAGCTCCTTGCCCTCCGTGTCGTGTGTGGGCAGGCCCTGGGGCAGCACAGCGAGGTCACCGAGGGCCCCAGGCCTGCGGCTGGCTCACCCGCCCGCCCCCCAGGCCCGTGCTGACAGCAACAGCCAGGCGCGGAGCCAAGACGTAAGGGCAGCGCTCGCCCCACCCGCTCGGGCCCCCACTGATTCCCAAGCGGTCTCCTGCGGCTCAGCCCCGGGCACCCTGGGCCACAGGCGCCAGAGGACCCCGCCCCCCTCCCAGCTGCGGCCCAAACAAGATCTGCTCCCCAGGTGACCCTGGTCTGAAGGGAAGGTGGTTCTTACGTTTTCATCGAACCTGGAGTACTTGTCGCCTTCGGACAAGAACATCTCGCTGGGCGGGATCTTCATCTTGGCCAACTTGGCCGCCTGGGACACAGAACGGGCCACTGCACGGAGCCCACACGGCCCACGCCGGGACCGCCCCGCCCCAGCCCAGCCCCCAGTGCAATGCTGCCGACCCGACCGGCGAGGGAGCGAGGCAGGGGCCTTTCTGGGGGGCAGCGGCTTGTCTACACGCCGTCGCAGGGCAGCTCCCGGCCGTGGGGTGTGAGGGGAGCTGGGAGGGGCCGCGGGGGGACGAGGCAGAGGGCTGAAGCCCCCGCACGCGGGCAGTACCTCTTGTTCTTGCTTTTTCCGGGCGGCCTCCTCTTTCTTCCTCCTCTTCTCCTCCTCCGCCTACGGCACATAAACGCCCCGTGACCAGGTCTGCCCAGGCCCCCTGGATGGGAGGTGGGACCCAAGGGTCCTGCTGGCCCCTGGGGTGTGGACGGCCCGCCCCGCATGGAGATGAGCCATTGAGTGAAATGGGCTCCAGGAGCGCCCCAGGCCGAGCTGGGCCGGGGGCCTCGGGGTGCCCAGCCCTGCTCTGCACCAACACCACGCCAGCCGGAGGGTCTGAGGGCAGCCCCAGGCGAGCTGGCCGGGTCCCTCGTGGTGACCAGGGGCAGCCCGTGCGGCCTGTGTCCCCGTGGGCACCCTGAGCTGTGCCCAGCAGTTCTGGCACCAGCTGTGTCCCTGCCGCTCCCTCGAGGGGCCCCGGCCTGGCTCCACCCCTGGCCATGGGGGGCTCAGTGCTACCCACGCACGTGGGGGGTGGGTCCTTGGGGGGCGGTTGCAACTGTGACACATTCTAACCCGGTGACAAGGGAGACCCCTTCCGGCAGGAGCACGGTGTGACTGAGCAGGGCGGCTCCACCATTACCCAGAGGGACCCGTCTCCCCGTCTGGAGGGGCCTCTCGCGAGAAGGGAGGGTCGCCTTCGTTTGTTACCGAGTTGCCAGCTACCTATCTCGTTAGTGTTTCCTTCTTTCACGTATAAATCCTGGCATTTTAATAAAAGCGAAGCCCAGCCAGTGTGGCTCAGTGGTTGGGCACTGACCTAAGAACCAGTGGGGGCGTGCAGGAGGCGGCCGGCCCATGATTCGCTCTCATCGTGGATGTCTCTCCCCTCCCTTCCTCTCCGACATCAGTGAAAGTACATTTATTTAAAGCGTAAAACAGGTAACCCCGCGGCTCCACTCACCCTTCTCTTCTCCTCTCGCTCCCTCAGGAGCGTGTCTCTGTCCACCAGCTTGACCACGGTCGGCAGGCCTGCAACCCAAGCGGCCCCGAGAGAACTGAGACCTGGTGCCCGTCTGTCCGGCCTCCCCGCCACGCCCACAGCCGCCGCCCCCAAGGGTCCCTGGGGAAAAGCAAGGTGGGCCCCTTCCTGCTGTTCAGGAGAGAAAACCAGTCACGGTCACATGTCACCTGAACCTGTGAGCCCTACGGCCGTCTGAACCTCGCAGACAGCACGTGACACAGGCCGCCCCCCAAGGACGAGCACAGGGGGTGGCCGGGCCCTCGGCCGCAGGAGTGGACGGCGGCGCCTCTCTGACACGCCCCCAGCATCCTCCCACCCCCCCCACGTCCTCTCCCCTCCACGTCCTCCCCCCAGCGTCCTCCCACCCCCCTACGTCCTCTCCCCTCCACGTCCTCCCCCCAGCGTCCTCCCACCCCCCTACGTCCTCTCCCCTCCACGTCCTTCCCCCAGCATCCTCCCACCCCCCTACGTCCTCTCCCCTCCACGTCCTTCCCCCAGCATCCTCCCACCCCCCTACGTCCTCTCCCCTCCACGTCCTTCCCCCAGCGTCCTCCCACCCCCCTACGTCCTCTCCCCTCCACGTCCTTCCCCCAGCATCCTCCCACCCCCCTACGTCCTCTCCCCTCCACGTCCTCCCACCCCCACCTCGTCCTCTCCCCTCCACGTCCTTCCCCCAGCGTCCTCCCACCCCCCCTAGGTCCTCTCCCCTCCACGTCCTCTCCCCAGCGTCCTCCCACCCCCCCTACGTCCTCTCCCCTCCACGTCCTTCCCCCAGCGTCCTCCCACCCCCCCTACGTCCTCTCCCCTCCACGTCCTTCCCCCAGCGTCCTCCCACCCCCCCTACGTCCTCTCCCCTCCACGTCCTTCCCCCAGCATCCTCCCACCCCCCTACGTCCTCTCCCCTCCACGTCCTTCCCCCCAGCGTCCTCCCACCCCCCTACGTCCTCTCCCCTCCACGTCCTTCCCCCAGCATCCTCCCACCCCCCTACGTCCTCTCCCCTCCACGTCCTTCCCCCAGCGTCCTCCCACCCCCCTACGTCCTCTCCCCTCCACGTCCTTCCCCCAGCATCCTCCCACCCCCCTACGTCCTCTCCCCTCCACGTCCTTCCCCCAGCATCCTCCCACCCCCCTACGTCCTCTCCCCTCCACGTCCTTCCCCCAGCGTCCTCCCACCCCCCTACGTCCTCTCCCCTCCACGTCCTTCCCCCAGCATCCTCCCACCCCCCTACGTCCTCTCCCCTCCACGTCCTCCCACCCCCACCTCGTCCTCTCCCCTCCACGTCCTTCCCCCAGCGTCCTCCCACCCCCCCTAGGTCCTCTCCCCTCCACGTCCTCTCCCCAGCGTCCTCCCACCCCCCCTACGTCCTCTCCCCTCCACGTCCTTCCCCCAGCGTCCTCCCACCCCCCCTACGTCCTCTCCCCTCCACGTCCTTCCCCCAGCGTCCTCCCACCCCCCCTACGTCCTCTCCCCTCCACGTCCTTCCCCCAGCGTCCTCCCACCCCCCCTACGTCCTCTCCCCTCCACGTCCTTCCCCCAGCGTCCTCCCACCCCCCTACGTCCTCTCCCCTCCACGTCCTTCCCCCAGCGTCCTCCCACCCCCCTACGTCCTCTCCCCTCCACGTCCTTCCCCCAGCGTCCTCCCACCCCCCTACGTCCTCTCCCCTCCACGTCCTTCCCCCAGCGTCCTCCCACCCCCCTACGTCCTCTCCCCTCCACGTCCTCCCACCCCCACCTCGTCCTCTCCCCTCCACGTCCTTCCCCCAGCGTCCTCCCACCCCCCCTACGTCCTCTCCCCTCCACGTCCTCCCCCCAGCGTCCTCCCACCCCCCCTACGTCCTCTCCCCTCCACGTCCTCCCACCCCCACCTCGTCCTCTCCCCTCCACGTCCTTCCCCCAGCGTCCTCCCACCCCCCCCACATCCTCTCCCCTCCACGTCCTCTCCCCAGCATCCTCCCACCCCCCCTAGGTCCTCTCCCCTCCACGTCCTCTCCCCAGCGTCCTCCCACCCCCCCTACGTCCTCTCCCCTCCACGTCCTTCCCCCAGCGTCCTCCCACCCCCCCTACGTCCTCTCCCCTCCACGTCCTCCCCCCAGCGTCCTCCCACCCCCCCTACGTCCTCTCCCCTCCACGTCCTCCCCCCAGCATCCTCCCACCCCCCCTACGTCCTCTCCCCTCCACGTCCTCCCCCCAGCGTCCTCCCACCCCCCCTACGTCCTCTCCCCTCCACGTCCTTCCCCCAGCATCCTCCCACCCCCACCACGTCCTCTGCCCTCCACGTCCTCCCACCACCCTCAGTCCTGGCAAAAGCTCCTCGCAGTGAGTCCCCAGAGACAGTGGGCAGCACCCACCTTCGTGATCCTCGAGCCGCACCCCAAGTTCCGGCAGGATGTCGTCCCGCAGGGCATCGCTGAGCTGCAGGACCTCGGGGACTGGGAGCAGAGGACCAAGTCAGGGAAGGCCCGGGACCCACAGGACGGGCGCCTCCGAGCCTCCGGAGGGAGCAGAACTGCTCGACCTGACCGGACGAGACCGGACCCGCCACGGGAGGCAGAAGCGTCCAGAGCAGCCACCAGGCTGGGTCCGCACCTCCAGGGCCCAGGGGCCCTCAGGACCTGCCCAGCGGAGGGCGCTGTCTGAGGCTGAGGGACCGGCCCAGGGGTGCCACGCGGGGAACAGATGGGGGCGGGGGGGCCGGCAGGTCCACGGAACTAGATGCTGCCAGGTGGCAGCGAGGCTCCACGTGTACCCGCGGCCCCAGAGCTCCGGTCCAGGCCCCGAGCCCCACTAGCTCTGGGCTGTGCCCAGAGGCCGCCAGTCGGGCACACGAGGCGCCTGGACACACTGGTGGGTGTCACAACTCGGGGGAGTGGTGCTGCCAGGTCCCATGAGTAGGGCCAGGCATGTCACTGCCCGTGACATCCCCACAAGAGAGAAGGGCGCCCAAATGCCCGCAGTGTGACCGCGTGAGCCCCCGCCGGGCCGACAGGGCGGCAGCCTCACCGTGCCTCTCCCGGGCGATCGTGCGCACGCCCGCCCGGAACTCCGCCAGCGCCTGCAGGTACGGCATGACAGCGCCCTCGAGCTGCGGGGAGAAGGTGGGTCCTGAGGTGCTGGCCCCCTGCGGGCGGCCGGCCGGGGAGCCCAGACCCTGCGAGGCCCACACAGGCCCCTGGGGGGCGGGGGGGGGGCCTGCAGGCGTCCCAGGCCGGATCGGGGTGGGAACGGCCTGCTGCTCACTCACTCAGGGAGGGCCTGTCCCTGACAGGCCACACACGCTCGCCCTGCTGTCCCTCAAACCCGCGGCAGACGGGGCAGACAGGGACGGCCATGGAGGCAAAGCCACTGGACGAGCATCGCGGGCGGGCGGGCGGGTCAGAACTGGACAAGCGAGGGCTTTGGGAAATCTGTGTTCCAGCTGCCGTCACTGCGCCAGCTCCTCCACCCAGAAGCTCAATCCAACACCAAGGCTGGTGAGGGGCTGCCCTCCGTGCCACCTACACCTCTGGCCCCTGGCACCGGGCCCAGGGCCGTGCCCCGGCGGGGGAGCCGGGCTCCAGGGTCTCAGGTACTTCTCTGCACCCCCCAGGCCGGCAGTCGGGGAGACCCCGGCAGGGAGGGCAGCGGCTTTCACGGCTGGGCCTGGGCCAGGGCAGCGACCACCCGGCGCCGGGCACTGCTCGGTGCTGAGCTGCCTACCCGGCTCCTGAGACTGTTCGGGTTTGGAAGTGAGCCCTGAACTTCAAATGGCGTGGACTGCACGGCACCCTTGGGCCCGGCAGGCTCACCCAGCCACGTCCTGTGGCCACGGGGGTCCTGGGAACCCGCCCCCCCCCCCCCGCCCCTGAAGGCCCCACCACCTCGGGCATTCAGCGTGCACGGCGCCCTCTGTGAAGGGCAGAGGGGCCGTCCGCAGGGTTTTCTGTGGGAGGAAGGAATGTCTTGGGTCACATGCACGAGCACTGAACGGCTGTGGCTTTTCTAAGAACCGACGAAGGTTCCAGGCGGTGACGTCAGCAGCCAGCTCTGGGGCCGCGGCGGACGGGCGTGGGTCTCACAGGGCTTCTAAGGCGCCCGCTGCCCCTCTCTGGGGGTGCTTGGGGGCGCTCTGGGGGTGCTTGGGGGCGCTCTGGGGGTGCTTGGGGGAGCTCTGGGGCTGCGTGGGGGAGCTCTGGGGCTGCGTGGGGGAGCTCTGGGGGTGCTTGGGGGAGCTCTGGGGGTGCTTGGGGGAGCTCTGGGGCTGCGTGGGGGAGCTCTGGGGCTGCTTGGGGGCGCTCTGGGGGTGCTTAGGGGAGCTCTGGGGTTGCGTGGGGGAGCTCTGGGGCTGCGTGGGGGAGCTCTGGGGCTGCTTGGGGGCGCTCTGGGGCTGCTTGGGGGAGCTCTGGGGCTGCGTGGGGGCGCTCTGGGGGTGCTTGGGGGAGCTCTGGGGCTGCGTGGGGGCGCTCTGGGGCTGCTTGGGAGTGTCCAAGCTCCACCTGCCGCTCCCTGCCCTTCCCGCCGATTCCCCGCCTGTTCCTTGAGGTCACCGTCGTTAGCGCTAAGCGTCTCCACCTGTTCTAACATGTAATCACAGCGCCTTCCTGGGGGGGGCGGTCCCTGAGACGAGCCTGACCTGGTGCCGGTCACGTGACGCTTGTCACGCCGCGGGAACCACGTGTCTGCTGGGGCGTTTTCTCACACGCACAGGCCGCTGGACAATGTTCACGTGAGCAGAGTGTCTGACTACGGCCACACGGCAAGGGGCGTGAGTGAGAATCCACCCCCAGGTGCCTGCGCCCTAAGGCCTGGGCACCGTCCCTCTGGTCTCGTCTCCCGGGAGCGAGCTCAGACGACAGCACGGCGGCCAGGGAGGAGGGCTGGGCTGCCCGGCTGCCCGTCGCCACCGGGAGGGCGGCCAACCACTCAGCCCCCAGCCAGGTCGGCCGTGACCGAGGCTTGCGATGCTTGTCCAGTGGCTTTGCGCTCCATGGCCATCCCCAGGACTGAGGAAGGTCAGGTGGGGCCGGATGCCGGTCCCCCAGTGCCCACAGGCTGACCCCGCGGGAGCAGGGAGACAGGAGGGGATAGCCGTGCACGCAGGACGGGCCTGGCAGTGGGCACCATTTCCCAGGGGCAGGGGGCTGTACTCACGTTTAGGCTGCTTCCGGGCCCCCCGACAGGGAACCCCAGGGAGCTCTCCTCCTCGATGGCCCCGAAGATCTAGGTAAGAAAGGCGTGTGGGGGGCAGAGGCCCTGAGACGCAGTGCTGACGGGCCCGCCAGACCCTGGCTGCTCGAGGGAGGGTGCCCGCAGGGGCTGCTGTGGCACAGACCCCAGGACCCTGGGCACGAGGTGGGCGCAGGGCAAGGCCTCTGGTTCTGCTTCCCACACAAGATGGAGGGGAAACCGAGGTGCACAGGTGCTATCGCTCAGGGCCAGGACCCAGAGCTCACCTGGAGCAGGTGGGTGAGGCAGGGGGCGGGCTCACCTGGAGCAGGTGGGTGAGGTAGGGGCGGGCTCACCTGGAGCAGGTGGGTGAGGTAGGGGCGGGCTCACCTGGAGCAGGTGGGTGAGGTAGGGGCGGGCTCACCTGGAGCAGGTGGGTGAGGTAGGGGCGGGCTCACCTGGAGCAGGTGGGTGAGGCAGGGGGCGGGCTCACCTGGAGCAGGTGGGTGAGGTAGGGGCGGGCTCACCTGGAGCAGGTGGGTGAGGTAGGGGGCGGGCTCACCTGGAGCAGGTGGGTGAGGTAGGGGCGGGCTCACCTGGAGCAGGTGGGTGAGGTAGGGGCGGGCTCACCTGGAGCAGGTGGGTGAGGTAGGGGCGGGCTCACCTGGAGCAGGTGGGTGAGGTAGGGGCGGGCTCACCTGGAGCAGGTGGGTGAGGTAGGGGCGGGCTCACCTGGAGCAGGTGGGTGAGGTAGGGGCGGGCTCACCTGGAGCAGGTGGGTGAGGCAGGGGGCGGGCTCACCTGGAGCAGGTGGGTGAGGTAGGGGCGGGCTCACCTGGAGCAGGTGGGTGAGGTAGGGGCGGGCTCACCTGGAGCAGGTGGGTGAGGTAGGGGCGGGGCTCACCTGGAGCAGGTGGGTGAGGTAGGGGCGGGCTCACCTGGAGCAGGTGGGTGAGGTACCGTGCGATGCTCTCCAGCAGAACGCGGTTGGGCCTCCTCCTGGCGGCCTTCCGGGCGGCCATGTACAGGTTGCACTGGCTGACCAGAGCCCGCATCTCCTCCAGGACGGTGCGTGTGTCCACGTTGTCGCAGAGGGCTTCGTGCACCGTCGTCTTCTTCTCGTAAAAGCTGAGCAGGGGGAGGAGGGAACGGGACAGGAGCCCCACAGCCTCAGCGCCCGCTGGTCGGGGCACAGGTCCCGGGCGCCTGCAGCCCTAGGAGAGCCCCTCACCTCTCGTTCAGCGCTGCCTCCTCCTCCTCCCACTTCTCGAACTGCCCGGTGACGTCGACAGGCGCGCGGAGAAGGTCCTTCACGTTGAGGAAAAACTCCTGGGGGCAGAGAAGCCGGTCAGCAGCAGGCGGACAGCCTTCCCCTCCGAGAACTCGCGACCAAGAGCGGCCGCACGGAGCCCTCACGCGGGCCGGCCCCGGCACCACACGCACGGCCCCAGGGGCACGCGGCTCCTTGCTCCCGGGCGCTCAGGCGCGCAGCTCAAGGCCGGCGGGTCCGCTCACCCACACGCTCGCCCGCACACTCACCCGCACACTCACCCGCACCCCCCGCCCCGAGCCAGGAACTCACGTTCATGAACTTCTCGTACTGCAGGGCCGACTCCATGGTGTTGCTCGAATAGTCCAGCGTGTCCTTCCAGGCGTGCATGAGGAAGGCCAGGCGCAGCTGCCTCGCTGCAGAGACACGGCACCGCTGCCTGCTCAGCCTGAGGGTCCCGGCCCGTCCTCATCCCCATCCTCATCCTGTCCTGTACCCGCCTGGTCCCGTGCCCAATCCCCGTCCTGTCCCGTGCCCCATCCCCATCCTGTCCCGTGCCTCATCCCCGTCCTGTCCGCACGCCCATCCCTGTCCCCATCCCCGTCCTGTCCTGTCCCCACGCCCATCCCTGTCCCCATCCCCGTGCCCAATCCCCGTCCTGTCCCGTGCCCAATCCCCGTCCTGTCCCGTCCCCACGCCCATCCCTGTCCCATCCCGTCTCCGTGCCCATCCCTTCCTGTCCCACGCCCCGACCCCACCCGGTCCCCGGGCCTGAGAGGGGCAGCGGCCTCGGGAGTGTTGTGCTCACCCGAGTGCCTCCTCAGGGCGTCCTTGATGGTGATGAAGTTCTTGAGCGACTTGGACATCTTGCAGCCGGCGATCGTCAGGTGGCCCGTGTGCAGGAAGTACCGCACCCAGCAGTCGTTCTCGAAGTGGGCCTGCGCAGACACGGGGCGGGCGCTGAGCACACGGGCGGTTGCTGGCGGGAGGTGCCGCGCGGGTAGCCCTGCGTGCACACCTCGTGGGGGTGCTGCCTTTTCCAGGTGGCCCGGGCGCAGAGGGCCGCCTGGTGGCAAGCGGAGGGAGCCGGGGGCTCCAGTCCAGTCCTTTCTCGGCCCAAGGCCAGGTGCTCTTGTGGGAAACTAGCCTGAACAGTTAGGGTCCAGCCCCATGGGCTTTACTCCCTGCCCCGCCCCCGTGGGGGCCCCCTCCTCCCCCAGCCCCCACGGGGCGGGCCCCTGGAACCCGCCTACCTCCGACTGCGCCAGCTCGTTGTCGTGGTGGGGGAACCGGAGGTCGAAGCCGCCTCCGTGGATGTCCATCGAGGCGCCCAGGAGGGTGCCTGCCATGGCCGAGCATTCGATGTGCCATCCCGGGCGCCCCTAGGGACCCAACGACCCAGTGACCAGGTGACCGGCCAGCCCACCCTCGGGCTGCCCTCCCCCCGACGTCCCAACCCTCGGAGCCTGAGCTTTCCGGGAGCAGGTGTTGAGTCGCACTCGCAAAGCGAGGGACCCGCCGGCAGGCCCCCACGTCCTGCTGAGGCTGCGCCCTCCCGGGCTCCCCGCGGCTCTGGGCGGAGGGGGCGTCACAGGGAGCTCAGAGGTGGCCTCGGCCGGGATACTCAGGATCAGAGCCAGCGGGTGCAGCCTCCTGGGGGGTCCCGCAGCCCACAGGCCCACACGCAGGGCCAAGGCCCAGGAAGGGGGTGACCGGCCCACAGGCCACGAGGCTCAGGGCGCCCGGGCCCAGGAGGGGCCTGTACGCTGCCCCAGCGAAGGGCCTGCCCGTGACCGTGCCACGCCCTGCCCGTGCCCATCGGTGCTCACCTTCCCCCACGGGCACGGCCAGGACGGCTCCCCCGGCTTCGAGGCCTTCCACAGCGCGAAGTCATTGGGGGACCGCTTCTCGCTCAGGCGCTCAGCTGAGACGCTCAGGTCGCCTGTGCGGACAGAGGGGCCGGTCAGCGCGGCCAGGACCGCCTCCCCGCGCGTCCCTGACTGCGCCTGTGCCCAGGCCCTGGGGTGGCTCCGCGTCCGGGTTTACAAACTCCTGGTTATGAGCTCGGACGTCTGGCTGCTCTGGTCTAAGTGAGGCGACGTGGGCGCAGCTCGCGGGTGTCCTGGGGGACCCGGCCTGCGAGGTGGGGCCGTGTTAGCCCCTCAGCTGTGGTCCTGGGCACAGTGAGGCCCAGCCAGGCCCGGGGGCGGCTTCTCGCCGGGGGCGGCCCATCGGGACACTGGCCCACCTCCTGTGGTCACAGCCAGAGGTGACAGGAGGGGCTGCACCTGGCCTGGCGGGAGCGAGGGGGGACCTTTCCCCGGGGAGGGGCACGTGGGCACCGGCCTCCCGACCACACGGCGCCCGCGGGACACAGGGGCGGTGACAGTGAGACCCGCCGGGCGGCCTCGCAGAATCCCCATGGTGACGGGAGGAGCTGGGCGAGTGGGCCTGTCCTGGGAGCGGCTGCCCCCTGGTGGAAGGCTCCGGAACAGGCAGCCGACCTCACAGAGGCCAGGTGCCAGCTCAGGGAACAGGTCCGCTGCCCAGAGACCAGCGCGGGGGGGGGGGGGGGGGGGGGGGGGGGGGGGGAGGTGCGGCACGCGGGAGGCGCTTGGGAACAGGCGGGAATCAGGGCCCAGGCCTAGCTCCTCTTCGCCCCGACGACTGACCTGCAGGTCTGAGGGTTTTAAATCTATGCGAGCACAACAGCACCCACACGCTCACCCAGTCGGGTCCTGTCTGCCCGCCGGGCGAGCTTCCCAGAGCCTCAAGGCCGCGGGGCGCCTGGCACCCTCCCGCCCCGCCCCCCGCCGACAGGCGACTGCGCTTAGGTCCGTGGCTTCACCCGCGGTGTTCCTGACCTTTAAGAGCTTATTCTGAACGAACCCTGCAGCGGAGGGAGGGGTCTCGCTCTCCACCCCCCTCCCCCCCAATGCGGCCACTGGGGAGGTGAGGCTTTGCCGGAGGTTTCTCAGTGAGAGAAGCACACGCCCCCCCACCCCCCCACCCCCCCCCTCGTGTCAGGGGCCTGTCGCTGTCGCCCACGCCCGTTGTTCGCGGAGACGGGGAGCCCATCGCGGAGCGGGGGACGGCGCTTCCGGCGGCCCTGCAGCCGGGGCCACGTGGCAAATGCAACGCGAGGGGGGTGGGCCTGTCGCTCAGGAGGCCTGTCCGTCCTCGCCCGTCTGCTGTGGACGCCTCTCCCGTCTCTGGAACGTGGACTCTGAGGTCGGCCGGGGAGGACAGGCCCAGGACGAGGCTGCCTAACAGGACGGCCAGCGGCCCAGAGGCCAGGACCCCACCTCCGGGGCGCTGCTCCGCGTGACCTGGGGGTCCGGCTCCCGCCCTGGGGCCCCTCAGGCTTTGCCCGTCCCCTCCTGCCCCTCCTGCTGCGGACTCTCGAGGCGGCTCGGCCGCTGGTGCCTCTTCCTCCAGAGCAGCAGCCGCCCCTCCCGGCACAGGAGCTGAGCATCCTCCCGACCCGACGGACGCACAGGCACAGCCCTGGTTCTGGTTCAGTCCAGGGACGGCCAGGGCCGTGCCGGCCGGGGTCCCTCTACGGGTCGGTCTGAGGGACGGCGGCCGGTGCCCGGGCTGACAGGGGGGCTGAGACCTCCGCGGCGCCGGTGACAATCGCTGGCCGAGCGCCGCCGTGTCCAGCGTGGGCCTGACGGTCCTCGCGCACCGGCATCTCCCCATGAACCGTCCTGCTTGTGCGTCTGTGCAGAGCCCGCTGTCGACCGTTACTTCCGTCTCCTTCTCCGCTCGTCTGTCCTTCCTCTCGCCTGCTTTTCAGGGAACACGGGACCTCGCCCATTTTTCCTTCTGGTTCTCGCCCAGGTTCTTGGCTGCAGATGCCGGCCCTGTCCACACGGGGGCGCCCCGCCCTCCTGGAGACTCGACGGTTCCACGGGGCTGAGGGTTTCTATTTCCCTTTTCAGTGAACACGCTGTAATCACCGGCCTCAGCCTGATGGCCAGTCACACACGCCCTCTCTGCCTGTCTGTTGGCCTCAGTCCGCCCGTGAGGCCTGTTCTCCGGGGGCGCCCTTCCCAGGAGCTGGGGCCGCCCGGGAGCCGCGGGTGACGTGCCTTTCCCTGTGACGGGCGCGGCCTCCTTGGCTCTGGGGTTCGGGGCAGGAGGGGCACCGCCTCCAGGTGTGTGGCCTGTGTCCCTGCGGTGCGGACGCGGACGGGGCGCCTTCATCCTGGTCTGGCCCCACGGGAAGCCACTCCGGGACTTGCAGGGACGCCTTCATGTGGCTGCGGTGCCTGATGCTGCGGCCCTGTGTGCAGCCCTGTGTGTGTGTGTGTGTGTGTGTGTGTGTGTGTGTGTGGTCCCGTGTGTGGCCCTGTGTGTGTGTGGCCCCGTGTGTGGTCTCTCTAGGAGAGGACATGCCCAGCTTCCTGGGGTGACCTGTGACCCATGAGGCACGGCCGCGCGTGTCCATCCTGTCCCGGCCCCGGGGCCCTGGCCGGGTCCATCCTCCTGGAGGAGGAGCCCCCATGGACGGGATGCGTCTACCTGCTGGGTGCCAGGACCAGGAGGTCAGCTGTCTGGCCGGAGTCCACACGGGTCCCCCTGGGGGACGGGGACGGGGGCAGGGGGGCTTTGGCCTCACGAACTCGCCTGAGCGCCATCAGGCTCATGGTCACCCAGTCTCTCCCTGCGAGTTTCCCTGTTGTCTCACTTCGGGTCTGGAGTTTCTGTAGGACAGAGCCCTGGAGGGGAAGTCACTTGAGCCGAACGTACGAACACTGTAAGGCCAGACAGCCTTCCGGCAACACCGACAGGTGATGGGTACGACCAGCCTTGGGGAGCCGTGGGGGGCCCTGGCTGGGGTGCGGCCGTGGCCCCGCCCCATCCCTCAGGGCGCGAAGAGAGACACTGAGAGCCAAGGAGGCCCCGACCGGTCCCGAAAGAGCCTGACGTCTGTTTAAAACCTCAGATCAGGCCGAAACCGGTTTGGCTCAGTGGATAGAGTGTCGGCCTGCAGACTGAAAGGTCCCAGGTTCGATTCCGGTCAAGGGCATGTACCTGGGTTGCGGGCATATCCCCAGTAGGAGATGTGCAGGAGGCAGCTGATCGATGTTTCTCTCTCATCGATGTTTCTAACTCTCTATCCCTCTCCCTTCCTCTCTGTAAAAAACTCAATAAAATATATTTTTAAAAAAATAAAATAAAATAAAACCTCAGATCAGGATGGGGGGAGTGGGGGGCTGCTGTGGACGTGGACGTGGATGTGGACGTGGACACGTCCTTCACTCCGGGGCCGGGGTTTTCGCCTCCACAAGTGGGACTCGGACCCAAGGGAGCTCCTGCCCAGCCCTGGGGCGGCGCACCACCTCGTCCCGCCTGCGCCCGGCTCCGGGCTGCCCACACGCAGCCCCACAGCCCACCCGGGAGGCTCCGGCCCCACCTCCGCCCGCCGGCCTGTGCTGCGGCCCGGGTTCGAGCAGCACAGCATCTACGACGCAGCAGTCAGGGCGCCAACGCCCCCGTGGAGAACCCAGCACGAGGGCTCTGACCCCAACCCCCCAGAGCCCGCCGCCTGCGAGCCTCACCGCCGCGCGGGGCCCACAGGCCGCAAGTTAAGGTTGCGGTTCCCTCTCCCTCGGGCACACGGGCATCAGCCAGTGAGCGCACGAGTGAGTGAGGCGGCAAACCGATGCCCGCCCCATCAATCAATAAAAATAAATAAGATAAAACTTCCCACGCCTTCGTGTGGAAAACCCCTGACACCCTGCTAGGTCGGCCCCCGCGCCGCCCTGCTCACCTTCCCCCTCCTGCAGGGCCTGCTGGTCCCCCACAGCCTCGGGCACCAGCTTCCCGTACGAGTGCCCCTCGCTGGACGCGAACTTCGCCGTATCGAAGTAGACGGACCCGTTGGAGACGTAGCTGGAAACGAGCAGAAATCGGGGCAAGTGTGGCAGACCCGACGCCGGCCTGGAGCCGCCGCTGGGCACCCTGAAACCCAGGGGCGGCCGCTGGGCACCCTGAAACCCAGGGGCGGCCGCTGGGCACCCTGAAACCCAGGGGCGGCCGCTGGGCACCCTGAAACCCAGGGGCGGCCGCTGGGCACCCTGAAACCCAGGGGCGGCCGCTGGGCACCCTGAAACCCAGGGGCGGCCGCTGGGCACCCTGAAACCCAGGGGCGGCCGCTGGGCACCCTGAAACCCAGGGGCTCGCCGCTGCCGGCTCGGAGACGAGGGGCTCAAATCCATGGCGCTGTGCGGCCTGCGCCGGACACGACAAGGACAGTCACACGCAGAGGCCCAGGCCTCCTCCTGAGAGCACGCAGCTGGCGCGAGGGGGAGCGCGAGGGGAGCGCCAGCGTGAAGGGGGCGGTGGGTACTGCGCCCCCAGATGCGTAGGGGGCAGTCCTGAGCCCAGTACCTGAGTGCCTGGATCAGCTCCCAGAGGCGACTAAGGGGCGCCGGGCCAGGTGGCCGTCAGCAGGACAGTGTCCTGACCCGAGGAGACGGGGCTCAGGGAGACGGGCGCACGCAGAGCCATGGCACCTGCGGCCTGGAGGACGCCTGGCCCAGACCTTCCCTCGGGCCTGGGGCTGGGCGCTGCCCGGCTGTGCATCCCAGCCACAGCCCGGCCTCTGGGCGCCACCCCACTGTGCTATCCCAGCCATGGCCCCTCCCAGCGGCAGCTCTGACAGCGCTGGTCCCACCCCCAGAACCAACTCGGATGGGGAGACGCTCGCCCAGGAAACCCTCCCCGGGAGTCCGGGGCTCAGGGCTGAGCTCACCCGTAGCCGTTGTCCACGATCTTCTGGACAAAGCGCACGATCTCGGGCACGTACTCGCTGACCCGGGTCAGGACGTCGGGAGGGAGGACCTGCGGCGACAGCCGGTCAGTCCTGCCCTCAGCCGAGGCCGGGCAGCGGGGCCGGGAGGTGGGGCAGGGGCAGCGGGGCCGGGGCAGCGGGTCACTCACGTTCAGGGCCGCCATGTCCCTGTGGAACTCCGCCTCCCAGAACCTGGGCAGCTCAGAGAAGATGGAGTTGTCGGTCACCCCGCTGCCCAGGGCAGCGTCCAGCCAGTCAGAGAGCACATCCCGGGCCTCCTCCAGCAGCGCCTGGGGGAGCAGGGCACCACGCGTGAGGCCTCGCGGGGTCACACCCGCCCACACGCGTGAGGCCTCACAGGACTGCGCCCACCCACACGCGTGCGCCCCTGGCCGGGAGGTTGCCTCTCCCGTGGCTGATGCTCCGCGAATGGTGAGAACGCGCAGTGACACAGCTGAGTCGCCGCAAAGAGCTCACAGCCTTAACCTGGCCGCGCCTCACCCGGGCCAGACCCCGCAGCGGCAGGAGCGGGAGACGGGCCGGTCACAGGCGGAGACCTCACGCCTCCCGCGGGAACGGGCCGCTGGGCTGGGAAACTCAGCCCCGTCAGCCCCTGGCGGTGACGGGCACCACAGCCGGCCTCACCCGGCACACGCCCCCCAGGCCCACGCGGAACAGCCAGCAAGACCAGCCACACGCTGGGCCGTAACCAACGGCTGAACAAACGTATGGAACAGAAGTCAGGCCCGGCCGGCGAGGGGGAGCATCGATCTGCGAACCAGGAGGTCACGGTTCGATTCCCGGCCAGGGCGCGTGTGGGTTGCAGACTCGATCCCCGATCACGCGGGAGGCAGCCGACCCATGATTCTCTGTCATCACTGATGTTCCCTCTCCCTTCCTCTCTGACATCAATACAAATGGACTTTTAAATGGTGTTCGGGAAACCAGTGGGGAAACGCCCGGGAGGCGGGAGGAGGCCGAGGAGCGGGGCCCAGGCATCCCCGCAGCACGCCCAGCACGCGAGGCCTCTCGCACACCTGAGGGACGCCCTCGTCCGAGACCAGGGCCCGACCCTCGGCCTGGAGCTCAGACCCAGCACCCCCGCCACCTGCCGTGTGAGGACACAGCAGGTGACCCCAGAGCCAACCACAGGGCGGGGCGGGCCACTTCCTGGTCTGCGGGACCTCGGCCACTCTGCCCTTCAGGAGGTCTCACAGGTTGAAGAGGGCGGCCAGCAGGGGGCGCAGGGGTGAAGGAGAAGGGCCATCTCGCTCCTCTGCTGGGTTCTGGGGGGGAGGCATCTGCAGGGCATCGGGGGGAGGGAGGGGGGCTCTGCAGGGTGAGGGTGGCAGGTGACAGCACAGCCCCGGGTGGCAGCTCGGGCAGGGAGTGCCAGGAGGAAGGGGCCAGGGCACTGGGCAGCGGTGCCCTCCCTCGGTCGGCAGGGAGGCCTTTCCAGAGGCAGAAGAGCCGCCAGGAGGGCCCAGGTGGGCAGGTACCCGCCCAGCTCTTTGCAACTTTAATCTCTCGCCCTCTTTCTGCAGGTGCTGCCGTTAAGAAATGCCGGGGAGGCCCTGACCGGTGTGGCTCAGTGGATAGAGCCTCGGTCTGCAGACTCAAAGGTCCCGGGTTCAATTCCAGACAAGGGCATGTACTTTGGTTGTGGGCACATCCCCAGTAGCGGGTGTGCAGGAGGCAGCTGATCAATGTTTCTCTCTCTCTCAATCTCTCTCCCTTCCTCTGTGTAAAAAAAATCAATAAAATATATTTTTAAAAAAAGAAAAGAAAAAGAAATGCTGGGGAGGGTCCACCTGAGATAATTCCGCGGGAAGGCTGCTCCCCACACCGACCCTGCCTCCTGCTCATCCGAGGGGCGTGGGGGGAAGGGGTGGGGAACAGGGGCGGGGGGGGGGGGGGACAGGAGGCGCACTGCCCGCGAGGGCCGGGACGCAGGATCCCCCTGGGAGCCCCGCAGGGCAGCGGCCCGGCCCGGCCCTCACCTGCGCGCGGCGGTCGACCTCCTCTGCGGCGAGGTCGGAGCGCAGGGCCTCCTCCAGCGGCTCGGCGGCGACCTGCACTGCGCGCTGCATGCGCTCCAGCATCTGCTTCCTGTCGGGGTCCGCCGTCTCCCTCAGCTTCACGGCCAGCGGCTGCAACGGGAGGGCGCCCCTGAGCCCCGCCCTGCTCACAGCCCCGCCCCAGAGGCCCCAGCCCCGCCCCAGAGGCCACAGCCCCGCCCCAGAGGCCACAGCCCCGCCCCCGCCCCGCCCCCAGAGGCCCCAGCCCCGCCCCCAGAGGCTACAGCCCCGCCCCAGAGGCCACAGCCCCGCCCCAGCCCCGCCCCAGAGGCCACAGCCCCCGCCCCCCAGCCCCGCCCACAGAGGCCCCAGCCCGAGAGGCCCTCTCCCCACGGCCATGGCTATATGGGGCTATGTCCTCCCCAATCCAACCACGGGGGTGGGCGGACACCGGGAATGTTCCAGCAGGGAGCGTCCCACAAAGTGCCTGACCAGCTTTCCTCAAAACTGCCCAGATCATTAAAAACAAAGACAGTCCGCCCAGTGGCTGAGCTTCCACCCATGAACCAGGGGGTCACCGGTTCAAATCCTGGCCAGGGCACAGGCTCAGGTTGTGGGCTCGATCCCCAGTAGGGGGCGTGCAGGAAGCAGCCAACTAATGATGTTTCTCTCTTTTATCGTTAATGTTTCTCTCTCCCTCTCCCTTCCTCTCTCTCTAAAAATCAATAAAAACATATTAAAAATAAAACAAACAAACAAAAAAAGAAAGTCTGATCAACTTCCATCAGAGGGGCCTGAGACACAGAGCCACTAAGCGCCCTGTGGTGCCCGGGGCAGAAAAGGCCGAGTGGGGAGACTAAGGAAAGGAGTAGACCCTGATGTCATAGCAACCGCGTATCCCCGTTAGATGTCATAGCAACCACATATCCCCGTTAGATGTCAGTCAGCAACCACGTATCCCCGTTAGATGTCATAGCAACCACGTATCCCCGTTAGATGTCATAGCAACCACGTATCCCCGTTAGATGTCAGTCAGCAACCACGTATCCCCGTTAGATGTCATAGCAACCACGTATCCCCGTTAGATGTCAGTCAGCAACCACGTATCCCCGTTAGATGTCAGTCAGCAACCACGTATCCCCGTTAGATGTCATAGCAACCACGTATCCCCGTTAGATGTCAGTCAGCAACCACGTATCCCCGTTAGATGTCAGTCAGCAACCATGTATCCCCGTTAGATGTCAGTCAGCAGCCACGTATCCCCGTTAGATGTCAGTCAGCAGCCATGTATCCCCGTTAGATGTCAGTCAGCAACCACGTATCCCCGTTAGATGTCAGTCAGCAGCCACGTATCCCCGTTAGATGTCAGTCAGCAACCACGTATCCCCGTTAGATGTCAGTCAGCAACCATGTATCCCCGTTAGATGTCATAGCAACAATGTATCCCCGTTAGATGTCAGTCAGCAACCATGTATCCCCGTTAGATGTCAGTCAGCAACCATGTATCCCCGTTAGATGTCAGTCAGCAACAATGTATCCCCATTAGATGTCAGTCAGCAACCATGTATCCCCGTTAGATGTCATAGCAACAATGTATCCCCGTTAGATGTCAGTCAGCAACCATGTATCCCCGTTAGATGTCAGTCAGCAACCATGTATCCCCGTTAGATGTCAGTCAGCAACAATGTATCCCCATTAGATGTCAGTCAGCAACCATGTATCCCCGTTAGATGTCATAGCAACAATGTATCCCCGTTAGATGTCAGTCAGCAACCATGTATCCCTGTTAAATGTCAGTTAGCAACCATGTATCCCTGTTAGATGTCAGTTAGCAACAATGTATCAGTTAACTCCCTCGCTTTAACAGCGTCAGTCAGTCCCTAGGCAGTAAGGCAAGATGTTAAAGACAAAAGCAGCAGGGTACACAGGAACTCATGGTACTAGCTCCCCCCATTTTCTGTAAGTGTGTATCTTTTTTGTTCTAAAAAATAAAATCTATTTTTTTAAAATGGAAAGAGTAATATCTATTTTTAAAAAATGCAGTCACCTCATGTGACCTTGAACCACCCTCGTCCCTGTGCCTGTTTCTCTATAAAAAATGGACATGAGCCTGGCTGCCAGGCGCAGGAGTTGAGCATCGACCTCTGAACCAGGAGGCTACGGGTTCGATTCCCGGTCAGGGCACATGCCCGGGTGGCGGGCTCAATCCCCAGTGTAGGGTTTGATGTTGCTCTCTCTTTCCCTCTCCCTTCCTCTCTGAAACCAATAAAAATATATTTTAAAAAAAGACAATGGGCGAGAGCCGCCTCCTGAGGCTGTGCTGGGTTACACGGGGGCCACAGCCCCATGGCCCTTCCCTCAAGGACAGCTAAGCTGTCGTTTTATTCCAGGTTTTTATCCACAGATACAGTGCACCAGCGATTATTCCTCTAATTATCACAGACAGTGATGGTTAAAGGGCATAAGGTGTAAGCCACGCTCACTGGGTAGCGCAGTGGTTTCTAACGCTGTTTCTTCAAAACGAAAACACGAAGTTGGGAAGAACCCATTTCTTCAGCTAACCCTGCAGGTCCCGGGATTGAGTCTAGAGCTGGCGCAGCTCTGCCCCTGGGCCAGGGGTGCTGGGGGGCAGCGGGCCGGCCGGGCAGGGCCCACGGCAGGGACGGGCACACCAGTGGGGGCAGGTGAGGGCGCTGAGGCTCTAGTTTCCCACAGGAGCCACACCCGCCCACCGATGGGACTGGCCTCAGCACCGAGCCCGAGGAGCCCCTACTCCAGGCCAGCGACAGGCGAACGCACGGGCCGTGACCAGGATCAGGGAGCACAGCCGGGGACCCACCTCCAGCGCGGTGCGCACGTCCTGCAGGAGCTGGGCGGGGCGGGGCCGCTGCTCCCGGTACTGCTCAAACAGGTGGTTCTGCCGGGCTCTCCGGATGATCTGCCAGGAACAGGCCAGGTGGGCGCAGCTCAGAGCCCACGTCCGCCCCGCGGCAGGTGCACCGGGGTGAGGGCCCCCCATGACCACAAACACCCCCTCCAGCACCCGAACGGCGGCCCGAGCCGGTTCCAATGTGGCCCCAGCGGCCCCCCAAGGCCCCTTCCGTGATCATGTGACCTGCCCGGCCCTGAGCAACCTGCCTCTACAGGGCTGGTCACTGGGCACTGGGCACTGCCATCTGCATGGACTGCGACCCTCACTCATCAGGGGGTCCTTCACGCCCAGCAGGTCGGGACCCGAACCGGCTCAGGCCGACCTCGTCGTTTCTTTAACATGTTATCTTGTCCTGGCCGGAGTGCTCAGGGGTTAGAGCGCTGACCTGTGCACCCAAGGGCCTTGGGTTCGATTCCCTATCAAGGGCAGGTACCTGGGTTGCAGGTTAAATCCCCGGCCCGGTCAGAGCGAGTACGGAGGCGACCAGTTGGTGTGTCCCTCTCACATCAATGTTTCTCTCTCCCCACCTCCCTCCCTCCCTTCCTCTCTCTCTAGAAATCAATGGGGAGGAGGGGAGGGAAATATCCTCAGACAAGGATTCACAAAAAATAGAAACTAAAAACAAAATCTATATACACAAAAGCCTAAGCAACCATTCGGCCGGAACCTATGATGCACACTGACCACCAGAGGGCAGACACTCCGACCGGTAGGTCAGCTTGCTGCTGGGGTCCGGCAGATCAGGACGGTGAGACAGGCCAGACACACCCTGGAGCCCTCCCGCAGTCCCTTCCTGGGATCCCTTGGCCTGGCCTGTGCCCTCTCTCAATCCAGAACCCCTCAGGGGATGTTGCAGGCCCGGCCGAGGGACCTCACCGGGGCACAAATCCCTGCACCAGGCATCTAGTAAATAAATAAAATGAAATGTGCTCTCGGCACCCCATTACCTTGTCATCGATGTCTGTGATGTTCATGCAATAAAACACGTCGAACTGGAAGTAGTCCCTCAGCACCCGCCTCAGGATGTCGAAAGAGATGTAGGACCTGGAGAGAGAGGCCGTTCCCCACTGCACACCAAGCCCGCCCCAGCCACGGTGGCCCCAGCCACGGCGGACACTGTCACTGCCCGCCCCAGCCACAGTGGCCCCAGCCACAGCTGCCCCTGCCACAGCGGACACTGTCACTGCCCGCCCCAGCCACGGTGGCCACTGTACATCAAGGCCGCTACTGCCACAGCTGCTACTGCCACAGCCCACCCCTGCCGGGGCCGCCCGCCTCAGGTCAGAAGGCAGGAAACCCAGCGCCTGGGCCCTCCTACCTCCTCCCACCCCCTACCACCAGAGCTGTGGGGCGAGCAGGAGGCAGCCGATCCATGATTCTCTCTCATCATTGATGTGTGTCTCTCTCACCCTCTCCCGTCCTCTGTGAAATCAATAAAAATATATCCAAAAACACAAGAGAAAAAAGTGCTGGGTTGACTTTCCTTTCAAATGTCAGGCTCTGCAGCAGATCACAGGCCCGGGGGCCGCCTACCTGGCGTGTCCCATGTGAGACGCGTCGTAGACGGTGGGCCCGCAGCAGTACCAGGTCACTCGCCGCCCGTTCTGAGGTACGAACACGTCCTGCGGCAGAAACGGAGGCGCGGCCGTCACAGGGCGCACAGCGGCCCCGCAGGACCAGCCGGACCAGCGGCCACCACGCCGTGCGCTTCCTGCCACGCTCAACGAGGACCGCGCGGTCTGAGCAGCCACCGCGTCCGGCAGGGCCGCGGGCCAACGAGACGCGAAGGCGACTTTCCTCGGAGCGAGAGGCCGGTGGTCGCCCTCTTCCTCCCGACGCTGCTCCCGGGCGCAGGCGGGAGAGGAAGCAAACACTGTGCTTCCCGACCAACAGCGGCTGCCCCGCCGCCTGGCTCAGGGGTGAGCGTCCGCCTACGAGCCAGGACGTCAGGGTTCGATTCCCGGTCAGCGCACCTGCTCGGGTTGTGGGCTTGGCCCCAGTGGGGGGCGTGCAGGAGGCAGCCGGTCCAGGATTCTCTCTCATCATTGAGGTTTCTCTCTCTCTCTCTCTCTCCCTCTCTCTCCCTCTCTCTCTCTCTCTCCCTTCCTCTCTGACATCAATAAAAAACACACAAAACCAGCAGCTGTTATGGGGCCTCTGTGCGCCCGGCCGCACTGAGCACCTGGATGGCCCTGGTCTGGCTCCCAGCAGCAATCGGGAGGCGGGCGCTGCTGTCCTATCCCAGGGGAGACCTGAGCACCTGCCCGGCCCACACCCGAGGGAGCAGCTTAGAAGCGGGACCCCCTCCCCCGCTGACCCTCACCCCCCGCAGCCTCAGGCCATCCAGGGGCCCGGCATCCCCAGGGGCCCGTTCGCTGTGCGCTCGCTGGTGGGAACCCCACGGCCTGACCGCTGGGCCACGCCATCCCCACGGAGCCAACCCCGCACACGCCGGCTTTCCTGTCCCGCAGGCCACACGCCCAGGCCTGTCACTGGCGTCTAGAGCAGCCGACACTCGGGGGCTCTGAACGACCGGGGCTTCCTCCACACCCACAGGAGGAGGGCGGGCTTCCTGCCAGGCGTGCCCAGTGTGCCCAGTGTGCCCGGTGTGCCCGGCGTGTCAGGTGTGCCTGGTGTGCCCTGTGTGCCCAACGTGTCAGGTGTGCCCTGTGTGCCCAGCGTGTCAGGTGTGCCCGGCGTGCCCTGTGTGCCCAGCGTGTCAGGCGTGCCCAGTATGCCCTATGTGCCCAGCGTGCCCGGCCTCAGAGCACAGCGCTGCCCGGCCGCAGGGAGGACACCCGGTGAGCAGCGAGGTCTCCCACCAGGACTCACGGGCCCAACAGGCTGACGACCCGTCCCCACCCCACGCCGGGGCCCCGGGCTGACCTTGTTCCGGGTGAGGCTGTTGTACAGGCGCAGCTTGCAGGGCTCGGTGCCGGCCGGAGGGGTCCATGGGGGCTGCGTGCGCCGGCCTTTACCTGCGGGAGAGAGAGAGCTGGTCTCACCCGCCGGCCCGTCCTCACGGGAGGCAGCTCCCAGGGGAACAGGACACAGTGAGCATCCGCCTCCGCCAGCGCCGCTGCGTCCAGCAACCGCTCCTCCTCGGCTCTGCTCGCCCCCTGCGGGGCCCGCGGTCACCAGCCCTCCCCCCTTCACACGGCCCCCACCCCGCTCACACGGTGCCCCCCACACACACACGCACACACGTGCCAGCACTGGACACGGCTCGTGGGGCAGGAGGCGCCGCCCAGCACACACGCGGCCACCGGGCCAGACCGCAGCGCAGCCTGTAACTCAGTGCCCCCCACCCGCCCGCCCAGGGAGGACAGCCCCCCACTCCCACCTGTGGGGTGGGGTCCTGGATGGGCGACACAGGAACGTTCATCCCCTCCTGTCCCCTCCCCCTCGCGTTTTCCTCAATAAACACGTTTTTTATAACAATAAAAACACGCCAACCGCTCTAAGCACCACGCGGCCGCACAGCCTAGTGAAGCCAACACGTAGCCAGCCGCCCGCCCGCCCGCCCGCCCGCCCGGCACAGCAGCGCCAGCGCGGCCTTTACGAGCAGCTCCATCGGCACCGCCCGAGCTGCACCTGTTATTATGGGGCCCGAGGGGTTCCCCCGCGTCACACGCGGTGCTCTGTCTGGGGCAGCTGGTGCCAGAGGGCAGGGCGGCCGCTGGGAGGGCACTGAGGCCGGGAGCCCGTCGGTGGGGCAGACAGTCACAGGGTAATTGCAGCCGCTGCCCTCAGCGCGTCGGGCGGAAGCAAAAGCAGGTCAGCTCCGAGTGGGCAGGGCGTCTGAGCAGGGCACTCCCTCCCCCTGTCAAGTTGGACGCCCGCCAGCGGGGCTCTGAAAGGGGCTGGAAGGCAGCCGAGAGCCCACGGCCACCCCTGGGGACCAGGCCTCCTCCCGCAGGCCTCCTGCCCCGGGGCCCTCCCAGCCCACCTCCCTCCCGAGCGCCAGCCCTCACCTGTGCCTGGGGTGCCCCAGGGCCTCATGTCTCACCCCAAACCTGGGCACAGGTCCCAGGGAGACCGCGTTCCCCACGGGGCGGAAGCTGGGCACCTCCACTTCTTCCTCCCTCATGGCACCTGCGCCCACCCAGGCCTGCCCACTGCGGCCGGCCCAGGCCACCACTGTCCTGGTCCCTCCTGGCCTCCCTGCCTCGGGCGCCTCTCCTCCCTCGGCCTCCCCGAGGAGGGGACAGAGAAACTTCCAAAGCCAAAGGCAAGACCGAAATCCGGGGACTGTGCCCAAGGCCCAGCAGACCCGGGACAGGGGCCGACCCGACCTTGAGCGCGCCCCCCTCCCCCCCCAGCCTCGGGAACTTGCCGGAAGCCACGCAGCCCTTACTGAGGGCCCAGTGCCAGAGCTCCCCGCCCGACCCCACTCCTCTCTGCCCCGGTCAGCCCGCCCCGCCCCGCCCCTGCCTGCCGCCCACCCTCCCAGCAGATGCTGGGGCTGCGAGGAGAAGCTGGGGACCAACTCTGAGTCAACTTAGGGAGGGACCCGGAACGGGACGAGGGCCTCCTTAAAGGGCTGGGAAGATGCTCGCTTCTTTTTATAAAATTTTCCACTGATTTTTAGAGAGAGTGGGAGGGGGGAGACAGAGAGAGAAACACTGATGTGAGACACATCGCTGGGTTGCCTCCTGCACGCGCCCCAACCAGGGCCCAGGCCAGGGAGGAGCCTGCAAATGAGGTGCAAGCCCTCGATGGGAATCAACCCGGGACCCTTCCGTCCACAGGCCGACAGTCTATCCACTGAGCCACATCGGCCACGGCGGAAGATGGTCACTTTGGAGGACTCCAAGCTGGGGAACCATCAGCCTCAGGAACCGAGACTGCCCAGCCCCCGCTGGTTCTGGGGAGCCTCTGGCATCTCACAGAAGTCCCCCCCGAGGAGGGGGCGCTGGGGACGGGCTGTGTGGGTGGCGGCAATGCAAGTGCTGGAGGCTCAGTCCCAGGGCGAACCCTGGCCGGAGATGCCCTGAGGTCAAGGACCAGGAAAACCTGTCGGCATCGGGCATCCTGGGCAGTTAACCCGGCCCAGCACCAGCCTCCACACCAGGCCGCACTCACCAAGGCTCCCAACCCCAGGGTCGGAGGCAGCAAAAGGAAACGGGAAGCAGGAGGGAGACGGGCCCTGCGCTGCTGCCTGGCCTGCCGGCGGGGTCCGCGGGCTTCGGAACCGTGGATCTCCCTCTTCTCGGGCCTGGACCTGGGAGACTTCAGCGGCTCCAAAGCCGCTGAAGGAGGGGGAGAGGCGCGACGGCACCCGTGGGGGCAACACGCAGAAGCTGCCTGGCTCGGTGGGCGACATCGAACCATCCAGAGGGGCCTCAGGGAAGGGCCGGCTCTGGGGGTTAAAGCAGAAAGCCGCTCTGGGGGGCACGCTTCCCAGCAATGACTCCACGGCGGCCCCTGCCGGGTGGTGCTGGGAACACCTTCCGCAAGTGCAGACCTCCAGCCACAGTCTGGGCTCTCTCCCCTCCTCTGGGAATCCACCGGGAAGGTGACTTGGTGGCAAAGGAAACAGAGAGGCAGGCTACACGTGCGCCTCCACAACGAAGAGGATGGAGGAGCGCAGTTGGGAGAATATGACGAGGACGGACTTGCACAGCCGTGGAGACAGCCTCGCCGTGGACACAGCCTCGCCGTGGAGACAGCCTCGCCGTGGACACAGCCTCGCCGTGGACAGCCTCGCCGTGGACAGCCTCGCCGTGGAGACAGCCTCGCCGTGGACAGCCTCGCCGTGGAGACAGCCTCGCCGTGGAGACAGCCTCGCCGTGGACACAGCCTCGCCGTGGACAGCCTTGCCGTGGAGAAAGCCTCGCCGTGGACACAGCCTCGCCGTGGAGACAGCCTCGCCGTGGAGACAGCCTCGCTGTGGACACAGCCTCGCCGTGGACAGCCTCGCCGTGGACACAGCCTCGCCGTGGGGACAGCCTTCCCGTGGGGACAGCCTCGCCATAGCAACGAAGGCTTGTGATGACAGGACCGTGAAGACGCAGGCAGGGGCTGGACAGCCATCCAAGCCAGAGGCCCGAGGGAAGGAGAGAGTGTGGGAACCTCATTCTCCCCCAGCGGCGGGCTAGAGAGCAGTCGGCCTGTAACTCCGTGAAGACCGGGGTCACTGTGGTTCTTGCTGGGCATTTAGCGCAACCGGCACCCAGAAGGACAGCTGTCCCGGGGAACTGGCCAGCGCACTTCCCGGAGGGAGCGGAGCGTGTACGCTGCTCCCAGGCTCCGGCCCAAGGACCACTGCCTTCCAGGAGGTTCAGTCCCATCCCCATCACGCACAGGTCGGACCCTGCAGATTCAGGCCCGCGGTCTCTGCTGCCAACGATGTGGAGCTCCGTGGGCACCCTCAGCAGGAGGTGCCCCCTGCAGGCAGCGGCTCTGCGGGGCCCCCCTATGTTGCTACAGATGCAGCTACCTTGGCTCCAGTTCCGTGAAGACGGCATCTGTTAGGGCCGGCGCTGCAGGGGCGCAGGTCCAGGTCAGAGCGTCCTGGTGGCGGCTACGGCTTTGAAGGAGAAGAACCGAGTGACAGTAAAGCCCGGATTGTCCAGAACGGCCAGGGTGACGCCTGGGGCAAGGACGGCTACAGAACGACGGCCAGAGACCGGAACCACCACTGTGGAGTCGCCCCACGGCCAGCTATCCTCCCGGTGAGATGCCGGTGATAAAGGAAGACGATGGAGAACAGGGTACCCGGGGGGAACTTTCTCTGAACACTCACCGCGTTGGACTGAAAGGCAGACAACCTGGAGTCCTGAAGGTCCAAATTGTGATTTTGAATTCTGTGATGTTTCACCCTGGTCTAATGTTACCACTTCTTTTATAAACAAGTATGTGTAAATTTTTACCGCTTAAAATAAAACTTAATTCTTATTATCCTATATAATAAACGGCTAGTATGCACATCAACCCAACGGTGGAACGACTGTCGCTATGACGCGCACTGGCCACCAGGGGGCCGACCGCTCAGCCAGAAGCCGGGCTCATGGCTGGTGAGCTCTAAGGCTGTCCCACTGACGGCTCCTGGACTGCAAGAGGGCACAGGCCAGGCTGAGGGGACCCCGCCCCCCCCCCCCCCCGAGTGCACGAATTCCATCCACTGGGCCTCTAATTAAAAAAAAATAAAAAGAAAGAAATGGAAAGCAAAAACAATGTCACTTACGTTCAAAAACGAACAAGCCCTGTCCGGTGGTTCAGTGGTTAGAGCGTCGGCCCAAGTACCAAGGGTTGAGGGTTCGAATCCCAGTCAAGGGCACGTACCCGGGTTGCAGATTTGATCCCCAGTCCCAGTTGGAGCGTGTGCAGGAGTCAACCGATCGATGTCTCTCTCTCTCTCTCTCTCTCTCTCTCTCTCTCTCTAAGTCAATGGGAAAGATACCCTCGGGTGAGAATTAACAAGGACAACGAACGAGCCAAGAACACTCTTTTCCTCTAAAAGACAAGGAGAGCCAGGCTGCACTTTTCCGCCTGGACAGCTCCTGCCGCCTGGGGGGCGGGGCCTCCATCCAGGGCGCTCACACCCGCACGGAGGCGGGGGCGCACCCAAGGCTGGTCCCGAGGAGGGGGCAGAGCTGAGCCCAGCCCGCCCGCCAGGGCGACCCCGGGGAGTGTGGGGGTGGATCTGAGGCTGCCCGGCTCCCGCGGGTGGAGACGGGCTGGAATCCGGGCGCACCCGTCGGGGGGAGCTGCTGTGGCGCCGCAGCCCTGGCATCGGTGCCGCCCACTCAGCCAGCTCCGGGCCTGGGAGCCCAGCCCGGGAGGACCCGGCACCGCTCGCCAGCCCAGGGCACAGGACGGGGCTGCCCGCGGTCAGGAGCCCCCCACACGGCGCTCTCCGCACCGACAGCGCGGATCCCGGAGGTCCCGGCGGACGCCCCGGCCCGCCCCGGGGACACCAGGCACCGGTGGGCCGCGCGCAGCTGCTCGCGGAGCCTCCCGGGCGGTAAAGCGAGTCGGGACGCCCCGGCCGGGCGCACCCCAGGCCGCCGTGTGCCCGCCGCGGGGAAAGCCTTCGGAGCCCCGGCCTGTCCGGTGCGGCGCGCGCCCCCGCGTCCCAGCCCGGCTCCCCGAGCGCCAGCCCCGCGCACCCCCGGACGCCGGGAGCTCGGCCCGCCCCGGGGCAGCGGGGGCAGCGGGGACCCGGCTCAGCCCAAGGCGGGACGGGTCGGGGGGCGCGGCGGGGATCGTCCCGCACCCGGTGATCAGGGGCAGCCCCCGCCCCGGGTCCGCTCCACCCCGCCAGGCCGGGGTCTCCCCTCGGCCCCGCAGACCGCGGCGTCCCGGCGCCTCGGCCCCCGCCCCCGCCCAGCCCAGAACCCGCCGCTGTCGCCCGGGAACCAGCCCCCCGGCAAGTGTCCCCCGCCAGGCCCGGGAGGGAGACCCACGCCGCGCTCACTCACCCTGCTCCGCGGAGGAACCTGCCATCCTGGGAATCCCGACCCGCTCCCCGGCACAGCTTCCCAGAATCTGATGCAACTGCCGGAAGTCCCGCCCCGCGCCCGGTCACTAGGCAGCCGCCCGGGGCATTCTGGGAGTTGTAGTTCTGACTTGCCTGGCCGGAGTTTGCGTCCCCAGGACACGCTGGGTGCTGGACAGAGCGCCAGGCTGCAGGGAGGCGAGGCTGCTCCGAGGGCGGGAGACACGGGCAGAGCCCGTCCAGGGGACAGGGAACAAGGCAGACAGGGAACTAGCGGTTCGCAGCTGGAAAGACTAGATGCCCAGCGGCTGCAGCCACCAACTCAACCCCATCGTCCCTCAACCAGGGACTTAAGAGCGAATGGTCGGCCCTTCTCCTCCCCAACCAGAGGGCAGAGCGCAAACCGCCCCCTCAGGGCCCAGCGGACCCAGTTACAGCGGAACCAGTTACAGCGGAACCAGTTACAGCGGACCCAGTTACAGTGGACCCAGTTACAGTGGAACCAGTTACAGTGGACCCAGTTACAGTGGACCCAGTTACAGTGGACCCAGTTACAGCGGAACCAGTTACAGCAGACCCCAGTTACAGCAGACCCCAGTTACAGCAGACCCAGTTACAGCAGACCCAGTTACAGCAGAACCAGTTACAGTGGAACCAGTTACAGCGGACCCAGTTACAGCAGAACCAGTTACAGCAGAACCAGTTACAGTGGAACCAGTTACAGCGGACCCAGTTACAGCGGAACCAGTTACAGCAGACCCCAGTTACAGCAGACCCCAGTTACAGCAGACCCAGTTACAGCGGAACCAGTTACAGTGGAACCAGTTACAGTGGAACCAGTTACAGCGGACCCAGTTACAGTGGACCCAGTTACAGTGGACCCAGTTACAGCGGAACCAGTTACAGCGGAACCGCATGCTGCACCGTCTCCCATCTGAACAATTCGCTTCTCCACCTGAAAACCCAAGTCTCCCCGCGAAAACGAGAGAGAACGGGCCGCGGAGTCAGTTTCCCTGTTACCGCCGCAGGGGATTGTCCTGTGAACATTTTTGGGTGTTTTTTGCCTTTCTTGCTGCTTATCATTATTGCTCAATTTTCATTTCTTTACTGTATATTTCCCTTCCTTTTTGTTAAATTGTCGCATTCTATGTCCTTTTTGTTTTTAAAGCGTTTATTTATAGATTAAACAGTAAAGAGACATGGGCTGTATATAAGAAAGGTCAGAGCAGGGCGTCCCCTGGGGGCTGGAGGGGCGAATTCAATGCACGTCCCTTCTGATGGGAAAGCATGATTCCCGGGTACAGGCCTTTGGTTGGTCTCTTCCCCCCCCCCCTCCCTCCGAGAGGCCAGTCTGGTCGCTGCTCCCATGGCTCGGGATCTACTTGCTCATCAGTGTATTTTGTTCGTTAGATTCCACATGGGTGAGATCACGTGATGCTTGTCCTTCTCTGACCGGCTCCTTGCGTTCAGCAGAATCCGCTCCAGGTCCCTCCGTCTGTCGCGAAGGGTCAGAGACCCTCCTTTCTAACGGCTGCATGTTCTCCAGGCGGAACGTGCCCCGGCTTTTCCCACGCGACGGCTGGGGGCACGTGCTCTGAACATAGGGCTGCGCACATTCTCTCTCCCTGGAGTTTCAGGTATCGAAGGGTGTATTGGGTCACACAGCTTTTGGCTAGAAGAACATCTTAGGAGGCACTTAAAAAAGGTCCCTGACCCTGGCCGGTTTGGCTCAGAGGATAGAGCCTCAGCCTGTGGCCTGAAGGTTCCCGGGTTCCATTCTGGACAAGGGCACATGCCCGGGCTGTGGGCTCCATCCCCAGTAGGGGGCGTGCAGGAGGCAGCCGATCAGTGCTTCTCTCATCATGGATGTTTCTATCTGTCTCTCCCTCTCCCCTGCTCTCTGAAATCAATAACAAAACAAAACAAAACCACAACTCTGAGCCCTGGCCCGTGTGGCTCCGTGGGTAGAGTGCCAGCCTGCACCCCAAAGGGTCTTGAGTTTGATTCCTGCTCCAGGCTCGTGTCGTGTTGCAGGTTCAATCTCTGGTTCCTGTTGGGACACATGCAGGTGGCAGCCCATCCATGTTCCTCCCCCCCCTCCCCCTTCCTCTCCCTCTCACCAAAAATCTATCCTCAGGTGAAGATTAACCAAAAAAAGGACAAAGAAAGGCCTCCTCCAGCTGAAGAAATGACAGCTCAGAGTGGCCACTGGGTGCCTGTCCTCCACTTGCTCATACATGTCACCCAGTTCATGCCACGCCCGGCTCCTGGCCAAGGGGGCAGCCCAGGACTCAGAGACCAAGGAGCCGGGGAGGGGGCTAAGGGCAGAGAGACAACCCTCCAGCCCGCGGGGTGCAGCGCCTGGGAAGAGCCTGGGGGACGGGGCCCACCCAGCACCCTCAGCGTGTCCTGCCCACCAGCTCAGGGCCCCGGGGACCCAGGCAGTGACGCTCCTGCCTGCCCTGACCCCCCCTCCCACCAGGGGAAGCTTTACAGGGACTCTCCTCAGAGCAGGAGGCGCTCGGCCCATCTGGGGATCGCGGAGGCGCCAAAGGGATGGACCCTGGACAGAAACTGGATGCTGTGACCTCTGACACCCGCCAAGTTCATGGCAGAGCCAGACCTCCCCTCGTGTGGGCCCCACCCAAATGCCAACACAGGAAATTTTTCTTTTTAAAAATATATTTTATTGATTTTTTACAGATATGAAGGGAGAGGGATAGAGAGTTAGAAACATTGATGAGGGGAAACCAAGATGGCGGCATAGGTAAACACCGGAGTTTGCTGCCTCGAACAACCACTTCAAAAATACAACTAAAAGACGGAACGGACATCACCCAGAACCACAGGAAGGCTGGTTGAGTGGAAATTCTACAACTAGAAGGAAAGAGAAAAGCACACCGAGACTCAGAGGAGGTGCAGTGCGGAAGTAAAATACTAAGGTGCGGAGGTGCATGCGGAGCGGGCTGGCGGCTGAGGGCACAGTTGTCGTTTTCAATCGGGAGGGAGTCTCAGGCTCTGAGCTCCATTTCCGGGCGAGTCTCTAGGGACCCAGACTCATACGGAAGAAGCAGGATTGTCTGGCAGTGGTTGGAACTCGAGGGCAGCTTTCTCTAAGGGGTGCTCGCAGCAATTACCGGGACATTGAGAAGCAAAGCCTCTGAGGGCAAGACTGAGAGCAGCCATAACTGCTAGCCCCGCCCTGTTGATCCCTTGGGACCCGCCCAGCCCAAGCCCTGCAGGGAGGCTTTTGCTGGTTAGATTCAGGCAAACACTAGATTAGCACCTCCCTAGGGATCCAGGAGCCAGGAAACCCAGAAGTCAGAGTGGGAACATCCAGATTGCAGCTCCGTGGAACCATAAAGGACACACTCAGGGGGAAGACTCAGTGAGCACCAAGGCCCCATTGAAGCAAGTCTTGCCCCAGAGGGGTGTCTCCAGCACAGAAGTCCTCCCACTGCAGACACAGCTGATTCTCACAGCCAATTGGCCGGGAGATCAATTCCTCCCAGTGATACCTACAACAATCAAGGCTTAACTACAACAAGACTGTGCACAAAGACCACAAGGGGGTGCACAAAGAGTGTCCTCCTCAGGTAATTGGGGAGGCTGAACCACTGGGCCCTAGAGGACACTTAGCACAGAAAACCACTGTATCAACACAGGGAAGCATAAAAAGTGCGGAGACAAAGAAACAGGACACAAATGACAGAAATGGAGGAAAGCAAACTACTGGATATAGAGTTCAAAACCACACTGATAAGGTTTTTCAAGAATTTTCTAGAAACCGCCGATAAACTTAATGAGATCTACAAGAAATCTAATGAGACCCTCAAGGTTGTGATAAAGGACCAACTAGAAATTAAGCATACACTGACTGAAATAAAGAATATTATACAGACTCCCAACAGCAGAAGAGAGGAGCGCAAGAATCAAGTCAATGATTTGAAATACGAAGAAGCAAAAAACACCCAACCGGAAAAACAAAATGAAAAAAGAATCCAAAAATACCAAGATAGCGTAAGGAGCCTCTGGGACAGCTTCAAGCGCACCAACATCCGAATTATAGGGATGCCAGAAAAAGAGAGAGAGCAGGATATTGAAAACCTATTTGAAGAAATAACGACAGAAAACTTCCCCCACCTGGTGAAAGAAATAGACTTACACATCCAGGAAGCACAGAGAACCCCAAACAAAAGGAATCCAAAGAGGACCACACCAAGACACATCATAATTAAAATACCAAGAGCAAAAGACAAAGAGAGAATCTTAAAAGCAGCAAGAGAAAGAAACTCAGTTACCTACAAGGGAGTACCCATACAACTGTCAGCTGATTTCTCAACAGAAACTTTGCAGGCCAGAGGGAGTGGCAAGAAATATTCAAAGTGATGAATGCCAAGAACCTACAACCAAGATTACTTTATCCAGCAAAGCTATCATTCAGAATTGAAGGTCAGATAAAGAGCTTCACAGATAAGAAAAAGCTAAAGGAGTTCATCACCACCAAACCAGGATTATATGAAATGCTGAAAGGTATCCTTTAAGAAGAGGAAGAAGAAGAAAAAGGTAAAGATACAAATTTTGAACAACAAATACACATCTATCAACAAGTGAATCTGAAAATCAAGTCAATAATCTGATGAACAGAATGAACTGGTGATTATAATAGAATCAGGGACATAGAAAGGGAATGGACTGACTATTCTTGGGGCGGGAGGGGTGTGGGGGATGCGGGAAGAGACTAGACAAAAATCGTGCACCTGTGGATGAGGGCAGTGAGTGGGGAGTGAGGGAGGAGGGTAGGGTGGGAACTCGGTGGAGGGGAGTTATGGGGGGAAAAAAGGAACAAATGTAATAATCTGAACAATAAAGATTTAATAAAATAAAAAAAAGAAAGAAAAGAAACATCTATGAGAGAGAAACATCGATCAGCTGCCTCCTGCACACCCCCTACTGGAAATGTGCCCGCAACCAAGATACATGCCCTTGACCGGAATCAAACCTGGGACCCTTCAGTCTGCAGGCCGATGCTCTATCCACTGAGCCAAAAAAGTCAGGGGCAAACCATATTTTTAATATTAAAACCGGTTTAAGCTTAACTGATGTCTTTAGAATAATTGCAAAGAGTGTGTGATGTAATCTTTGGGTTGTGTATATTTAACAGTCCTTCCAAGTTAAATTTTGAGACTTTAACCGAGAGATAGCTTTGGGACATTCCCATGGCCCTGGAATGACTCGGGATTTATTTTCTCTTCTAAAAAAAAATATTTTGAACTAAATTAGGCAGGTTTAATATACTTGATATTACATGGGAAGCTTTGTCAAACAAAAATTAATAACTGTTCTATTTATATACATATACTAGAGGCCCGGTGCACAAAAATTTTTGCACTTGGGGGGGTCCGGCAGCCCAGACTATGCCCTCCTGCAGTCTGGGACCCCTTGGGGATGACCACTTGCTGGCTTAGGCCTGCTCCTTGGGGATCGGGCCCAAGCTGGCAGTCAGACATCCCTCTGGCAGCCCGGCAGCCCTCAGAGGATGTCCACTTACCAGCAGGGAGCAGGCCTAAGCTGCAATCTGACATCCTTAGTGCTGCTGAGGAGGTGGGAGAGGCTCCGGCCACCACCACTGTGCTGGCAGCCATCAGACTGGCTTATGGCTGAGCAGAGCTCCCCCTATGGGAGCACACTGACCACCAGGGGACAGCTCCTGCATTGAGCATCTGCCCCTGGTGGTCAGTGTGTGTCATAGTGACCAGTCATTCCCAGTCGTTCTGCTGTTAGGGTCAGTTTGCATATTACCCTTTTATTATATAGAAAGGATAGAGGCCTGGTGCACGGGTGGGGGCCAGCTGGTTTGCCCTGAAGGGTGTCCCGGATCAGGGTGGGGGTTCTGCTGGGGTGCCTGGCAAGCCTGGGTGAGGGGCTGATGGCTGTTTGCAGGCTGGTCAAGCCCCCCCAGTGGGGACTCTCACCCCATGGAGGTTTGGCCAGCCTGGGTGAGGGGCGGATGGCTGTTTTCAGGCTGGCCACACCCCCTTTAGGGTGGGGGGTCCCCATTGGGGTGCCTGGCCAGTCTGGGTGAGGGGCTGAGGGCCGTTTTCAGGCTGGCCAAGCCCCTCTGTCGACAGAAGCTCCCAGCCTCTCCTTTTTTATTTTTTATTCTGGGATTTATTTACCTTCTATAATTGAAACTATGTTGCTTTGAGTGGAGCTCAGAGTCAGCCGCAGCAGGCGGGGAAGCTTGGCTTCCTCCATCATTGGGGCAACCAAGCCTCCTGCTTGCTCCCGCTCTGTGGCTGCCGGCCGCCATCTTGGTTGGGTTAATTTGCATACAGTCACTCTGATTGGCTGGTGGGCGTCATTTAAGTGTAGCGAAGGTATGGTCAATTTGCATGTTTGTCTTTTATTAGTGTAGATTTTGTTGAAATGAGTGTTATAGGAATTTCATTTGCTTCAGAAAGGAACATGCAAAGATTCAGAGCCAAGTTCAAACAGGAAACTCTCAGTGGGGGCAGGTGTCTAGTCGGGGACACCAGGCAAGCGAAAGTGATGGTTCCCTGTGGGGCGTCTGCCGGTGATACTCGGGTATCTGCGTTTCACAGATTGGGAGTTTATGAATTACTTTCAATGCTCAGACACTGCTCTCAATAAGCCATGTGCCTCATTTTAAAATCTTACCTGTTGTTTATTCTTTATATGCTGAAAGTATAATTGAGTCTAAAGGTACACAGATTTTATATTATTCTCTATGTAATTTTACAGGAATTATTAATTACCAAGAAATTGTTGTCTTGGGAATGTTATATTTTATAGAAAAGCAAAGTTTTATTTTTATCAAACCTATAACCCTGCCACTTTTATTTTCTAATTTTTTATTTTGTGTGTACACATTTAGTTTTATTGTAACAAAGCAACTTGTACACTTTTAATGTTTAAAACTGAGCATTATCTTTTCTTTCCAGTAAAACAAAAGGAAAATTTAAAAATAAACAGAACAAAATTACAATAGAGAAATGTCGATTCCGAATAAGATCCTACAGGCTCTGCTGATTCTCCCATCGAGTGGCAGGGCTCAAGTCATCATTAGGAGAGAAATTTATTTTAAAAGTGTCATCTTAGACTGCAAGGATGTCCGTTAACATCACAATTAAACATGCCAAAGGAGAAGCCATGTTGTCAAAATGCCCACTTAACCCATCCAAACATCTCAAACCCACCCTTTGTTGACCTTCTATAACCCCCCTTTTAAAAAAATTTTTTTCTTTTTTTAAACAAGAGAAAGTAGACAGATACATGTTGGTAAATGCTAACTGTCCATATTCACATAGAGACACAGTGTAATCTCTGAGCCCAATATACAGAGAAAGGAGGGAAAAAGCTAGAATTCTCTGCAACACTACACAGGGGCCTCCGGCCTCCCGCTCCCAGCAGAGCTCAGGGAGCACAAGGTTTTTTTCCCCCACAGAGCACGGTGGTGTTGGTTCCATTAAGTTTTTCTCGAGACAGGAAGGGATAGAAATGAATTTGGAACAGAAAGATTCTTTTCCCACTGTATTCTGCTCAAGGTACATCCCCGTCCCCCCCCCCCCCCCCCAATAAGATGAGAACCATGGTGTAAGGAGAGAAGAGAGACCTCAAAAGCAGGGCGAATGAGCATAAGAAGGGGGGGGGGGAGAGAAAGAGAAAAAAGACTGCAAGTTGCTCCCAGGGACTGGAGTAAATTAAAAAAGGTTGGGATCCATCAGTGTTCATCAGTCATCTTCTCCTTCACCTTCCTCTCCTTCCCCCTCATCATCATCTTCATCTTCTTCACTTCATCCTCATCCCCTGCCTCATCAATATCTTCCAACCCTTCCTCTTCTTCTTCATCATCATCATCTTCTTCCCCTTCCCCTTCTTCATCATCCATGTCAGGAACCAAGTAGTACTGTGATGGATTTGGCCAAATGTCGTCTTGGGTGACTTCTCCCAGCTCATCTGCGCCTGCATCAGAATGGTCCGTGACCAGGTACAGAAGCTTTCTGGCTCCTCGTGCTGTCTCTCCTGCTGGCGTTATTCTGTGCTTGACTCGAACGTTTCGTCAAACCCTTTCCAGATTTCCATTTGATTTCAGCGGACTTTGAAGATGGATTACCACTCTCATTCAGATGAAACTCTTTGGAGAGAACTTTATTTTCGAAGTAAGGATTTTCATCAAAATAAAAATCGATTCTGTAACCGGATTTAATATCTTCAAATGCTGTCCCTTCAACTCTTGTCAAATAATGCAGCGCCTCGTCATCCTCTTCCCCAAGCAGTGCAGACACTTGTGGATGGTTGACAAACGTTGTTACCCCAAAATGTGGGATTTTGGCGATCAATTCTGCCCTCTTCTGCAAAAATGGTTGGCGGAGTTTGTTATATGTCTGTTCTACTTTCAAAATCTCCCCACTGGCTGCTCAGTAAGTCTGTCTATTTCGTTTTGTGCTTCATCAACATGTTCAATCGCTTCTTGCTGTTCTTTTTCTCCCTTCGGCACGTCCGGAGGGGCCGGCTTCTTCTCCGGCTTCGGGGCTGGAGGCGCTTTGGGTTTCTCCGCTTGCGGGGGGAGCGAGGACTGGCGTTGGGGGCCTTACGCGCGGGCAGCCTGAGAAGCAGATCGCTGGGAAGTGGCGGGGCCGGAAGGCGCGCTGAGACTCACATGCCACTTTTAAATTTTGTCATTCGTGGAGAGCTTTTTTCTGATGCAGTTGTAGGTATATTATATCTTTAGGAAACTCCATGAAAGGGACTCTGACCTACTCTAACTTGCAGGCTTCGAAGCAGGTCATATCTTTGAGCTGGGTGCAGATTTATAGGACTTCAAGGAATAACTGAATTCAAAAAAAGACTACTGGCAAGTTATCAGGATAAACAAAAATAACTATGGGACTGAATGAATGGAGAATAATTATTCCTATGACTGTTTAAAATATTGTTGACTTTTAACTCTTTTGTTTCCCAAACATACGGAAAATGAAGGCACAGCCATTCTGCATGTAGGAACTAATAAGTGCGGAACATCCATTTCTCACGTCTCCCAGGAGACAGAGGTCCAAAGACTACGACAGCCCGGAGAGTGTGTCCATCGGGAAAGACATTACCGGGAGACTCGCTCCAACAGTGTTAAGGGAGCTCACCTTGCCGGGTACCTGACCACGACGGACATCGGCCCGTCTCTGACACGCGCCTTCATCTCAAGGATGAGGAGCCGCCGCCAACAATGGAGGAGGCAGCCAGCCAGCCCAAGTCGTCCACAGGCCTGTGTGCTCACAGTGGCTGCGGCTCTGCCTCGTTCTTAGGTCCCCTCATTGTTATGCTTGAATGAATGTAAAGTGATTTTATGCGGCCATTATCCTCCTTGTGGTTTCCTGGTGGAAACAGTAGCTGTCTCCCCAGACCCCTTCCCTATTAGACATGAAACATTCCCACCTACTGGACAGTGATATTCTGCTTATCAGCTATGATAATGAAGTTGATGTCTTGGGGTTTTTTTTGGCCACACCTGGTGGCCTTCTACTATCAATATAAGCTTTGGTACAATTTTTAGGCAATCCTATATAATAAAAGAGTAATATGCAAATTGACTATCACTCCAACACATTAATGGCCGCTCCCATGTGGTCTAAGATGGCTGGCAGGGGAGGGCAATTGTGGGGGAGCAGGCCTGCAGGGGAGGGCAGTTAGGGGCAACTGGGCTGCCAAGGGAGGGAAGTTAGGGGTGACTGGGCCAGCAATGGAGGGCAGTTGACGGTAACCAAGCCTTCAGGGGAGGGCAGTTGGGGGCAATTGGGCCGGCAGGGGAGCAATTAGGCATCGATCAGGCTGGCAGGGGAGTGGTTAGGGGCAATCAGGTAGGCAGGCAGGTGAGCGGTTGGGAGCCAGCAGTCCCGGATTGTGAGAGGGATCCCAGATTGGAGATGGTGCAGGCTGGGCTGAGGAACACCCCTCCCCTCTTTGCATGAATTTCATGCACCGGGCCTCTAGTATCTATTATAAAGGACTTACCTTGGACAAACCTCTCCAAGAACCCTTCCCTAATAATTCCCCCGGTAGAATAATATATGGGTCTAATCTAGATGAGTATTTTAGGTGAATATTGTCTAAATATAGGAATGGATGAAATTAACTGCCCAGAAGAAAAATTGGAACTTCTGGACAATAGCAGATACTTGTTCCCCTCAGATCCTTCCTTGTCAAATATTAGACATTTTCTGTTCCTAATCGATGTTATTGGTTTATTATAACTTTTGTTCCTGGTATGTAAATGTGATACTAGAGGCAGAAAAACAAAACTCAAGACAAAAAAAAAAAAAGACAAGCAGCAAAAATACTTAAATTAGGGTCACTCAAAAATTAGAAATGATCCTTGGATCATTTTATGTCCTTTTTAACAAGGACATATAGGACCTGACTGCCTCCCATTTACCTGCCCTTTTTAAAAAATAATAACAATAATTCGACCTTAAGTGCCATCTAAGCTTATGGTCTTGCCCCTCCCCCGTGGCCCACCTGTTCAGCAAGACTCGGTGACACTGAGCCTTCCTAGGAATCAGCCTTCCTGGCACCGTGGGACTCCATTATCCAACCAAACGGTTGGTCATCAATGCAGCCTTTGGATTGATTTAGGGCCAAAGGGGGATGTGTGGGCGAAAGGGGCCACGTGCTGACCTGACAGCTCCGGGGGGGCCTGCGTGGCCGTCTTGCAAACTCAGACCTGAAGCCACCACAGGGACGGTCTGAAATTAAACTTTAACTAAAGCCGTGATGGTGGCAGTCACCTCCTGGGCCGGTATCTTCCCTGACAAGGGCAGCCTTTACCATAACTGAGCCTGTCTGTCTTTCTGCATCTGTGACAACACAGCCTAGAAATGTCTGGGTAACGTGTAACTTCCCTTTTCCCGGACCCCTTGGGGCACAGCCTAATGTGCTGGGTGAGGACAGAGACCACCAGTTCCGTCATTGTCATGTTAACTGTTCCTGCACCCGCCTAAGCACGTGTCCATCATTTCACCTTTTATCCAATCCCAGGGTTCCCCCCTTTGCTTTCCCCGCCTCCCTAGTCTATCACCAATGGATTTCATGTGACCCACGTCCCTTTCCTTCGATTGGCTGTATAAATACGGGTGGAACCGCCATTCTCCGGACATTATCTCAATTCGTTGAGGTTCTGCTTTCCGGCCTATGTCCACAGTTTGGCTCCAATAAACTCAAAAAATTCTTTACAGGTTTCAGTGGTTTTTAGGTTAACACTCTCTCAAAACCAATGTAAAAAGTTATTTTTTTAAACAAAGACCCATGCGAAGCACCTCACCCGCTTGCATAAAAGGCCAAGCACCAGCCAGCCGGTCGTAAGGCCAGAAGGAAAGCTGAAAGGCGAGCGAATCGCCAAGGGAAAGCTCTGCCTGCAGGTGCGGCACCTTCTGCGGGGAAACCCAGAATGTCCAGGACACAAACAAGCTCACTCAGAGGTCAGGGCGCAGCCGGACCGGGAGCCCCGGGCCTGTGGACCCGCCCAGGCGGCTTGGCAGCGGCTCACAGGCCCCCCGGTGGCCCTGGACCCAGAAACAGGCCTGGGCGCAGCTTGTGCGGGGCCAGCGGGGCGGGTCCCTGGACGGACCTGGTGGAGGCAGGGCGGGCAGGGGGTGGGGCCCCGGGGTGGGAGGCCGGGGAGAAGAAGGGGAGAGAGAGAGAGAGGAGAGAGAGAGAGAGAGAGAGAGAGAGAGAGAGAGAGAGAGAGAGAGAGAGAGAAAACCCTCCCACACGTGCCCAGGGGTTTAAACCTGCAACCCAGCCACCTGCCGGGACCGGGAATCCAGTCCGGGACCCCTCGTGCCTGGGCCAAAGTGCTACCCGCTGGGCCACGCCGCCAGGGCGGGACCTGAACTTGCAGGCTTCACAGAACAGCTTTCCCAGCTCCGGAAATGAACCCCCATAACGAAGGCTTTGAATCGAGGGCTGCCCCGTCCAGGGCAGGATCTGGGGTCTCCGCCTGGACATTCCCTGGAGGCCATAGAGCAGCGGTTCTCAACCTGTAGGTCGCGACCCCTTTGGGGGTCGAATGACCCTTTCACAGGGGTCGCCTAAGACCATCGGAAAACATATATAATTACATATTGTTTTTGTGATTAATCACTATGCTTTAATTATGTTCAATTTGTAACAATGAAAATACACCCTGCATATCAGATATTTATTTATTTATTTATTTATTTATTTTGGGCAGAGATTGACAGAATTTATTTTTTTAAAACTATGATCAAACCATATGCTGTCTACGGAAGACCCACTTTATTTTATTATTATTATTTTTTAATGTTTATTGTTCAGATTACTACAGTTGTTCCTCTTTTTTCCCCCCATAGCTCCCCTCCACCCAGTTCCCACCCCACCCTCTGCCCTTACCCGCCACTGTCCTCATCCATAGGTGCACGATTTTTGTCCAGTGTCTTCCCGCACCCCCACACCCCTTTCCCCCCGAACAATAGTCAGTCCATTCCCTTTCTATGTCCCTGATTCTATTATAATCACCAGTTCATTCTGTTCATCAGATTATTTATTCACTTGATTTTTAGATTCACTTGTTGATAGATGTGTATTTGTTGTTCATAATTTGTATCTTTTACCTTTTTCTTCTTCCTCTTCTTAAAGGATACCTTTCAGCATTTCATATAATACTGGTTTGGTGGTGATGAACTCCTTTAGCCTTTTCTTATCTGTGAAGCTCTTTATCTGACCTTCAATTCTGAATGATAGCTTTGCTAGGTAAAGTAATCTTGGTTGTAGGTTCTTTTTTTTATTTCTTATTTATTTATTTTTTTTAATAATTTTTATTTCTTGAAGTATTACAAAGAGTATTACATATGTCTCCTTTTTTCCCCCCTTGACATTCCCCCGGCCCCTACCCCCTAGTGTCTTGTGTCCATTGGTTATTCTTATATGCGTGCATATAAGTCCTTCAGTTGATCTCTTAAGCCCCCCCCCCCAACCCTCCCCAGGCTTCCCACTGTAGTTTGACAGTCTGTTCAAATCTGTTATGCCTCTGCATCTACCCCTGTTCATCAGTCTATACTGGTCCCCATTATCTGTCCGAACCTCACTGGAGCCATCCCAATCTCACTGGGGCCGTCTCAGTTGGTTGTAGTTTCTTGGCATTCATCACTTTGAATATTTCTTGCCATTCCCTTCTGGCCTGCAAAGTTTCTGTTGAGAAATCAGCTGACAGTCGTATGGGTACTCCCTTGTAGGTAACTGACTGTTTTTCTCTTGCTGCTTTTAAGATTCTCTCTTTGTCTTTTGCTCTTGGCATTTTAATTATGATGTGTCTTGGTGTGGTCCTCTTTGGATTCCTTGTTTGGGGTTCTCTGTGCTTCCTGGACTTGTAGGTCTATTTCTTTCACCAGGTAGGGGAAGTTTTCTGTCATTATTTCTTCAAATAGGTTTTCAATGTCTTGCTCTCTCTCTTCTTCTGGCACCCCTATAATTCTGATGTTGGTACGCTTGAAGCTGTCCCAGAGGATCCTTACACTATCTTGATATTTTTGGATTCTTGTTTCTTTTTGCTTTTCCGGCTGGGTGTTTTTTACTTCTTCGTACTTCAAATCTTTGACTTGATTCTTGCAATTCTCTAGTCTGCTGTTGGGAGTCTGTATAATATTCTTTATTTCAGTCAGTGTATGCTTAATTTCTGGTTGGTCCTTTTTCATATCCTTGAGGGTCTCACTAGACTTCTTGAGGGACTTACTAAAGTTATGGGCGATTTCTAGAAAATTCTTGAAAAACCTTAGAACTGTGGTTTTGAACTCTATATCCAGTAGTTTGCTTTTCTCCATTTCTGTCATTCGTGACCTGTTTCTTTGTCTCCGCATTTTTTATGCTTCCCTGTGTTGATAGAGTGGCTTTCTGTGCTAGGTGTCCTGTAGGGCCCAGTGGCTCAGCCTCCCCCAATAACCTGAGGTGGACACTCTTGGTGCACTCCTTCGTGGGCTGTGTGCACAGTCTTGTTGTAGTTAAGCCTTGATTTCTGTAGGTATCAGTGGGAGGAATTGACCTCCAGGCCAATTGGCTGTGAGAATCAGTTGTGTCTACGGTGGGAGAACTTCTGTGCTGGAGACACCGTTATGGGGCAAGACTTGCTTCAGTGGGGCTTTGGTGCTCACTGAGTCTGCCCCCTGAGTGTTTCCCTTATGGATCTGAGGAGTTGTAATCTGGATGGTCCCACTCTGACCACTGGGTACACTGGCTCTTGGATCTCTAAGGAGGTGCTAATTTAGCCTCTGCCTGAGGCCACCCAGCAGGAGCTACAGAGAGATCTGCAGATTCCTCTTCTTTGTTTGGGGTTTGGAGGTGCCCAGATGAGGCCCAGCGGTGAAGCAATTCAAGCTGCTGTGGGGCCTTGGGCCTTCTCTTGGAAGTTCTGGGTCTGTCTGGCCCAGCTGCAGTTTGTTAGGTAATTTTAGATTGCAAAGGGCCAGGGCATTCATATGCAAAAGGCTCTGAGCACAGCTTGGGTGGGGACGGGTCTCAGGGCATCAACAGGGTGGAGCAAGCAGCTATGGCTGATCCTCAGTCCTGCCTAAGAGGTCCCAGGTCTCAGTGTCCCGGTAATCACTGCAAGCACCTCTGAGAGAAAGCCGCCCTCGAGTTCCAAGCAAGAGTCCAGTTTCTCCCTGTATGAGTCTGGGTCCTCAGAGACTCACCCGGAACTCGAGTTCAGAGCAGTCAGGAGCTTGAGACTCCCTCCCGATTGAAAAAGACAGCCATGTCCTCATTTGCCAGCCCTTTCTGTGTGCACCTCCGTACCTCTGCACTTTACTTCCACACCTCCTCTGAGTCTCAGTGTGCTTTTCTCTTTCCTTCTAGTTATAGGATTTCCACTCAGCCAGCCTTCCTGTGGTTCTGGATGATGTCCATTTTGTCTTTTAGTTGTATTTTTGAAGTGGTTGTGCAAGGCAGCAATTTCAGGTGTTTACTTATGCCGCCATCTTGGTTTCTCTCCGCATATCAGATATTTATATGATGACTCATAACAGTAGCAAAATTATAGTTATGAAGTAGCAACGAAAATAATTTTATGGTTGGGGGTTAGGATTAGGAAGTGAATCCTCCTTTGAGGATATGCTTTCCATGGAGTCTCCAAAGGGGGTATAAGGGATGGAGGGAGGGGGGAGAGAGAGAGACTCATCGACTGGCTGTCTCACGCGGGGGCTCTGACGGGTGGGGAGTGAACCTGCAACCCAGGCACAAGCCCTGGACCAGAAATGGAACTTCCCACCCTTCTGTGCACAGTCCGACGCACTAACCACTGAGTGACGCTGGCCAGGCTCAGAAAGTTTTGCTTTCAGACCGTCCTGTGTGGTCACCTGGTCTCCGAGGCGGAAAGGCGGTCTCACAGGCCTCCCGAGCTCCTCAGCGGCAGCAGGTGGCCCCTTTGTGTCCACAAGATCCCTCAGGACCTCAGCCGGACCCTCAGGCCCAGGGGGCGGGGGGTGGAGAAGGGTCAGGCCGTGGTGACCAGCCTGGGGCCCGGCCTCGTCACCTGCCTCCGGCCGCGGGCCGTCTCCCGCCGGCCTCTCCGGGGCCCCGGGGAGGATCAGGGACTCGGACGCCACGTCCAGGCGGTCTTCAGGCAGGTGGAGGGCCCCTGTCGTGGGCACCGGAGCGTCTGCATCTGGGGCCTCAGGCGATGACACGAAGGGCACGGAGCTCTCCTGAAAAGGCAAGACGTGTCTGGAGTCGGGGGTTCAGCCCGGGTGCCCCCGCAAGAGGACAGGGGCCCGTAGACCCCAGGCTCAGTGGGGCCGGGCCGGCTCTGGTCTCGGCTCTGCCCGCACGGCTGGCTCTGCTGGCCTCGGTGCCTCAGTTTCCCTCCAGAGTCTAAGGCGCCTCCAGCTCAGCCCTCGGCTCGTGTTCGGCTGAGCTCGGGCAGCGAGGGGCTCGCTGCAGCTGGAGTGGGTCCCCCCCTCCCAGCCCGGGGCTGGCCTGGCCTGGAGCACTCACCAGGCTGTCTCTTCTGGAAGGGCGTCCTGTGGAGACAGGTCCTGGGAGACAGACGGCAGGTGGTTACCGGAAGGTGCCAGGAGGTTCCTCTGAGCTGAGGCGGTTCCAGAAGCGATCACAGCCCCCCACCCCCCACCCCCACATCAGGGAAGCTCCCGGAAGGGGCCACTGTGCCTCGCCCCTGTTTCCTGGTTGCACAGCTTCCAGAACCTGCCAGGAGCCCAGCGTCCCGAGCTCAGCAGCTCCGGGCTCTGCCCCACAGACCTGCCCACACCCTGGCCTCGGCCAGGGCTGCCACTGGGAGATGGAGCTGGCACCCATCAGTGACGCCTGAGGGACCCCCTCTCCAGCCAGGCCCGTCCCTCAGCCCCAGGCACCGGCCAGCTAAGGCCCAGCCCTGTCCTCCCTCAGGCGCCCGGACCGGCCCGGTTGTCACGGCCTCCCGTCCCCTGGCTCCAGCTCGGTGCTCACCTGCATGGGGACAGCAGCAGGCCGCCCGGCCGCCTCCGTCTCCGGGTTTCCTGACGCAGAGCATGACGAGGGCCCCGGCCACCGCGGCAAAGAGCCAGCCCGCCATCCAGCAGAACCGGTGTCGGCTCCCTGGCCCTGCGGACAGACAGCGCCTCAGCAGCCACCCTCCCCCCCCCCGGTTCCTGCAGCCACGGACCAAGGCCCACAGAGCAGCGCTGAGCCTGGGAAGGTGCTTGAAGGACATGCAAACGCGAGGCTGAGGAGGTCGGCACCCCGTGTCCACGGGGCCACGGCACTGCCACCCCCAGTGCTCCTGGGCCGAGGAAGTATAGAGAAGTTATGTGTAGCACACATCCGTGCACATGCATGCAATACACATGCACCTACGTATGCATACACACACATCACATATGCACGCACACACATCACATATGCACACATCACACATGCACACACGCCACATATGCATGCACACACGCATCACACATGCATGCACACACGCATCACACATGCATGCACACACATCGCATATGCATGCACACACATCACATATGCATGCACACACATCACATATGCATGCACACACATCGCATATGCATGCACACGCATGCACACCGGAATGTTATTCACCCTTAACCTGAAGGGCTTCCTGCCTTTGTAAGAACGTGAATGGCCTGGAGGGCACTGCGCTCAGGGATGTCAGACGGGGAGACAGACCCTGCGGATCTCACTCCCTGTGTGTGGACCCTGAAGACAAAACAAACTCAGAGAAAAGGGGGACAATCGAACAACATCTCCACTCACTGGCCCAGCCCAGGGCCCCCCTGGGGAGAAGCCTGGGGGCGGCCTGTGCAGCCTGCCCAGCCTTCCTGGGGGGCCGGCACCCCCAGGGCAGGTAGCGCTGACCCCGCCCCCACGCGGAGCTCAGGTGCCGGGTCTCAGGTGGTTCCCGGGCCACGTGAGTGTGTGAGTACCTGGTGCTCTGACGTCCACCCTGAAGGGACGTTCTGTGTCAGGCCAGGTCCCCGCTGACCGGCGGGACCCAAATCTGATGTCATGACATTTCCCTCCGCTTTCTCCTCTTTTTTTTCACAAAGTGGACATTTTTATTAATTTCAGAAAGCGAAAGGGAGAGACAGAGAATCATCAATGACCGGAGAGTCACTGACCGGCTGCCTCCTGCACGGCCCCCACTGGGGGTGGAGCCCACAGCTCAGGCCTGTGTCCTGACTGGAATCGAACCGTGACCTCCAGGGTCATAGGTCGACGCTCCGCCCCGAGCCACGCCGGCCGGGCGTCCCTGTTTCCATGGGAGGTCTAGAGCTTCGGGTCTGAGTTCGGTCTGTGGTTCGTGGCGAGTTAATTTTCCTCCCGTCTCCCCAACAGCATCGCTTGAAACACTGTCCTTTCCACACAACGGTCTCGCCTCAGGGCTGATGTGATTGGAATTCCGGCCGAAGGCCACCAGCAGGTGAACGACTGACAGGACGTGGCCCAGTCCACACCCGTGAGTGTCACTCAGCGCCAGGCGCTCTCACAGGTCCCACAATAGGGAGGCTCTGGAGGACACGCTCCTGAAGGGAAGGAGCCAGACACGCAGGCCACAGGCGCCCGCCCCCTGTCTGCCACGTGTCCGGAATGGGGAGATCTGTCACCCCAAGCAAATCAGGGCCTGCTGGGGCCGCAGGGGGACAGGAGAGCTGCTGTTTAATGGGCGGATGCGAATGTTTCGGGGAGACACAGAGGTGGGTGCTAAGAGCCCCTGAACTGCTCACCGGAGCCCAGCCGGGTGTGGCTCAGCCGTTGCTCAGCGGTCGAGCGTGGCCCTATGAGCCAGGAGGTCATGGTTTGATCCTGGTTTCGGGCGTGATCCCCATGTGGGGCGTGCAAAAGGCAGCTGATCCATGATTCTCTCTCTTCATTGATGTTTCTATCTCTCTCTACCTCTCCCTTCCTCCCTGAAACCAGTAAAAATATATTTAAAAAATAATAAATAAATTTTCTATAATGTGGTTCTCGTCCCCAGAACATACACGTTGGGCCCGACAGGAACCCTCTTACCTGGGCCGGGCCGGCCGCACAGGGTGTCCGCCGTGGCGTTGCACATCTGCAGGACGACCTTCCCCTCGGGGCACCTGGGGGGGAGACGCCACACTGTTCCTCCCTCCACGTCTCCCAGGCCCCGGGCCCAGGGGCGCTGTCAGCGGCAGAAGGTGGGCTCGGGGCGGGCTCCTGCCGAGCTCCCTCACCCACCGTGGGAGCACCGTGTGCCCGAGCCGAGGCCCACGAGGGCCCAGGGCACCCACAGCCCAGCGTTCACCCCTGAACCAGCCTCTCAGAGGTCATGGCCCTCATCCCACGGGGGAGCCACGGAGGTCCCTCCAAAGAACCGGCTCGGCCCCGTGTGCAGGCCTGGGAGCGGGGAGCGGGGGTCTGTCCTGCGTGTGAGGGGCTCGGCCCTCAGGTGTCCTTCCTCGTGGTCCCAAAGTTAGGGGCTGGTCATTGTTTGTCCCGTGTTCCGAGGTCACAGGGAGGCGTGTTTAGACCCAGGACCAACGCTCGCTCGCGCAGGCCTCACGTGCTCACAGCTCTCTGCACACCTGAGGGGGGACCCGGAGGGACCTCTACATCACCGGCCCCTCGCCTTCCACCATCGCCGGCTCCCCACCTTCTGCCTGAGTGCGGGAGGCTGGCTCTGAGACCCCACACTCCAGGGTCACAGCGTGAAACACCTGCAGCCCCGCCGGCGGGCTCAGTGGCTGAGCATCACCCCCTGAACCAGGAGGTCACCGTGGATTCCCCGTCGGGGCACAGGCCCGGGTTGCGGGCTCCATCCCCGGTGGGGGGCGTGCAGGAGGCAGCCGGTCCATGATCCTCTCATCATTGCCGTTTCTCTCCCTCCCTCTCCCGTCCTCTCTGACATCGATAAAAATCCATTTCTTTTAAAAAGGGAGCTATTTTGCCAGGGGTTTCACCGCTGTCATGTCTCCCAGAAGGTCCCCCATCGAGCCCACCCGGGGCCTCAGGATGAAGCTTCTTAGGAAATCTGTGCGTGAGACGGCGCTAAAGGGAGGCCATCGCGGAGGAGCCGGGCCTCCCGTGACCACGTCCTCCTAAGGGGAGCCTGTTCGCAGGGAGCGGCCAGAGACGCAGACAGGAGGCGGCGCGATGGCGGACAGACAGAGGCCGCAGCGGCAGGTCTAGGAGGAGCGCCAGGGGCGCCGCCACCCAGAGCCCAGGAGGCAGGAGGGTCCCCCCCAGAGCCCGCGGGGCCGGCCCTGCCCACACCTGGTTCCTGGCTCCCGGGCTGCGGGCCTGGAGAGAATTGTTCCCGAGGTTTGTGAAGCCGCCAGGACCGGCGCCTGTGACAGACCAGGGCCCTGCTGGGGGGACGGCCTTGCAGCTGGGACAGGGCGCGGGGCTTACGGCTACTCCTCTGCCCAGAGCCGCCTCCTCTGGAACCGTCTATGGCTCCCACCTTCCTCCTTCCTCGGGCCTCTGCGTCTCCCAAACCCCGCCCTCCAGCCCTCGGGGACCCAGGCCGGTTCTGTGCTTCGGCTTCTGTGCCGACCCCACGGGGCTTTGGTGGGATGAGCGGGTCGTGGCTCTGGGTGGACGGAGCCCTGGCCCCAGGGCGGCCCCGGTGGGAACAGCCAGGCCACTGGTTGGATTTCATCTGCAGGCGCCTCCACGTGGCAGGTGCTACCAGGTCACAGATGGAGAACCGAGGGGCCACGGCAGAACCCGAGGCAGACACGCCACGGGGGGCGGGGGGATGGGGGGGGACCCAGGCTGCACGGCTGCCTGTGCCCAGAGGCCGTACCTGGTGCAGCGGTAGCAGCTCTCTGGGCAGTGCTCAGAGTCGCAGTAGAACTCCCCGGTCTTGCACTGGCACCGCCGGTCCTGTTTCGGGGTGCAGCCACTCACCTCCTCCTGGTCTGCGGGGGGAGGGGAGGCGGGGTCAGGCACCAGGGCTGGGACTCTGTACCACCCATACCGGCCCCTCCGGCTGCCAAGTCACAGGCACCGAATCCACAATCTCCCTCCCTCCTCACACTTACAGACGACCAGGTGACGACTAGACTCTATTACCAGCAATCGGGGTGCCTATGGTCGGGCCAGAGGGGGCCCTGAAACCTGGGCTGTCTGTGGAGGGGCCAGAGGGGGCCCTGAAACCTGGGCTGTCTGTGGAGGGGCCAGAAGGGGACTCTGAAGCCTGGGGTGTCTGTGGAGGGGCCAGAGGGGGGCCCTGAAACCTGGGGTGTGTGTGGAGGGGCAGCAGGTGCCCTTGCGATGTGGGCTGGGAGGACAAAGCTAGTTCTGCCCTCAGAGATACCCCCAAATTATCCCTTTCATCGTGTTCGTCCCCTAAAGGGCAGGTCAACACCCCCAGTGTGGGGGTGCAGGGGGCAGCTGTGAGTGACACAGCAGACAGCGAATGGGGCCGCAGAGAGCCCCAGGCCCCACCTGCTGGTGGTCAGCTCGGCGGTCACCCCCACAGCCCGCCCGATGGCCGCCAAGGCCGGGCCCTGAAGCCTCTCGGGGTGCACGGCTCCATCGAGGGGGCGGGCCCTCCAACCCCCTCTGCCCAGCGTCTGAACTGCAGGTGAGATGGGAATAAGGTGGGGCCACAGCCCAGCCCGAGACCAAGCCCGTCACCCACTCGCCTGCAGCCCCGACCCCATCCCCAGTCAGCGTCCGTGACTTCACCCCCGGCCACGGGTGCAGTGTGGCCCCGAGGGACCCCCGTGCACACGCCTCTGGGCTGGCGCTGGGCTCACTCCTGTCGTCGGGGCTGGTCTCCGTGGGGGGCACAGTGCAAACTCACATATCGCTTTGCCCGCCTTCTCTGCCAGTGGACATGGGAGGCTCCCGGTGATGCCATCGCACACCGGCCGGGCTCTGACACACGGGGGAGCGGGCCCCGGTCTACACAGAGGCGGGCGGTGGGGAGTGGGGTACGCCCGTGGGAACGTCACCCACTACACCCAGTGTTTCCTCCGAGGCTGGCACTGACCCCATGTCTCCTGTCGGGCCAGGATCCCCACTGCCCTGCCCCCACGTGCGGCACCAGCTCTGGCAGAAGTAGGACAGTCCACCTCTTCATTCTCAGAGACCCGTTCTTTTTGTTTCTTAATTATATTTTATTGATTTTACTTATTTATTCATTTATTTATCTATTTATCTATTTATTTATTTGGTTAATCTTCACTCCAGGATATTTTTCCCTTGATTTTTTTTTTGAATTATCTTTAAGTTTAGATCTTTGGAAAATGCTTTTTTTTTTAATTAAGAAAAATATAGATATTCTTGCCCTGGCTGGTGTGGTTCGGTGGATAGAGCATCAGCTTGCGGACTGAAGGGTCTCAGGTTCGATTCAGGTAAAGGGCACAGGCCCGGGTTGCGGGCTCGATTCCCAGTGGGGGGTGTGCAGGGATGCCCTCCCAGGCCCGGCGTCTCCCACAGCCGCAGCTGGGACAGGTCTGGAAGGAGCCACAGGCAGCCCCGCCCAGAGCCCGCCCAGGGCCCGCAAGGACCCGCTGGCCGGGAGTGACGCAGAGGGCAGGCCGCGTCCACACGGGTGCCAGGCCAGCTGGGTGTCCTGGGAGAAACACAACCCGCCCGGCCGGCGTGGCTCCGTGGCTGAGCGTCCATCTATGAACCTGGAGGCCACGGCTCGATTCCCGGTCCGGGCACAGGCCCGGGATGCGGGCTCCATCCCCAGTAGGGGTCGTGCAGGAGGCAGCCGATCCATGATTCTCTCTAATCATTGATGTTTCTCTCTCTCTCTCCCTCTCCCTTCCTCTCTGAAATCAATAAAATATATTTTTTTTAAATAAAAATAGCCCTAGCTGGTTTGGCTCAGTGGATAGAACGTCGGCCTGTGGACTGAAGGGTCCCAGGTTCGATTCCGGCCAAAGGCACATGCCCGGGGTTGCGGACTCAATCCCCAGTAGGGGGCGTGCAGGAGGCAGCCAATCGATGATTCTCTCTCATCGATGTTTCTATCTCTCTATCCCTCTCCCTTCCTCCCTAAAAATCATTAAAAATATTTTAAAAATAAAACATAAATGTATTTTTTAAAAATTTACAAAAATGGGCTTCGGGGTCAAGGTCAAGACTCAAGGGTCCGGGACTCACCCTCGCGGCAGATGGTGCACAGCAGGCAGGACTGCAGGCCGTTGGCGTGTCCCGTGTAGGTCCCTGTGTCACACGCCTCACACTTGCTCCGGGTGTGGGGGCTGCTGCATGGCTCCTCGACATAATGGCCTGTGCAAGAGGTCGGGGTGCGGTCAGACCCACCAGGCACGCCCGGCGCCCCGCTGTGCGGCCTCCACGCCAGACCCTGGGCTGGCCTCTCCGGGGAGAAAATGCAAATCCCTGTCCCTGGGCGTTAGCATTAGAGTAATCTCTGCCTGTTACCAGGTCGTGGAAATGACGTAGCAATCGCTCCCCGACAGCTGTGTGGTGGGGCACCCGGGACCCCGACCCCCACCCAGGACACACCTCTGAGGCCCCCAGGACGCGCCTCTGGTCCAGGTCAGTCAAGGCGGCAGGACCCCAGCCCAGCGTCCAGGTCGCCATGGGGTCGCAGGGCCCAGCCCGGAAGGCCCCGAGGTGGACACGTGCTCTGCTGGCCAGCACGTGCCCGGCCGCTTCCTCCCTGCCGCCCCATCAGAGCCATGGCTCGACGTGCATTCAGTGCGGGCCCAGCGGACAGAACCCGCCCCCACTCACCTGCGGGGCAGCGCTGGCAGCAGCGCCTGGCAGACCAGTACTCGTCGGGCCCGCACCTGCTGCCCGGGCTCAGGCTCGCCGCGCTCAGCTCCGACGACAGGTTGCTCGAGGTGCTGAGAATCAGCTGCAAAGACGGGAACCGTGTTTCACCGCGTGGACTGAAGGGTCCCGGGTTCAATTCCAACTCAATCCCTGGCCCTGGTCTGGGTGCGTGCAGGAGGCAACCAATGGATGCATGTCTCTCTCCCCGTCTTCCCTCCCACTCTCGCTGAAAGTCAGCGGGAAACGGGTGAGGATGAACAGGCACCTCGAAGCCAAGGCCGTAGCCCATTCTCGTTCGAGTGCTTTAAAAAATGTCCGTTTCAGCGCAGTCATCTCACTGTAAGTCGTGCGAGGCCAGATGTGTATGTGCAAATGGAATGTTAAATTCGCCTCCCTCCAAAGCAGACGCGACGAAAGGCAACGATGTTCTAAACCCCAGGACCGAGCCCCTCACCCAGGCACAGGCCCTGAGCCCCACTGTCAGCCAAGGTGCAGGATTCATGCAACTGTTCCAAGTTCAAGGGCTTAGCGCCCGACACAGACAAACAGGAAGAAGCTTGTGGTTTCTATCGATTTTAAAAGACTCTGGACCCTGCTCTCACGCTTTAGTGAGCCACCTCTGGGAGCCAGCTCCCTGGGGGCCGGCCGGTGAGGGGGGGACGTGGGGGACACTTTTGGGGGTGAGGGCTGCACCCACTCTCCTGCAGGGATGTTTGCGCTCACCGTGAACACATGTCAAAATGCCAAACTGCACACTTTCCTTGGCCACATGATAGATTTATTAGAACAAATTCCATGACGAATCATATAAAAGAACCGCTTTCTGAAAGACGCTCACAGACCACCTGAGCACAAACACGGAGGAGCCTCCGCGAAGCCAGACAAGTAAGTTACTGACCCCAGGTCGGGCTGGAGCGGGGCACAAGTCTATGAATAAAGAAAGTGTATGGCGCCCTGGCTGGTTGGCTCAGTGGATAGGGCGTCGACCTGCAGACTCAAGGGTCCAGGGTTCAATCCCAGTAAAAGGCACAGGCCCGGGTTGCGGGCTCCATCCCCAGTGTGGGGCGTGCAGGAGGCAGCCAATCAATGATTCCCTTTCATCATTGATGTTTCCATCTCTCTCTCCCTCTCCCTCTCTAAAATCAATTAAAAAAATCTATAAAAAAAAAGTGTATGGGGATCCCGGGGTGGGTGCGCGTGGAGAGGGCGTCATGGCCGGAGGAGCTGTGGCCAGGGCGTGTGTCCGGGCGGCTGCGGGCGCTGCGTGGGGCATGCGGGTGGGGCCAGGACGAGCTCCTCCTCCGAGGGGCTCCGCAGGCTCTCGGGTGGGCGCCAGGCAGGGACCCCACTGCCACTCACACTCGCAGACATCGGGTGGGGCGCCGGCCAGGCCCCGGCACCCAGTGTGAACGCAGCCAGGACCCCGTGGCCTCGGCCCAGCCTCAGTGACCCTCCCTCCCCCCAAGTCGGTCCCCTGCAATTGACACACGTGCAGACGACGGGAGTGGGGGGTGCCTGGTGCACCCACAGCACTCTGGTCGAGGGGGCACCCCAGCCCCCCAAACGGGCTCTTTGGTTTAACAGCGGTTCTCAACCTGTGGGTGCGACCCCTCTGGCGGTCGAACGATCCTTTCACAGGGTCGCCTAAGACCATCCTGCATATCAGGTATTTACATGACGATTCATCACAGTAGCAACATGACAGTGATGAAGTAGCAACGAAAGTAATTTTCTGGCTGGGTCACCACATGAGGAACTGTATTTAAAGGGTCGCGGCGTGAGGAAGGTTGAGAACCACTGGTTTAGAGGGTCCAGAAACACAGGCGCCCAGGAGGGGCCACCTGGCATGTTCCTGGCGACAGAATCCTGAGAAAGCGAACCTGCCCCTGGGGCTTGCCCGCCGCGGAGCAGGCCCTGCACAGGCAGCGGTGCCGGCTGGTGGGGAGCAGGGCGGGCCTGTGTGTGCAGCTGCGAGGCGGCCGGCACTTTAACTCCACACTTTAAACCTACCGATTACTCCTCAATAAAGCTGTTACAGCTCCGTCCCCCCACTACAAACAAATCAATACAGCGGGGCAAAGGGCGATAGGACACATGTAATACCTTAATCAATAAAGAAAAAATTATAAAAAAGAAAAAGAAAAAGAATTCATTACCATGGCCTCCCACTAGCATCGCGGCCCCGGGGATGGGGAGCATAAGACATTTTGGGGGGCTGGCAATCTGAATGTGTCCCAGTAACCTGCTCGCTGCTGCGCAATCTTGCGAGCTGATAATTAACTCCATTTGTGATTAAAAAAAAAAATAGGAGGCTAGCGCCTGACTTTGTACCTACTCAGCCTCCCAAATGCACATTCTGTTCAGGGCCCCCTCCGTCCCCATCTGGTGTCGCAAGAGCTGTTTACCTGAATGTGCCCAACCCGCGGGCCCGGAGCCTGGGATGTTACAGCTCAGCTCAACTCAGCGGTTCTCAACCTGTGGGTCGCGACCCCTTTGGGGATGGAACGACCCTTTCACAGGGGTCGCCTAAGCCCATCGGAAAACACATCTATAATTACATATTGTTTTTGTGATTAATCCCTATGCTTTCATTATGTTCAATGTGTAAGCATGAAAATACATCCTGCATATCAGGTATTTACATGACGATTCATCACAGTAGCAACATGACAGTGATGAAGTAGCAACGAAGATACTTTTATGGTTGGGGGTCCCCACAACATGAGGGGCTGTATTAAAGGGCCGTGGCGTTAGGAAGGTTGAGAACCACTGGCTTAGCTGGAGGGAGGTCAGGGCGCCCTCCAGGATGGAATTAGCTACAATCTAAGTTAACCATCTGATTGGGGGGGGGGGGGGGTGTGAGTCCCTACAGAAGCTGGGGGTTGGGGAACAGAGAGGCTCAGGAGCACATGAGGAGAACATCTCACTGTCCACGGGGCTCAGGACCTGGATCTTGGGGTCCCTGGACCGGCAGCTCTTTGAATGAAGGCTTTTCCTGAAACCTCAGTGTCCAACTGTCTCTTCCGCGCCAATTCCATCAATTCCGAATCCATAGCGCGGCGGGAGGACGTGGGCCTGGCCGTGCCCGCCCAGCCCCCGGGGTCACCATCCGGTCCCCACACCGCCCGGGGCAGGGGCCGCGGGGGCCTGCGTTGGCCCCGCGCTCGGCTCAGCCACGGATGCCCTGCGCGTGGAGCCTGGGTTCGCGGAGCGCCCGGCCCCGAGCTGCGCCCCAAGCTGCTCCCCAAGCTGCTCCCCAGCTGCTCCCCGCCCCGAGCTGCTTCCCGCCCCGAGCTGCTCCCCAGCTGCTCCCCGCCCCGAGCTGCTCCCCGCCCCGAGCTGCTCCCCGCCCCGAGCTGCGCCCCGAGCTGCTCCCCGCCCCGAGCTGCGCCCCGAGCTGCGGGGGCCTGGGGTGCGGGTGCAGCTCGCCCTCCGGACTCTGGAACCCGGACTCCGTTCTGCCCCCTCCCGGCCGGCGGGGTCTTCCCTCCCGGAGCCCGCCGCGCACCCAGCACCCACCGGTGTCCCGAGGAGCAGGAGCCGGGGCGGCGGCGGCGGCGGCAGCAGGAGCAGCAGCAGCAGTAGCGGCGGCGACAGAACAGACGACATCCCGGCCATGGCGCTCCTCGGGGTCCGGGGGCGCGCAGGACAGTAAGACGGGGACGCAGCTGAGAGCAGCCAGCTTTATGGCCGGTCAGCGGGGCGGGCGCCTCCAACCCCCGCCTCCGGGCCCGCCCCCCCCGCCCCCCCCGCCCCCCCCGCCCCCCTCCCTCCGCCCCCCCCGCCCCCCTCCGCCCCCCCCGCCCCCCTCCCTCCGCCCCCCCGCCCCCCTCCCTCCGCCCCCCCCGCCCCCCCCGCCCCCCTCCGCCCCCCTCCGCCCTCTTACAGCCACCGGTGCCTCCGCTGGCCGCTGGCCCGCCCTCCCCGCCCGGGGCGGCCGCACCCCTTTTGTAGCCGCCACGCCTCCCGCCCCTGCGAGGGGTCGCCAAGCCCCCACCGCCCCTCCCCCTTCCTCCCCGCGTGTCCGGCTGCGGGAGCGGCAGGTGCGCCCTCCGGGGGCGGCCGGGCTCTCCCAGGACCGGACCGGGCTCTCCCAGGACCGGACCGGGCTCTCCCAGGACCGGACCGGGCTCTCCCAGGACCGGACCGGGCTCTCCCAGGACCGGACCGGGCTCCCGCCCAGCTTTTTCACGTGTACTTTCCGGGGGGAGGAGGGGCGCCCACACCCCCGTCCTGCCTCCTGGCCTCGCCCCAGTGCCCGCGCCTGCCCCGGCCCCTCCAGCCCCAGACAGCGCCCGGCTGGCACGGAGCCCGCCCCCAGGGGAGCCCTCCTTCCCAGAACCCCCCAAGAAGACACCGGGCAATGTGTGTGTGTCCTTTATTTCAAGGATGGAGCACAGACGCGACCCCGAATGGGGGGGGGGACAACAAGGACCTGGATACAAAGTCTGGCCATCGGCTCAGAGGGCGCGGCCACCCAGTTTAAGGCTCCGTGTGTACCCACCGTGCAGGTGCTCACACACGCACACGCATGCACACGCACATGCACACACACACACGCTCCCACAGGCACACGCACACGCACACTCCCACAGGCACACGCACACTCCCACAGGCACACGCACACACACACTCCCACAGGCACACGCACACGCACACTCCCACAGGCACACGCACACGCACACTCCCACAGGCACACGCACACTCCCACAGGCACATGCACACACACGCACACTCCCACAGGCACACGCACATGCACACACACACACGCACACACACGGGGCACGGACACAGGAACAGGGGCCCGGCGCTGCCTAAAACATTGCAATCGTGTCTGTCTAAAAAGTGTGGAGCCCTGGATGGTGCGGCTCAGTGGACGGAGCATCGGCGCCCGGGCTGAAGGGTCCTGGGTTCAATTCCGGTCAAGGGCTGCAGGCTCTGCTGCAGGCTCCGTCCCCAGCCCTGGTCGGGGTGCGTGCGGGAGGCGACCAGTCCATGTGGCTCTCTCACATCCATGTTTCTCTCTCTGTCTCCCCCTCCTGCCCCCCACTCTCACTAAAAATCAATGGAAAAATATGTGAGGATTAACAACAAAAAGCTCAGAGCGGGAGAGCACGCATCAGCCGAGCCCAACAGCCCCCGTGTCCCCGTGTGGGCAGCTGAGCACACCAGCATCTCCCTGGCACCGCGGTCACGTGTCCCCACCGCCTGCAGGACCGGCTGCCCCTGCACTGCTCACGGAGCGTGTGTCCAAACAGCACACGGGCAGCGTGAACCCCACGAGCCGAGTCAGGGGGCTCCAGGCAACAGGGACAGGGTCTCAGAGGCGACAGCCTGTGCCTCAGGCCCGAGGAGGCCCTGGGGGCCCCAGCTGGCTCCTCCCCCTGCAGCCCCGCTGGGATGGGACTGTCTGACCCTGGCAGGCCCTCCTAACCCCCCACACCAGCCCCCCGGCAGGTGGACGCTGCGCCGGAGTGAGAGGCGGTGACCAGGAGCGGGCACCAGGCAGTGGCCTGTGGCGGGAGCATCCAGGCGGGCGCTGGGCAGGGCCCTGCCGAGAGGCCAGCCCCTCCCCCGGGGGCGCCGGTGGCCGCCAGGTCCCTCCTGCTGTCCTCCGGCTGCCGGGACCCCTCTGTCCACCGCGGCCAGCTCGGAGCGTCCGTCCGCCTGCCTCGCCGGGGCTGGTAAAGTGCTGGGTGCCGGGTGGTGGCGGGAGGCGGTGGCGGGTCTGCGGGTGAGGCCGCGCCCGCGGGCCTCTTAGGTGAGGACGTGGTTCATGAGCAGCTGGCAGGCCAGGAGCACGCAGAGCAGGCCCCAGGCGCGCGGGCTCTGCAGCAGGCCCGGGGCCGCCGCCCGCCGCGCCCTGGCCGAGGCGCTGAGCATGGCCGACAGGTGCCTGCAAGGACAGGGCGGCTCAGCCAGGCCGGCCAGAGGGACGCGCGTCCACCCTCAGGGGCGCTGGCCGAGGGGAGGCGGTCAGGGGCGGGCATACAGGGCCCACGCTCGAGGGACCGGGACCGGGTCAGTGCCAGGGGAACTGGACCCCTCCCCTTCCCCCCCTTACGGTGAGATGGGTCCCACCCCAGCGCCATGTGTCGGAGCCCTGACCCCAGGACCTGTGTGGGGCCGCGTTTGGAGAAGGGCCTTTAACGGGAAGATTAAAGTCCAGTGAGGTCATGGCTGGGCCCTCATCCAATGGGACTGTCCTCACAAGCTGAGGCCAGGACGCACCGAGGGACAGGGAGGGGCCGTGGGGGCCCCAGGGAGAGGCCGGTGTGAGCCGCGTCTGCGGGACTTGTGCTGCGTGGCCCCTGGACATGCAGAAGCCGCCCTGACTCTGAGCCGCGGGCGGGCGACTGCGACAGGCTCTGGGCTGTCCCCCAGGTCCCGGCCTGTGTCCGGCCTCAGCTCAGAGGGCCCTGGGTGCCGACTCACCGGGGCTCCTGCTGGCCCTCGGCCCCGCACTGCCCGCTGGCCGCCCACCGAGCAGCAGCTCACACAGGGTCCCCGTGGCCGCCGTCCCTCGAGGGGCAGAAGCCCAGGCGTCCTCCTGTGCCCCCACGGCACCCGGACCCGAGAGGGTTCCAGCTCCCAGTGGCCGCCTTGCGTGTCCCCCCGTGTCCCCCGCCCGGCTCTCGGGTCCCGCCCTCTCCTACCTGTGCAGCTCCTGCTGGGCGTCCCGGATGGACAGCACGGCCTCGTGCAGCGCCTGCAGCCGCCCCGCCTCCTTCCCGCACCGCGGGCACGCGCTCTCGCCGCCTGGGGGGCACCGCCAGCCACAGCACCAGGGCACGAGGGGACACGCAGGGGAGGGGAGAACGGAGGATGAGCTGGGATGTCGGGGGGCAGTGAGTGGGGTCCCGGGGTGATGCCCAGCTCGAGCCCCTGCCCGCCTCACGGGAGTCCTGGGAACAGAGCTACCAGGACCAGGGGGCAGGGAGAGGCGCGGGGGACCTTTCAGGGGGACCCCAGGCTCAGCTGCCCGGGAGACAGAAATGGCCAAGGGGGCTCACCCCTGCGGAGGCGGGGACAAGAGGGTCCCGGCCGAGGGACACCCCCCGGCACCCCCCCCCCCGTTAGCCATGGGCAGTGCCTGCCCTTGAGCACAGGGTTGGGGAGCCCAGCCGCCTGCCACACCTTCGTCTGTCCTGGGCTCAGGGAGGCCCCTGAGGCCACTGGGGTGGGGGGTCGTCCTGGGCACTGCCCCCCAGAGGTGCCCTCCCACCTGCCCACCCTGCAGAAGGGCCTGCTCACCGGGGACAAAGTCTCCGTCCCCATCGTCGTCCGAGAGCTCCGGGCAGGACTCGGGCGTGGAGCCGCTGCTCTCGGTGACCTGGCTGTGGCCGGAGGGCTGGTCGCTGGCCTTGCGGAGCCGCCGGTCGGGGCCCGGCCTCTGCAGGGAGACGGAGGTGCTGGGCTGGGAGCCCCCCACACCCCCCGCACCCCACGGGGACCTGCTGGGGGTGCGCTGCCAGGGGAGCCTGCAGCACTCGGCTGGCCAGGACCCACGTGGTACCACGGAGGCCATGCAGACGCCGCTCAGAAAGCCTGGCCTCCCGCCCTCCCCCCTCCCGCCGCCCTCCAGGCCCCGCATCGGCACCTGCGGCCCCGCCCGCCCCGGGCCGTCCGGAGCTCAGTGCCCTCCCCGGGAAGGGACCAGGCGCTCACCCCTGAGGGCGCCCCGGAGCCTCGGGTCCCACGGGGAGGGTGGGGCAGGGACACGGCGCGGCCCACGGGGGGCCCTGCTGGGGGTGAGAGGGCGACAGGCAGGGGGCAGAGAGGAGGCAAGGCGGGGGGAGCAGCCTGACTGCCCCCCTCGCTGCTGAGGACGCCCCAGCAGGGCCCTGGGTGCTGACCTGGCGCCTGGGCCCTGGGCTGCCGCCCAGATGGCCTTGTGGGGGCCGCCTCTCCCGCTGCAGGGTGCGCAGAGCCCCGTCCTGCTCAAACTGGGCCAAGTCCTTCCGGGGGTCCCAGGGGCTGTGGCTGCGGGGCCAGAGGGTGTCCGTGAGCGGGGGCCGTGCTCCTCAGGGGGAGGGGACGCCATCCAGCCAGAGCCCCCCACCGAGGACCCCTGCCGCCAACACCGCGTGCAGGGGCCGCACACAGGACAGCCGGGAGCCCCGAGACGGCCCCGCCCCATCCCTCGCTCCTCCGGGGGAGCAGGAGCCCCAGGTCTCAGGCCCAGGGCCAGGCCGGTGGGGGCAGTGCCGGTCCCGCCCATCCCGGCCCGGGCCCCCGCCCGCCGCGCTCACTTCTCAAAGCGGTAGTGCCACTCCTGGGTGGCGGGGTCCAGGTGGAACAGCCGGGGCGCCCACGGGGCCAGGCGCTGCTGCTGCTCCCGGGTCCGCTGCCGCTGGGCCTCCTCCAGAGCGAACTTCTCCCGCGTGGCCGTGTGCTGGTCACCCTCCCTGATGGCCCTGGTGACGTGCCGCCACAGCCTGCGGGCGGGCACCGCTCTGAGCGGGGGGCCTGGGCGGCCATGCCCCCTCCCCCAGTGTCGGAGGGGCGGCTTAGCGCACTCTCCACTTGATTGCCCCCAGCGACAGGGAGCTCACTGCCTCTCGGCACTGTGTCTCCTGCGACACTTTTTTAAAAATAAACCCCATTTTTAAAATTAGATTCAACGACCCAGCTGGGGTGGCTCAGTGGTTGAACACTGACCTATGAACCAGGAGGTCACAGTGGGATTCCAGGTCAGGGCACAGGCCCGGCTGCAGGCTCAGTCCCCAGTAGGGGATGTGCAGGAGGCAGCCGATCCACGATTCTCTCTCCTCACTGATGTTTCTCTGTCTCTCCCTCCCTCCCTGGGGTCTGTTCGCATAGATGTTGTCCCATGTGAGGGAGAGGTCCCTGGGGACCAGGTGAACACACCGGCCTCTCCACGGCACCTCAGGAGCCGGCCCTGCGCGCTGGGCACACTCCGTGGCCGCAAACTGAATCCCACAGTCGGCACACGGAACAGTAAGTGAGGGTTTCTTCTCTGCTCCCTGCCCGTCCTCTTCCCGGGGTGACTGTCCCACGAACAGAGACAACGGGTCCAGCTGGCAGACGCTTCAAGGTCGCGTGACCTTGTCTGAGGGCCCTGACCTGGGGGTCCCTGCCCACACCTGTCCTCTCGGGCGGCTGGGGGGGGGCATGGGTGGAGGCCATGGAAGGGGGTGACGGGGCCAGGGCGCCTGCCCAACGACGTGTCCGCGGCCACTGCTGGGCCCCACGTGACCGGCTCTCAGGCAGGGTGACCACGCCGCCCCGAGGCTGGGTCTTCACTGGGCAGGATGGCGCACACGCTCGTCAGCCATCACTCAGGAGAGCTGCCCGGGGGCACTGTGCCCGCCCCCCGCTTCCCCGTCCCACCGTCTTCCCACCGCCTTCCCACCGTCTCACAGGGTCTTCGTTTGAAAGACAAGGAAACTGCGGTTCAGAGGGTGCGACCCCGGGAGGCTCGCAGAAAGCGAAACCTCCCCCAGAAGAAAGTAGCTCCCACCGTGCACACCCCTCCCCCCCGAGCTCACCCTCCCAGCAGGGCCCACCCTGGGGCTGCTGGTCACCCAACCAGCTCTTCCCCTGCTCCCCTCCCCCGCAGGACCGCTCCCCTGGGAGGGGGGCACTCTCCCTTCCAGTGACACCCTGGGACTTGCTTGCAGCCCCGCCCACTGGGAGAGCAGCTGCCGGCCTGGCCCGCCCTCGGGGGTCAGCGTCCTGCGGCGGCGGCCTCACCGCTCCGACTCCAGCGCCGTCTGCTCCTCCAGAAGCACCGTGCGCAGCTTCAGCCTCTGCCCGCGCACCTCGGGGCTCGGGCTCCAGAAGAGCTGGGCGCCGCCGCGGCCCTCCTCCCTGATGAACACCTCGCCGTCCTGCGGCAGAGGCGGCCGGTCAGCGGGCCCCAGGCCATCCCGGCCAGGCCCCTCCCGCCCCCGCCGGCCCCAGGGCGGCCTCTTACCCAGCGCCCCGAGAGATGCGCCAGCACCTCGTCCCCCGACGTGATCCTGCCCGAGATCTGGTTGATGCTGGCGCTGCCCCCAAAGAACGGCTGAGGGGACGGGTGTCCGTGTGGGCGGCGGCCTCGCCACAGACCCCGGGCCCTCGCTGTGGGGGCACGGAGTGGGCACCCTCCCGGGGGGACAGGAGCCCGGTGGGACGGGCCCCCAGCTAGAGGCGGCCACTGGCCAGTGCCTCATCCTGAGCTCAGAGATGCGGGGGGTGGGGGTGCCCCCCATGAGGGCTGGTCCCGGCTCCCCTGCGTGGCCTGTGGGCAGGGCCTGCCCTCCCGGAGATGCAGAGCTGCTCCCCCAGGTGCAGTTGCTCAGGAAACCAGCTCTGGGGCACAAAGAGGGCGGTAGGGGTCCCCAGCCCCCATCTTCTACAGCCCGGGCCCTGCCTCCACGGCCCTCTGAGCGCTGCAGGGGCTGCGCCGAGCTACCTTGAGCTTGAACTCCAGCTCGGCCTGGAAGTGGCTCTTCTTGCACTCGATGGTCACCCGGCCGCCCAGCTCCATGGTCATGGTGCCGTACAGGATCCCTGCAACACAGCGGGCAGGGGTCAGCGGGCAGGGGTCAGCGGGCAGGGGTCAGCGGGCCCCGGGCAGGCAGGTGGGGAGGACGGAGCTGCGGGGAGCGGAGCCGGTGAGCTGGTTCCTCAGTGCCCCCCGCTCCCGGCAACGGGGCCCCCACCACCATTGCTCATGTGAGGTGCCCGTGCAGGAGACGCCCCACCGGTGCTGGGTCACCTTCGTTCCCGCCACAGGTCCTGCCCAGCGTGGGCTCCTGCGGGCGGCCAGGCGGGCGGGGTCTCCCCCGCTCACAGCGGCCTGGACAGCCGCTCGCATGACTGTGACTAACATGCAGGTGACCTCAGGCCCGAAGGGGAGAACAGGCCTCCGGCGCGGGGCCGCGGGGCTTGATCTAAACACGCGGCTCCGCTCGGAAATGCTGAGACTGGGGCCACACTGTCTCCTTCAGGGGAGACGCAAGCAAGCGACGAAATAGCAAAAGGCGGGGAAGAGCTGGGGTCCCCCTGCCACCTGCCGGGAGAGCGGGAGGGGCGCTGTGCTGCCTGGGGGCGTGGCCAGGGCCTGGGGCGTGGCAGGGGCGTGGCCAGGGCGGGGCGTCCGTGAGGGACCCTTCCTCTTGGACTCCCCGTACACAGTACCTGGGTTTCTAGTCCCGAGGCCTGGGGACGCACCTGGGACTGTGCAGGTGAGGAACGCTGTCATGTGCAGAATTATCAAAGAATGAAACGAAAAAGCCGTTCCTAGGAACCCACAGTCACATGACTGAAGGCCCAGTGAAGGCCCAGAGCAGCCCCGCCTGGGAGGAAACGACTGCATAACCGCCCGCGCCCCGGCGGGAGGCCTTCGGGACAGGACAGCCCGGAGACGCGGCCACGGCCGGTCCATTCCCTGCAGGGCCGGCCACTCCAACTGCGTACGACACGGAGTAATGGCTGCGAGGCCTTCGCCAAAGAAACACGTCCGGCCCTGGCCGGTGTGGCTCCATGGAGAGAGCGTCGGCCTGCGGACTCAGGGTCCCGGTTCGATCCCGGTCAAGGGCACAGGCCCGGGTTGCGGGCTCTGTCCCCAGGAGGGGGCGTGCGGGAGGCAGCCGATCCATGATGCTCTCTCATCATGGATGACCCTCTCTCTCCCTCCCCCTTCCTCTCTGACATCAATAAAAATGTATTAAAAAGAGACATTTCCGTGTCAGGGGAAGACGGTTCAGAGGTCAGGACACGGGCGCTGACAAAGCCTGTAAATTCACCGTCTATTTCAATCTTTTAAAAAATGTATCTATAATAATAAAAGCGTAATATGCTAATTAGACTGGACAGCCAAACGACCTTCTGGACGTCATTCCAGACGTCCTTCCGGACGAAGCCGCGGGGCAGGAGCTGAGGCAGGGTGGTTAGGGGCGATCAGGCAGGCAGGCGAGTGGTTAGGAGCCAGTGGTCCCACATTGCGAGAGGGTACAGCCAGGCTGAGGGATTCCACATCCCCCCCCCACCCCTCCGCCAACCCCGGGCGCCATGCACGAATTTCAATATATTGATTTCAGAGAGGAAGGGAGAGGGAGATAGAAACATTAATGATGAGAATCACTGATCGGCTGCCTCCTGCATGCCCCCCACTGGGGATCAAGCTGGCAACACGCAGGCATGTGCCCTGACCGGGATCAAACCGTGACCTCCGGGTTCGTAGGTCGAAGCTCAACCACTGATCCCTGCCGGCCGGGCAAATAATGTGAGTTTAAAGGTCACAGTCACCAGGTGCATCCCAGGCCTCCACGTCCCCCCAAAGCCTCCCTGATCCTCAATGAGGCGCAACCTCGTCACTAAAAGAACAGCAGCATCTTGGTGTCTTTCAGACACCCCACTTCCCCCCACATCAAGAGACGTGTACTCGCAAAGCAAAACAAGTGACTGACTCAGCACGGAGGGGGAGAAAAGACTGCGGCCTAGACGTACGAGAGGGAATCGGGGGAACAAACTCGGCGGCCGCCTGTAGGGTCCCCCAGAGAGCGTCTGAGGGACTGCTGCTCACGGAGGTGTCCAAGCAAACCACCCGTTACAGGCACGCCGCCCAGCCTGGTCCGCGCACACCTCCTCGAAGCAGTTCCTGCATCCGCACGGGCACAGCCTCTGCGAAGCCGGGCCCCCCTCACGCCCACAGGTCTCTGTCCTGCCTCAGCTCCCTGCTGCCCGGCCCGCCTCCGGGCGCCCGATCTTGCCCCTCGGTGAGCCCTGGGCCCTACATCCAAGGCCACCTGTTGCGTGGCTCTCTCCTTCCAGACCCAAAACAGAACCGCTGGAAGGAGAGACCCCCGGTGCGGGAGGAGGACCTCCTAACCCCAGGGCCCTGCAGGCCGCCCGCCCTGCTGTGTCTGCTGTCATCAGATCGGCCTTTCCCTCCTCTTAGGGCGGCGGCCTGCGCCTGCAGACGCAAGAGACCTGCCCTTCCTGCGCTCCACAGACTCACAGCCTGACCCCACCGGCGGCTTTTACTCTGTCGGGAACCTACCCGCCCCCGGGAGGCCGCCGGCCACACACTGGGCTCAGCCCACGGTGCGAGAACACCATGCAATTCCTTGAGCTCTCCGTGTCTCTTGGCCTCGCTGCAGGGATCTGACAATAGGGATGCAACACACGTGTGCTCGGATGTAGACCCGCACGCGCCCACGTGCAGGCTGGGAGCTGTGGGGGGGCTGACAGGGAGGGGGGCTGGCCGGGGGGTCTGTGGGATGGTGTTGCCGGAAGAGCCTTGATTGTGCTCACGGTGTGAGGACAGCATGGGGCTGTGGTTAGGAAGGATCCTTGTCTTTGGGTGACACAGTGACAGCAGGTGCCGGGCTGTGGGATGTGCTCCCATCAGTCAGGCAGAGAGGGCAGGGGCAACGAAGCCCAGACCGGGGCCAGCTGTGCTGCGGGCGGCACCCCACAACAAACCGGTGAGGAAATGTAGAATGCTGTTTGAGGAGACAGAAGGAAGCTGGGAAGGCGGGGGCAGGACCACGTGGGGGGAGGACTGGGACCCAGCTTAGAAACTTGACCCGACTGGAAAGAAGTAAGAAATGGAGGACCTCAAGAAAGAACAGGAGAAACCAAGATGGCGGCATAGGTTAACGCAGGAGTTTGCTGCCTCGAACAACCACTTCAAAAATACAACTAAAAGACGGAACGGACATCATCCAGAACCACAGAAAGGCTGGCTGAGTGGAAGTTCTACAACTAGGAGGAAAGAGAATAGCATACCGAGACTCAGAGGAGGTGCAGGAGTAAAATACTAAGGTGCGGAGGTGTGTGCGGAGCGGGCTGGCGGCTGAGGGCGCAGCTGTCTGTTTCAATCAGGAGGGAGTCTCAGACTCTGAGCTCCAGATCCGGGCAAGTCTCTAGGGACCCAGACTCATACGGGAGAAGCAGGACTGTCTGGCTTCGGTCCGAACTCGAAGGCAGCTTTCTCTCCGAGGTTTGCAGCGGTTGCTGGGACTCTGAGAGGCAGAGCCCCTGGGGACTGGACTGAGAGCAGCCATAATTGCTCGCTCCGCCTGCCCTGTAGATCCCCTGGGACCCACCCCACCCAAGCCCTGCAGAGAGGCATTTGCGGGATAGCCTTAGGCAAAAGCTAGATTAGCACTTCCCTAGAGATCCAGCACAGAAGTTCTCCCACTGCAGACACAGCTGATTCTCATAGCCAGTTGGCCTGGAGGTCAAATCCCCCCAGTATTACCTACCACAATCAAGGCTTAACTACAACAAGACTGCACACAAAGACCACAAGGGGGTGCACCAAGAAAGCATAAAAAATGTGGAGACAAAGAAACATGACAGAAATGGAGGATATAGAGCTCAAAACCGTACTTTTAAGGTCTTTCAATAATTTTCTAGAAACTGCCAATAAACTTAATGAGATCTACAAGAAATCTAATGAGACCCTCGATGTTGTGATAAAGGACCAACTAGAAATTAAGCATACACTGACTGAAATAAAGAACATTATACAGACTCCCAACAGCAGATCAGAGGAGCGCAAGAATCAAGTCAAAGATTTGAAATGCGAAGAAGCAAAAAACACCCAACCGGAAAAGCAACATGAAAACAGAATCCGAAAATACAAAGATAGCGTAAGGAGCCTCTGGGACAGCTTCAAGCGTACCAACATCCGAATTATAGGGGTGCCAGAAGAAGAGAGAGAGCAAGATATTGAAAACCTATTTGAAGAAATAATGACAGAAAACTTCCCCCACCTGGTGAAAGAAATAGACTTACACATCCAGGAAGCGCAGAGAACCCCAAACAAAAGGAATCCAAAGAGGACCACGCCAAGACACATCATAATTAAAATGCCAAGAGCAAAAGACAGAGAGAGAATCTTAAAAGCAGCAAGAGAAAGAAACTCAGTTACCTACAAGGGAATACCCATATGACTGTCAGCTGATTTCTCAACAGAAAGTATGCAGGCCAGAGGGAGTGGCAAGAAATATTCAAAGTGATGAATGCCAAGAACCTACAACCAAGATTACTTTATCCAGCAAAGCTATCATTCAGAATTGAAGGTCAGATACAGAGCTTCACAGATAAGGAAAAGCTAAAGGAGTTCATCACCACCAAACCAGGATTATATGAAATGCTGAAAGGTATCCATTAAGAAGAGGAAGAAGAAGAAAAAGGTAAAGACACAAATTATGAACAACAAATATGCATCTATCAACAAGTGAATCTAAGAATCAAGTGAATAAATCATCTGATGAACAGAATGAACTGGTGATTATAATAGAATCAGGGGCATGGTGGTCCCTCCTTTGGGAAAACTGCTGTTTGAACTACTCTGCTTTTCTTAGTCTCTCTTTTTTAAAAAAAATATATTTTATTGATTTTTTACAGAGAGGAAGAGAGAGAGATAGAGAGTTAGAAACATCGATGAGAGAAAAACATGGATCAGCTGCCTCCTGCACATCTCCTACCGGGGATATGCCTGCAACCATGGTACATGCCCTTGACCGGAATTGAACCTGGGACCCCTCAGTCCGCAGGCCGATGCTCTATCCACTGAGCCACACCGGTTAGGGCTATTCTTGGTCTCTTATTCTGTAGGTCAACTCTGTTATTTTTAGGCTGTAAAATAACTTTGTTTTTAGCTTGGATAATAGAAAAGATAAACTTAATTATCTGACCTCGCAAGCTAGCCATCTAACTGATACGCTGATATTGATGCCAGGTGCCGGTAGAGACATGACACTCAAGGTTACAGGTGTCTGTATAGATACGATATGGATTCAAAGTTACAAGTTGTCTGTATAGATATGACAGGTGTTTGCTAGATATGATATGTACTCAAGGTTACAAGCTGTCTGTAAAAATAACTGATACCAGGACCTAAAAAAGATATAAAAAGAGAATGCTTCCTCCGTTGGGGGTTCAGAATCTGACAGAGGTGATCTGCTCAGAACCTGCGCGCAATAAAGATGACCCCTAACTAATTGGCTGATAAAGGTGTCTTGTCCAGCTCGCTGTTCTGCGATACAACAGTCAGATAGAAAAAGTTCAAACAATCCCTGGCCGGGCAGCTCAGTGGGTTAGAGCGTCGTCCCAACACCCAAGGTCACGGGTTCGATCCCATCAGGGCACGTGCGAGAATCGACCAATGAACGCACAGATAAGGGGAGGAGCAAATCCGGCTTCTCTGAAATCAATACACAAAAGTTTAACAAGTTGAAACCTCCCAAAGCCCTCCAACAGCAAGAATAAAAATGAAACCCAGAGGCCTGCCGGTTGGCTCCGCAGACAGAGCGTCGGCCTGAGGACGGAAGGGTCCTGGGATGGATTCCGGTCAAGGGCACGGACCTCGGCTGCAGGCTCGATGCCAGCTCCGGTGTTTCTCTGTCTCTCCCCCTCCCTCCTGTTACCCAGGAGGCCAAGTGGCAAGGACTTATCTATACATGCACTGGGTCATCTGGAAACCCAGATGGGCGGATGCCCAACATGGCGCCAACAGCCAGGGACGGAGGGGCAGCGATTGTAAATGGCTCCAGCGGGCTTTTTCGGGGGGTGGGGGGCGGTCCGGATCCCAGGCGAGGCCACGGGAAAAGTTACTGTTTTTAGCCAATGGAATGTGTCCGAGGAAGCGAAAGCAAAGGTCGGTTGCGAAATGATCTAAAGGTCAGTTTCTCGGAGGAGGGGACGAACCACAGCAGAAGAAACCGGGAGCTACCGAGGCACGAAGAGGTGGGGGGATCTGAAACTCACACAAGGAGCCCGTCTGCACGCCCACCACTCACTCCGGCCCGACTCTACCACCTTCTGAAAAAGGCAAAGCTATGGAGACGGTAAGACGAGTGGCTGGGGGGCGGGGAGAGGGGAGGGCCGGACAGGGGAGCTCATCTGTTCCGTCCAACCAGGGCGGACTTCCAGGGGGTGCGACTGCTCTGTGGCTTCCTAATGGCGAAACGTGACGCGAGGCGTTTGTCCAAACCCACAGCACGTGCGGGCAGAGGGCGAACCCTGCTGTGAACTGTGGACGTGAGTTAATAGTAAAGGGGCAGGCCCTGGCCGGCTTGGCTCAGTGGACAGAGCGTCCGCCTGCGGACTGAAGGGTCCCAGGTTTGATTCCGGGCAGGGCACAGGCCCAGGTTGCAGGCTCAATCCCCAGTAGGGGGCGTGCATGGGGCAGCCGATCAATGATTCATCACTGATGTTTCTCTCTCTCTCTCTCTTCATCTCCCTTCCTCTCTGAAATAAAAAAATAAACAATAATGTATCAACATCAGCTTGTGTAACACTGATGTGCGCTGCTAATAACAGGGGATCCGTGTGAGATGTGGGGCGCATATGGGAACTCCGTACTTCCTGCTTCGTATTTTCTGTAAACCTGAAATCGCTATAAAGAATAAAGTCCAGCCCGAGCGGCCTGGCTCAGTGGTTGAGCGTCAACCTAGGAACCAGGAGGTCCCAGGTTCGATTCCCGGTCAGGGCACAGGCCTGGGTCGTGGGCTGCATCCCCAATGTGGGGCGTGCAGGAGGCAGCCGGTCCGTGATTCTCTCTCATCATGGATGTTTCTCTCTCTCTCTCTCCCTCTCCCTTCCTCTCTGACATCAATAAAAAAAATCTATTAAACAAGAATAGCTCCATTAACTAAAAAGTAACCTAAGGAGTCCAAACCCTGGCCTGCTATGCTGAGACTTACACCACAGACAACGGAAGACGCACAGGCAGCTACGGACAAGCATCGGGCTGGCTGACGGCCCAGGATCCCAACCACAGGGGAAGCCTGAGGCCACACAACGCCTCCAAGAGGAGAGAAGAGGAACACGCCGGATGCGGGCTGAGCTCATGGAGGGGTGAGGACGGAGTCGCAGCACCTTCCCGTAACCCCACTGAGAGTTCACGCCCAGACGCCTCCCGGGGGCGCAGCCGGGGCTGTGCCCGGGGCCCTGGGGGCCTCTCACCTTTGCAGTGGGCGTAGGGCATGGTGAGGGTGTAGTCCTCCGCCCGGTTCAGGAAGGTGAGCGTGGCCTTGCCGTCCAGCAGAGCCGACAGGGAGTTCCCTGCAGAGACGGGGCCGTGGGGCCGGTGAGCGGAGGGGGCCCTCGGGGCCCGGGCCCACCCCCTGCCGATGTCAACAGCACGTGTGGCTGGTGGCACGGGGCGGCAGCTTCGTCCCGTGACCTCAGGCAGCCCTGCGGGCGACGAGGGGGAGGCCGGCTCCGCCCGGCTCAGGGCGAGGACTGTCCCGCCCGCGTGGTCCCCGTCCCGCGGAGCCAGGGGAGGCCTCACCGTAGAACCGGGACTTGGCCGTGACACTGCCACTAATGCAGAAGCCGTCTTTCCGGTTGCTGACGTGGAAGGCGGACACGGGCGGGTGGTGGGACACCTGTGGGCAGAGGTGGCTCCTGGAACAGCCCCAGCCGCGGGCAGCCCGCTCTCCTGCCCCCTCCACCCCCCACGCCTGCACCCCTCCTGCGCCAGGGCCCAGGGAAGCCGGGCCTGAGTCCGGGGCCCCCAGGCAGACTGCATCCCCCCATCGGCCCAGATGCTCAGGGGAGAGGGGGTGCACGCCCCCTCCCGCAGTCTCAGTCATGTGACTGACAGAGACGCCCCAGTGGGCAGAGAGGGGGCCGCCGGGAAGCGTGTCCTGGGCTCAGAGCCCCCACTCCCTGGCCCAGGCGCCGGGGCCTTGCCTGCTCGGCGATGTAGAAGGTGAGGCTGTTGGTCTGGGGGTGGAACCAGCTGCAGCGGAAGGTCTCCCCCAGGATCGGGTTGTAGGGCTTCTTGATCCCCTGCGTGAGGAGGGAGGCGCTTGTCAGGTGGGGTGGGGGGGAGGGGGGCGTGGACCCAGGGCCAGGTGGGGTGCTCGCGGCCCAGGCCCTGCGTCCGGCCGGCCGAGGTCTCCGGACCCACAGCTGGTTTGCCAGCTCCTGGGAGCAGCACCCGTCCGCTTGGGGGACACGGCTTCGCCCTGGTGTCTCCGCTTCTGGTTCCTGGGGGGACCCAAGACCCTGACCCGGTCACCGCCCCCCGGACTCTGGGCAGGAACAATGGCTTCTGCCCAGCCCGCGCGGCTCAGGGGCTGAGCACTGACCTATGAACCAGGAGGTCACGGTTCAATTCCAGTCAAGGGCACAGGCCTGGGTTGCGGGCTCGATCCCCAGTGCGGGGCCTGCAGGAGGCAGCCGATCCGTGATTCTCTCTCATCACTGATGTTTCTATCTCTCTCCCTTCCTCATCAATAAAAAAAAAATTAATAAAAAACAAAACAAGAAAACAACAACAGTGGCGTCTACGCCCCTGGCTGCCCCCTCCCTCCTGTTCGGCCAGCCTGGCGACCTCTGTGCCCCCCAAACACCCCAATCCCTCCCCACTGCGGGGGGCCTTTTCGAGACGGGAGAGCCCTCCTTCTGGGTCCCCATGTGGTCCAGCTCAGACCCCTGATCTGACGTTGCCGGGCCACACCCTTCACAGCCCCCTGCCCCCCCATCACTTGTAGCTGCTGCCTTCACCTCACCCCCCAGACTGTGGGCTCCTGAGTGACAGCCATCTGCACAAGGCCAGGACGCCACCTTCCCACCTGCCCACAGCTTCCCATCATTCCTCCTCCGCCAAGCTTCCCAGATCCACCTCTGAACTGACCCAGGTGCAACCCACTGCCCTGTCCCAGCCAGCCTTAGAGAGGGCACCGCCTCCTCCGAGAAGCCCTCCTGGATTGCCCCTCTGCCCCCACAGCCCAGGTGCTCAGTCTGCCGAGGGCTGTGGGGTCCACCTCTGTGGGGCCCTCGGGCAGACTCAGGCGTCCTGGTTCCACACCCAGCCTGCTGGCTCACCCTGGGCGGGCCCTGGGCCTCCCCGAGCCTCAGTTTCCCCACCTGCACAGTGAATTGTGGAGCCAGAATTGTGGATTCACACGGTGTCCCAGGGCACCCAGGTCTGTGGCAGGGTGGGGTCCTGGCAGGGACGCAGGCCTCCCGGCACCCCCTGTGCTCCTCCGAGCTGGGTGCGGGCTCTCAAAGGCTCCAGGACCAGAAACCGGGGCCCAGGGTCCAAAGCCCTTTGCTGCCCCATGTGCATGGCAGCTGTTTCTTTGAGGGCCAGGAGCACCTTTGGAGGCCTGGCCAGGCCAGGGGCCCCCTGCAGCCAGCCCGGGCCTGTTCCCCACCTCTCAGTGCCCGGGGCCCCCCTGCAGCCAGCCCGGGTCCCCCATCTCTGAGGCCTGGGCCTGTGGGATGATCAGGATCCTTCAGGGCCGCGTGGGGTGCGGGTGCCCGGGGACGGGGGTGGCACCCTGGGCTGGGTGGGTCTCTGTGCTCACCTTGGGCTTCTTGTAGAAGCCAGACAGGTACCACCGCAGCACGTGCTTGATGCGGCTGTAGGCGTCGTCCTCCAGCGCGGCCCTGGACAGACGGATGGACGAACGGACAGATGGACGGACAGACGGACGGACGGATAAAGAGCTCCCTCACTCCGCCTGGGCCCCCTCCTGCCCCTGATGCTCCCGCCCTCACCCCGCTCCCTCTGCGGGGGCTCCAGCCGCAGGGCCCTTTGCCTCGCGGCAGCACAGACAATCAGCTCAGGTGGCCCGTGCCGAGGGGTGGGGGTTCGGGGTACACAGAGGTGCTGGGGCGGCCCAACCCGTGCCCACCTTGCTGGCAGGGACAGTGGGAGGAGGTCAGCACCCCGGGGACCCTTCAGACACCTGGGTGGGTGGCAGGGTGGGGCCTGGCAGGGGGGAGGAGCGGCGGGGGGGGGAGGCTGGGCAGGGCAGGGGGGGGACGTGGCAGGGGGAAGCTGGGCAGGGCGGGCGGGGGCAGCAGCGGGGGGCCAGGCAGGGGAGGGGGCAGGGGGGTGGGGGGCTGGGCAGGGCAGGGGGGGGATGTGGCAGGGGGAAGCTGGGCAGGGCGGGCGGGGGCAGCAGCGGGGGGCCAGGCAGGGGAGGGGGCAGGGCAGGGGGGGGATGTGGCAGGGGGAAGCTGGGCAGGGCGGGCGGGGGCAGCAGCAGGGGGCCAGGCAGGGGAGGGGGCAGGGCAGGGGGGGGGATGTGGCAGGGGGAAGCTGGGCAGGGCGGGCGGGGGCAGCAGCGGGGGGCCAGGCGGGGAGGGGGCAGGGCGGGGGGAGAGGGGCGGGGCGGGGGGGCCAGGCAGGGGAGGGGGCAGGGCAGGGGGAGAGGGGCAGGGCGGGGGGGGGCCAGGCAGGGGAGGGGGCAGGGCAGGGGGAGAGGGGCAGGGCGGGGGGGCCAGGCAGGGGAGGGGGCAGGGCGGGGGGGGGGGCTGGGCAGGGCAGGGGGGGACGTGGCAGGGGGAAGCTGGGCAGGGCGGGCGGGGGCAGCAGCGGGGGGCCAGGCGGGGAGGGGGCAGGGCGGGGGGAGAGGGGCGGGGCGGGGGCAGCAGCAGGGGGCCAGGCGGGGAGGGGGCAGGGCGGGGGGGGGGGGGGCGGCGGCAGGGCGGGGCGGGCGCCCTCACCGGGACAGCAGGTCGGCGTGGTAGTAGTAGTCGGAGAGCTTGCAGAGGAAGGAGCGGGGCTCCAGCACGAAGGTGGGCAGCGCCACGCGGGACAGGTCCATGCCCGGCCGCAGCTGCTTCAGCAGCACCCAGATCAGGCCCTTGTTCTCCTCCGACACCGTCTCCACCTGGGCCGCCTCGCCCAGCTGCCGGCAGAGGGCGTCAGGCTCCCGCGCGGGGGCGGGGGGGGGGGGGCGCCAGGGGCAGGGGGGGGCAGAGGCTGGGCTCTGGCTGGGCTGTGGGTGGTGGCTGGCCCCCTGGCCTCGCCCCCTGACCCCGACCCTCCCCAGCTGTGTCTCTGCCCCGCGGGCCAGCCCCCCCAACCTGCTGCCTCCTTCCTTGCCCACGGGCTGTGCCCCCCAGCCCAGCCCACCTGGGCCCCCCACATCCTCAGCCCGAGCCCACGGGGCCCTCGCCAGCTCCCGGCCTCCCGGCCACCGAGTCCCGGCTCCCAGCCCCTGGGGCCCTGCGCTCTCCTCCGGGGACCCCGGGCCTCCCTGTGGCTGCTTCAGGGGTGAAACGAGGTGCGGGTGACGGGTCGCGGGGGGCTCAGAGGGGCGGCTCTCACCTCCCCCAGCTCCTCGTGGGCCTGTTCCACGTACGTGGTCCCTCGAGGGGCGGGGGCCCCGGGGGCCTCGGACAGGTCGCTCCCACTCCCGTTGGTCCTCTGGCTGAGGTCCTGGGCCTCGGCGTCCGAGTCCTCACCCACCTCCCTCTCCGACTTGTCCGAGAAGGCGTCGTTCTCCAGGGAGGACCCGTTCAGCCTGGGGGCAGGCCCCGCGCCCCGGTCACGGTGGGCCAGGCACCCACCCTGGGCACCCCACCCCGGGCACCCACCCCAGGCACCCCCACCCCGGGCACCCACCCCAGGCGCCCCACCCCGGGCACCTCACCCCAGGAACTCCCCATTTGGGCACCCCTCACTAGGTTTATTTTTAAAAAATATTTTTAAATTAATTTCAGAGAGAAAGGGAGAGGGAGAGATAGAAACATCACCCCCCCCCCTCCGCCCCCGCACTGGGGATGGAGCCCGCACCAGGGCAAGTGCCCTGACCCGGAATTGAGCCGTGACCTCCTAGCTCATAGGTCGACGCTCAGCCCCTGAGCCCGCGGGCCGGGCCCTCACTAGGTCAGTCCCCGGGCAGCCAGCGTCGGACACTGTGGCCCAGTTTGCCCCCCCCCACCCACACGAGGACGCCCCCCCAGGATGCAGGGTCCAGGGGGGACCCCAGGAGGGCCAAGCCCCGTCACACCCCCACTCACGGGAACAGGTCCTGGTCGTGGACGGCAGCCGAGGGCAGCAGCCCGCAGAGCGAGGAGGGCGACCCGTCGGGCGAGGACCCGGGCTCCTGGTCGCTGCCGGGCCGGCTGGCGCTGAGCCGCAGGAGGCTGGAGCAGCGCAGGGCCAGCTCCAGGGCGTCCAGCCAGCAGCGGCCTATGGGGGAGGGGGCGTGAGCCGCCCACAGCCCAGCTCTCCACCCCCACCCCCCTTCCTCACCAAGACATCCCTGCCCAGACCCGGAGCCCCGACCCATCCACCTGGACGCCCGCCCGGCCCAGGGAGCCACCCCACCCCACCCCACCCCACCCCACCCCACTCCCGGGCCCCTGATCCAGGGGGGCCCGGCTGCGGTGTGTGAGGTTATCAGCCTCTCTAACAGCTGGGGAGGCAGGTGCTACTGTCCACCTCTGCTCACGGGAACCGAGGCTCAGAGAGGTACTGAGGGGCAGGCGCCTGCCCAGGCCTGGCCCAGGACAGCAGGCTGCCTTCTTTTTAAAAAAATACTTTTTAAAATTGAGCTGAGAGGAAGAGAGAGAGAGAACATCAATGATGAGCCCTGGCCGGTTTGGCTCAGTGGATAGAACATCGGCCTGTGAACCAAAAGGTCCCAGGTTCGATTCTGGTCAAGGGCATGGACCTCGGTTGCAGGCTCCTCCCCGGCCGGGCTTGGTTGGGGCTCATGCAGGAGGCAGCCAATCGATGTGTTTCTCTCACAACGATGTTTCTCTCTGTCTTTCCCTCTTCCATTCTCTCTAAAATCAATGGAACAGTACCCTCGGGTGAGGATTCACAAAAAAACAAACAAACAAAAATCTACGATGAGAGAGAATCATGGATCGGCTGCCTCCTGCACGCCCTACGCTGGGGACCGAGCCCGCGACCCGGGCACGTGCCCTGACCAGGAACGGAACCATGACCTCCTGACGGAATCAGCCACTGAGCCACGCCGGCCGGCAGGCTGCCTCCTTCCTGAGTGGCGGTGACGGGGCCTGACCGGGTCCCACGTGTGCCTGGTCTGGAACCCACTGCGGGGCTCACGGGAGACCTGCGAGCAGGTGGGGACTCACCGTCTGACTCGGAGGCCGCCCTGAAGATCAGGTAGCTGCTGGGCAGGGGCTGCGTGATGGAGCCCACACTCTCGCCTTTGGGGCCCTGGGGGGGCAGAGACCCACGTCACCCAGGACACGCGGGGCAGGGGGAGCACACGCAGGCATCAGCCACTCAGACACACTGCCCTTCCAGGCCTCGGGGTCCCCGGGCGGGGCCAGGCAGCCAGCCTGCACCTGGCCTGGGGGGGGGCAGCAAGGCAGCGGAGTGGGCGGGGAGCTCTGCCCCCCGACTTGCTAGCTCTGAGCTCCCCGATGTAGGGTGGCCAGAATAGGGATATGCAAGTCCAGGAGGCCCAGTGAAATCAGAATCTCAGAGGAATAAGAAATAGCTTGTGGTTTTGTGGGGTTTTTGGGGTGAATCCTTTTTGGGAGGATATTTTTCCCATTGATTTGAGAGAGAGTGGAAAGGAGGGGAGAGGGGGAGGGGAGGAGAGAGACACATCGATATGAGAGACACATCAATTGTTTGCCCCCCGCATGCCCCCCGCCTGGGAACCAGGGAGTGGATTGAGCCGAAACCCGGGTACGTGCCCTTGACCGGAATCCAACCCTCGGCCCTTCAGTCTGTGGGTCGACACTCTAACCACTGAGCCAAACCGGCCAGAGCAATAACTGCCTTTCTTTAAAAGCTTAAGTATACCCCACGCAACATTTGGGACATACTGATCCTAAAGCAGCTCCGAGGTCTGTCGGAACCCATTTAACTGGGCTTCCGGGATGTGACCGGGCGCCCTGAGCCCCGGAGTCCTGGGAGGGTGAGGGCTGGGCTGGGAGCCGCCCGCCACGGCCCTGTAACTCCGCCTCCAGGCACCTGTGATCGTGACCTGTGTGTCACTCGGCCTGAGCCCCACGGGTCCTCCACCCCGAGGGCCGGGGGCCATGGCTGATGACCATCGAGAGACCTGGCCCAGGCCCCTCCTCTCCCCGTCCCCCCGTGGGCAGTGCCCAGCCCATTGGGACCGACAGCTCACTCCTCGACCCCCCCAGCCGGGCCACCCAGCAGTGCCCGCGTCCCTCATGGCGCCCGTGTCCCGCGTGCCTCCCCCGGGGCCCAGGCCGCCCCCCGCCCCCCCCCGTCCCCGCCCCCAGCTCCTCGCGGCACCTTCACGGCCCACACCGACTGGTCCAGCGGGTGGAAGAGCTTGAAGCAGAAGCCGTCCTTCTTGGAGGGCCGCTCCAGCAGCCGGCAGCAGTGCAGCAGGACGGTGCCCACCCACTGGCCCACGTCGGGCGTCTTGTAGATGAGCAGGGCTCCGGGTTTCAGCACGCACCACAGCTTGGTCCAGCTCTTCAGGGTCCCCCGGATCTGCGGGCGGGCGGGCAGGGGGGGATGTCAGGGCCCGGGAGGCCATGCCCCGGGCGTCGGGGCGGCTCGGGGGCGGGCAGAGCAGGGTGGGGCTCTGGCTGCAGGGAGAGGTCTTTTACTTTTTCTTTTTAAAATATATTTGTATTGATTTCAGAGAGGAAGGGAGAAGGAGGGAGAGAGAGAGAAACATCCATGAGGAGAGAGCATCATGGATCAGCTGCCTCCTGCTCACCCCACCCTGGAGACGGAGCCGGCAACCTGGGCCTGTGCCCTGACTGGGAATCGAGCCTGGGACCCTTCAGTCCACAGGCCGACGCTTAACCACTGAGCCAGCCAGGCCGGCCGGGCGGCTCTGTAAATTTAGATACTGGCCATTTCTTTTCTCATTGTGAAATGCACTCGCTTTTGTACCTGATTTTTTTATCCATAGTTTTGTGTAAACACATAGAAGGGAAAAGGCGGCCACACAGGCCCAGGGTCTGCAGACGACCTGGACACGCGTCTGGGTTGCTCTTCCCTCGCCGCCCCCCCCCGCCCCCCCCCCACCCCTGCATGGAGGGGGCACCAAGGCTGGGTCTGAACACAGGCCTCGGGCCCCAACCCTGGTCCTTTCCCACACGTCCCCCCCTCTCCTCTGTGCCCCAGCCAAGGACTCCGCCGGCCCTCGGGGACCCCCACCAGTGGGCCCCCCCGGCTTAGCGGGACAAGGGTCTTTGCGGACGTGGACAAGTTAAGAGGAGACCACCCAGGGGAGGGCGGGCTCTGACCCGGGGACTCGTCCTTGTGCCTGGGACACAGAGAGGCCGGGGAGGCCCCGTGGCCCCGGCCAGGACCCCGGAGCCCCAACTGGGGGAGGAGGGAGCCTCCCCGGCACCTGGGGAGGGAGCACGGCCCCGCAGGCACCTGTGTCCAGGCCCCAGAACCGGAGAATAAATTCTCTGGTTTGAAGCCACTTGTCAGGGCAGCCCCGGGACACGGACACAGATTTGCAGTAACAAACGCCTTACACGGCCCGGCCGGCGGGGCTCAGGGGCTGAGCGTCAACCTGTGAACCTGGAGGTCAGGGTTCGATTCCCAGTCAGGGCCCAGGCCGGGGGTGCGAGCTCCGTCCCCAGTGGGGGGCGCGCAGGAGGCAGCCGGTCCATGGTTCTCCCTCATCACTGATGTTTCTCTCTCCCTCCCTCTCCCTTCCTCCCTGAAGTCAGTAAAAATATATTTAAAAGAAAAACATATATCTGTTAAAACAAAAACCAAAACAAACGCCCTGAACGGTCCCCTGAGCGGCTGAGTCTGGAGAGGCGCCCCGGGGGGTGTCGGGCGAGGCGTGGACACGGGGCCGCGAGGGCCCGCCTACCTTCAGGCTGTCGGCCATGATGACCACGCGGGGGTCGGTCAGCGCGCTGAGCAGCTGCTTGGTGGCGCGCTTCTTCTCCTGCCGGTAGTTCTCCTTCTGCGCCTGCTCGGGCACCAGCCAGCAGTCGGGGCAGAGCCCGGCCCGCCCCCCGGGCTCCCGGCGCCCACCGGGGCCCGCACCATTCCGCCCGGAACAGGGCCAGGGCCAGGGCCAGGGCCAGGGCCAGGGAGAGGAGGGAAGGGCGGGGTGGGGGGGTGGCGGGCTGGTCTGTCCCCCTCCCTTAGGCAGGCTGGGGGCGTGGCCTCGCGGGCCCAGGTGCTCACCTTGAGAGTTTCCTTCTTGGTGACCTTGGCCGTGGGGGACACACATTCCTTGTCGGACCCATTGCACAGCCTGGACTCTGCCTGCAAGAGACCCAGGTGGGGGGGCAGGGGCGTCGGCTGGGCTGGGGCCGCAGAGGGCGCGGCGGACAGAACAGCACGTGTCCCTGTGCCCAGCACTTATGGGGAACCCAGAGCAGGGACCCTAACATGCACACACACGCACACGTATGCACACATGTGCATACACACATGGCAGCAACATTCAAAACAGCTGCCAAGTGGAAGCAGCTGGAATGTCCACTCTGCTGGGTGGACAGGCCCCTGTGGCCCACGGGAGGACGGGACTCAGCACGGCCGGCTCACGAGAGAAGCCCACAGGCGGGGCCACGCGGGCACGGCGCCCTTTACACAGACGTGGGCGGGTCCGTGGGGGTGGGAGGGGCGCAGAGGTTGCCAGCAGCTGGGGGAGGGGAGGGAGGAGTGTGGGTGCGGGGTTTCCGTCTGGGGTGATGGAATGTTCTGGAGCTGGGTAGGGGGAGGGGCTGCACAGCACTGTGGGTGCCCCAGATGCCACTGAGCTGTGCGCTTAAGATGGTTAAACTGGCTTCATCTCATTAACATAGAGAATGCGCACATACATCACACATACATGCACACACACACATGTGCACACACCTACAGACACACCCACACACGCACACACGCAGCTGCTTCCTGCCCCGGCCGCAGCCCCGGCCCAGGCGGGAGCCGGAGGCTGGGGGACCCCAAAGGCCCGGCTGCCGCTTCTCCTGAGACGGACGTGAGGACCGGGACCCCCCACAGCCCCGGGCGCGGCCAGGACGGGGTCCCAGAGGAGCAGGCCGTGGTCTGGGTCACGGGTCGCAGGTGGCCGGGCAGAGGGGGACTTGGCCTCTATCTGGGCTGCCCCCAACCCCACCGCCGGGACCAGAGCCACCAGCTGAGCGTCAGTGTGGGACCCCGAGACCCCGGGGGGAGAAGGACTGAAACCGCAGGTGGAGACGGGCCTCGCACCCCGCCCCCCCCGCCCCCGGGTCTGACCATCCTGCCTGGAGGGCACCACAGGCCACGCTGAGGGGCTGCCTGTGAGTGGGGAGTGTGTGTGTGTGTGGGTGTGTGTGAGTGTATGTGTGAATGAGTGTGTGTGTGAGTATACATGAGTGTGTACGCATGTGTGTGAGTGTGCATGAGTGTGTATGTGTGTGAGCGAGTGTGTGTGAGTGTGTGTATGTGAGCGTGAGCATGTAAGTGTGAGTGTGTATATGAATGTGTGTGAGTGTATGTGAGCGAGTGTGTGTATGTCAGTGTGTGAGTGTGCACGTGAGCGAGTGTGTGTGCACTTTTCCCCACACAGCGTCCCCTGCAGAGTGTGTACCTGGTCGGGGGGCAGGGGGGACCCACAGGCACAGGCGGAGGGAGGAAAGGCTCACCCCAGGGTGTCCCTACGACAAAGGGCTCCTTTCATCATGATTTTCTGTCCCGAATGCCACCTGCAGCCACACCTTTCCCGGTTCCCTGTCCCCCGCCCCCCCCACCCCGTGTCACCCCAGGAGGGAGCTGCCACACAGCTGTGCCTGCCGGCTCCCAGCAGCCCTCCCAGCTTCAGTCTGGGATTCAACGCGGGTCCCGCGCAATGAGGTGGGAAGGACAGGCTCCCGGGGCCCTGCGTCCCCTCCCCAGCCTCCTGCTGCCCTTGGGCAGGCTCTCTCCCAGGGTCCCCGTGGCCGGGCTCTCTGCCTGGGTCCCCGTGGCCGGGCTCTCTGCCTGGGTCCCCGCGGCCGGGCTCTCCCCCTGTGTCCCCGCGGCCGGGCTCTCTCCCTGGGTCCTCGTGGCTGGGCTCTCTCCCTGGGTCCCCGCGGCCGGGCTCTCTCCCTGGGTCCTCGTGGCCGGGCTCTCTCCCTGGGTCCCCGTGGCCGGGCTCTCCCCCTGGGCCCCCCGTGGCCGGGCTCTCTCCCTGTGTCCCTGCGGCCGGGCTCTTACCGGTGGCAACTTCGCGACGGAGCCGGGGGTCGGGGGCCCTTCATCCCTGGGCAGCGAAGGGCCATTGTGCTCCACGTCCGTCCCTGCAAGAGAGCCTGGTGAGCGCACGGCGGGGCCGCCCGTGGTGGCAGGAAGCCACTCTGACCATGTGCCCTGCAGGTGTCTCATCCCTTTCCAGCTGGGCCCAGAGGCTAGAGAGGCCCCCCTTCCAGCCCCCCTGACCAGCCCCCACCCCCGACTAGCCCCCACCCCCTGACCTGGTGCCCGCTGACCTGGGCTGAGGGGGTCGAGCTCATTCTCGCCTCCGAGCAGCAGGGCCCGGGCCAGCCTGCGGGGCTCGGCCTTCTGGGGGGCGGACGGCGGGCACAGCGAGAAGCGGCGCCTCAGGATGGCCTCCTCCTTCATGGCCTGGGCGCTGGGCGGCTTCTGCGGGAGACGCGGGGCGGCCTCAGCGAGCGGGGACCCCCCCCCCCGGGATCAGGCTGAGGGCGAGGCAGCCTCAGCGAGCGGGGAACCCCCCCCCCCCGGGAGTCAGGCTGAGGGCGGGGCCGCCCATGGCACACTCAGGTCCCCACGCAGGGGTATCTCAGAGAAGGGCCTGCAGGCCGCGAGGGGCGGCCGTATGGTGCCCTGTCTTTCTCTGAGCGCCCCCATCCCCATCCCCACCCCTAACCCCCGCCCCCGCCCCCGTCCCCGTCCCCAGTTGGCTGTGGGACCCTGGCCCCACCCGATGGCCCTGAGGTGGGCACGGCCCCACCCTGGCCAGCACCTTCCTTCTGGGGAGGGAGCTCTGTGGGTGGAGCAGACCCAGAGCTGGGGGTGAGCCACCAGGACGCCCGTCCGCCCCCTCCTTGTGGGGAAACGCCCGGCACAGGGAGAGACCTGGAGGGGGCCCACGGGTGTGCACCCACATCCCTCCGTCCAGCCCACACTCCAGGGCGAGCTTCCGCCTGCCCGCAGCCCAGCCCCCACACCCTCCCGGCCCAGCAGAGGGCGCCCCCTCCCCGCCCTGCCCCGCCTGCCTCCTCCCGTCCCATGGAGGAGAGCAGCTCCCTCTCTCCCAACCCCACAGGGGGTGGCGATGGGGGGGCAGGGGGGGCCGTGGACAGTTGAGGGCACCGTCCCCGTCCCCGGAGTCAGCCTGTTTCCTAGATGAGAAAGTCGTGGCTCCGGAGCCGAAGGCCTTGCCCTGTGGTCGCGCCTGTGGGTGCCGGGGAGCGGGGTCCCCTCCCCGCCCTGGGGTCTGTCCACTCCCCAGGACGTGTTCCAGAAAGGCCCTCGGACCCGCCTACCCGCGGCCTGCCCTGCCGCCTCTGGGGTGGCCGGCACTTCCCGCGGGGCCCAGGACAATGGCCACTTTCTCCCTGGCCCGGCCTCCCGGGCGGGGGCAGACACAGCCTGTTCTGTGACAGGGGGGCGGGCGGGCAGGAGGGCCTTCGGGGGGGGCAGGGTGGCACAGGGTGTCCAGGGCCTGGTGGCTTCCTCCGGCAGCTCCCAACCCTCCACTGTGCCCACTGCCTGGGTCAGAGGGAGGCTCCCGGCTCAGCGGGACTGGCCAGCCCCCATCCCCCCCTCTCTCCCTCGTCCCGTCCTGCCACCTGGCTGACTTGTTACCTTGGCCATTTCACAGGTGGGGGAACTCATTTCTAAGAGGTTGGGATTTGGGCCCAAAGTCACACAGCTAATTGGCAATGCCCATGCTTGAGCCCAGCGGGGCTAATGACAGGCCATGTGCCCATCCATCTATCCATTGCTCACCTATTCATCACCCCTCCATCCATCCACCAGCCTATCCACCTACCCAACCTCCAGGCATCCACTCATCTCTCCACCCATCCATTCACCTGCCTATAACCCATCTACCCACCCATTCATCCACCACCCATCCATCCATCTACTCATCCATCCACCACCCATCCATCCATCTACTCATCCATCCACCATCCAGCCATCCACCATCCATCCATCCACCCATCCATCCACCATCCACCATCCACCCATCCACCCATCCATCCACCATCCATCCATCCACCCATCCACCCATCCATCCACCATCCACCATCCACCCATCCACCCATCCACCCATCCATCCACCATCCATCCACCCATCCATCCACCATCCACTATCCATCCATCCACCCATCCACCCATCCATCCACCATCCATCCATCCATCCACCATCCATCCATCCATCCGTCCACCCATCCGTCCATCCATCCGCCACCCATCCGTCCACCCATCCATCCATCCATCCATCCATCCATCCATCCACCCATCCACCCACCCACCCATCTATCCACCCATCCATCCATCCATCCACCCATCCATCCATCCACCCATCCATCCACCCATCCACCCACCCATCCATCCACCATCCATCCATCCATCCACCATCCATCCATCCATCCACCCATCTGCCTGTCTTGCATCTATCCACCATCTCCCCATCCATCCTCCCCTCCCTCCCTCCTTCTGTGGCTCCTTGTAGCCCCGTGGTTCTCAACCTTCCTCACGCCGCGACCCTTTAAATACAGCTCCTCATGTTGTGGTGACCCCCAACCATAAAATTATTTTCGTTGCTACTTCATAACTGTCATGTTGCTACTGTTATGAATCGTCATGTAAATATCTGATATGCAGGATGTACTTTCATTGTTACAAATTGAACAAAATTAAAGCAAAGTGATGAATCACAAAAACAGTATGTAATTATATATGTGTTTTCCGATGGTCTTAGGCGACCCCTGTGAAAGGGTCATTCGACCCCCAAAGGGGTCGTGACCCACAGGTTGAGAACCACTGTTCTAGCCAGTCCCCCAGCATCTGACTTCCCGTCTTCCCTCCCCGCTTCCTTCCTATCACCCAACAATCAGACACGTCAGAAGTGACACTCCAGCGACTGGCTGACGGCCTGGGACAGACGCCCACCAATTCCAACGCGATACAGGCGAGTCCAGTGATGCCCCCTCTCCTGTCCCCCCAGCTCAGGGCCCTGCGAGCATCGGCTCAGACAGGAGGTGGCACCTCAGTGGCTACAGTGTCCGCATGTTTCTTCCGAAGACACAAGTCCCAGGTCCTCAACGCCCCCCCCCCCCCCACGTCCTGGCGCCGGGGCTGAGGGCTGCCTCCACCTGCTGGGCAGGCGGGTTACCTCTGTGGGGTCAAGGGGGGAGTTTTCTGTTCATTGCAGAGGTGGATTCCTCTCCCCAGCGGCCCCTCGCTGGTGGAAGCACAGGCGAGCCTCCACCTCCTGCACCACCCATTCATCCATCACCCATTCATCGCTCACCTGCTCGCTCCACCCACCTCCCCCGGCACCCTCTGCCCCACGCACTGCCCTGTGTGTTCCTTGAAAATGCCAAGCTCGCCGCCACCCCCAGGGCATCTGCCTCCCCCTCCGAAGGCCCTCGCCCTCCTGCCCAGCGGCCCGGCCCCTGGAATCCCCCAATTCCACACGGAGCTGAGCAGGACTTCCCAGGGGCTGCGCCCCTCACAGGGGAACTCCCCGCACTGGACGCCCGTTCCCTCGCACACGTTCCCTCGCACACTCGGTGGCTCTGTTAGCTCGTCCCCGGGGGATGCGAGTTCTAGGCAAGGGAGCCGTGTCTGTCTGTCTGTCATGGCGTCTCCGGCACAGGAGCAGGACGTACCGGCCTTGGGGCTCTGTGCCCCCAGTGGTCCCGGGGTGAGTGCAGGTGTCGGAGCAAAGGCCCTGGGCTTGCCTGGCCAGCATGGCTCAGTGGTTGAGCATCGACCTATGAACCAGGAGGTCCCGGTTCCATTCCCGGTCGGGGCGCAGGCCCGGGTTGCAGGCTCCATCCCCAGTGTGGGGCGTGCAGGAGGCAGCCGATCCGTGATTCTCTCTCATCACTGACATTTCTCTCTCCCTCTCCCTCTCCCTTCCTCTCTCTCTAAAATCAAATAAAAAATGATATATTTTTAAAAGGCCCGGCCTCCTTCCTCCTGGGCTGCGGCTCAGGGCGGGCCCTCTGAGCGGTGGCCAGGGTGGGTTTGGGGCCGATTTCCTCTATAATCCTGGGGAGGCTCCTGTCTGGCTTCCCGCTACCCCCACACCCGGTGTGTTAGAGACAGGAGGGCCCAGCGGCCGGGGAAAGCTGCCCTGGCCTCCAGGCACCGGCAGGAGGCGGCGGCCGGCACCGTGGGGGCTGCAGACCGGGGAGGCCGGGAGCTGGCGGACCGGACGCGGTGAGTGCGCGCCTGGTGAAGACCACGGAGCCATCCTGGAGGGCGGGCGGGGCGGAGGATGGGTGAGGAAACAGACCCCGGACTGAGGTTCCCGGGCCACCGGACAGCACAGGCGAGTGGGGTGGGGGAGACAAGGGGGAGCACAGGGGGGAGGAGCTCTGAGCCCAGCTGGGCCCTCCCGCCTGCGTGAGCTGAGCACCCCGAGGTGCAGGCCCAGAACACGGTGCAGGTCAGGCTCTGCCCGCCCTCCAGCCCCAGCGCTGAGCTCCAGCACCTGTTCGGGCACCAACTGACCAACAGCAAGGCCTGGCGAGGAGGCGGAAGCCCACCCAGCCCCCTGCAGGGCGCCCCCGCCGGCCCCGCCCCCAGGAGCTGCCTTCCCAGCCGCACCCCCCCCCTCCCAAGCCCACCTACGGCCAGAACAATGGCTCCTTGGGAAGCAAGGTCACTGTGCCTTAGGTCAAGGCTGCCAGGCGGTGGGCGTCAGCGGGGCCGGAATTCCCGGAAGGAATGGCGCCCCTCCTCCCACCTGCAGGGCAGGGGCCTGGGGAGCACCCTGACCACACCCCCGGCCATCGCCGCCCGCGGGGGCCTGGGGAGCACCCTGACCACACCCCCCGGCCATCGCTGCCCACAGGGGCCTGGGGAGCACCCTGACCACACCCCCGGCCATCGCCGCCCACAGGGGCCTGGGGAGCACCCTGACCACACCCCCCGGCCATCGCCGCCCGCGGGGGCCTGGGGGCACAGCCGGGGCGCGGCCAGCCCTGCATCTGAGTCCCTGTTGTAAGTGGGTTTGCTCCGGGGCTGGCAGAGGCCGGGACAGTGGACAAGTGCGGGCCCAGCCCCTGCCCACAGCGCGGGCGGCTTTCTGACCAGCGGGACCGGCGGGCCCAGCTGTGCCCGGACGCCGGGCCGCTCAGTCCAGAAACGCGCTCAGGCCCTCAGGCTGGGACCCCGAGGGCAGAGACAACCAGCACGTGAGCAGCCCCGTGGGCACAGCAGCCTCCTCAGAGCGCCGGCGGAACCAGGCCTGCGGGAGCCCCCCCCCCAGGCGTCCAGACTGGGGTTCAGGACTGGCTCCTGGGCGGCTTCTTCAGTCCCAGGTGCCCCAGGCCGCCTGTGAGCGCTTCCATCTGACTCGTTCCCAGGAGAGGGGAGGGGGGAGCACTCCGGCCGTCCCCCCGGGATGCAGAGGCCACGGCCCGAGGGAGAGACCAGCCATGCCGGGTTCCCGGGGTGGCACAGCCTCCCGCTGTGTGCCCTCTGCAGGGAGGGGATGGCCGAGGGCAGACAGGAGAGGCAGGGCCCGGCCCGGCTGGGGGCGTGGGTGGGACTCAGCGCCCGGTCATTGCCCAGACGTGGCGGCTGAGCGCGGAGCCGGGGGAGGCAGGACAGCGACGGCCACACCTCCGGGTTCCAGGTTCTCGGGCGGACTCAGCCGGGTCACGTGGCTGTGGGTGAGGGCAGGCCCTGGCTCCCGCCCACCTGGCCTCCTGACCCACACAGGCCAACAGCCAGCTCAGTGCCACGGTAGCAGGCCCGGTCACCGCCCACAGACACTTCCTCTGCCGCCAACGCCCCGGCCGGGCTGGGCTGGGCGCGGCCCCGGCTGCAGGCTGACCACCACCAGCCAGACCCGCGGCCCAGCCCCAGCGGAAGCAGAGTGTGCTGGTCGGGGCCATGCGGCCCGGCAGGAGTTGGGTGGGGGGGGGGGGGGGAGACAGCGTAGGGGGCATGCCAGGAGCCCAGGTAGGAGACGGGGACCCACCCACTCTCACCAGCCCTGGGCCTCACGTCCACACGTGCAACAGGACAGTGGGTTTGGGCCCCAGGTGACCTCGTGCCCACATCAGTGAAGCCAGGTCCCCCTCCTGCCCCCACCACCGAGGGCACGCCAACCTGCATGCGTCCTCCCTGCCTGATGCCAGACAGGCCAGCAGGTAGGGGGCAGGCACATGAGGCTCCCCCACCCCCTCTCCTCCCCCCTGTCTGCCTCCCACCAGTCCAGGGGCTGGGAGGGCCCTAAACCCTGGAAGCAAAACAGCCTCATTCTCTCCATTTCACAGACGCAGTAACTGAGGCTGGAGAGCGAGCTGACTCACCTGAGACCCCCGACTCCCAGCTTGTCAGGGCAGGGGTCCCAGAGCCCCTCATCACCCGCAGGGAGGGGCCTGCCAGGTCTGCGGAGCCGGTTCCAAGGGCAGGATAGCACGGAGCCTGGGCTGGGCCCCCACGGCACGAAGCCCACAGCCTCCCTGCCACGCCCCAGCCTTCCCGCCAGCCCCCAGGGCCCGGACCCCTCTCCCCGCCCCAGGTCCTTTGCACAGTCGGCCGGCCCTGGGCTGCGAGAACCAGCTGTGGCCCACGCGGCAGCCGACCCACCGCGCGCCTGAGTGGCCTGTCCTGCAGGCTGCACCCTCTGAGTGAGGGCTGTCCACACCCGCCCGGCTCAGGCCAAGGGGGTCCTCGGGCCTTGGGCACCCGCCCCCGGCTGGGCAGGCAGCTGTGGGGCGTGAGCAGGAGTCCCGCCGCCCGGCCCTTCTGGGACAGCCACCACCATGGCAGCCCCCGGGGCCCAGGCCGGGCTGCGGGCGGGTGGCCCACGGTCACAGCCTCCACCTGCCCCTTCCCCGGGCTCCGGGGAGCCGGGCTCTGCCAGAAACCGTGTGTCTGGCGGAGAAAGCAGCCCTGCCAGTCGGGCCGGACCCGCCTGGCACGGTGCCCAGCCCCCCAGCCGCGGTGGGGACAGTGCAGGAGGGTGGCCTGACAGGTGAGGGTGGTGACCGGCCAGCAGGCCCCAGGCCCTGCCTCCGGCCCCCTTGCTCCCTGGCCCCGAGCCCACTGTCTGGCCCCCAGCCAAGTGCACAGGGGGCGCCCGGCATCCTGGTGAGAGTGTGACCCTGACCCAGAGACGCGGGGCCACGTCGAGGGCCACACAGGCCACGAAGGACGAGAACTAAAGACACGCCCAGGAGAAAGGAAAGCGTGTGCACAGCAGGGTGGCCACGCGTGTCCGCTTCACGCGTGTCTGCTCCACACACGCCTGCTCCACGCATGTCCGCACGGCACGAGGCCCACACCCAGCAGGGCGCCGTCCGCCGGGCGGTAGGGCACCACGGCGCTGCAGGAGGCGCGGGCAGAAGCGCCAGCCGCGGCCACTTCGGGCAGCCGTTTCCATTTCTTTCTTTTTAAAAAAAAATACTTTTTAGTGACTTCAGAGAGGAAGGGAGATGGAGAGGGAGAGAGAGAGAGACATCAATGATGAGCGTCACGGGTCGGCCGCCTCCTGCACGCCCCACGCTGGGGATGGAGCCGCCACCCGGGCCTGTGCCCCGACCGGGATTGGAACCCTGCCCTCCTGGCTCCCAGGTCGACGCTCAGCCCCGGAGCCCCGCCGGCCGGGCAAGTGGCTGTTTCTTAAAGAGAAAGCGGAGTTTCCACCACTTTCCACATTGTCACCGATCAGAACCTCGATGGCCAGCACCTCGGCCTTGACCCACGACCTCTCACACCTGACCCCGTTTTACAGATGCCGCGGCAGCGCCTCTGAGGGGCCTGGCGGTGTCGCTGAGATGCGGAGGGTCTGAGCCCACAGGGTCCCCCAGAGGCGTCAGGCTGAGAACCGCCCCTGGAGGAGGGGAGCGGGCACGGCTCCCTCCGAGTCCCACGACGACGTCCGGTCTGACCCCCGACACCTGGTCACACTACGATGACCAGTTCCGAGCAGGAAGCCCCACGGCACCTGGCAAGCAGCAGGCGACAGCGAACAACGTCACCGAGGACGAGGGGACACGTGGCGAGGCTGAGGCTGGCCTGCGTCCAAACTGGTCCGAGTCGGGCCTGACAGCCCAACACCCCTTTGCCTACGCCCACTGTTGGGGACTCCCCAGGAAACCCAGCCCGCCCTTGGCACTGCCCCTGACACCCTGATCATCCTAAAATGCTTCCCCTGATTCAAGGGGCCCCTCGTCCCAGCCTTGGGTGAAGGGCTCAGGGGAGCTTCCCAGGGGCTCCTGGGTCCCAGGTGGGGCCCTGTGCTGAGACCACAGGGACACCTCCTCCAGGCTGTCCTCTCTGACTGAGGCAGAGCCAATGAAGGCAAAGCCAGGAAGATGGCCTTGCCGGGCTCAGGTCTTCCTTCCGGCTCCAGCGTGGAAGAGAGAAGCGGGGGCCACAATGAAGGTGAGCCCCAAGCCACCGCCACGGCAGGTGTGGCCAGCTGGGTGGCTCACCCAGGCCCAAGGGCACTGGTCGCCCTGCTGCTGAGCTGGGCAGCCTCCCGGGGGCTGGGCCTGCAGAGTCCTGGGGGCCCAGGTGAGCCTGGCAGAGCCGGGCAGAGGGCACCCAGGCTGGTGTCTCACACTCCGTGACCCCAAGGGGCCTGGCGCGGGGCTGGACACGGCTCCTGCCTGTGGTCACCTGATGTGGGCTCAGAGGCCCGGCAGGGCACCCCCAGCCCGAGGCCCGCGGTCCGTGGGGAGCGCCTGTGAGCGCTCGGCCCACGAGGGCCCGGCTGGGAGGCAGGTGCTGTGGGGACGGGCGGAGGGAGACTGTGAGCCGAAACCACACGCCAGCGCACGCAGCCTTCCCCCGACGGCTGGACTTCGGGAAACTCCGCCAGGGAATCAAGTCCCGTGGGGTCCACGCGGTGTGAGGAGCCCACGTGGGAGATGCACACGGTGTTGCCCACGGGTGAGGAACGCCCGCCGGCAGGTGGTGGGGTGGGACGCTGGCAGGAGCCACGCAGAGGGTGTGGAGCTCAGAGGTGCCGAGTACCAAGTGCGGCCGCCACACAGAGCGGCTGGGGCCCCCCGGGGACTGTGGGGTCTGCGCGTGAGCCCGAGGGCCCCCCGGGGACTGTGGGGTCTGTGCGTGAGCCCGAGGGCCCCCCCGAGGACTGTGGGGTCTGTGCGTGAGCCCGAGTGCCCCCCGGGGACTGTGGGGTCTGTGCGTGAGCCCGAGGGCCCCCCGGGGACTGTGGGGTCTGTGCGTGAGCCCGAGTGCTCGCCGGGGCCTCGCGTCGCTGGGAGCCTCCAATTCCTGACTGCAGAGCCGTTACCAGGCTGCAGGCCGCAAGGGGTGAGGGCACTGCACCCCGCAGGGGCACAAGGAGCTCTAGCCAGACCCAAGGACATAGGACAAGATGGTCTTGCGAGGAGCAGGTGGCCCAAGGGGTGGGGGCGGGTAGGGGGGCAGGGAGAGGCCCAGTGCGCAGGCAGCACCCTGCAGACAGGAGGCGCTAATGAATGCTCCGGGGTCCGGCCCCCTGGGCTGTGTCCAGCAGGTGCTCAGTGACCCCCTGAAGTCGTGCCCTCTCACCTGCACAGCTGCTCCGCGGGCAAGAACAGAGGGCGCCGGGCGGGGAGGCGACAGGGCACGTCCTGGCGTCTCGGGGAGGGCGGGCTCCCTCCCCCCAGGAGCTCCACGAGGGGTGTGGGCTGTGACCTTCCAGAACCTTCCCCACTGCCTTCCGCTCGCCAATGCCGGTGTGGATGGTCACGTGACCCTGTCCAGGGACCCGAGCCGGCTGGAGGGCCGCTCTCCCGGCTGCCTCCCTGGCAGCAGCCACCAAGGCAGGTGCGAGAGGAGGAGACGGGGGGGGGGGGGGGGGGGGTATCTGTCCGCGGCCCCAGGAGAGGAGACACAGCCTGGGCTCCGGCCACAGCGGCAGCGAGGGCCTTGCTCACTGTCCGCCCTGCCTTTGTGCGCAGCTCACAGTTTCCATGACGCAGAGCGGAGAGGCCCAGCCTCTCTGCCAAGGTCTCCCCCGGCCCAGCCGCCCAGCCGCTCCCCCGGCCCAGCCTCTCCCCCCGGGCACAGCCTCTCCCCCCGGGCTCAGCCTCTCCCCCCGGGCTCAGCCTCTCCCCCCCCCCCGGGCACAGCCTCTCCCCCCGGGCACAGCCTCTCCCCCCGGGCACAGCCTCTTCCCCCGGGCACAGCCTCTCCCCCCGGGCTCAGCAGCTCCCCTGGCCCAGCCGCTCACCCGGGCACAGCCTCTCTCCCGGCCCAGCCGCTCCCCCGGGCACAGCCGCTCCCCCCGGGCACAGCCGCTCCCCCCGGGCACAGCCTCTCCCCCCGGGCACAGCCGCTCCCCCGGCCCAGCCGCTCACCCGGGCACAGCCTCTCTCCCGGCCCAGCCGCTCCCCCGGGCTCAGCGGGAGAATTTCATAAAAGCCTCACGGGGCCGCTGGGTGGCTCAGGGGTTGAGCATCGACCAATGAACCAGGAGGTCAGGGTTCGATCTCCAGTGAGGGGCGTGCAGGAGGCAGCAGGTCAATGGCTCTCTCTCATTATCGATGTTTCTATCTCTCTCTCCCCCTCCCTTCCTCTCTGGTCAATAAAGTGTCCTGGCTGGTGTGGCTCGGTGGATAGAGCGTCGGCCTGCGGACTGAAGGGTCCCGGGTTCGATTACGGTCAAGGGCACAGGCCCGGGTTGCAGGCTTGATCTGCAGTAGAGGACGTGCAGGAGGCAGCCGATCAGTGATTCTCTCTCATCGTTGATGTTTCTCTCTCTCCCTCTCCCTTCCTCTCTGAAGTCAATAAAAATATAAAAAAGAAAAGAAAAGAAAACAAGCAGCACAGAGACAAGCAGCCGTGGAGGCCGCGTGTCCCCCCCCCCCCCCCCCCCCCCCCGGACACCAGGTGTCACGGCCGCGTCACCGCGGAGACCACGGGCTGAGCCCTGCCTCCTGGTGGGCGGCCTCGGGCCGGCTTCCTCACCTCCCTGAGCCCGGGTGCCATCTGCGAGGGGGTGCGGGTCGGGGGTGATGACAGGACTCGCTGCCTGGGCTGTCGTAAGGGCTAGAGGAGACGGGCATTTGAAAAGCCCTTCCTAGCATGTGGATCGCCATGAAACCATCGCAACGACCGTCACCAGGAAAAAGGTGGTTATTCATCGCCGATACTTCACGGTTGCCCGGCGCCGCGTGAGGCGGTTTAGAAAGATGTCTACCGAGCGCGGTCAAGCTCCTGGCGGCCGGTGCTCTGAGGGGAAGCGGGCCTGGGTGGCCCTGGCGGACAGACCCTCGGCCAGAAGGAGCGGGTCCCCAGGCACGCGCTCCAGGGGGCTGTTCCGCCCCGACGCCCACCGGTCCGGCCGGCGGCTGAGGCTCGGGCTCCGGGCTGGTGGACAGTGATGAATGGCCGTCCGGGGACACAGGCCTGAGCTAAACAGCCCGTTCCCTGTGCTCCCAGATTTAGAAATAAACGGAAAAGCAGACACGGCTCAAACATAACGGCCCGGGAGGACAGTCACCGGCCTGTCTTCATCTGGCGTCTGTGAAACCGCGGCTGAGGGCCCGCTGGCCGCAGCGCGGAGCTGGGGGGCCCATGAGAGGGGGGACGCCCCTGAGGGCCCGCTGGCTGCAGCAGGGGTGCGGGGGTGCTCCACTTCGCATAGAGAAGTCTCCCTCCCCCCACTTTTTTTGGCTGCACTTGGAGTTCTGAGGACAGGGGAGCTCTGGGTCTGAACCCACAGAACACCAGCCTGGTGCCCCCGGGGTCCCCTCTCCCACGGGCGACGGGAAGGCCTTGGCAGAGAAAAGGCTCCCCACCCTGTCATGTCGCTGACACAGGCCGTGACAGACTACAGCCACCTGTGACTCAGCTCCTTGTTTTCTGTTGTTTACTTTTAATCCTCACCTGAGGCTATTTTCCCGCTGATTTTTAGAGAGAGAGTGGGAGAGCGAGGGAGAGACACAGAGAGAGGCACATCGCTGTGAGAGACACCTCCATCGGCTGCCTGCCGCACGCACCCCGACCAGGGCCCTGCGAGTCTGCCACCGCGGCGCATGCCTTCACCAGAATCGAACCCGGGATCCTCAGTCCGCAGGCCAACGCCCAAGCCACTGAGCCAGGGCGGCCAGAGCCAGGCTCTGTTTTTAATCAACTGAAGGTGCTGGTCACGAAGAGAGCCCTGGGGACCCTGGCAAACACCTCTGTCCCCGTGCAGGCCCTGAGAGATGGCTCCCTCGGGGCGAGGGGGGCGGGGGGCAGCCTGGGATGGTCCCAGAGGACGGGGAGGGGCCAGCAGGGAGACTCAATGCCCTTCCTCAGAAAGTTCCTCTTGGCTCCGGGAGCACCCCGCGCCCTCCGAGGCCCCAGCCCTGCCCACCCCCTGGGCCTGGGCAGAGCCCCTGTGCCCAGAGTTGTGTGACCTGAGCTTCGAGTTCCCTGCTCGTCCTTCCTCCGCATCTGCTCGGGAAAAGGCCAACACACACACACACACACACACACACACACACACACACACACACTCACACACACACACTCACACACGTGAGCCGGGCAGCAACACGGCCACAGCCACGGCCAGGTGTGCAGTGCACCGGGCACCCGGCCCCCACTCCGGCCGACACCCCAGAGGAGCCGGGAACACGAACATCGAATGGAAACTCCCCGACGGTCCCTGCAGGAGAACGGAAGGATGGAAGGGCGGAAGGACGTACAGGCGACGTATCCACATGAAGCCGGGGCGCGGGGAGCAGCCGGGCCACAAGCAGCTGCCAGCGGAACACGAGGCAGGAGACGGCGCGAGGCATCGGCAGCCCCGTCACGTCTGCACCGCCGCCAAGGAGGCGTGTGTGTTTGTGGCTTCATCCATATATAGTCAAACCACAAACACACGCCCGGAGCACAGGCTGGGCTGGGAGCCGCTGGGGAGGGGGAGGGGGAGGGGGAGGGGGAAGGGAGGGGGAGGGGAGGGGAGGGGAGGGGAGGGGGGGGAGCTTTCAACAAGCGCGGCCGCAGCCGGAGAGAGCGGGACCCGCTCCATTGTTCCCCGGGTTCCTGTGTTTAAACCGTCCACGGTCATGAATCATGAATCGAGCTTTTCATTAGTGACAAAGAGATGGTCCCTCCGGCTCCAGGAGCCGAGCGGCTTGGCAGAGCTAACCCAGGCCGGGCCGACAGACCCGCACTCAGGCCCGGCTCCGGGAGGGCCCACTTCACAGGGAGGAAGCTGAGGCCGGGGCTGAAGGGACCTGCCCAGGCGTCTTGGCCAGTGACGCGTCTGAGTTGGGCCTGGCTGGCGTGGCTCAGCGGTTGAGCCCTGACCTATGAACCGGGAGGTCAGGGTTCGATTCCCGGTCAGGGCCGAGAATGGCCGGAGGCGGCACCTGCCCCGGTTACGGGCTAGGTCCCCAGTGTGGGGCGTGCGGGAGGCAGCCAATCAATGATTCTCTCTCATTGATGTTTTTATCTCTTTCTCCCTCTTCTTCTCTGAGATCAATAAAAAATAAAATTAAAATAAAAAAGAATTGGGGAGGGGCAGGGAGGGCTGAGGGGAGCTCACGCAAGGTCACCCCGAAGGGCAGGCCCCACAGAGAAGGTGCCGAGCGAGGGACGTGCGCCCCCCCCCCATGCCCGGCATTCCCTGCACACGCCCAGCGCTGCCCCGTCGTGGGTGCTGAGCGGGGAAGGGCATTCCAGGTGAGGGAACAGCATCTGCTCAGGCAGACAGGTGCCGGCCAAGCCAGGCGGCCCCTCCCTGCCGCCCCAGGGCCCCATCCCAGGGAGCAGCCCCCACCCGAGAAAGCAGAGGGTGGGCCTGCCAGACTGAGGGACTCCTCCCCTGATCCAGTGACGCAGACACCAGCCCAGCTGCAGGCCGCGCGGTCGCTGGAAGGTTCTCCGGACGCTGGAAGGCTGGGCACCACCGCCAGGGAGGGTCCGGCTGGGAAGCCAGCTGAGGGCCGCGAGGGGGGTCCTGGCGGCCCTGGGGCAGGACCCTGTGTCCCGGGGGCACCCAGAGCGGAGACCGGGGCCTGGGCCGGACGCTGAGGGCTCCCTCCACAGTGCACTGCCCTCTCCCCCAGAGAACCAGGGCCCAGGACGCCTCGGGCGGCACCAGGGCCCGTGCTGGGCTGGCCTGCTTTGGGGTCGAGCAGGAGGCAGGTGGTGGGGAGCCTGGCAGAGGCGGGAGGAGGGACGACAGGTGTCCAGTGACTTTCGAACTTTCCAATTAGCGGGAACCTTTTCCATGGAAAACGCGCCACGTGTGGTGGGTCCTCACTGTTCCCGGGGCTCGAACGCCACGTCCCGGCTCGCCGCCCTCCCCGGCACCCCGAGGCCCTACTGTGCGCCTGGCCGTGGGCTACCGAGGAGGCCTGGCTCCTGCCCGCGGGGAGCTGTGCCCGAGGCGCCAGCACTCGGCTGATGCTCACCCACACGCGTGCGGGGCCAGCGGGACTCCTCACGGGACTGCTGGGCGCCTTCGCGGGCGGGCACCGATTCAGGAGGGAGCGAAAGCCCTGGGCCATCTCCCTCGGCCGCCTGGCTGCCCAGGCCCTGGCACCACTGACCCCTCGGACCCTGGCCCAGCCGCTTCCCCTCCTCCAGCCCCAGGTCTGTACCCCTGTACAGGGGCTTGTGCCAGCCACCTGCCCGCCCAGCCCAGCGGGCAGGGACCCAGGCTGTCCGCCGGGCACAGGGTGGTGCGGGCACAGGGTGTCCCCGGCCCTTCGGGGACAGTCAGTGTCACCTACAGATCCGAGGGGCCTCCTTCAGGGACCCCTGGCGGAGATGGGGACACAGGCCTCCTGAGTGGGCGAGGGCTCTGCCACGCCCGACCTGCCCCACGCTGCCCTGGCCACACTCCGTGCCCTGCCCCACGGGGCCAGCCTGGCCTTTAGGCTCCACGCGGGAGGGGGGCTCTGCCGAGCTCTGTCCCCCAGGGTTGGGGTGAAGAGCTCACCACCCCAAGGCCATGGGAGGACGGGGCTGCCAAGGCCCCCAGACCCGGGGCGTCCCCCCCAGGGTGACAACTGGCGGCAGACGAGAGAACGCGCCACCCTCCACCCCAACCCCCATCCAATGAGATCCGGACGCTGCTCTCCCGGCTCCGACCAGCATCCCAGGGACAGCGATGAGCAGCTCTCTGACCCCCTCGGACCCTGGAATGTCCCGCCGGCTCCCTGGGGATGGGCCAGTCCCCCAGCCTGCGGTCCTCAGCCCTCTCTGGCCTGCGTCCGCGGGATGCTGGGAGTCTGACTGGGGGTGGGGTGGGGACCTGGCCTTCCTGTGTCAGCTGCTGGGCGGGTGAGCAGAATGCCCAGCCACCAGCACGCAGCCCGGGGCCCTTTAAGCGGCTCCCGCCCACATTCACCCCAACAGATGGGCATACAAATCCTGGGAGCCACTGCCTGCGGAGATCGGGACGTGAGGCCGGGCTCTTTAACGGACCCTCTGCCGTACCCACCCACAGGCGGGCATGGGACGCTCCTGAGCTCAGCCCACAGGCAGGCATGGGACCCTCCTGAGCTCAGCCCACAGGCGGGCATGGGACCCTCCTGAGCTCAGCCCACAGATGGGCATGGGACCCTCCTGACCTCAGCCCACAGATGGGCATGGGACCCTCCTGAGCTCAGCCCACAGGCGGGCATGGGACCCTCCTGAGCTCAGCCCACAGGCGGGCATGGGACCCTCCTGAGCTCAGCCCACAGGCGGGCATGGGACCCTCCTGAGCTCAGCCCACAGATGGGCATGGGACCCTCCTGAGCTCAGCCCACAGACGGGCATGAGACCCTCCTGAGCTCAGCGCCGGTGCTGCCCCCCCTCCCCCAGCTCACAGCCCTGCCCCCCTGTAAGCCCCCTCCCCTGCCATACGTGCCCAGTCAATGCCACCTGTGCTCCTGCCCTCTGCGAGGACGTCCTTCCTTCCCGGGACCTGCCTGTCCCCACCAGCAGGGGCCTGTCCCCGGCTTCCAAGTGCCCCCTGCCTTGGACAAGGGGACGTGACCCCCGTCAGGTCACAAGGGGCAGCCAGTCCTGGGGGGTGGGGGATGGGTGTCCCCAAACACCTGTATGAATAGGTGGGCTGTGGCGCTTTCACCTCCGGCCGAGCCCCTCGGCGACGGTCAGGGGGCCCGGGGGGGCTAGTCCACGCCCAGGTTAGCCGCCCGCCTCCCCCCCCCATACTCAGGAAGCACAGGGGCCAGGCGGGAGGCAGGGGGGAGGGAGGAGCTGGTGAAGCGGAGATGGGGGGAGGGGGGGGTCCAGGAGGGGCACCCAGTCCCAGCCACTGACCTCCCTGGGCAACAACAGCTGTGTGCTCAGAGCACTACTACGTGCCAGGCCCGGGCACACATTCAGGCAGCAGGCGAACGATGACCGCGGTGCCAACAGCCCCCGTGGGGCCGGCTCGGCCCGGCACCCGTCTCCACTCAGCCGTTCGATGACACAGCGCAGGCGGCGAGGACCTCAGAGCCGGGTCCGAGCTGCTCGGCAAACACAGCGCAGCCGCCTCAGAACGGGCGCTTCGTGGGCACAGAGGGTCCCTCGGAGCAGCGACCTCTGAGTTGAGGTCAGAGCCAGCACCCTGGGCAGAGGGCATCCCGTGCAAAGGTCCTGGGGCTGGGTGCCCGCGAGGCCAGCGGGCAAGGTGAGAGAGCTGACAGGCGGCAGGGACCGGAGTCGGGGGTTATGAGCCCATTGGGAGTCACAGGGGGCTCTGAACAGGTGGTGTGGCTCATATGTATATATATTTATTTATTCACTAAAATGTATTTTTATTGATTTCATAGAGCAGTGGTTCTCAACCTGTGGGTCGAACGACCCTTTCACGGGGGTCGCCTAAGACCATCGGAAAACACATCTATAATTACATATTGTTTTGTGATTCATCACTGTGCTTTAACGATGTTCAATGTGTAACAATGAAATTGGGGGTCACCACAGCATGAGGGACTAACTGTATTAAAGGGTCACGGCATCAGGAAGCTTGAGAACCACTGTCACAGAGGAAGGGAGGGGGAGAGATAGAAACATCAATAATGAAAGTCATTGATCAGCTGCCTCCTGCACGCCCCCCGACCGGGGATCAAGCCCGCAACCCAGGCCTGTGCCCTGACCGGGGATCGAACCTGGGATCCTTCAGTCCACAGGCCGATGCTCTACCCACTGAGCACACTGGCCAGGGCTGGCTTCTATTTCAGATCGTGGGGGCTGGGGTGAGACAGGGGCCGGAACGGAGAGCCTGTGGGCTGGTGTGTCCTCAGACCCAGCGCTGGCGGCTGGGGGACAGGGATGTGACAGGCGTGGGGGGCTGGGCTGAGCTCACTCTGAGATTTACAAGCCCTGGGGGTACCCTACATCCCTCAGAGCTGGCCAGCCAGGCTCACGATGGGGGTGACCTTGGATGGCCCCGGTGACCTTGGGAATTCTCCGCTGGCCACTCCTCGCACCGCTCAGGGCTGTGACCCTCAATCCAGAGGCCCCCTCCTCGGGGTGGGGGGGTCCCCGAGGCCCAGCAGGCGGCCCCAGCTCGGCCCTGCGACATGCCTCACCTTGGTGGCTTGTCCCAGCCACCCGGCTGGGCAAAGAGCTCTCAGCCAGGGGGAGTCACCGCTGTGTCTGCCCCCGACCCCCAGCCCTGGCCTCGGGTCGGGCAGGTCCTGGGCACACGGCAGGGCCCACCCCCCTGGCACGGGCACCACACGAGCCCACCTCACACCACACGCGCCCGCCGGGGCCCTGGCCTGGAACAGCTGTGAGCTAAGAGGACAGCGCGATCCAACCGCGAGTCACCGCCGCCCCTGGGACAGGACCAGGGCCTCGCCCGCAGCGCCCGGAGCAGCCGCCGGTGAGGACACGCGGACCCAGAGCTCGCCCTGCCCGCCAGCTGCTCCCTCACCTGCAGGCTCCGCAGGTCACGGGCGACCTCCCCCTGAGGGCATAGTCCCCCCAGGAGCACATCGGGCACCCGGCCCAGCCCGCCTCTGCCTCCCAACACCATGGTGCCCACCAGGCCCCTGCCACCCTGCGGACAGCCCAGCGGTCGCACCCACCGGGCGGGGGGCCCGGAGCGGGACCTGCCCCGGCCCATGTGCGTGTCCGTGCGCGCGTGTGTCTCCGCCTACGTGGGCTGCACCGCGGAACAGCCAAAGCCCGAGGCCCCAGACGGCCCGAAGACCAGCCGCGGGCTCATCAGGGCGTCTCCCTCCCTCCCCACGCGGGGCCGGCCCGTGGCTCCCAGGAAGAGAGCTTTCAGGGGAGGAGGTGATCCTGGACCCGCGCAGCACAGGGACCCCCAGGGGGAATGGGGGGCTGCGTCCTGCGGTCTCCCCTCTGCAGGGCTAGCCCGACCCCCAGACCAAGGGGCCTCCGGGGGCGTTAGGGGCACTGCCCAGGGCACAGCACCTGCACCGGCGTCTCGAGGCGGCCCCACCTTCCTACACTCAGCCCGGCACTGCCAGCCAGACCCACGCGGCTTGCCTCCCGCCCCACCCCGCCCCGCACACGTGTGGGCAGACAATGGGGCCCACAGATCTGGAGCTGGGCCCCAGAGGCGTGCAGACGCCCCGAGCTGCCTGCTGTCCACGCAGCCTGTCAAGTTCAAGGAGCCGCCAGGCCCCACGGCCAGGGAGGCGGCCAGGGAGGCGGGGACAAAGGCCTCGCAGGCAGCCCACCGCCCGCTCCTGTGAGGGCAGAGCTGCTGCCGCCTGGGCTGGTCCTGCCCGTACACAGACCCCGGCCCCCAGCGGTGCCCACGCCCCTGGCGGACGCCCTGCGGCTGTCCCGGCCTGGCGGCTGTGCCCAGGGGACGATGCCAGGGGTCCACCCGCAGGGCCACCTGAGGGCTGGCAGACACACACGTCTTCCTTGTGCAAACGAGTAGGAAGTGAGGAAACCCAGCCAGCGCCTTGGGGGCCTGTCCACACCCCAGGGCCACGCTCACCCCAACTCCAGCCACTGCGGGCGGCCCACAGCCCAGCTGAGGGGGCCCCGGGGAGCCCAGGCTGTGAGTGGTCCCCAGGGGCTGCGGGCGGCCCCCAAACCATGCCCCCCCTCCCCGGGCCCCCAGGACCCTCCTGTCGTCGCTGGTCCCCAGAACTGCCGCTGGCTCCAGAGCTGCAGCGGTCAGTGGCCCAGCGGGAGCGGCGGCGGTGGGGGCGCAGGTGGCCCCCACCCTATGGCCCCAGACACAGCCCCGGGGGCCCAGCCGGGAGCCCAGCCGGGAGGCCAGACAGACCCCAGGGCCGGTCCAGACCCGCCCCGCCCCGCACACCCGCCCCTTCTGCACCCGGGTCGCTGGGCTGGGGACACCGGCCGGCTCCCCTGGGGTCCCCTCCTTCCAGCCGCACCAAGTGGGGAGCCAGGCTGCGCGCGCCGCTCCCACACCCGGCCCCGCCCGCGCCTGAGCGCAGGAGACCTTCCCGGCCGCTCCCCGCGCTCCGGGCGCCACGGTCCCGGCGGGTCTCCGTCTCCGCAGCGCCGGCCGCCGTCGGGGTCCGAGGGGGGTGCCCGTCCCCAGGGCCCGGGCGCCGCGCACGGCGTTCCCCGCCCCGACGCTGCGCGCTCCGGCCGCTGCGCCTCGGCCTGTCCGGCCCCTCCCGGCCCCTCCCGGCCCCGGGCCCCCCCGGCGGATCCGCCCGCAGCGCCTACCGTGCGGGGAGCGGGGCGCGGGGCGCGGGGCTCGGCTGCGGCGCTTCCCGGGCGCAGGAAATGCCAGAGGACTGAGCCCAGCGCGAGGAGGAGGGAGGGAGCGGGAGGAGGAGGGAGGGGCGCGGAGGGAGGAGGGAGGGGCGGCCGCAAAACCCGGGCGGGATCGCCAGGAGCAGGAGCGCAGGGATCCCAGGCCCTGCCAGCTCTCAGCCTGCCCGGCCTCCCCTCTCCCGGGACCCCCCTCCCTGCCTCCCCTCTCCCGGGACCCCCCTCCCTGCCTCCCCTCTCCCGGGACCCCCTCCCTGCCTCCCCTCTCCCGGGACCCCCCTCCCTGCCTCCCCTCTCCCAGGACCCCCCTCCCTGCCTCCCCTCTCCCGGGCGCGCTCTGGGGCGCACACTCGCCTTTGCGGATGCGGAGGACTCCTCCTGAGCAGGCGAAGACCCTCCCCTGCGGCTGGGAGGAGGGGAGCCAGGTGGTGCCCGGCCTCTCACGCCTGAACCTGCTCGGGCCTCTCCAGGCAGCAGTGACTCTCTCCCCACTTCCCGGGCGGGGAAACTCAGGCCCAGGTGGTCAGCGGCAGAGCTGAATTCAGGCCGGGTCCCTGACTCCTAATTGGGCGCTGGGCTTGGTGCTCTGGGCAGCAGGGGTGACCTGGGGGTTTGGCCAGGGTCCCAGCCTGGTCCCCGCCGCCCTCCATGCCGCCCTCCATGCCACCCGAGGGCAAACCCATCCCAGGGAGCAGCCTGCGGGCTTCGCCAGACACCCGGGGGCAGCTCCGAGCCCTTCGCCCCCAGTCGCAGCCCTTTCCTGGCGGAGGCTGCGCTCAGCCCCAGGAGGCCCCGGAACGCAGGCGCTAATGATAGAAATGGTGTGATGGCCCTTGGCCGGTGGCTCAGTGGTTAGAACGTCGGCCCGCCCACCGAGGGGCCATACGTTTGATTCCGGTCAAGGGCACGTACCTGGGTTACAGGTTCAAATCCCCGACCCCAGGCAGAGCGTGAGGTGAGCAGGAGGCAACCAATGGTGTCGACGTTTCTCTCTCCCCCGTTTTCCCTCCCTTCCACTCTCTCTGAAAGTCCATGGAGGATTAAAACGCGGTGCATTTATCGCTAGACCAGCGCGTGCCTGGCCCCAGCGTCCCCGCTTTCCAGGCCTGACTCCTCGCGTCCCCTCCCTGCCCAGAGGCGGGTCCCCGTCTCCACGCCTCCTCCAGGCTCAGGGCCCAGCTCCAGGCCAGGCAGCTGGAGCGGCCGAGGCAGGACCCCAGGCCAGGGTCTGCTCGCAGGCAATGGGGCTGTCCCCGGGTGCAGGGGGGCTGGGCGTGACCAGGAGGCCTGTCCTCCAGCCGGTCCGTGACCTCGGACCCCTGCCGTGGTGCAGGAGGGGGCGTGGGCCGAGCAGAGAGGCAGCGGACCTGGGGTGCCCCCCCGCCCCCGCCGGCCTGTGAGGTGATGTGTCCGGGGCTGAGTCACCGTCAGGTGTGGGCATGAGTAACAGCTGCTGCTGCTGTTTTCTCTTCTCCCGGGAAACCCGGCCTCCAGCTGCAATCCCCCGCGCGGCCTCTGGGTGGCGCTGGCACCGCCTGGGCTTCTGACCAGCCTGCTTCCCGATGGCTCTGTCTCCTCTGTCCCTGTCCCTCTGTCCATCTCTCTGTCCATCTCTCTGTGTCTCTGTTCATCTCTGTCCATCTCTCTGTCCCTGTCCCTCTGTCCATCTCTCTGTCCATCTCTCTGTCCCTGTCCCTCTGTCCATCTCTCTGTCCACCTCTCTGTCCCTCTGTGACTGTCTCTCTCACGCACACAGGTCCTTCAGATCCACACGTCTCAGCCCCTGACTCAGGCTCACATCCGGTAGTAACAACAACGGTGTAATGTAGTAGAGTTTCCCACCTCCCTTTTTAAAAATATATACTTTTATTGATGTCAGAGAGGAAGGGAGAGGGAGATAGAAACATCAATGATGAGAGAATCATTGATTGATCCATCGGCTGCCTCCAGCACACTCCACACCGGGGATGGAGCCCGCAACCCGGGCCTGTGCCCTGACCGGGACTCAAACCCTGACCCCTGGTTCCTAGGTCGACGCTCAACCCCTGAGCCCCGCCGGCCAGGCTCCCACCTCTCGGGGCAGCAGAGCTGGGGGACAGGCCGCGCACCTGCCTGGGCTGGAAGGCGCTCAGGCCGGGGGGCTGCGTCCTGGGGGAGCTGGACCACGCGGTGCTGAGCCCAGAGCTGCTCGCGGGGACAGAGCCAGTCCTTGGAGGTGGCCTCGGGGCCGGCCGGCCGCAGCCTCCCTCTGGCCCTCCTGTGGGGCCAGCGCCCACTTGGCATTGAGGAGGGTGCAGGGCCCAGGTGGGTGTTGCCGTGAGGTGGGGTGACAGGCCTGGGAAACCCCTCATGATAACAGAGAAACGCCCGGAGGAGCGGACAGGACTCTCCGCTGAGGCTGCGGGTTCTCCCAGCCTTGGGCTCCTGCAGGGCCGCCCGGAGCCCAGCGGGACCACCTGGCCCTGGGCCACCTGCCCCTGGGCCACCTGCCCCTGGACCACCTGCCCCTGGGTCACCTGCCCCTGGACCACCTGCCCCTGGACCACCTGCCCCTGGGCCACCTGCCCCTGGACCACCTGCCCCTGGACCACCTGCCCCTGGGTCACCTGCCCCTGGGCCACCTGCCCCTGGACCACCTGCCCCTGGGTCACCTGCCCCTGGGTCACCTGCCCCTGGACCACCTGCCCCTGGGTCACCTGCCCCTGGACCACCTGCCCCTGGGTCACCTGCCCCTGGGTCACCTGCCCCTGGACCACCTGCCCCTGGACCACCTGCCCCTGGACCACCTGCCCCTGGGTCACCTGCCCCTGGGTCACCTGCCGCCTCGTCTCTGAGTAGAGCAGCATCAGACTCAGGGGCTGGGACTCCGCCAGAGGGGCTGGCGGCCGGGCTCGTGGGCACAGCCCTCCAGTGGCTGCCTCGGTCGCCCGTGGGCAGTCCCCTGTGTGTCTCCAATCTCCCTCTCTTTTCGACCCTTTCACAGGGGTCGCCTGAGACCATCCTGCATATCAGATATTTACATGACGATTCATCACAGCAGCAACATGACAGTTGTGAGGTAGCAACGAAAATAATGTTATGGTTGGGGGTCCCCACAACATGAGGAGCTGTGTTAAAGGGCCGCGGCGTGAGGAAGGTTGAGAACCACTGCGCTATCAGGTCACAGGGTCCACCGAGCGCCCTTCACTTCACCGTTTGCAGAGACCTACGTCCCAGCGAGGCCACGCGGACAGGGCTGGGGGTTGGGGCCGGATGCAGGCCCGGGGGTGGGGGGTGCGTGTCTGCAAGGGCCCTGGTTTCTTGGCAGCACCTTCCCTGCCCCCTCGGCCTCCCCTTCCCTCTCCAGGCCCAGGGCCAGGCCCCTCCTGAGACAGGGGCGTGGGGGATGCTTAGGCCGGAACCAGGGGGGGCCCCCTTTGGCAGGCCTGCCAAGTACTCCCGGGTCCCCTGGTGGGCAGGGTGGAGAGTGGACCCTCTTTCTTCAGGGCCCCCTGGGCTTCTGCTGCTTGCTGGGGCTCTTGCAGAGTGCACCCCCTTTTTTAGAAAGCCCCCCTCAAATCCAGGATGAGGTTCTCTGTTTATGCTTAATGGCCTCTGGGCACCCACTGCTCTGCATCCTGTTCTGCTGTGAACCGGCCCGAACAGGCTCCACGCTCACTTACGCTAGGGTGTGAGTGGCTGCCGCTAGCTTATCTTGCATCATCCATTCGGAAGCTTTGCGCCCTCGCAGGAAACGAAAGCTTATCTTGATCCAGAAGGAATGTCTGACACTCCCCTCCTCCCTCAGAGATAACTGTGGACGAGGGTGGAGGTCGGGATCCTCACCCAGGGAGCGAGGCTCCATTCGAGTAGCACCCCGCAGGTGCACACCTCGCCCAGCCTCAGGCCCCTGCAGGACGGAGACGTTCATCACACCGTCTGCTCTGCCCAGGGTCTAGGGGACCGGACGACAGAGGCCTGTGAGGCGCAGGGCCCTGGGCCTGGTCAGGGTGCCGAGTTCCGGTGCCAGGGAGGGCCCGGTCCCTCACCACAATCCCCGCCAATCCCCTCCCTCGGGTTCGGCTCCGGGTCCATGGGTGGTCACGGTCGCCTCGGCTCCGGCTGCCCAGCTGGGCACAGCTCTAGCCTCAGCTCTCCCGCCCCCGAGCCCCACTGCGGGCTCCTCCCACCCCACCTGTCCCCTGTCCCCACAGTGACCCCTGCTGGGCAGAGAGGAAGTTGCTGGGGGAGAAATGGGGAAGCAGGTAAAACCATCCCCTCCCCTGGGCCAGAGCAGGGGGCTGGGGCTGCCCCGGGGGCCAGAGCCAAGGTGGGGCCTCCACAAGCCGAGGAGAAGAAAGACGGGGCCTGGACCACGTTCCCCCGACGGCCTCGGGGCAGCCCCCCTGCCCGCACCTCGGTCTCGGACGCCCAGCCTCCAGGCTGTCGGAGAATAAATGCCTGTCTGTCAGTGCCCATCTGCGGCGCTGGTGCGGCAGCCCCGGGAAGTCAGACACGCCCATTGCGCAGGTGGGAAGATGAGGCCTCCGGGGCTCTGGTGAGGGTCTCAGGTGCGCTCAGAGCGGAGGCAGGTGGAGAGCAGGTGTCGGCAAGGCACTGAGGTCGGGCAGGGATTGGCCAAACCAAAGGATGCCCGTCTCCATCGTGGAGGAAGGGAGCGATGGCTCAGGTGTGGAGAGAAAGGGTTAGGGGGGCTGGGGAGGGGCTCACCAGCTGGGGATCCGGCCAGGCCTGGGGGACCCAGGATCTCCCCACCTCCTCCGGGGAGGCCCCTGCAGCTTCCTGTCTGGCCCTGCCCCCCATCCATCCAGCTCTCCCTGCAGGAGCTCTGGCTGGACCGCGGAGGCTAGGTGGGCCGGGCTCTCCCCAGCCCTCCTTCCCGGGTTTGGTGCGAAGTGGCTCGGCCCTGCACACACAGCCGCCAGCTCGGGGCTGGCACCGAGGCCTCCGCTGAAGTTGGCACAGCCCTCGCCGACCCCGTGGGGCGGCTGTAATTTGAAGCAGCTGACGGGCGTCGGTGCCAGGAGCCTGTGCCACCTGGCTTTCTCCTTCACACCTGGCAAGGACGGCCAAGACCAGGCCCGTGGCAGCCGCGGCTGCAGGGTGCCCACGACAGCGACGGGTGGCCCTGGGGCCTGGACAGCGGGCACCGCGTCTGTGGCCGTGGGCTCCGTGGGCTCCGGCCCAGGACGGGCACATCGAAGGGCGAGGTGAGCAGCTGTGCCCTGAAGGCTCCGTGTGGCTCTGGGGGCGGGGCCTGGGCCGCCATATGTCAGTCTGGGACGGGCAGGAGGAGCAGGTCCCTCACGGCCCCCGGCTCCCGGGTGGGCAGGGGTCGGACTGACATGTGTGTGACAAGGACGAATGACGTGCCAGCCAAGGACGGCCGCCCGGAAGCTGCTCCTGACTCAGCTGAGGCGTGAGGCTCGCCAGCTGGGATCCAGGCTCCGAACAGCCTCAGGGCTTATCCGGGTCACCCTGGCGCTGGGCACCCTGGCGCTGGGCACCACGCAGGCTTCTGTGTCTGGCAGCATCAGGGGTGTCCACTGTGGGGCCACGCGCCCCGAGCCCAGCGCCTTCTCTCTACCTCGCCCGTGGGCACCGAATCGTGTGCCAACCAGCCTTCCGGCGACGCCTGCTCACCCGAGACTCACATCTGTCGGCTCTCAAAGGACTCAGGGGCTGAGCATCAACCCATGAACCAGGAGGTCAGGGTTCGATTCCCGTCAGGGCACAGGCCTGGTTGTGGGCTCCATCCCCAGTGGGGGCCTGAAGGAGGCAGCGGATCAGTGATGTTTCTCTATCATCCATGTAGCTCTCTCTCTCCCTCTCCCTTCCTCTCTCTCTAAAAATCAGTAAAAGCATCTTTTTTAAAAAGGTGAGTAGACGAGGCCACATCAGAACTAAGGAATGTCCCATGAACCCCTGGCGGCCACAGCCAGCGCTCACAGCACCGTGTCCTGCCAAGCCGGGCACCCCGCACTCGGAGCTCATTTAATTCTCACAGAAGCGACCAGCGGGCGTGATGATTAACATCACGCTCCCATTTCACAGACGGGGAAAGTGAGGCAGGGGAACAACACAGGCCCTTCCCAGGGAGGACGGGGATGTGAACCCAGGGGTGATATAATCTTCACCCCTGAGCAGGCCCTGGTCTGACCCGCAGGCCCATGGAGGGTCCTGGACCGGCAGTGCGGCTCCAGCCAGCCTCCCTCTCCGTGGCCCCTGTGCCAGCCTCCCTCTCCCGTGGCCCCTGTGCCAGCCTCCCTCTCCCGTGGCCCCTGTGCCAGCCTCCCTCTCCGTGGCCCACGCCAGCTCGTTACATAAACACCAGAGAAGACAGTGCCTGCCGGTGGGGCCGGGTCCCTGGGGGGCAGAGAGGCAGAGCCCCCCCCCCGCACCTGCATGGACCCACAGCTCCCCACTGACCTGAAGGCTGGGAGGGGGGGTCAGCACGCTGCCCCTGCAGTGCCCTGTGGGAGCCCCCAGAGCCGGGGACCCCAGAGCCTCGGTCCTGGGGCTGGCACCGCTCCCTCGTGATGCCAGGCCCCGACCCCCAGGCCGAAGGTCAGCTCCTCTCCGGGCAGACATCTAGGCTGGCACTGCCGGCCCTGGCACGGGGGTGCCCTCTGCACCCAGAGCACCCGATGCCTCTCGGCTTTGTCCCATGTGCCCCGCCGCCGGCCGGAGACTCAAATACCCCTTCCCCGTCTGTTTTCTGAAGAAAGTGTGTGGGCAAGGAAGGCAGACACGGGCGCTGACCAGGGGAGACGGGCTTCAGACCCTGAAAGGGACAACGGCGCTTACATCCCACCTACTGCCCACCTGCCCCCCCCCCCCCGGGGGATGGATCGCCGTCCCCTCCAGGGGGCGCTGGGCTGCGGCCCGGAGCCGGGGTGCAATGCAGCAGGGCCTGGGCTCTGCAGGGGGCATCGCGGGGCCCAGGGTGACCCGGCCTCTGCCCAGCGCCAGCCCCGGAACCTGACTCCTGCCGCCTGCCGCTCCGGCCCCAGCGCCCCCCCCCCCGCGGCCCCGGCGGCCCCTCCTCCAGGCCCAGCGCCCCCAGGCACTCACCGTGCAGCAGGGCATGAGGGCGGGCGGCTCCCCTCCAGGCTGGTCCTCACCGCAGCGGAGTCTCCGCTCAGCCCCGCGGTGACCGGTGACCCAGCGGCTCCGGCCGAGCTGGGGGACGCGAGGGGAGAGTGGGGGGGCCACGGGCAGGAGCTGCCAGGGCTGTGGAGTGAGTGAGGGCAGGACCGGCTCCCGGGTGTGAAGGAGACACGTGCCCCAGCGGGACGCACAACTGCCCCCCCCTCCCCCCGCCTGCAGTGTCCGCTCCAGCCGCTGCCGGCAGCACCGGCACCAGCAGCACCGGCACCGGCACCAGCAGCACCGGCACCGGCAGCACCGGCACCGGCACCAGCAGCACCGGCACCGGCACCAGCAGCACCGGCACCAGCAGCACCGGCACCGGCACCAGCAGCACCAGCACCAGCAGCACCGGCACCAGCAGGACCAGCACCAGCAGCACCGGCACCAGCAGGACCGGCACCAGCAGCACCGGCACCAGCAGCACCGGCACCAGCAGCACCGGCACCAGCAGCACCGGCAGCAGCAGCACCGGCACCAGCAGCACCGGCACCAGCAGGACCGGCACCAGCAGCACCGGCACCAGCAGCACCGGCACCAGCAGGACCAGCACCAGCAGGACCAGCACCAGCAGCACCGGCACCAGCAGCACCGGCGCCAGCAGGACCGGCACCAGCAGCACCGGCACCAGCAGCACCGGCAGCAGCAGCACCGGCACCAGCAGCACCAGCGCCAGCAGGACCGGCACCAGCAGGACCGGCACCAGCAGCACCGGCAGCAGCAGCACCAGCGCGGGCGCCTCCTCTCCTCCCGCCTCTGCCTCCGCCTCCGCGGGCCGCGGGCTGGGCGGGTGTGACCTGACTTCGGGAGGCGCCTCCCCCCGGAGCTTGCTTCGGGTCAGAGTAAGGAACAAGCCCAGGAAGACCTCCTGCCGGGCACCCCGTGGCCGCCGTGGCCTCTCCCTCCAGGGGGTGGGGCAGAGCCTGAGGCAGAGAGGGTGGGCAGGCCAGGCCGCGGTCCCAGCAAATCCTGGGGGCAGGGACTCAGCAGAGTGCAGTGTCCCCCCAAATCCCCGGGACCAGCCCCCTCCCAGCACCAGCCCGCCCAGCCCAGCGCTGCTCACCCCTGCCCTGCCCACCTCCCTCCTGCTGCCCTGCGGGGCGGGGGTGGGGGTGGGGGGTCACCCAGGCGCTTGGGGGGGACACACTCTCCTCGTCTGGAGTGTCAGCGGCCGCCCCTGGTCCTCGGTGGGTGTCTGCCTCCCAGGGCCCGCCGCTCCCTGACCCACTCCGCTGCCCGCCCCCGGCTGCCGCGCCCAGGGCGGGGGTGCTCAGAGGGGCGGCCTGGGTGCCCTGCGCCCTCTCACAGCAGGACCCTCGGACCCTCCCGCACCCCAATTCTCACATCGAGGTGGAGGCAGAAAGCCCAGAAGGTCCACGGCCTGGGCTTGTCAACATCTCCCAGAGCTGCTGGTGGGACCCCCACCTCCGCAGGTCCCTCACCTCTCTGTACCTCAGTTTACCCAACCTCATGAAGATGGGCTCATACCCCCCTCCCCCGGCAGTCTTACTGGGCACCGGGCAGTCCCGGCCGATACAGCAGCGCGTGAGCCCCGCCCCCCTGAGTGACCTGCCAGGCCGGCTACGTGTGCGCACGGCCGGGAGGAGCATGGAGGGCAGGCAGGGCCCCGAGATGTGCAGCGTGGACGAGGGTGGGCGGCTCTCTTCCTCCCTCCTTTTTCCGTCTTTGGCAAGGAGTTGGGGTGCTGAGGAGGAGGAGGAGGAGGAGGAAGATGGTGATGGTGGTGATGGTGGTGGTGATGGTGGTGATGGTGGTGGTGATGGTGATGGTGATGGTGGTGAAGATGGTGATGGTGATGGTGGTGAAGATGGTGATGGTGATGGTGATGGTGGTGATGATGGTGATGGTGATGGTGGTGGTGGTGATGGTGGTGATGGTGGTGATGGTGATGGTGGTGATGGTGATGATGGTGATGGTGATGATGGTGATGATGGTGATGGTGATGGTGATGATGGTGATGGTGATGGAGATGGTGGTGATGGTGATGGTGATGGAGATGGTGGTGATGGTGATGGTGGTGATGGTGGTGATGGTGATGGTGATGGTGGTGAAGATGGTGATGGTGATGATGATGGTGATGGTGATGGTGGTGATGGTGATGATGGTGATGGTGATGATGGTGATGGTGGTGATGGTGATGGTGATGGTGGTGATGGTGATGGTGGTGATGGTGATGGTGGTGGTGGTGATGGTGATGGTGGTGATGGTGATGGTGGTGATGATGGTGATGGTGATGGTGATGGAGATGGTGGTGATGGTGATGGTGATGGTGGTGATGGTGATGGTGATGGTGATGGTGATGGTGATGGTGGTGATGGTGATGATGGTGATGGTGATGGAGATGATGGAGATGGTGATGATGGTGATGATGGTGATGGTGATGGTGGTGATGGTGATGGTGGTGATGGTGGTGATGGTGGTGATGGTGATGGTGATGATGGTGATGATGGTGATGATGGTGATGATGGTGATGGTGATGGTGATGGTGATGGTGATGATGATGATGGTGATGATGGTGATGATGGTGTTCATGATGATATAATACAGCGGTTCTCAACCTGTGGGCCGCGACCCCTTTGGGGGTTGAACGGCCCTTTCACAGGGGTCACCTAAGACCATCGGAAAACACATATATAATTACATATTGTTTTGTGATTAATCACTATGCTTTAATGATGTTCAATTTGTAACAGTGAAATTGGGGGTCACCACAACATGAGGAGCTGTATGAGAGGGTCGCGGCATTAGGAAGGTTGAGAAACGCTGATATAATACATCAACATGGCGTGAGGCAGCATCACTGACCCGGGCTCTCCTAGAGGCCGAGTGGGTCCCCCACTCCCGCTCCGAGTGGCAGCCGGAGCCACACTCATCCTTGAAAAGCTGCTCCCCTCCTGGCTGCCGGCCATGGGAGCCCACCTCCTCTGAACAGTTACCCTCACCCCCAGAGCACGGGGGGGATGCGGGGGGGGGGTCACACCGTGCGGGCAGGACTTTGGAGGGCAGCCACCCATCCAGCAAGGCTGCCGTGAGGGGCTGGCCCTCCCTGGAGCAGATGCCCAGTGGCCTCCTAACGAGCCACTAATGAGGAGGTGGCCTTGCCAGGCGGCTTGCTGGCTGCCCGGCTCCGTCTGTCTGCCCCGGGCTCCCCACAGAAGCCGCCAAATGTCCTTAATCGGCTCCACAGCCGCCCCCGCTCCTCCTGCGGGAAGCTCTGCCCGGCCATTAGCCCTGCGCCAGCCACCTGCGCCCGCGCTGGCCCCGGCCACCCTGGAGCTGCGGGCAGTGGGCTGAGACGGGCGGCTCACCGGAGCCCCCAGGCCGGTGCCCAGCAGCTCAGAGGAGGCCTGGCTCCCGGGGAACCGGGCCCCGTCAGGCCGGGCGGGCTCACTCCCACCAGGGGATTCAGAGCCGCATTGAACGTGCGGAACATTCCTCGCGTCCATCGGAAACTGAGCTCTCCCCCTTCTCAAAACATGGGCTCCCTGGGCCTGTTTCCCTCCAACAATAAAATAAAAAGGAGCAAAGGCCGAAACCGGTTTGGCTCAGTGGATAGAGCGTCGGCCTGCGGACTGAAGGGTCCCGGGTTCGATTCCGGTCAAGGGCATGTACCTGTGTTGCGGGCACTTCCCCAGTGGGAGATGTGCAGGAGGCAGCTGATCAATGTTTCTCTCTCATCGATGTTTCTTTTTTTTTTTTTTCTTTTAATTAAATCTTTATTGTTCAGATTATTACATTTGTTCCTCTTTTTTCCCCCCATAACTCCCCTCCTCCCAGTTCCCGCCCCACCCTCCGCCCTCACTCCCCACCCACTGTCCTCATCCATAGGTGCACGATTTTTGTCCAGTCTCTTCCCGCATCTCCCACACCCCTTTCCCCCCCAAGGATAGTCAGTCCATTCCCTTTCTATGCCCCTGATTCTATTATAATCAACAGTTCATTCTGTTCATCAGATTATTTATTCACTTGATTCTTAGATTCACTTGTTGATAGATGCATATTTGTTGTTCATAATTTGTATCTTTACCTTTTTCTTCCTCTTACTCTTCTTAAAGGATACCTTTCAGCATTTCATATAATCCTGGTTTGGTGGTGATGAACTCCTTTAGCTTTTCCTTATCTGTGAAGCTCTTTATCTGACCTTCAATTCTGAATGATAGCTTTGCTGGGTAAAGTAATCTTGGCTGTAGGTTCTTGGCATTCATCACTTTGAATATTTCTTGCCACTCCCTTCTGGCCTGCATAGTTTCTGTTGAGAAATCAGCTGACAGTCGTATGGGTATTCCCTTGTAGGTAACTGAGTTTCTTTCTCTTGCTGTTTTTAAGATTCTCTCTTTGTCTTTTGCTCTTGGCATTTTAATTATGATGTGTCTTGGTGTGGTCCTCTTTGGATTCCTTTTGTTTGGGGTTCTCCGCGCTTCATGGACCTGTAAGTCCATTTCTTTCACCAGGTGGGGGAAGTTTTCTGTCATTATTTCTTCAAATAGGTTTTCAATATCTTTCTCTCTCTCTTCTTCTGGCACCCCTATAATTCTGATGTTGGTGCGCTTGAAGCTGTCCCAGAGGCTCCTTACACTATCCTCGCATTTTTGGATTCTTTTTTCATTTTGCTTTTCCGGTTGGGTGTTTTTTGGTTCCTTGCATTTCAAATCATTGACTTGATTCTTGCGCTCCTCTGGTCTGCTGTCGGGAGTCTGTATAATATTCGTTATTTCAGTCCGTGTATGCTTAATTTCTAGGTGGTTCCCCAATATACGATCGAGGGTCTCATTAGTTTTCTTGTAGATCTCATTAAGTTTATCGGCGGCTTCTAAACAGTTCTTGAGAGACCTTAAAAGTGTGGTTCTGAACTCTAGATCTTCCATTGACAATTTTGTCCTGTTTCTTTGTCTCCGCATTTTGTTATGCTTCCTTGGTGCACCCCCTAGTGGTCTTTGTGCGCAGTCTTATAAACCTTGATTGTTGTAGCTAATTCCAGGGAGGGTTTGACCTCCAGGCCAAGTGGCTATGAGAATCAGCTGTGTCAGCAGTGAGAGAACTTCTGTCCTCTAGGGAGGTGCTAATCTAGCCTTTGCCTGAGGCTATCCGGCAAATGCCTCTGTGCAGGGCTTGGGCAGGGCAGGTCGCACAGGATCAATAGGGTGGGCCGGAGAGAGCAGTTATGGAGGCTCTCAGTCCTGTCCCCAGGGGCTCTGCCTCTCTGAGTCCCAGCACCCGCTGCAAAGCTTGGAGAGAAAGCTGCACTCGCTCTGACCGAAGCCAGACAGTCCCGCTTCTCCCGTTTGAGTCTGGGTCCCTAAAGACTCGCCCGGATCTGGCGCTCAGAGTCTGCGACTCCCTCCCGATTGAAAACGCCAACCGCGCCCTCGGCCGCCGCCAGCCCGCTCCGCGCACTCCGCACCTCAGAATTTGACTTCAGCACTGCGCCTCCTCTGAGTGTCCGTATGCGTTTCTCTTTCCTCCTAGTTGTAGGACTTCCACTCAGCCAGCGTTCCTGTGGTTCTGGGTGATGTCCGTTCCGTCTTTTGGTTTCACTTTTGAAGTAGTTGTTCAAAGCAGCAAACTCTGGCCTTAACCTATGCCGCCATCTTGGTTCTCCCCTCATCGATGTTTCTAACTCTCTATTCCTCTCCCTTCCTCTCTGTAAAAAATCAATAAAATATAAAAAAAAAAGATTTAAAAAAAAAAAAAAGCAGCAAAGGACCAGTTCATCTTGCTCTCCGTTTTGGAGAACGGCAGTGGTGTGGGGAGGAGCCGCCGGCTCAGGTGGCAGGCGACAGCAGACAGCCTCCGCCCGTGGCCTGGCGACCTCGGGAGGCCGGTCTGACATCCTGGCGGCCGGAGTCTGAATTTTAAAGTGCAATTTCCGACCTAACCAGTCTGGCTCAGTGGATGGAGCGTCGGCCTACGGACTGAAAGGTCCCAGGTTCGGTTCCGGCCAAGGGCATGTACCTGGGTTGCGGGCACATCCCCAGTGGAGGCAGCTGATCGATGTTTCTCTCTCATCGATGTTTCTAACTCTCTATCCCTCTCCCTTCCTCTCTGTAAAAGTCAATAAAATATATTTTTTTAAAAAATAGCCGAAACCGGTTTGGCTCAGTGGATGGAGCGTCGGCCTGGGGACTGAAAGGTCCCAGGTTCGATTCCAGTCAAGGGCATGTACCTGGGTTGCGGGCACATCCCCAGTGGGGGATGTGCAGGAGGCGGCTGATCGATGTTTCTCTCGCATCGATGTTTCTGACTCTCTGTCTCTCTCCCTTCCTCTGTAAAAAATCAATAAAATATTTTAAAAAATAAAAATAAATAAAATAAAATAAAATAAAGTGCAATTCCCGATGACTAAGCGCTGGCGACCAGGGAAAAGGGCCCGTCCCAGTGGATGCCAGCCCGTGCCCATCTGCAGGCCTGCGGTACCCGGGCTGGCCTCCGGCCCAGGGACTGACGAGGGCCTGCCCTGTGCGCCCGGGGGGCTCGGGGCTGAGCAGGGCCCGTCCCCCCTGGAGAGGCCACGAGGTCTCAGGCCTGAGGGTGTTTGGAGGCGCTGGGCCTCTTCTCAAAGCCCCGCCCTGGCGCCCGAGGGTGGTCACATGCAGGCCAGGGGGGTGGGGGGGGCAGGCGGGGGGCCCTCCGGCCGCAGGGGGAGGCAAGGACACCAGGCCAGCGCCTCCCTGGGCGCAGAGCAGTTTTCCTCCAGGCCCCACATCCGTTCGCTCAAGCCTTCGGCTCCTGCCGGGGCTGCTGCACCCTGAGCGGTGCCCAGAGCTGGGCGCGGAGCCAGCCCCTAAGGGGCAGCCCGGGGCCCTCTCCTGGGGGGGGGGGAGTGCCACCCACGGTGCCCTGGACGGAGAAGCCAGCGCCACAGCCAGTGTGTCCACGGCTCTGTCCTGTGGACGCCCCACAAGCCACAGCCAGGTCCCCTCCACGGTGACGTCACCGACAGCCCGGACTGCACCCGAGGGTCCAAGCCCAGCTCCACGTGGTGGCCTGGGAGGGGGCACCTTCGGGTGATTAGGTCTTGAGGTCCGATGCTGGGCTCCGTGGGGACAGGCCACACGGAGCGTCCCCCTGGCGCTCTGCCCAGTGCCCAGCACGATGTTTGTGGGTGTGAGGGGTTGCGAGGGTCTGGGATGGCTGCCCTCTGCCCTCTGGGCTCTGCAGGGAGCCACCTAGGCCTCCCCACCCCACATACCCTCAGGCTCCAGGTCAGGGGTCAGGACTGGGCAGGCCAGGAAGGTTCCAGAACCGAAGACCCACTGATCAGACTCCACCCAATTTCAGCCGCATCATCGTACACGGAGGAGCGGAGAACATTTCCTCCCGGTGTCACAGGACAGACGGACACAAGGATCGACGCCCGTGGCTGGGGAGGAGGCCCGAGCGCCAGGCCGCAGCAGCAGCTGGGGGTGCTGAGCCGGGCAGGCTGGGCACACGGAGCTCCATCCCAGACGGGAGCGGCGTCCTGTCGCTGCCACCCTGCGGGTCAGGACTGGCCCTCAGTGCCCCCGGGACCCGGAGGACCGGCCGCTCTGCCCATGCTGTGGGGCGGCCTGCTAGGGGCGCCCAGCCGGAGCCGTGCCAGCAGGACGGAGCCCAGCCCGGGCCCGCCCGGCCAGGAACAGGACGCAGCTCGGTCAGCCGGGCTCAGGCTGGCGCCCCACACCCCAGACTCCCCATCTGTCTGGGCAGCTCTGCGGACCACACGCCCCAGACCCTGCCCGCCTGTCCCCACAGGCACACACAGGGGGCCCTGCAGACATCTCCTGGGGCGGGAGGCTGGGCGGACCCTTGGCACCCCTCCTCTGAAACTGCCCGCCCCCCGCACCCCAATCTGGCCTTCCAGGAAGGAGGCCACACCCTCCTAGGGGTCTGGCAGGAACCATTAGACCAGCGGTTGTCAACCTGTGGGTCCCGACCCCTCTGGCGGTTGAACGACCCTTTCACAGGGGCCGCCTAAGACCACCCTGCAGATCAGACATTTACATGACGGTTCATCACAGCAGCAACATGACAGTGATGAAATAGCAACGACAATAACTTTATGGTCGGGTCACAACAGGAGCTGTATTTAAAGGGCAGAAGGTGGGAGACCCACTGCGTTAGGACAGAGGCTCCCACAGCCGAGCCTCCCCGCTCACCACCCCCTTGGCTGGAACCTCCAGGCTCAGGCGCCGTCTGGGAGACGAATGGGGGGGGGGGGGGGGGCGGCTGGAACCACGCGGTCTGGTCCCGGGGCGGAGACACCGCGAAGGTGGCGTCTCGGGGTGAAGCGCTCCCCGGCCCGTTCCCAGCGTCCCTCCTGCCCGGACAAGAACCAGCCCGGACTCCTGGTGAGAAGGCGGCCTTTAGGGGCAGCCCCGGCCGCGGTGCTTGGGGGCCGCGTGGCGCACGGAGTCTTCATTTGGGGAAAAACGGGCATTTCCTCGGGTCTCGGTTAAAAGCAGACGTGGCTGGAAGGTCTGCGCCGAGGTCTCCCTGGGGGTCCGAGCGGGTGGGGTTCTCTCTTCAGTGTGTCCGTGGGGCTCGCAGGTCAGGACAACGACCCCAACTGCCTTTTTTTAAATCAGAAAACACGTAAGATGAATCACACTGTGAACGCTGAGCAGCTCGGCTGTCACACCTCTGTCTGTCCGTCCGTCTGTCCGTCCGTTTGTCCGTAGGAGCCCAGGGAAGGCTGGCCGGGCGGGGTCTGCGGGGCTGGGGCTGGGGGAGGGGTGAGCGGAGGATTCCGGGAGGGGGGTGCGGGTGGGGCTGGGGCTGGGCAGGAGTGCCCTCCAGGCAGCAGGGTGACCAGAACGCTTGGTTCCCGGCCAGGGGGCCGGGGGTGGGGGGCGCCCCTTGCCCTTCTGCAGTGACCCCACTTTGGATGCAGCTGGTGGGGAAGCAGCCCCACCTGGTGGCCAATGAGGAGACTGCGGGAAGGCCCTGGAGGCGGCCACCTGGGTTCTGGGACCTGCTGAGGCAGGGCAGGGTCGAAGGACAGCCCCCCAAGAGACTCCCTCATGCTCCCCTGATCTCTGTGGGGATCAGGAACCGGCTGTCACTCTGTCCACGGCCCTTGGGTCCCAGAGCGAGTGGAGTGGGGTGGGATGGGACAGGGTGGGATGGGGTCGGGTCCCACTGGGTCCTGGGAGGGCTGGGTGAGGGGTGAGGGGTGCGGGGTGCGGGGTGAGGGGTGTGGTGAGGGGGGAGGGGTGCGGTGAGGGGTGCGGGGTGCGATGAGGGGGGAGGGGGGAGGCGCGGGAACCCTACACGGTGCCCATGGGCAGGGCCAGCCCCCCGGGCCCCCGCGGGGCGCCGTCCCCCAGCGCCCTCTCCAGAACGGCCCGCAGAGGCTGGCGCTGCCCGGGCTGGCGGCCGGCCATGAAGTAGAGGAGCGGCCGGGCGGTGGGGGGGACGCAGGCCAGGAGGCCGGCCAGCGGCAGGAAGGGGGGCAGCAGGCTGAGCAGGGGCCGCAGGCTCCAGTAGAGGACGTAGGGCAGCCCGCAGAGCGCCAACAGCAGCGCCGAGCCCAGCACCGGGCCGAAGAAGCGGGGCCGCGGGCGCGACGAGCAGCAGGCCGCCCGGACGAGGAGGACGAGGCCGGCGCCGCAGGCCGCGCAGACCAGCGCCAGCAGCCAGGCCACGCTGGCCGCGTGGAGCCCCACGCAGGCCACCGGGCGCGCGCCCCGGCGCAGGAGGCCGCAGGCGTCGGCGGGCAGCAGCACGGCGGGCAGCGTCAGCGCCCAGAGCAGCCCGCACACCACGCCCGACGTGTGGCGCGGCCGGCAGCCCGCGTGGCAGGCGGGGAAGACCTCGGCCACGCACAGCTCCAGGCTGAAGGCCGCCAGCAGCCAGAGCCCCGCGGCGAAGGCCAGGAAGGTGACCGCGAAGTCCAGGGCGGCCCGCGCGCCCAGGGCGGCCTGCGCCACCGAGAAGGCCACCTGGCAGCCCAGGAACAGGACGTCGGCGGCCGCCAGGTGCAGCGCGTAGACGGCGAAGGGGCCCTTCCGGATGTGGAAGCCCAGGTGCCAGAGGACCAGCCCGTTGCCCAGCAGCCCCCCGAGGCCCACGGCCAGGGTGAGGTAGAAGACGGCGCTGGTGAAGGTGCGCCACAGCCCGAACATGGCGGCGGCGGCGGCGGCAGACACCTGGGAGGAAGCAGAGAGAGCTGCTGGCACTGGCGTGCCCTGGGGGGAGGCGGGCATGGCCCCCAGGTGCCAGGTGTCCCCGGCCGCCCTCCCGCCCAGGGCGCCCTCCCGGTGAATTCTGAGCCCTCGGCCTCACAGGCCTCTTTGCAAGAGGACAGGCAAGGCGGCCAGTGCCTCGGAGGCGGCCGGTGTGGCTCAGTGGATAGAGCGTCCGCCTGCAGACCAAAGGGTCCCGGGTTCGATTCCGGTCCAGGGCACATGCCTGGATTGCAGGCTCCTCCCTGGCCCGGGCCCTGGTCAGGGCGTGTTCAGAAGGCAACCACTTGATGTGTTTGTCTCACATCGATGTTTCTCTGTCTTTCCCTGTCTCTTCCACTCTCTAAATCAGCGGTTCTCAACCTGTGGGTCGCGATCCCTTTGGCGGTCGAACGACCCTTTCACAGGGGTCACCTAAGACCATCCTGCAGATCAGATGTTTACATGACGATTCATCACAGCAGCAACATGACAGTGATGAAGTAGCAACGACAATAATGTTATGGTTGGGTCACCCCATGAGGAACGGTATTGAAAGGGCAGAAGGTTGTGAACCACTGATGTACAGAGACACACAGACACAGGGAGCCAGTGAGAGCCAGATGGGGAGAGGCACACAGGCAGAGCCCACCTCACACCCCCAGGCACGTTTGCTGGCTGTGCCCCCACCGAGTCCCCGAGTCCCCTCCCACTTACCTGGGTCCCTCCTCCTGTGAGGCCCTGGGACCTCCCCCGTCAGCTCTGAGCCCCTGCCTCGAGCTCACCCCATGCGTCCTCACCGCTCTGTCCCTGTGGCTGGCCTGGCCCCCGGGGGGTCTCACCTGCCCCCCTTGGGCCTCGCCCCGAGGTCGGCACACAGGGGTCCTCTCTTGGGGGTGCAGTGAGCCAGGCTGGCCTCTGCTGTCGCGGGGTGACTGCGCTGTACCCCCCCCAGCTTCCGTTCCCCAGTATGTACCGAGGCAGCTGACCAGCCTCCTGGGCTGTCCTGGGGAATTGTGTATGGGGGGGCCCTGCTCCTGGACAGAGGTGAGGGGGCATGGGAGGTGAGGGAGGTGAGGGGGCGTGGGGGGGTCCAGGGGGTCCCCAGAGCTCTCGGGGGGTCACACCTGCCCCCACACCGGAGGAGGACCCGGGGCCCTGGCTTTAAAAACTGCCCTCAGCCCGGCCGGCGTGGCTCAGGGGTTGAGCGTGGACCCATGAACCAGGAGGTCACGGTCCGAATCCCGGTCAGGGCACAGGCCTGGGTTGTGGGCTCGGTCCCCGGTGTGGGGCGTGCAGGAGGCAGCCGTCAATGACTTTCTCCTCCTTCATGTTTCTCTCTCTCCCCCTCTCCCTTCCTCTCTGAAATCAGTAAGAAAATATGTTTTTAAAAACTGCCCGTCAGTTGGCTTCCCACCCTCCTGCCTCCCTCCCCGTCCCGCAATGTCCCTCCCCAGGGTTGCCGGACCGTCCTTGGGGGACTGTCCTCAGGGTCTCAGAGCCCAGCGGGGAGAGCGGGGTGCTCCTCACCTGGGGGCAGGTGTGGTCGCAGGGGCTCGGAGCTGCTCCCCTGCTGCCTGGCGCCTCTCAGAGCAGCTGGGGCCGCTGCGCTCATGGCTTTAATCCTCCCTCGCCCCCTGGGGCCCGCTGGCTGGGCCGTGTGCCCGGGGCCAGTTCCCTGGAAGTGGGCGGAGGAGCTCCCCGTCCATGGGTGAGCTCAGAGGAGCTGTCCGTGGGCCGTCCCTCCCTTCCTGCTCCGCCCGCTGGACCCGGCCTCAGCACACGAGTGCCCCTCCCCCGGCCACGGCTGGGCCACACCTGCCGGGGGTCCCCCGGGGTGGCCCCTGCTCCGGCCCTCAGGCTGGGTGTGGAGGTGCAAGCCAGGGGCTGTGGGCAGGGCCTGACCCTTCCTGGCTGCGAGGTTCACAGAGAACGCCCTGACTCCGGGACCTCAGTTTCCCCCCTCCCTAGCCTGACCCATCACGGACCTCGGGGCCCCTGGCCGGGGACTGGATCCCGCGATGGGTCACTCGGTGCCGCTGTGGGTGGTCTGCAGGGGCTGCCACACCCTCTCCGAGACCCCCCCCCTTTACCATCCACCTGCCACCCCGCCTCACCCCCTGGGTCTGTACCCACGGGTCCTCTGGGGTTAAAACGCTTTTCCAAGTTCTGTCCACAGAGCTCCATGCCCTGAAGGTCCCAATGAGGTGTCCCCATCCCGGGGCATGGGGCGGGGGGCTGTGGCTCCTGGGGACCCGAGCTCATCAGCGCGGACTCAGGTCCTCGGAGGATGTCTGTCCCCGCGTCTCTGGGTGTGGCTCAGTCTGTCACACCAGTCCCGGGATCTGCTCAGCGTGCTGGGGACGCCCCTGCCTCCAGGGGGCCCCGCCTGCCCGGCCTGCTGCTCCCTGGGCCCTGGGCCCTGCACCCCCCTGGCTGTCCCCTCGCTGCTGTGCACCGGCCTCGGCACACGGAGCTCCCAGCACAGCAGCCGCCCGGGCGTCGGCAATGACATCCTGGGCTGCGAGGGCCCCCTTCCCCCGGGGCTCGTCCCTGTCCAGCCCCAGCTGCGCGGTTGGGAGGAGGGTCTTTGCAGGAGGGAGTGAGGGTTCCGGGACGAGGCCACCCGGGGTCTCAGGTGCACCCGGGACCCAGGACGAGTGTCCTCGTGAGAAGGGAGAGGAGAGACCCACAGGGAGAGGAAAGGGCTCGCCTGTCTGGGGAGGGCTCGCTGGGGACGGGGTCTTAACGTTCACGTTATTGTCAGGAGGCAAAGCACCCGCCGGGCCGACGGTCCCCGGGACAGAGTTACTCACAGTTCTCGGAGGACCAGCCGCGGACCGGACCGGACCGGACCGGGACCTGCACAGGGAGCCCCGGCTGGGCTGGGCGGAGGCAGGGGCAGCGGCCGTGGGCAGGAGCCGGGCCTGGGGCTCCGGGAAGGACGCGGCGGGCGGGGAGCGGGCGCAGGCCTGGCTGCTCGGATCCTTTGAGGGGCTCTGGGGGCAGGGCCGTCCCTGGTGCCCGGGGCCTGCCCGGTGCGGCCGCGGAGGTCGTGGCCCTGAGCGCGAGGAGGAACCGGAGAGGCTGAGCTCCGGCTGGTCTGTGTGTGAAGGCCGTGCCCTGAGTGGTTTTTATTTCTAGGAACTGGTTGCCTCAGAGGGGCAGCCCCGCAGCCCGACCTCAGCGTCAGGGACAGAAGAGAAAAGGCGGTCGCCCGGCAGGTGCCGTGGGCTACGGGGCGAGGGCGCTCGGCCTGAGGCTGGGGTCCCACCCCCTCCCGCCCCCCACTCACAGGTTGGGGTCCTGCACGCCCCTCCCCCAGGGCTGCCTGCCACCAGCAGGGCAGAGGGGCCTGGCCTGGGGTCTCTGTCTCCCGGAGCCTCCGTTTGCCACATGTGATGTCACGCATGTCACATGCTGGATCCGTGCCCAGCACACAGGAAGCCTGGGCCTGTGCTGTGAAGAGTTTAAAGAATGAGGTGGTGCCCTGGCCGGGTTGGCTCAGTGGGTGCAGCATCGGCCTGCGGACCAAAAGGGTCCCGGGTTCGATTCCCGTCAAGGGCATGGACCTTGGTTGCGGGCTCCTCCCTGGCCTGGGCCCTGGTCCGGGCTTGTGCAGGAGGCAACCCATCAATGTGTTTCTCTCACGTGGATGTTTCTGTCTTTCCCTCTCCCTTCCACTCTCTCTAAAAATCAATGGGAAAATGTCCTTGGGTGAGGACTTAAAAAAAATTTAAAATAGCCGAAGCCGGTTTGGCTCAGTGGATGGAGCGTCGGCCTGCGGACTGAGGGGTCCCAGGTTCGATTCCGGTCGGGGGCGTGTGCCTGGGTTGCGGGCATATCCCCAGTGGGAGATGTGCAGGAGGCAGCTGGTCGATGTTTCTCTCTCATCGATGTTTCTAACTCTCTGTCTCTCTCCCTTCCTCCTTGTGAAAAATCAATAAAATATATTAAAAAAAAAAATTTAAAATAAAGAACGAGATGTTTCTGTAAGAACATCCCTCCTGAAAGTCACCAAGCTCGGCCGCCGTAGGGAGCCCTGTGGGGGGGGAGGGGGAGGCAGGTGGCTGAGCCGCCCCTCTGCAGGGACAAGCCCCTCCCAGCGCCCCCGCCCGGGGTGAAGGGTTTGGGGGTCACGAAAAGAAGAGCATACAGCCCGGCCCGTGTGGCTCAGTGGTTGAGCGCCAACCTATGAACCAGGAGGTCGGGGTTCGATTCCTGGCCAGGGCACGGAGGGAGGGGGGCTAGATCCTCAGGGTGGGGCTGCAGGAGGCGGCCGATCCATGATTCTCTCTCATCATCGCTGTTTCCCTCCCTCTCCCTTCCCCTCTGAGACCAATAAAACCTATAAACACTAGTACATAAAGAACAGGGAGGAGAGGTCACGCTCTCGGTGAGTGTTTCTGTTGTCTTCCCGGCTTCTTAGATAACTGAATAGTTGAGGCATGAGCTGGGCCTCACCCAATGAAAACATATTTACGCCTCGCAGCCAGGGTCGGGGTGGGGGAGTGCGGGCGTCTCCGCTGGCCCCTGGTCCGCAGGCCCGGCCGCCTCCCGGCCTGAAACACGGCAGGTCCAGGCCGCGTGCCTGCAGGGCCCTAGGGGGGCCCACCCTTCCCGGGAAGCCTGGCTGGGGGCCTGTTCCTGGGGGGCCCGTTCCTGGGAGCCCCGTCCGGGCCGGCCCAGCCCGAGCCCTGTGTCTGGAGGCGGCTCGGCCTCCAGCCCTGGCAGCTCCTCGGACCCTGAGCCGCCTCCCCGCCGCCCTGGCCCGGAGCCCGGTGAGGGGCCGCCTGTGGCCTCAGCCACGCCGGGCGGGGTCGTGGGGCTGAAGCTGGCGGGGTGCAGGTGGGCCCCTCACGCCTCGGGGGCAGCACAGGAGGTGCAGGGTCAGCGGGGAGGTCCAGGCTGTCCTCGCCGGGTGCCCTGGGGTCCCCGATCGCAGGAGGGGTGCTGAGCAGGCAGATCCCGGCAGACCTGCAGCCCAGCCGGACCAGGGTGGGGTGGGCTCAGTTTCCATGGGGACCCCAGAGGGCTCTGCATTTCTGGGGCTGATGGGGGGGTCGGGGCACCCCCAAGCCTCTGGGAGGAGGAGCTCCTGCAGGTCGCTGGCCGGGGTCTGGCCAGCGGTGCGGGGAGCAGGCGGCCGCCTTGGCTCTGCCGCCCCCGCGGTCTGAGCGGCGACGGGAGCCTCGGAGCCTCGGTCGCCCCGGAGGGTTCGCTGCGGGGCCTGCGCGGCGGGGACGGGCGGCTCCTGGTGCTGGTTCTGCGGGGCTCGCCCGGCTTCGGGGGAAGTGGACATCCGCCCCGAGAGGAGAATTGGAGGCCACTTCCTCTTCTGGGTCTTGTTTCCTTCCCCAAACTGAGTAACCGGGGTTGCCCGTCTGTCCTGGGGGTGGAGGTGGGGGGCCTGGAGGTTCCCCCGCAGGCGAGCGGCCGGGGCGCTCCGGTCCCTGCTCCCCAACCTGCCCGACGCTGGGGTGCAGGCCTCTAACCCCCGACCCCTCCCCGGACTCTGGAGGGCGGCCCAGGCCGGGGGGCAGGGCCGGGGGGCAGATGACCTTCAGGCAGCAGCGGGAGCTGGTCCTGCTCGGCGCCGGGTCCGTGGGTGGCGCTCGGGGTGGACGGGTCCCCAGGACGCTGGGTCCGGGCGGCCCATCCCGAGCCGCGCGCAGGCCCTCGCTCGGCGCCGTGTCCGGGCCATGCCCGCCCCGCTCTCCGGCCCCCGGGCCCCGGGACGGTGCAGCGCGGCCGCGCACTGTCCCCCCGGGAGCGGCCAGTTCTAGGCGGGATGTTGTTTCTCCCGCCGCTGAGGCCGGAGCCTGGCCGCCCCGCAGCCCCTGGGCCCCGCCCTGGAAGCCTGGCCGCCGCACTGAGGCCGGAGCCTGGGACCCTGTCCCGGCCGCCCCGCCACGGCCTCCTGGTCCCGCAGGGACTGGGCGGGGGGGGGGGTGTCTGCCTCCTTGGGCCCTGAGCCGCCTCCCCTCCCGCCCCAGTGGGAGCCACGTGCAGAGGCTCGTGACCACGTGAGATCCGAGGGGCGTGACCACGTGCGGTCCCAGGGGCGTGACCACGTGAGATCCGAGGGGCGTGACCACGTGAGGCCCGAGGGGCATGACCACGTGAGATCCGAGGGGCGTGACCACGTGAGATCCGAGGGGTGTGGCCACGTGAGGCCCGAGGGGCGTGACCACGTGAGATCCGAGGGGCGTGACCATGTGAGATCCGAGGGGCGTGACCACGTGAGATCCGAGGGGCGTGACCACGTGAGGCCCGAGGGGCATGACCACGTGAGATCCGAGGGGCGTGACCATGTGAGATCCGAGGGGCGTGGCCACGTGAGGCCCGAGGAGCGTGGCCACGTGAGGCCCGAGGAGTGTGGCCACGTGAGGCCGGAGGTGGGAAGGCGAGGTGTCCGTGCAGGCACAGCTGGGCCGGCCGCCCAGTCCAGCGTCCTCTGCAGTTAGAGGCCCGGGAGGCTGCCCGGGCGGCGGCCGGTGCCGTGGGAGCCGGGCGGGAGGAGGGGTGCGGCTGCACCTGGGGGTGCGGGGGGCGCCGGCCGGGCTGGGCCGGTAGGGAGCGGGCGGGGGCGCAGGAAGACGGGCAGGAAGGGTGAGGCGGGCCAGGGACGGACCCCCGGACCCGCTCCCGCCGCCTGGACGAGGCTGGCCAGGCCCCCAGCCCCACGCTGGCCGCCTGACCCTAACCCTGACCCCCTGACCGTGTCTGGGTCTGACCGCGCTGGTGACCTCGGTCACTCGGCGCCTGGGCGCGGCTTCCTGTCGCTGATAAGAGTCGGGGTTCCCGGGCCGGGCTCTGGGGCAGCGCGGCCCCTTGAGAGACGGGGGGAGGCGGGGGCTGCCCGAGAGCCCGGCCCGGGAACCCCGATTCCTATCAGCGGCAGGAAGCCGCGCCCAGGCGCCGAGTGACCGAGGCCACCAGCGCGGACAGACACGGCCAGACTCGGCCGCACCTCAGAGGAAGGAGCGGAGAGGAACCGCGATGACGACAGAGCCGTGGCCGCCGCCCGCAGGTGCCTGACCGGACGGAGCCCCGAGCGCCCGGCTCTGTGGACGCCCAGCCGCCTGCCTGCCCGCCGGGCGGTGCTGCTCTTTGACGTCCCCGCGGGTTTGGAAATTTCCAGAAGGAGCAGCCGGGAGGAAGGTCCAGGCGGGAGCTCCTCGGTTTAGTTGCTGGCTCGGCCCCAGCAAAGCAGGAAGACTTTTTTTTTTTTTTAAACATATTTTATTGATTTTTTTACAGAGAGGAAGGGAGAGGAATAGAGTCGGAAACATCGATCAGCCGCCTCCTGCACACCCCCCACCGGGGACGTGCCCGCAACCCAGGCACATGCCCTTGACCGGACTCGAACCTGGGACCCTGCAGTCCGCAGGCGGACGCTCTGTCCACGGAGCCACACCGGCCAAGGTGCCGGGAAGACGGAACCAGAACTTAACGAGGAGCTGCTGCTGCTTCTCAGCACAGACGTGGGCCCGGCCCCGCCCCGGCCTCCAGAGCTGGCGCCCCGGTTCGCGCAGCAGGCCCCGCGGAGGCCGCCCCTGCCTCACCGGACAGAACGGACGGGACGGCCCGAGAGGCCAGCGCTGGGCCGGCGGCAGCGACACCCCCAGTGAGTGCCCGGCGCCGGGTCCCCACGGCTCACACCCGCCTCTTCTCTCGGCCCAGAAAGGACGCGGGACACTCAGGCCTCGGAACCTCCCGAGAGCAGCCCGGTCGCGGACGGAAACCGCCCGGGAGTGTGTCCCCCGCGGCCACTGCCCCGGGCCATGGGCTTGCGCTGCCACCTCCCGTCCTCACCGGCCACTCCCGGTGACCGCATGGCCCCGGGTGCGCCATCACCGAGCCCAGCAACGCCGGGTCCCGCTGGGGCTCTGCCCACAGCCTGGCCGAGGGTGACCCCTGAGACGCAGGCGCCCCGACTGTCGGCTGTGCGGTGGGCCCGCTGGCTCGAGTGACCACACCTTCTCGGTCCCACGCAGTCAGGCCCCCCCCCAGGTCCCACGCAGTCAGGCCCCCCCCCCAGGTTCCACGCAGTCAGGCCCCCCCCCAGGTCCCACGCAGTCAGGCCCCCCCCCAGGTTCCACGCAGTCAGGCCCCCCTCGGTTCCACAGCACGAGACGTGGTCCCCCCAACACCCCGCCCCCCCCCGCCTGGGAACATGGCGCGTCCCGGCCTCTGGGTGCTGCGCAGGCCTTGTTCCCACCGGGAAAGCTGGGGTGTCTCCCGGCAGAGACGGGGACCCCTTCCTGGCGGACTGCCTGTCTCCCGCCCGTGCCCCGTTGCTCTTAGCCTGGCCCCCTGGGCTGTGGGTGTCACTTCGCGTGGAAGGAAACGGGGGGGGGGCTCCCCGCTTCCCTTCTGTGGTCACGGAATCGTGAGACGGAGGAGCCGTCCGGTTAGAGCCGACTCAGAGCGAAGGCTTTCCAGGGAAGTGATTCATCGGCACCGGCGTCTTGGAATTCTGAGGGAGACGGGCCTGCGGCGGCCATTCCCCCCTCTCTGCTGTGCACCCTCCACGGGACCGAGGGCAGCTGGCACCCGGCCACAGGTGAGGCATGTGCCAGGGAGGGCGCCTGTGGGGGCCGGGGGCCGGCTGCTTCCTTCCAGGGAGAAAAGAGCCTTTCTCGCCCTCTTTTTAAAGTTTTTTTTATTTTTATATTTACTTGTTTTTGGTTAATCCTCACCTGAGGATACGTTTTCCCATTGACTTTTAGAGGGGGGGCGGAGAGAGAGAGAGAGAGAGAGACGTTGATTGGTTGCCTCCTGCACGTCCCCGGACCAGGGATTGAGCTGCAACCAAGGTACGTGCCCTTGACCGGGGAGCAAACCCTTCAGTCTGCAGGTAGACGTTCTAACCACTGAACACACTGGCCAGGGCCCCTTTGTGGAGAGCGGCTACAGCGTCTGGACAGGTTCAAGCCTCAGACTAGTGAGAGGGCCGGGTCCTCTCCTGGCAAAGCCCGCCCAGCACAGTTACAGCCAAAGGCTGTGGCTGTGAGCTTGACCTTATGGTCTGAACCTGTGGCCCCAGGTGCCTGAGTGGTGTGGGCTGCGGGAGGTGCAGCCAAAACAAAGCTCGATCAGGTGCATGTAATTGAGTGGATTCGAAACCCGTGAGACCGTTCTAAACACCTTGGCCACGCCCTCACTGTGCCTCGTGGAATCTGCTATAAAATAGACTCGGCTTGCAGGCCGTGGTGCCGTCTCTCCATCTGAGAGCAGCGTCCCGCCTGGTCCCACCTTTATCCCTTGTCTGTCTTCAATACTCCCCCCCGCATCCCCCCACCCCCCCCGGCTCACCCCTGGCCGTGCTGAGCGCGGTGCACACCTTTAGCAGTTCTGCCTCATCCGGGATAATTACAGCGGGGTTTTCGCTGTGTCCTTACCGCCTGCCTTTCCCAAGCGCCCGTGTCTGCGTCCGGCTGGCAGGCTGGGCGGCGTTTTATTTCAGGTGTGAGGGGGGGGGGGGGGGGGGAGTGAAGGTGCCGGTTGGCCTTCCTGCGGAGCCCCTTTAGAACGGGGGACGGTGCCGAGTCAGGAGCGAGGGCGCAGGAGAGGGGATGGCAGGAGGGTGAGCAGCGGGGAGCACCGTCCGGGACCCTGCCGGCCGCCTCCCTCCCACCCTGGTCCACGTGGGCCTCGGGACACAGGAGCTCGCGCACAGAGGCCGGGAAAGCGCTCGCTTCAAGGGTCGGAAATCGCCTTCTCTTTATTTCAGCCTTTTTCTTAAGGTCCAGACTTACAGGACCCCTCTCCCCTGAAACATGAAACGGGACTTGATGCCCCCCTGCCCGGGGCAGGGAGCGCTGGGCTCCTGCTCAAGGTCACCGGCGAGGCGGCCGTCCCCGGGGCATCCTGGCGGCGAGGGGCCCTCCACGTGGGGCCGGGCCGGGGTCAGTCCACACCGTCCAGGCCCTGCCGCTCCCTCCTCTCCAGCTGCAGCACCTGGAAGGAGGAGCCGTGAGAACCGGCGTCCTGGGCCCACGTGCACGGTCACGCTGGGACATGCAGGGTTCGCGGCAGAGAGGCCCGCAGCCGCGGACTGAAATCGGGGTGTTGCACAGCGTCCGCCAGGATCTCTGTGGTCGGACAGACGCGGGCACAATGCCCCACATCCATGGTCACTGCCCGAGGGGGATCCTGCCGGTGACTCCGGCTTCCCTGGCGTGGCTCCTCAGGTTTCTACGTTTGCCCGTCTTCTGGGTGCACTGCCTCGAACCCCATTCCATTCCTGATCTGGGGAACCACCGCTGGGCGCATCAGGTGGGGACCGAGTCCCGCCTCGCACTAACTCCATGGGGGTGTCCTGGGCATATGGGACGTGTAGCAGCATCCCTGGCTCAGCCCCTGGGCCACCCCGGGGCAGGGTAACCAGGGCATCTCCAGCTGCTGCCGGCTGTCCCCTGGGGGAACGCCCTCCTGAGAGCCACGCACGGAGCGCAGTGGGCCGGCTCCAGCCTCAGTTTATCCCTCAGAGATGCCCCCATCACCAGATGGGAAAGGGGGCTCCCCAGCCCCATTCTCTAGCTCAGCGGTGCACTCACCACAGCGTCTCATGTCCACCGTACCCTGTGCTCCCTACCAGCCGTCTTTCTCCTGCCCCCGGCTTACCACATGCACTGGGGGGAGGGGAGGGTCTAACTGCGGTCTGTCTGTTGTGGAAAAGGGAAGGGGGGCCTATACCTCCTTTTCAGTAATCCTCACCCGAGGATGTTTTTTAAATATTTTCATTTTAGGGAGAGAGAGCCAGAGAGAGAGAGGGAGGAAGGGAGGGAGGGAGACGTCGATGTGAGAGAGAAACATCAATCAGTTGCCTCCCATACACGCCCCAACCAGGGATCAAATCTGCAACCTGGGCATCGAACCCGCGACCTTTGTGCACAGGATGAGCTGCCCGGCCAGGGCCTACCCCTGCTTTCTGTTGTTGTTACTGACCCTCACCCGAGGGTATTGTTGTCTAGTGACAGACACACTGATGTGACACAAACTGGTTGCCTCACATCCGTGCCCAGGCCAGGCGATCGAGCTGAATCTGAGGTCTGTGCCCTTGACTGGAATCGAACCCAGTCCATGGGCTGAAGCTCCAACCACTGAGCAACCCGGCCAGGGCCTTGTGCCTGCTTTTTTTTTTTTTTTTGGTTAATCCTCACCTGAGGATATTCTTTCATTGATTAGAGAGTGGGGGGGAGAGAGGGAAAGACAGAGAAACATGGATGTGAGAGAAACACATCCATTGCTGGCCTCCTGCACACACTCTGACCAGGGCCCAGGTCAAGGAGGAGCCTGCAACCGAGGTACGTGCCCTTGACCAGAATCGAACCCGGGACCTTGTGGTCCACAGGCCCATGCTCTATCCACTGAGCCACACTGGCCAGGGCCCTGTGCCTGCTTTTTAAGTTGATGTTATTAACCTTCCCTTGGTTCTATTATTTATTAGGAAAAGGAAGGACAGGGCGGTCTGGAAGCTGTAAGGCCAGTCGTCCAGCACGGACAGTGACCGGCACCATGTCCATCCCGCGAGGGCCAGCCACTCATCCTGGGGAACGCGGTGCCAGGAACCACAGCCCAGCCTGGAGCAGGGCGTGCCGAACGCTGACGCCAGCCCCTGGCCCTTTGCAGCAACGAGGGTGGCAGGTGCCGTCCCACCCAGAGCCTCTCCGACCCGGCCCGGCCCGGCCGAGGCGCCGCGCTGCCCGCTCACCTGGTTCTCTATGCAGCGGAACTGCCAGGGCCAGCCCACGTGGTAGAGGAACGGCCGCAGGTCGAACCTGTTGTCGTCGGGGCTGTAGCTCTCGGCGTGGTACGCGGGCGTGAGCGTGGTCATCTTGTGTCTGTTCACGGAATACTTGGAGAAGAACCGCTTCACCTTGTCAGCCACCTGGCGGGCGGGAGGCCCAGTGTTTGGAGACCCGAGGCCGCGGCTGCGCCCGCTGGGTCCCCACTGCCTCGCAGGGCCTGGGGGCGGGAGAGCACTCGGCCAGGGCGGGGCTGAGCTCTAACAACGCGGGTTCCCACGGCAGCGCCGGGAGACCTGAGCGGGTCCGGAAGCTCTGGCTTGCCAGGCTGCCCGGCGGTTCCGTGGGGACCTAGTGAGTCCGACAACGGGCCGAAAGCGGCGATGCTCCGACCTCCGTCCGCTCTCCCCACGGAAGGAGCCGCCTGCTGCGGCGGGTGAGCCCCTCCCGGAATGTGGCCGGGGCCGAGGGCGGCCCCGCGGTGGGCGCTGGGGACTGGACGGGGGTGTCGGTGAGACGGGGCGTCCTGGCTTTAGCTCACACTTGCCCTGCCAGTCAGACCCGCCACTGCCAGGTGACCACCGGCCCTCACCCCCAAGCCCCCCAGTACCCCGTGAGCGGCGGCGCGGTACCTGCCGGGGGGTGCAGATGTCCCGCCACAGGTGCAGGAGTTTGCAGAACATGCTGTAGGGGCCGGTCTTGGCGATCTTCCGTAGCCTCCCGTAGACCGAGAGCTCGGCGTAGGTCATCCCCATGTCTTCCTGCGGGGAGGGCGAGGCGGGTCAGAGCCGGCGCTGAGAACTTCCTGGGGAGACAGGCACCGGGACCAGGGCCGGGCCGAGGAGGAGGCCGCTTTCAGGAAGCAGACGGACAGCCGGCCGGGGCTCTGGGTTAGAGCGAAGTCCCGACGCACCAAGGTTGCGGGTTTGATCCCCGGTCAGGGCACATGCGGGAGTCAACAGTGAATGCACAGATGAGTGGGACACAAATCAAAGTTCCTCTCCCTCTCAAGTTAATTTTGAAAATTAATTAAAGCCCAGCCGGTTTGGCTCAATGGATAGAGTGTTGGCTGACGGGTCCTGGGTTTGATTCCCAGTCAGGGCACGTGCCCGGGTTGCAGGCTTGATCCACAGTGTGGGGCGTGCAGCACGCAGCCAATCAATGATTCTCATCACTGATGTTTCTCTCTCTCTCCCCGTCTCCCTTCCTCTCTGAAACCAATAAAAAAGAATAGTTTTAAAAAGTAAAAATTAAAAAGACGAACCAGACATGTGGCTTGTAGGACTGGAGCTGCGGCCCCTCAAAGGAGACGGTCCGGCCCTAAGCTCCGGGACCTGCAAATTGTGAATTTATTTGAAAACAGGCTAACCCTTGCAGGTGTAATTAGGATCCCAGGATAAGATGAGCCTGGGTTGGAGGTGGGCCCTCAGAGACAGAAGAGGAGGCAGAGGCGGCCGTGAGGAGACGGGGGAGAGGCCGAGGCGATGCAGCCACCACCCAGGGCCGCCTGGAGGAGGCAGGAGACAGACGTGGCCAGCTCTCTGATCGCAACAGAGCAGGTGACAATCGATGACAGAGAGTCTGCAAAGTCACAAACTAAAATCGGATGAAAAGTGAGATCCATCCTAAGCAACCCACAGCCCAGGGAGAGACCGCGGAAAACTCGAGCGCACCCCACCAAGAGCGAAAACGAGGGCCCCGCCCAGCGAGCAGGGGCTGCAGGGAGACCGCGCTCGGAGGCCGCGCTCAGACACCTGCCCTCACGACAGGACTCGTGCGCAGGACCTGACCCCCTCCCCCGCGCCTCCCCCTCCCCCGAGCCCCCCCTCCCCCGCGCCTCCCCCTCCCCCGTGCCCCCCTCCCCCGCGCCTCCCCCTCCCCCGCGCCCCCCTCCCCCACGCCTCCCCCTCCCCCACGCCCCCCTCCCCGCGCCTCCCCTCCACCGCGCCCCCTCTCTCCGCGCCTCCCTCCGGACACCAGTGGGCGTGGAGGGAGGAAGGAAATCGGTGAACAGAACAGAAACGTGGAGAAAACCGACGGTGTAGCCCGGGCCGCACGGCTCAGGTGAGCGTCGAACTATGAACCCGGCGGTCACGGTCCGACTCCCGGTCAGGGCCCAGGCCCGGGTTGCGGGCTTGGTCCCCAGTGTGGGGCGTGCAGGGGGCAGCCGATCCGTGACTTTCTCATCCTTGATGCTTCTATCTCTCCCTCTCCCTTCCTCTTGGAAATGAATAAAAATAAAGTTGTGTTTCTAGACACTGGCAAGGAGCCCTCAGAAACAAAATTCAGAAAATAATTCCATTTCAACAGGACCCAAAAGGCTACTTAACAAGTGAACTGGACAAAAGAAGCGCACGGTCACACTCTGAAACCTGCGAAACGCCGTTGAAAGATGAACAAGATCTCACTACACGGCCAGGACCGAACACGTCAGGACGGCGACTGACCTACAGTCGACGCCCGCGCCAGGCAAGCCCACGCTGGGCTCTCTCGCTGGCAGAAACAGACAAGCTGATGCCAAACTTCACGTGGAAATGCTACGGACCCAGAATTCCCAAAATTATCTTGACAAAGAACCAGGCGGAGACTCACACGCCCCCATTTCCACACGTGCCAACGACCAGAGCCACAGCCGTGGAGACCGGGTGGGACCGGTGTGAACGCGGACGCACAGAGGACGGGACAGAAGCCAGAGCAAACCCGCCGTTACCATCGGCTGACCACCAACGCCGCCGCGACGAGGCAGCGGGAGACAGAGCAGCCTCTGCAGCAAGTGACGCTGGGACCCCTTCCTCACGCCACTCAGCAACGGACCCGGCGAGTCACAGACCGGAGTGCGAGGCCAACCCTCTCCCGCTCCCAGGAGAGGAACAGGTGTCCCTGTGCCCCCAGGGGCTGCAGCAGGACGTCAGCGGTCCCGGATGTGACGAAGGCCCGGCCCCGCCCTCAGCGCCCGCTGCAGCCGCAAACCAGAGCCTGGGACCCACCGGCCGGGTCACGAAAGGCAGCCGGGGTGGAGGGGCGACAGTCTTCTGCGAGGTCGCCCACAGACGTGCAGACACACCCCTGCCATCCATGCCTCCCTGCCCACTCACCTCGCGTCACCCCTCCACCCAGCCTCCAGACGGCCGAGTCCAAAGGCCAGCAGTGGCTGCACCGCCCGGCTCTCAGGCCAGAACCCCAGCAAAGGAGCCCGGTGCCCCGGGCAGGAAGGGGCCGCGACAGAGCCAGGACACGCCCGGCGCAGGGAGACGGCAGAACCGCGGGGACAGAGCCACCACGTTACCTCGTCCGTCTGGGACACCTGTCCATCGGCCAAGGGCTCCAGCTCTGCAGTGGCCGGGGCGGCCAGGATGCTGCAAACAAGACAGGCAAGTCAGGGCAGCTGGACGCTAATGAAGTCACAGGTACCACCAGGCTCTCCGCTCAGCACGGGACTGACGGATGGAGCAGGGGATGGGCAACGGGGGATGGGGACCAGGCGGCAGGAGCCTGGGGAGCAGGAAGGAAGGAAGGGGTGCCTTATCGCGGGACCCCGAGTGCTGGCAGAAGGGAAATGTTGTCAGGCCACCAGGGGCTGGGGAGGGGGTGGGGGCTGAGCGGCAAGGGAGGTCGGGGCGACACTGGTTGAGGGCCCAGCTGGGCTGGTGGGGGACCCACCGCTGCAGGGCGGGGAGCTGGAAGCGCTCGATGCAGAACTCGACGAAGACCCGCAGGTCCGTCTTGCTGATGCCGCCGATGGGGTTGATGTCGGCGCTGGAGCAGTCGTACTTGGTCAGGTAGCCCAGGAGGCTGCGCGAGAGAACACGGGGTTCCGTGCGGCCGACCCGAGGGGTGCGATTCCCCCAGCGTGGCGGCCTGGCATCTCCAGGACTTGGCACCCCCCGTGCAGCTCACAGAACCGGCAGGTACTGTGGAAACACCGCTGTGGGCAGCACTCGCCCTCCAAGATCCAGGAGCCCAGGCCCCCTCGCCCGCCCGCGGCATACACACCTCTCGTCCACGTTGGCGGACCCCAGCACCAGCAGCCCACCGGGGGCGCCCCGAGCCCAGAGGCTCAGCTGAGCAAAAAGGTAGGCGACGACCATCCTGAGCCGAGCCTGACGGCGGGAGGGGAAGCGTCACCGTGTGTGGGGCACGTGCAGGGCGACGCGGGCCTCACGCCGGGTCCCATCTCGGCTCGAGAGGCCGCCCCGCGCAGCCCCTGGAACATGGGACAGTCGAGGCTCTCGGCTTCCTCGCTCCGGGGAAGGCGGCGTGTGGGTGCCCCACCATGCCTCCTGGGCTGCCCACGGGCGCTCGGCAGGGCCGAGTCAAAGGCGGAAGGGCCTAGAGCAGCGGCTCTTAACCTGTGGGTCGCGACCCCTTTGGCGGTCGAATGACCCTTTCACAGGGGTCGCCTGAGACCATCCTGCAGATCAGATATTTACATGACGACTCATCACAGTAGCAACATGACAGTGATGAAGGAGCAACGAAAATAATGTTATGGCTGGGTCACAACATGAGGAGCTGTATTTAAGGCCCAGAAGGTTGAGAACCGCTGGCCTAGAGCCTGGGGCCGAGGGTTGGTGGTGGGACTGGGCTGCACAGTGGCCGGGAGGAACCTGGCCGCCTCGTCTGCTCCCTCCACACTGTCCTCTCTGGAGGAGGGCGGCCGCCGCCCAGCGGAAGGGGACAGAGAGGCCCACTGCGAGCAGCCGGAGCTCAGGGCAGCCGGCCAGCGTCCAGCTCCCGGAGGCAGCCACTCACCGAAGATGCAGAAGACACACACTCACACACTCACACACACATTGTGCGCACACACACACATATATACACATTGTGCACACACATAAACACACACTGTGCACGCTTCCATCTCACACACCAGTGCCGATTCGCACCACTACACCCACTCTTGTGCACATGTACACACACACTTGTGCACTCACAGATGCTCACAACCCACATGCACACTCACAGCCTCACCTCACTCTCACACTTTTAAACTCACACACACGATTGTGCTCACACACACCTTCACCCACGCACCCGCTCAGACACGCTTACTCTTGCACACTTATACTCACATGCACGCTGTCTCGCATCCTGACCCTTACACGCTCACACACACACGTGCACACGCCGACTGGGCCCTGTCCAGGAGGCCGCAGGGTCAGTGTCACGCGGGGACGGGGCGGGGCTGGGAGGCGCACCTGCACGTTCTGCAGCGCCAGGTTCTCCTTGCTGCTGCCCCCGTGAGCCGCAAACAGCGGCCTCTTCCCCGTCACCAGGCTGAAGATGCTCATGACCGCCGTCACGGCGGGGTCGATGCTGAGGCCGATGTGGTGGCTGGAGGAGAGGGCGGGGTGAGGGGCTTCTGTGCACGTGCGCGAGGGGTGGGTGTGGGGTGTGCGTGCGTGTGCGCGAGGGGTGGGTGTGGGGGGGGTGTGTGTGTGCACAAGGGGTGGGTGTGGGGTGTGCGTGCGTGTGCACAAGGGGTGGGTGTGGGGCGGGTGTGGGGTGTGCGTGCGTGTGCACAGGGGTGGGTGTGGGGCGTGTCTGCGTGTCACACGGGTGGGTGTGAGGGGCGTGTCTGCGTGTGCACACAGGTGGGTGTGAGGGGCGTGCCTCCATGTGCATGTGGCAAAGCACACACAACACAAAATCCACGCTGACCGCTACAAAGTGCACAACTCGGTGGCAGCTGGTGCGTCCACATGCTGTGCAGTCACCACCTGTCTCGCTCCAGAACCTTCCACCACCCAAAAGGAGACGCTGGACCCACCAGCTGTCACTCCCCTCGCCCCCTCCAGCCCCGAGGACGCCCTATCCACCCCGTCTCTCTGGCCCTGCCCCTTCAGGACGTGTCACGGACGAGGGTCACACGGGGCCAGCCCCTCCGTGTCTGGCTGGTCCTCAGCACCATCTCCTCCCGGCCGAGGGGCAGCAGGTGCCAGGCCCCTTCCTCCCGGGGACCGGACAGTGAATCCAGTGAGGAGGGGCCGTGCGTGGCTGTGACGGACGCCGGGACGTGGCGCACCCGGACCTGAGCCCTGCGTGCGGTCCCTCGGGCACCGGGCTGCAGGGGGACGCGGGCAGCCTCCCTGAGCTCGGCACACAGGCGGGCGGTGCCCCTCTGTCCTAAGAGGCAGAGTGAGGGGGACACTGAAGAGGCCCTCGTCGCCCCGCTCTGGAGAGAGGCCCCGTCCCCTCCTTCCTCAGGCACAGGGGACGCTGGGAGCGAGGGCAGCCCTGCAGCCGGGACCCGGGCGGGAAGGGGGGGGGGATCCGGCAGCTGGGACACGGGGGACATGACACACGGGCCCCTGGGACCTGGCTCAGACCACGAGGCAGTGACCCCTGCTTGACCCCGGATGTGAGCTTAGCCACAAACGTGGTCGTGGCCCCCGGCCCTGGCCACCACTGGCGACCCACTCACCTTCCGATCTGCTGGGCCAACTCCCGGGCCCTGTCGCTGGTCTCCTGGGAGGAGTTCTCGCTGGCCATGTAGCAGGTGGTCAGCAGGCGCCCGCAGAGCTCCCGGGGGTCCTCGGGGGTGTAGCTGGCCTCGCTCACGAGCGTCCGGACGTCAGCCAGCACCTCCTGATCTGAAAGCCGCCGCAGAGGGTGGCAGACCCTCCCCATCACCCCGGGAATCTCGTCACCCCGGCAGCACCAGTCACCCCTGCTCTTGGGTTGTGTTGCTAAGGGGACACCAATGTTGGGGCAGACGGAGGATCGGAACTGGGGTTGCCCGGCCCGAAGCCGTGCGCTTTGCACTGGCCACGCTGACACACAGCTCGGCCGGCGTCTGAATCCCAGGGAGGGACCTGAACGGCCTTGCTGTCCCCAGGCTCGGGCCCTGGGCGCGACGCTGTGACAGCTCAGCACGTCCGCAAAGCCCCCGGCACCCCGGGACCTGGTTCTCCTCGGCTCCGCCCGGGGCAGAGAGTGTGGACCCCCCCCCCCCCACCGGTGCCACCTACTTCCGTTCCTCACGGCCTCGCAGACCTGGCGGCACATGGAGTGGACGAGGCAGGCGGTGGCCGCGCTGTCCAGGCCGCCACTCAGGGGCAGGAAGAACCCCGCCTGCAACGGGCCAACCAGACGCAGCCTGAGCCCAGCCCTCGGGGACGCGGTGCTCCGCCCCCCCGCCAGCCTGACCAGCGCTCACAAAACTGCACGGGCGCCTGGCTCACAGGGCGGAAGAGGGTGCCCTGTCCTGCACACCCCACGGTGGGCTCCAGGGGCAGGGCCTTCCGCGGGGAGAGCGGCCAAGGCTGACTCCACAGGCACGGAAGACGGCATGACCCCAACACCGGCCACACGCGGAGCCCCGCCTCGCGTGCCCTGCGGCCCCGGCCGTGCAGCCGAGCTCCGACTACGTCCCAGCGGGGAAACGCTTTGCGTGGGGTGAGTTTAAAAACAAACACCGGGCCCGGCAGGCGCGGCTCGGGGGGTGAGCATCGACCAGGAGGTCACAGTGCGATCCCCAGTCAGGGCGCAGGCCCAGGGTGCGGGCTCCATCCCCAGTAGAGGGCGTGCAGGAGGCAGCCGGTCCATGATTCTCTCTCATCGTTGATGTTTCTCTCTCTCAATCCCTCTCCCTTCCTCTCGGAAATCAATAAAAAAATACTAAAATATAAAATACAGTAAACACGTATTTAAAGGAAACAAACGGCCAAACAGAACATCACTTTCCTGCACAGAATCAATTAAACCAGTGAGGAGGAGCAGGTCGGCGGGCGCGGCCCCGAGGTCTTACCTGTTGGCTTCGTCTTAAAAAGTCCCAGAGCCAGCAAGCGGGTCCGAGGCTGGGGGGCAACAGAGGGAGTCAGGTGTGGGGTTTGGTGCGGGTGGGGGGGTTCCTGGGGGGAGGTGTGGGGAGGGGAGGGGGTAGGACAGGTCCTCCGTCCCGAGGTCTCCGTGGGAGCACGCTCAGAGCTGGGGTGGCACCCGGTGCCGTGGCTGCAGCGTCCACACCGTCGGCCCCAGGTGCGTGGCCGCCGCCTAACAAGGCTCCCCAGGAGGGTCCTGAGAACCAGCACCGCCCACCTGATCTCCTCGCCGACGCTGTGGTATCTCCACTCCACGGGCTCCGACAGCGGCTGCAGCAAGTCCTCGTGGCACGAGAGGGCGAAGTCCACCTTCACGCGGGGGTAGGGGCTCGCCCTGCTGGCCTGTGGGTGGAGTCGGGCCGGATGGTGACCCTCAGGGCCCCACGCAGGCTGAGCGGGACTCTGGCCGCCACTGGGACGCACTCAGAGCCGCAGCGGGCGACCCTCCCACCCACTGGACGGCCACGATCGGAGAGACGGACGCACCGTGTCGGCGGGACGTGGAGGGGCGGGCGCGGGGCAGCTCCCCCAAAGGTTAGCCGTAGAAGGGCCCCGCGACCCAGCACTTCGCGCCCGGCCCGACCCCGGGAGAAGCGGGGCCTGTGCTCCCAGCACACGTTCATCTCCGACAGAACGTGGGAACAGCCCACACGCCCGTCTGCGGCCGAGGGACAGACAGCGCGGTCCAGCCACGCAAAGGATGTCACTCGGCCAGCAAGACGCACGGAGCCCTGCACACGCTGCCACGTGGATGGGGCGTGAAAGCATTGTGCTCCGTGAGAAGCCAGTCCCGGCATACAGGTGTGAGGAGGCAGCCGGTCCATGATTCTCTCATCATGGATGTTTCCCTCTCTCTCCCCTCTCCCTTCTTCTCTGAAACCAATAAATTTAAAAAAAGAAATGGCGGGTGGGAGCGGCCGGAGAGGTCAGTGGGGGGAAAGGGAGACTATGTAACTTTAAAACAAGAAAGAACTTAAATCAGAAAAGAGAGAAGTTCTAACACTGACTGTGGCGATGGCTGCACAGCATATGCAGGAAAAGCCGAAAACCACAGCATCGCGCTAAGGCGGCGAACTGGGTGGTGCGGGAAAAACACCGATAAAGCTGCTGTTTAAAAAAAAAAGCGTCTGGGTCTCGGGCCAGCGCCTGCCAGGTGCCCGCTTACCGCCAGGTTCCGGGAGGACATCTCGGCCCTGTAGCTCCTGACGTCCTCCAGGTCCAGCGTGGCGGTGAGCACCTCCTGCGGGCGGAGGGAGTGAGTGCCTCTCGCCCACTCGCCGGTCGCTGCACCGAGTCAGCAGGTGCGCCCGTCGCACGGGGTGCAGCCCGGTGGCCCTGGACGGCGATCAGGCCGGGACCCGCCGTCGCTCACGCGGGCGCCCGCAGAGCGAGTCGGATCCTGGGCACAATGGCATTCCCGCCCGTTTCGGGCAGTAACAGCCATCGCCCCTCTGGCTCCCCACACGGAGGCGGACGACACAGTCCCCAAACCTTCCCCTCTGCTTCCTTCCCTCTAACCCGCCCCGCTCGAGCTCCAGGTCCCCGCCAGCCGCGGACTTATCCACACACGCCCGCCACATGCTGGGGGGCAGGGAACCAGGTCACCCCCTCTCGTTACTACAGGGCCTCCTCCTCCCACAGCCACGCAGGGTCCCTGGCCGCCCAGCGCCACTCAGGGCGACGCTGGTGGTGCGTGTGGGGGCGAGTGCAGCGGGTGGAGGGGAACCGCAGGCAGGCGCCCTCGGGGCCCCACTGGACACCCCGGTTGTGGGGGACAGAGCACCGAGGGGAAGGGACCCCGCGGCTCCCATGCGGCTCTCACCACGTCGTCCAGGGAGAACTGGGATCCCTGTGCGAACACGGCGCCATTCATGGCGATCATGGCGCAGCCGTCGTAGTAGAGCCGGTCCCCGTCGCAGCCCTTCTGGTTGGCCAGCAGGTAGATGCCGCCGTTCTGCCAGGCACAGGCCACAGCGCGTGGGCGAGGTCCGGGCCGTGGCGCCACCGGCCCGCAGGCCACAGACCCCGCCCCAGAGCTCACTGCGTGTCCCCAGCAACGAACGCCCGCGCCCGGGAGGCCCACAGCCTGCGGCCACCACACTTGGCCTTCTGGGGTCCCAGGCGGGACGTCAGCGTCCACGTCCCCCCAACAGCCCCGTGGGGGGCGCTGGCATCTCTGTCAGGAGGGGACACGAAGGTGCCGAGAAGACAGACCCGGTGAGGAAGCCAAGGTCCTGACCCAGCTCAGCCGATGCAAGCTGTCCCGCGAGCCACCCAACAACGCGCCTCACTGTGTCGCAAGAAGGCTGATGGCCCGGCCGCGTGGCTCGGCCACGCGCGTATACCAGGGACCAAGAGGCGGCCGGCTGCATTCCCGGTCAGGGCACATGCGTGGGTTGTGGCTCCATCCCCAGTCGGGGGCGTGCAGGAGGCACCCGGTCCATGACGTTTCTCTCTTTCTCATCAATGTTTCTATCGCTCTCTCCCTTTCTCTCCAAAAACCAATAAAAACGTATTTTTTTTTAAAAAAAGAGTGAATGTGTGGGTGGTCCCCGGGCTCCACCACGAAGCCAACGGCAAATGGCTCAGCCCCGTCCCCGGTCCCCGTGTCACTTGTCCCAAAACACTGTGCAGTGGGTGAGGGCGGGAGGCGGACGCTGGTGGGTGTGCCCTGTGCCCGCTCCAGAGGGGATGTCACAGCGCCTGCCTGGCAGGGTGGATGCCAGGGCTGGACGAGGTCGGGCAGGCGGCCCCCAGCCGAGGGGCGAGCTGCTTGCTGAGCGCCAGCCGCACTAGCAGGACTGGGTGGCCCTCGTGTGCGGACCACGCCCTGTGCCAGGCGCTGGGACTCGGGCGAGTGTGAGACACAGCGCCGGCCCTGGTGCCCGCGTGCTCCAGCGTCCCGGCTGGTGCCTACCTTGGTGGTGGCCATGGTGACCAGGTCCACCCTGGCATGGGCTTTGCGCAGCACGTGGTGGCTGCCGGAGGCGTTGGTGAAGATCTCCACGCCATCCAGGCCCATGGCGATGTGCGGGCTGCGGGCAGAAGCGGGTGAGGGAAGAGACCGCTGTGCCCCCAACCCGCCTGCCCAGCCCCGCACGCTCTCAGGCGTCTCCTGTCTCCACGGCCCGAGGCCGGGACTCCCGACGGTCGCAGGTCCCCGTGCTCCCAGCTGGCCGGGCAAGGACGGGCCCTGAGACGCGGGAGGCGGGCGGGCTGACCTCTGCGGCGTCCAGAGCTCCTCGCAGATCTCGCTGCCGATGCAGGTGTCCCGCGTGGCCAGCACCGCGTCGCCGAAGGGCACGGTTTCCTGCAGGCCCAATGAGAGCAGGAGACTGGCCACCCGTCTGGGCTGCGAGCTGCCCTAGGACCCCGCGTCCCCCGGGGACTGTCACCAGGCTGCTGTTCTGCTTTGATCCCTAATGCGCCCTCAGCTGGGAGCCCTCCCAGCCCAGGTGGCTGGCACGGCTGGCACCTCCCTGCTGCCCCTCAGGGTCACCAGCTGGAGCCAGAGCCGGAGCCGAGCTGGGAGCGGCCCGGAGCTCATGTGGCCGCAGCGCACGGGATCAGCTCTGCTATTGCCCGGGCGTCACCACGGCTACGATGACAACAGCTCTCACTCGTCCAGGGTCCCTCCAGGCTCCACCCGGCGCTGAGCGCTCTCAGCCTCCTCTGTGCACCTATGCCCTTGGCCTGTCACTGGGGAGTAGCCCGTCCCCGGGTCAGAAATGGCCCGACGGGGCTCACGGGGATCCTGCCACTGTGACGGGAGGGCTCCCGCCCCACAGGGTCCCCCACCGGCCTCACCTGCTTGGTCACGTCCTGGATCATCCGAGGGAGGAAATACTCCTCCGTCTGCCTGCAAGGGAAACAGCGTGGTCACTGCGTCTCTCTCCCTCTCCCCTACTCTCTGAAATCAACGAAAACATGTTTTAAAAAATGCCGAGGCGAGTCCCGAGGTGCCTGGAGACAGGAGCAAGTGAACGGACGGGGAGCAGGGCTCGGCACCGGGCAGTGCAGGGGGCCTGGCTTGTTATCAGGCTCGCGGAGCTATCGGTGACGTTCAAAACCGAATCTATCTATCGATCTATAAAAGGCCGATATGCAGTGTCTCCTTGGGAGTTCAACCAGGAATCGGAGTTCAATCGCTCGCTATGACCTGCTCTGTCCACCAGGGGGCAGTGTGGAACGAAGGAAGGCCCTGGCCAGCAACCAGCAGCCAGCAACTGGGGAAGGGAGGCCCCTGTCGGCCCTGATTGCCGGCCAGGCCTAGGGACCCTCCCTGTGCATGAATTTTGTGCACCAGACATCTCGTTCTTCCATAAAAAAGCAAAGTAGCTGAACTGTATAAAGGAGTGAACCACTGGACGGCTCTCACAAGCACCTGCACAAGAGCCAGCTGGGGAAGCACGCGCGCATGACTCCCATGAGACCCAGCGATGGAGCCCGTGCTGGGAGGGTCCGCCCCCTGCTGGGGGCAGGAGGTGGGGCGGGAGCGTCCCCTCTGCCCGCCGGTGCCGCCTGCACCAATGCCCTCCACCGCCCAACGCAAAGCACCTAAAAGCCAACACTGTGTTGTGCGTTATTCACACTGCAACGAGAAGGTTAAACGTTATTTGATATAATAATCCTAAGTCCTAATTGTTTTTGGTTAATCCTCACCCGAGGATATTTTTCCATTGATTTCTAGGGAGCGTGGATGGGAGAGAGACAGAGAGAGAAACATCGACGGGAGAGAGACAGAGAGAGAAACATCGATGTGAGAGAGACACATCGATCGGTTGCATCCCGCACGCACCCCTGGCCAGGGCGGAATTGAGCCTGCAACCCAGTTTGCCCCGGGGGACATGTGACCTCATGTCTGCGACCTTCCAGTTGTCACAAGTGGACGGAAGTCAGGGGCGGCAGGGAGGCAGCTGCACACTTCCCGTGGGAGCACAGCCCACAGGAGCAGGGTCCAGCCCCGAGCAGCAGGGCTGGCGTGGGGAGACCCTGACACACAGGCACGCAAGATGGGCCGGGAGTGGGGCCGGGGACGGGTGATGCCCTGTGACAAGCTGGCTGCCATTTAACCAGCAGGAGCTAAATGCCAGGGGCTGGGGCCGGAGCTGGGGCCAAACTCCGTGGTCTCCCCCACGATCCGGACAGTGGCTCCTCCGGGTGAAGGCGCCTCACAGACCCCGGAGGACGCACCTGCGCGTCGGACAGGGACTCACCGGCTCCTGGACCAGGGGGTGAACCAGCGCAGCTCGCGGTAGTTCCCTTCGTTGGCCAAGGCCATCTTGGGTCTGATGAGCAGGATCCTCCTGCAGGAGGGGACAGGGTGCCCCGAGACCACAGGCCCGGTCACGAGGGCAGCCCACGGCCGCCCGCCCGTCACAGAGCCTGACACCCAGCCGGTATCGCTCCGCGGGGCCGCGAGGGGCAGTGGGAAAGCCCACCCCCGTGCGACGGACCTCCCTCTCCAGGGCCCAGTGTCCCCAAACCTCACCCATGGGCTCTAACACCCCAGGAGCCGTGTCGGGGGCAGGGGCTGGGAGAGGCAGCGTCACTGGCATTGCCTGCCTGGTGCCCAGGACGCCCCCGGGGACGGATCCCAGCCCCGCCCGGAGCCCGGCCACCCACCTGTTGAGAAATATCACCCTGCAGTTGTAGCGGACGTTACGGTGCATCACGGGCCTGCGGGGAGAGGGCGCCTTGCTAAACACTGAGCCCCCCCGTGTGCTTCAGAGACCCCGTGGCCAATCACAGCAAGACCGAGGATGAGGGGGAGGAGCAGGCACGCAGATGCCAGGGGAGGGAAGCAAAGGCGGCCATGTTCACGGGAGACAGGCGGAGCTGACATAAACAGACGCAACCCGGGGCCCACCAACCTGCTGTTAGCAACGTGTGGCCCAGATCCACACTAGGACAGCACCAGGCCAGGCCCATCATGTGACCTCCACCTATGGGCCTGCACCTGTGGCCTCCACCTGCAGGCCTCCACCTGTGGGCCTGCACCTGCGGGCCTCCACCTGTGGGCCAACACCTGTGGCCTCCACCTGTGGGCTCCACCTGCGGGCCTGCACCTGTGGGCCTGCACCTGTGGCCTCCACCTGTGGGCCAACACCTGTGGCCTCCACCTGTGGGCCTCCACTCATGTAACCTCCACCTGTGGGCCTCCACTCATGTAATCTCCGCCTGCGGGCCTCCGCCTGCGGGCCTCCGCCTGCGGGCCTCCACCTATGGGCCTCCACTCATTTAACCTCCACCTGTGGGCCTCCACTCATGTAACCTCCGCCTGCGGGCCTCCGCCTGCGGGCCTCCACCTGCGGGCCTCCACCTGTGGGCCTCCACTCATGTAACCTCCACCTGTGGGCCTCCCCCTGTGGCCTCTCTCTGAGGGCCCGCCATCGGCACTTACATCCCCACATCGCAGAGGATGTCCTGAGTGACCGGAGACTCCAGGAGGGCGGCCAGGACTTGCAGAGAATGCAAGAGGGTGTCCGACTCGTAATAGTGATCCCAGCACCCGTAGCCGCTGCCGAGGGAGGGGACAGAAGGTGAGGCGGGGACAGGGGGACGCAGCCCACGGGCCGGTCAAGTCAGAGCGCCCAGGTGTGGCCCAGGGGCGAGGCTGCGGACACCTCCCTGCACCTCCCCACCCCCACCCGTGTTCCCGAGTTCTGCTCTCACCATATTTCCAGCTCGGGGCCCAGCCGGTACCTTGCTCCCTTCTGCTTGGCGATTTCGATGCCTACATGGACAGAAAGGGGGCAACGTCGGCACCTCCACGCGCAGAGGCACGCCGACACCTGCTGCGGGGGTGTGAGAAGCCCAAACCAGCAACGCACGAAGCGCTCGGCGCCCTGCTGGCCCGGACGCAGGTGGAGGGCATCGCCCACCACCTACACCTGCAGGACCTGAGACACGGGCAGCGCCGCAGGGCTGACCGGCACCGGGAGGAGGAAGTGACTCCCTGGTCGCTGATGAGGAAGGCCCCGCCCACGTGGGGAGAAGGCAGCACCTGGAGGCACAGTGAGGGGCAGGCACCTCGAACCCCTGGGCTAGCCAGCAGCGCCCAGCACAGTCCGGGAGGGGCCCGCTGTGTCCAGGCGGCTCTGCTCCCCCCCACCCCCCATCACCCCGACAGATTTGCTCGGAGCTCTGCGGAGATGACAGCAGGTTGGTGCTGAAAAATACAGGAACGATGACGGCCCGAGGCACCTGGCGGATAGGCGTCCTCCTGGAACCCTCGGATTTCACTGCTCCTGGCAGCCCTCCTGCCAGCAGCTCGTACCAGACAACCCGCAGGGCCACACCGGCCGGGCTGCCCAGGGAGGTGGGCAACTGACCGTCACAGGGGAGCCGCGACCACACCCTGGTCTGTCAGCCTGAGCCTCAGCTTTATTCTCCTTCCCTCTGGCCGCTTCTCCCAACGCCCACCCCCAGGCAGGTCCTGGGCACCAGGGACCACCCACGTCGGACACGGCACAGCCCCCTCTCCCCTTACCCCCCCCCCAGGGCAGCTTCACGCTGGATAGGACACGTGGGGCCCCAGACATTTGAGGGCAGGTGCGCCCCAGCCCCCCCTGCACTTGCAAGCGGGCTTTCTGACCAGGTGTGCGTCCCAGGCACCGTCCCAGGAGGACGCACACGGGCCGGGTCGCTGCCCTCTCTTCCCTGTCCCCGCGCCCACGGCCGCGCGGCTCCGGGACAGGGCTGTGCGTCCAGGGCCGCCAGGCCGGCCGGAGGGGACCTTAGCCCCTCGGCCCCTCGCTGCCCCAGACTCACTGTTTAAAAAATGGACACTTTTATTGCTACGACTCACTCTTTAAAATCCTTTGCAAGTTGCCCTCGAAGTCCAGAGCCCACTGGTTGAGCGCGCAGGTGGCCACGGTCACCTTCCGGCCCATCCTGTCCTGCGGGTCCGTCTGCCCGGCCCGCCCCGTGGCCCCGCCCCGCCCGCCAGGCCCCGCCCCCAGCCGCCCGCGGAGCCCGCGCATGCGCAGGCCCCGCCCCCAGCCGCCCGCCGGCGGACCTCGGCCGCGCATGCGCAGGAGGCCCCGCCCCGGCCGGGGGACGCCGGGTCCGGAGCGCCGGTGTAGGGCAGCCGCCCGGGTGCGCGCCCCTCTGTGTTACCCCCGCGCCCCCCCAAACGGCGCCTCCCTGTGCCCCTGCGCCGGGATGCTGTCCCCGCAGCGCCGTTATCAGAGGGGCGGGCCGCGCTGCGGGAAGATTTCACAACAGTTCACCCGGGGCTTTAGCGTCTGTTTGTTAACGGGGGGCGGGGTGGGGGGTGTCCCTGTCCGTGGCTCCCCTGGCTGCCATCTGCGGGGACCCATGGGGTTCCGGGGAAAGACAGTCAAGAGTCCAGCCGAGCCCTAACCGGTTTGGCTCAGTGGATGGAGCGTCGGCCTGCGGACTGAAGGGTCCCGGGTTCGATTCCGGCCAAGGGCATGTACGTTGGTTGCGGGCACATCCCCAGTGGGGAGTGTGCAGGAGGCAGCTGATGGATGTTTCTCTCTCATCGATGTTTCTAACTCTCTATCCCTCTCCCTTCCTCTCTGTGAAAAAATCAATAAAATATATTTTTTTTAAAAAAAAGAGTCCAGCCGAGGGGAGGCGTGCTCGGGGGAGAGCGGCTCCTCTGTCCTGGGGTTTCTCTCTCCCGGTGGGAGCCCCGGGGAGGCCTCAGGAGGGCTCAGCAGAGTGAGTCTTCACTGGGGTCCCGGTGTGCCCCCCCCCCCCCAGATGAGGGTAGGGGGCGGGTCAGTCTCTGGTCGGTTTCACCTTTAAGGAATGCCATTGAAGAGGGGCCAGGACTGTCTGCAGGGAACATGTCAAACTCCTAGCCCGCGGGCCGCATGCGGCCCACAAGGAATGTTTTTGCGGCCCAGCCAATACAACGGTATGTAAGAAACGTTTTAATAAAAACTTTGTAACTTAGTTTTTACAATATCCTCTTACACATCATTATTAATAATGAACTACAACGTTCGCTAGCGACTGATGATTATGATCGTGTTGCATCATTTCCCTACGCACCTTACGCGCAGGCGCACCATTTCTCCCCACTAATACCAGCAGCAAAAATTTTAGCAGCCGATGGCCATGTCATTAGTCTAGTACTGACTTGTTGGGTGTGCGCAACAGGAAATATTTCGCTTTCGGAGAAACAGAAAAATGGGTTTAGTTGTGTGACGCTTATTCCTTTGTGCAGTTAGTTATTCAGTGTCTGGTAAGTGAATGTTCAAGAAAAAATATTGATTTTTATTACAATGTTCTATTATTTTATGTTAATGATGACTCATTTATTTGTGTTCAGCATGTCTCTATCGAAATCAACCGACGTTTCTATGAAAATGGAAGCTTTTGGTTTTTTGCAGCCACATCCACGTAAACCTGGTGCATTTGGCCCGTGGGAGCCCGTGAGTTTGACGTGCTGGGTCTGGAGCGTGTAAATGACTTGCTCCCAAGTGTCCCTGGTGAGGGACAAAGAGACTTTGTGATTCAGTAGCTGGCAAGAGCCGTCATTCATTGCCAGGTGGCTGGGTGAAAGGGTGACCTAGTCTCAAAGTGTCACTCCACAGATTACTTATTAATCACAGAGACACCTGGCACCAACCACCTGAACCACGCAACCGGACTGACCCTCGGCGGTGGGACAAAGGGGCATCTCGCTGCCTCCCTCCATGATGCATGGAGACAGGACACCATCTGTGTAGCAGTTACCCTGCCCCGAAGTGCACAACCTCAATGCAAGGGCGGGGAAAACGGCCAAACCCCAAGTGAGAGACAGCAACAAACACTGGCCGTGGCTCTTTACACTGTCCCGTCACGGAGGACCGAGAAGATACAACAAAGCGAGTTAAGAAGACGGGGTCCCCGCTCTAGATGAAGGCAGGCTCAGGAGCCATGACCACGAAATGCACCCGTGGTTTCCTGGTAGGATCCCGGTTTTTTTTTTAGAAAAGCTAGCAAGCACCTCACTGGGACACTGGGGACACTGAATACGGACAAGATATCAGGTGCTAGCGTTGCACCGATGGTAATTTCCAGAGCGTGCCACTTTATTTCAGTCGTATAGAAGAAGGCCCTCGTTTTTAGGAGATGGGTGCTGATGTGTTTAGGAGGGCGGTATCACCTGCAGCTAATTCCTCCTTCAGGGGGTGTGGAGCACCGTTACGGTGTTTTGACCAGGTTTAAACCTCGGACTAATGAAAGGACAGGGTCCTCTCATGGCCACGTGCAAGTCCCAGCTGGAGGGCAGGGCCCTCCCAGCACAATCATAGCCAACCGCTGTGGTTGTGAGCTTGAACCTATGGTCCGAACACGTGGCCCCACGTGCCTTGTGCTAGAGTTCAGGTGCATGTAGTTGAGTGAGGTTGGAACTCAGGAGAATGCTGTAAACCACGTGATCACGCCCCTACTCTGCCTCGTGGCATCTGCTATAAAAGAAAGACACGGCTGTGGGCTGCGTCGTTGTCTCCTCGTCAGGGAGGCAGCGTCCCACCGAGACCCAGCTTTCATTCTCTTGTCTGTCTTTCCTTAATCCTTTCACACACACCCCCTACTCGGGATCACCCTTGGTCGTGCTGGCGTGGCACAAGGGGGCAGTGGGGGGGGTACCCACACAGAGGGGAGAGGAACGATGACATCTGCTGAATCTCCGTAGATGGGCGTCCCTTTCGTGTATATTCAACAGGTTGGTTGGTTTGACAATTTTTTTTTAAATAAAAAAACTGCAGAAAAAAAACAAAGGTCTCTGTGAGGAACACAGAAGAAGTGCCACCCGGATCCCCTGGCACCCCAGATGTAGGACGCGGGGTCCTGCAGGCACTGCAGCTGCCCCCACCTCTCTCCAGGGCCGCCTGGTTGGACAGCGGCCTAGCTCAAGGCCATGCCCTTGCCAGGATGACCCGTGTCCCGTGGCTGATGGGTGTCCCGTGGCTGACGGGGGCAGGAGTACAGGGTTGGGACATTCCTGCCCAGGGGGACGTCTCTGAGGGGCTTTCTTACCCATCAGAGCTTCCCACGCGTTTGGCCACAGCACAGGGGCCTCTGCTTGGCAGCTCAGCTTCTCGCTGCGCCCAGCCCCGCGGCTTCCTCCCCCGCATGTCTGCACAGGGCGAGGAACACCCTACTCCAAAGTGCAGGTGCGGCCGCCTCCTGGGATCCGACCTGTGATGGCCTCCTAGCAGAGCCGGGCCTGCCAGCCCCAAAGGACACAGCCCCGCACACACCTGTGGCCCGCACACACCTGTGACCCGCCTTTAGTCCCGCCCACACCTCCCACCCCCTGCCGCCTGTACACCTACTCGATTGCCTACTGGCTACTGCCTCCCGCCCCCAAAGCAGGGATCTTGTCCGTTTTGCGGAGCGGCACCGGGACCCTGGATGCTCTGCCCTTGCTCGCGCCTCTGGAGCCCCGCTGGCAGAAGGGGAAACTGAGGCAGGGGACGCAGCTTGCCCGCGACCACGCGGCTGACGCGCCGCAGACCCTCGCGCGGGTTGGCGGGTTCCACGCCGCGGCATCCATACCCCGCCCTCGGGTGCCGGGCTTCCCGCCCTTCGCGGGGCAGGGCGTCCTCGGGGCGGAACCCCCAGCCGGCCATCTCGCGCCCCGATCTCCGCCGATTGGCGCGCGCGGTGGCCCGGAGTCAGCCCAGGAGGTGGGGCGAGGCTCCGCGGCCAATCGCGGGGCGCAGGGACGCTCGGCGCGCAGGAGCCGCCTCCGATTGGTCGTCCGCCGCACCACGTCAGTGGGGGCGGGGCTTCGGCCGGCTGGGTTGGCGCGCGTCCCGGAGGTGGCGGATCAGAGGGCGCAGGTGAGCCGCGGGCTGCGCAGGTGAGCGGGCTGCGCGGGCAGGAGCGGGGCGGGCGGGGGGCACTGCGCGCAGGAGGCGGTGCTGCTCGGGCGGGGGTGGGGGGCCGGGTGCGCGCGCGCAGGGGAGATTGGGCCCGGGGTCTGGAGCCGCGCGCAGGTGTGGGGGGGTCGCGCGTGGCCCGATGAGAAGAGGCCGGGGATTAGGGGCGCCGGCTGGCTCACCCCAGACGGCCCTTCGGGGACGCGTGTCCCCCGGGTGTTGGGGAGCTCGCCGGGGGTGGAGGGGGGCCGAGCCTGGTGATCGCTCCTGGGCCGGTTGGCCCGCTCCTGCCCGGCCCACGGGGGGCGGATGCAGTTTTCCGTTTGGGGGAACCCAGGAGCCGCTGGAACCGGGGAGGCGCTCGCCGCTTCGCTGGGAAAGGGTCACTCCCTCCCCAGCTCCTACAATAAGGACAGCGCCTCTTTCCTGGGCACTTGGTAACTTTATGAAAAGGGTTTTTACGGGTCTGGGAAGATTTCTGACCCACGGCAGAGAGAGGAGGGGGGAAAGCGAGATGAGGAACCTTATCCAAAGGCGCGTGTGACCTGTCGCTTCCTGGGCGTTTCCCGCATGCCAGGACCTGCTGATGCTTTAAGGCTGATTCTCAGACATCCTCACACGTGGCTGATGCTTTAAGGCTAATTCTCAGATGTGGTCGCACGTGGCTGATGCTTTAAGGCTAATTCTCAGACATCCTCGCACGTGGCCGATGCTTTAAGGCTAATTCTCAGACATCCTCGCACGTGGCTGATGCTTTAAGGCTAATTCTCAGACATCCTCGCACGTGGCTGATGCTTTAAGGCTAATTCTCAGATGTGGTCGCACGTGGCTGATGCTTTAAGGCTAATTCTCAGACATCCTCGCACGTGGCTGATGCTTTAAGGCTAATTCTCAGATGTGGTCGCCCGTGGCTGATGCTTTAAGGCTGATTCTCAGACGTGGTCGCCCGTGGCTGATGCTTTAAGGCTGATTCTCAGACGTGGTCGCCCGTAGCCGGCCCAGGGAGCTGAGAAGCTGGGGCGGGAGGCCGGGCATCTGAAGGCGCAGGAGGGCGGCAGGGGCCGGTCTAGGAGGATGGAGTCTCCACCTGCAGGCACTTTGCCACGGGAAAGCCAGCAGGGTGAGCCGGCGAAACTCAGCAACATCCATCAGAGCCACCCCCCCACACACACACACACCTGCCCGCGCGCTGTTAGACTGCTTCTGACACAATCCTCTCACGTGGTTTGTGGCACAAAAACAAACAAACAATGAGTGGCAGGTTTATGGATGAAAGTGTATGGCAGGCTGCTGCTGCTGGGCAGGACGGAGTGAAGGAGCAGAGGGTTTGAGTGGGAATGGGGTTTGGAAAAGGCGGAGAGCGTGTGGGTGTTTACTGGGCTAGAACTCACGGAGCCGTGTGGGAGGAGACAGGCCGGAGTTCAGGAGTCCAGGGGTGGGCTGGGGCTGGACGAAGGCCCGGCCTGAGTGTCTGACTTTTAAACTCGTGTTATCGTGAGCGTAGATGTTCCAGCTTCTCAGCAGCCGAGCCCTGAGCTGCCACCAGGCCTCGTCTCTGGGCATGTCCTTCCCCCGGGCACACACCCACATCTGGAGGCCGCCCAAGTGGCCCCCGGTCAGCGGGGCCAGAGCTCCCAGCGCCCAGCTCAGGGGCCACGTGCCTGGGAGCATTTGGCGACGGAGGCTTGGGAAGGCGTGTGGGAGCCCAGCCTGCGGAGGGCGGGGCGGGGGCGTAGGAGGCTCCCAGTGAACCCCAGCATCACCCCAACAGTCATTCTCACTGTTCCTTGGGGACAGATGACCCACAGTTAGAGCCACACATGTTCCCAGAATTGTGCATCTTATAATTCCGAGAGCTGTTTAAAAAACACCGTTTTTGTGGTTAGATTACTTTATTATACAAGTACATTTGCCAGAAAAATGAGGAAAAGAGGGGAAATCTGACCTGTGTGTCCGGTTTAAGGATTTGGTCCTGGGCCTTTTACTAAACAGCCTCTCATGGTGACTGCCTGGCAGTTCCCGGGATGGGCGTGCCCTCCACACCCGATCTGACATAGTCCGCGGCCGCTGCCGGCGTTTCCGAGTGTGACCAGCAGACTCCAGCGGTGCTCTCACCTCCGCAGGTTCACGCTGCCTCCTTGCGTGGCCAGAAACGCGGGGGGGAGGGGGGGTCTGCCTGGCCTCCCGGAGCAGCTGCCACCCCCTCGCGGTCCTGGGTTTTGTCGTTGGTGTCATCCGAAGTCCGGTGTTTCAGTCTGTGCCACGCCTTCCGCGGACCCTTCCCGGAGCAGCTGCCCGCTGTCTGGTGACGCGCGGTTCTGTGCGTGTGTTGGGCCGGGCGCTGTGCTTGGAGCCACGGTGGGTGTCGTCACCCTCCTTCTGGATGTCACGGCCCAGCCTCCCGCGTGAGGCCTGGTGGGTGGGGCTCCTGCGGTTCCGGCTGCGCCCCTTTAGCGGGAGCAACTTGTTCACCTGGGAAACGGGCCGAGGGTGCCCGCTGCCCCTGCCCGAGCGAGAACGTGGTGAGGTCACAGGTGGCAGATCGGCAGGTGCTCAAAGCCGTGTTATCTGTGACAGGTTGCGTCACCGACCGATGGCCCCAAATAGCTATGTCCTGCTGTCCGGCCCCCCCGCAGAGGCAGTGTGTTTGGGGAGGGGTGGCCCAGGCCTGGGTCAGAAAAGGCAACTTCCGTTGAGCTTGCTGGAGCCTCGCTGGTCCCCAACATCCCCCTCCCACGGGCCTGCGGCCACTGTGCTGTGGGGACGCCCAGGCTGCCCCCGGGGGACCCTCTGAAGAGCAGCCGCCGGACACCCCCAGGCATTGCTGCCTGGCCACGTTCTCCCCAGAATCCTGACCCTCAGAAACAGTGAGAGATGGTAAGACTGTTTAAGCCACTAAGTCAGTGGTTTTCAGCCTTCTGGCCCTTTAAATACAGCTCCTCATGTGGTGACTCAACCATAACATTATTTTCATTGCTATTTCATAGCTGTCATGTTGCTACTGTGATGAATCGTCATGTAAATATCTGATATGCAGGATGGTCTTAGGCGACCCCTGTGAAAGGGTCGTTCACCGCCAAAGGGGTCGCGACCCACAGGTTGAGAGCCGCTGCAAGTTGAGGGGTAACCAAACATGGAGAGAGGGCTGTGGGCGCACCCCCCTCTCTCCCTGCCAGTGGGAACCCGAGCCCAGCTGAGCCTCCAGGGCCTGCATGGCACCCACAGTGGTGTTGGCGCCCGTGTTAGCGTGGTCCCAGGGAGGGTGGTGTTGGCGCCCGTGTTAGCGTGGTCCCAGGGAGGGTGGTGCTGGCGCCCGTGTTAGCGTGGTCCCAGGGAGGGTGGTGCTGGCGCCCGTGTTAGCGTGGTCCCAGGGAGGGTGGTGCTGGCGCCCGTGTTAGCGTGGTCCCAGGGAGGGTGGTGCTGGCGCCCACGGTAGCGTGGTCCCAGGGAGGGTGGTGTTGGTGCCCACGGTAGCCTTGGTGATAATGCTCTTAGGGGATCTGACGAGGGGGGTGCGCTCCAAGCCCGTGGCACCCTGACCTCATTTCCGTGACGAGTGGGAGGTGTCCCTTTCGGACGGGAACAGGCCTTGCGGTGAGTAGGTGCCCCAGGTCACACACTGGGGTCCCCGTGGGGCACGTCGGCAGCAGGAGCGGGTCCTGCGGGAACGCACAGCCTTGGCGGCGACCGAGGGCCTCGGGGCAGTCACCGCCCCGGCCGGGCCGGCCCCGGGGTCCTGGCCTCTGGTGCGGCCGTTCCTCCGCCCACAAGGCGCTCCGACAGCTGCCCGCGGCCTGAGTCATCGGTTTTGTTGGTCCCAGCAAAGATTTAATAAAAGATGGAGGGGTCAAATGAACGGCTCAGCAATCAAAAAATTTTTCTTTTTAAATATATTTTTATTGATCTCAGAGAGGAAGGGGGGGAGAGAAACATCCATGATGAGAGGGAATCATTGACCGGCCGCCTCCTGCAGCTCCATGCTGGGGATGGAGCCCGCAATCCGAGCCTGTGTCCTGACGGGATCGAACCAGACCTCCTGGTTCCTAGGTCAACGCTCAGCCCCTGAGCCACACGGCCGGGCAGCAGTCAGACACTGGGCCTCGGCCGTGTCACCGCGTCGTCCCAGACACGGGACCACGGCTCCTCTAGCTTTTGTTTCTGGAGCTCAGATTCCCGCTGAGGGAGCCCCATCGCTTTCCCTGGCGCGACTGCTTTGCCAGGCGGGTGCACACACCCTCCCTTAGCTTCAGCTGTGACCACGGAGCCTGTGTGCGTGGGCATCGTGCCCGGACACCCCAGGAGGAGCGAGGGGTCAGCGGGTGTGCAGAGCCAGTTACCCTGCGGCCCCCGGCTCCTCGGACGGACGTGCCGCTGGGAACGGCACGGGGGTGGCTGACGGCCCGAGCGCGCAGGCTGCTGGGTGTGAGTCTACAGAGAGAGCGCCTTTGGGTCTGTGGCTGCTCCCAGGTCTGCATCTGCCGGTTTATTTTATTTATTTTTGTTAATTCTCACCCAAGCGTCTTTTTCCATTGATTTTTCAGAGAGAGTGGAAGGGAGGGGGAGAGACAGAGGAACATCCATGTGTGAGAGAGAGACACCGATCGGTTGCCCCCGCACGGCCGGGACCAGGGCCAGGGATCGAGCCTGCAACCGAGGTACAGGCCCTTGACTGGAAATCGAACCCGGGACCCTTCCGTCCGAAAACCGGCGTTCTCTCTACTGAGCCACACTGGCCAGGGCTGTGTCTGCCACGTGAAGGCTCGTGTCCTGACCCTTCCAGGAGGCCTCCATCCGTCCACCTGTTGTTGGTACTTGCTGTTGCCGGACCCTGCCTGTGCTGGGCAGAGCACCTGCGGGTGAGGGTGGGCCGTCACGTGGACCCAGCAGTGGCCTTGAACCTGTCGCTTGGGTCCGGGAAGGTCGGCACCCTGAGTGTCCTCCGCACCTGTGTCTCGGCAGGACGGGGCGCGGCGGGCCGAGCACAGGCGGGGCCTCTGCGGGGAGGGAGCTGTGCTGCCCGGGCCCGTGGCGAGCGGTTGGTGTGAGTGCCGCGTGCGTGGCACAGGCAGCGACCTCGCCGCGGTGAGAAGTACGACAGCAGGTGCGTGCACCTCCGCGTCAGCCCCTGAGTCCCGCCCCCACGGCACCGTCCACGGTCACAGGTGACCCCGGGCGTGAGCTCGGCCACAGCTCGGCCGCGGCTGGGGGCTTCGCTCAGGGGGCGCCCCTCTGCCCCTTCTCCTTCGGCGGCGTCTCGGCGGCCTCCCCACGCCCGCCCTGGGGCCGCTGTTCCCTGTGCTGAGGTTCCTGTGCCCATCGAGCAGCTGTTTCTCCCGAAAGCTCCGGTGGCGCCGCCCGTGTGCCAGTCACCTTTCTGCTCACCCGACACCCACGCTCATGGCTTCCGTTCTCCCTCCCCGCGGCCGTTCTCCTTCCGACGTGGGTGGGGACCCCGGGACCTGCGGCAGCAGGTACAGCGGGTGGCGGGCAGGAGCCGACGGCAGAGGGCGCCTGTGGAGAGCGGCCACAGCGTTTGGACAGGGCAGGCCTCGGCCTAATGAGAGGCCACGATCCCCTCTCCTGGCAAAGCCACGTGCAAGTCCCAGCACAGTTATAGCCAAAGGCTGTGGCTGTGAGCTTGACCTCATGGCCCGAACCTGTGGCCGCACGTGGCTGAGTGGTGTGGGCTGCGGGAGGGGCAGCAAGTAAACAAAGCTCGATCAGGTGCCTGTGATTGAGTGGATTCGAAACCCTCGAGGATGTGACCACGCCCTTGCTTTGCCTCGTGGAATCTACTATAAAAGACTCGGCTTGCAGGCCCTGGCGCTGTCTCTCCGTCAGAGAGGGCAGCGTCCCACCCAGACCCAGCGTTCTTCTCTTGTCTGTCTTTTCTCTAATCCTCCACCGCCCCCCACCCCCCAGCTTCACCCATGGCCGTGCCGGCTCGGCACAGGCTCCTTGCCACGCTGGCTCCATTCACGCGGCAAGACGGGGGCTCTGCTGTCAGTCAGAGGAGGCCAGCTGCAGGTCCCAGGAGCGTCTGAGCTGCGCTGGCCTCCTCTCTGGGGGGAATCTGCCGCCAGGACACGGTCAAAAGGGGGCAGCCCCGTGGGGCCCACGATCCTGGCGGCAGTGGCAGGGAGAGGTCTGCGCTTTGGGGACCATCTGAGCAGTGTCTCCCTCCTCAGGGCCATGGCTGCAAGATTCCGGCCCAGCGCTCCCCACACCAGCGCTGCCAGCAGCGTGGCCGCGGCCCAGGGGCAGTGGGGCCGCGCCTGGTAAGGATCCCGCCCGTCTTCCCGGCTGGGGACAGCGTGGGTGGTGGGGAGGGGGCCGGCCTCAGGGCTGTCCTTGACCATCACAGCGTCTCCTTGTCGAGGCCGAGGCAGGAAGCTGGAAACGCACTCACAGGCCGCCGGGCGCCTGGCTCTGACGCCGCTGTCCTGGGTGCAGGGACTGAGGGGTGACTGCGCGTCCCCCACAGCCCGCAGCCACCTCACTGCGTCCAGACGCTGGGCCTGGGCTTCCTGTGGGCGCCCCCATGTGCCCCGGGCACGGCGGAGGGTGCAGGTGCAGTGGCCGCCTGTGGGAGGTGCTGGCTGGCTGGCTTGGCACACAGCGCGGTTGGGAGGGCAGAGGGACGGCCGGCGTGACCATGACCGCCCGCGCCCGCCGCCTCTGCAGGGAGGTGGACTGGTTCTCCCTGGCGAGCGTCCTGTTCCTGCTGCTGTTCGCGCCCTTCATCGTGTACTTCTTCATCATGGCGTGTGACCAGTACGCCTGCTCGCTGGCGGCGCCCGTGCTGGACCTGGCCGCCGGCCGCGTGCGCCTCTCCAACATCTGGGCCAAGACGCCGGCCGTGACGAAGGAGGCCGCCCAGATCTACGCCCTGTGGGTCTCCTTCCAGGTGAGGCCTCCCCACGGTGCTGGCGGCCGGGGCTTTGTCCGGGCAGCGCCTCACGGGGCCCAGGTGTGCCCGCCGCCTCCCCACGCAGAGGGTGCCCCCACGCCCGCCCTCGGCGGAGCCGCCGGGGGGTTGGGCGGGGCTGCTGGGCCGTGGGGAGCTGCAGACCTGGGAGGAGTGACCGCCCGCGTGGGGATCTCGGTCCACGGGGCCTCCACGGCCACCGCCACGGGCACCGCCAGGCCCGGGTGGTTCAGCGAGGCTCTCCCGCAGGTGCTGCTGTACGTGGCGCTCCCTGACGTCTGCCACCGGTTCCTGCCCGGCTACGTGGGCGGCGTCCAGGAGGGCGCGGTGACTCCCGCAGGTGACGCCCGGCGCAGCCGCATCAGATCCCCGTCCCCTCGCCTCGGGGCCCCTCCCCTGCTGCTCCTGCCCGAAGGCTTCGCACTCACCGGCCTCGCGGCACCAAGAGCAGCCGGGGCGCCCCAGACCTGAGGTCCAAGGTCACGTTCTTCAGTGGAGGGACCTGAGTGGCCGCCGGCCCCACGGCTGGTGCCAAAACTGGGCTAGTGGAGCCTCTCCCAGCCCAGACACCACGTGCCCAGCACCACGTGCCCACAGAGGTGTGGGGGGCAGGGTGGGTGTGGGGGGGCATGTTTTGGGGGGTGGCTGTCTGTCCATTTGTTCCCCACGGTCTCCAGGAACCCAAGGGCCCAGAGGGAGGGACGTTCCCCGAGTCCCACAGGGCGCCCCACAGCTTCTCCAGCTCAGCCCCAGACTACGGCAGCGCAGGCCGCTCACTCAGCCTCTGGTGACCGAACCGACGAGGGCCCGCCCACCCGCCGTTGGGCAGCAGGGCCGAGCACCGAACCCCGAGTTCTGGGGGGAGACGTCGGGCAGTTCATCGGCAGGGCGCCACGCCAGGAGCCCAGGAAGCTATGGCTTAGACCAGTGATGGCAAACCTATGACACGCGTGTCAGAGGTGACACGCGAACTCATTTTTTGGGTTGATTTTTCTTTGTTAAATGGCACTTAAATATATAAACTAAGTATCAAAAGTATGAATCTTTGCTTTACTATGGTTGCAAAGATCAAAAAATGTCTATATGTGACACGGCACCAGAGTTAGGTTAGGGTTTTTCAAAACGCTGACACGCCGAGCTCAAAAGGTTCGCCATCACTGGCCTAGACCCAAGCTCTCCATGGCTTTTTTTTTTTTTTTTAATATATTTTATTGATTTTTTTACAGAGAGGAAGGGAGAGAGATAGTCAGAAACATCGATGAGTGAGAAACATCGATCAGCTGCCTCCTGCACATCTCCCACTGGGGATGTGCCCGCAACCCAGGTACATGTCCTTGACCGGAATCGAACCCGGCACCCTTCAGTCCGCAGGCCGACGCTCTATCCACTGAGCCAAACCGGTTTCGGCTCTCCATGGCTTTTAATGAAAGTTTTTAAAGGCAGGATCGAGGGGTGGGCGTCAGGGGGCGTGGGAAACCCGTTGGCTGCTTCTCCGCGAGCCGCCCGGCGTTCCGGGTGTCCAGCTCCTGGCATCGCTGTGGCCGAGGAGCCACGGCTCCGCAAAACACCGGGGACTGCATCAGCGACGTCATCTTTTAAAAGACACACATCCTTTATTGACTTCAGAGCAGAAGGGAGAGGGAGAGAGGGAGAGAAACACCAGTGCTGAGAGAATCATGGATCCGCTGCCGCCTGCACGCCCCCCACTGGGGATCGAGCCCACAAACCGGACATGTGCTCTGACCAGGAATTGAACCGTGACCTGGTTCATAGGTCAACGCTCAAGCACTGAGCTGGTCGCGTGTGATGTCGTCTTTAGAGCAAAAGGCGAAACCCAACACCGTGTGGCCTTTGTTACGGCAAAGCTGTCAGTGCTTGGTGCTCAGCGAGCTCCGCTTCTCTGTCGTCTCAGCAAAGGGCCCTTTTACTAGCAAACCTCTCCGGGACGGGACGTGCCTGCCGCAGGCCCCCAGGACCTGCCCGCACCCCTTCGTCATCCTTGGGAGCCGCGTGCTGGCAGCCAAGGCGATAGGACAGTTCGTGGAGGCTGACACCCGCCTCTCGACTCAGGTCTGATCCTAAACCTGATTCCTGTTGGCGCCGGTTCTGTGGCCGTCGGGAGAATCAGAACCAGAGGAACCATCTGGGCCCGCCTCTCCCCAGGTGGGAGGCGCACCCTGTGTCCTGCCTGGGCCTGGAGTCGCCGCAGAAGCCGGCCGCGCTCGGGGCTGGAGTCTGGGTGCCCGAGACCAGGCCCGGGGCAGCTGAGGCCCCGGCGCCCGTGGGGCGGAGCCGGCTGCCATCAGGGCGGGAGCGCGCGTTGAGCTCCTGTCTTGCCTCCGCAGGCGTCATCAACAAGTACGAGATCAACGGCCTGCAGGCCTGGCTCATCACGCACCTGCTCTGGCTCGCCAACGCCCGCTTCCTCTCCTGGTTCCCTCCCACCATCATCTTCGACAACTGGATCCCGCTGCTGTGGTGCGCCAACATCCTGGGCTACGCCGTGTCCACCTTCGCCATGATCAAGGGCTACCTGTTCCCCACCAACGCCCGCGACTGGTACGCCCTCCCGCGCAGCTGGTCGCGCCGAGGGGAGCGCACGAGGCCACTGGCCTTGTCTGTTCCCTGGGACGGGGGCGGGTGGAGCCCGCGGTTGCGCGTCCTTGAAGGGGGAGCGTCATGGAACTGGGCTGACCTGGGAGCATCCTTCTCAGTGTCCGGTGGCTCCTGCGCTCGGGAGGATGGGTGGAGGGGCCCGGCCTGCCTTTGGTGTCTGGGTCGGGAGCAGGCAGGTGGGAAGGCGACTTCTGTCCGCAGGCGAAGATGGCACTCGGCCTCTTTCTCCGGAACATCAGTGTGGCTGCAGCAGTCTTGTGAGGGGACTTGTCATTTCAGCGTCTTTAAGAGAACAGCTTCCCACAGAGAGTCCTTCCTTTCCCAGGGAAGCCTGGGGTTGGATTGTTGCCATCCACCCACCCATCCATCCATCCATCACTCATCCATCTGCCCATCTCTCCATCCACCCACCCATCTATCCATCCATCATCCATCCATCCATTCATCTCTCCATCTATCCATTCATCATCCATCTGTCCATCTCTCCATCCATCATCCATCCATCTCCCCATCTGTGGGAGCCAGCACGGCCATGGCATACTCAGCCCCAGGGCGCCTTATGTGCCATGCCAGCTCAGCCTGGTTCAGTGACCCTGAGTGCGGGGGTGAAAGGATTGAGAAAAGACAGACAAGAGAATGAAAGCTGGATCTCGGTGGGACGCTGCTCCCTGACGAGGAGACAACGACGCAGCCCACAAGCCGTGTCTTTATTTTATAGCAGCTGCCACGAGGCAGAGTAGGGGCGTGATCACGTGGTTTACAGCATTCTCGTGAGTCTCAACCCTCCTCAACTACATGCACCTGAACTCTAGCACAAGGCACGTGGGGCCACGTGTTCGGACCATAGGTTCAAGCTCACAACCACAGCCGCTGGCTATGATTGTGCTGGGCGGGCCCTGCCCTCCAGCTGGGACTTGCACGTGGCCATGAGAGGACCCTGTCCTTTCATTAGTCCGAGGCTTGAACCTGGCCGAGACACTGTAGCCACGCCCCACACCCATCCATCCATCCATTCACCATGCACCCCAGCCCGCCCCCCATGTTCATCCTCCCGCTTCCCCCCATTCATCAGCCGATGTTGGGTTCTCCATAGACAGGGCTTCAGGCATGAACACGATTCTCGTTCTGGGGGAGGGGAGTGCTCACGCTTTAGTCTGGGGCCCAAACAAAACCAAAGTGTGTTCCCTTGACCTCTGCCGCCCAGACTCGGGCGATGGGCGGACGGTGGTGCCCAGTGTGGTGTCAGGTGGTGAGGCGGCTCCTGTGGCTCAGGAGGCCGCTGTGCGGCTTCATGGTCACGGCGCCTGCTGCGGACTCGCACGTTTCCTTCTGTCCCCTTGTCCCGAGGGCGGCGGACAGGACCTGTTGCCATAATCGGCACAGAAACCTGTGTGCGCAGTGAGGTACCTCCCGGGCCTCCACCTGGGGTCTGGGCGGAGTCTGGTCACCCCTGGAGAGGCCTGTGGGCTCAGGTGACAGGGCGGCTAACAGTTAAGAAGCTTGTCGGCGAGGGAAGACGTGGGCCGGGCGCTGCACTGGCTCAGGGCGCGGTGCCTTTTTACTACTGGTCTTGGCATCCGGGGCCACTCCAGTCACACGCGTGGCTGGGGACGCAGCACAATTTCAGTCCATTTGAGCGTCTCGCCCTCCCCTGTGCTGGGCCTCGCGGGCCCTGGAGGAGGAGGCGGGCACCTGGGCGCGGCCCCAGGAAGCCGGAAGCCGGTGCCTGTCTAAGGCTGCCTTGCTCGGCCGGGCGGCTGCAGAGAGGCCAGGGGCCGCGGGGAGGCCGGAGGGCGCGCGCTCTGCGCTCCGTGATGTTCTCCGGGGCTCGTGCCCGCCTCCGCCCAGATCGCCGCCCCTCAGCACCACGGCGGGCTGAGCGCACGTGCCCCGCGCCCGAAGGAGGCCCGGGTGTGCCCCGCGCCCTGGACCGATGGCGTCCTTTATATTTTCCAGCAAATTCACGGGCAACTTCTTCTACAACTACATGATGGGCATCGAGTTCAACCCCCGGATTGGGAAGTGGTTCGACTTCAAGCTGTTCTTCAACGGGCGCCCGGGCATCGTGGCCTGGACGCTCATCAACCTGTCCTTCGCGGCCAAGCAGCGGGAGCTGCACGGCCACGTGACCAACTCCATGGTGCTGGTCAACGTGCTGCAGGTACCGTGTGGCCACTGGGGGCTCTGCCTGCTGGGCACTGGGGGGGCAGGAACCCACCCTCCCTGGTGTGTGTGGGCGCGGGCTGGCCAGCGTGGAGTGGGCGCTCCAGTGCCACCCAGGGCATGCCCGCTCCTGGCTCATGTGTGTTCTGACAACTCTGAACCCGTGAGTGGTTCTGGCCACGTCACATCCGTGGCCTCCGCAGCGGTTCCCACGTGCCCCCCCCAGGTTGTCGCCGTGGGTCTCGGGTGACCTCAGGGTGGGAGTGAGGAGCGTGTTTGTACCTCTGTCCCATCCGTGTAAAATTTACACTGTAAATGGACGTTGGTCTCCTGCACCCCGTGGGCCACAGCGTCTCCGCCGTGCTGGCCACGTGACGTACGTCGTGGTGTGCAGGGACCGCTGGCAGGGCTTGTGCTGGGCGCCCCCATGGGCAGGTCGGCCATGCCACGTGCACTGGGTTATGTGCCCCTCCTCCCTGGAGGCCCCGAGCCGCCTCCCTCTGCTGCAGGCCCCGCGGCCTGGCCGTACCTCCCGGACGCTGTGGGTCCCCTCCTTGTCCTCTCGGAGTTCGGACTCTCCCCTCCGAGGACAAGATCGCCCTCCCCCCAGGTCCCAGGGCGGGGGGGCGGCGCGGGGCAGTGCCGGGACAGCCCAGCCCAGCGGCTCATGGCACGGAGCCCAGCGCGCCCAGGCCCCTGAGCTCTGCGGAGCCCCCCGACACGGTGCGTGGTGGCACGCGGCTGCCCTGTCCACAGGCCATCTACGTGCTGGACTTCTTCTGGAACGAGGCCTGGTACCTGAAAACCATCGACATCTGCCACGACCACTTCGGGTGGTACCTGGGCTGGGGCGACTGCGTCTGGCTGCCCTACCTCTACACGCTGCAGGTGAGCGCCCGGCCCTCCAGGCCGACCCGGGCCCCCGAGCTGCCGCTGCGCGTGTGCCTCGGGGTGGAAGCTGGAGGGAGGGGGTTAGTGTGGGGTCGGCTCGGGCCAGAGGCCCACAGGCACTCACTGCCCGTCCTGGAGCCCGGAGCCCGAGACCCAGTGTCCCAGGGCTGGCTCCTCCCAGGGCCTCCCTCCGGGCGTGTGGGCGCCGCCTCTGCCCTGTGTCCCCACAGGGTCCCTGTGCATGTCTGTGTCCTGATCCTCTCTTCTCATGAGGACCCCAGTCACCCTGGATTAGGGGGACCCTCGTGACCCCATTTTACCTCAATCACCTGATGAAAAGGCCCCAACTCCACATACAGCCACGTGCTGGGGTGCTGGGGGTCAGGGCTGTAACGTAGCGATTTGGGGGACACACTCGGCCACAGCACTTCAAGAAGATGCCCAGTGGGCCCTGGGTGAGAGGAGTGATTTGGGGGAGCTGGGCGGTGGAGGGGGTTCCATCCTCATTTACCCGAATCTCCATGCTGAAGGGCAGGGGGCGTCTCCTTTCTGTCCCATCATCACTGCACGGGAGTCCGGGAGGCACCAGCGTGCAGGGTGCAGGAGCGAAAGGGACGCCCCCTCGGGGTCACCGCGGGGGGAGAGGCAGCCGGGCAGGAGGGGTGCTGACCCTGGGAGGGCGCGCCCCACCAGCACGGGGTCGGCACGGCGGGCTGGGCTGAGAACATTCCAGAAAGATGGAGGAGCACGTGTCAGGGAGGGGCATGTGGGGAGCAGAGGAGGGCCTTGAGGCACCCCGGTTCTGTGTGGCCGCCACAGAGGACCTGGGGGTGTGGGGGTGGCAGGACGAGCTGCCAGGCGGGAGGCTGGGGAGTCGAACAAGCCCGGCGCCGGCTGAGCGAGCGCTGATGTGGCCGCGCCCAGGAGACGGTCCGCCTCACAGCGCGACGCCCAGGGGCTCAGCTACAGCCTGGGCTGCGTCTCTGCTGCAGGTGACGTGTGTGTGTGTGTGTGTGTGTGTGTGTGTGTGTGTGTGAGAGAGATACGTGTGTGTGTGTGTGTGTGTGAGAGAGATACGTGTGTGTGTGTGTGTGTGAGAGAGAGAGATACGTGTGTGTGTGAGAGAGAGATACGTGTGTGTGTGTGTGTGTGTGTGAGAGAGAGAGAGAGAGATACGTGTGTGTGTGTGTGTGAGAGAGAGAGAGAGAGATACGTGTGTGTGTGTGTGTGTGTGTGTGAGAGAGAGATACGTGTGTGTGTGAGAGATACACGTGTGTGTGAGAGAGAGAGAGAGAGAGATACGTGTGTGTGTGTGTGTGTGAGAGAGAGAGAGAGAGATACGTGTGTGTGTGTGTGAGAGAGAGAGAGAGATACGTGTGTGTGTGTGAGAGAGAGAGATACACGTGTGTGTGTGTGTGTGTGTGTGTGTGAGAGAGAGAGAGAGAGAGAGATACGTGTGTGTGTGTGTGAGAGAGAGAGAGATACGTGTGTGTGTGTGTGTGTGAGAGAGAGAGAGATACACGTGTGTGTGTGTGTGAGAGAGAGAGAGAGATACGTGTGTGTGTGTGTGTGTGTGAGAGAGAGAGAGAGATACGTGTGTGTGTGAGAGAGAGAGAGAGAGAGAGAGAGAGATACGTGTGTGTGTGTGTGAGAGAGAGAGAGATACGTGTGTGTGTGAGAGAGAGAGAGAGATACGTGTGTGTGTGAGAGAGAGAGAGATACGTGTGTGTGTGTGTGAGAGAGAGAGAGATACGTGTGTGTGTGTGATATGTGTGTGTGTGCGCGCGCAGATGGAAGACAGGTAGGTAGACACGCAATTTGTGTGTTGACACTTGATCCCATCGAGTCTCCAGGCGGGTGCCTTCATTTGCAGAAGAGGAAACCCAGGTAGGCAGGCAGGTGGGGGGACGGAGCCAGGGCCTGAACCCGCCCCCGCCTGTCGCCCGCAGGGCCTGTACCTGGTGTACCACCCGGTGCAGCTGGCGGCCCCGCACGCGGCGGGCGTGCTGCTGCTGGGCCTGCTGGGCTACTACGTCTTCCGCGTGGCCAACCACCAGAAGGACCTGTTCCGCCGCACGGACGGGCGCTGCCTGATCTGGGGCCGCAAGCCCAAGGCCATCGCCTGCGTGTACACGTCGGCCGACGGGCAGCGGCACCACAGCAAGCTGCTGGCCTCGGGCTTCTGGGGCCTGGCCCGCCACCTCAACTACACGGGCGACCTGCTGGGCAGCCTGGCCTACTGCCTGGCCTGCGGCGGCGGCCACCTGCTGCCCTACTTCTACGTGGTCTACATGGCCGTCCTGCTGACCCACCGCTGCCTGCGCGACGAGCACCGCTGCGCCAGCAAGTACGGCGGCGACTGGGCGCGCTACACGGCCGCCGTGCCCTACCGCCTGCTGCCCGGCATCTTCTAGACGGGGGCCTCGGAGCCGGGCTGTGCGGCCCACCTCCCTCCCCACTGCGGAAGCCTCGTCTCGTCTGCACACTGCAAAGCGCCTGGCGTGTGACCGGCCTCGTAAATGCCCGCGCGTCCCTTCCCGGGCCCGGGGACGCGGAGGCTGCAGCGCATGCGGCCAGCTTTCTCTGTCCCGATCTCCAGGGCGGGGGGCTGACCGCCTCTCCCGCTGCCTGTGGTTTCTCCGCTGCGTGGGCATGTGGCCTGGGACGCCGTCCAGCCTGGTCAGGACGGAGGTGGCTCTTGCTGATTATGGGGGAAGGCACGCCCGTGACCATTTCACTGCTGTAGCCCCAGTGCCGCCCGGGCACCTGCCCTGGGCAGTGGGCTGCTCCCTCTGCGTCTCCTGCAGCCAACACGGCGCTGAACGGCGGGGGAGAGGCTGAGGAAGGGCTCCCAGGCCAGGGGTGCCCTTGGGTCCCCGTGTGGCTCACGCCTGCCAGGGGTGCGGTGACGCAGAGCCAGGGCGCGTGCCCAGACCCGACGTGAGGTCCAGTCGCGGCCGAGGCTCCCAGTGCCCGACTCCCTCTGGCGCCTGCCCTCCGGGAGGGCGTTTCCTGCTCGCCCGGGACTGGCTCGGGCAACCAGGCTCAGGCACCCACCACGCGGGGGCCTCCCCGGGCCTCCAACGAGGTGTGACCCCGGGCTCGGGCAGGGCACCCCCTCTCCAGTGGGCACTCTCTCACCCCCGGGTGTTCTTGGAACTTGGCGTCCCTGCCTTAGTAGATAATGAATTCTTTATATTAAACTTTCCAGGTCAAACTTCTGTGTGGTTTCTGACTCCCCTCTGGCCGGGTCCCGGGGCGGTGCAACGCTCCCGTCTTCCAGGGCCGCCTTGTGCTGGGCCTGGGGAGGTGCTCCAGCTTGGCCGCCTGCCCCCCAGGCAAGTGAAGGGAGACGCCAGCCGCTGGTGCCAGCCCCGTAGCCCGCCTGGAGGAGCGAGGAGTGGGGCAAGCTGTGAGCTCTGTGCCCACGCCCTGGACGGGGAGGAGACTGACCTGGGGGGGCTCCCCTTCAAGTCACAGCAGGCTGAACCAGGATGGGGTCCCCCCAACCACATGACTGCAGAACAGTTTCCCAACACCAGTGCCCCCTGCCCAGCCCAGCCCGGGGCCGACGGCACAGCCTGCAAGTGACTTGAATGCCAGCCGGGCCGGGCAACTCCGCCCCGAGTGCCCGAGGCACGTGGACCCACCTTCCTTCCTGCTCAGACAGCCGGCAGGAGGTGGTCCAGGCAGGAAGGCCGGAGCGGGCGTCTCGCTCCCGGGAGGCCTGCCTCCTTTTTCTTTGAATGTATTTTCGTTGATTTTAGAGAGGAAGGGAAAGGGGGAGAGAGAAACGTCAACGATGAGAGAATCACTTGTGGACGAAACTTAACCTGACAGCTCCGGGGGGCCTGCGTGGCCGTCTGGCTGACTCAGACCTGAAGTCACCACAGGGACGGTCTGAAATTAAACTTTAACTAAAGCCGTGATGGTGGCAGTCACCTCCTGGGCCGGAATCTTCCCTGACAAAGTCAGCCTTTACCGTAACTGAGCCTGTCTGTCTTTCTGCATCTATGGTTACACAGCCTTGAAATGTCTGGGTAACGTGTAACTTCCCTTTTCCCGGACCCCTTGGGGCACAGCCTAATGTGCTGGGTGAGGACAGAGACCACCAATTCCGTCATTGTCCTGTTAACTGTTCCTGCACCCGCCTAAGCACGTGTCCATCATTTCACCTTTTATCCAATCCCAGGGTTCCCCCCTTTCTTTCCCCGCCTCCCTAGTCTATCACCAATGGATTTCATGTGACCCACATCCCTTTCCTTCGATTGGCTGTATAAATATGGGTGTAGCCTGCCATTCTCTGGACATTATCTCAATTTGTTGAGGTTCTGCTTTCCGGCCTATGTCCACAGTTTGGCTCCAATAAACTCACAAAAATTCTTTACAGGTTTCAATGGTGTTTTTACGTTAACACACTGATCAGCTGCCTCCTGCACGCCCCATCGAGCCCACAACCCCGGCATACGCCCTTGACCAGGGATTGAACCTGGGACCCTTCAGTCTGCAGGCCGATGCTCTATCCACTGGGCCACACCAACCAGGGCTGCTCTCAGTCCCTTTGAGTATGTGCCCAGAAGTGTGTTAACGTGAAAACATGCAAACCTGTAAAGAATTGTGAGTTTATTTGAGCCAAACTGTCGACAATCGCTGGGAAGCAGAATCTCAATGGATTGGGATAGCGCTCCGGAGAACGGCGGGTTTCCACCTTCTTTCATACCTTACATCAAAGGAGAAGAGGTAAGTGGGTCCCGTGAAATCCACTGGTGATAGATTGGAGAGGCGGAGAAAGCGAGAGGGGGGGTTGGGGGAAGGCTCTGGGATTGGATAAAAAGTAGAATGATAGACACATGCTGCTTTAACTAGGTGGGGCAGGAGAGTTAACCGTCCACAGTTAACATCTATATATAAAGGCTAATATGCAAAGTGTCCCCTCATGAGTTGGACTAACCAGGAGTTTGATCACTAACTATGACGTGCACTGACCACCAGGGTCTGGTGAGGAATGAAAGAAGGCCCCGGCCGGCAGCTGGCAGTGGGGAAGGGAGGCCCTGGCCAGCAGCCAGCAGCCGCTAGGGACCCTACCCATGCACGAATTTTGTGCACTGGGCCTCTAGTCCTATATAATAAAAGAGAAACATGTAAATTGACTGTCCCTTCACTACACCCACCAGCCAATCAGGTGTTAATATGCAAATTAACCCGACAAAGATGGCGGTTTAATTTGCATACACAGGCATTGGGCAGAGCGGGAGAGCCAGCAGCTTGGGGGTCAGGGCTCCCTCGGTTGCTCCCCCAAGCCACCGGGCGGAGAGCAGAGCAGGAGAGCCGGAGGCTTGGGGAGACTTGGCAGAGTGGGAGGCCGTGACAGAGCAGGAAGGGAAAACCTAGAGCGCGGGGACAGGGAGCACCAGGAATGCTGGGAATCGTAGTGCTGGTGGCAGACGGTCAACCTGTGGGTCGTGACCCCTTTGGGGGTCGAACGACCCTTTCACAGGGGTCACCTAAGACCATCGGAAAACACATATATAATTACATATTGTTTTTGTGACTAATCATTATGCTTTAATGATGTTCAATTTGTAACAATGAAATTGGGGGTCCCCACAACATGAGGAGCTGTATGGAAGGGTCGCGTCATCAGGAAGGTTGAGAACCACTGGGCTAGAGCAAAGTGAGCCTGGAGCACGTTACTGTTGCGATGGGGGATGGAGGGAAAGCAAAGGTGAGAGACATAATTAAAATCAGAGTGTCCAGGAAAAGTTAAAGGGAAGATCTAAAACTTCCAGGAAATCTCCACCAATGATGCAAAGAAAAAAAAAAGCCAATATTATTCTGTGAGCAACAAACCAAACTGGGTTGGGGGGTCTTAGACAATTCGCTCATATGATTGCAAAGACGGACAGAAACTCCCAGATTGGAGAGGATGCAGGTCCGGCTGAGGGACCCCCCCTCACAAATCTCCATGCACCGGCCCCTGGTGATAACAACCACGAAGGAACTGCGGTCTCTGTCCTGGCGCCCGGGGCATTGTGTTGTGCCCTGAGGAGGTCGGGAAAGGGAAGTTGTAAGTTTCCCAGGGACGTTGTCTTAGATGCAAAAAGACAGACGGGCTCAGTGACGGTGAAGGTGGACCTTGTCAGGGAAGATACCGGCCTAGGAGGCGACTCCTTAAAGTTTAATGTCATTCCGGCCTTTGCGGTGCATTTAGGTCTCCGAGTTCGCAAGGCCTCCCCTGAGCTGTCAGGTTAGCATGCGGCCCCTTTCGTCCACAGAGACAGGTGGTGGGAGAGAAGCAGAAATGACAGGTGAGCCCTGGCTGGTTTGGCTCAGTGGATAGAGCTTTGGCCTGCGGACTCAAAGGTCCCAGGTTAGATTCGGGTCAAGGGCATGTACCTGGGTTGCGGGCACATCCCCAGTAGGGGGCGTGCAAGAGGCAGCTGATCGATGTTTCTCTCTCATCGATGTTTCTAACTCACTATCCCTCTCCCTCTCCCTCTCTGTAAAACAATCAATAAAATACATTTTTAAAAAAAAAAATGAAATGACAGGTGAAACGGAGGGGTAGATGGAGAGAGAGGGAGAGAGAGAGAGAGAGAGAGGGAGAGAGGCGGTTGCTGAGCTGCCCCTGCTTGCTCCGCCTGCAGGCACTGAGCCAGGGAGACTTTCTCCAAATCCCCTCAGGCATCCCGGCTGGAAGGTGCTGGTCCCTGGCTCTTGCTCATCATGAGAGAAAGGCCTCCACAGGCCCCCGGGGGGGAGCGGGGGCCGGGTTCCCAGCTCAAAGGTGTCCTGTGATGACAAGTCCTTTGGCCCAAAGAAAACAGCCCGGAGAAGCCGACTCCTTCCCCATCAGCTCCGCCTGGTCCCCGTGAACCAGCGGTTCTCAACCTGTGGGTCGCGGCCCCTTTCACGGTCGAACGACCCTTCCACGGGGGTCGCCTAAGACTATCCTGCATCTCAGATATTTACATGATGATTCATCACAGCAGCAACATGACAGTGATGAAGTAGCAACGAAAATAATGTTATGGTTGGGTCACCACATGAGGAACTGTATTTAAAGGGCCAGAAGGTTGAGAACCACTGCCCTAGGGGGGCCCCCCTGCTGGGGCACAGGACTCAGCCATTCCCAGAACCCGGTCTAACCCCCAAAAGGAGGGGTCCATGTCCTGGGGCTGCTGCTCCGATGACTACTGACTGGCCTCAACCAACAGGAAGACGTGCTCTCCCTGTTCTGGGGCCAGAATCTGAAATCGGGGTGTCTGGGCTGTGCTCCCTGGAGGGCTCCAGGGGAGGGTCCTTCCTGCCTCTTCCGCTTCTGGGGGCTCCTGGTCGCATCCCTTCAATCTTCACGAGGCCCCGCCCTCTCCATCACCTGCCCACTTCCGGCTGTTCGCTTGGCCCCGCCCCCTTGTTCAGGTGCCCACTTGCCTGTGATCAGCTGGCTCTGCCTCCTTGAGACCTTCTCTGTTTCCGGGGGCCACCTCCCTGCTGGCTGTCCGCCTGCTCCCACACCTGTCAACAGCCCCTCTGCCAAAGTCCGTCCAGAGAATCGTTTGCACTCGCCCTCTCTTTCCTGCTGGGACCGTGACAGCGGGGATTGGAAGGAGACAGGAGAGCAGTGGCCCGTCCAGAGTCCATGCCAGAGGTCCAGAGGGGCCTGTGCGGTCCCTGGAGGCTGGGGGAGGGAGGGGTGAGGCCGGGGTGCTGACTAGGAAGCGGAATGCCCTCAGGGCCCGTGGGGTGCACACACCATCACCCCACACTCCTGTGAGGAGCAGCTGTGGCCCATTGAACAGGTGAGGCTACTGCAGCACAGAGAGGGCGAGTGACTTCCTGGAGGGCACACAGCGGTGGAAAGGCAGAGCGAAAAGGGAACCCTGGGCTGCCCAGAGCCTGGGTCTCCTTCACCTGCGACCCCTTGGTAAGCGGCCCCTCACCCTGTGGCCATTTGCTCTGATGGGCCTCCCCCTCCCCCACCCCCTCCTGCACCCCCAGCGACAGGGGTCCTGTGGCTGCACCAGGGCCTCTGGGCGGCTGCTTTGTCCCATGGTCCCTCCCAGCGGCTAAGCAGAACGCGCACCAGGAAGCCCTCAGGAAAATAAAAAAATTACACAAGTGGTTTGTGAAGGACACATCCGGGTTCTTGCTCCGCGGTGACGTCCGGGCTGAAGGCGGGACGTTCTGTGGCCTCAGCACTCGCTCACCTTCTCCGATGACCTTGGGGAAACGGGCTTCTTCAAGGATAAGTTTTGGTCCTAAAGGAAGGTCGCGGTGCTTGGTGTGAGCGTGCTCGCGTCTTTCTGAGGAAACCACACGTGGCTGGTAGGGAGGCTCTGTCACCTCGGCCGGCAGGGCCCTCCTGGCTGTGGGCTGCTATGACTGGTCTCAGAGTAAGGACTTCTTGTTAAACATATATTTGGCCGAAACCGGTTTGGCTCAGTGGATAGAGCATCTGCCTGCGGACTGAAGGGTCCCGGGTTCGATTCCAGTCAGGGGCATGTACCTGGGTTGCGGGCATATCCCCAGTGGGAGATGTGCAGGAGGCAGCTGATCAATGTTTCTCTCTCATCGATGTTTCTAACTCTCTTTCTCTCTCCCTTCCTCTCTGTAAAAAATCAATAAAATATATTTAAAAAAATAAAAAATAAATAAACATATATTTGTATTGGTTTCAGAGAGGAAGGGAGAGGGAGACACCAATGATGAGAGAGAATCATGGATCGGCTCCCTCCTGCTCGCCCCACACTGGGGATCGAGCCTGAAACCCAGCCATGTGCCTCCACGGGGAGCAGGACCCTCACCTCCTGGTTCCTAGATCGATGCTGAACCACTGAGCCACACCTTCCAGCCGCCAGGTGCTTTCTGGAACCCCATCCTCTCGGGCAGCTCTGGGAGGTCTCCCCACTTCACAGGTCAAAGTTCCGGCAGCCCGAGCCCACGAGGCTGCAGAACTCGCCCAGGCCTCCATCCCAGCCAGGCTCCCCTGGCTGCAGCCTCGTCCATCCTGCGGGTCCCACCGCCTCTGGGAGCCGGAGAGCAAGCGCAGGGCCAACCTCCGCACACCCATCCCCCCGCCCCAGGGCTGCCGACTCCCCCGGGTCCTGGGCCCCTTCTCCCGGGTCATGGGCTCCAGGACGAATGAGCTGCAGGCAGGTCAGGAGCCACGCCGGGTCCTGGCCACACGCACCTTCCGGAAATGTGAGTCCGTCTTTGTTCTGGTTTCCTCTTTTCGGCCACAAGAGGCTGATTGTGAACTCGGACATGAGGTCCCAGACGGGACGGGAAGAAGCTTATGACGTCAGTGGGGCTGGAAGGAAATGGCTTCGAGACGCAAGACCAAGGAAACCCCGAATCTGCCCCGCGCGTGGTGGTGAGATGCTGCTCAGCCAGAAGGACCCGCTGGGGAGGGAGCAGCCGTTCGCGCTCCTGGCGGCCTCCATACCACGGACGCTCCCAGAACTATTGGCCAGAGGAAACCTCTCAGGTCGGCCCTGGCCTGTGCCGCTCAGTGGACAGAGCATCAGCCTGCGGACTGAGGGGTCCCAGGTTAGATTCTGGCCAAGGGCACATGCCCGGGTTGCGGGCTCCATCCCCAGTGAGGGCGGTGCAGGAGCCGCTAATCAATGATTCTCTCTGATCACTGATGTCTCTCTCTCCCTCTCCCTTCCTCTCTGAAATCAATAAAAAAATATATATTTTTAAAAACCTCTTACATCAAGCCCTCACTGGTTCAGCTCAGTGGATAGAGCATCGGCCTGCGGACTGCAAGGTCCCAGGTTCGATTCCGGTCAAGGGCATGTACCTTGGTTGTGGGCACATTCCCAGTAGGGGGTGTGCAGGAGGCAGCTGATCGATGGATGTTTCTCTCTCATCGATGTTTCTAACTATCCCTCTCCCTTCCTCTCTGTGAAAAATCAATAAAATATATTTTTTAAAAAGGGGGGGACACGGTGGCACATGTGGGGTATGCTGTCAGTGTCTGGATTAGTCTTAGCTACAGCACAGGCCAGGCAAGGAGGCTCAGACCGGGGTCTCCTCGTCACCATGGCACCTAAAACAGCAGCTGGGTAGAAGCTCAGTCTGTGTACGGTCCTTTAATCCCAGCAACTCCTGCAAAAATCCCTTTTCCCTCCATTGACATGAAGGTGGAATGTTCCTTTTGAAAGAAATACTGAATTCATACTTGGAAACACAGCCTATAAGTCCCCTGGGAACAGGCAGCTCACCTCTCCTGGTCGCCAGAAACTCCCGGGGCCGGCTCCTGGGCCGTGGGGACTGTCTTCCCTGGGGTGGGTTGGTCACAGCTGCGGTGGCCGGCCGGCCGGCTTCGTCCAAAATCCCCTAGGAGACGGTGAACGGGAGCAGCTCCTGGTGTCAGGACACGCGCCACACCACGGACTACAGGACGCCCACCACCCTCCTGATCAGAGATGCACGCTCCCGCCCTCTCAGAGCTCCTCTTACCAAGTGCGCTTTACACAGGGGTTGCGTGTCTGCCCAAGACAAGCCATCTCTCTGGGCCCTGCAGTTTCCGAGGAGGTCCGATAACTGGGGACAAGGACTCGGGGGACGGCTACGGGCATCCTCGCTGCCCCCGCCCCACCCCCAGCTCTTAGTTTCACTGGGTGTTGCACCAATCACTCTCTCTGCCCCAGGACTGTGTGTGGACTGGTATTTACCCGAAGAAAGGACCAAGAAGACGGGGTGTTTTGTGGCTCAGAATGGCTCCCAGGATGGGGAGGGGGGGGTGGGGGTACTTGGAAGGGTCCAGGGAGGGTGGCTGAGAACCTGTGGGTTCCGGGCCCAGGCACGTTTCTGTGAACTGTTCCCAGGACTTGCTGTCCCCAGAACGCTGACAGGCTAGTGGTCAACAGAGCACAGGCCCCTGCAGAGCTCAAGGTCTGTGCTGGGCTGACCGGGGCCTCCCGCAGCCACCTGGCCCCTCACAGCCATCGCCCTCTGGCTCCTTCCCGCTGTGTCTGTTGCGGGTAAACCCCAGCCCCTTCAGGAAGTGTGTGCCTTCCTGTCCATGTCCTGTGCCCACAGGAAGGACCACTGCAGACAGAGTCCCCTCTGAAGCCTGCGGTGTCCTCTGACCTGGAGGAGGGCATTACACAGTCTGAAGATTACATGGGGAAGTAGGCCAAAGGTATGCCACATGGGCAGTTCATAGGTAATGCAGGCTGGGGGTTTGCAAAGGGCTGTCGGCTCTGGTTTCTGCAACAAGGTTGTTAATCTTTCCGTAACAGGCAGCTCCCAGATGAGGAGGATGGGCTGCCTTTCCAGGTGCGCTCCCAGGTACCGAGTCCCTGCCCACTGAGCTGGCCCCCACCCCACAGGTCAGAGGGACCAGAGGATGACACCCTGCTCTGCCTCTTCCTCCCGGGGGGTCCGGACGTACTCTACATGCCCCAGGAGTGAAGTGTGCAAGGCCACACACGTAACCCGAGATGACAAGGAGCAGAGGTGCCAGGACCGAGGGAGAACTGTCCCTGTGTGTCCGCCCACATGCTGGCCACAGCCACAGAGCTGCCTGAGCTGGATTCAAAATAAATAAGGTTAAGCCCCGCTGGTGTGGCTCAGTGGCTAAGCATCAACCTATGAACCAGGAGGTCACAGTATGATTCCCGGTCAGGGCTCATGGCCAGGTTACAGGCTCCATCCCCCGTGTGCAGGAGGCAGCCGATCAATGATTCTCTCATCATTGATGTTTCTCTCTCTCTCTCCCTCTCCCTTCCTCTCTGAAATCAATGAAAATATATTAAAACACAATAAGGTTAAGGGTTAGGGTGAGTTTCTCCATCACATTGGCCACATGTCCAGGGCTCAGTGTCCGGACACAGAATGACTATCACCCTGGAGTGTCCTGGTGGCCGGCACTGGGTGGGTGGGTGGGGCCTGACCCCGCGGTCATTAGCACAGTAGGACCAGGAGCTGCCCTGAAGCTGGACAGTGTCACCTTGTTTCCAAGGCGACTTCCAGGACAAATATTCCTGGTGCAATTCGTTAAATGGCTTTGAGAAGGGCTCCTTTTAGGAGATCCCCACCCAAGCTCCTCCTTAGGAAGGATCAGACTCACCAGGACTTGATGGGCGGGAGTCCCTGAGGCCTGGATTAAGGGGGTGAGGGGGGGGGGGAACCATGCAGGGCAGAAGCCCCACTGGCAGGAGCCTGGAGCCTCAGCCTCGGGAAGCAAAGCATGCGCCCGCTACGCACTGTCCTTTGTCTCCACTAAGTTGATGAACAAAAGCCTATTTGGATTTTTTAACCACAAATTCTGTATTTCAGGTTTAATGCCCAGTGTTCAGTTCTGCTCCTCCTGACTCCATAGGACACAGTACTTAAGAGGCACTGATCACGAGGACAATTGCTACCTAAGAGCGATAAGAGCCCTCCCCGGCACCCAGCCCTCCCTCCCCGGCACCCAGCCCTCCCCAGCACCCAGCCCTTCCCAGCACCCAGCCCTTCCCAGCCAGCACGCGGAGCAGCGCAGTGCCCAGGCACAGTTTGGTCACTACTTGGACTCAGGCAAAAACAAGAGGCAATGGCTAGATCCTGGTGAGAATCCACGTACCTTCCTCTGCGCAGCTCCCAGGCCCGGGCGGCAGGAAGCAGAGCAGTGCCAGGGCTGGGACCAGCAGCCTCCTCCCCAGCTCCATGGCTCCCGCCTCCCCGTCACAGCCCAGGCGAAGCCGTGAGGGCAGGGCTCTTAAAGGCTTGACCCTCCCCCTGGCCAGCACCTGTGGACGATCAGCCAACTGTGAGTCCCCTCAGAAACACTCCTCACCCCCCCCACCCCCCGCAGGGCTGCTTCCCTCAGATCCAAGTGAGGGTGTTATGCGTCCTCCCTCCATGGGGCTCACACAGCTGCACCAAAGTCAACCTGCTCTCCGCTGGGGTGACTGTGACACAGCTGGTGACACGGCTGGTGCTGTGTCCATCACAGGACACCTAGAGCCAGTGTCCGAGGTAGAGGCTCTGGGTGGCGCTTTGTCTGGTGCACTCAGAGCTGTGAATGACACATGGCACCAGGTCCGCCACACCCTCCCCCTCCCCACTGGCTGCTCTGTGTTCAAATGCCCTGACGGGCGTCCCCAAGGGCGCCTGGCCCTTTGGTCCCTGGGAGTGAAGGGATGGCTTCCGCCCCACCTGCTCCCTCCGGGCCCCTCCCCCCCTCTCTGCAAAGACACCTGTGGCGATGCCACCTGAGGGACAGGGACCGTCCCAGCACCAACCACTCTCAGCACTGCAGGGTCTAGTGACCACCCTGATTTCCCTCAGACGCGTCAGGGACAGGAAGTCGCCGTGACCACCGCTGCCCTCACCTCGTCCCAGTACATAGTGCAGGGAGCGTGGCGCACACTCAGGAGAAGTTTTTAGTGTCTGCTCATCTGTGTCACTTCAGCCCGTGCTCACCCCCACCAGCCCGGCTCTCATCCTCCGTCCTCTTCTTGGGAGTACTTTCCCCTAAAGCCACAGGGAATAAAAACATTATTCAGCCCGGCCCCGGCGGGGCTCAGTGGCTGAGTGTTGACCTATGAACCAGGAGGTCACAGTTCAATTCCTGGTTGGGGCACATGCCCGGGGTTGCAGGCTCGACCCCCAGCAGGGGGCTTGCAGGAGGCAGCCCATCAATGATTCTCTCTCATCATTGATGTTTCTATCTCTTTCTCCTTCTTCCTTCCTCTCTGAAATCAATAAAATTATATTTTAAAAAAACAACACACAAAACCAACATTATTCAGTAGCAATACCTGATGTCTTAAGACAGGACAGAATCCTCTGGAAGTCTTTGCCATCTGGGTCACCTCACCATGTGATGCGAGTCCCGCACAGTGTCTGCTGTGCGGGGTTCGAGACCAGCCCACATCCATAGATGGCCCCTCGACACCCCAGGGCCAAGCTGGAGCCACCCCTGGGTCCCACACGTCCAAAGTGGAGGGTCCCATGTCCTCAAGACAGGAGAGTCACCAGACACTGACCTCACATTCCTGACTCACAGGACCGTGTGCTGTAGAGGTTGACGCAGTGGAGCCAGGGCTGGGGGGGGCGGACGGAAGGGGGGCCAGGCACAGCCATCACCTCCTGCTGCTCCTCCTGCCACCTCCGGGGCCGCCATCCCTGACATCCCCAGATGGGTATCACTTAGTCGACAGCATGCCGAGCGGAGGGGAATGACAGCTGGCTTAGGATGTTGTAAAAATTGCATGGAAACCAGCTTCACCACAGCAGATTCGAAACTAAGACACTTTCCAGGTTCCTAAAATGATTGGTGGGTGTTAACTTTGACATGTATTACTCATTATCCCGGCCACTTAGCCACAGTGCGGGAAAGGGCTATACATGAGACAGAATTCTGGGTCCTGATCCCATCCCTGCCACTGGCCGGGCAGGTCCCTTCACCGGATCTGCCAAGTAAAGGAGCCGCAGGGCAAACCCCGAGCGCGGCTGCGCTGCCTGCCTGTCCTCCCCGGACGGCACCGCGGACGGAGGCACCTGCTAGTTCTCAAGGGAAGAACAGAAGGGCCGCTCTGAGTGATGCAGGGGAAGAGGCTCCTCCACTGTTAACGCACCTTCAGCAGCAGCCTGGGGGCAGAAGGGCCCGCCCGGGCTCCCAGGGACAGAGGCCGGCAGACAGGGGAGCCCAGGGCGCAGAAGTGCTGAGGTGGGTCCTGCAGGGCCTGTGGCCACACCTCGCTGAGCTGGAGACAGTGCCTGGGAAGAAGCGCCATGTCAGCAGTTGTTAGTACAGGAGGACTCACAGCTCCAATAAAAGGCCTGTGTAAAGTCTGGATGGATAATTCCCTTTCAATTTCTTAACAGCAAAACAAAACAGACATGAGAACAAAGAAGTAATGATAGGGGCAGAAATAGAGTATTTGGGGACCAGCTATAATTGTAAGAAATATTAATCCTGCTCTGTTACCCGTGATTGTTTTATTCTGATGAAAGGAGGCACATTCTAACTGCTGGGAGTTGCACTCGGTACCTGGGAGCTCACCTGGAAACGCAGCCCATCCTCCTCATCTGGGAGCTGCCTATCATCATGGGAAGATTAACAACCTTGTTGCAGAAACCAGAGCCAGACAGCCCTTTGCAAACCCCCAGCCTTTGCATACTCCCAGCCTTTGTATACCTGCAGGCCTTTGCACATCTCCAGCCTGCATTACCTGTGAACTGCCCATGTGGCATACCTTTTGCCTACTTCCCCGTGTAATCTTCATCCTTCTGCCCAGTATAAGCAGCTGGCATATGGTGGAGGCAGAGCAGATGTCTGTGGGTGACCTGCTGCTCTCCCCGCTGCCGGCAGTGTTGGGATAAATGCTCATATGACTCAACCCTGTCTCTGCTGAATTGGCTCAAGTCGTGACAGACAGCGTGGACCCACTGATTGTCTGATTACATATTCTGGCAACCACGAAGGGACGTAAGCGAGGGACTCCTCTGGGGTGGGTACTGGGGATCCTGCTGCCTGGACTGGGGGTTCCTGGGGCTGAGGCCTGGACTCTTATTTGCAGCACTGCCAGGTATGGTCCTGTTTTGAGTCCCAGCTGCAGCCTCGGCAATCCCGTCTCACCTAAGACCTAAGTTGGATCAAGCGTGTTTGTATGACAGGAGGAGGAATCCAGCGTGTTTGTACAGCAGGAGACGCAGTAGCTGCCTCTCTCTGGGCTTCTTTGTAAGGAAGTATGCACTGTGCATGGCGCCGAAGGTATTTTACTGCCTCTCGTCTGGGCGAGCCTGATCAGCTGTGTGGCAAGAGACCTCCGGTGGTCCTTGCCTGGTCTCCGAGCCCTTAGTCTGACCCACTCTGGGACGAGAGACATTGCTTTGCTTCAGTGGTTGTTTCTATGCAGGGCATCCTGAGGTTTCCGTGGCTGGACAGACAAGGGGCATGGTGAGAAGCTCTTGTCTGTGGGTTGTGCGCGTCGGTAAATATTGTACAGTGTCTCTGCTGTTGTTTTCTGTCTTTTGTTGTTTGGTTTGTTAAAGATGGGGCACATCCCACTCTGGGGAGCCCCCTGCTGGCGGCAGGCGGAACCCGTGGCAAGGATTGCAGGAACGTCCCAGCAGCTGCTCAGAGTTCTTACTCAGGGGACCCTCCACTGGAAACTCTTAGCTAGTGAGGGTTCTTGTCTGTCTGTAACCTAATTTTGGTTACTGATATGCTTTGCTTGCTCTATAGAATAGGATTTACAGAAGTACTGGCAGGAAAAATCAGGAGAAACAAAAATTGATTATGGGACTGAATGAACTGAAAATAATTATATAGCTTTTGTAACTTTTGTTAAAAGTATTGCTGATTCTTAAGCTTTGTTTTTCATATATAAGGAAGCATTTTGAAAGCAAATGGTAAATTATGTATTTTTTGCCCTACCTGATCCCTCCAGAATTTGGCAATTCTTAATCAGTTAAGTCACAGCAATACGTTCCTTTGCATGAATTCAGTAAGACCAGTTTCCAATTGCGGTTTTATTAACAAAGACTTAGGAATGTCATGTCTAACATGCCTGGACTCTGGATGTCCCCAGAAAGCTTTAAGGAATGAGGCCAATTAAAGCCCCTGGAGAAAGCTTGGTCCCCTGTTGGTCACCTGGTTCACGGCAGTCTTTCCAGGTAAAGCAGAAAGGCTGCTTTCCTGAGAAATGGCACGGAAGGAACCTCAAGACATCATTGGCGACCTCAACTCGAGGAATTCACCCAAGTCTACAGGTGTTGCAAGCAAGCCTGACGGCCGCTAGGTGGCTCAGCTTCTTTGCCTTGTAGGGCTAAGTAAAGCTAAATCATGAGATTCCAACAAAGCATTTTTTTAAAAGTCTATATGATCAATTCTTATTTTTATTGTGTTCATGCAAAGAATCAAGCTAAATTGTAACTAGACTTAATACAGTAAATAAATTGGTCTTAATGTGGCTCTTTAATAAAATGAGGGTGACTTTAGGGGGAAAAAATGTGTTTCAATAGGGAATTATTAGAACTGAAATGTTTTTTCCTTTCACCAGACTATTTGTTGTAATTCTTGCTATTCTAACTTTTGCCCAGTAATACTAAACTTTATAACATAGTTCGTCTCCACCAGATTACAAGCCCTACTTGTACTCAAGGAAACCACGTCTAGACAACATTGCCACCTCCTTCTGTGCCTAGGCCTCATCGTCCTTCTGACAGAGAGCAAGGATCTCTTGACTCTGAAACAAAACTTTGTTCCTCCTCAACATGAAGCAGTTTCAGAAGAGACTCTAGGCCCCTTCCCCATGAAAGATTTCAGAGCCCAGATCCTTGTGGGGAAGGTGTGGAGGCAGACAGAATGAGCAGAGCAAGGACGATGGGCAACCGGAGAAATGGACGGACCCTGAAACATGCTCTCACCACTCGCACCGCACTGACGCTGGCTGTGGAGGAACCTATGCAGACGGACCTTTACATTTTGCCTAGTGGGACAACTATTGCTAATATGTAAAAATGACTCTATTCATTTGGGAAGAAAGTCACATATGGGGACTTTTATGTGTTGGGACCCACTGTCTGGGGAAGGGTGCAGGGATGTCTTCTTTAAGTTGCTGCAGTGGCTTCCTGTGTGGGATGTCTTTTACTGGGTGTCCTAGTTATTATCTTCCAGTAGTAATAACTACAGTATGACTTGTTCTATCACTTCACCCTCCCTCATAGTAATGGACATACTAAGCTGCCGGCCGGCTAGTTTCTGATACGTGGGGTGACTGTTTACTCATATATCCCTGCCAACAACACCGAAGGGCCTTGTTCCTTAGCACAATTACAGTCTTTATGCCCCAGAAACATAACAGGGTCTGAACCAGAAGAGACCTTCTCATAGCTGTGGCACCAGACTGCAATGACCACCTCCCCCGGTGGAGCCCTGCTGACTATATTGCTTTAACCATCTTTGTTGTGCCAGTAATGGTAGCCCCCCCCCCTTTTTTTTAAATTGTTTTATTGCTTAAAGTATTACAAAGAGTATTACATATGTCTCCTTTTTTTTCCCCGCCCTTGACAATCCCCTGGCCTCCCCTACCCCGCAGTGTCTTATGTCCATTGGTTATGCTTATATGCATGCATACAAGTCCTTCGGTTGATCTCTTCCCCACCCCCCCCCCCTCACCCCCCAACCCTCCCCGGTCTTCCCGTAGTTTGACAGTCTGTTCGAGGCAGCTCTGCCTCTGTATCTATTTTTGTTCATAAGTTTATAATGGTCTTTATTATCCATAAATGAGATCATGTGGTATTTTTCCTTCATTGACTGGCTTATTTCACTTAGCATCATGCTCTCCAGTTCCATCCATGACGTTGCAAATGGTAAGAACTCCTTCTTTTTTACAGCAGCATAGTATTCCATCGTGTAGATGTACCACGGTTTGCTAATCCATTCATCTACTGATGGGCACGTAGGCTGTTTCCAGATCTTAGCTATGGTGAATTGTGCTGCTATAAACATAGGGATGCATATATCCTTTCTGATTGGTGTTTCTGTTTTCTTGGGATATATTCCTAGAAGTGGGATCACGGGGTCAAATGGGAGTCCCATTTTTAGTTTTTTGAGGAAACTCTATACTGTCTTCCATAGTGGCTGCACCAGTCTGCATTCCCACCAGCAGTGCAGGAGGGTTCCTTCTTCTCCACATCCTCTCCAGCACTTGCTGTTGATTTGTTGAGGATAGCCATTCTGACAGGTGTGAGATGGTACCTCATTGTTGTTTTGATTTGCATTTCTCGGATGATTAGTGACTGAGCATGTTTTCAAATGTCTCTTGACTTTCTGAATGTCCTCTTTTGAAAAGTGTCTATTTAAGTCCTTTGCCCATTTTTTGATTGGATTGTTTATCTTCCTTTTGTTAAGTTGTATGAGTTCCCTATAAATGTTGGAGATTAAACCCTTAATGGTGATATCGTTGGCAAATATGTTCTCCCATACAGTGGGCCTTCTTGTTATTTTGTTGATGGTTTCCTTTGCTGTGCAGAAGCTTTTTATTTTGATGTAGTCCCATTTGTTTATTTTCTCTTTAGTTTCCAATGCCCTAGGAGCTGTATCAGCGAAGAGATTGCTTTAGTGTATGTCTGAGATTTTGTTGCCTTTGGATTCTTCTAGTATTTTTATGGTTTCCCATCGTACATTTAAGTCCTTTATCCATTTTGAGTTTATTTTTGTGTATGGTGTAAGTTGGTGGTCTAGTTTCACTTTTTTGCATGTATCTGTCCAATTTTCCCAACAATGGTAGGCCCCTTAATGTAGAAGTGACCCAGCTAGCCTGTAGCAGGGTAAAGGCGCTGAATGCCACTTCCAGGGCTATACAGGGGATAAATCAAGAGCTGAGCCTGGTGAGGGACACAGTTCTAGAGAATTAGACAGCAATAGATTACTTACTGTTGCGGCATAACCATGATTGTGAGGAATTTAAAGGACTGTGCTGTCTTAATCTTTCTGACAATTCTAGATAGAAAACAACATTCAACAAATTAGGGAAACCATCTCCAAAGTAAAACACAAGGTTTGTTTTGTGTTTTTTATGGATTTGACTTAACCAACCTAACTTCCTGGCTACCTAACCTGTTTGGGATGTGGGAATTCTCTTAAATTTTCCTGTTTATTTTTTGTAGTCTGATAGCTTGCCGCTGTATTCAATCTCTTCCGATTTTGAGACCCTGTATTCCATCCCAAGAACTGCTATCAAGGCAGAAGCAAATGCAGTCTGGCAGGATGAGATTTTTCATCTAAAACAAATCTCATAGATATGAGATGGTAAAAACAGCAGTGGGGAAATGATAGGGACAGAAACAGAATACTGGAGACCAGCTATAATTTTAAGAAATATTAATCATGCTCTGTTAACCGTGATTGTTTCATTCTGATTAAAGAGGGCACATTCTAACCTGGCTGGGAGTTGCACTCATTACCTGGGAGCTCACCTGGAAATGCGGTCCCTCCTCCCCATCCCAGAGCTGCCTATTGTCATGGAAAGATTAACAACCTTGTTGCAGAAACCAGAGCTGACAGCCATTTGCATACTCCCGGCCTTTGCATACCCGCAGGCCTTTGCAAATCTCCAGCCTGCATTACTTGTGAACTGCCCATTTGGCATACCTTTTGCCTACTTCCCCATGTAATCTTCATCCTTCTACCCAGTATAAGCAGCTGGCTTATGGTGGGGGCAGATTTTTGTGGATGACCTGCTGCTCTCCCATACTGTCAGCAGGACTGGAATAAATGCTCATATATGATTCAACCCTGTCTCTGCTTAATTGGCTCAAGTAGTGACAGGCAGTGCAGACCCATTGATTGCCAAGTTACAATAATATGAAGTAACATGTTTATGCAATTATTTCATTAATTTAATTTCTAGTTAAATTATCATGGAGGGAAAAATAAGGGAAATGTACAGAATTTGTGCTGCTGTGAGGACATATTGACAAACGACTGAGCACATCACCCCGTGCCTCTCCGGGTCATGGCAATGGTCTCCGGGCTCCGTGCAGTTGGCAGTGCTAGGACAAGGCCGGGATGAAGTACTGGAGGGACACGTCCTCGTGGAGCAGGTCAAAGTGCACCATCTTGTGACTCACGATACCTGGGGACAGAAAACACCCATCACTATGGAGCCTCTGCGCACAGGGCTGCTCCCTGAATCCAGGACCCACTGAAGGTGACGTCTGCTCCAGGAACGCCCAGCCCCACAGGGATGGTCGGCGAAGGCAAGGTCAGGCACCGCCAGGTGAAGAGCAAACCTCAGGCGGAGGCACAGGGCAGATGGAGCGCCCCGGACGAGAAGTGATGGCAGAGCGATAGGACCCAGCAGCCAGGACCCATGACCACAAGACGTGGAAGACAGAAGCACTTCCAAGCAAAGTAAGTCTGCTCTCAGGGGCTGTGATGTCAGCGGCAAGGAGACAAGTCAGCCCTTCCTCAGGTACAGGGAATGAGCATGCTGCTGAGGTAGGTGTGCTGCCAAGGACGGGACGACCAGAGCCAAGGGAGGGGTCAAGAGGACACAGACGTCAGCTTGAGACACAGGAAGAAGCCTAGGCATCGTGAGGGGAACCTAAATCCAAGCCAGGTGGTGTCAGGGCTGCGCACATGTCAGCTCAGCTGTCAGGTCAGATTAACAGGACGGTCAGCGCATTCTTCCGTAGCCCCTCTCTGGGTGCAGACACCATGCCTGACGCCCGGTGAGACAGCACAGCCCCACCTCTGTTACCTCTGAACCCGGGGAAATCCCAATCATCTGCCGGCCCTGGAAAATCAGAGGCCACGTGACCCAGCCGCCATGCATTACGAGACCACAAACCAGCTGAGAGACCACAGGTGACTCAAGCGTGTGAAATGTGAAAACAATCACAGGCACACTCACTGCAGACGCCCCTGTGGGATTCACTTGTTGTCCAGCCAGAAACTGCAGGAACTTCCGGATGTCCACCTGCACCTCTGCCATCTGCTCTGGGCTGCGGTCCTCAGACTCGTTTTCAGAGGCTGAAATGACAGAAACATCTAGATGTAAAAGCAGACTGTTTGCTTAAATAAATGAGCTGCGTTACCCTGATGTTAGCATACTGGACAAATAGTGTGAGATGGAGATAGGACCCTTTGTTAAGCAAGAACTTATTAAATCCTGACTCTGAAATACTATGTCAATTTCCAGGAAATCTTAATTTCCAGGGCCTTGAAACATGACCCAATCTCCCCCTTTAGGTCAAAGGAGACGGCATCCCTTAGTACACGTGTATAGTTAATGCTTCGTACACTTATGGACGGCTAATCAAGGCCTCTCATTCCAGAGCGAAAAGAGTCCTTTCAACTACGGAAAGCATCAAGGTAAGAAAACCCTCTTTCTTGTTTATTAAAATGAACACAATGAGGCAGACCAGAAGACGTCCTCTCCCTCAGCATTGCCAAAGCTTTGACCACATGGGCCTCATCTCCCCACAGCACCCTCCACTCTGAAGGCCCAGCCCCAGAGCGATGCTAAAATGTGCACAGCAACCCTGGGGTGAGACAAACCAATTCTGAAAGTGGAAGGGCCCAGCATAACTGTCTGGGACACAGGCGTGACTAAAAGGGTTTCAGGTCACTAGCAAACGCATTCCCCAGGTCCTTGGCCTCTCCCCCTGCCCCCGTCCCACCCACACTGTGACTGCAGCACAGGCCTCCAATCCATCCATCAGCCGTGCTCACCACTCACTGAACTGATTCCGTGGCCTATCACCTCGCAGGAGACAGGCAATCTGCTCACCTGAGAAAAGTCTGCATTTGCTCATCTAGTCCTCTAAGTGTTAGAGACCCAAGGAGGAGGAAAGGAGAAACGTCATCTACCTTCCAACTGTGCTCCAGGTGGGAACTTGCCACCTTTAGTCGCAGAAACAGGGATTTAAGAGCTGGGATGGCGCCATGTTTCCAGACCCTGAGCCCACCCTCCAGCCAGGCACACTCATGCCCAGGAGGCCTGTCTCTCCACGCCACTGTCCATCCCAGCAGCACGTAAGCCAGCCTATCGCCTGTCTCCCCAAGCATAAAACAGTCTCCCGAATTTCACCCTCTTCCCGTTCATTCAGAGGCCTCAGTAAGGTGTGAAACAACTTTTCAGAAGCAAAACACAATCTACCAGAAAACCTACCTGATGGCGGATTCCCAAGATCTTTAAAATGAGTTGTAACACACACTAGTTCCGACTATTTTCAGGTTCAAGTCTCCATTGAGGTTTGCTTCAATAATCTGCAAGTGGAATATTTCACAAAGTCTTAAAAAAGAAAAGAAAAGAAAAAAAATAATAATAATAAAGTAAAAATCCACCACAATCATCAGCTTCCATACCAGGTGACGAGGGAGCCTACAAACCCCCAGCTCCCTCCTGACAGCACCAGGACCCGCATGGCATGGCAACAGAGAGAAGACAGGCCAGAGGACAGGGACTCGAACACCCCGCAGGGAGGAGCCCTCAGAGCAGAGACCTCGGCGGGGACAGGTGAACAGGTGGAGGCAGGTGGGCAAGGCCTGGGTGGCTGGCTCCCTCAGGAGAAACGCCGGGAGAAGTCACAGGGAAGGGGACGGCACCCTGGGTTATGAGGGGAGGGAACGAGGGAGCGAGCTCAGAGGTCCCGCAGGGGAGGCTCCGAGTGCTCCGGGCCTCGATCGTGGCTCCTGCTGGCTCAGCCCTGCACAGAGAATCACGGGTCCCTAGACGGCTGCCCTGCCTCCCTCAGGCTTGGAAGCCCTCCCGAGGCCCCCAGGGCGTCCCCAGAGGAAGCTCCCAAGCTGACGACAGCCCTATGGTAGGCAGGCGCGGGAGCACATGTCAGCACGGCTCTCACTGCTTCGCCCGAAGCCAACTGTCAATTAAATGAGCTCTGAGACTAAGCCCTGAAAGAAAACTACTCTTAACTGGCTGTCACCGGCCGGACATCGCTCCTCACCGACAGGGCAGCGTCCCTCTGTGACCCACACCGGTGCCTGCGGCCACCACCCGGCAGGAACGCCAAGGGCTTCCAGGGCAGTCAGTTGCACGGCCGTCCCTGGGCGGACATTCGCTCTCCGCCGCATTCCTGCCACGCCGGGCTGACTGAGGGTCTTACGGGAACAGCCGGCACAGGCCCGTTCCTCCCGGAGCAGCCTTCAGAAAGGAGCATCCTTTCCAACCAGCAGAGCAAAGCCGTGCTGACATCGGGGACTAATGACGCCGCCGGGCACGTGGGAGCCACGGGCTGCCATCACTCCCATCAGCGTCTGGGGCGGTGGCTCCTCAGGTTCCTCCACGGCCTCCTGGGAGCGACCTTCACGGACGTCGGGTCAGTGCGGCTGCTGCTCGACACAGACACCGTGGAGGAACCCGCGGGCCTGAGGCGGAGAAGCCGGCCGGCCACGCCGCGTGGGTGCTCTCCGTTCCCACGGAGCCATCGCACGCACGGTGTGCAGGTCACGGGGCACCTGCCCTGCGGCCCCGCTGCCATGACCCCCCTCCCCTGCTGCGGCCACTGCCCGGCCGGGCCCCTCCTCACCAGCTCCATGGACACCGTCCCGAGGGGAAGTGCTGGTGGGTCCGCCTGACCTTCAAGGCCCGGGCGTTCTGCGCGGTGTTCAGGGCGCGGGAGCGGTTCTCGGCCGCGAGCTCCACGTAGATGGCATCGTTGTCCTCGGAGACAGGACAGTTCCTTCCACCTGGAACTCGCTGAAGAAGTTCTCCACATGCTGACTCCGCGCCCACCGGGTCGGCCAGGATGGAGTTGAGCGCCTGCGGGCGGATGTGCAGGGTGCAGGGCGGGGGAGCTTGGCCACCAGGCAGCTGCCGCCTGCGGGGGGGGGGGGGGGGGGGCGCGGGTCATGCGCGAGGGCCAGGGGCACGCGGGTGGGGTGAGGACACTGAGGCTCCCAGGGCAGCAGCTCGGCCCCCGAGAACCGCCTGTGCCGGGTTAGGGCCGCCCCGGGACCAGTCCGATCCCAAACCAGCTGGGGGTCCACTTACCACGGCCCGCCCCCAGCCCCTCAGCCCCCAGCCCCGACCCTCAGCCCCTCAGCCCCTCAGCCCCTCAGCCCCCAGCCCCGACCCTCAGCCCCTCAGCCCCCAGCCCTCAGCCCCCAGCCCCCAGCCCCTCAGCTCCCAGCCCCTCAGCCCCCAGCCCCTCAGCCCCCAGCCCCTCAGCCCCCAGCCCCTCAGCTCCCAGCCCCCAGCCCCCAGCCCCTCAGCCCCCAGCCCCCAGCCCCCAGCCCCCCAGCCCCTCAGCCCCTCAGCTCCCAGCCCCTCAGCCCCCAGCCCCCCAGCCCCTCAGCCCCTCAGCCCCCAGCCCCTCAGCCCCCAGCCCCTCAGCCCCCAGCCCCTCAGCCCCCAGCCCCCCAGCCCCTCAGCCCCCAGCCCCCCAGCCCCTCAGCCCCTCAGCTCCCAGCCCCTCAGCCCCCAGCCCCCCAGCCCCTCAGCCCCCAGCCCCCCAGCCCCTCAGCCCCTCAGCCCCCAGCCCCTCAGCCCCCAGCCCCTCAGCCCCCAGCCCCTCAGCCCCCAGCCCCCCAGCCCCTCAGCCCCCCAGACCCTCAGCCCCCAGACCCTCAGCTCCCAGCCCCTCAGCCCCCAGCCCCCCAGCCCCTCAGCCCCCAGCCCCTCAGCCCCCAGCCCCTCAGCCCCCAGCCCCTCAGCCCCTCAGCCCCTCAGCCCCCAGCCCCCAGCCCCTCAGCTCCCAGCCCCTCAGCCCCCAGCCCCTCAGCCCCTCAGCCCCTCAGCCCCCAGCCCCCAGCCCCTCAGCTCCCAGCCCCTCAGCCCCTCAGCCCCCAGCCCCTCAGCCCCTCAGCCCCCAGCCCCCAGCCCCTCAGCCCCCAGCCCCTCAGCCCCTCAGCCCCTCAGCCCCCAGCCCCTCAGTCCCTCAGCCCCTCAGCCCCCAGCCCCCAGCCCCTCAGCCCCTCAGCCCCCAGCCCCCAGCCCCTCAGCCCCCAGCCCCTCAGCCCCTCAGCCCCCAGCCCCTCAGCCCCTCAGCCCCCAGCCCCTCAGCCCCTCAGCCCCCAGCCCCCAGCCCCTCAGCCCCCAGCCCCTCAGCCCCTCAGCCCCTCAGCCCCCAGCCCCTCAGCCCCTCAGCCCCTCAGCCCCCAGCCCCCAGCCCCTCAGCCCCCAGCCCCTCAGCCCCTCAGCCCCCAGCCCCCAGCCCCTCAGCCCCCAGCCCCTCAGCCCCCAGCCCTCAGCCCCTGAGCCCCTGAGCCCCTGAGCCCCCCAGCCCCTCAGCCCCCAGCCCCTCAGCCCCCAGTCCCCCAGCCCCTCAGCCCCTCAGCTCCCAGCCCCTCAGCTCCCAGCCCCTCAGCCCCAGGGAAGCCCTCCGCGCGCCCCTCCGCCGTCGGCCCGCCCTTCCCTCGCTCCCTCCACACCCCGGGCGGCCGCGACCCGCTCACGCGTGAAGTGGTTGAGACAGGCTGCGTCCGCAATCTTGGCGCGAAACTTTATGGAGCCCGGGAGACCTGTGGCGGCGGACTGGAGTCCCGCCCTCAGCGTCCCTTCCTCAGAGTCCTCCCCTCAGCTTCCGGCCCTCAGCGTCCCACCCTCGGCGTCCGGCCGGAAACGCCAGCCCGCGCCCCTTGGTTCCGCCCTGGGTGGGGAGGCGGCGGAGGCTCTGCGTTAGAATGCGGGATCCTCAGCCCCAGGTGTGAGTAGGGGTTCCAGCGTTAAAGAACCTTGACACCGACGGCCACTTGTTTTTTTAACTATATTTTTACTGATTTCAGAGAGAAGGGAGGCGGAGAGAGAAACATCAATGATGAGAATCATGGATCGGCCGCCTCCTGCAGCCCACACTGGGGATGGAGCCCGCAACCCGGGCCGGTGCCCTGACCCGGAATCCAACCCTGACCTCCTGGTTCCTAGGTCAACGCTCAGCCCCTGAGCAACACCAGCCGGGCCTATTGCCACTTTTATTAAAATATCAAAAAACAATGGTTCATTTGTAAAGGATTAAATAAAATGCTCAGATGCACGCATCTGCTGCAGGCAGCTTTAGACCCCACTCAGCCCTGTAGCCACCCTGGATTATGGTTTTAAATTTAAAATTTTAAGGGTAGTAAAGACAGGATTTTAAAGAACAGTGACGTTAAGTGATAATTCTGCAATTTGTCTCATGATGAATTTCACTGGATCCTGTTAAAGTTCTTACAGCATAAATAATAGAAATGATGTAGACTTTAGCCGGAACCGGTTTGGCTCGGTGGATAGAGCGTCGGCCTGCGGACTGAAAGGTCCCAGGTTCGATTCCGGTCAAGGGCATGTACCTGGGTTGCAGGCACATCCCCAGTGGGAGATGTGCAGGAGGCAGCTGATCGATGTTTCTCTCTCATCGATGTTTCTCCTTTCTTCTCTGTAAAAAATCAATAAAATATATTTAAAAAATTAAAGAAAAAAGAAATGATGTAGACTTTAAAAAGTAAAACAAGCCCCAGCTGGTTTGACTTATTGCAGTGGTTCTCAACCTGTGGGTCGCCACCCTTTCATACGGGTCGCCTAAGACCATCGGAAAACACATATATAATTACATATTGTTTTGTGATGAATCACTATGCTTTAATGATGTTCAATTTGTAACAATGAAATTGGGGGTCACCACAACATGAGGAACTGTATTAAAGGGTCGCGGCATTAGGAAGGTTGAGAACCACTGGCTTAGAGGCTAGAACATTGACCTGTGGACTGAAGGGTTCGATTTCGGCCAAGGGCATGGATCTTGGTTGCAGGCTCATCCCCAGCCGTGGTTGGGGCGCATGTGAGAGGCAACCAATCGATGTGTCTCTCTCACATTGTAATGTTTCTCTCTGTCTCTCCCCCTTCCTTCCACTCTCTAAAATTCTATGGAAAAAAATCAAAATAAAATTCAATGGAAAAAAATCCTCGGATTAACAAAAAAAAAAAAAAAGAAAGACCATGAAATAATACATCTTTTTCTAGACAAATTCATTTGTTAATGTTCCAACAACATGGTTCATCCTCAAAAGCGAAACCATCACCAGGAGATTGAAACCACTTTCACAGTTTTTATTAGTAAAATTCATTCACTTTTTACGGGCAAGTGTGAACCCTCTATTCGATTTCTACACATGCAGAAGATCTAAGGGAGAAGAACACGAGTATTCCGGACCCGTGGTCGTGGCCGTGGGCACCAGACCCTCTAGCCGTGGCCCCCGGGGCTGCCGTGGACCCAGAATCTGTACAAACACGTGTACTTCGGATGTCCCCAGTTGCTGAGGATTGTAAGTTTCACACACAATAAGGGCTCAGACACTTCATGCTGGAAAAAAAGAGAAAATTAATGGCTTATCAAGAAACCCATCTCAAAGGGTCCTAAGGAATTCGGTTGTAATGGGCAAGAAACTCTTTCCTGCATTAAGTGCAATCACACAGGCTCTAACGCAGCGGTTCTCAACCTTCCTGATGCCGCGACCCTTTAACACAGCCCTCTGTCCTCCTGTCCTGGGCCTCCGGCAAAGGTGGGTGCCCCCCCCCCCATCCATGTGATGAGGCAACAAAGTGGGTCCGTCCCCTGAAGCTGGGAGTGGCCACCTTTCCAAGGAGAACCCCACCCGTGACGCTCCCGCGGTGCCCAGCAGGGACCTGGGGCCGGTCAGGCGGGAGGCCCTCCTCCCCACGGGGGCCGTGGGCAGCTTTGCTCAATGGGCTGGCAGGCGAGGAGCCCCAGCTGCCAGCAAGGCCGCGGGCACGCAGCTTGAGGGGTGTCGGGTCAGAGCAGCCCAGGCTCCAAGAGGAGGTGGCACGTGTGGGCTCTCCAAGGCGCTAAGGGCTGATGGGATCGGCTGATAAGGCTATGGCCTTGCCCTGGGTGCGACGCTGCATTGCTGTTCTCAAGGTCCCGGGGACGGGCTGTTCCCCACCTGCGGGGCCCAGCGCCCCGAGCTAATCGTTAACCGGCGGCGGGACGTTGACTCTCTCTGTCTCACTCACATGTGTACATGGAGCTAAACATGCATCCACTCAAAATTCACCGCCTTCGCCAGCTGCAAGCGCACGGCTCGGGCGTGAAGCACAGTCACGCTGTGGTTGCGGCCGTCACCGCCACCCTCTCCAGAACTTTCCATCCTCCCAAACTGAAGCTCTGTCCCCATTCAACACTCCCTCCTCCCCACGCCCGGCACCACCATCCGCCTCCTTGGGGGCCTCGGACGAGTGGGTCACACAGGCTCTGTCCCTCTGGGTCTGGCTAACGGTGCTTAGCTTCAAGCCTGGACGTCCCCGTGGTGTAGCATCCAGGTCCTTGCTTCCTAAGGTGAATGATCTCTGTCTTCTTTAGAGCCCGGTATGAACCCTTCTCTCTTTTCCATCGACTTCCCCAACCCTCCCCCAGCGGCCCTCCCCCAGCGGCCCTCCCCCAGCGGCCCTCCCCCAGCGGCCCTGCCCCAGCGGCCCTCCCCCAGCAGCCCTCCCCCAGCGGCCCTCACCCAGCAGCCCTGCCCCAGCAGCCCTCCCCCAGCGGCCCTCCCCCAGCAGCCCTGCCCCAGCGGCCCTCCCCCAGCGGCCCTCCCCCAGCGGCCCTCCCCCAGCGGCCCTGCCCCAGCGGCCCTCACCCAGCAGCCCTCCCCCAGCAGCCCTCCCCCAGCAGCCCTGCCCCAGCGGCCCTCCCCCAGCGGCCCTCCCCCAGCAGCCCTGCCCCAGCGGCCCTCCCCCAGCGGCCCTCCCCCAGCAGCCCTCCCCCAGCGGCCCTCACCCAGCAGCCCTGCCCCAGCGGCCCTCACCCAGCAGCCCTCCCCATCCCTCACTGCCAAGGCCCAAGCTGACAGCAGGTGCTGCTGGGAGCGGGGCAGGGGGTGTGGGCAGCGGCCAGGAGCCCCGGAGGCTCGGGGCCAATCGTGTGAAGCGAGAGCCCAGGGGGGCTGTTCCCCGAGAGCCACAGACGTGGGGACATGGGGACACGGGCCAGCTAGCAGGACGGTGGTGTGGGGGGTGGGAATGTTGGGGACCAGAGGCGGGGAGGGAGTGGATGGGAGCAAGTGCGGTGTTGGGGTCTGCGGACAGGGCTGGGAGGGGAGGAGAGTTTTCAGCCTCAGGAGAAACCCAAGTTCCTCCCGGGAAAGTGTGGCTCTGCCAGGGAGACACGGAGGCACCGAGGGGCATGGTTCTGAGAGGATTTCTGACGTGGCTGTGGGACCTCGGAGGCAGGACATTATCTGTGAGGGATTTCCAAGCGAAACCTTTGGAAGTGGCCCAGAACTCCAGAGAGGACTGGCCTGCGTGCCACAGCGGCCCACCCATTCCTCCTCTCCTCCTGCTCTCACCTGCTCACCTCTCTCCTCCCACAGGCCCAGCCCGGCGCCCAGCCTCCTCCCCAGCCTCCTCCCCAGCCTCCTCCCCAGCCCGGCGCCCAGCCTCCTCCCCCAGCCTCCTCCCCAGCCTCCTCCCCAGGCCCAGGCCCAGCCCAGCGCCCAGCCTCCTCCCCAGCCTCCTCCCCCAGCCTCCTCCCCAGCCTCCTCCCCAGCCTCCTCCCCCAGCCTCCTCCCCAGCCTCCTCCCCAGCCTCCTCCCCCAGCCTCCTCCCCCAGCCTCCTCCCCAGCCTCCTCCCCCAGCCTCCTCCCCCAGCCTCCTCCCCAGCCTCCTCCCCAGGCCCAGGCCCAGCCCGGCGCCCAGCCTCCTCCCCAGCCTCCTCCCCAGGCCCAGGCCCAGCCCGGCGCCCAGCCTCCTCCCCAGCCTCCTCCCCAGCCTCCTCCCCAGCCTCCTCCCCCAGCCTCCTCCCCAGCCTCCTCCCCAGCCTCCTCCCCCAGCCTCCTCCCCCAGCCTCCTCCCCAGCCTCCTCCCCAGCCTCCTCCCCCAGCCTCCTCCCCAGCCTCCTCCCCAGCCTCCTCCCCAGGCCCAGGCCCAGCCCGGCGCCCAGCCTCCTCCCCAGCCTCCTCCCCAGCCTCCTCCCCAGGCCCAGGCCCAGCCCGGCGCCCAGCCTCCTCCCCAGCCTCCTCCCCAGCCTCCTCCCCAGGCCCAGGCCCAGCCCGGCGCCCAGCCTCCTCCCCCAGCCTCCTCCCCAGCCTCCTCCCCAGGCCCAGGCCCAGCCCGGCGCCCAGCCTCCTCCCCAGCCTCCTCCCCAGGCCCAGGCCCAGCCCGGCGCCCAGCCTCCTCCCCAGCCTCCTCCCCAGCCTCCTCCCCCAGCCTCCTCCCCAGCCTCCTCCCCAGCCTCCTCCCCCAGCCTCCTCCCCCAGCCTCCTCCCCAGCCTCCTCCCCAGCCTCCTCCCCAGGCCCAGGCCCAGCCCGGCGCCCAGCCTCCTCCCCAGCCTCCTCCCCAGCCTCCTCCCCAGGCCCAGGCCCAGCCCGGCGCCCAGCCTCCTCCCCAGCCTCCTCCCCCAGCCTCCTCCCCAGGCCCAGGCCCAGCCCGGCGCCCAGCCTCCTCCCCAGCCTCCTCCCCAGGCCCAGGCCCAGGCCCAGTTTCTGGCAGCGCTGGCCCCTCTTATCAAAGCCGTTCCCAGCGCTGTTATCAGCAGCTGCTGAGCGTTCACAGGGCACAGAGTCCACCCGGAGGGTCCACCCAGGAGATGGGGACGACCTTGGCACCCCCGTCCCCAGCCTCAGGACCCTTCCCCAGGCTGCTGAGGGCAGAACCGAGGCGACACCGCTCCTCCCACGCCACCTGCCCGCTGTCTCTGACCCCCGCCCCTCGGTCCCTTTGACAAAAGGAAAAGGTCATGGTCAGCGGTGCTGAGTGACGTGCAGGCAGACTGAAGGGGGCTTAGAAAGGGGGTGCTCTTGGGGACCCCAGAAGACACAGTGAGGGGCTGCCCACAGAGCAGGGGCGGCGACGATGACTGCTGCCTGGAAGGCCAGGCACGTGCATTCCAGCTTCACTCTCCCCTCTGTGCAGAGCGGACATGGAGGCAGAGAGGTTAAGGGACTTGTCCCAAGCGGCCCCGCGACCGGGTGGTAGAGCCAGGCTGTGATCTGGGCAGTTCAGTGTCGGAGATCGTGCTCTTGACCGTGGGCGGCACTTCGTCTCCCTCCACCTAGAAAGCCTTCCCTCGCCGCTGCCTTCAGAATTCAACCGAGTTGCGAGCCGGCCACCTCCTCCAAGCAGTCCCCCTGCTCTGCAGTTACCTGCTCACAGCCGTGCCCGCTGCCACACCCCACGGGTCCTCAGGCAACCTTAACCAAATAAAGGAAAGAGAAAACCAAAGGTCGCAGGCAGAGCCCATAAAGGGGCCACTCACTGGGTTTGGGAGCTACAGCACCTGGGTCTGGGCATGGACGGGGCTGGACAGCCTCCCTAGGACTTGGCTCCAGTCCCCGTGCAGAGGGGTCACCTCTCCGAGTTCTAGACCCAGGGGCCTGTTGCCATGGAGCAGCCTGAGGCCTCCTGCTCCAGGTGAGTGCTGGGCTCGTCCTGCCACCTGGGGACCCGCTGCTAACCCCATTCCCCACCCCCCCACCCCCCCCCACCCCGCTCAGGGTTCCAGGAGCAAATGGGGGTCTGCTCCCCAACAGGCCTCAGACTGAGACGCTGTGCAAGGCCCCCGGAGGCGGGGGGCGGGGTGCATGGTGCTGTGGGGATCCGGGAACGCAGTCTGGGCCAGGCGGTGACTCCAGCCGCACCCAGCTCTGCTCCAGGACCCCAGGGGGAGGCAAGGAAGGGGGAGCACAGGCGTCCTAGACACCTCATCTGGGGAGTGTGGCCTGGCCGCGCCAGGTGTGGGAAAGGCACCAGGCAGGCGGGCAGGCACCCCAAGGCCCTGGAGCGCCCCACCTCACCAGCAGGCAAAGCCTTGGACCGCCTGGGAGCAAAACCTGCAACGAGTCCCTGGAGCGCAGGCCTCCCCTGCGGGCAGAGCGCGGGCATGGAGCCACCGAAGGGGACGGGGCGCGTCGGAGCCTCTGCTCCTCGCGGGCACCCCGACGCCCGGGGGTGGGGCCGGGGTTTCGGGACGCGACCCACGTGCTGATCCCCCCGCCTGCCCGCCTCCCGCAGCGAGCAGGCCCGCGCGGCCGCCGCCCGCGAGCTGCTCCTGGCGGCGCTGGAGGACCTGAGCCAGGAGCAGCTGAAGCGCTTCCGCCACAAGCTGCGCGACGCGCCGCTGGACGGGCGCAGCATCCCGTGGGGGCGGCTGGAGCGCGCGGACGCCGTGGACCTGGCCGAGCAGCTGACCCACTTCTACGGCGCGGAGCCCGCGCTCGAGGTGGCGCGCAAGACGCTGAAGAGGGCGGACGTCCGCGACGTGGCGGCGCAGCTCAAGGAGCAGCGGCTGCAGCGTGAGCGCGCGGGGCGGGTCGCCCGGTCCCTGCCCGCCACCCCTCCGTCCCCGTCCGGGACCGCCGCCCTCCTTCCCGCCTCCCCGGGGAAGCCAGGCGCGCCCCCTGCCGGCCAGCTTCACTCCGGGCCGGGGCCTGGGATACGGGCCCTGGAGAGTGGCCGCGACCCCTACTGCGTCCACCCCCGTCCCCCCGTCCCCCCCGTCCCCCCCGCTCGCGCGCGGCCTCACGCAAGTCTCCCTTTCAGGGCTCGGCCCCAGCTTCTCGGTGCTGCTCTCCGTGTCCGGTAGGTCTCCGGCCGGGGGCGCAGGCCCTGCAGGGCCCAGGCTTGGAGCGGCTGCCCTCTCCCGGGGAGGCGCGGGTCTGGGAGGGCCAGGGCGGGGAGGGGGTGGCACAGCAGGGGAAACTGAGTCCTGAGCCGAGCGGGGAGCGCCGTGGGCACGGAGGGCGAGCTGACCCAGCCGCCCCGCCTCCTTCCCCATCTCCCCGCCCCCCCCCCCCCCCCAGAGTACAAGAAGAAATACCGGGAGCACGTGCTGCGGCAGCACGCCAAGGTCAAGGAGCGCAACGCCCGCTCCGTGAAGATCAACAAGCGCTTCACCAAGCTGCTCATCGCGCCCGAGAGCGCCGCCCTGGCGCCCGAGGCCCTGGGGCCCGCGGAGGCGCCCGCGCCCGAGCGCGCTCGGCGCTCGGACACGCACACTTTCAACCGCCTGTTCGGCCACGACGAGGAGGGCCAGCGGCCGCTGACCGTGGTGCTGCAGGGCCCGGCGGGCATCGGCAAGACCATGGCGGCCAAGAAAATCTTGTACGACTGGGCGGCGGGGAAGCTGTACCACGGCCAGGTGGACTTCGCCTTCTTCCTGCCGTGCGGGGAGCTGCTGGAGCGGCCGGGCGCCTGCAGCCTGGCCGACCTGGTCCTGGACCAGTGCCCGGACCGCAGCGCCCCGGTGCGGCAGATGCTCGCCAACTCCGAGCGGCTGCTCTTCATCCTGGACGGCGCGGACGAGCTGGACGAGCTGGACGAGCTGGACGAGCTGCCGGCGCCGGCCTGCACGGACCCCTTCGAGGCCGCCGGCGCCGCGCGGGTGCTGGGCAGCCTCCTGAGCAAGGCGCTGCTCCCCCAGGCCCGCCTGCTGGTGACCACGCGCCCCGCCGCGCCGGGCCGGCTGCAGGGCCGCCTGCGCTCCCCGCAGTGCGCCGAGGTGTGCGGCTTCTCGGACAAGGACAAGAAGAAGTACTTCTACAAGTTCTTCCAGGACGAGTGGCGGGCGGAGCGCGCCTACCGCTTCGTCAAGGAGAACGAGACGCTGTTCGCGCTGTGCTTCGTGCCCTTCGTGTGCTGGATCGTGTGCACCGTCCTGCGCCAGCAGCTGGAGCTGGGCCAGGACCTGTCGCGCACCTCCAAGACCACCACGTCCGTGTACCTGCTGTTCGTCGTCAGCCTCCTGAGCTCGGGGCCCGCCGCCGACCGGCCTCGGGTGCAGGGCGAGCTGCGCCAGCTGTGCCGCCTGGCCCGCGAGGGCGTCCTGGGGCGCAGGGCGCAGTTCACCGAGAAGGATCTGGAGAGGCTGCGGCTGAGCGGCTCCAAGGTCCAGACGCTGTTCCTCATCAAGAAAGAGCTCCCGGGCGTGCTCCAGACCGAGGTCGCCTTCCGGTTCATCGACCAGAGCTTCCAGGAGTTCTTCACGGCGCTGTCCTACCTGCTGGAGGAGGCGGGGCCCGCGGCGCCGGCGGGCGGCGTCCGGGAGCTCCTGCGCCGGGACCTGGCGCTCGCCACCCGCTTCCTCTTCGGGCTGCTGAGCGCCGAGCGCGTGCGTGACGTCCAGCGCCACTTCGGCTGCGCGGTGTCCGAGCGCGTGAAGCAGGATGTGCTGCGGTGGGTGCAGGACCAGGGCCAGGGCCAGGGCCAGGGCCAGGGGCGCCCTCCCGCGGCGCCGGCGGGGGCGGAGGAGCCCAAGGAGCTGAAGGACGCGGGGTCCGAGGAGGAGGCGGAGGAGGTAGAGGAGGAGGAGGAGGAGGAGGAGTTCAGCTTCCCGCTGGAGCTGCTGTACTGCCTGTACGAGTCGCAGGAGGCGGCCTTCGTGCGCCAGGCCCTGCGGGGCCTCCGGGAGCTGGCGCTGGAGCGCTGGAGCTTCAGCCACATGGACCTGGCCGTGCTGAGCTACTGCGTGCGGTGCTGCCCCGCCGGACAGGCGCTGCGGCTGGTCGGCTGTGCGCTGCCCGCCCCGCAGAAGAAGAAGAAGAAAGGCCTGATGAAGCGGCTGCAGAACAGCCTGAGCGGCAGCCCGTGAGTCCTGCGCGGCCTCCCCGGCCCGCGCTGTGGGCACCGTTCAGGCCTGTGCCCCTGAGCGCCCACCTGGGCGTCCCCCCGACCAGAGGCAGGGCTTCAGGGCTGGTTCTGCCCACCCCCTTGTGGGGCAGCCTCCAGTGCCCACCTTCTCCTCCATGCCACCCCCACCCCCCTTCCTCTCCATGCCACCCCCACCCCCCTTCCTCTCCATGCCACCCCCACCCCCACCCCCGTCCTCTCCATGCCACCCCCACCCCCCGTCCCCGTCCTCTCCATGCCACCCCCACCCCCCGTCCCCGTCCTCTCCATGCCACCCCCACCCCCCGTCCTCTCTATGCCACCCCCACCCCCCGCCCCCGTCCTCTCCATGCCACCCCCACCCCTGCCCCCGTCCTCTCCATGCCACCCCCACCCCCCGCCCCCGTCCTCTCCATGCCACCCCCACCCCCCGCCCCCGTCCTCTCCATGCCACCCCCACCCCCCGCCCCCGTCCTCTCCATGCCACCCCCACCCCCCGCCCCCGTCCTCTCCATGCCACCCCCACCCCCCGCCCCGTCCTCTCCATGCCACCCCCACCCCCCGCCCCCGTCCTCTCCATGCCACCCCCATCTTCCACCCCCACCCCCCCCACCCTCCCACCCCCGCCATCCACATCCAAGGCAAACCTCAGAGCATGGCCATGTAGCTCTAGACCAGCCCCCGCCCATGCTTTTTGGATTTTTAAAAATATATTTTTATTGATTTCAGAGAGGAAGGAAGTGGGAGAGAGAGAGACATCCAGGATGAGAGAATCAGGGACCGGCTGCCTCCTGCACGCCCCACGCTGGGGATCAAGCCTGCAACCTGGGCCTGTGCCCTGACCGGGAGTCGAACCGTGACCTTCTGGTTCATAGGTGGACGTTGAACCCCTGAGCCACAGGCCGGACCCCCCCGCCCCCCCCACCCCACCCCGCAACGCTTTCTCATAATGAGTTCTGGAACACGCCACGCCCCCTTTGCCCTGGGCCTCTTCCCTCAGCCCAGAGCACTGCTTGCTGCCTCCCCACAAGGCCGGCCCAGACTCCCCAGCTGCCCTGCGACCCCTGGGGCCCCAGATGTGCCCCAATGACCACCACACGCCGTGACCTCTGTCCGTGGCCGCCTCCTTCGCCAGACCCTCCGCTGCCCAGGGCAAGGCTGTGTCGTTGTCCCTGGCCCAGGCGCTCAGCGTCCATTCGAGGACGAATGTGCGGACGTTGACAGGGGCTGGGGACACCCTCGCAGGCGCAAGGCCAGGCACACACTGGGGATGCGGGGACGTGGCCCCCGGGTGCGCCTGGCTGGCTTCGGGGGGGAGGCGCCTGGGGCCATGAGAGGCCGCGCTTGGGTTTGGGGTGAGGACAGAGGTGGCTGTGACACCTGAGGGGCACAGGGAAGACGGAGGAGGGACTGCAGCCAGGTGGCTCCCCTCTCCCCACAGCTCTCAGGCCGCCGCGAAGAAACCCCAGGCGTCCTCGCTGCGCCCTCTCTGCGAGGCCATGACCGACCAGCAGTGCGGCCTGACCAGCCTGACGTGAGTGGCCCAGCCCAGCCCTGCCTGGGCGGGCGCAGAGCAGGATGCCCGGGCGAGGGAGAGGAGTGGCCCTGTCTGGGCTGGCTGAGGGGACGGGCGGGGAGCCTGTGGCCTCGGGCGTCCATGCCGGGGCCCATCCCCAGCCTAGGGGCTCCTTGGGAAGGGGGCTGACCAGGTCCGAGTGGGAGCTGAGCATTGGGGGGGAGGGACATGGAGGAGACCAGCCCACTGGCCGTCAGTCCTGCCACTCAGCTCAGTGCAGCGTGTGCACCACAGCGTTTATGTGGCAAAGAAGCAGAAGCCACACCCTGCCGGCCTTAGGGACCGGCTAACTACACTGCGGCCCTAGCTCGGGGACAACGCAGGAGGTTGGCATGTGCAGGGGGAGGTCAGCGTGTGCAGGGGGAGGTCAGCGTGTGCAGGGGGAGGTCGGCGTGTGCAGGGGGAGGTCAGCGTGTGCAGGGGGAGGTCGGTATGTGCAGGGGGAGGTCGGTGTGTGCAGGGGGAGGTCAGCGTGTGCAGGGGGAGGTCTGCGTGTGCAGGGGGAGGTCGGTATGTGCAGGGGGAGGTCGGTGTGTGCAGGGGGAGGTCTGTGTGTGCAGGGGGAGGTCGGTGTGTGCAGGGGGAGGTCTGTGTGTGCAGGGGGAGGTCGGTGTGTGCAAGGGGAGGTCTGTGTGTGCAGGGGGAGGTCGGTGTGTGCAGGGGGAGGTCAGTGTGTGCAAGGGGAGGTCTGTGTGTGCAGGGGGAGGTCTGTGTGTGCAAGGGGAGGTCAGTGTGTGCAAGGGGAGGTCTGTGTGTGCAGGGGGAGGTCGGTGTGTGCAAGGGGAGGTCTGTGTGTGCAGGGGGAGGTCGGTGTGTGCAGGGGGAGGTCAGTGTGTGCAAGGGGAGGTCTGTGTGTGCAGGGGGAGGTCAGTGTGTGCAAGGGGAGGTCAGTGTGTGCAAGGGGAGGTCTGTGTGTGCAGGGGGAGGTCGGTGTGTGCAGGGGGAGGTCGGTGTGTGCAAGGGGAGGTCTGTGTGTGCAGGGGGAGGTCTGTGTGTGCAAGGGGAGGTCGGTGTGTGCAGGGGGAGGTCTGTGTGTGCAGGGGGAGGTCGGTGTGTGCAGGGGGAGGTCAGTGTGTGCAAGGGGAGGTCAGTGTGTGCAAGGGGAGGTCTGTGTGTGCAGGGGGAGGTCTGTGTGTGCAAGGGGAGGTCGGTGTGTGCAGGGGGAGGTCAGTGTGTGCAAGGGGAGGTCAGCGTGTGCAGGGGGAGGTCAGCGTGTGCAGGGGGAGGTCGGTGTGTGCAGGGGGAGGTCTGTGTGTGCAGGGGGAGGTCAGTATGTGCAGGGGGAGGTCTGTGTGTGCAGGGGGAGGTCAGTGTGTGCAGGTGGAGGTCGCCGTGGGTTCCTCATAAATGCGTGGTCAACAGTGTCCTAGGGAAGACTGGCATGTGCCCAGGCATGCGCCCGGGGTGATGCCACCAGGGACACGCCTGGTGACAAAGGCAGGGGCGCTGTGCAGCCGACACTCCTCCGCTGACCCCAGCCCTGAGGAGTGGGCAGTCTGCACAGCCAGGGCAGCGAGGGCGGAGGGGCCCGGGACTGACCTGTGCTTGCGGACCACAGGCTGTCCCGCTGCAGACTCCCAGACTCCGCGTGCCATGACCTGGCGCAGGCCCTGAGGGCGGCCCCCGCCCTGACCGAGCTGTGCCTCCTGCACAACGGGATCAGCCAGGCGGGGCTGCGGGCGCTGAGCGAGGGCCTGGTCTGGCCCGGGTGCCGGGTGCAGACACTCAGGTGAGGCTGGGTCTGGGCGGACGAAGGGACGGGAGGGGCCCCCAGCGGCTCCTGAGGCCCCCTCTCCGCAGGCTGCAGCAGCCCGGCCTCCAGGAGGCGCTCCAGTACCTGGTGGGCCTGCTCCAGCACAGCCCCGCCCTGACCACCCTGGACCTCAGTGGCTGCCAGCTGTCGGGACCCGTGGTGACAGGCCTGTGCGCGGCCCTGCAGCAGCCGGGATGCCGCCTGCAGACCCTCAGGTAGGGGAGGGGCAGGAAGGGTGCTGGGGACACACCTCTGAAGCTGGGCGGGGCTGGGGGGTTACCTGAGGCTGCCCCTAGACCAGCGGTTCTCAACCTGTGGGTCGCGACCCCTTTGGGGGTCGAACGACCCTTTCACAGGGGTCGCCTAAGACCATCGGAAAACACATCTATAATGACATATTGTTTTTGTGATTAATCACAATGCTTTCATTATGTTCAATTTGTAACAATGAAAATACATCCTGCATATCAGATATTTACATGACGATTCATCACAGTAGCAACAGCACAGTGATGAAGTAGCAACGGAAATAATTTTATGGTCGGGGGTCACCACAACATGAGGAACTGTGTTAAAGGGTCGCGGCGTTAGGAAGGTTGAGAACCACTGTCCTAGGCCCTGAGTGAGCACAGCCCCTGGAGACACCCCTCCAAGCCCTGGCCCCAGCCCTTGGCCTCAACCTCTCTGCCAGACTAAACGTCCATCTGGTGCGGTGCCCTGGCACAGTCTGGGTCAATGCTCCCAACACCCTCCCACTCTCCCGGGCTTGGCTCCCAGCTCCCGCCCCCTCCCCCAGCCTCTGGCAACCCTGATGGGCTTCTTCTGTCACTGTGTACCTCTGGCACACGCAGCCCAGGCCAGTCGCCCATCACTGCCCCCCCCCGCCCCCCTCCCTTCGCCTGTCACTGCTGCTCCCTGCCCTGGTCCCTGCTCCCCTCCCACCCACCTCCCCCTTGTTCTGTGCACGCAGCCTGAGCTCCGTGGCGCTGAGCGAGCAGTCCCTGGAGGAGCTGCAGGCTGTGAGGACAGCAAAGCCAGGCCTGGTCATCACACACGCGGCGCTGGACAGCCCCCCTGCGTCTCCCCAGGGGCTCAGCACGGCCTTGTAGGCCCCGCGGGCAGTGCAGCCAGGAGGATGCCCCTCAGCCCAGGAGAAGCTCTCCCGTCCGAGGGCCTGAGGGAGTGGCTGAGGGGCCGGGCAGACAGGGAGAAGCCCCGACCGACAGGCACGGCCCCCTCCATGGTCCTCCACGTGGCCCGGGACATGCCCCTTCCACACACCCTGGGCCCTGACCCCCGCTGGGCCCCACCACCTTCCTCTTGGGCCCCAACAGCGCTGCTGGGAGCCCCCATAACTGAGCACCTGCCACGCGCGGACCTTGACTGGTGTGCTGGGTGCAGGGTGACACCTTCGCGGATCGTCTCCATCTGCGGTGGGGGCCCCAGGGCCCCACGGCCCTGCCCCTGGCCAACGAGGTTCAAGCAGGGCTGACCCTTGACCAGAAGTGGGCAGGTCGCCATCCCTCCCCGGGAACGCGGGTCCTGGCATCAGGGGAGGCCATCCCTGAGGCCGTGTGCCGAGCCCAGGGGTGTCCACTCGCCGTCTAAGGTCTGGGGACAGAGCCCAGGGCGGAGGGAGAAGGCAGTGGCCTGACCCGGCGGCGGCGGCTGTGACGGCTGGCAGTGGGCAGCCCAAGCCGGTAATAAAGTCTCCTTTGCATTCCTGTGTTGGCTTCTGTTCACGTGGCCGGCATCCTGGCCAGCTTCCCTTTGGTACTAACTCCCCTGTCTGGGCGGGGTCCCCATTTCAAGGATGAGAAAACCGAGCCTCAGGGAGCAGCCTGACTGCAAGCAGCCCTGACCCTCGAAGGACAGGCCAGCAATGGGCGGCCCTCGAGGCTTCCCGCCCAACACTGTGGGCGGGGCCGGCTCCTGAGACCCCGTCCAGGTAGAGGGGCAGCCAGGTTCGGCAGCCTGAGGGGCGGTGAAGGATGGAGAAGACAGGCAAGAGAAGAACGCTGGGCCGGGTGGGACGCTGCCCTCCCTGATGGACAGCCAGCGCCCCGGCCTGCAAGCCGAGTCTTCATTTTATAGCAGATCCCACGAGGCACAGTGAGGGCGTGGCCGAGATGCTTACAACGTTCTCCCGGGTTTTGGTTTTGTTTTTAAATATATTTTATTGATTTTTTACAGAGAGGAAGGGAGAGAGATAGAGAGTTAGAAACATCGATGGGAGAGAAACATCAATCAGCTGCCTCCTGCACACTCCCCACTGGGGATGTGCCCACAACCCAGGTACATGCCCTTGACCGGAATCGAACCTGGGACCCCTCAGTCCGCAGGCCAACGCTCTATCCACTGAGACAAACCGGTTTCGGCTCTCCCGGGTTTCGAATCCACTCAATCACATGCACCTGATCGAGCTTTGTTTACTCGCTGCCCCGCCTGCAGCCCACATCACTCAGCCACTGGGGGCCGTTCCCACAGCGGTGCCCTTCCGAAATCAGCTTTCTTTTTTCTTTTTAATATATTTTCATTGACTTCAGAGGAGGAGGGAGAGGGAGAGAGAGAGAGAAACATCAATGATGAGAGAATCGTTGATCAGTTGCCTCCTGCACACACACACCCCCACTGGGGGTTGAGCCCACAACCCAGGCCTGTGCCCTGACTGGGAATCGAACTGTGACCTCCTAGTTCCTAGGTCGACACTCAGACACTCAACCCCTGAGCCCCGCCGGCCAGGCCGGCCCATTCACGGCAGCTCTTGACCTAATGACCTGGTGCCCCACCTCCAGGCACCATCACACTTGGGATTAGATGTCAACAGAGACAGACGTGGGGTCCCCAGCAGGGAGCGCGCTCAGAACGTGAAGGGCGCAGAGGTGGAAGCCAGGCTGACTGCCGGGAGTGGGGGCGGGCACCTTGGGGACTTGTCCTCCCAGAGAGGTGGGCACCACTGCGGGCTCTGAGCAGAGGGCACAGGCTGACCTCGCCACTCGCAGGACGGACGGAAGGGCAGAGCAGAGGCAGAAAGCGGGGAGTGTGCTGGCCCAGGAGTCACGGGGGACAGAGAGCGGGCAGGGCTGGAGGTGGGCGTGGGCGTGGATGAGGGAGGGCAGCTGGGGGGGGGGGTCTGAGTGTCTCTGACTGGGGGTCAGACATCTGGGTCAGCCCAGGGCGTGAGAGACAAGAATGGAAGAGGCCCAAGACCAGCCCGGAGCATCCAGGGGGCAGGGGCCAGGGACAGGGGGAGGGGGGGAGATGGAGGATGAGAGGAGAGGCTGGGGAGCCAGAGGGGAGGGCAGAGGACAGTCTGCAGGACCTTTCCTACAGGCCCTGCCCTCCGGTCCACCCTAGGGCACGTCCCCAGGCCACACCAGGCCCTCAGGCTGACCCACGCGGCCTCAGGGGGCGGGATGGGGGCTGCAGTTCAACCACCCGACCTCCGCCTCGCCCTGAGCCGCGTCTGCCCCGCCTCCTGCCCGCCCGCCCAGCACTGCCCTGGGGGCGGGGACCAGCCTCCCGTCCCGCCCGTCCGCCCTGCGCCGCCCCGAGGGCGGGGACGGAGGGCCTTCCGCCTACAAGGCGAGGCGTCCACCGGGCTGCTCCTCCCTGGGCGCTGGAGCCGCAGCTGAAGGACGCGGGGCTGCGGTGAGCCCAGACGGCTGCCCCCTCCCTCCCGGGCTCGCCCGGCCTCTCGCCCCCACAGCCCCGGGCACTGCCCCCTACGCCCCACCCGCCCCAGGCGGCTTCCTCGGGGAGAAATGTCCCGGGCAGAGTCCTCACTGCCACCCACAGGGCCCGTGCTGGGGTGGGGCGGGGAGAGAGCCGGAAGGTCCGGACGGAGGTCGGAAGGTGGGGGTTTGGGGACTCCCTTGGGTCCCTGGAGATCAATATGAGGGGTCGAGGGCTTTCCTGGGGGGCTGCCCAGGTGGGCCCATATTGGGGGCACCAGCCAAGTTCCAAGGGCAGGGGCTTTGGGGTTAACAGCATCAAGAGAGGGAGACCCAACCAACTGGGGGTCCCCTGGCCCCCACCCTTTTCCAGACTCCTCCACTGAGCAAGCCTTCCCATGGCGGACGCCAGCGAAGACCCCACCGTATTCACTGCCCACTCTCTGCCCAGTGACCCCCGGCTCTGGGCCACCGTGACCAACGCATACTTGGGCACACGTGTCTATCATGATACTCTGCATGTGAATGGCGTGTACAACGGGGCCTTGGGGGACACGCACCGAGCCATCCTGCCCAGTCCCCTCGGCGTCCGGCTGGAGGCCCCCGTGGGCACCAGAGAGCAGCTGACCACGACCTTCGTCCTGGACACCAACACAGGTAGCCACTGCCTGCTCCCCCACCCCCAACCCGGCCGTGTTCCAGGTTAGTGGGGAGGTTGGGCCCACGCAGTGAGGGGGGGAGCAGGGAGGGGGAGGGGGCAGAGGGGGACTCACTTCCAGAGCAGAAAGGCCAGCAGCTTCGTAACCGTCCTGGCTGCCCCGCGTGGGGCGCGTGTGATGGGCCTTCGTCCCCCCGCCCGCCCGGCAGGCTCCTTTCTGCACACCCTGGAGGGCGCCGGCTTCCAGGCCTCGCAGCGCATCTACGCCCACCGCAGGCTGCCCCACGTCCTGGCCTTCAGCGTGTCCATCGCCCGCTCGGCCCCGGGCAGCTGGCCCGTCACGGTGCCGCTGCGGTCCGCCTTCTCCCCAGAAAGCCCCGACTTGGACCTGCACCTGGGGCCTGACTTCCAGGGAGCCCGGTGAGGAGGGGGCAGGGGGCGGGGGGCAAGCCGGCGGCCCCGAGGGAGCCTGGCCCTGAGACAGCCGTGCTCTCGCAGGTACCTGTACGGCCACACGCTCGCCCCCGAGCAGCCTGGGGGAGCGCGGCAGGAGGTGCACATGCTGTGGACGCCGGTGCCCCCCGCCCTGACCCTGGGGGAGGGCGAGGAGGACAGGACCTGGGAGTTCCTGACCGTGGTGGGCGGCAGCCAGGCCGAGGCCCGGGCCTGCCTTTCCGAGGCCCTGGAGCTGCAGGCCAGGGGGGCGCTGTACCCCACCCACGCCCAGGCCTGGGCGCAGCTCTGGGCAGGCTGTGGCCTGGATGTGGTGGGGCCCCTGGCCCTGCGCCAGGCCCTGCGTGGCGCCCTCTACTACCTGCTCAGCGCCCTGCCCGAGCCCGGGGTCCCAGGATATGTCTGCCACGGACTCAGCCCCGGGGGCCTCTCCAACGGGAGCCGTGAGGAATGCTACTGGGGCCACGTGTTCTGGGACCAGGTGTGCACCCGCCGCCCCAGCACGCACCTGCACGGTGTGGGTGGCACACAGGCAGAGGGTCCCTGGGCCCGGGACACAGCCTTGCCGGGGATGGGGGCTGTGGCTGGAGAAGCACAGGGACCATGGCAACAGGGAAGGCTTCCCGGAGGCGGTGGCATCTCAGATGGAGGATGTGTGGGGGTCTGCTGGGAAAGCAATTCAGGCGAGGGCACCGTAAGGCACAAAGCCCCAGAGCTGCAGAGGGCCTGGCATCTGGCCAGGGCGGGGGGCGGGGCTCATGAGGCTGGAAGGGCAGTTGTGGGGGGCTGCAGGCCCGTTAATTGGGGTGTGACACAGACAGATGTGGGCTCTGGAAGGACCCGGGCAGCTGCTAAGGAAATGTGGGGGACGGTGAGGCCGGCAGGAGCGGGGCCAGGAGAGCTGGGACTTGGAGACCAGCGGGCACGGAGCCCGAGGAGCGGGCTGTGGCCCACTTGACCCTCCGGGTCAGGCAGCCAGTGAGCCACGAAGCCGGATCCTGGCCTGAGCCCCAGGCCAGACCCAGGTGCCCCCTGGGGAGGGGAAGCGCTGGGCCAGGGACCTGAGGGTGTCAGCTGGAGATGGGGACGTGTGGCGGGCAGGCGAGGAAGGCCCGGGACAGACCCGGGTGGGCAGCAAGGAGCTGTGCTGCCCCTGAGGCTCCCCAGGGCAGAAAGGGGGCGGGGGGGGGGGGCAGAGGAGGGTGCGGGAGCTCGAAGCGGCCCCTCTGGCTGTGCTCCCAGGACCTCTGGATGTTCCCGAATGTCCTCCTGCTCCAGCCCCAGGCCGCCAGGGCCCTCCTGCAGTACCGCGTCCAGACGCTGGGCGGGGCCCTGGACAACGCCCGGAGCCTGGGCTACCAGGTGAGCGAGGCCAGTGCCCGGCCCGCAGGGTCCCTCGAGGGCGGATGTCACCAGAGCCCTCTGGGGGGGGGAGGGGAAGGGCGTCTGGGGTCTGACAGGCTCAGCAGCATTGCCGGCCTGCTTTGTACCGATGGGAACAGCCTGGCTGATACCCAGCGCGTCCCCTCACTGCCCGGTGCCCGGGGCAGCCACAGTGGAAACTGGGCAGAGGCCACCTGGCCCACGGGGGGGACGGGGGAGCAATCCAGTGGCACCCGGGAAGTTGGTGCCCCACCTCTGCCCTCTGGCGTAGGCTGAGCGTATTGGGAAATATGTGAGCTGCTCCCAAGCCCCCCGCCCCCCCATAAAGGATCGGTCTGCACCTCCCCCAACCCTCAGGGAGCCAAGTTTGCCTGGGAGAGCGCTGCTTCCGGCCTGGAGGTCTGCCCTGAGGACATCTACGGGACCCAGGAGATCCACGTCAACGGGGCCGTGGCGCTGGCCTTCCAGCTGTACTACCACAGCACCCAGGTGAGGCGGCTGCCCACGGGCCGTGGCCGCTCCTCCTGTGGCCCCGCCCCCAGCTGGGACTTCCTGCCTCGAGCCAGTCCAGGCACCTGGGGGCCACGCATTCACTCCTGGATGCTGGGAAGGGTGGGCCTTGGCGGGAATGCAGGTCCACTGAGAGCTAGAATCGTGGGTGCCGGGCTCTGTTCCCACCTCTCCGCCCCCAGGACCTGCAGCTCTTCCAGGAGGCTGGCGGCTGGGACGTGGTCAGCGCCGTGGCTGAGTTTTGGTGCAGCCGCGTGGAGTGGAGCCCTGCAGAGGAGGAGTTCCACCTGAAGGGTGAGGGCATGGCGGGGGGAGGGTGGTCATGGGGGAGGGTGGACGGTCATGGGGGAGGGTGGTCATGGGGAGGGTGGTCATGGGGGAGGGTGGTCATGGGGAGGGTGGGTGGTCATGGGGGAGGGTGGTCATGGGGAGGGTGGTCATGGGGGAGGGTGGATGGTCATGGGTGAGGGTGGTCATGGGGAGGGTGGTCATGGGGGAGGGTGGGTGGTCATGGGGGAGGGTGGGTGGTCATGGGGAGAGTGGTCATGGGGGAGGGTGGTCATGGGGAGGGTGGTCATGGGAGAGGGTGGGTGGTCATGGGGGAGGGTGGTCATGGGGGAGGGTGGTCATGGGGGAGGGTGGATGGTCATGGGGGAGGGTGGGTGGTCATGGGGGAGGGTGGGTGGTCATTGGGGAGGGTGGATGGTCATGGGGGAGGGTGGGTGGTCATGGGGGAGGGTGGATGATCATGAGCTGGTGGATGCTCTTCAGTTCAAGGTCAGGGTCAGGGTCAGGGTCAGGTCAGGGTTAACCTGATGTTGCCACCCCACCCTGGCCAGTGCACCGGGGCAGGTCTAAGCCCCTGCACTAAGCACCTTCGTGCCTCTGTGCCCAGGAGTCATGCCCCCCGACGAATACCATTCCGGGGTCAACAACTCCGTGTACACCAACGTGCTGGCCCAGAACAGGTCAGACCCAAGACCCCACCCCACCCAGCCCAGCCGTGCGGGGGCCGGCCGAGAGCGCCCGAGCTCAGCCCCGCCTCTGCCCTAGCCTGCGCTTCGCCGCTGCCCTGGCCCGGGACCTGGGCCGGCCCGTCCCCAGCCGGTGGCTGGCCGTGGCCGATAAGATCAAGGTGCCCTTTGACCCGAAGCACAACTTCCACCCCGAGTTTGATGGATACGAGCCTGGTGAGTGGACTCGGGTCCCTTCGAGGCCCCTTCTCCCTCCCAACGCCCCTTCCCGACAGCGGGTCCGGTCCACCTTCCCCCCCAGCAGCCCTGTCCCCCCCCCCAGGAGAGGAGGTGAAGCAGGCAGACGTTGTGCTCCTGGGGTACCCCGTCCCCTTCTCCCTGAGCCCTCAAGTTCGCAGGAAAAACCTGGAAATGTACGAGGCTGTGACGTCGCCCCAGGGCCCGGCCATGACGTGGGTAAGAGGGGGTGGCTCCCACGGCAGCCCCAGCCCTGCCCCCCGGCCTGCCCCCCTCCCATGCTGTGGACCTCACCCCAGCGTGCCCTCTGCCCTCTGCCCCCAGAGCATGTTTGCCGTGGGCTGGATGGAGCTGAAGGATGCCAGGCGGGCACGGGACCTGCTGGACAGGAGCTTCGCCAACATCACCGAGCCCTTCAAGGCCAGCCCCCCCGTCCCCGGCCACACCCCCCTGCGCGGCCCGGGTGGTGGGAGTGGGAGCCCAGCTTCAGGGGTCACCGCGCTGGCGATGCCCACCCCACCCGACCTCCCGGGAGCAGGGACAGCGGCCTGGGGGGGCCTGTGTCCTGCTTCCCGGCTCTGACTGCCCGGCCCTGCAGGTGTGGACGGAGAACGCCGACGGGTCCGGCGCCGTGAACTTCCTGACGGGCATGGGGGGCTTCCTGCAGGCGGCGCTCTTCGGGTTCACAGGGTTCCGGTGAGTGGGGTGACCAGCAGGAGGAGGTCGCCGCCCTGCCTGCCCTCTTCACAGAGCCTCCCCTCCCGCAGGATCACCCCGGCCGGCCTGACCTTTGACCCCACGTGTCCGGCGGGGGTCTCTGGCGTGTGTGTCTCTGGCGTCTCCTACCAGGGGAGCAAGCTTGACTTCTCCTTCTCCGAGGGCTCGGTGACGGTGGAGGTCAGGCCCCCGGCAGGGCCCGGGGCGCCCCCGCTGGAGGTCAAGCTGTGGCCGTCGCAAACCCGGCTCCCCCTGCGCCCAGGTAGGCTGCTACCCCGAGACCCACCCAGGGGCCCCCAGGCTGGCCCGGCGTGTGCCCTCACCCTCAGGGTGGCCCCCTGTCCCTGCAGGACACAAGGTCTCCTTTCCCCGCTCTGCTGGCCGGATACAAAGGTCACCCTTGTAGGAGCCGAGGCAGCAAGTTCTGCTCCCAGAATGCCCTGGGAGAAACTGTTGGAGACATGGGAGCCCACGGCACCCCCTGGACACCTGTGGGCCCCCAGCCCCGGAGCCCCTCACCTGGTGCCGTCCTGGCTTTAGGGACCTCTCGGGTCCTCCCTCAGGCACTCCGCGGGCGGCTGGCTGCACCGCTCCTCCTGGTCGCCCTCCTGGCCTGCCGGCTGCCTCCACCCCCCTCCGCCTGGCAGCCAGGCTCACGGGCTCCAGGAAAGGTCTGGCTTCTTTGGCCTGAAGTTCAAGGCTGCCTCTCGCCCGACCCCTTCCCTGCCTAACCTGTACCCATTGCCTCCCACACCGGCATGCCTGCTCCTGCCCCCAGGCTGCCCCTGCACCTGCCGTGCCCGAGTCACTTGCCCAGGGAGCTGTGGGTCAGGCAGGCGGCTCTGCTGGGAGGCCGGGGCGGGCGGGCCTGGCATGGAGGGCAGCGGGGAGGGGCGGGCTCGCCTGCGGAATTGGAATTACTCCGGCTCAGCCGAAGCTTCGCCAGCCAGAGCCCTCCATGTCACCGAGGCCCCGTCATGGTCGGACCCGGTGCTCCGGGCTGTCCCGGAACTCAGCGTCCTCCGTCCCCGGTGCCCGGGCTCGGGGCGCTTCAGTCCGGCTGGACAGCCCCACCCATGCCTTTCCTCAGCCCAGCGGGTGCAGGGCAAGACCCCGTATCGTCTCTCTGACCGACAGGAAGGACCGAGCCCAGGGCACAGGGTTCTGCGGGGGCCACAGCCTCGCAGCTGGCATGTCACACCGGGTCCCCTGGGTTTGCCAATGAGGCGAGGCGGCGTCCGCGGGAAACTCGGCGAGGGCCCTGCCTGTGCGCTACCGGGAGTTAAAGTTGGGCTGGGGGAGCCGCCGGCAGGCCCGGCCGTGGAGCTGAGGCTCCTCTGGAGCCAGGGCGCCCGGTGGATCGAGTTCCCGCCGGTAACTGGCTCCCTTAGAGCGAGTGAGTGGGTCCCGTTGGCGGCCCCCTCCCCCCTCTGGCCAAGTGTGTTCTGGACGGAGGTAGTCCAAGTTCTCCGAGAAGCAGACACCCGGCAGACAAACTGTGACAGAGGGACGGACGGACAGACAAAAGGGGATGCAAGGCGGGTGGGGGCCGGGGGGCCCAGGCCTGACCCTGTGGCTGTGGGGGCAGCCCTGGGTCGGAGTGGCCTCAGAGGGAGGTGGCCAAGTTGTAACCAGCACCCGTGTCCGAACCAGCTCCCCGGGTCCTCGGTGGCTCTCCGGCACCCACAGGCTCTCCCTCCCCACAGACGCCCAGCAGGTCGCAAAGCCTTGGGGACTGTCCCGGGGCAGCAGCCCAGGAGCCGGGGGGGGGGGCACAGGCACGGGGGCACCGGGCTGCTGGAGCCCGACGCGGCTGCACCTGCAGGCCGCCTGCGCACAGCCACCTGTGCCTACAGCGGGCGGCCCTCGGAGGGGCGGTGGGCGGCAGGGCATGCCTGCTGGGCTCGGGCCCCTGGTAGCCAGCGGCCTGACTTGGGCAGGGGCCTTCAGCCTGCCCAGGACACAGCCCGGGTGCCGGCGACCTCCTCCCCACCGGGCTTGACTGCACCTCTGTCCTCAGCACCGGGCACGGGCGGGCAACCTTCACGCCCATCACAGCCCTCAGACCATCCCGTGCTGGGGCCACGCACCTGCCCCCCACACAGGCTGACCCCTGCTCCCAGCCTCTACCCAGCGCGGGTTGGTCCCTTCTTGGGCCAAACCTGGAGCTCAGGGTGGTCTCCGTCCTGGCCCAAGCGCCGGCACACTGCCCTCGGCCTTGGTCCCACGCGGGGCCAGTGCTGCTTCTCCACCCCCAGCCCCGGCCAGCGCACCTCGGCCTCGGGGGCTGGCTCAGGGCAGCACGCTTCTCAGCTTGGGGCTGGGGCGCTGCGGGCACATGGGGGATGGCTGGGCCAGCTGTTGGGTGTCGGGGGGAGGGGGAGCATGGGCAGGCAGTACGTTGGGAACTCCAAGTACAGCAGCTAAACTGGCCTCCCCTACCCCAGCCCAGGCAGAGTGGACAGGCCAAGGGGGCTCCCTGGGGACGGAAGGGACCCTGGGTGGGGTGATCCAAACCCCAGCCACCCTGTGCTTAAGGCCCTGCAATTAGCCTGCCCTGTCATTGGCCCGGCCACAGCAAGGCCCCGGGACCTCACCCAGCCACACAGGGTGTGTGCATGTGTCTAGCAACCCCCCTCTGCCAGCCGCGGCTCGGGGCGCACCAGGAGGGGAATTACAGGGCATGGGCCTGGCACCAAGGGTGCTGAGAAAGTGTCCTCACCCCGTGTCCCCCTCTGCACAATGTCGCCCGCTGTGTGGTGTGGGCGGCCCATCTGCATGAGCGAGACTGCGTGGAGGGCCCGTGTCCAGCCGTACGGACGCGCCGCAGGGCTGAGATTTCTGAGTTAAAGGGACCGACCCAGTGACCCAAAGAAGGAGATTGGCACACACCCGACCCACAGACAGGAACGCGCAGGAGGGCTCTCCCTGGCCAGGGACGCCCACCCGCCTTGCACGCAGACGCACGCATGCACGCAGACGCACGCATGCACGCAGACGGGTGGGCACACGTGGAGTCCGGGAGACACACCACTCATGCCCCGGAGGACAGGCCACGAAACCACAGCGCCCCACGGGCAGCCGAGATGAAAGCCCGGGTTCCCAAACGGGATTCTAAATGCGCTGGCGCCTCCGCCCAGCAGCCGCAGGCCGCCCGGGGCCCCCGGGGACGGTGGGAGACCACAGCCCAGGGCAGGACATTCCGAGCAGGGCGAGCCCCCGTCAGTGTCGGGGTCCACCCAGGGCGTCTGGCGGTGGGTGTCCGACACCCTCCCCGACCCCACCCAGCCAGGAACCAGCCGGGGGGCCCCTTGTGGATCCAGGCACGTTTAATGGTGAGCCCAGTGAGGGGGAGGGAGGTCTGGCGGGGGCAGGGAGTTAGGGGACCAGAGACCATCAAGGGTGGGGTGAGGCCTTGGGGTCGGCAGTCGGAGCCCCGCCTGGAGCTGGGGGGCGGGGGCCTCAGCCCTATACATGGTCGGGTTCCGGGAGGCCAGCGTCCAGCCCCCGGGCCGGGCCGGGCAGGGGAGGGCCAGCCTGTCAGTCGTAGTCCGAGTCGTCGAACTTGGTGCTGAAGAAGGCGGCCGAGTCCTTCGCCAGCCGGGACAGGTGCAGGGCCCCGGTCACCACCAGCGCCAGCAGCAGCAGGGGCGGCACCAGGGCCCACATGGTGGCCAGGATGTTGTAGCACTTGGCCTTGGAGGCCAGACGCCGGGCCTCCGCCAGGTCCCCCACCACCTTCTGGTCCCGGGCCTGCGGACGGCAGGGCAGGTCCCAGTGTGTCCCCCACCCGGCAGCCTGGTCCCCGCCCGAGGGCCCTGACGACCCAGAATCTGGGTGGCGGCCTGTGGCTGAGGGACCCTGCCAGGGGCTGCCCCACTCCCTTCGCCGCCCCAACCTGGACTCAGGGTTCTGGCCCTGGGGTAGGGGGGGGTCCCCAGTCTAGGGAGGGGCTGGAAGGCACCGCTGCCTCCTCCCAGGCCAGCATGAGCCCCCGAGGGCCCTCGGGTGGGGAGTCCGCCGGGGGTTTGCTCATGGGAACCCCAGCATCTGAAAAGCCCTCATTGCCTCTGCACGCTTGGCAGTGGGCAGACGCCCCTTAAGGACACCCCTTCATCTTCTAGAAGCAAACACCCCCCCCCAGTGGAGACGCCCCCCGTGGAGCCGCCCCCCCAGTGAAGACACCCCCTTAGTGGAGACGCCCCCCCAGTGGAGACACCCCCCAGTGGAGCCCCCCCGTGGAGCCGCCCCCGTGGAGACGCCCCCCGTGGAAACGCCCCCCAGTGGAGACACCCCCCCAGTGGAGACACCCCCTTAGTGGAGACACCCCCCAGTGGAGACACCCCCCAGTGGAGACACCCCCTTAGTGGAGCCGCCCCCGTGGAGCCGCGCACCTTGACGGAGTAGGCCAGCGCCAGGAAGCCCAGGCAGCACAGGTTCAGGTAGAGGGAGCTGAACAGCGACCAGATCAGGTGGTCTCGCGGCGGGGGTCCCGGCGCCCCCAGCGCCACCGCCGTGTGGGCGCCGTCGGCCTTGCGGGGCGTCGGGGCGCGGGGATCCTCGCGGGGGTACGCGGTGTCCATGGGTTCCAGCGCCGTCGCCTCGCTCCGCGCCGCTCGGAGGGGCGCGCGGGCCGCTTATACCCGCGGGGCCAGGCCCGGCGCCGCCGCTAAATATACCGACAAATGACGGCCCGGGGCGCCCGGCGCCCCGCCCCCTCCACCGCCCCGCCCCCTCCACCGCCCCGCCCCCCGCCACCGCCCCGCCCCCACCGGCCCGGAGAGCCCCTCCCCGCGACGGCCCGGGCGTGAGGGCGGGGGTCGCAGTGGGCACCGCGCTCCAAGGACCCCCCTGCGGGCCTGTGCGCTGATAACCCGCGGAGCCTGCTGCGGGGGAGGGGTTGCTGCGGGGGTGGGGGTGCTGCGGGGGAGGGGGTGCTGCGGGGGAGGGGTGCTGCGGGGGAGGGGTGCTGCGGGGGAGGGGTTGCTGCGGGGGTGGGGGTGCTGCGGGGGAGGGGGTGCTGCGGGGGAGGGGTGCTGCGGGGGAGGGGTTGCTGCGGGGGTGGGGGTGCTGCGGGGGAGGGGGTGCTGCGGGGGAGGGGTGCTGCGGGGGAGGGGTGCTGCGGGGGAGGGGTGCTGCGGGTTGGGGGGTGCTGCGGGGGAGGGGGTGCTGCTGGGGAGGGGGTGCTGCGGGGGAGGGGTGCTGCGGGTTGGGGGGTGCTGCGGGGGAAGGGGTGCTGCGGGGGAGGGGGTGGGGGTGGGGCGCTGTGGGTGCAGCCCAGCCATCAAAGCCTCCTCTGGCCCTGGTGGGGCAGGAGCCAGCACCAGGCAGGCCCTCAGGACTTGGGGCGGGGGGGGGGGGGGGCTGCAGGAGCCACAAACCTCCTCCCCGAACTGAGTGCAGTCTCTGCCCATCACCTTCCTTCAGTGCCCAGCCTTGGGGCACAGTCCCCCCAGCCTCCCCCTGCAGGACCTCCTTCCCTGGGCCTCAGCCCCTCCTGCTCTGACGCCGGACGCCCGGCGGGGGGCACCCTCCCGCGAGGCATCCCCACCCCCACAGACAAAGCACCACGCGGGGCCCAGGATCAGGTGCTGCGGGGCTGTCACCGGGGCTGTGGGTGGGGGTTGTCCCTCCCTCTGGCGGCGGCGGCACAGCTGCTGCCCACAGAGCAGCGCCAGCAGGACCCACCTCGCCCCCTCACCTCCCCGACACCAGCCCCCGGGCCTTCTCCAGCCTCTCCAGGCGCCTGTGCAGGGCATGGGAGTCCCGGTGAGGGCGGCTCCACCCCATGTGCATCCCGGGCCCTGGCAAAGGCTCAGGCCCAGAGCCCCAGGGCGCCCATCGGCTGGGGGGCCCTTCCTGGCACCGGCTGCTCCAGCCAGCGGCCCAGACGGTTTGGTGGGAGGATCGGTCCTTTCTCTCAGGGTTTCTGTCCATCGGGGCTGAGCCCTCTGTCCCTCCCGGGCCACTGGCTGCCCCTAACCCTGCCCCCTGCAGAGGAGCCAGGACGGAGCTGGGGGGCTGGAGGGCCGCCCAGGAGGGGCTGGGGCCTGGGCTGCACCCTGCACCCCACGTGCAGACACCGTGGCCTCCAGAGGACCCGCCGGCCGCACTCACCCAGCACCGCTGCTCCCAGCTGCTCAGAGTCAGCCAGGCTTGTCCTCAGGGCCAAGGGGGAGCTGGCCCAGTGCCCCTTGGGTCAGGGTCAGACACTGGGAAGGAGGGACCCCCCTCCTAGGCCCCTGGTGCAGCCGCTGCTCCCAGCGGGAGGCCAGCAACCAGGACCATCGGAGAAAGTGCCAGGACCCCTCAGAGCAGCAAGGGGGGCTGTCCAGGGGCAGGCGGGGCGGGCAGTGCCCCTGCCCAGGAAAGGCCAGCATTGTCACACACAGGTGCACTTTATTGAGCTCAGCTGCAGACAGGTGTGTGCACAGGTGCAGGGGGAAGGGGTGGGCGCCCAGGGGGGCCAGCAGGGGGTGGGAGGACTCGGCCACCTGCCGTGGCGGCGACTAGAAGCCTCTGCCGTTCTGCTAGACCCCTATCCTTACATAGACGAGTCCTGGGTACGAAACCACAAGAACAATGAGTCCGATGGTCATAACGATGCCCAAGACCACGGCGGCGATGTTCAGGCACTTGGCGGTGGACGCATGGCTCTGCGCCCCAATCATGTCTCCCACCATCTTCCGGTCCCTAGACTGGGGGAGAAGGGATGGTGAGGGGTCTGGACGGGCCCCGGGGACAGCTGGGTGCTGTGACTCAGGCCCGGCCCTGGCTGCTCACTGCCCAGTCTAGCCTCCACCTGCCCTCAGCCAGGTCAGGGACCCCCTCCCGGTTCCCTGGAGCCTGAGCAGGACAGGCCAGGGGGGCCTCCCTCCCAGCCCCTCAGCCTCTCCAGGGCCTCAGGGCTCCTCTCCCCCTGCCCTGGCCCCTTTGCTGGCCTCCCCGCACCCCTCCCAGGGCTCAGCATCTCTGAGGACTTTGCCTTTTTCTGGACCAGACTTGAGGCTGAGGGGCAGGTGTGGAGGACGGAGCCCTGTGGTTGGGACAGAAAGGAGAGCTCCAGGGCGTGGAGACAGGTGGCGCCCGTCCGCAGGCCCCTCCACGTAGCCCCACACGGACGCTCACTGGGTGAGCCGCCGCCTGACCCCCAGCACATCCGCACGGAGGGCGCTCACGAGGGCTCCCCGATCCCAAGGCCGTCTGGCAGCATCCCTGTTGGACGCACACGCTTTCCGGGGACCCCCCCGCACCCACCTTCACGGAGTAGGCGAAGGCCACGAAGCCCAGACAGCAGTAATTGAAGAAGACGGTGTTGAACAGGGACCAGACGATGTGGTCGGGCACCACGGTGTCAGCCTGGACGTGGACCACGGTGGACATCACGGGCCTTGGGCTCTGGGGAGCCCCCAGCACAGACACCTCGTGTTGCTCCTTGATCATCTCCAGTTTGGGGAGCAGGTGGGTCCCAGGTGAAGGAGGTGGATGCTTCCCGAGGCAGAGACCTGAGCACTGTGGCTGCAGCTGCTGGGACAGTGCGGGCCCCGCCCTCCCTCCCTGGGGTAACTGATTTCTCAGACGTGTCCGTTTCCGGGTGTTTTGTAAATTGGTGATTTGACTTGTTCCTAGGAGATTACGTTATGCTAGAGCCCTGGGAGGTAGGCTGTGGTCCGCGGGGGAGGGCTGCCCACCCTGGCACTCAAGTCAGGACTTGTCTTGGCCTCTCAGGGAGGCTGTGCTGGGCCCTGGGGACGTTTCCCCACCCCACTCCCCCCCACCTGTCATCACCCAGACCCCACACTCCAGCCAGGGAGGAAGCTCTGTGTTGATCCACTTCTTTGTCCTTGGTTGAGCCTTCCTCTCACTACCCCGGAGTCTGAAGGTGCCCATCTGATCATGGGGGCCAGTGTATTTGGGATCCCCTGCCCGGCATTTTCTCCAGACCCCAAGGCCATGTCCCCACTGGCCCTCGCTCTCCTGCTCATTGAGAGACGGACCCCCACCCCCCCACCACAGGGTGCCAGCTGAAGCCTCATGGGGGACAAGGGCGGGCCCACATGGAGCCTCCAGTTTTCAAAAACCAACAGCTAAGCGCTGGCCGGTGTGACTCTGTGGTTAGTGTTGGTCCATGCACTGAAGGGTTGTGGGTGTGATTCCCACTGTCAAGGGCATGTACCTGAGTCTCAGGTTCGATCCCCGGTCCTACAAGCTCCGGGGAGGCCTGGGGGGCGGGGAAGGGGATGGGGGGGGAGGCACGGAGGCCTGCAAACTCAGAGGCCTAAAGTAACCACAAAGGTTAGTCTGAAATTAAGACTTTCTAACTAAAAGCACCTTAAGGCAGGTAGTCAAGTCCTGGGCTAGAATCCTCCCAGACAAGACAGTCTTTACCTTCACCAGCGGTTCTCAACCTGTGGGTCGCGACCCCTTTGGCGGTCGAACGACCCTTTCACAGGGGTCGCCTGAGACCATCCTGCAGATCAGGTATTTACATGACGATTCATCACAGCAGCAACATGACAGTGATGAAGGAGCAACGACACTAATTTTATGGTGGGGTCCCAACATGAGGAGCTGTATTGAAAGGGCCAGAAGGTTGAGAACCACTGACTTCACGGAGCCCGTCTGTCTTTTGCATCCAGGGTGATATTCCTTCGGGGTGTCAGGGTAACGCCCCCTTTCCCAGGCCCCACAGGGCACAGCCACGCCCCAGGGCAGACCTTAAATCCGCGTTGTTACCGTGTTCCCTGTGGACGTGTCTGCCCGTACCCACCTTTGTGCAAAATGTGTCTCCTGCTGTACTTTCTCCCGCCTCCCTGACCCATGTCAGTGGTTCCGGGGCCCACCTACCTCTCCTCTCCACGGGGTTTGTAAAAGGCGCAGACCCTCCTTTCTCCAGAGCATCACCCCAGTCCTCACCCCAGTCCTCACCCCAATCCTCACCCCAGTCCCGGGCATTCTGCTTCCCGCCAATTGTCAGCAGTTTGGCTCAAATAAACTCACAGACGTTCTCTACAGGTTTGAATGTTTCCTACGTGGACACGGACATCGGCCGAGAGCTTCGCCCCACGCAGGTCCCGCTGCGGCCACAGGGTCCGCGATCCGCTCCCCAGGCGTCGTGTGGGCTGCGCCCTGCTTCCTATCGCGGCCGGAGGGAAGGGGAGGACCCACACTTAGTTATCCGCGGCCCCGTCCACACCCTGAGAAACGTCGGCTAAGTGCTCTCCCCGGGCAGGAAGGCCGGGAAGCAACGGGAGCCTACGGTCCTGTCGGCCTGTCGCTGGCCCATCCCTGGGGGCCACCTTCTCCAAATGAGGTCCAGGTGCCTCCGAGCCTTGAGGTGGAGGAAGTCACATGCTGCCCTGGTTTCTGCCCTCAGGGACCGAGATCCTGCCCCGGGCACAGCACGAGCCCCTCGGGGCTGGCTTCAGCCCGTGCTGCTGCTGGTGCCGGCCCTGTGCCCATGTGTGCAGACTGGTGCTGCCGGGAGAGGCGGTAGGATAAGTGGGTGAAGGGAACCAAAGGTACAAACTTTCAGCCGTAAAACAACTGTCACAGGGGCGTCAGGCGCAGCTTGTGGCTATGGTCAATGGTACTGCGTTGCGTTTTATTATTATTATTTTAATATATCTTTATTGATTTCAGAGAGGAAGGGAGAGGGAAAGAGAGAAACATCAATGATGAGAGAGAATTATTGATCGGCTGCCTCCTGCACGCCTCCTTACTGGGAATCGAGCCTGCAACCCAGGCATGTGCCCTTGACTGGAATCGAACCCGGGACCCTTCAGTCCGCAGGCCAACGCTCTATCCACTGAGCCAAACCAGTTAGGGCAGGAATGGGTATTATCGATACAGAATTTTTGGACTGGAACCTGGATTCTTTGTCTACTAGAATCGAAGAATGAATCCTTAGACAGAAAGTGGTATAGCAAAGGTGGAAATTTATTTTTTTTAATATATTTTATTGATTTTTTTACAGAGAGGAAGGGAGAGGGATAGAGAGTGAGAAACATCGATCAGCCACCTCCTGCACACCTCCCACTGGGGATGTGCCCGCAACCCAGGTACATGCCCTTGACTGGAATCAAACCCGGGACCCCTCAGTCCGCAGGCCGACGCTCTATGCACTGAGCCAAACCGGTCAGGGCAAAGGTGGAAATTTATTGAAGAACAAGTACAGACTCCCACGTGGGGAGAGGAATGAGTCCCACAGAATGGACTCCCACATGGGGAGGGGGAAAGGGTTCCACGGAGTTCCTTTTCCCTGTGGCTTATAAAGGCTGCAGATCCTGGTGCCCTGATATCTCCTCTGATTGGTCACTATTCCCTTGGACTGGTTACTATAGTAACTCTCCGGTATCTGTGTCTGGCACACTGATCTGTTAGAAATGCCAGGGGAAGTCCATTATCTCGTCACGTGTCTGCATGTGTCCGATTCTGGGCTCTCTCCGACCTAACAGATACAAACTTTGAGCAAAGGCTAGAAATGTTTGAATTTCATAAGATGAAAAATATACTCCATGAAACATTAACCAAAAGTTTGCTTTTGCATTTATATTAATGCTGGGCAGTGCAGACGTTAAGGGGGAAAGCCTTAATGATGGGATTTTCCACGATGGGCGGGGGGAGAAGAAAGAAAAAACACCAAAGCATATCCTATTCAAAATGCAAAAACATTGAAAAACCACAGTCAAAAGCCCACAGACCCCATCTCTAGAAAATGAAGGGTAAGGATCGCATCGAAGGTCACCTCTGAGACAACAGAGCGAGAATCGAGGAGAAACCCTGACAATGCTGAACAGACAGGAACAGCCTACCTGCCTGGAACTCTCCACCCATTGCACGTGTCCTGCGAAAGTCCAGGAGAAGGGATTTTCTCAGACAAGACCAGGGGGTTTCTCCGCAGCCTTGCCCGGTCAGAGTCTTAGAGCCCTGGCTGGTTTGGCTCAGTGGATAGAGCATCTGTCTGCGGACTGAAGGGTCCCCGGTTTGATTCCGGTCAAAGGCACATGCCCGGGGTTGTGGGCTCGATTCCCAGTAGCGGGCGTGCAGGAGGCAGCCACTCAATGATTCTCTTCATTGATGTTGCTATCTCTCTCCCTCTCCCTTCCACTCTGAAATCAATAAAAATGTATGTTTTTTTAAAAGAAGAAGTCTATCAGACAGAGAGAAAACTCATAGGCTAGACACTCTGATCCCCATCAACAAAGCAGTGCATCCGAGAAGGAATGCATGGAGGTAAAACTACTCTACTTCTTTCTTTGAACTGAATGGGGAGCAGGACTGACTGTGAGGTTACAGGAAAGCAGCGGGACCGCGTGGTTACCGTGGCCCAAGGCCGAGGGACGGGAGGGAGGGGCCGGGGGCATCTGCTGTTTCCTGCAGGACCTGTGAAGCTGGTGCTACTTGAAGGGGGGCGCGCAGTTACAAATATACACCACACCCCGGCCGCCGCGGGGCTCAGCTGCTGGGCGTCACCCCATGCACAGGCCGGCGGGGGGGGGCGGGGGGGTGCTGCCTGCAGGAGGCAGAGGTCCATGTTGCGCTCTCACATCGATGCCTCTCTCTCTCCCTTCCTCCCTCCTTTCCACTCTCTAAAAACCAATGAGGGGAAATATCCTCGGGGAAGGATTAACAAAAAGAAAAAAACAAAAACGATGACAATTTTTAAGGGCAAAGGACTTGAGTCACATTTCTCCAGGAAGATTGCCGGCTCCATCCCCAGTGGGGGCTGCGGGAGGCAGCCGATCGACACTTCTGTCTCATCAATGTTTCCCTCTCTCTCCCTTTCCTTTCCTCTGTCTGAAATCAATTTTTAAAAATACTTTTTCTTTTCAAGAAAGGAGGACATACAAATGGCCAACAAGCATCTGATAAGATTTGTAACCATTATGATTACAAATGCAAATCAAACCACCATGAGCTACGGTCACACCCATGAGGATGGGTGTTGCCAAAATACCAGGAAAGAGCCGTGTGGTGCGGACACAGGGGGGCCGACCCCTCCCGCAGGGCTGGCAGGACGTGAAATGGGGCAGCTGCCCCGGCTCCAAACAGAGCGACCACACGACCCAGCAGCTCTAACCCCAGGCGAGTACGGAGCCGTGAAGGCATGTCCGCGAAGGCAGGTCCGGGCCGACGCACGCACTGTCGTCATGGCAGCGTTCTGGCCTCAGAGGGGCAACAGCCCAGGTGCCTAGCAATGGGGGAGAGACCAGACAAAGGCAGCCGGACGAGGAGCCATGTCCTGACACGTGCTCCTACTCGGATGGCCCGCAAAAGCACTTGGCAAAGAAAATGAGGATAGACTCGAGGTCACACAGGATACGACTCCTTTCACAGGCTCCACCGGCACAGGCAATGCCATCGAGACAGAGCTGGGTGGCGCCCGGAGACGGGGGACCGGGAAGTGGGGGGTGGTTACCTAATGGGCTCTGGATGCTTTTCTGGGGTGAAGAAAAGTTGACGCTGGAGAGCATGTGAGTCCAGTAAGCGCCGCTGAAATGTGCACTTCCGAGCAGTTGTTTGTCGTGTGAATTCCCCCTGAAGCCGGACACACGTGTGGGGATGTGCTCGGGCTCAGGAAAGTCGGGGCCGGGCCCGTGCTCCCCGCTCCGGGAGCGGGAGGCTCAGGTTTTTCAGCGGCCGCTTTCGTGTTGTGGGTGCGCCCCGACATGTTCCCTGACACCCCCACACACACACACACCCCCCAAAGAGTGGGGCTTACCGGTTTCAGTCATGTAAGTAATCTGTGTCCAAACATTTGTTCACCACAGATTTCGACACAGTCACACAGGACAAAGCCATTACCTAAGAGGTGGCACTGACGAGCAGCAGCAGCGGGGGGGGGGGGGGGGGGGCTCCGTTCCAACGGCCGCGGTTTATGGTTTTCAAAGCCCGGTCCTCCCCCAGGGGCTCTGACAGCGGACGGGAAGCCACGGGCCACCCGCGGGGGGCGGAGTCCGCGGGAGTCGTGTCTGAGGAAGCCCACACAGGCATCCACTAGAAAACGGTGAAATCTCCTCCCGGATGCGTTCAGAGAAGCGGAGGAAACCGCATCCAACAAACCAGAGAAAAGCGGGGGGAGAACAGCGCCCCAAAGGACAGCGTCAACACAGAGAGAGCCATCCACACAGCGCGGACAGGTTGTGGGGGAAATACCACAACCATGAGCACGTCCACCGGGCCCGGCAGCGAGAGAGAGAGAGAGAGAGAGAGAGAGAGAGAGAGAGAGAGAGAGAGAGCGCGAGCCCGTGGCCCTGAGCCCGGCCAGTGAGGGCCGGCACGAGGCACAGAAGGAAAAACGAAGCGAGGCGAAGCCAGCTCAGCGTGGGGGCCGGGCGCACCCAGCGTGTTGACGGTGAATGACGGTGCCCTGGGCGTCGAGGGACAGAAACACTGTTTGAAGAAATCAGGCTGACGCGTCGCAGACGTGGTGGAAGGTGGCGGCCTGCCGTCATTCGATGAATGGAAAGTAAGGTTATCCCGGGAGCAGGTCCCGGCCACTGGTCACCGCCCATCACTGTCACCTCTGCACCCCCACACCCCTCATCAGCCCGGGGCGGCTCCCCGGGAAACAGTCCAGGTGGGCGGGCTGCCCCCCCCCCCCCCCCGCACTGGCCTGTGCAGCCCATCAGGACCTTGAGCAGGTGCGTCCCAACCCCCTGCCCTCTCTCCAGACCAGGCGCCAGGCAGGGCTCCCCCTCCACGCCCCGGACGGCCCAGTGCACGCGGCTCCGCCAGTCGGGCCGCCGCTGGGTCAGTGGGTCCAGGGAGCACAGGCCACACCAGCTCTTTCACCGGGACCATTTCCCGTGGACACGGCCGCCGCGGGCACCTGCAGGGCCCAGGGGAGGCGCTCACAGGACCAGAGCTTGGAAGCTGAGGGCCACCACCAGGCCAGACCTCTGGGCCTTGGGGACCATGGGGGCACCGGGAGGCTGGTCTGCAGCCTTGACCCGCTGGGCTGCCAGGGGGAGGCCATGGGTCCCCAGGGCCAGGCCAGGTTCGGGCCGTGGGCACCCACACCCGCCTCCACGCAGGTGAGGCCTGCGGATGGCGACCGGCACAGCTTGACCCTTTAGTCTACACAGAGCTGCGACCCGGCTCCTCCATGACCCGACCTCTCCCCGAGAAGGGGCCGGGCCCGAAGACTGAAGTCAACCTCCCACCTCGCGCTCGGGCTGTAGCCACCCAACACCACTCTGCAGAATGATGGGGGACAGGAGGGAGGGAGGAGGGCGGGGCCCGCACAGTCTGCGACCTGCACCTGGAGGCTGCTGCCAAATGCCCAGCATCCTCCCTCTCCCACCCCAGCCGCCTCCTCCGGCATCCAGCGCCCATGTCCTTGTTCACGCCCACCCCCCGGCCCCCCGAGGGGGCCTGCAGGGCCCCCTGAGACAGGCAACAGGGGCTGCTGGGTCCAGGCCCAACCAGGAGGCACCCCCCCCCCGCAGCAGCGTGGGCTTCGGAGAAGAGGCCTGAGCCAGCCGAGGGTGGGCTGTGGGGCGGCCTCACTCTGGGGCAGGAGTGTGGGGTCCACGGGGCCACAGGCAGGGCCCTGCATGGGGGTGAGCCCGCACGGGCTTGGGCCTGGGCTGGGGGGATGGGTGGCTGCCGGCGGGTAAAAGCCGCCAGAGCCCACCGAGTCCTAGAGGAGACCAGAGCTGGCCTGAGTGACGCAGACAGGAAACGCGCACGTAGACGACGGTAAACCTCGGGTTTCCTCCCGATCTGCCCTATGTCACCTGACATCATGGGTTTCTTCCACCCTCCTAGGAACCAGCCAAGTCACGCATGTTGAAAACCCCAGGAAACGGGCACTTCTGAGAAATCAGACTCCCGCTGGGAAGGTGGGGCCTGCGCAGCCCCAGCAGCTGCAGCCACACGCTCAGGCCTCTGCCTCAGGACGCGTCCACCTTCTTCACCTGGGACCCACGTGCTCCCCAAACCGGAGATGTTCAAGGAGCAATACGAGGTGAACAACCTGGGGTCTCCCCAGAACCGAGGGCCGGAGATGTTCAAGGAGGAATACGAGGTGTCTGTGCTGGGGGCTCCCCAGAACTCAGGGCCCGTGATGTCCACCGTGGTCCACGTCCAGGATGAGCCCGGGGTGCCCGACCACATCGTCTGGTCCCTGTTCAACACCCTCTACTTCAACATATGCTGCCTGGGCTTCGTGGCCTTGGCCTACTCCGTGAAGGTGGGTGCGCGGAGGGGGGGGTGGCTACATGGAAGGCGTGTGGGCGCCCCCACAAATGTGCTGCCCAGATGACCCTTGGGATTGAGGAGCCGGTGTGTGTGTGTGTGTATGTGTGTGTGCGTATGTGTGTGTGAGTGTGTGTGTGTGTGTGTGCGTGTGTATGTGTGTGTGAGTGTGTGTGTATGTGTGTGTGAGTGTGTGTATGTGTGTATATGTGTGTGTGTGAGAGTGTGTGTATGTGTGTGTGCATATGTGTGTGTGCGCACGCGCGTATGTGCGTGTGTGTGTGTGTGTGTGCAGGTCACGCTGAGGCTGAGGGACGCAGTGTCAGCCTTTGTTCTCTACTGACAACACCAGGAACTACATCGCTCAGACTCACCACACGGCCTCAAGGCTCTGAAGGTTGAACAAGGGAACTCGGAAACCCTGGCCCCTGGAGGGGGAGAGGCCAGCAAATGGCCAGGGCAGGGGGAGAGGAGCCCTGAACCCCTGGAGAGGCTGAGAGGGTGGGAGGGAGGCCCCCCCGGCCTGTCCTGCTCAGGCTCCAGGGAACAGGGAGGGGGTCCCTGACCAGGCTGAGGGCAGGTGGAGGCTGGTCTGGGCAGGGAGCAGCCAGAGCCCGGCCTGACTCACAGCTCCCGGCTGTCCCCAGGGCCCGTCCAGACCCCTCACCATCTCTTCTCCCCCAGTCTAGGGACCGGAAGATGGTGGGAGACGTGATTGGGGCCCAGAGCCATGCGTCCACCGCCAAGTGCCTGAACATCTGGGCGCTGACCATTAGCCTTGTTGTGTTGGTCATTTTCTTCATTCGTTTCATCATTATACCTGCTTCGCACAAGTCCCTGTAAATGTGACGTCAGAAAGCGTTAGCGAGGCCACTGGTACTTGCCCCGAGCAGAGACTGTCGCGTGTTCCCGGCTGTGTCTACGCCCGTGTCTACGATGGCGCTCAATAAAGCAGGTGTTGGTGACGATGCTGTGTTTCCACCTGGGGAGGGTCCTGCCCCTGCCTGCTGCCCTGGGTGGTGGCGGGGGAGAGTGGTGGTGTCCTTGGACCTGACCGGCACCTGGCCCCAAGCTGGGGGCAACGCATGGAAACGGCTGGGGGGGGGGTCCCTCCTTCCCAGAGGGCTGAGCCCTGACGCAGGAGGAGTTCATTTGGGGAACAGTGGCCCCCAAGGTCCCCATCGGCTCCAGAGACCGCAGGGGACAGGCCACCGGTGGAGAGAGCCCAGGTGACCTCTGACCGGAAGTGAGCCGCACCTGGTCGGTCAAGAATTCCAGACCTGTGGGCGCTCAGGGTGCCTGAGGGGGACCCTGCTGCAACCAGCGGGGGCGGCGGAGGAGGGGGGCCGGCCAAGCCTGCCCCTTGCTCCCCGGGCACCGGACACCAGCCACCAGCCGTGGGCCCTCCCACCCCTCACCTGCGCCCCCTTCTCTGCCCAATAGCAGCGCCCTAATGCCAGGGGGCGGCCTGCGGGTCGGAGAGTCACAGGGTCTCCCGGGACGCCCCAGTCCCCAGGGGTCCCACTCGAAGCAGGAAGGGGTCAGGCCTAGGGAGGACGGCCCCGCCCCTCGGGGCCCGGGAAACACTCGCTGCTCCGCGGGCGGAGGGTCCAGCGGCCTAGACCTGAGGCCAGGAAGGGAGGGCGCAGCTGGTCCCTCCGCAGCGTCCGGCTGCGCCCCTTCCGCTAGGCCCCGCCCCATCGGCTAGGCCCCGCCTCCATCCGCTAGGCCCCGCCTCCATGCGTTAGGCCCTGCCTCCATGCGCTAAGCCCCGCCTCCACCCGCTAGGCCACGCCTGCATCCGCTAGGCCACGCCTCCATCCGCTAGGCCACGCCCCCATCCGCTAGGCCCTGCCCAGGTCCCCTCCGCACCCACCCTCCAAGCCACGCCCATGTGAGGGGAGGGGCGCCTGGTTCTCCATGTCCGGTCCGAGCGGCCGTTCCGCGACCAGATCCCGGACAACACATCTTCCCTGGGCCTCAGCCCCTCCGGCTCCGACGCGGGACCGCCCACCCTTCCCGGGCCTAGGGCACCCTCCCGCGAGGCATCCCCACCCCCACAGACAAAGCACCACGCGGGGCCCAGGATCAGGTGCTGCGGGGCTGTCACCGGGGCTGTGGGTGGGGGGTGTCCCTCCCTCTGGCGGCGAGACAGCTGCTGCCCACAGAGCAGCACCAGCAGGACCCACCCCTCCCCCTCACCTCCCCGACACCAGCCCCCAGGCCTTCTCCAGCCTCTCCAGGCGCCTGTGCAGGGCATGGGGGTCCCGGTGAGGACGGCTCCACCCCATGTGCATCCCGGGCCCTGGCAAAGGCTCAGGCTCAGAGTCCCAGGGCGCCCATCGGCTGGGGGCCCTTCCTGGCACCGGCAGCTCCAGCCAGCAGGCCCAGACGGTTTGGTGGTGAAGAAGGCATTTGATGGGAACATAGGCAGGATTAGGAATTTCTTAGAATTGGGGTCCACGGAAAAGCGCGGGGCTGCAGACTGGGAGAAGGCACACTCCCATAACACCAGGAAGCGGGTGCAGTGACACCTCCACAAGACAAGGGAGCAGCTACAGGGGCATTTGCACGGGCCAAGGACACTGGGAGGACCAGGAAAGGTCCGTATTTACAAAATAAAGAGGAGGAGGAAAGCCCTTCATTCAGATGGAAAAGAAGACAGCCCAGAGGAAAGGAGGGACTCTGAGGGAGGGGCCTCAGGAGTCACTATCGTAACCAGTTCCCGGGGCACGTGGACGGTCCGAGGGGAGATGAGGGCAGAGGAACTGCAGCCTTCATAAACCCCAGGGAAAGGGACTCCGTGGGACCCGTTCCCCCCGCCTACTTGGGAGTTCACTCTGTGGGGCCTTTACCCCTCCTTACGTGGGCGTCTGTCAATAAATCTTCACCTTTGCTGGACCACTTTCCGTCCGCGGATTCATTCTTCGGTTCCAGCGGACAATGGATCCGGGTTCCAGTCCAAACATTCGGTATCAGTGGGAGGATCGGTCCTTCCTCTCAGGGTTTCTGTCCATCGGGGCTGAGCCCTCTGTCCCTCCCGGGCCACTGGCTGCCCCTAACCCTGCCCCCTGCAGAGGAGCCAGGACGGAGCTGGGGGGCTGGAGGGCCGCCCAGGAGGGGCTGGGGCCTGGGCTGCACCCTGCACCCCACGTGCAGACACCGTGGCCTCCAGAGGACCCGCCGGCCGCACTCACCCAGCACCGCTGCTCCCAGCTGCTCAGAGTCAGCCAGGCTTGTCCTCAGGGCCAAGGGGGAGCTGGCCCAGTGCCCCTTGGGTCAGGGTCAGACACGGGGAAGGAGGGACCCCCCTCCTAGGCCCCTGGTGCAGCCGCGGCTCCCAGCGGGAGGCCAGCAACCAGGACCATCGGAGAAAGTGCCAGGACCCCTCAGAGCAGCAAGGGGGGCTGTCCAGGGGCAGGCGGGGCGGGCAGTGCCCCTGCCCAGGAAAGGCCAGCATTGTCACACACAGGTGCACTTTATTGAGCTCAGCTGCAGACAGGTGTGTGCACAGGTGCAGGGGGAAGGGGTGGGCGCCCAGGGGGGCCAGCAGGGGGTGGGAGGACTCGGCCACCTGCCGTGGCGGCGACTAGAAGCCTCTGCCATTCGGCATGCCCTGCTGCACTGCACGAAAGTACAGCGGGAACATAAAGGCCATGAGAACAATGAGTCCGATGGTCAGAAGGAGGCCCAAGACCAGGGCTATGATGTTCAGGCACTTGGCGGTGGACGCATGGCTCTGGGCCCCCATCACGTCTCCCACCATCTTCCGGTCCCTAGACTGGGGGAGAAGGGATGGTGAGGGGTCTGGACGGGCCCTGGGGACAGCCGGGTGCTGTGACTCAGGCCCGTCCCTGGCTGCTCCCTGCCCAGACCAGCCTCCACCTGCCCTCAGCCAGGTCAGGGACCCCCTCCCTGTTCCCTGGAGCCAGAGCAGGACAGGCCAGGGGGGCCTCCCTCCCAGCCTCTCAGCCTCTCCAGGGCCTCAGGAGAGAACAGCAATGGACCAGACTTGAGGCTGAGGGGCAGGTGTGGAGGACGGAGCCCTGTGGTTGGGACAGAAAGGAGAGCTGCAGGGGTGGAGACAGGTGGCGCCCGCCCGCAGGCCCCTCCACGCAGCCCCACGCGGACGCTCACTGGGTGAGCCGCCACCTGACCCCCAGCACATCCGCACGGAGGGCGCTCACGAGGGCTCCCCGATCCCATGGCCATCTGGGCAGCATCCCTGTGGGGGCACACACGCTTTCCGGGGAAGCCCCCCGCGCACCCACCTTCACGGAGTAGGCGAAGGCCACGAAGCCCAGGCAACAGTAGTTGAAGAAGATGGTGTTGAACAGGGACCAGACGATGTGGTCGGGCACCACGGTGTCAGCCTGGACCTGGACCACGGTGGACCTCACGGGCCCTGGGTTCTGGGGATACCCCAGGTTGGTCACCTCGTGTTGCTCCCTGAACATCTCCGGCTTTGGGGAGTTTGTGGGGTCCCAGGTGAAGGAGGTGGATGTGTCCTGAGGCAGAGACCTGAGCATTGTGGCTGCAGCTGCTGGGACTGCTCAGGCCCTCAATGTCTCCGGCTCCCTCTGAAGTGACTGCTTCCTGGTGTTTAAGAGGTAATTGGCTGGTTGGAGGGTGTGAAGGATGAGTGAGTGTCTCATAAAACTTTATGGTCCTGTTCTCCAGGCGGAGTGACAGCATTGCTGTTCTCAAGGTCCTTCTAGCGGCCCTTCCGGATGAACCCAGGACCCTTGGGTTGTGGCCTTGCTGGGGAACACGCCTGAGCCAATGATTAATCTGATTCTGGGTGCACTGACTGTCTGTGTCTTACTTTGCACCTAAGTTTTTACAGGACAAAGGTTGTCCCCAGCGCACCTCTGAGCAGCAATGTCGCCCCACCCGGAAGCCACAGAATCTGAACCCTGGGCTGCCCCCCACTCTCTGCTCGAAGGAAGCGTCCACGTGATTCTGACACTCAAGGTGGAGAGCTCCAGATACAAGCAGAGGCAACCTGCTTGTGAACAGTCTTCACGGCCCAGGCGGACATCAAGAGTGATGCACGGGTGACAGCTGTCCATCTCCGGGGTCCTAGGACCACAGTCTGACATGTGTGGTTCTGTCCCCGTGTGTACAAAACCTTGGGCAAGGGTCGCAGAAGACTGACCATGTCGCTCTGGGGCGCAGCCCCGTCTGCGGTGTCTTCTGACCTGGGGTCTCCTCCAGCCCGGCCACGTGGCTCAGGGAGCCGGGAGCGCTGTCTCTAGGTATCCCGACAGCCATTTTCCACTTGTCCTGAGACCTCCAAAGATTTCATGTTATTTTTAAAATATATTTTAGTGGCCCTGGCTGGTTTGACTCAGTGGATGGAGCATCGTCCTGCGGACTTGAAGGGTCCCGGGTTCGATTCCAGTCACGGGCACATGCCTGGGTTGCAGGCTCGATCCCCAGTAGGGGCCGTGCAGGAGGCAGCCAATCCATGATTCACTCTCACCATTGCTGTTTCTCTCTCTCTCTCTCTCCCTCTCTCTTCCTCTCTGAAATCAATAAAAAATGTTTTTTTAAAAATAGATGTTTTTGTTGATTTTTAGAGAAAGAAGGGAGAGGGAGAAAGAGATAGAAACATCCAGCTTCCTCCTGCACGCAACCTGGACTTGTGCCCTGACTGGGAATCAAACCAGCAGCCTCTTGGGTCAGCACTCAACCACTGAGCCACACCAGCCGGGCGAAAAGATTTCTGTCTGTCTGTCTGTCTGTCTTCTCCTTCTCCCCCTCCCCCGAGGATATTTCCCCATTGATTTTTAGAGAGAGTGGAAGAGAGAGGGAAGGACAGAGAGAAACATCCATGTGAGTGAGACGCATCGATTGGTTGGCTCCTGCACTTGCCCCAACCAGGGCTGGGGCTGGGGAGGAGCCTGCAGCCGAGGTACGTGCCCCTGACTGGAATCAAACCCAGGACCCTTTGGTCCACAGGCCGACGCTCTAACCACTGAGCAACCGGCCAGGGCAGGATTTCATTTTTTTTAAAAAAGGAAACAGAGAGGGTCTGATGGGGATGTGGGGAGCAGGCTGTGGGGATTAGGGCTGCACTTCTTCATCAAACGGCCCCCACTCAGGTTTCCAGATCCATGCGGGGCCACCACAGCCAAGGGTCCCCTCTCCTCCCCACCCCCCAGACCTCCATCTGGACTCAACACGGGGTTCTTCCCTCCCCTAAATAGGGGGCTGCTGGGGAGAATGCCCGAGCCCAAATGCCCGCACTCAACCAGACGCTTGCCCCATCAGAACCCCCGTGGGAGAGGTGGGTGCGCTCCTGGGTGCCTTTACCCTCCACGGGGCCCCGCCATCGTCCGGACGTCCTCCTCCCGTGGCCACCGCCTGTGCTCCGTGGACAGTTTGGCTCAGTGGATAGAGCGTCGGCCTGTGGACTGAAGGGTCCGAGGTTCGATTCTCATCAAGGGCACATGCCGGGGCTGTGGGATCGATCCCCAATAGGGGCTGTGCAGGAGGCAGCCAGCTGATCAATGATTCTCTCTCTATCCCTCTCCCTTCCTCTCTGCCATCAATAAAAATATATTAAAAAGCGCCGAAACCGGTTTGGCTCAGTGGATAGAGCGTCGGCCTGCGGACTCAAGGGTCCTGGGTTCGATTCCAGTCAAGGGCATGTACCTGGGTTGCGGGCACATCCCCAGTGGGAGATGTGCAGGAGGCAGCTGATCGATGTTTGTCTCTCATCGATGTTTCTAACTCTCTATCTCTCTCCCTTCCTCTCTGTAAAAAATCAATAAAATATATTTTAAAAAAAAATATATATATATATATATATTAAAAAGAAAACAAAGACAGTGTCATGATTTTAAATGGTATTTCCCTTGAAGCGTTAGTGCTTTTTGTGTCTTTCTTAAGAAATCCTTTCCTATTTCAAGATCATGAATTTATTATATTTTAACAATAAGTTGAAAATTTATTATTACATTTTTTTGCCGGCGCCTCTGAGCGCCTGGTGCAGCTGGGGAGCCGCTGGGAGGGTGGGATCAGGTGGAGCACCATTTCCCGCTTCTCCTGTGAATGCTGTAAACGCTGTAAATGCCCCGGAACCATAGATGGGAAAGTCCCCGCTCTCCCAGGGCGGGGTGCACCTGGGTCCCAGATCAGTGTCCTGGCGTCGGTCTGGTCCGGCCCTGTCTGCTCGCTTGTTAAGGAATGTTCCCTGGCGGCCGCTCTGCGCTGACGTCCTGCCGCAGGTCCTCCGCCTGTGATCGCTGGCCTTGCAGCTGTCCCGGGCCTCGCAAACTGGGCACCTCTGCTGCCCCTCCTGGCCGCGAGCCCTGTGCACACGGCCCTCCGGCGGCCCAGCGCCAGGGCCGCACCTGCCCTGCCCTTGTGTGTCCACTTTCCGCCCGCCCTCCCGCTGGGAAACTGGGTCTCAGTGCGCCCCTCACCCCCCCACCCCCCACCCCCGCCGCCGTGAGCACTCTCAAGGCAGTCCTGCTGGGTTTTATTTATTTTTATTTATTTATTTGCAGTCTCACCGGAGAATATGTTTATTGATTCTTTTTAAAGTTTTTTAAAATATATTTTGATTGATTTCAGAGAGGAAGAGAGAGAGAACGAGAGCTAGAAACATCAATGATGAGAGAGAATCATTGATTAGCGGCCTAGGGGACCAAGCCTGCAACCCCTGCATGTGCCCTTGACCGGAATCAAACCAGCAAGGGCATGTACCTGGGTTGCGGGCACATCCCCAGTGGGGAGTGTGCAGGAGGCAGCTGATCGATGTTTCTCTCTCATCGATGTTTCTAACTTTCTACTTCTCTCCCTTCCTCTCTGCAAAAAATCAATAAAATATATTTAAAAAAGAAAGAAAAGGAAAGAAAACTGCCTGGCTCGTTCCCCACCAGCTCGGTGTGGTCCACGTGAACTGTGGTGGCTGAGGCCACAGAGAGATCCAGAAGCAAGCTGAGCCTTTATTCTATAGCCAGAGGTAAACAAGGTGGTGGTCACCATAGTTACAATGTTCTTGTGAGTTTCACTGGTTTTGGCAGCACTTGCTGCACCACCCACAGCTAATTAGCTTCCTAGGAAGGATCTAGGGAGCGTCATAAGGTCAAGCCTAATTATGCCAAGAGGACTGTGCCCTCTAAGCTGGGACTTGTTTGTGGCTTTGCCAACAGGTCAGTCTGAGGCTTAACCCTATAGCCGCACCCTACAGAGGGGCAGGGAGGGTCTATTTCCTGAGACTGCTGCTCCTATGAGAAAGACTAGCCTCAGCCAACAGGAAGACGTGCTCTCCCTGTTCTGGGGCCAGAATCTGAAATCGGGGTGTCTGGGCTGTGCTCCCTGGAGGGCTCCAGGGGAGGGTCCATCCTGCCTCTTCAGCTTCTAGGGGCTCCTGGCCGCATCCCTTCAATCTTCACGAGGCCCCGCCCTCTCCATCACCTGCCCACTTCCGGCTGTTCGCTTGGCCCCGCCCCCTTGTTCAGGTGCCCACTTGCCTGCGATCAGCTGGCTCTGCCTCCTTGAGACCTTGGAGGGTCTCTGTTTCCGGGGGCCACCTCCCTGCTGGCTGTCCGCCTGCTCCCACACCTGTCAACAGCCCCTCTGCCAAAGTCTGTCCAGAGAATCGTTTGCACTCGCCCTCTCTCTCCTGCTGGGACCGTGACAGCTGGGATTGGAAGGAGACAGGAGCGCAGTGGCCCGTCCGGAGTCCATGCCAGAGGTCCAGAGGGGCCTGTGCGGTCCCTGGAGGCTGGGGGAGGGAGGGGTGAGGCCGGGGTGCTGACTAGGAAGCGGAATGCCCTCAGGGCCCATGGGGTGCACACACCATCACCCCACACTCCTGTGAGGAGCAGCTGTGGCCCATTGAACAGGTGAGGCTACTGCAGCACAGAGAGGGCGAGTGACTTCCTGGAGGGCACACAGCGGTGGAAAGGCAGAGCGAAAAGGGAACCCTGGGCTGCCCAGAGCCTGGGTCTCGTTCACCTGCGACCCCTGGGTAAGCGGCCCCTCACCCTGTGGCCATTTGCTCTGATGGGCCTCCCCCTCCCCCACCCCCTCCTGCACCCCCAGCGACAGGGGTCCTGTCCCTGCACCAGGGCCTCTGGGCGGCGGCTCTTTGTCCCGTGGTCCCTCCCAGGGCTAAGCAGGGCGGAGTCCTGCCTCAGCGGAGCGAGGGCCACGTGTGGAGAAACCCCCCCATCCCCCCACCCCCGCCCCCGCCTTCTGGGGCTTAGATGACCAAGTACCGTTAGTTTTCCAGTTTTTTCCATTGGCTTCCGCCGCCTGCCTCCCCTGGCAGATTTTATTTTACCTGGAAGAGAAATTCATTTGTGGGCTTCAAACCGCCTGGCTTCCCCTTGATCTCCTGGCCCCGCCCCCCTGTTCACCAGCCCACCTGCAGCTGATCATTAGGCCACGCCCCCTGTCACGTGCACACTTCCGGAGGGTCGTGTGGCCCCGCCCCCTGTTCAGGTGCCTGCTTCTGGCTGTTTGCTTGGCCCCGCCCCCTTGTTAGGTGCCTCTGGGCAGCTGCTCTGTTTGTCCCAGCAGCCAGAATAACCAATCACATTCGGGGAACATCATTTTGGACAACTTAACATGCAAACAGACCAAGAGAAGCCTGGGCAATGAACCGATGGGGAGAGATACTTTTATAAAACCATAACAATCATATTTCGGTTACAATTTTAAATTTAATTCTACTTGAATTTCACAAAAAAGGAGAAGTTGATGGAATTGCTGAATTCATAAAAGTATTTCCTCTAGGCCAGAGACACTTCCCCTAAAATATCCCTTCAAGATTAAAAAAAGAAACTGTGAGAACATTAAAGATTGAAACCATGATTTTCTCCGAGGACGTATTTTCATTTCTGTGCGTATGTAGACTGACTTCTTGCTGTGGAAGATGAGCTCGTTGGCCCAGCCACATGGACAGGAACACGCAGTTCTGAAGATTCTGAGCCCTTCTGTACCAGTTAGTAACTGTCAGCCACTGGACTCTGCCCAGCGCTCCCCCCGCTCCTGGCTGCCCCCTCCCACCGCCAGGACCAACCCAACCCCCATCTCCCTGGACCCAGAGCCACAGGGGGAAGGGGACACTGGTCCCATCTCCCAGGCACCCACCCCTTCACCCAAGCAGCTTAGCTCCCACCTGTTTTATATAATGGCCTCAGGTAAGGCTTGGTTTGCAGGAAGTATTCAGTGGGAAAACCCCTGCTCAAGGTCAGCCCTCAGGCCCTTGCGAGCTCCCACAGTCCGGGATTTCCTAGGATGGAGGCCTTTCCCCCAATCACACCAGCTCCTTATGAAGCCAAGTGCCCACCTGCCTCCTGGTGTCATGACCTCACATCCTAATGGGCAGCAGACACAGGCCTGCGGGTGTGGAGACGACTGAAGGTGCTGGAGCCCAGGCTCAGGTGGAGGCGGCGGAAGGGAGTGGGCTTTGCTCCGTGCCCAGCCCCGTGCCAGGTGCTCACCGTCCAGATCCTCTCCCATCCTGGGAGGTTCCCTTGCTCCCTCCCTCCCTCCCTCCCTCCTTCCCTTCCTTCGGGATTTACTGAGCACCTGTCTGTGCCAGGGGCTGGGGCACAAAGGCAGAGCTAGCACCCCAAGACCTCACGGCCCCGGGAGAGGGTCATCTGGAAAACAGCTGTGACCGCGGGGGGTGCAGGGGGAGCCCCGAGGGACTGGGGGAGGTTCTCCAGTGGAGTTACAGCCCGGCTGGGCCCTGGCTGGTTTGCTCAGTGGATAGAGCGTCGGCCTGCAGACTGAAGGGTCTCGAGTTCAGCTCCGGTCAGGGCACATGTCCGGGTTGCGGGCTCGATCCCCAGTGGGGGGCGTGCAGGGGGCAGCCGATCCATGATTCTCTCTCATCACGGATGTTTCTATCTCTCTCTCCCTCTCCCTTCTTCTCTGGAATCGATACAAATATATTTTTAAAATAAATAAATCAAGCCAAGCTGGGCCCTGAAGGGTGAGGAAGGGCTTCCGGGGAAGGGAGCCGCAGGGGCCAAGGCAGGGAGGTGGGAAAGAGCCGCCTGGTCCGGGAACTGGGGGAGGCGTGGAGCCCAGGCCGAGGAAAGTGCTGGGTGAGGTGGGGCCCAGAACCCACTTCCTGTCCCTCTGCCTCCTCGGCCACCTGTGCTCCCCGCTGCCCGGCCAGGAAGAGGCCCGCCCACCTGCCCCAAAGGAGGCTGGAAGCCGGAGAGGGAGCGGAAGGGGGGCCAGCTGTGGGTGTTTTGGGACTGAGTCTCAGAAATGCCCTCCTCCTCCCCCCGTCCCTCCTCCTCCTCCTCCAATACCATGGCAACCAGGGCCGCTGGGGGAGCCGCCTGTGAGCTGGGCTGAGTGGAGGGGGAGGGGGGCTGGGGGGAGGGCCCTCTGCTCCCCTCTCTGAGCCTCAGTTTTGGCGTCTGGAATATGGGGATGACCACCCAACTGTCAGCTCCTGTCAACCCAGGTGCTCCAGGGAGCGGAGGCCCAGGCTGGACTCATGAGGGGGAGGCCTGGGAGGGGAGGGCGGGCTGGGGGGAACCCTGCACCCTCCTGCAGGGGAGGGGGCGGCTCAGCAAGGCAGCGGGGAGTCCCTGAGCCCCGTGGCTGCGCTTCCCACCCAGCAGCCTGCCTGCTGTGCCCACTGCACCGTCGCTGCCAAGGAGCCCGGGGAGCGGGAGGCAGGGCTGAGACACAGACACAGGGATGGTCGCCCTGTGAGCCCTGCAGTGAGAGATCTAGGGGGTCCCCTCTGCGGGGCACAGGGCTCAGCTGTTCCCAGAACCCGGTCAAAGCCCCAAAAGGAGGGGCAAGCAGGGGACTATTTCCTGGGGTTGCTGCTCCCATGACAACAAACTGGCCTCAACCAACAGGAACATGTGCTCCCCCCGTTCTGGGGCCAGAATCTGAAATCGGGGCGTCTGGGGCTGTGCTCCCTGGAGGGCTCCAGGGGAGGGTCCTTCCGGCCTCTTCCGCTTCTGGGGGTTCCTGGCCGCATCCCTTCAATCTTCACATGGCCCCGCCCCCTTGTCCACGTGCCCACTCTTATATGGCCCCGCCCCCTTGTCCACGTGCCCACTCTTATATGGCCCCGCCCCCTTGTCCACGTGCCCACTCTTATATGGCCCCGCCCCCTTGTCCACGTGCCCACTCTTATATGGCCCCGCCCCCTTGTCCACGTGCCCACTCTTATATGGCCCCGCCCCCTTGTCCACGTGCCCACTCTTATATGGCCCCGCCCCCTTGTCCACGTGCCCACTCTTATGTGATCACGTGGCCCCGCCCCTGTCCCCGTGACTGCTCCCTCCTGCTGTGGCCCTCACACCGGTGTTCACCTGACCATGTTAACGTGAAAAACATTAAACCTGTAAAGAACTTTGTGAGTTTATTTGAGCCGGACGGTCAACAATCGCTGGGAAGCAGGGTCTCAACGGATTGGGCCAGCGCTCCCGGGAATGGCGGGTTTGCATCTTGTTGTTCACGTTACCATCAGAGAGGAGACGGGAGCGGGTGACAGGAATTCCACCCGCGATACTCAGGGGGCGGGAGAAAGCAAGGGGTAGCTCCGGGATTGGCTAAAAAGCGAGACGATGGACACCTGCTTCCTCCGCTCAGGTGCGGGCAGGAGCGTTCACGTCAAGTCACAGGGTGACAGTGACACCCGGGGATCTGTGGTTTCTGCCCCGGGTCCGGAAAAGGGAAGTTACAAGTTACCCTGACAGTCCACGGGGTGTTACCTTAGATGCAAAAAGACAACAGTCTCAGATAAGATGAAGTTGACCTTCGTCAGGGGAGATCCTGGCAAGGACGGGACTGCTCACTAGAAACTGCTTTTAGTTAAAGTTTCATTTCAGACCATCCCTTGCGGTGACTTTAGGTCTCTGAGTTTGCAAAACCGCCGTGCAGGCCTCCCCTGAGCTAGTCAGGTTGGCCTGCGGCCACAACCACAACCCCTGGCCACACAACCACACCCATGGCCACATGAGCACATCCCGTGTCCACTCCCCCGTTTTCATGTGGCCCCTCCTCCTTCCTCACCTGGCCCCTCCTCTGCGGTGGGGAGACCAGGTGTCAAGCAAGGTCGTGGGGTGGGGAACTTGGGTGTCATCAGGGGTCCCAGAGGGAGGGCTGGGGTGTGTGGCTGGGGGGGCAGGGGTTTTATGTCCGGGAAGGTGGGGGGAGAGACCAGCAGAGGCAGGTGGGACTGAGCCAGGAGACAGGGTCCTGCTCCCACCTCCCCTGAGTTGCGCGCGCACACGCACACACACACACACACACACACACACGCAGGGACACACACACACACGCAGGGACACACACACACACGCAGGGACACACACACACGCAGGGACACATACACACACACGCAGGGACACACACACGCAGGGACGCACACGCACACACGCAGGGACACACACACGCGCGCACGCAGGGACACACACACACACACACGCAGGGGGACACACACGCAGGGACACACACACACACGCAGGGACACACACACACACGCAGGGACACACACACACACACGCACGCACACACACGCGCGCGCAGGGACACACTCGTTCTGTTCTGCCTGCCGTGGCCCAGGCCCTGGAAGGCTCCTCCCGGGGCCAGTGCCCACGTGAAGTCCTGCCCTCAGAATGCGGGCTCCCCCAGCGCCCTCACTGGCCGCCTGGCTACCCTCTCGGGGCCTCCACGTTCTCATCATGGGCATGGGCACCGTGGCCACAGGCCGGGAACCGGGTGTGGCTCCAGGCTGGGCCCGGTGCTGTGCCCCACCTTCAGCCCAGGAGCGGCTAAGACAGGACAGGCTCTCCATGCCCCCTGAGGACCATGGGCCTGGAGGGGCAGGGCTGGGGAGGGGCAGGGCTGGGGAGGGGCAGGGCTGGGGTGAGACAGGGCTGGGGAGGGGCAGGGCTGGGGAGAGGCAGGACTGGGGAGGGGCAGGGGTGGGGAGAGGCAGGGCTGGGAGGGGCAGGGGTGGGGAGAGGCAGGGCTGGGGAGAGGCAGGGCTGGGGAGAGACAGGGCTGGGGAGGGGCAGGGCTGGGGAGAGGCAGGGCTGGGGAGGGGCAGGGCTGGGGAGGGGCAGGGGTGGGGAGAGGCAGGGCTGGGGAGGGGCAGGGCTGGGGAGAGACAGGGCTGGGGAGGGGCAGGGCTGGGGAGGGGCAGGGCTGGGGAGGGGCAGGGCTGGGGAGGGGCAGGGGTGGGGAGAGGCAGGGCTGGGGAGGGGCAGGGCTGGGGAGGGGCAGGGCTGGGGAGAGACAGGGCTGGGGAGGGGCAGGGCTGGGGAGGGGCAGGGGTGGGGAGAGGCAGGGCTGGGGAGAGACAAGGGGTGGGGAGGGGCAGGGCTGGGGAGGGGCAGGGGTGGGGAGGGGCAGGGGTGGGGAGAGGCAGGGCTTGGGAGGGGCAGGGGTGGGGAGGAGCAGTGGTGGGGTCGCCCGGCTCCCAGGAGGAGCGGCAGCACCTCCTCCAGCAAAGTGGGCCCTCGGGAAGCAGGGCTGCACTGAAGTCAGCCTCTATGGGCTCCATACCCCCAGCCCCGCCCCCGCCTATGCACATGTGTGCACTCGCTCACAATCAGCCACATGTGTGCCCTCTCACACTCACACTCACACTGGCCACTCCTTTCAGTGCATGGACGACGCTCACCCACCAGCAAGCCAGGGCTCTAAACTCCCTGGAAAGTGGCAAACACGACAAATGGAGCCTCCCCTCCTCCCCCCGGCCCACAGCCGGCGGTGAGCGCTCAGCAGACACGATGAGTCCTGGGGACGCGGCTCCCACCTGTGCCCCCCTTCCCAGCCCTCGCCCTGGCCCTGTGGCCCCCTAGCTCTCGGGGACAGCTCGCTAAGCCAGGTGAGAGGGCATCGGGCGGGCGCATCTCAAATCACAAGGTGGAGGAGCCTTGGTGCAGGCCCTCCCTCCACACCTCTCCCACCCCCTCGCCTGGGTTCTCGGAGGACACACAGCTTTGGGTCAGGGTGTGCTGAGGGGCAGCCATAGAGCCCAGCTTGGGAACCATGTTACCCTGGAATGGTCCCACGGCTGCCCCTTCCCTGCACCCACATCTCCTCACCAACTTAATGAGCGAGGTGCCCCCTCTGCCTGTGGGAGGGGCACAGGACACCCACTGCCCCGCCTCCAGCCTGGCCTCCAACCACTTCCCTTTGGTGCCCTCCTCTGTGGCACCGAACAGACCTGCTCACCACAGGGCCTTTGCACAGTCCTCTCCTCTGCTGGGTCCCTGGGGCTGGGCTCACACCCACTTCTCTTCCTGGGAGGCTCCTTGGGGCCCCTCCCTCAGCACAGCTCACACAGCACACCCCCTGGGCCCCCTCCCTCATTACAGCTCACACAGCACACCACTGGGCCCCTCCCCTCATTACAGCTTACATAGCACACGCCCTGGGCCCCTCCCTCATTACAGCTCACACAGCACACCCCGTGGGCCCCCTCCCTCATTACAGCTCACACAGCACACCCCCTGGGCCCCTCCCTCATTACAGCTTACATAGCACACGCCCTGGGCCCCTCCCTCATTACAGCTCACACAGCACACCCTCTGGGCCCCCTCCCTCATTACAGCTCACACAGCACACCCCCTGGGCCCCTCCCTCATTACAGCTCACACAGCACACCCCCTGGGCCCCTCCCTCATTACAGCTCACACAGCACACCCCTGGGCCCCTCCCCTCATTACAGCTCACACAGCACACCCCCTGGGTCCCCTCCCCTCATTACAGCTCACACAGCACACACCTTGGCCCCCTCCCTCATTACAGCTTACATAGCACACACCCTGGGCCCCTCCCCTCATCACAGCTTACATAGCACACGCCCTGGGCCCCTCCCCTCATCACAGCTTACATAGCACAGGCCCTGGGCCCCTCCCCTCATCACAGCTTACATAGCACACCCCCTGGGTCCCTCCCTCATTACAGCTCACACAGCACACCCCCTGGGTCCCCTCCCCTCATTACAGCTCACACAGCACACACCTTGGCCCCCTCCCTCATTACAGCTTACATAGCACACCCCCTGGGCCCCCTCCCTCATTACAGCTTATATAGCACATGCCCTGGGCCCCCTCCCTCGTTACAGCTTACATAGCACAGGCCCTGGGCCCCCTCCCTCATTACAGCTTACATAGCACACGCCCTGGGCCCCTCCCCTCATCACAGCTTACATAGCACATGCCCTGGGCCCCCTCCCTCGTTACAGCTTACATAGCACACGCCCTGGGCCCCTCCCCTCATCACAGCTTACATAGCACAGGCCCTGGGCCCCTCCCTCATTACAGCTTACATAGCACACCCCCTGGGCCCCTCCCTCATTACAGCTTACATAGCACAGGCCCTGGGCCCCCTCCCTCATTACAGCTTACATAGCACAGGCCCTGGGCCCCCTCCCTCGTTACAGCTTACATAGCACACGCCCTGGGCCCCTCCCCTCATCACAGCTTACATAGCACAGGCCCTGGGCCCCTCCCTCATTACAGCTTACATAGCACACCCCCTGGGCCCCTCCCTCATTACAGCTTACATAGCACAGGCCCTGGGCCCCTCCCTCATTACAGCTCACACAGCACACACCGTGGGCCCCCTCCCTCATTACAGCTCACATAGCACACACCCTGGACCCCCTCCTCACCGATCCTGAAGTTCTCAGTCTCTGGGTCTGTTTGCCTTTTCCCTGCTGCTCTCTAAGCTCCATGAGGGCGGCCTGGGCCTTCTTGCCACTGTTCCCAAGCTCCTGCGCCCCAGCTCCTCTGCACCCCGCTCGGCTCTCCCTTAGCTGTTTAACAAGTGGGGTGTCCTGCAGCGCTGGGGTGGGAATTTTGGGGGGTGTCCTGCAGCGCTGGGGTGGGGTACTCTGGGGGTGTCCTGCAGCGCTGGGGTGGGGTACTCTGGGGGTGTCCTGCAGCGCTGGGGTGGGGTACTCTGGGGGTGTCCTGCAGCGCTAAAGGAACCTGGGGAAACGCAGCCATCTCTTCCTGGGACGCTGGCCCGGCCCCTGGCCCCTCCCACTGTCCCAGCGGGTCTGCTGTGGGCAGTCAGACAGATGTGAGCAGAGCAAGGACCAGGGGCACAGGTACAGAAGGTCGAGGCCGGAGCCCCAGGGGCCTGGTAGGGGCAATCAGCTGTGGGGTGGGAGCCCGCCCCAGGGTGCCTGACTGCTCCCCTGGCTTATGGCCGGTCAAGAGGTCGGGACCCCCTGGCCTCCCCTCCCGGACGGAGATCGCATCCAGGCCTCGGTTGTAGTCCAGGCCCAGGCCAGCAGCAAACCAGCCGCGCGGAGGTCAGGCCGGCTGCCTGGAGTAAGGCCCTGCCCTGGAGCCGCCAGCCACTCAGGACCCCGCCTGAGAGGACACGCCGGGAGCTGCTGTTCTCCTGAGCTCCGCCCCTGGGGCTGCCAGCCAATCAGGAGACCCCGCCTGAGGGACACACCGGGAGCTGCTGTTCTCCTGAGCTCCGCCCCTGGGGCCGCCAGCCAATCAGGATCCCGCCTGAGAGGACACGCCGGGAGCTGCTGTTCTCCTGAGCTCCGCCCCTGGGACCGCCAGCCAATCAGGAGACCCCGCCTGAGAGGACACACCAGGAGCTGCTGTTCTCCTGAGCTCCGCCCCTGGAGCCGCCAGCCAATCAGGAGACCCCGCCTGAGAGGACACGCCGGGAGCTGCTGTTCTCCTGAGCTCCGCCCCTGGGGCCGCCAGCCAATCAGGAGACCCCGCCTGAGCGGACACACCGGGAGCTGCTGTTCTCCTGAGCTCCGCCCCTGGGGCCGCCCCTGCTGTCCTCGGAACCGGAACCGCTGCTGCCTGGTTGCAAGCCTCCTGGGCCCCGTAGAGTTTAGAGGAGCGGTTCTCAACCTGTGGGTCGCGACCCTTTCACAGGGGTCGCCTAAGCCCATCAGAAAACACATATATAATGACATCTTGTTTTTGTGATTCATCACGATGTGTCACAATGAAAATACATCCTGCATATCAGATATTTACATGACGATCCATAACAGTAGCAACATGACAGTGATGAAGTAGCAACGAAGATAATCTTATGGTTGGGGGGGCACCACAACATGAGGAACGGTATGAAAGGGTCGCAGCGTGAGGAAGGTTGAGAACCACTGGGTTAGGGGGTGCTGGCCTGTGCGGGAAGGGGGGGGTGTGCTCCTGGGCGGGACAGTGGACATGGGGACCTTCGTTTTGAAGGGCTTTAAAGGTTGGGAGTTTGGGGATGATCAACAGAATATTCATCAGTTTTATGCCGACGCACCCGCCTGTCCTTGGGGAGGTTGGCACATGGCGCTCTCGGGGCTCCTGCTGCCTCCCGGGGCCTTGGTGAGGGGCCAGCGGTCCCGGGGCTGCGGCCGCTGTTTAACTGTCTCCCTGCCCCTCGCAAGGAATTTCCCGGCTTCTTCCTGTCCGGCCACCCCAGGGCCCTGGCCCCGCCCTGACTTGGGATCGGGGGGCTGCTGGGGGCGACTGGTAACAGCTCCTCTGGGGGACCCCACCCCTCGCCCTGTTTGCTCGCAGTTTGCCAGGCGGCCACCAGGGGGCGGCGCAGGACCACGCGAGGCCGGAGGATCCTCCCGAGGCCGCCGGGCCCTCCCCTGAGTGGGCGGCGCCGGCCCGGGGTGAGGGTCTGCGCCCGCGGGGCCGGGGCGGTCGGGCGGTCGGGCGGTCGGGAGGCCCGTGTGCTGCGTCCGGAGACGGCGACCCCTTTCCGGGCGCCTCCAGGAGGCCGAGCGGCCGGTGCTCGCGACCAGACCCTGCGCGCGGGCCGCGGGCGGGGGAGGCGTCAGGACGTCCCGGGAGCCTCGCGTGCCTGTAGCCCGGGACCCCCACACCCCACACCCCACACCCCACACCCCAGGCCGCAGGAAGGGGCGGAGCATCGAAGGGGGGCGCTGGGGGCGGGGGTTGGGGTCGGCGCCGGGCTCGCAGGTGAGGGCGGGCAGGACCGCCCGCGGGAACTGGGGGCCGGGCGTGGGGCAGGGACAGGACGGGCGCGGGAACTGGGAGCTGGACCGGGAAACGGGGGGCTCCGGGCGGGGCGCAGGGGGCGGGGCGCAGGGGGCGGGGCGCAGGGGGCGGGGCGCAGGGGGCGGGGCGCAGGGGGCGGGGCGCGGTGGTCACCTCCCAGGCTCCGCCTTTCGGGGGAGAAGTTTTCGGTTTCCCCGAAGTCACGTGCGCGGGGCGAGGCGGCCTGTTGTTGGTAGAAGCTGGGGGGGTAGAGGGGGGTCCCCCGGGATGGGGCTCAGGGCCCGGAGGTGGCCCTGCGGCTGGGAAAGCGAGACCCAGACGCGGGGGGGATGCGCTCGCTCTGCACCTGGACCCGCGGAGAGGGGGCGGCGGCAGGAGCACGGGCCGTGGGACCCCAGCAGCGTCGGGGTGCAGCTCAGAAGCGCCGCCACAGGGCGCCCCAGACGGTCCTCAGGTCCGAGCCCGGGGGGGCTGCGCCCCAACCTCCACAGGGAGGCGCCTTCCGGGAACTGGGCTGCACCTTGGCTCCTGGCCCTGCGGGGCACCCAGCCCTGCGGGGTGTTGGGGGGCTGGGTCCCTCGGGGGCCGCTGGGGAGGGGCGGCCGGGGGAGAGGGCGGCGGGAGAGGCGGGCCTGGGAGACAGGCAGGTGCGCGGCGGGAGAAGCCGTTTGCGGACTGGAAGCTGGAGGCGTGGGAGCCGGGGGCGCGGGGGGTGGGGGGGGCTGCAGCCCAGGGGCCGAACCCACAGAACCGAAACGGGAAGTGGCGCGCAGGGACCGAGAAAGCGCAGAAAGGGAGAGTCCCGGCCGCAGCGGGTCCCGTGACCAGGCGGATGGATACGGAGCCGCCGGTAGCACGTCCGTCCCGGTCCGCGCGGGTCCGGGCAGCGCCCCGAATCTGCTGCAATCCATTGTCCCGCTTTTGCTTAAATCATCGGTTCTCAACCTGTGGGTCGCGACCCCTTTGGGGGTAGAATGACCCTTTCACAGTGGTCGCCTAAGACCATCGGAAAACATAATTACATACTGTTTTTGTGATTAATCACTGTGCTTTAATTATGTTCAATGTGTAACAATGAAAATACATCCTGCATATCAGATATTTCCATGACGATTCATAACAGTAGCAACATGACAGTGATGAAGTAGCAGCGAAAATAATTTTATGGTCGGGGTCACCCCAACATGAGGAGCTGTGTTAAGGGTTGCGGGGTGAGGAAGGTTGAGAGCCTTGAGAGCCGCTGGCTTAAATCCTCTGGTCCGCGGAGCTCAGTGCGGGTTCCACCAGCGCACTCGGTGGCCACACCTCCCACCCCTTCCAGACTGTCCTTGTCTTAAATATATTTTTTTATTGATTTCAGAGAGGGAGAGAGATACAGAAACATCGATGATGGGGGAGAGAATCATTGATCCGCTGCCTCCTGCACGCCCCACCCTGGGGATCCAGCCGAAACCTGGGCCTGTGCCCTGATGGGGAATTGAACCCTGACCTCCTGGTTCATAGGTCCACCCTCAACCACTGAGCAGCACCAGCCGGGCCAGACTGTCCTTCTGGTGACGAGCCCAGGAGATGGGAACGGTGTAATTGCCACCATGTCTGCCCTGGGAAGGCCACTGTCCCCTGACCCAGGGCTGAGTCCTGAGCGGCAGGCGCCCCTGGGGCTGCAGGGGGTGAGCTCAGACCTCCCGCTCCACAAACAGCCTCCCCTGTAGGATCAGCACGGGCCTTGCACCCCCGAAAGCCCCCACCCCCACCCCAGCCGGTGTTCTCTTCCGCAAGGAGACCCCATGCTGACTGGCCACCAGGCTGTTCCCCCCCCCCAACCTCCCCACCCTCAGGAGCCTCACCCACCAGGAGGGTCGGCCTCCCCACAGCAGCCTGTGGGTGCTCCGGGCTCGCGGGTGGGGGGGCAGCTTTTCACCCCCTGACGTGGACAAGAACAGCGCTCAGCACACCCTCCCTGCTGGTTCCTGCCCCAGAGCCCAGCAGCCGCACAGTCACACTCCAGGTGGACGCACACGGAGCAGCCGGGAGCTGGGAGAGCGGCCGCTCACACACCCCTGGGCAGCAGGCCTTCCCCACGCCCGTGTCCGGGGCGTCACCATCCACAGCTCGAGCTCTGGTGGCTGGTGGTCAGGAGCCAAGGCCCGTCCCCGCTCTGCGGGGCTCCTTGGGGGAGGCGCGGAGGGGAGGGTGGAAGGGAGACGCGTGGATTTGGGAGTGAGAGCGAGAGCTGCGTGCGGTACTCACAGCAGACACGGCGCGCCTTCCATCAAAGGCTCCCCAAGAGGCGGAGAGGGCCCAGCCCCTCCACTGCTGGCTGCTCCCCGAAACCCAAATGCTGATTGGAAAAGGGCGGCACCCCACATGCATCGCAGCGTCACTCACAACAGCCAGGACCAGAGGCACCGGGCGCCAGCAGCGGAGGGAGGACGCAGTGGCGCGGCCGAGACGGGCTGAGGACTCGCCACGAAGAGGCGTGGGGTCTGCCATTGGGACGTGGGAGCACCCAGAGGGGACTGTGCCGTGTGAAACGCTCAGACAGAGAAAGACAAACGCCAGAGGGTCCCACTCACCTGTGGGATCCAAAGGACAAACTGAACACAACAAGCAGACCTGGGGGACAGAGAACGTTCTGACAGTTGGGGGGGGAGGGGGGGACGAAGCGGGAGGTGGGGGGCCTCAAAGGCAGGAACTGGCATGACAAGTGGCCCCGGAATGCCAGGCCCGCTCAGGGGGTGCAGCTGAGGACACGGCCCCCTCCAGACGCCGTCAGATGGACACCAGGGTCATCAGTGTGAGCACCTGGTGAGCTCGTCTCGCCACTGGCTTCTGCACCAGACACTCATGTACCATGTCCGTCAGCCGCCACTGACGAATTGGAAACTGTCCACATCAAAGAATCCTCCCGACCGGGAGCCGAGTCTCAAGGAAATGGGACTAAAATTCTTAAGTTCAAGTCCAGGACGAGACAGGAAACAACCCCGAAGTTCCGATGGAGGCCGGCCTTTGCTGCCCCAGCAACGTCTGTCCCGCCTTCCGGGTTGTTTCCTGTCCAAGTGACCCAGCCCTGGGGGCTCTGCTGCTGGGGGGGCGGGGGCATGATTCACCCGGGGACCTGCCCAGACAGGGCCGGCCTGGGCGGTGTGCCGGTTCCCAGCAGTCAGGAGGGACCCAGGGCTCCTGGGGGGCGGGCCATGTTCCCGGCACCAGGTCTGAGCAAATAGTGGGTCCACATCCCTGCCCTGGGCGCTGGACTTTCCGTCATTTCACAACCACATTCCCTGTGGCTCAGAACACGTTCTACTTGCTGAGTCCAGAAAAGTCGGCCTCGATCCGGCCCGCCAGACAGCTCCCCCTGAAAGAGAGGCCTGGAGCCCTTTACCCTCAGCTCCCTGTCCCCAGGGGCTGGCGCCATGTGGGGGCTCAGCCCAGCTGGTGCCCAGGTGACCGAGTACATTCTGATTCTTTACCAGGTTGGCCTCGAGCGTCCTCCTTCGGCGCCCTAACCATCACCAGGTCCCCAGCGCTGCCATAAGTGGGGTCTCTGTACTTCTCAGACCCTCAGGCAAAGGCCCCGGCTCCCCAGGACCAAGGCGGGGCTTCTGGGGGGCACAGGGGAAGGGGAGGCCAAAGGAGCCAGGCTGGTCCCTTCAGAGGACACAGCTAAGGCTGGTGCCCCCTAACTCCCAGGGGACCGGGGGCCCGACTGCCCTGGGCCTGGGCCCAGGCCGATGGCTGCGGCGAGGAAGACGCCTGCCCAGTGGATGGGCAGAGTTTGGCTGCAGGGGGATATGTGTCCCCCCTTGCCCAGCTCTCCAGGGTCTTGATGGTCACTGTCATCCTCTCCCTCCCAGACCAGAGAGACCAGAGGGGATAGAGACAAAAGGAACAGCCAGTGGACACCCTGGCAGGGGCGCAGGGCCCACACCAGGGGGACCCTGGCACTGAGCCTGGCCGACCTCCTCAGAGACACGCACCCAGTGGAGCAGAACGCCTCGAGGGCGGCCAGGCCCTGATGGAATCCTCGGTTCTGGGCAGGCGGACACGGCCCGGGGGCAGGAAGTCAGGCTGCCCCGAGCTCAGGAGGATGGGCTGGAGGTAAGCAGCCTGGGGTCGGACAGGAAATGGGAACAAAGAAAGGCCTTCGACAAGAGTTCACCTCCAGGCGCAGAAAAGAAGGCGGACCCCTTGGCTCCATGGACAGTGTTTAAGTGGCTTTCAAACCATAAACAAAGCAAAGGCCACGGACAAATAAGGAGAAAATATTCAGACCTAAACCGCAGGGCAGTGGCTAAGGCCCCTCGCTTGTCGGGAAACAAAGCTGAGCCAGGATATGGAGGGAACCATGGACACCATGGACATAAAGGGAAGAAGGGAAAAAAGAAAAGGAAGGAAGGGAGGGAGGGAGGGAGGAAGGGAAGGAAAGATAGAAACCTTCAGCCCTGGCCGGTTCGGCTCCGTGGATAGAGCGTCGGCCTGGGGACTGAAGGGTCCCAGGTTCGATTCCGGCCAAGGGCATGTGCCTGGGTTGCGGGCACATCCCCAGTAGGGGGCGTGCAGGAGGCAGCTGATCGATGTTTCTCTCTCATCGATGTTTCTAGCTCTCTGTCCCTCTCCCTTCCTCTCTGTAAAAAATCAATAAAATATATATTTTTAAAAAGAAACCTTCAAACCTACTGAAACAGGACCTGGAATGTGGGCAGGTTAGGGGTGTTTAGAATTGGGGTCCATGGAAAACACGGGGCTACAGACGGGAGGAGGCGCATCCCCACAACACAAGGAAGCCGGTGCAGGGCGCCTCCACAGGACAAGGGGCTGGGAGACGCCAACAAGGCCTCTACTTACAAATACAGGAGGAGGAGAAAGCCCAGAGGCAATGGAAGGCCTGGGAGGGGGAGGGGGAGGGGAGGGGTATGGAAGTCCTGGGAGGGGGAGGGGAGGGGGAGGGGTATGGAAGGCCTGGGAGGGGGAGGGGAGGGGAGGGGTATGGAAGTCCTGGGAGGGGGAGGGGAGGGGAGGGGTATGGAAGGCCTGGGAGGGGGAGGGGGAGGGGAGGGGTATGGAAGGCCTGGGAGGGGGAGGGGAGGGGAGGGGTATGGAAGGCCTGGGAGGGGGAGGGGGAGGGGAGGGGTATGGAAGGCCTGGGAGGGGGAGGGGAGGGGAGGGGTATGGAAGGCCTGGGAGGGGGAGGGGGAGGGGAGGGGTATGGAAGGCCTGGGAGGGGGAGGGGAGGTGTCACTATAGCAACCAATTCCAAAGGGCATGATAGTGGCCAATCAGAGGGGCTGGCAGGACAGGAGCCGCAGCCTTTATGAACCAGGGAAACAGGAAGTGGGCGAGCCCTTTTCCCTCCCCACGGGCGCCTTTAATAATCGCCGCCCCGGCTCCACCGCCTTCGTCCTGGATTCACCCTTCGACTCCGGGGCCAGGACTCGGTTCCGTCCAGGGGACCCCACGAGCTCCATCCGAAAGTCCCGCCTCCACGTGGAAACGCCTGCACTCCCGCGTTAGAGAAATGCCAGTGCCAGCGAGACTGAGGTCCCAGCCCTGCCCTCAACCTGGCAGCCATGGGTGCCCCCAGAGCTGGGGCTGCAGGAAGCCGCACGCCCCCACCCCCCGCACCCCCGGTGGGGAGGGAATCGGGTCACACTCAGCCCAAACGCGCACAGGGGACCCTCCCTCCCACCGGCTTCCCGTCGCCTGCTCCCCGACCTCAGCTCAGATCACTCAGAAGCGATCCCAGAAAGTTCCAGAAGGCGAAACCGGCATTTGCCCCCTGCCTTGCACTGTGCCCTGGGCATGAAGCGCTTGGGGCACACCCTCTGTGGCCTGTGCCCCGAGGCACTTTCCATGGAAACACCCCATTTTACGTGAGGGGCCTGAGCATCCGGGGGTCCCTGGGTCCTGGAACCAGTCCCCCTGGGGCCCCGAGGAACCCCTGTGGGGACCTGCCTTGGACCACACACCCCACGGGGAGAGTCCACCCGGAAGGAGCGCTGCAAACAGGGAGAAAGGCGCGTGCTGACTGCCCAGCCCTGCGCCCCCTCGCCCCACGCAGGGGAGGGTGGAATCAGCCCCGGATGCTCCGGCGGGGCCCAGGCAGCTGGGAAGAGGACCAGGCCGGCCCTGGACCAGGATGGGGTGTGACCGCCAGGCCCCTGCTGAGCGAGACAGCAAAGCACAGAGGGCACCTGGGGGGGGGGGGACCCTGGGGGGGGCACCTCTGGATGGGGAGGGTGTGAGGGCGCACAGGGGCGTCTGCCCATCTGTGAGCCTGGCGCAGGGAGGGTGCCAGCGCCTGGCGCCTGCTGACCTGCGGGGTGGCCGGGGAGGGGCAGCGTGAAGGCCGGGCAGGAGGTGGCGGCCCTGGGTGTCTGTGTATAGGGACTGAGCCCTCGGGCCTGTGGGAGGGGGAGTTCCCTTACGCCCCGTGCCGCTGTGTGGCTGGGCGGGCGGGTGAGCGGGAGGAAAGCACATTTTAAAAGATTGGGCGGCCGGCCCCAGTGCAGGGATGAGGCCATGCAGGGAGGGAGGTGATGCTACGGGCCATCTGAGCTCAGGGGGCAGGGCCTGGCCCGGGGGAGGGCGGGTCGCGGGGCAGGGCCAGGGAGGTCAGCGTGCAGGCGGGCCTTTCCCTGACACGGGGTCTCGGCCGAGGTCTCCTTGTGGCTCAGGCCCCTGTCAAGTTCTTGCAGGCCGTTGAGGGAGAGGCCGCGGTTCCTCCTGTCCGCTCAGGCGTGACGGCCTCAGCCCAAACCATCCCCGCGCGGGTCTCGGGGTAGCGGGTTCTGCGCCTCCCTCACACCAGGGCCCTGTGCGCACCCCCAAATCAACAGGAAGCATCGGGCCAGGGAGCATCCCCCAAATCTATGACAGCGGACACCCTCCCGGGGCGGGAAGGGCGGCTCCTGGAACAGCAGGGACGGGAGGAGGAGAGCGGAGCCCCGGCTCCCGGGGGGCCGCTCAGGAGGCGGCCGGGGAGCCCACGCGACGTGCCTGCAGGGAGAGCCCAGCGCCTGCACAGCGGGGGACACAAGCCCTGGATGGCTCATTGTTCACATCGGAGGTTGGACCCAGGGACAGGGGCAGCCTGCACGCAGCCCTGTAGGGTGGGGTGGCCCCAGGGGCCGTTTGAAGTCGTGGTTTCCCATTCGATACAGAACATGGACAGAAACACACACGTGTTCGCTCACGTACATGTATTTCCTGTCTCCCCCTGCGGAGGGGCCTGGATGCCTCGGCCCTGAGACCTCCCTCCAGGGAAGGCCCAGGGCCCTGGACAGGACTGGGCCCCGCTGGGCGGAAACGCCCGACCAGCCTGGAGTGTCCTGTCCCCTGAAGGGGGGCGTGGCCATCAGACAGAGGAGCCCAGAGGAGCTGCAGAGGGACCCAGTGCCACCGCGGGAGCCGGGCACCAGCGTCTGCAGCCACGTGAGCAGCGCAGCGTGAGTCCTGGGCTGTTGGCCAACGAGTAGAATGAAGGGCCTCCCGGGTCTCAAAGCCCCCGATTAGACCCGGACGTGGAGCGAAGGGACAGCTGTCCTCACTGTGGGACTGCGGCCGGGAAATGAGGACAGAGGGACACGGAAAGGCACCGTCAGGCGAACGTCCGAAAAACAATCGTTGTAGAAGAGCCACTCATGGGCTGAACCACAGGTCAAAGTTCAGGAGACGCCTGTTTTGCATAGTCTTACAGTATCGACACAATATATTAATGAGGTGCCAGGAAAACGGGGATTTTATTTTATTCGTTTACTAGATGCCTGATCCATGAAGATTCCTGGAAGAATGGGCCTTCCTTCCCCTGGCTGCAGGCACCGCCTTCACTCAGGCCAGAGCTGCCTTTCCGCCTTCCAGCGCTGCCCAGAGGCCCTAAGCAGCTGGGGCTGTGCAGGAACATCTGCATCCTGCCCTGCCCCCAGCCACCTGGCGCCTGCATATGCAAACTAACCATCCATCTTTGCTGGGTTAATTTGCATACTCACTCCTGATTGGCTGGCGGGTGTAGCAAAGGTATGGTCAATTTGCATCTTCCTCTTTTATTAGTGTAGATGAAAACATATTTTCATTGATTTCAGAGAGGAAGGGAGAGGGAGAGAGAAATAGAGACACCAATGATGAGAGAATTACTGATCGCCTGCCTCCTGCACACCCCCCCCCCCAAACCCAGGCTTGTGCCCCAACTGGGAACTGAGCTGTGATCTCCTGGTTCACAGGCCGACGCTCAGCCACGGAGCCACGCCTGCCGGCGCCCATTTCCTGCTCTGAAATGCAGAGAGTGCCCGCACTGCCCAGGTTGCGGGAGGGTTAAGGACTGACCCATGTCCAGCACGGAGCACAGTGCCTGGCACGGACATGGTGACGGGAGGGGCCGCCTCCACCCTCTAATGAAGACCCGACTTAGAAGCAGCAGGGGGACCCACGAGGGCAGAGGCCTGTGTCGCAAGATCAGCCCCCAGCCGGCCAGGGGTCACCTGGGGGGTCACGGGGAGGTCACGGGGACTGCAAACCGGAGCGGAGAAGTGTGTCCTGGAACAGAAGGGAAGGACGCCAAGAGGAACAAACACTCGGGGAACCAGAGGAGCCGGACTTGCGGGAATGGAAGCCGAAGAGCGGTGCCCGCCGGGCAGAGGGGCGCGGTGACCACGCTCGGACGGTGCGGGGGAGGCAGGGGCACCCAGGAAGACTTTCCAAACCCACCCCAGCCAGGCCACGTCCACTCCTGCCCGGCCCTCCGCCGCTCCCATCAGAGGACCAGGTGACTCGAAAGCACTGGAAACCCATTCCGGAAGGTATCCCGCAGCCCAGAGGCGGCTGGGGTGTAAGATGGAGGCGCAGGGGGCGCGGGTGGCCAGGGTCTCTCCGGAAGCCTCAGCCCCTGCCCCGCCCACACACCTGCAGGAGGAGGAACCGAAAAAGAAGAAAACAAGCGCAGGAAACGGTGGAGCCACCGCAGAGAAGAGACAAGAGGGGCCGACGCCTGGGTCCTGGGAGCCCCCCGCCACCCGCCAAAGGGGGGCAGAGCTGGGGGGGGAAGGCGGTGCGGCCACCCGGGCCCCGCAGGTTCTGTGTGAGCCGGCCTGGGGGTGAGGGGCGGCACAAGAGGGCACGAGAAGGAAGCCAAATAGCCGTGGAGCCCTGGCCGGTGTGGCTCAGTGGATGGAGCGTTGGCCTGCGGACTGAAGGGTCCCAGGTTCGATTCCGGTCAAGGGCACGTGCCCAGGTTGCAGGCTCGATACCCAGTAGGGGGTGTGGAGGAGGCAGCGGATCAGTGATTCTCTCCCATCGTGGATGTCTCTCCCTCTCCCTTCTTCTCTGAAAGCAGTAATTTATAGGAAAGGAGGACGCGCCCACACTCAGCACATTCTGTCAGCCCGCAGAGCCCCGGGACACGGAAGCACCCACCGCCTGAGGACGCACAGGCGTGTTTCCTAGGCAGGTGACGCCACAGCCGCAGCGGAGCCAGACGGTGGGACTGCGTCACCACAGCCCCCCCGCGACAGCTCCACAGCCGGAGGAAATGCTCTTCGGGAATGAAGAGGGGCTCAGGGCACCGGCCAGCCCCCTGCAGGGGGTGCGGAGGGCACCCTCACAGAGGAGGGGGCGCGGGGGGCACCCTCACAGAGGAAGGGGTGCGAAGGAACCCTCACAGAGGAGGGGGCGCGGGGGGCACCCTCACAGAGGAGGGGGTGCGGGGGGGCACCCTCACAGAGGAGGGGGTGCGAAGGAACCCTCACAGAGGAGGGGGTGCGGGGGGCACCCTCACATAGAAGGGGTGCAGAAGGAACACAGAGAAGGGGGCGCGGGGGCACCCTCACAGAGGAGGGGACGCGGGGGGCACCCACACAGAGGAGGGGGTGACGAGTGGGGAGCCGGGGTGCACGTGCCCAAGGACAGAACTATCCAGCTACACCCCGATGACGACGAGGATGACGTCTCCGTGTGTGAGACAATGAAAAGGGCCCGGCTCGGCCACCGGGCGCAGCTGGGAGGCGGTCGGTGGGACGAGGACCCAGGCCTGCGTCCTCGCTGGGCGGGGAAGCGCCGTGGTCGCCGCTGAGGTCACGGGAAAGTGGGGACGGGCACCGAGAAATGGGCAAAGGACCAAACGGACGCTTCTCCAAAGAGGACGTACAGGGGCCAGAGGCGTGTACAGAGTCCCTGGTGCTCAGAGAGATGCAAGTGGAAACCACAGTGAGGTGTCCCCTCACCTGTCAGAACGGCCGCCATCAACACATCAACACACGACAGGTGCCGGCGAGGGCGCGGAGGAGAGGGACCCGCGTGCAGTGCTGGCGGGCGTGCAGGCTGGGCAGCCGCCGGCCGTGGAGAGCAGGATGCCGTTTCCTCAAAAAGTTAAATATGGAGCTGCCATTGGCCCAGCAACCCCACTTCTAGGAATGGAAACCAGAAACACCAGCCAGAAAGAACGTGTGCGCCCCTGCGTTCACTGCAGCACAATTTACAACAGCGAAGATCTGGAAACGGCCAAGTGCCCATCAGCAGACGGGCAGAGGTCTGGTGAGGTCGCCGACCACAGTCCATGCTCCCGGCGGCACCAGGAGCGGCCACGGGGCAGGGCGCCTGTGGCAATGGCCACTGTGGACAGCAACTGGCCTGGGCCTTGAGGGTGGGAGACACGCTGGGACCCAGTACTCATCCCCCAGAAACACAGGCGCCTCCCTGGTCCCCACTGGACACCCCGTCCTGGGAGGGCTCCCCCTTTCTGTCCAGGGTGAGTGCTGGCGGCGCAGGGGCCGTGGGAAACAGGAGCAAGACAGAAGCCGGCAGGACTCGTGTCCATGACCCACTTCATCAGAAGCAATAGATCTGAAATAATATCTCATGGAATCAAGAATGGCGCGGGTGGGACGTTTTAAATCGTGAAAAGTTATTTTCCTTACCGAGCCTTCGAAACCCGAGGACACTGCTCCACAGGAACGGGCCACAGCCCAGGGCGCAGAGGCCAGCGCGTCCCCACGGAGCACGGCCAGCCTGGAGGCCGAGCGGAGTGGGAGGCGGCAGGGAGGACCCGGGGCTGGCAGCTGAAGTATGGTACCTATTTGCTTTGTTTAACAGTGGACAGGTTGTTTTGATTTTCTGAATTACATAAATCACCCCGTTCGATTAAATGCCTTATTGATTGTCCTGTGGATCTCCCATGGGCTGTGGCCACACTGGTCTTAGGAAGCACATTCTCCTTCACCTGGGAAGGACAGCACGGTTACCCCAAGGTCAGAGGGCTCCAGTTAACGTGGCCCCGTGATTCAGTGACCCCGAGACCCAAAACTATAATTAACATGCTGCTTCTGTAAACTGCTTTTTTGCAAACCAGGTTCCTCATTCCAAACCTAGAGAGGTAATCAATACCTTTGTGACCTTTGCCTGTATGAGTCTGGTTTTGCCACCATCTTATCACTATGAGATTTGGGGAATGGCCCCTCATAGTCCCGGATTGCAATAAATGTGACTCTTTAATTCGACTCCTTGAGGTGTCCTGTGATTTGCGGGGTACGTTACAACACAGCCAGGGGCAGGGCCGCTGCCTGTGCCCCCAAAAGACAGGGGAGGCGCCCTGCCTGGGCTCCTGCAGGTGGAGGGGGGGCGGGCAGGGGCAGGGTCCCCTCAACGGCGACCACAGGGCCATCACAGCAGCCGGGTCTCAGGACCCGCTTCGGCCCAGGTGTCACCTCCCTCTGGCCGATGCCCACACATGCCACGGGGTGCGCGGAGGCCGGAGGACAAAGGGTCCCAGGAAGGCCCGGCCTGCAGGGCATGGCCCAGCGCCGCCTAGCTGCCCACACACCGCATCCTTCCCCTCCGGCGTTTGGCCCTGGTGTGAAATTGATACCGAGTGTTTGGACTGGAACCCGGAGCCTTTGTCCACTGGAATCGAAGAATGAATACGTGAACAGAAAGTGGTCAAGCAAAGGTGGAGATTTATTGAAGAACAAGTACAGGCTCCCACGTAAGGAGGGGGAAGCGACCCACAGAGTGAACTTCCAAGTAGTGTGGACGAAAGGGGCCACGTGCTGACCTGACAGCTCGGGGAGGCCTGCATGGCCGTCTTGCAAACTCAGACCTAGATAGCCAGTTAGCCTGGAGGTCAAATCACCCCCGGTATTGCCGACATCAATCAAGGCTTAACTACAACAAGACTGCGCACAAAGACCACTAGGGGGTGTACCAAGAAAGCATAAAAAATGCGGAGACAAAGAAACAGGACAAAACTGTCAATGGAGGATATTGAGTTCAGAACCACACTTTTAAGGTCTCTTAAGAACTGTCTAGAAGCCGCCAATAAATGTAGTGAGATCCTCAAGAAAACTAATGAGACCCTCGATGTTATGATAAAAAAAACAACTAGAAATTAAGCATACACGGACTGAAATAATGAATACTATACAGACTCCCAACAGCAGACCAAAGGAGCGCAAGAATCAAGGCAAAGATTTGAAATGGGAAGAAGCAAAAAACACCCAACCAGAAAAGCAAAATGAAAAAAGAATCCGAAAATACGAAGATAGTGTAAGGAGCCTCTGGGACAGCTTCAAGCGTACCAACATCAGAATTATAGGGGTGCCAGAAGAAGAGAGAGAGCAAGATATTGAAAACCTATTTGAAGAAATAATGACAGAAAACTTCCCCTACCTGGTGAAAGAAATAGACTTACAGGTCCAGGAAGCACAGAGAACCCCAAACAAAAGGAATCCAAAGAGGACCACACCAAGACACATCATAATTAAAATGCCAAGAGCAAAAGACAAAGAGAGAATCTTAAAAGTAGCAAGAGAAAGACTGTCAGTTACCTACAAGGGAGCACCCATACGACCGTCAGCTGATTTCTCAACAGAAACTTTGCAGGCCAGAAGGGAGTGGCAAGAAATATTCAAAGAGATGAATAGCAAGAACCTGCAACCAAGACTACTTTATCCAGCAAAGCTATCATTCAGAAGTGAAGGTCAGATAAAGAGCTTCACAGATAAGAAAAAGCTAAAGGAGTTCATCACCACCAAACCAGCATTATATGAAATGCTGAAAGGTATCCTTTAAGAAGAGGAAGAAGAAGAAAAAGGTAAAGATACAAATTATGAACAACAAACATGCATCTATCAACAAGTGAATCTAAGAATCAAGTGAATGAACTGGTGATTATAATAGAATCAGGGACACAGAAAGGGAATGGACTGACTATTCTTGGGGGGAACAGGGGTGTGGGAGATGCGGGAAGAGACTGGACAAAAATCGTGCACCTATGGATGAGGACAGTGGGTGGGGAGTGAGGGCAGAGGGTGGGGCGGGAACTGGGAGGAGGGGAGTTATGGGGGGAAAAAAGAGGAACCAATGTAATAATCTGAACAATAAAGATTTAATTAAAAAAACAAACAAAAAAAAAACCAACTCAGACCTAAAGCCACCACAAAGGATGGTCTGAGGTTAAACTTTAACTAAAGCCGTGATGGTGGGCAGTCATCTCCTGGGCCGGTATCTTCCCTGACAAGGCCAGCCTTTACTGTAACTGAGCCTGTCTGTCTTTTTGCATCTATGACAACACAGCCTAGAAATGTCTGGGTCACTTGTGACTTCCCTGTATCTGGAGCCCCTGGGGCACAGCCTAATGTGCTGGGTGAGGACAGAGACCACCAGTTCCTTCATTGTCATGTTAACTGTTCCTGCACCCACCTAAGCACGTGTCCATCATCTTACTTTTTATCCAATCCGAGGGGTTTTCCTGTTTTGCTTTATCCCTCCTCCTTAATCTATCACCAATGAATTTCATGGAACCCACCTACATCCCTCCTTTTATTATTATTATTATTTTTTATTTTATTTTTTAATATTGTTTTTCTCTATTATTTTTTTTAATATATTCTATTGATTTTTCCCAGAGAGGAAGGGAGAGGGATAGAGAGTTAGAAACATCGATGAGACAGAAACATCATCAGCTGCCTCCTGCACGCCCCCCACTGGAGAAGTGCCCGCAACCCAGGTACATGCCCTTGACCGGAATCGAACCCGGGACCCTTCAGTCCGCAGGCCGACGCTCTATCCACTGAGCCAAACCGGTTTCGGCTACATCCCTCCTTTGATCTCAATGTATAAATACAAATGTAACCCCGCCATTCTCCAGGGCACTGTCTCAATTCGTTGAGGTTCTGATTCCCGGCCTATGTCAACAGTTTGGCTCCAATAAACTCACAAAAGTTCTTTACAGGTTTCAATGGTTTTTTACGTTAACAGTAGGGAGGGGGGAACGGGTCCCACGGAGTCCCTTTTCTCTATGGTTTGTAAAGGCTGCAGTTCCTGTGTCCTCATATCCCCCCTGATCGGTCCACATTCCCCTTCTACACCTGAGGTTCTCCCTCTTCCTTCCCTCTAGGCTCCCTTCCTTCTTCATTGTGTAAACATGGACCTTTCCTGGTCCTCCCAGTGTCCTTGGCCCGTGCAAATGCCCCCATTGCTGCTCCGTTGTCTTGTGGAGATGTCACTGCACCTGCTTCCTGGTGTTATTGGAGTGTGCCTTCTCCCAGTCTGCAGCCCCACACTTTTCCGTGGACCCCAATTCTAAAAAACCCTAAGCCTGCCTATGTTCCTGTTGTAACATACCCCGCGAATCACAGAAGGACGCCTCAAGAAGTCGAATTAAAGAGTCACATTTATTGCAATCCGGGACTATGAGGGGGCATTCCCAAATCTCATGGTACCTATTTGGTCACAGTTCCAGGGTTATAGAGCCAAAAAAATCACAAAGGTATTGATTACATCTCAGGGTTTGGAATGAGAAACCTGGTTGGCAAAAAAAGCAGTTTACAGAAGCAGAAATGAAGCATGTTAATTAGAGTTTTGGGTCTTCGGATCACTGAGTTGACAGAAACACATCATCTGGGACTGCTGGGTTGACAGGAACACCTTCTCTAGAGCCCTGGGCTTGAGACCACTGAGTTGTCAGGATTTCATTATTTAGAGCCCTCGGGTCTCGAACCACTGAGTTGGCTGAAACACATTATCTGGAACCCTCGGGTCTTGGGATAATGGTGCTGTCCTGGTTCCCAGGTACAGAGTGTTAGGTTAGGTGGCTCAGGAGACGGCGCAAGAAATAGAGTCCAGTGAATCAGAAAAGAAAGGAAAGGAAAAGGTTTATTTCTGCGTCCCCGGGAGACCCATGTACCCCCAGGACAGGGCACGTGGATTCACACCAACAGGGAGGGGGGCGCTTTTTTTACACTGCGGTTGGGTGAGGGGCGGGGACATGAGCTGAGGTATTCAGTTGAGGAAGTTTCAGCTGCAGGGGTCAGCCAGGTATCCAGGAATGAGTCAGTATCTGTGTGGGGGTCGTTGTGGATTCAGGGAGAAGCCGGTATCTGTGTCTGGCACGCTGATCTGTGAGAAATTCCAGGGGAAGTCCATTGTCTCATCACATGTCTGCATGTATCCGAACCTGGGCTCTCTCCGACCTAACACAGAGGAATGCACTTTCTAAAACCAGTAAGCTCACAATCAGTGGGATAGTCATTCAGTCGAATGGGATGATGTATTCAATTCAGAAAATCAAAGTAACTCTTCTAGTGTTAAGCCAAACAACAGGGCTAGAGTTAAACTGCAGTTTCCATCTGAAATGATTGCCACCATACTTCATCCCCCCCAAGTTCCTGCTTCAAAATGCTGCCCTGCACCCCAATCCTCCCTCTCCCACCCCAGCCGCCTCCTCCGCATCCAGCGCCCATGTCCTTGTTCACGCCCGCCCCCCCCCCCCCCGGCGCCCCGCGAGGGCCTGCAGGGCCCCCTGAGACAGGCAACAGGGGCTGCTGGGTCCAGGCCCAACCAGGAGGCACCCCCCCTGCAGCAGCGCGGGCTTCGGAGAAGAGGCCTGAGCCAGCCGAGGGTGGGCTGTGGGGCGGCCTCACTCTGGGGCAGGAGTGTGGGGTCCACGGGGCCACAGGCAGGGCCCTGCATGGGGGTGAGCCCGCACGGGCTTGGGCCTGGGCTGGGGGGATGGGTGGCTGCCGGCTGGGAAAAGCCGCCAGAGCCCACCGAGTCCTAGAGGAGACCAGAGCTGGCCTGAGTGACGCAGACAGGAAACTGGCACATAGACGACAGTAAACCTCAGGATTTCCTCCCACCCCTCCAGCAAGTCATGAAGAGTGTCCCACCCCCTGCTCCCCGGCCAGATCATTCGTTTTAAAAAGAGGAGGAAATGGAAACTTAAAGAATTCACTACTCCCCCAGGGAGGGAGGCGGGGCCTGCGCAGTCCCAGCAGCTGCAGCCACACGGCTCAGGCCTCTGCCTCGGGAAGCACCCACCTTCTTCACCTGGGACCCACCTGCTCCCCAAACCAGAGATGATCAGGGAGCAACACGAGGTGTCTGTGCTGGGAGGTCCCCAGAACCCAGGGCCCGTGATGTCCACCGTGGTCAACATCCAGAATGACACCGTGGTGCCCGACCACATCGTCTGGTCCCTGTTCAACACCCTCTTCTTCAACACCTGCTGCCTGGGCTTCGTGGCCTTCGCCTACTCCGTGAAGGTGGGTGCGCGGGGAGGAGGGGGGTTCGGGGCGGGGGGGTGGCTACATGGAAGGCGTGTACGCCCCACAGGTGTGCTGCCCAGATGACCCTTGGGATTGAGGAGCCCGTGTGCATGTGTCTGTGTGTATGTGTGTGTATGTGTGTGTGAGTGTGTGTGTGTGTGTGTGTGCAGGTCACACCGAGGCTGCCTGGGAATAGCAGGGTCAGCCTTTGTACCCTGGACTCCAAGGAATATCTTGTTGATCAGCCAGAAATTACACTCCTCTGACTGGCCATGTGGCTTCAGGGCTCTGGCTAGAAAACAAAAGTTCTCAGGAAACCCTGAGCCCTGGAGCGGGAGAGGCCAGCAAATGGCCAGGGCAGGGGGAGAGGAGCCCTGAGCCCCTGGAGAGGCTGAGAGGCTGGGAGGGAGGCCCCCCTGGCCTGTCCTGCTCTGGCTCCAGGGAACAGGGAGGGGGTCGCTGACCTGGCTGAGGGCAGGTGGAGGCTGGTCTGGGCAGGGAGCAGCCAGGGCCGGGCCTGAGTCACAGCACCCGGCTGTCCCCAGGGCCCGTCCAGACCCCTCACCATCTCTTCTCCCCCAGTCTAGGGACCGGAAGATGGTGGGAGACGTGATTGGGGCCCAGAGCTATGCGTCCACCGCCAAGTGCCTGAACATCTGGGCCGTGATCCTGGGCATCATTACGACCATCGGACTCATTGTTCTCCTGGCTCTTGTGCTCCCAGGAGCCATTCAGGCCGCAATGCATCACACAGGCTTGTAGTCGACGCCATGGCAGGTGGCCGAGTCCTCCCCACGCCCTGCTGGCCCTCCCGGGCGCCCACCCCTTCCCCCTGCACCTGTTGTGCACACACCTGTCTGCAGCTGAGCTCAATAAAGTGCACCTGTGTGTGACAATGCTGGCCTTTCCTGGGCAGGGGCACTGCCCGCCCCGCCTGCCCCTGGACAGCCCCCCTTGCTGCTCTGAGGGGTCCTGGCACTTTCTCCGATGGTCCTGGTTGCTGGCCTCCCGCTGGGAGCCGCGGCTGCACCAGGGGCCTAGGAGGGGGGTCCCTCCTTCCCGGTGTCTGATCCTGACCCAAGGGGCACTGGGCCAGCTCACCCTTGGCCCTGAGGACAAGCCTGGCTGACTCTGAGCAGCTGGGAGCAGCGGTGCTGGGTGAGGGCGGCCGGCGGGTCCTCTGGAGGCCACGGTGTCTGCACGTGGGGTGCAGGGTGCAGCCCAGGCCCCAGCCCCTCCTGGGCGGCCCTCCAGCCCCCCAGCTCCGTCCTGGCTCCTCTGCAGGGGGCAGGGTTAGGGGCAGCCAGTGGCCCGGGAGGGACAGAGGGCTCAGCCCCGATGGACAGAAACCCTGACAGGAAGGACCGATCCTCCCACTGATACCGAATGTTTGGACTGGAACCCGGATCCATTGTCCGCTGGAACCGAAGAATGAATCCGCGGACGGAAAGTGGTCCAGCAAAGGTGAAGATTTATTGACAGACGCCCACGTAAGGAGGGGTAAGGGCCCCACAGAGTGAACTCCCAAGTAGGCGGGCGAACGGGTCCCACGGAGTCCCTTTCCCTGGGGTTTATGAAGGCTGCAGTTCCTCTGCCCTCATCTCCCCTCAGACCGTCCACGTGCCCCTGGAGTTGGTTACGACAGTGACTCCTGAGGCCCCTTCCTCAGAGTCCCTCCTTTCCTCTGGGCTGTCTTCTTTTCCATCTGAATGAAGGGCTTTCTTCCTCCTCTTTATTTTGTAAATACGGACCTTTCCTGGTCCTCCCAGTGTCCTTGGCCCGTGCAAATGCCCCTGTAGCTGCTCCCTTGTCTTGTGGAGGTGTCACTGCACCCGCTTCCTGGTGTTATGGGAGTGTGCCTTCTCCCAGTCTGCAGCCCCGCGCTTTTCCGTGGACCCCAATTCTAAGAAATTCCTAATCCTGCCTATGTTCCCCCCCAAATGCCTTCTTCACCACCAAACCGTCTGGGCCTGCTGGCTGGAGCTGCCGGTGCCAGGAAGGGCCCCAGCCGATGGGCGCCCTGGGGCTCTGGGCCTGAGCCTTTGCCTGGGCCCGGGGTGCACATGGGGTGCAGCCGTCCTCACCGGGACCCCCATGCCCTGCACAGGCGCCTGGAGAGGCTGGAGAAGGCCTGGGGGCTGGTGTCCGGGAGGTGAGGGGGCGAGGTGGGTCCTGCTGGCGCTGCTCTATGGGCAGCAGCTGTCCCGCCGCCAGAGGGAGGGACACCCCCCACCCACAGCCCCGGTGACAGCCCCGCAGCACCTGATCCTGGGCCCCGCGTGGTGCTTGGTCTGTGGGGGTGGGGATGCCTCGCGGGACGGTGCCCCGGACGGGGGTCCGGCGTCAGAGCCGGAGGGGCTGAGGCCCAGGGAAGATGTGCTGTCACTGGCCTGGAGCTCTGCAGAAATTACACCGCAGAGCGGGCAGGTCCCGGTGCTGCCGGCTGGGCTCGCGGGGACGCGGCCGTGAGCAGCACGAGGTCTGATCGCGGAACCGCGGCTCTGGCCGGCACGTGGGGGACCAGGCGCCCCTTCCCCCCACGGCGGGGTGGCATGGAAGGGACCGGGGCGGGGCTTGGAGTTTGACCCCAATAGTGGGGTCGGAGGCGGGGCCGGAAGCGGGCGGGACCGGATGGAGGCGGGGGAGGAGCAGGCAGGGTGAGCGTAGTGGGAAACGGCGAGCAGCCGGTTCCCCAAGGTTCCGACCCGATGGATGCGGCCGAAAGGCGGCCGAGGACGGGAAGGGAGGAGCTGCAGTGGGTGGAGCGTCCAGTCTGCGGGACCCAATGAGCAGGCGAGTTCCAGACTGAGGGGCGGGTCCAGACCGATGGGCGGGGGCGGTGGAGGCGTAGCCCCACATCAGCGGTTCTCAACCTGTGGGTCGCGACGCCTTTGGGGGTCAAACGACCCTTTCACAGGGGTCGCCTAAGACCATCGGAAAACACAGATATAATTACGTATTGTTTTTGTGATTCATCACTTTGCTTTAATGATGTTCAATGTGTAACCATGAAAATACATCCTGCATATCAGACATTTACATGACGATTCATAACAGTAGCAACATCACAGTGATGAAGTAGCAGGGAAGGTAATTTTATGGCTGGGGGTCCCCACAACATGGGGAGCTGTATGAAAGGGTCGCGGTATTAGGAAGGTTGAGAACCACTGCCCCAGAGGCGGGGAGGGTGGAGGGGACACTCCCGACCATGCTCGTTCAGGGGCAGGTCCGGGGTTGGGGCGAGGGCAGCCGTGCTCCCGCAGGGAGGATGGCCTGGCCGCTCCTGGCTTCGGATCCAGGCCCCTCCTGGCCTCTGGGCAGCGGGCAGGGGGCAGGTGGTGGTGGGCTCAGTCCCAGGGGCAGGCCGGGCTCTCCAGGACCCTCCCCAGGAGGAAACACAGCGTTGTCACATACATGTGCTTTATTGAACGCCATTGTGCACATGTGCGTGGAGCAGCTGGGAAAGGGGGAGGGCCTCAGTCTTGGGGCAGGTGATAGGAACCCACGTAGCCGCGATTCAGGGCAGAGGCGTAAAATACGACGACCGCGATGATGACCGCAAATATGACAAGGAGGCCCAAGACCAGGGCCACGGAGTTCAGGCACTTGGCGGTGGACGCATGGCTCTGGGCCCCAATCACGTCTCCCACCATCTTCCGGTCCCTAGACTGGGGGAGAAGAGATGGTGAGGGGTGTGGACGGGCCCTGGGGACAGCCGGGTGCTGTGTCTCAGGCCGGGCTCTGGCTGCTCCCTGCCCAGACCAGCCTCCACCTGCCCTCAGCCAAGTCAGGGACCCCCTCCCTGTTCCCTGGAGCCTGAGCAGGACAGGCCAGGGGGGCCTCCCTCACAGCCCCTCAGCCTCTCCAGGGCCTCAGGGCTCCTCTCCCCCTGCCCTGGCCATTTGCTGGCCTTTCCCCCTCCAGGGCTCAGGGTTTCCTGAGAACTTTTGTTTTCTAGCCAGAGCCCTGAAGCCACATGGTGAGTCAGAGGAGAGTAATTTCTGGTTAATCAACAGGATCTTCCTTGGAGTCCAGGGGACAAAGGCTGACCCTGCCGACCCCAGGCAGCCTCAGCGTGACCTGCACACACACACACACACACACACACACACACGTGTGCTCCACAATCTCATGGATCATCTGCGCAGCACACCTGTGGGGGCGCCCACATGCCCTCCAGGAAGCCCCCCTGCCTCCTCCCCCCCTCCCGCGCACCCACCTTCACGGAGTAGGCGAAGGCCAGGAAGCCCAGGCAGCAGGGGTTGAAGAAGAGGGTGTTGAACAGGGACCAGACGATGTGGTCGGGCACCACGGTGTCAGTCTGGATGTTGATCACCGTCCTCCCCGCTGCCATCGAGCTCTGGGGACCCCCCAGCACGGACACCTCATGTTCCTCCCTGAGCACCTCATAGGATGGGGACACTCCGGCGCGGGGGATTGGGAAGACGAAGCTTCGCTGGGAGTTGGGGTTCATGGTGCCGGGGCGGAGCAGATGGCGTGCGGATGCCGATCCCTGGATAACAGACCCTCAGTGGTGCTTCGTTTTTCTGGTGGTTTCGTTTCCCCGAAGTTGAGTTGAGTTTGGCGGTGTTCCTGGAGGGCGTCCCTGCTCAGGGAGTGTCAGGTTGCACTGGAGCCCAGCAGAGAGAGGCCGAGGCCTGGGGGGGCGGGGCGGGGAGGTGGGGGGGCTTCCTGTCCGGGTCACTCCAGCCAGGCCTGTCAGCTGCCCCAGTTCCTCATTTAGGGTGTGATGGGCCCGGGGTGTGTCTCTCGTGTCTGGAGTCCACCCCTGAGGGGGGGCAGCATTTGTCCCTGCACAGTATGCTTCTGTGACGTCAGGGGTGTTTTAGGCAAATTGGTTTTATAAATCGGAGAAGCTCTGAAAATGAAGTTGGATCCCCTCTGCAGGACTCATGCTCACGTTCAGGGAGTCTGTGCTGTCGGAAGAGGGGCTGGCCTCATCCCTGGCAGCTCCCGTTATAACCTGGTGATTGTTGAACAGGAAAGGAGGCAAGGGAAGGCCAGGTGTACGGCTGCCCAGCAGAGGTCAGAGTGACCTGGGCGGGTGCCCGCCTACCTGCCAGTCAGACCTGGGAACAAATCAGAGGCCAGGACCGGTGGGCCCACTGCAAGCTGAGGAAACATGACTATTTAAAACTTCTGAACAAAGGAAGTTCCCTCCCCTCTCTGCTGTGGGTGCAGGGAGCCAGGCCCTGCGACTCCCCTGGCAGGATGTGCTCCCGCGGTCCTGGGGCCTGGCCACAGGGACTGATGCTTTAAGCAGCTCAGATCCCGACCTTCACCCGCTGCCCAGGGACGGGAAGCTCCGGACACCGGCCTCCCTCGGGCCTCCCTGATGGCACCACTGCACCTCTTCCAGGACCGGCCTCAGGGCCAGGAGACGTTGGAACCCGAAAAATGTAACCACACACCACACCTAAAGCTCCTTCCAGCGCCCGTTCTCCGCGCGGGTCTTAGAACAGTCATGTTCCGAAGACATCGCCAGCACCGCCCTCCCAGGGGGACACAGAGTTTGATTCTCCGGTGACACGATCAACGCAGAGGAGATGTACAGAAGTCTGCATGACACACCCCGCTGACCAGGCTTTCCCTACGCACCCCCTTAACGGCCCTCACACGCACGCGCGCACGCGCACACCTGTTCCCTGCAGCTGGGGGTGAGGGTTAAGACGGCGGCTTGGACCTTTCCTGGGCTACTCTGTTTTATGGGGTCTCATGTATGCAGGGGGTTCACAAGTCACTAAACTACTGCTTTTCTAGGGTTCATCGGGGTGTATGTGTGGTGTGTTTCCTTTCATCCTCACCTGAGGACGTGTGTTTTTTATTGATTTTAGGAAGACAGGAAGGGAGGGAGAGAGAAACTTGGATCCGTGCCCTCCCAGACATGACCGGACCTGGGATGGAACTGTCAACCTAGGTACGTGCCCTGAGTGGAGATAGATCCTCCCTTCCCCCAACCGGTGGGCGGAGTATGCCTCAACCTGCAGCCCGGAAATACCTGAGTGACTAACCATGTACCTTATATGGACTAGACATTGGACCACCAATCCACACCTGCCAAATACCCTAAGCCAGTGATGGCGAACCTTTTGAACGCGGCGTGTCAGCATTTTGAAAAACCCTAACTTAACTCTGGTGCCGTGTCACATATAGAAATATTTTGATATTTGCAACCATAGTAAAACAAAGACTTACATATTTTTTTAAATTTTTTTATTGTTTTCTTTCAGAGAGGAAGGGAGAGGGATAGAGAGTCAGAAACTGCTGGAGTCCATTCATTGTCTTCACTAGCTGAGTTTAGACAGAGACCCCCCCAAAAGCTAGTAGCCCTTGAAAGTCCTAGTCAAGGTCAGGGCTGTGCACCACCCAGTTAATCTAGGAACCACCCAGTTAATTTAGGTAATAATAGTTGAAGCATCCCCACCTTAGTTCACTTAATTCCTTAGATACTTATGTAGATCCTTGTTGATTATTGTTAATCAGATACGCCCTGAAATCTATTGATGAGCTAATCAGATACGTTGTCTATTCCTGGAAATTGTCTGCTGATCTGTGTGTCATTGAAACCTCCTTACCCTAAGGGCTACTCCAGATCAATAAAAGATTGGAGCGGCCTGAGCATCTGGGGAAGTCCTTTGGGACTTGCCACCTGATCCCCCAATATTGCAAATTTTTTTTTTAATATATTTTATTGATTTTTTACAGAGAGGAAGGGAGAGGGATAGAGAGTTAGAAACATCGATGAGAGAGAAACATCGATCAGCTGCCTCCCGCACACTCCCCACTGGGGATGTGCCCGCAACCAAGGTACATGCCCTTGACCAGAATCGAAACTGGGACCCTTGAGTCCGCAGGCCGACGCTCCATCCACTGAGCCAAACCGGTCAGGGCAAATATTGCAAAATTATCTCATGTCTTTTTCTCTCATTTGTTGTGCGGCTCCTCTTTCAGATACCAAACCCTACTCCACGCAGAACGTGGAGGGAGTCTTACTCGACAAGAAACATCAATGATAGAGAAACACTGATCAGCTGCCTCCTGCACACTCCCCACTGGGGACGTGCCCACAACCAAGGTACATGCCCTTGACTGGAATCGAACCTGGGACCCTTGAGTCTGCAGCCTGACGCTCTATCCACTGAGCCAAACCAATCAGGGCGAGACTTATATTTTTGATATTTATTTTATAGATTTAAATGCCATTTAACAAAGAACAATCAACCAAAAAAATGAGTTTGCGTGTCACCTCTGACACGGGTGTCATAGGTTCGCCATCACTGCCCTAAGCCCTTGTTCCTATGTGGACCATACAGTAAGCCACCAATCAGCACGCGCCCAGTACCCTGAGCCCTCATCCCTTCCCGTTCTGCCCCTCAGGAGGCGTGCCCGCCCTGCAGGTGCTGCCGCCCTCCCCTGGCGAGACAGCCCGGCGGACTCTTTCCCCTAATAAAGCCTTAACCCTGGTTTTCGGCTCCTGCCCGGTCTCACACGTGGGAATCGGACCAGGGACATTCCAGTGCAGGGTTCGAACCTCAACCAGCCGGGTCACACTGGCCAGGCCGGACTAGAGCTCTTGATGGCAGATGCAGCGCCCAGAGCACAGATGGGAAATGTGGGGAAGGACGCTTTCCTCCCAGGAGAACGGAAAGCAAAGTGAGAGCCGCCGTGAAGAGGGAAAAAACCAAAACTACACACAGGTCGGCTGTGGCCACAGGAAAGCCAAGTCCTTCAGAGGCCACTCACCAGACCTGCACACAGTGCAGCTCCGTGGGGGTCGCTGCCTCTGAGAGCCGCCCTGGGGTGCAGCAGCACAGGCGCACCCACCACACCTGGCAGGTCCTGCCGGTCGGGCTGGAGGTGTCTGCAGTCCACAGGGCCCGGGGGTTGCGGAGTGTGGCTTGGGGTTCCCATCTCTCCCAGCACAGCGCCCAGGTCGGTCTGCAGAGCATGGGCTGGGCCCTGAGAACCAGAAGGGAGTGTCCGCCTTCACCTGGGGGGAGAGAAGCAGGAGCCCCTGGGGGGAGAATGGGGGGCGGCCGTGAGCAGCTCAGAGGGAGGGGTGCGGGCCCAGCCCGTGAGCCTCAGCGGCTGAGGTTGACTGGACCCTGGGGCAGGTCCATTCCAGGTGGAGGTTCAGGCCCGGTTCCCGGTTCCATCTCCGGGAGGCCGGGCGCGGGAGGCACCGAACCGGTGATGCTCTCTCGTCACTGGTGTTCCTCTCCCTCCCTCTCCTTCCTCTCTGACATCAATAAAAACACATTTTTAAAATCAGCTGCGGTGCTTTGGCCCACGTGTTGGAGGGTCAGTAAAATCTTGCCAACGGAATCTTTTTTTTGGTTTCCTTTTTTTTAAGGTTTAAAGTGTTACAAATAGTGGTACCTACGTCTCCTTCTTTTCCAGTGGACCTTCCCCCAGGTCCCCTCCCCCGTCCATGCCCTCACCCGCATCCCAGAGTCTCGCGTCCATTGGTTATGCTTACAGGCATGCATACAAGTCCTTCCTTGATGTCTTACCTTCCCCCCGCACCCAACCCTCCCCAGACTTAAGACCCTTAGACACTAGGGCTTAGTGCATGCGACGCCCCCTGCGGGCCAAGGAGGGGAGGGCAGTGGGAGGTGCCATGGGCGCCTGAGCGGTGATGGGCTCCGGGTCCCGGGCAGGTCCGAGGGGCCCAGCCGGTACCGCTCCTCCAACAGAAGTGCAGCCGGAGCAGAGCGGCGCCTGCGCACCAGGAGGTCAGATATTCGGAAACGCAGCCCGGCGAGTGCGGGGCTCAGCCCGCGGCCCGGTCGCCGCAGGCAGGTGCTGCCGGAGGACTCGCACCCAGCACCGTCCTCACACTCCCTTCCGCGGCGGGACCCACGGAGCCAGGAGCTCCTGCGGGTGCGGGTGCGGGTGAGAGCCCTGGGCTCGTGGGGGAGGCAGAGGAGTCGCTGGAGGCGGGGGAGCCCCTGGGAAGGTGTCCTGGGCGGAGGGTGAGCGGAAGGACGACCTCGGAAGCCGGGTGCCATCTGCAGGAGGAGGCTTCCGGTGCGGGGCCGGGCAGGTCCGAGGGGCCCTGGGACAAGGTCCTCTGTGGTCGGTGCCCTAGGGCGGTGGGTGGGCATAAAGGCTCTAAAGAGGGGGCGCTGGGTGGGGGCGGGGGTGTGGCCGGCAGAGCTGTGCGGGCAGCGTGGTGGGTGCGGTGGGCGCAGCGCACCAGGTGGACAGGCGGGGTGCGGGCGGAAGGGCTGACCCGCAGGCAGGTGGGAGAACGCGGGGACGGAGTGGCGGTGGGCGGAGCAGGAGGGCGGTGGGCGTGGCCTCGTGAGGGCTCAGTGGGCGCGGCCGGGATTGGTGAAGCCCCGCCTCCAGGGCGTCATGCGTGTGGGCGGGCTAGGAGGTGGGCGGGGCGGAGGCGGGCTGAGCAGTTGAGGCGGGACTGGCGTTGCCCGAGAGGCTCTGGGAGGAGCCGGGAGACAGACCGGGAGGCGGGCGGGTGGAGGGGACCCTCCCGACCATGCCCGTCCCGGGAAAGGTCCGGGGCGGGGCGAGGGCCCAGAGCGGGACGGACGTGCTCCCGCAGGGAGGATGGCCTGGCCGCTCCTGGCTTCCGATCCAGGCCCCTCCTGGCCTCTGGGCAGCGGGCAGGGGGCAGGTGGTGGTGGGCTCAGTCCCAGGGGCAGGCCGGGCTCTCCAGGACCCTCCCCAGGAGGAAACACAGCGTTGTCACATACATGTGCTTTATTGGACGCCATTGTGCACATGTGCGTGGAGCAGCTGGGAAAGGGGGAGGGCCTCAGTCTTGGGGCAGGTGATAGGAACCCCCGTAGCCGCGATTCAGGGCAGAGGCGTAAAATACGACGACCGCGATGATGACCGCAAGTGTGACAAGGAGGCCCAAGACCAAAGCCCAGATGTTCAGGCACTTGGCGGTGGATGCATAGCTCTGGGCCCCCATCACGTCTCCCACCATCTTCCGGTCCCTAGACTGGGGGAGAAGGGATGGTGAGGGGTCTGGACGGGCCCCGGGGACAGCCGGGTGCTGTGACTCAGGCCGGGCTCTGGCTGCTCCCTGCCCAGACCAGCCTCCACCTGCCCTCAGCCAGGTCAGCGACCCCCTCCCTGTTCCCTGGAGCCTGAGCAGGACAGGCCGGGGGGCCTCCCTCTCAGCTTCTCAGCCTCTCCAGGGGCTCAGGGCTCCTCTCCCCCTGCCCTGGCCATTTGCTGGCCTCTCCCCCCACCAGGGCTCAGGGTTTTCAGAGAACTTTTGTTTTCTAGCCAGAGCCCTGAAGCCACATGGTGAGTCAGAGGAGAGTAATTTCTGGTTAATCAACAGGATATTCCTTGGAGTCCAGGGGACAAAGGCTGACCCTGCCGACCCCAGGCAGCCTCAGCGTGACCTGCACACGCACACACACACACACACACACACACACACACACGTGGGCTCAGGGTCACCTGGCAGCACACCTGTGGGGGCGCCCACAGGCCTTCCAGGAAGCCCCCCTGCATCCCCCCCACCCCACCTCCGTGCACCCACCTTCACGGAGTAGGCAAAGGCCACGAAGCCCAGGCAGCAGGGGTTGAAGAAGAGGGTGTTGAACAGGGACCAGACGATGTGGTCGGGCACCACGGTGTCAGTCTGGATGTTGATCACTGTCGTCCTCGCTGCCATCGAGCTCTGGGGACCCCCCAGCACGGACACCTCGTGTTCCTCCTTCAGCACCTCATAGGATGGGGTCACTCCGGCGCGGGCGCCGGAGAAGAAGGGCTGGGAGCTGGAGTTCATGGTGTCGGAGCCGAGCAGATGGCGTGCGGATGCCGATCCCAGGATAACGGAGCCTCCGTGATACTTCCTTTCCTGGTGGTTTCGTTTTCCCAAGTTGAGTTTGGCTGTGTTCCTGGAGGGCGTCCCTGGGAAGGGAGTGTCAGGTTGCACAATAGTCCAGCAGAGAGAGGCGGAGGCCTGGGGAGGGCGGGGCGGGGAGGGGGGGGGGGGCTTCCTGTCCCTGTCACTCCAGTCAGGCCTGTCAGCTACCCCAGGTCCTTATTAGGGTGTGATGGGCCCGGGGTGTGTCTCACCCCCTGAAGGGGATGTTAAGGTAGAAACATTCAAACCTGTAAAGAATTTAATGAGCGTATTTGAGCCAAACTGGGGACCTATGATGCCGGGAAGCAGAACCGGAGAATGGGGAGTTCATACCTTGTTTTTATAAATTACCATCAGAAGGAAAATACTTAAGTGGGTAACATGAAATCCATTGGTGATAGATTAGGGAGGTGGCAGAAAGCAAAGGCGGGGTGTGGGGGAGAACCGCTGGGATAGGGTAAAAAGTAAAATGATGGACATGTGCTTCTTTTGCACAGAGGGCTGCAGGATAGATAACAGAGTTAGCAGTTGACCATTAACTTGATAACTAACAATGAGGGAATGTCCTGGTGCCATTTTTTGTGCCCTGAGGGGTCCGGGCTGGTGGGGGGCGGGGGGGGGGTGGGGGTGGGAGGGAAGTTACAAGTTACCCAGACATTTCACAGGAGTGTTAATTTAGATGCAAAAAGACAATGGGCTCAGTAAAGATCTAAGTTGATCTTTGTCAGGGAAAATGCTGGTCCAGGACATGACTACCCACCATAACCTGTTTGTAGTTAAATATTCAATTTTCAGACCATCCTTTGTGGTTATTTTATGTCTTTGAGTTTGCACAACCGCCATGCAGGCCTTCCCTGAGCTGGTGAGGTGAGGGTGTGGCCCCTTTCCCCAGAGGGAGCAGCATTTGTCCCTGCACAGCATGCTTCTGTGACGTCAGGGGTGTTTTAGGCGAATTGGGTTTTTTTGTTTTGTTTTTTAAATATATTTTACTGGTTTTTTACAGAGAGGAAGGGAGAGGGATAGAGAGCTAGAAACATCGATGAGAAACATCGATCAGCTGCCTCCTGCACACCACCTACTGGGGATGTGCCTGCTACCAAGGTACATGCCCTTGACCGGAATCAACCTGGGACCCTTTAGTCCGCAGGCTGGTGCTCTATCCACGGAGCCAAACCGGTTAGGGCGAATTGGTTTTATTAATCAGAGAAGCTCTGAAAATGAAGTTGGATCCCCTTTGCAGGACTCACGCACACGTTCAGGGAGTCTGTGCTGTCGGAAGAGGGGCTGGCCTTATCCCTGGCAGCTCCTATTGGTGAGGAAAAGAAGATATTTCTTGGGGCGTGGGGGGCCAGCAGCCTGACCCTGTACCTAGTTAATAAGTATCCCTAATGCACATTCCTGTTAGCCTAGAGCCATGGTCGGCAAACCGCGGCTCGCGAGCCACACGCGGCTCTTTGCCCCTTGAGTGTGGCTCTTCCACAAAATACCACGTGTGGACACGCACATACAGGGCGAGTGGCCCATGCGCAGAAGTCTGTATTTTGTGGAAGAGCCACACTCAAGGGGCAAAGAGCCCCATGTGGCTCGCAAGCCGCGGTTTGCCGACCACGGGCCTAGAGTCTACTCATTGCCCCTTCCTTAATTATCTGGTCTTCCAAGACCTATTTACCTAAATACTCCCATTTTACAGAGGCCATGAGCCATGAGCGATACACATCCCCGGGAGGGGGTTCTCAGTCCTGGCCCCATCCCGGCCTTTAGATGTGGATCAGGGCCCCCATCCCAACACACGGGCTGTCTGCAAAGCCCGGGGAAGGTCTGGGAGTCTGACCCTTATTTGGGGGACAAAGAAACCAACGGGCATGAAGAGAAAGCTTTGTCCATAGTGGCTTGCTGAGGGTTGGAAACGCTCCCCTGAGTCACGGTGCTAGTGATAGATCCTAGTACATCGGGAAATAAACGGCATTTTCCTGTATCGCCGGGGACTCCTGTGTGTTTTTCGGGCACCTGGTAAATCCTGTAACGCGATCCACGCAGAACAGGCAGAGGCAGGTCTGCATAAGTGCCTACCCTGTGTGCTCCCCTGGCCCCCCCTTACTGGCCTCTGACACCCCCTGGTTTGAGTCCCGCTGGAGGTGATGTTTGCGGTGGCATCGTGGGCCTTCCTCGGGCGGCTCCGTTTTCTGGGGGTCTCTCTCTGGTACACAGGGGGCACTGAAGTGATGAATCTCTTGGTTTCCTACTGTTAATCTGGTTTGGGGTTTGTTTGTGTTATTACTTACCCAAGGACATTTTAGAATTGATTGTAGAGAGAGATGAAGGGAGGGAGGGAGAGAGAACCATTGATGCGAGACAGGAGCGTCCATCGGTGGCCTCCTGTGCAAGCCCTGACCAGGGTGGAGCCTGAAACCTAGGCATGTGCCCTGACTAGGTCCCCAACCTGCAACCTTTTGGTGCATGGCCGGATGCCCCAACCCACTGAGCGACACAGTGCAGTGCTGCTGTGGTTCTGTGGTTCTTTCGGGGTGTCTCAGCCAGGGACCTCGCAACGCTGCCATGCCCAACTGTGTGTGCCCGGCGCTTCCAAAGGTCAAAACTCAACGGGTCAACGTTTGGAGAAAGGAAAAGCTGACTGAGCGAGAAGGCGCCAACCAAGATGCTGGGCATCCCATCGGTTCCTCCACTCGGTCGTGTTCACTGGACTAGGTTCCGGGTGTTCAAGGGCTTGGGGGACGGTCATGGGAAGCCTGGAGGTCACCTGCTCATCCGGGGACCTTGGAGCTCGGACCTTTCTGATAAGGGGCGTCAGCGTCAGGGGCCCCCAGGCAGCAGGCCCTCTGGTTCTGAAAGGTCCGGTCCAAGGCCATGCTGCCTGGGTTCTCTGCTTCCGAGTGTGCACACGCACCAATTGGGGTTCTGCGTGCAGCTGGAGGCCAACATTCTCACCTCTGCACTCGCTTGGGCGTGAGGTCTTGGTCTGAGGGCTCTGGAAAGCTGTTCAGCATCTCGTTAAGTTGGGTAGCACCATTTTTGTTGGGGCCCAGCCCCAGCAGGTCCAGCAGTTCCGAAAGGTGTGGACGGAGTCGGCGAAGAAGGAAGGACAGGGAGGCAGCGTTCAGTTGATCAGCATAGCGAGGTTCTTTTTATTGTCCTGTTACATCTGTATTTATACCATTTGATCCTATAAGCATGCCTCTATAATCACATCATGGTATGGTTTGGGTAACGTTCTACAGTTCCTTGTTTCTTATCTGACCTTTGCCAAAAATCCTGTCTCTATCTCGTTCTGTTGATTTTAATCTTGTCTAGGTTAATCTCTGTGTTCCATCACAAGGGCTCTTCCAGGGCCACTGCTCTACTGATAGGCTACAAGGAAGTGACTGAAGGAGATTATCCTCCCCAGTAAAGGTTATGTCCTCCCAGCCCCTGCTTGCCTTCCCTGGGACTGCCCTGTGTCGGTGGGTCTCCAGGGGGATAGGCTTTGATGCTTTCCCTGGTGGACAGACCCCTGGGGATGTGGGCCCAACACGTCCCAAATTTATTGCCAACAGTCTTGGTCCAAGTTCTTCATAAGTAGTACATGGTATTTCTGTAACACTAGGGGGATTTACTGATTCATTCTCTTCCTTAGTCCTGTTAATCCCTAACCTGGGGAACAACCTTTCTTGGGGAGATGGTCCTGTTTAAAACACATAGTGCTAAGAGGGGGAGCACACATATGCCATATACACCAGATCCCTTGAAACATAAGCTGTGCAGATGTTTCTTCCCTGCAGCGACTGCGTCAAGCAGCAAGGGTGGACCGGCTTCCGGCAAATTCTCCCATTTTTATTTTTTAAATGACATCACGTGTAAATCAGCGGCCACCTCTCAGACTGGGTTGTTTAAGACTCGGAAGACCTGTTTGTGACTTTGCCAACAGGTCAGTCCGAGGCTTAACCCTATATCGGCTTCCCACACATTTTGAGCTGGATCTGCGGTCACAGAAGCGTAGAGAGAAAATTATTTTCTTACCGCGACCACCCTTGCCCTAGCTCAGGCCGAGCCTGTGCCCTCTCACTGTCCAGGCAGGGCCCCTGCCAGTGGTCACACAGACCCCACACTCCGGCCCCAGGAAGAACCTCTGCTCCCCACCCCCCTTCCCCAGGCCACACCGCGGCTGAGTGGCCACAAACAGAAGTCTGGGTGTTCCCACACCAACACCCACTTACTTGAGGAGAAGAAAGGGCTGCAATCTGGCACTCGGGGGTGGGGGGTCGGGGGTGGGGGGGCAGAGGGAAGGCCCTGCGCTAGGAGCACAGGGAGAAGCAGCACTTTCTCTCCCAGGGGAGGAGGAAGTTCTGAGGAGGGACTGTCAACCACAGAGCCCTGCGGTGACCCGTCCTGACCCCTGTCCCCAGAGGGTGGGACAGCGCCACCCCCAGGCCCTCCTGCCTGCTGTTGGCATGAAGGTCTGCTAGCAGTCTGGACATTTCACCCAGCTGGTGTGGCTCGGTGGTTAGGTGTCAACCTATCAACCAAGAAGTCCGGGTGTGATTCCTGGTCAGGGCACATGCCCAGGTTGCAAGCTCGATCCCCAGTAGGGGGCATGCAGGAGGCTCCCCCATCACTGATGCTTCCATCCCTCTCTCCCTCTCTCTCTCTGAAAGCAATATAAAGAAATTAAAACTGGACATTTCATCTTTTGATCAACTACGTTCTCTGGAAGCATCTGCAATCAACAATCAGACCTTCTGATTTCTGTGGCCTTTGATCCTCGCTGCCGGTGAGGACCTCTCTGGCGCCGTGTCGCCGTGGAGGGAAGGCACAAGGACCGGACGTGTCCCTGTCGGGGTCTCCGCAGCCACAGATGGGGAGCTCAGCCACCAGAGGGGCACACGGCACCCTGGCGTGGGGCTCGTTGGCCGAGTGTTGTCCCACGCACCGTAGGGCAGCGGTATAATTCGTGGTCAGGGCCCAGGCCCAGGTTTGGGGCTCGCTTCCCAGTAACGGGCATGATTCTCTCTGCCGCTCTTCCTCTCCCTTCCTCTCTCTCCAAAAATCTATTTTAAAATAATTTTAAAGAGGAATACACAGAAAAGTTAGTTCCTATGATGACTCTGAGCCAGGAGCCCAAACCTGTAGGCTGTGAAATAGGACTTGCTGCCTTGACAAGATCAAAGCACCTTTCTTTTTTTGCTTATTCCTCAGCCCAGGGTATTTTCTCGACGGATTTCAGAGAGCAGAAAGCAGGAAGGGAGGGGAGTGAGAAGACACATTGACTGGTTGCCTCCCACAGGTGCCCCAACGCAGGCTGGGTATCAAACTTGCACCCCAGGTACGTGCCCTTGACCAGGCATCGACCCCAATTCCCTCCTTGGTCAGGCCAATGCTCTAACCACATGGCCACACCGGCCAAGGCCCAAAGCTCATTTAAAAAAAAGAAAATGTTTTTCTTCCTTTCAGAGACAGAAAGGGAGAGGGAGTGAGTGAGAGAAACATCCATGTGAGAGGGAAACATCTATTAGTTTCCATGTGCCCTGATGGGAAGCGAACCCGCAACCTAGGAATGCGTGCAACAGTGCCCTCCAGCTGAGCACACTGGCCAGGGGAGCCAGAGTTCTTGTGGTTTTTTTAAAATATATTTTATTGATTTTTTACAGAGAGGAAGAGAGAGGGATAGAGAGCTAGAAACATCGATGAGAGAGAAACATTGATCAGCTGCCCCCCGCATGCCCCCCACTGAGGATGTGCCCACAGCCAAGGCACATGCCCCTGACCAGAATCGAACCTGGGACCCTTGAGTCCACAGGCCGATGCTTCATCCACTGAGCCAAACCGGTCAGGGGGAGCTCTTGTTTTTGTAAAATATTTTATTGATTTCAGAGGAAGAGAGAGAGAAACATCAACGATCAGAGAGAATCAGAGAATCATGGATCAGCTGCCTCCTGCATGACCCCTAACGAGGATTGAGTCCACCACCCGGGCATGTGCGCTTGACCTTAATCCAACGTGGGACCCTTCAGTCCTCAGGTCCCCGCTCTATCCACTGAGCCAAACCGGCTGAGGCCAGCCCAAAGCTCTTGATGGCAGATCCAGCAACCAGAGAACAGATTGGGAAATGTGGGGAAGAGCGTTTTCCCGCAAGAAGGAGGAGGACTGAAGTGAGAGGCACCGTGAGGAAAGGCTGGGCAGGCCCCTCTGCTACGCGGACAACAGCCCTCTGGGGAGACCCCTCCTCCCCTGCGCACAGTGCAGATTCCGGCTCCACCCGTGCAGCTCCGTGGGGGTCCTTGCCACTGAGAGCCGCCCTGGGGTGCAGCAGCACAGGCGCACCCACCACACCTGGCAGGGCCTGCAGGTCGGGCTGGAGGTGTCTGCAGTCCACAGGGCACGGCGGGTTGCGGAGTGTGGCTTGGGGTTCCCACCCCTCCCAGCACAGAGCATGGGCTGGCCCTGAGAACCAGAAGGGAGTGTCCGCCTTCACCTGGGGGGAGAGAAGCAGGAGCCCCTGGGGGGGGGGGGGCGGCCCGTGAGCAGCTCAGAGGGAGGGGTGCGGGCCCAGCCCGTGAGCCTCAGCGGCTGAGGTTGACTGGACCCTGGGGCAGGTCCATTCCAGGTGGAGGTTCAGGCCCGGTTCCCGGTTCCATCTCCGGGAGGCCGGGCGCGGGAGGCACCGAACCAGTGATGCTCTCTCCTCACTGGTGTTCCTCTCCCTCCCTCTCCTTCCTCTCTGACATCAGTAAAAACACATTTTTAAAATCAGCTGCGGTGCTTTGGCCCACGTGTTGGAGGGTCAGTAAAATCTCGCCAATGGACCCTAAAGGAGACCCTTCGTGCATGCGACGCCCCCTGCGGGCCAAGGAGGGGAGGGCAGTGGGAGGTGCCATGGGCGCCTGAGCGGTGATGGGCTCCCGGTCCCGGGCAGGTCCGAGGGGCCCAGCCGGTACCGCTCCTCCAACAGAAGTGCAGCCGGAACAGAGCGGCGCCTGCGCACTAGGAGATCAGAGATTCAGAAACGCAGCCCGGCAAGCGCGGGGCTCAGCCCACGGCCCGGTCGCCGCAGGCAGGTGCTGCCGGAGGACTCGCACCCAGCACGGTCCTCACACTCCCTTCCGCGGCGGGACCCTCCGGAGCCAGGAGCTCCTGCGGGTGCGGGTGCGGGTGCGGGTGCGGGTGCAGGTGCGGGTGAGAGCCCTGGGCTCCTGGGGGAGGCAGAGGAGGGCTTCCGGTGCGGGGCCGGGCAGGTCCCAGGGGCCCTGGGACAAGGTCCTCTGTGGTCGGTGCCCTAGGGCGGTGGGTGGGCATAAAGGCTCTAAAGAGGGGGCGCTGGGTGGGGGCGGGGGTGTGGCCGGCAGAGCTGTGCGGGCAGCGTGGTGGGTGCGGTGGGCGGAGCAGGAGGGCGGTGGGCGTGGCCTCATAAGGACGAGGCCTCGTGGGCAGGGCCGGGAGAGGTGAAGCACCGCCTCTAGGGCCGTCTTGCGTGTGGGCGGGGCTTGGACGTGGGAGGGGCGCTACTTGAGGGTGGGAGGGGCGGGGCCGGGTGGTGGGGGCGGGGCGGGAGTTGGAGGCGGGGTTAGGAGGAGGGAGGGGCGGGGCGGGAGATGGAGGCGGGGTTAGGAGGAGGGAGGAGCGGAGGCGGGCTGAGCAGTTGAGGTGTAACTGCCTTTGCCAGGGAGACTCTGGGAAGAGTCTGCAGAAAGACTGGGAGGCGGGGCGGCTGGAGGGGACACTCCTGACCATGCCGGTCCACGGGCAGGTCCAGGGTTGGGGCGAGGGCAGATGTGCTCCCGCAGGGAGGATGGCCTGGCCGTTCCTGGCTTCGGATCCAGGCCCCTCCTGACCTCTGGGCAGCGGGCAGGGGGCAGGTGGTGGTGGGCTCAGTCCCAGGGGCAGGCAGGGCTCTCACAGGACCCTCCCCAGGTGACAACACGGCGTTGTCACATATGTGGGCGACAGGGACCACATGCTGACCGGACAGGCTCATGGGAGACCTACATGGCAGTCTTGCAACCTCAGAGACCTAAAGTAGCTACAAAGGATGGTCTGAAATTAAACTTTAAAGCAGTGATGGTGGGCAGTTATGTCCTCGGCCAGGATCTGCACTGACAAGGCCAGCCTTTACCTTAACTGAGCCTGTCTGTCTTTTTGCATCTATGGTTACATACCCTAGAAATGTCTGGGTAACTTGTACCTTCCCTTCTTCCACAGCCCCTGGGGCACAGCCTAATGTGCTGGGTGCCAGGACAGAGACCACCAATTCCGTCATCATCCTGTTAATTGATCCTGCACCCACCTAAGCATGTATATCATTTTACTTTTTATCCAATCCCAGGGGTTTCCCTGCTTTGCTTTATCCCTCCTCCTTAATCTATCGCCAATGAATTTCATGGAACCCAATACATCCCTCCTTTGATCTCAAGGCATACATACAAATGTGACCCCGCCATTCCCCGGAGCATTTCCTCAATTTGTTGAGGTTCTGCTTCCTGGCCTATGTCGCCAGTTTGGCTCCAATAAACTCACAAAAATTCTTTACAGGTTTCAATGGATTTTGAAGGTAACACATACATGTGCTTTATTGAACTCCATTGTACACACATGTGCTTACAGCAGCCGGGAAAGGGGGGAGGGCCTCAGTCTTGGGGCAGGTGATAGGAATCCCTGTAGCCACGAAGCACTCCAGAGGTGAAAATCACGACCGTGATGATGATCCCAAGTATGACAAGGAGGCCCAAGACCACGGCCCAGATGTTCAGGCACTTGGCGGTGGACGCATAGCTCTGGGCCCCAATCACGTCTCCCACCATCTTCCGGTCCCTAGACTGGGGGAGAAGGGATGGTGAGGGGTCTGGACGGGCCCTGGGGACAGCCGGGTGCTGTGACTCAGGCTGGGCTCTGGCTGCTCCCTGCCCAGACCAGCCTCCACCTGCCCTCAGCCAGGTCAGCGACCCCCTCCCTGTTCCCTGGAGCCTGAGCAGGACAGGCCAGGGGGGCCTCCCTCACAGCCCCTCCGGACTTCAGGGCTCCTCTCCCCCTGCCCTGGCCATTTGCTGGCTTCTCAGCCCACCAGGGCTCAGGGTTTTCAGAGAACTTTTGTTTTCTAGCCAGAGCCCTGAAGCCACATGGTGAGTCAGAGGAGAGTAATTTCTGGTTAATCAACAGGATCTTCCTTGGAGTCCAGGGGACAAAGGCTGACCCTGCCGACCCCAGGCAGCCTCAGCGTGACCTGCACACACACACTCACACACACACACACACACACACACACACACACACACACCTGGCCTCCTCAATCCCCAGGGTCATCTGGGGAGCACACTGTGGGGGCCCACACGCCTTCCATGTATCCCCCCCCCGCCCCCGACCCACCTTCACGGAGAAGGCGAAGGCCACGAAGCCCAGGCAGCAGGGGTTGAAGAAGAGGGTGTTGAACAGGGACCAGACGATGTGGTCGGGCACCACAGTGTCAGTCTGGATGTTGATCACTGTCGTCCTTGTTTCCATCGAGTTCTGGGGACCCCCCAGCACGGACACCTCATGTTCTTCCTTGAGCACATCATTGGATGGGGTCACTCCAGCACTGGCGCCAGGGATGAAGGGCTGGAAGTTGGGGTTCATGGTGTCGGAGCGGAGCAGATGGTGTGAGGATGCCGATCCCAGGATAACGGAGCCTCATTGATGCTTCCTTTTTCTGGTAGTTTCGTTTTCCCCAAAGTTGAGTTTGGCTGCTTTGCTGTTGGGCGTCCCTGCGAAGGGAGTGTCAGGTTGCACTGGAGCCCATCATAGAGAGGCGGAGGCCTGGGGGAGAGGCGGGGTTGGGGGGTGGGGGGGGCTTCCTGTCCAGGTCACTCCAGTGAGGCCTGTCAGCTACCCCAGGTTCTCATTAGGGTGTGATGGGCCCGCGGTGTGTCTCACCCCCTGAAGGGGATGTTAAGGTAGGAACATTCAGACCTCAAAAGAAATTAGTGAGTTATTTGAGCGAAACTAGGGACCTATGATGCCTGGAAGTAGAAACTCAAGGAATTGAGATAATGCTCCAGAGAATGAGGAGTTCATACCTTGCTTTATAAATTACCACCAAAAGAAAAATACTTAAGTGGGTAACAAGAAATCCATTGGTGCAGCTCCGTGGGGGGTCGGTGCCTCTGAGAGTCGCCCCTGGGGTGCAGCAGCGCAGGCGCACCCACCGTGCCTCCAGGGCCTGCGCGTCGGGCTGGAGGTGTCTGCAGTCCACAGGGCCCGGGGGGCGGGTTTGGGGGGGGGGGCGGAGTGTGGCTTGGGGTTCCCATCCCTCCCAGCACAGCGCCGAGGTCCGTCTGCAGAGCATGGGCTGGGCCCTGAGAACCAGAAGGGAGTGTCCGCCTTCACCTGGGGGGAGAGAAGCAGGAGCCCCTGGGGAGGGGTGGGGGGCGGCCCGTGAGCAGCTCAGAGGGAGGGGTGCGGGCCCAGCCCGTGATCCTCAGCGGCTGAGGTTGACTGGACCCTGGGGCAGGTCCATTCCAGGTGGAGGTTCAGGCCCGGTTCCCGGTTCCATCTCCGGGAGGCCGGGCGCGGGAGGCCCCGAACCAGTGATGCTCTCTCGTCACTGGTGTTCCTCTCCCTCCCTCTCCTTCCTCTCTGACATCAATAAAAACACATTTTTAAAATCAGCTGCGGTGCTTTGGCCCACGTGTTGGAGGGTCAGTAAAATCTCGCCAATGGACCCTAAAGGAGACCCTTCGTGCATGCGACGCCCCCTGCGGGCCAAGGAGGGGGGGGGCAGTGGGAGGTGCCATGGGCGCCTGAGCGGTGATGGGCTCCGGGTCCCGGGCAGGTCCGAGGGGCCCAGCCGGTACCGCTTCTCCAACAGAAGTGCAGCCGGAGCAGAGCGGCGCCTGCGCACCAGGAGGTCAGAGATTCAGAAACGCAGCCCGGCGAGCGCGGGGCTCAGCCCGCGGCCCGGTCGCCGCAGGCAGGTGCTGCCGGAGGACTCGCACCCAGCACCGTCCTCACACTCCCTTCCGCGGCGGGACCCACGGAGCCAGGAGCTCCTGCGGGTGCGGGTGCGGGTGAGAGCCCTGGGCTCGTGGGGGAGGCAGAGGAGTCGCTGGAGGCGGGGGAGCCCCTGGGAAGGTGTCCTGGGCGGAGGGTGAGCGGAAGGACGACCTCGGAAGCCGGGTGCCATCTGCAGGAGGAGGCTTCTGGTGCGGGGCCGAAGCAGGAGGGCGGTGGGCGTGGCCTCGTGGGGACGGAGGGTTGAGTGGCAGGGGCCGGGAGAGGTGAAACACCGCCTCCAGGGCGTCATGCGTGTGGGCGGGGCTTGACGTGGGAGGAGCGCGGCTTGAGGGTGGGAGGGGCGGGGCGGGAGGTTGGGCGGGGCCAGGCGGTGGGCGGGGCGGAGGCGGGCTGAGCAGTTGAGGTGTAACTGCCTTTGCCACCAAGACTCTGGGAAGAGTCTGCAGAAAGACTGGGAGGCGGGGCGGCTGGAGGGGACACTCCTGACCATGCCGGTCCAGGGGCAGGTCCAGGGTTGGGGCGAGGGCAGATGTGCTCCCGCAGGGAGGATGGCCTGGCCGTTCCTGGCTTCGGATCCAGGCCCCTCCTGACCTCTGGGCAGCGGGCAGGGGGCAGGTGGTGGTGGGCTCAGTCCCAGGGGCAGGCAGGGCTCTCACAGGACCCTCCCCAGGTGACAACACGGCGTTGTCACATATGTGGGCGACAGGGACCACATGCTGACCGGACAGGCTCATGGGAGACCTACATGGCAGTCTTGCAACCTCAGAGACCTAAAGTAGCTACAAAGGATGGTCTGAAATTAAACTTTAAAGCAGTGATGGTGGGCAGTTATGTCCTCGGCCAGGATCTGCACTGACAAGGCCAGCCTTTACCTTAACTGAGCCTGTCTGTCTTTTTGCATCTATGGTTACATACCCTAGAAATGTCTGGGTAACTTGTAACTTCCCTTCTTCCACAGCCCCTGGGGCACAGCCTAATGTGCTGGGTGCCAGGACAGAGACCACCAATTCCGTCATCATCCTGTTAATTGATCCTGCACCTACCTAAGCATGTGTCCATCATCTTACTTTTTATCCAATCCCAGGGGTTTCCCTGCTTTGCTTTATGCCTCCTCCTTAATCTATCGCCAATGAATTTCATGGAACCCACCTACTTCCCTCCTTTAATCACAATGTATACATACAAATGTAACCCCGCCATTCTCCGGAGCATTTCCTCAATTTGTTGAGGTTCTCCTTCCCTGCCTATGTCGACAGTTTGGTTCCAATAAACTCACAAAAATCCTTTACAGGTTTCAATGGGTTTTTTGAAGAGAACACATACATGTGCTTTATTGAACTCCATTGTACACACATGTGCGTACAGCAGCCGGGAAAGGGGGGAGGGCCTCAGTCTTGGGGCAGGTGATAGGAATCCCTGTAGCCACGAAGCACTCCAGAGGTGATAATCACGACCGTGATGATGATCCCAAGTATGACAAGGAGGCCCAAGACCACGGCCCAGATGTTCAGGCACTTGGCGGTGGACGCATAGCTCTGGGCCCCAATCACGTCTCCCACCATCTTCCGGTCCCTAGACTGGGGGAGAAGGGATGGTGAGGGGTCTGGACGGGCCCTGGGGACAGCCGGGTGCTGTGACTCAGGCCGGGCTCTGGCTGCTCCCTGCCCAGACCAGCCTCCACCTGCCCTCAGCCAGGTCAGTGACCCCCTCCCTGTTCCCTGGAGCCTGAGCAGGACAGGCCAGGGGGGCCTCCCTCACAGCCCCTCCGGACTTCAGGGCTCCTCTCCCCCTGCCCTGGCCATTTGCTGGCCTCTCCCGCTCCAGGGCTCAGGGTTTTCTGAGAATGTTTGTTCTCTAGCCAGAGCCCTGAAGCCACATGGCCAGTCAGAGGAGAGTAATTTCTGGTTAATCAACAGGATCTTCCTTGGAGTCCAGGGGACAAAGGCTGACCCTGCTATTCCCAGGCAGCCTCAGCGTGAGCTGCACACACACACACACACCTGGCCTCCTCAATCCCCAGGGTCATCTGGGCAGCACACTGTGGGGGCCCACACGCCTTCCATGTATCCCCCCCCCGCCCCCGACCCACCTTCACGGAGAAGGCGAAGGCCACGAAGCCCAGGCAGCAGGGGTTGAAGAAGAGGGTGTTGAACAGGGACCAGACGATGTGGTCGGGCACCACGGTGTCAGCCTGGATGTTGACCACTGTCGTCCTTGTTTCCATCGAGCTCTGGAGACCCCCCAGCAAGGACACCTCGTGTTCCTCCTTCAGCACCTCATTGGATGGCGTCACTCCGGCGCGGGCGCCAGGCACGAAGGGCTGGAAGTTGGGGTTCATGGTGTCGGAGCGGAGCAGATGGTGTGAGGATGCCGATCCCAGGATAACGGAGCCTCCGTGATGCTTCCTTTTTCTGGTGGTTTCGTTTTCCCCAAAGTTGAGTTTGGCTGCTTTGCTGTTGGGCGTCCCTGCGAAGGGAGTGTCAGGTTGCGCAATAGTCCAGCAGAGAGAGGCCCAGGCCTGGGGTGGTGTGGCCTGGGGGAGGGGGGTGCCCTCCTGTCCTGTCACTCCAGCCAGGCGTTTCAGCTACCCCAGGCCCCCATTAGGGTGTGATGGGCCCGGGGTGTGTCTCACCCCCTGTAGGGGATGCTAAGGAAGAAACATTCAGACCTGTAAAGAATTTAGTGAGTGTATTTGAGCCAAACTGGGGACCTATGATGCCTGGAAGTAGAACCTCAAGGAATTGAGATAATGCTCCAGAGAATGGGGAGTTCATACCTTGTTTTTATAAATTACCATCAGAAGGAAAATACTTAAGTGGGTAACATGAAATTCATTGGTGCAGCTCTGTGGGGGTCGGTGCCTCTGAGAGCCGTCCCTGGGGTGCAGCAGCACAGGCGCACCCACCGCCTGGCAGGGCCTGCGGGTCCGGCTGGAGGTGTCTGCACTCAACAGGGCCCAGGGGGTGCGGGGTGTGGCTTGGGGTTCCCACCCCTCCCAGCGCAGCGTCGAGGTCTGTCTGCAGAGCATGGGCTGGGCCCCGAGAACCAGAAGGGAGTGTCCCGCCTTCACCTGGGGGGAGAGAAGCAGGAGCCCCTGGGGGGGGTGAGGGGGGTTGTCCCGTGAGCAGCTCAGAGGGAGGGGTGCGGGCCCAGCCCCTGAGCCTCAGCGGCTGAGATTGAACTGGACCCTGGAGCAGGTCCATTCCAGGTGGAGGCTCAGGCCCAGTTCCTGGTTCCATCTCCGGAGGCACCGAACCAGTGATGCTCTCTCGTCACTGGTGTTTCTCTCCCTCCCGCTCTGTAGCTGGACATGTGGAAAGAGAAGTTAACTAGAAGAGGACGTTCTGCCAGGAAAAGATGGGAGCCTGCAAGCGGGCCGCGTCAGAACAAAGTCTTGCAAACAAGACTTATTGTTCAGAGGCAGAGCTTTCCTTTGGGTGATAAATAGTCCATGAGGACAGGGAAAGTGCAAGGGAGGGTGCACTGCTGCAGGTGGAAAGAGTCTCTGTATAACAGAGGAAATTCACAGTTACATGTATAACTTAGCTCTGATGAGCTCACAAGCATGCCTGCTAATCGTTGTCACTTGCTGTACCCCATCGTTATTTGCTGTGCTCCCCGAATAAGAGCCATGAGGGCTTTGGGGGCTTTGCTACTTGCCTGACTAGCAATAGCCCTCTGCTTCTCTAACTTCATCCTGCCCGCCAGGCTGGCCTCAGCGTCTCCGTTCACAAAGAACATCAATACTCTCCTTCTTCTTTGACATCAATAAAAACAGATATTTTTAAAAAATATTTTATTGATTTTTTTTACAGAGAGGAAGGGAGAGGGATAGAGAGTTAGAAACATGGATGAGAGAGAAACATCGATCAGCTGCCTCCTGCACACCTCCTACTGGGGATGTGCCCACAAGGAAGGTACATGCCTTTGACCGGAATCGAACCTGGGACCCTTCAGTCCGCAGGCCGACGCTCCATCCACTGGGCCACACCGGCCAGGGCTCCATGGCTATTTGGCTTCCTTCTCGTGCCCTCTTGTGCCCCCCCCCTCACCCCCAGGCCGGCTCACACAGAACCTGCGGGGCCCGGGTGGCCGCACCGCCTTCCCCCCCAGCTCTGCCCCCCTTTGGCGGGTGGCGGGCGGCTCCCAGGACCCAGGCATCGGCCCCTCTTGTCTCTTCTCTGCGGTGGCTCCACCGTTTCCTGCGCTTGCTTTCTTCTTTTTCGGTTCCTCCTCCTGCAGGTGTGTGGGCGGGGCAGGGGCTGAGGCTTCCGGAGAGACCCTGGCCACCCGCGCCCCCTGCGCCTCCATCTTACACCCCAGCCGCCTCTGGGCTGCGGGATACCTTCCGGAATGGGTCTCCAGTGCTTTCGAGTCACCTGGTCCTCTGATGGGAGCTGCTGAGGGCCTGGCAGGAGTGGACGTGGCCTGGCTGGGGTGGGTTTGGAAAGTCTTCCTGGGTGCCCCTGCCTCCCCCGCACCGTCCGAGCGTGGTCAGCCCGCCCTTCTGCCCGGCGGGCACCGCTCTTCGGCTTCCATTCCCGCAAGTCCGGCTCCTCTGGTTCCCCGAGTGTTTCTTCCTCTCGGCGTCCTTCCCTTCTGTTCCAGGACACACTTCTCCGCTCCGGTTTGCAGTCCCCGTGACCTCCCCGTGACCCCCCAGGTGACCCCTGGCCGGCTGGGGGCTGATCTTGCCACACAGGCCTCTGCCCTCGTGGGTCCCCCTGCTGCTTCTAAGTCGGGTCTTCATTAGAGGGTGGAGGCGGCCCCTCCCGTCACCAAGTCCGTGCCAGGCACTGTGCTCCGTGCTGGACATGGACCAGTCCTTAACCCTCCCGCAACCTGGGCAGTGCGGGCACTCTCTGCATTTCAGAGCAGGAAATGGGCGCCGGCCGGCCGGCGTGGCTCCGTGGCTGAGCGGCGGCCTGTGACCCAGGAGATCACAGCTCAGTTCCCAGTCGGGGCACAAGCCTGGGTTTGGGGTGGGGGGGGGTGTGCAGGAGGCAGGCGATCAGTAATTCTCTCATCATTGATGTCTCTCTCTCCTCTTCTCTTCGCTTCCCTTCCCATCCCTTCCCTTCTCTCTCCCCCCCCCTTCCGCCCTGAAATCATAAAAATATTAAAAAATAATAGAAGACACAGCTGAAAAGCAGCAGAGCAGGGGTGGCCGCGGAGCCCGTCCTCTCAGCCACCGTCCACCCTGTGTCTGTCTTCCCAGGCGCCGGGCATTGTGTCTGAAGCGAACGGAGACGTGGGAAGAAATATGAGACGGACAGAGAGCCTCGGGCTCCCCACCAGGCTTCCCGCGACGTTGTCCCCACGGCACCGGGACCCAGACCAGGGCCTGACCTGGATGCAGGACCGTTATGTTAGGTCGGAGAGAGCCCAGGATCGGACACATGCAGACGTGTGACGAGATAATGGACGCTCCCTGGCATTTCTAACAGATCAGCGTGCCAGACACAGATACCGGCTTCTCCCTGAATCAACAGGACCCCCACACAGATACTGACTCCTTCCTGAATACCCTGCTGCCCCCCTGCAGCGGGAACTTCCTCAGCTGAATACCCCAGCTCATGTCCCCGCCCCTCACCCAGCCCCTCACCCAACCGCAGTATAAGAAAAGCGCCCCCTCCCTGTTGGTGTGAATCCACGTGCCCTGTCTTTGGGGTCCGTGGGGCTCCCGGGGACACAATAAACCTTTTCCTTTTCTTTCTTTTTCTGATTCACTCGACTCTTTATTTCTTACGCCGCCTCCTGAGCCACCTAACCTAACATTTGGTGCCTTGAAACCCAGGTGGCACGAGCACTCCATTTGGCCGTCCCTCCGTGGCTCGGGGTGCCCGCCTCTCCCTCCTCGTGGCCCAGGACCTATCAGGACCTCATCTCTTCAGTTTGGCAACTTTTCCCAGTTTGGCAGCATCAGCGGTGAGTCCCACCCTGCCCCTGTGCCCGTTCCTCGTGGCCGCCTGCCCGCCGGCATCTCTGTCTGTAAAACGCGGCCGCGTCAGAGATTGCCTATCCGGACCCTTCCAGGAAGGTTCCTCTGGACCTCAGAGAGGTAGCAGAGACGTCTGTACCCCGCCCTGGTCCCTCCGTCCGTCCGTAGCGGGGTTAGACCGCTGGGATGCCAGCCTTTCGCCCCGCTACAGGCCACGGACATCAAGCATGGGACATGCTCCAAATTCCAAAGTTGATCTGAGCACACCTCTAGGGTGCCGGCTCGCCCAATCTGGCTAAACGCTGGGCCTGTCCTGGACTTGTGTCCTAAATGCTTAACATAGCATGGCCTCAGTGTGAAAACGGGACTTTGACTTTGCCGTCCGCACCGATCTCAGGAATTTCTGCCAGCGAACCGGTCTGCGTCCCTGTCCCTCCCCTGAAATCTCCTTCTGCCTTCTCTCCTTGCCCTGGCCTCCCGCCTCCGCCCGGGCTGTCACCGCGCCACCCTTGGTGTGTGTGGTGTGTGTGTGGGGGTTGGGTTCATGTGCTGTGTGTGTGTGGTGGCAACGGCACCACTGTCATCCCCACGCCTCCCACCCCCCTCCACCGGAGACCACCCCGAACTCCCCCGACGAAAGCCTCCCGTTCTCCCGCCGGCTTATGCCCCTGCCCGTCCACACTCTCCCCTCTCCTTCCTCCCTGCTTGACCCTCCGCCAGCCAAGCCTTCTCTGTAGCTACTGACCCCGCCTCTCCTCTTCCTCCCGCCCTGCGGCAGCTGGAAACTCAAACCACCGGACCACAACCCCGCGCCCCGCACCCTGAGGCGCGCACTGCACCCTCGCCCTCGGGCGCGGACAGTCCGTCCGTCCGCCCGCCCGACCGCCCGCTCCGCCGCTGCCGCTAGAAGCTCAAGCCACCCGGCGACTCCCCCTCCCCCACCCCCTCTGCTTCCCCAGTCGGCACACACGAGTCCGCAGGCTCCACCTTCCTTCTGTCCCTCCTTCCTCTGCCCCGCCCCTGGGAGGTTGCGGCTTTTAAACTCAATTGAACAACAGCTGGTGTCTTTCTCCACCAACCCCACTGCGTTCATCAAAGAATTCTGGTACTTCGCCCACGCCCACCCAGGCCACCTCTCCTGCGCTCTCCCCGCCCCTTACAGCCCTGCCGTAGTAACCTGTACCCCACGCAGTGCCCTCTGTAAGGTCTAACCGCCCACCCTCCTCTGTGCGCCCCCCCGAATCTCCGCCCCCATGACTGCCAGCACTTTAGTTCACAGGTGGCCGGCCAGTTCCCTTTGCGAGAGGTTGCAGCTGGGCTCTCTTCAGACCCTCTTAACCGGAAGCTTCCTTCTCCCCTACCCCTGAGAGCCCAAATCCCGAGAACGTCTGCTCCAAAACAGCCTCTTCCATTTAGCCCTCAGACCCCAGTCCGAGATTTAGTGAACACAGCCTTCAAGGTTAATGCCCGGGAGGAGCAGGCACAGTCAGAATGGGAGGCCCACCTTCGACAGCAGGTAGACCTGCAAACACGCCTTGTTTGTGGCCCTGTGGTCAACGGCAGCCACCACGGCCCCAAGGGGGCTGTGAGCGGTGGGGGTGCAACGAAAGGAACGCACACCGCCTGGAGAATGCTTCAAATCGGAAATGAAGGCCACTGGGCAAAGCAGTGCCACCCACCCCCGGGCTCCAACCAAGCCCTGCCCAGCATGAGGTCAAAGCTGCCACTGGAAAAGTGACTGCCCCTGGAAAGGTGGCGGGCCCTCTGCGCCCCAGCGTGGAGGGGCCGCCCTTCCGGGTCATGACCCGCCGCTGGCCATGCTGGGACTGGCTGACGGAAGAAGCCCAGCCTCGACGACTCCAATCACCCTCACCGAGCCTCGGGTCACAATGAAGGTAGTGGGTCACCTTCCTGGTTGACACGGGGGCTGCCTTCTCTGTCCTGCCCTCCTCTTCGGGCCCCCTTTATCCGTCCAAGATCTCGGTCATGGGTATTGAGGGCAAACCCACCTGCCCACTGGCCACCGGACCCCTTCCCTGCTTCCTTGATGATAGCCCTATAACCCACGCGTTCTTAGCTATGCCTTCATGCCCCGTGCCCCTGTTAGGACGAGACGTCCTCACCATCCTAGCGGCCGCTCTGTGGCTCACTCAGAGCCCTTCAGCTCCCTGCTCCTCCCACTCCTGGCCCCCTCCCTTTACAGGGACCCCGTTCCTCCACTGCCATGCGTCCCCTTATGGGGCCCAGTGGTTCCAGACCAGACTCGCCTAGCTCAGTCTTCGCTGTGAACGCCTCATCTCCTCCACGACTGTCTCCTCCTCTGAACTGAAAACTGCTCTGACCCCAGCACCTTCTCGCCCCACCCTCCTCCACCCTTCCCAAAGGATTCGGAAAAATTCGGCAACTTTAGCATCCAAGCCGCTAGAGGCCTGGGAACAGGCTGTGCGACCTGCTCCCTCCCTCCCCCGCCTTTTCTCCAGCCTCATATCCAGGTCCCTGGCTTCCACTGCTCCATCCCTTTCTCTTTTCCCTTGGATAACAGCGCATTCTAACATTTCCTCCCACTTTCACTGCAATACCTACCTCTCTCAGGCTCACCGAGTGCCTCCCACCAGCCCCGAAGAAGATTCGACGACACCATCCAGGACCGGATGACCCATCATTCCTCACAGGCTCTTACCTGGCAAGGGACCCTCCAATTTTGCTCAGGTTTTTCATATTTTCAGGTGAAACGGACATGGAATGATGAGGGAGTCTCAATTCTACTGTCTGGAATGGGAAATCCTCTAGTGTCACTCTCTATTTACGAACCCTGGACCTACTCTTATGCCCACCCTCATCAGCACAACTTTCCTTCTACTCTCTAACATCAATCTCTTCTGTACATCCTGCTGGATTTGCCTGTCACTGGCTCGAACCCTCATCATAGCCACTGTTCCTTTCGTCTCTATCCCCTCTGGTCTCTCTGGTCTGGGAGGGAGAGGATGACAGTGACCATCAAGGCCCTGGAGAGCTGGGCAAGGGGGGACACACACACCTCCCTGCAGCCAAACTCTGCCCATCCACTGGGCAGGCGTCTTCTTCGCCACAGCCATCAGCCTGGGCCCGGGCCCAGGGCAGTCGGGCCCCCCGGCCCCCCGGGAGTTAGGGGGCACCAGCCTGAGCTGTGTCCTCTGAAGGGACCAGCGCAGCTTGTTCTGCCTCCCCTTCCCCTGTGCCCCCCAAGCCCCGCCTTGGTCCTGGGGAGCCCGGGCCTTTGCCTGAGGGTCTGAGAAGAGACCCCAGTTATGGCAGCGCGTGGGGACCTGGTGATGGTTAGGGCGCTGAAGGAGGCAGCTCGAGGCCAACGTGGTAAAGAATCATGAATGTACTCGGTCACCTGGGCACCAGGTGGCCCGAGACCCCACATGGCACCAGCCCCCGAGGACGGGGAGCTGAGGGTAAAGGGCTCCAGGCCTCTCTTTCAGGGGGAGCTGTCTGGTGGGGCGGATCCAGGGGGAGTTTTCTGGTCTCAGCAAGTGGAACGTGTTCTGAGCCACAGGGAACGTGGTTGTGAAACGACGGAAAGTCCAGCGCCCAGGGCAGGGATGTGGACCCACTATTTGCTCAGACCTGGTGCCGGGAACATGGCCTGCCCCCCAGGAGCCCTGGGTCCCTCCTGACTGCTGGGAACCGGCAGACCGCCCAGGCCGGCCCGTCTCGGCAGGTCCCCGGGTGAATCATGCTCCACCCCCCCCACCCACCCCCGTTTCCTGTCTCGTCCTGAACTTGAACTTAAGAATTTTAGTCCCATTTCCTTGAGACTCGGCTCCCGGTCAGGGAGGATTCTTTGATGTGGACAGTTTCCAATTCGTCAGTGGCGGCTGACGGACATGGTACATGAGTGTCTGGTGCAGAAGCCAGTGGCGAGACGAGCTCACCAGGTGCTCACACTGATGACCCTGGTGTCCATCTGACGGCGTCCGGAGGGGTCCGTGTCCTCAGCTGCACCCCCTGAGCGGGCCTGGCATTCCGGGGCCACTTGTCACTGCCAGTTCCTGCCTTTGAGCCCCCTCCCCCGCTTCAGCCCCGCCCCCCGCCCCCACCCCCTTTGCAGGAAGCCACTACAGACTGACTCCTTGGATACCTGGCAGCAATTTAAAAAGGACATGAGAGCCCTGGCCGGTTTGGCTCAGTGGATAGAGCATCGGCCTGGGGACTGAGGGGTCCCGGGTTCAATTCCGGTCAAGGGCATGTACCTGGGTTTCGGGCACATCCCCAGTGGGAGGTGTGCAGGAGGCAGCTGATCGATGTTTCTCTCTCATCGATGTTTCTGGCTCTCTGTCTCTCTCCCTTCCTCTCTGTGAAAAATCAATAAAATATATTTAAAAAAAAAAAAAAGAATTACTAAGGAAAACAAATGGGGGGAGATGCAGGAGGCTGCCCATTGTCTTCACTAGCAGAGAGGTGCAAACAAGGGTTCTGGGACGCTGGTGAACCTTGAACCCATGGCAAGGGCCAGAGTTATGCACCAATTGTCTAGTCCAGAAAATGGGGGCTCAAGCTATTTACTGACCAAATAGTCTCAGAGTAAATCCCTCTAATATTTACTGCCCTTTAAGATAGTCTGTCTGCTCCCGGAATTGCCTGCCTAAGAGCTAGATGTGTATCCAACGTTGAATAAAAGGCTGACGAGGCCTGGGCACCAGTGGACGTCCTTTCTCTTGCATTGGGCTTGCCCGCCTGGCCCCCAATATTTCCACATTATTATTTCTTGTCTCGTCTCTTTCATTTGTGTGAGGCCCCTCCTCCAGATCCCGAACCCTGAACCACACGGGATGTGGGGGGACATTCACACCCCCCCAACTGTCAGAACGTTCTCTGTCCCCCAGGTCTGCTGGTTGTGTTCAGTTTGTCCTTTGGATCCCACAGGTGAGTGGGACCCTCTGGCGTTTGTCTTTCTCTGTCTGAGCGTTTCACACGGCACAGTCCCCTCTGGGTGCTCCCACGTCCCAGTGGCAGACCCCACGCCTCTTCGTGGCGAGTCCTCAGCCCGTCTCGGCCACTGCGTCCTCCCTCCGCTGCTGGCGCCCGGGTGCCGCTGGTCCTGGCTGTTGTGAGTGACGCTGCGATGCATGTGGGGTGACGCCCTTTTCCAATCAGCGTTTGGGTTTCGGGGAGCAGCCGGCAGTGGAGGGGCTGGGCCCTCTCCGCCTCTTGGGGAGCCTTTGATGGAAGGCGCGCCGTGTCTGCTGTGAGCACCGCACGCAGCTCTCGCTCTCACTCCCAAATCCACGCGTCTCCCTTCCACCCTCCCCTCCGCGCCTCCCTCAAGGAGCCCCGCAGAGCGAGGAAGGGCCTTGGCTCCTGACCATCGGCCACCGGAGCTCGAGCTGTGGGTGGTGATGCCCCGGACACGGGAGTGGGGAAGGCCTGCTGCCCGGGGGGGGGGTGAGCGGCCACTCTCCCAGCTCCCTGCTGCTCCGTGTGCATCCACCTGGAGCAGCGGTTCTCAACCTGTGGGTCGCGACCCCTTTGGCGGTCAAACAACACTTTCACAGGGGTCGCCTGAGACCATCCTACACATCAGATATTTACATTATGATTCATAACGGTAGCAACATTACAGTTATGAAGTAGCAACGAAAATAATTTTATGGCATCAAAACAACAATGAGGTACCATCTCACACCTGTCAGACTGGCTATCATCAACAAATCAACAAATGACAAGTGCTGGAGAGGATGTGGAGAAAAAGGAACACTCGTGCACTGCTGGTGGGAATGCAGACTGGTGCAGCCACTATGGAAGACATTATGGAGTTTCCTCAAAAAACTGAAAATGGAACTCCCATTTGACCCCGTGATCCCACTTCTAGGACTATATCCCAAGAAACCAGAAACACCAATCAGAAAGGATATATGTACCCATATGTTCATAGCAGCACAATTCACCATAGCTAAGATCTGGAAACAGCCTAAGTGCCCATCAGTAGATGAATGGATTAGAAAACGGTGGTACATCTACACGATGGAATACTATGCTGCGGTAAAAAAGAAGGAACTCTTACCATTTGCAACGTCATGGATGGAACTGGAGAGCATTATGCTAAGTGAAATAAGCCAGTCAATGAAGGAAAAATACCACATGATCTCACTCATTCATGGATAATAGAGACCATTATAAACTTTTGAACAATAATAGATACAGAGGCAGAGCTGCCTCAAACAGATTGTCAAACTGCAGCGGGAAGGCCGGGGAGGGTTGGGGGGCAGGAGGTAGGGGGGTAAGAGATCAACTAAAGGACTTGTATGCATGCATATAAGCATAACCAATGGACATAAGACACTGGGGGATAGGGGAGGCTAGGGGACTGTCTAGGGCGGGGGGATAAAATGGACACATATGTAATACCCTTTGTAATACTTTAAGCAATAAATAAAAAAAAAAGAAAATAATTTTATGGCTGGGTCACAACATGAGAAAGTGTATTTAAAGGGCCAGAAGGTTGAGAACCACTGACCTGGAGTGTGACTGTGCGGCTGCTGGGCTCTGTGGGGCAGGAACCAGCAGGGAGTGTGTGCTGAGCGCTGTGCTTGTCCACGTCAGGGGGTGAAAAGCTGCCCCCCCACCCGCGAGCCCGGAGGACACCCACAGGCTGCTGTGGGGAGGCCGACCCTCCTGGTGGGTGAGGCTCCTGAGGGTGGGGAGGTTGGGGGGAGGGGGGACAGCTTGGTGGCCAGTCAGCATGGGGTCTCCTTGGGGAAGAGAACACCAGCTGGGGTGGGGGTGGGGGCTTTTGGGGGTGCAAGGCCTGTGCTGATCCTACAGGGGAGGCTCTTTGAGGAGCAGGAGGTCTGAGCTCACCCCCTGCAGCCCCAGGGGCGCCTGCCGCTCAGGACTCAGCCCTGGGTCAGGGGACAGTGGCCTTCCCAGGGCAGACATGGTGGCAATTACACCGTCCCCATCTCCTGGGCTCGTCACCAGAAGGACAGTCTGGCCCGGCTGGTGCTGCTCAGTGGTTGAGGGTGGACCTATGAACCAGGAGGTCACAATTCGATTCCCGGTCTGGGCACAGGCCAGGGTTGTGGGTTGGGTCCACAGGAGGGGGGCGTGCAGGAGGCAGCGGATCCATGATTCTCTCTCCTCATTGATGTTTCTCTCTCCCTCTCCCTCTCCCCTCCTCTCTGGAATCAATAAAAGTGTTTTGTGTGTTTTTTCAAGGACAGTCTGGAAGGGGGCAGGGAGGTTTGGCCTGGGAGTGTCCTGGCTCCTCCTCTCCAGCTGGCCCTGCCTAGGGACCCCCCACCCCCACCCCAATTCCCACTTCCCGGCGGGTCTGGGTCAGAAACTTATTAGCAGAGGCTCGGTCCAGGTGGGTGGGCTGGGCTGCCTGTGGCCGCGTCCAAGGCCCAGGGCAGAGTCGAGTCACACTAGGGGTGACTGAGAACGCCAGCCCACCCGCACCCAAAGCCCGTCTCAGCAGGTGGGGGTCTCAGCAGGTGGGGGTCTCAGCAGGTGGGGGGCCAGGACTAGCCCGGGGAGGGGCCGGGGCCGGGAGCCCTGCAGGCCCCACGATCCAGCTCTTCTTCTTGGCCGCCGGGCACTGAGCTCTCCGGCCTGGCGGTGCCCGGTGCTGGCCTCCGGGTGCCTTGTCCTCACTTTGCCCGGGATCAGAGGGCGCGCGCAGGCGCACGGCCTGAAAAACGCAACTTGGAAAGACAGGGCCCTCCGTCCCCGCAGGCACGGGCACCCCCGGACTTGCAATCAGTGTGTTTGTTTTGCAGATGAATTCGGCGGCTCTATCACTTCCCGGAGCAGGGCCGGGGCCAAGGTGCAGCCCAGTTCCCGGAAGGCGCCTCCCTGTGGACGTTGGGGCGCAGCCCCCCCGGGCTCGGACCTGAGGACCGTCTGGGGCGCCCTGTGGCGGCGCTTCTGAGCTGCACCCCGACGCTGCTGGGGTCCCACGGCCCGTGCTCCTGCCGCCGCCCCCTCTCCGCGGGTCCAGGTGCAGAGCGAGCGCATCCCCCCCGCGGCCGGGTCTCGCTCTCCCAGCCGCAGGGCCACCTCCGGGCCCTGAGCCCCCCATCCTGGGGAGCCCCCCTCTACGCCCCCCCCCAGCTTCTAGCAACAACAGGCCGCCCTCCGCACGTGACTTCGGGGAAACCAAAAACTTCTCCCCCAAAGGCGGAGCCTGGGAGGTGACCACCGCGCCCCGCCCCCTGCGCCCCGCCCGGTCCCCAGGGACGTCCGCTCCGCCCTCAACCCGCGCTCCCCGCCCTCAGACCCTGCCCCCCCCCGCCCCAGTCCCAAGGGCATCCCGGCCCCCAGCTCCCCCCTTCGATGCTCCGCCCCTTCCTGCGGCCTGGGGTGTGGGGTGTGGGGTGTGGGGTGTGGGGGTCCCGGGCTGCAGGCACGCGAGGCTCCCGGGACGTCCTGACGCCTCCCCCGCCCGCAGGGTCTGGTCGCGAGCACCGGCCGCTCGGCCTCCTGGAGGCGCCCGGAAAGGGGTCGCCGTCTCCGGACGCAGCACACGGGCCGCCCGACCGCCCGACCGCCCGACCGCCCCGGCCCCACGGGCGCAGACCCCCACCCCGGGCCGGCGCCGCCCACTCAGGGGAGGGCCCGGCGGCCTCGGGAGGATCCTCCGGCCTCGCGTGGTCCTGCGCCGCCCCCTGGTGGCCGCCTGGCAAACTGCGAGCGCAGGGGTTGTGTGGGGCAGAGGAGAGGGCGAGCAGTGGGGTCCCCCAGAGGAGCTGTTACCAGTCGCCCCGGCAGCCCCCCCGATCCCAAGTCAGGGCGGGGCCAGGGCCCTACAAGACCTCAATTCTAACTCCATCCGAATTCTGGCCTGATCAGCCTCCATCGCATTTCTGAGACTGAAGCCCAAATTGGACACGTTTTAGCCTGGGGGACCCACATGAGGCTCTCGTGTTTTGTTTTTTTGGGGGGCGTTGTATATGTTTTCATTGATTTCAGAGAGGAAAGGGGAGAGATAGAAAGAAACATCAATGATGAGAATCATGGATGGCTGCCTCCTGCACGCCCCCTAGTGGGGATGGCGGCCACGGGCCTGGCGAGGAGTCTTGTTTTAACCTGTTAGATTGGCCCAGGCACCTGGAGAGGACCCACCGGGGTGGTGGGAGGAGCTGGTGGCTGGCGGGCGCTGTCCGCGGGGTCAGGGGCTCAGGGCCAGCGTCCCCAGGAAGGGCTTGCTGCGTTTCCCTGGGTGTCTTCAGCGCTGCAGGTCAACCCCAAGGATGCCCCCGCCCAACACTGCAGGACGCCCCCAAAAAGACCCCATCCCGGCGCTGCAGGACACCCCCAAAAAGACCCCATCACGGCACTGCAGGACACCCCCAAAAAGACCCCATCCCGGCGCTGCAGGACGCCCCCCCAAAAGACCCCATCCCGGCGCTGCAGGACGCCCCCCAAAAAGACCCCATCCCGGCGCTGCAGAACGCCCCCAAAAAGACCCCATCCCGGCGCTGCAGGACACCCCCAAGGGCGCGCCCCACTTGTTAAACCGCCAAGGAAGAGCAGAGCGGGGTGCAGAGGAGCTGGGGCGCAGGGCAGTTTGGGCCGCTCCCCAAGCCCACCCACCCAGGAAGAGGAGGTTGGGGAAGTGGCAAGAAGGCCCAGGCCGCCCTCGTGGAGCTTAGAGAGCAGCAGGGAAAAGGCAAACAGAAGGAGAGACTGAGAATTTCAGAATCTGTGAGGAGGGGGCCCAGGGCGTGTGCTATGTGAGCTGTGCTGAGGGGAGGGGCCCCCAAAGAGCCTCCCAGGAAGAGAGGTGGGTACAAGCCCAGCCCTAGGGACCTGGCAGAGGAGAGGGCTGTGCAAAGGCCCTGGGGTGAGCAGGCAGAGGGGAGGGCTATGCAAAGGTCCTGGGGTGAGCAGGGCTGTTCGCTGCCTCAGGGGAGGCACCAGAGGTAAGTGGTCAGAGGCTAGTGCTGGAGGCGGGGCAGTGGCAGGGCCTGAATCCCGCTGAGTGAGTGGCTGGCCTCCCCGCAGGGGCTGAGCTGTCCAGCCTCAGACTGTTGTCCCTGAGGTCTGACCGTTCAGCAAGGACACGCGGAACCCACAGCCGACAGCCTCCTCAATATCAGACCCTCAGCTGAACTCAGATTGTCACAGACTGGGCCACCCTGTCACAGGGCAGCATGCTGACGGGCAGGGACCACACCTGCTCAGTGTCCCACACATGCGCCATCCGTCCACTTGCAGGGGGAGGGGACCTCGGCCATGCTCCAGGGATCCTGCCTCAGATCATGGGTCAGAGGGGGTGCAGGCCACACCTCGGATGACCCTTAGCTTCCTTTCTGAGGGCCTGAGAGTGACAATAACCCCCACACAGCCCGAGGTGCTCCCCACGCAACCTGCGGACCCTCAGGCTCTCTGTCGTCCCCGTGACCCCCGGGAAGCTGGGCTGAACCTGCCGCCTTAGGCTGTGCCGTCTCACCAGCCTGGCGGGTAGGGTCCTGGCTGTTGTCCCTGGGCATGGACCCTGCTGCCCGGAAGCGGAGACTGCCTGCCTAAAGCCAGGAGTCTGCCCCCCACCAGGACAGCCTGGGCTCCGAGGAGAGGACTAGGTCTGGGGATTCAGTGGCAACCACTAGAGGCGCTGGGCCCCGCCTCTCCACAGCTCAGTCTGTGACCCCAGCTTGACCTCGGTCTGAACCATCGGTTTGTGGGTTTGCTGACACTGTGGGAGCGATGTCACCAGCATCTGCAGCCTCCATCCCTGGGTGGCTTAACCCCAACCCCCCCTGCGCACAAAGCAAAAAACCAGTCCCGCCTGGCCGGTGTGGCTCAGTGGTTGAGCGTCGACCTATGACCCAGGAGGTTGCAGTTTCACTCCCAGTCGGGGCACATGCCTGGGTTGCGGGCTCCATCCCCGATAGGAGGCATGCAGGAGGCAGCTGGTCCATGGTGTTTCCGCCTCTCTCTCCCTCTCCCTTCTTCTCTGAAATCAATAAAAATATATTTTTAAAAAGAGAAAGAGAGACAGCAGCAAAGCAAACAAGGATGTTTTGTCCGCAGCGAAAACACACTCGGGACAGTGTAACAAGGAAGGGCTCAGCACAGAAGAAGCCACAGGAGAGCCCAGGCGGCGCCCCGGCCTCGCTGGGAAGTCAGAGGAGAGGGGCCTGGGAGACAGGGCTGGGGGTGAGCCGGGGGTGAGCTGCCGCTGCCCGCTGCTCCCTGGGGGAGGGCGCTGGGTCCTTTGCATGGAGGGCATTTTTCTTTCTCGCTCTTGCTCTCAGGTGGCAATCGTAAGGGAGGCCCATGGAATGCTCACCAGCCCTCAGGCTGCTCGCTCAGGGCCGGGGTCTCCCCGACTAGCTGGTCGGGGCCAGGCCAGGGGGTCATTAGTCAGTGCGGCTGGCTGGTCCTGAGCTGCCACGGGGTCATCTGTCTAAAAGGTTTTGCTGCTTTCCTGGGCCTGGAGCTGAAACAGCACTGAACCCTCCATGCTGTCTTTAGGAGGAGACGGCAGGGCGTTAAGCTGCATGACAGGGGTGTGGAAGGTCAGGGGTCTGACCACCTGGCTAGAGACGTGCCAGGGGCAGGAGGGCCACCTGGGGGGGAGGTCCTTGCTTTCCCAGCGTCTGTTCCCTGGTGACCGTCTGTACCGGCCCAGCGCCCTTGCTCTGCTCCTCTGCCTGCCTGTGACCCCCCCCCCCCCCAGCCATGCATGTCTCCCCACCTGGGCTGTGACACTGTGGCGCAGAGGGAAGCTGTCCTGTTGGGCCCTCGGTTCCTGACCCACAGGGTGTCACAGAGTTGCTCGACACCTCGAATGTACGGAGCAAGAGAAGTCAGGGCCAGGGGGCTGGAGGGGAGCAGCGGGGCTGGAGGGAGCAGGCGCGGCCACGTGCATGAGCACCCACACTCCACCAGCTGGGCGGGACCCTGCCACTCAGCCAGCGGGGGAGGCGCCAGCTGTGCCCCCTGCCGCTCCTTCCCGGGGGTCCTGCCCCTTCTGCCTGGGCCTCTCCTTCCACCTCCACGCACTGACCTGCCCACCTGGCCCCAACGTCGGATCCCTTGGTGGCTCCTCATCCTTCTCAGGGCGAAGCCTGTGCTGAGACCCCCCTCAGCCCCCCTCCACCAGCTGTTGGCCCTGCGCACCCAGCCCCCCACCATCCTCATGGCTGACCCAGCCCAGCCGCCTCAGCCCCCCTTCCTCTCTCCCTTCACCTTGAGAGCCACTCCTTCTGGTCGGCTGTTTGCAAAGGGGCTGCTCCAACTCCAAGACCAGGCTGTCCCACATCTCCCGCCTCCCCTGCATCCACCAAGCCCCGTGCCCTCCCCTCCCCTCCCCCTGTCCCCCGTGCGCTCCTGCCGCCCCCACCCACAGCCTGCACCTCCCACGGACTCCATCCCTACGCACCCTGGTGCCCGCCCTGCGTTCCCGCCGGTCCCGTCACCTCCACTTCTCCCACCCTGCGGCCCCGCTGTGTCCGCGCCTGTCCTCTCCCATCCTGAGCGTCCGGGTCTCGGTCCTCTGCGCCGGAGCCCCGCACCACCTGCCCCAGCTCTCCCGGACCCGTGTTTCCCGGTCCCGCGCCGTCCCCCGCCCCTGCAGCTCTGACCCGTCCCTCCAACCCCAGGGCCTCCGCACCGCCCAGCGCCCCCTCCCTCCGCGTCCCGGGTCCCCGCGCCCCCGCGCCGCGCGGCCGGCGAGCCCAGGTGGATGCGCGCGCGTTGCGTGGCGACCGGCGCCCGGCACAGCCCAGCACGGCGGCCCGCCTCCCGCGCCGGATTGGCTTCCCGCGCGCCGCCGGGACCCGATTGGCTGGCGCCGCGCGCAGGCCGGGCCGCGTCTCGGGGGGCAGCCTGGCAGCGTGGATGCCGCTCGGTCCCGCCGCGGCCCCGGGAGCGTGGAGCCCGAGCGGCGCGCGGGGGCGCCGCCGGAGCCGCTCCGCCGCCCACCCCGGGCCCGCGGCCAAGGGCCGCCCCGGGTTCGCGGCCGTAGCCGGGGGCCGCGGCGGCGGACAAAGGGCCATGCGGGGCCGCGGGGCGCGGCGCGGGGAGTGCGGGGGGCCGGCACCGCAGCGGCGCCGCTGAGCGCGGCCGGGCGGGCGGGCGGGCGGGGCCGCGATGCCGTGGTTCCCGGTGAAGAAGCTCCGCAAGCAGGTCAAGCTGCTGCTGCTGCTGCTGCTGCTCACCTGCGCCGCGTGGCTCACCTACGGCCGCCTGAGCCCGGGCCGCCCCGGCCGCGCGCCGCGCCACCGGCTGGGCTCCGGGCGAGGTACGGGCGGCGCGGCCGGGGCGGGGCGGGGGGGTGGGCCCCGAGCAGCGCGGCCCCGGTCCTCCCACCGCACCCGGCGCCCGGCGCGGGCCAGACCCGCCTGCAGACCCGGCTGCCCTCCGCCGCTCCCAGCTCGCGGCATCGGGGCGGGGGGCGCGGCCGGTCCCGGACGCCCGGTGACGTCATCAGCGAGGAGCCGACCCTCCCGGGAGCGCCCCTGAACTAGGCGGCCTGGGGTCTGGCCTGGAGCCAGGGTGACAGGGCTCCGGGGCTCCGGGGGGGGGGGGTCCCCGCAGCCCGCAGGCCCTGCCCTGGGACCTCCAGGAGCCGAGCGGCTGCTGCTTCAGCCACTTGCCCGTCCATAGCGGAGCCTCTTTCCCACCTGCGGGGCCGGGGGTCCGGGAGGTTGGGGCGAGCTGACCCGTCAGTTGGAAGGCTCCCTAGAGGGGTGCCCGGGTGACCTGGGACCTGGGCTGCGTTGGGGATCGGCCTTGGGCGAACTCGCCCTGGCTCCCGGCACTCACACTCCAGCGGGGAAGAGCCAGGGGAATCCTGGGGGGCTTCTTGGAGGAGGTGACCTTTGACACATTGGGGAACAGCATTCCAACAGCAGGAGAACCCGGAGGGCGATGAGGAGGGGGGACAGGATACCTGGAGCCCCCAGGAGATGGAGGGGAGGGAACACCTCGGGGCAGGAAGCATGCAGCAGGCTGCCGGCCCTCAAGGCAGTGAGGCGTCCTGAGGCCGGGCCGGGGTGAGTGTCTTCCCTCCCAAGGACTTAGAAGAGTGACTTTGACTCACCACATCGGGGGCCCCTCCAGCCGGGCCAAACCTCCCCGTTCAGCCTCATTCGCACCCCCACCTGCCTCAGCGTCATTCGCACCCCCACTTGCCTCAGCCTCATTCGCACCCCCACCTGCCTCAGCCTCATTCGCACCCCCACCTGCCTCAGCCTCATTTGCACCCCCACTTGCTGAGGCCCCCCCTGCCCCCTGTGGTGTCCCCAACACCTGGCCTCACAGACCCAGGCGCTCGAGGCCTCCAGCGCCGCTCAGCCCCTAAAAGAGCCACCACCGCCCCTCCAGCTGGCAGCACCCCCGAGCGTGACCCGGGGACACCCCAACTAGCAGCACCTGAGGCAGGACCCCCGAGCGTGACACAGAGCAAAACCAGCCCCTGCCTGAGCCGCCTGCGTGGTTTTCTGAGCAACCACAGTCCTCCCCAACCAGCTTCCTGCTCAGCCAGGGAGTCTAGCTCAGCAGAAGGGAGGGGTGGAGGCATGGGAACCCCACTTCTGAGACCATGGAACCGGGTGGGCAGGAGCTGTTCAGGGTCCTGGATGATTAAGCCTCCGCGGCACCTTCCAGGGCAGCCGCTGGACAGGCCCATCCTGACGGGTCTGTGGCCGTCACTCCCCAGGATCCGCAGCCCGTGCACCGGTGGCCTGTGTGGACCTGGGCTGGGGCTGAGCCCTGCAGGGGACCCCGCTGCACCCCAAGGCCCACGGACAGCTTGGCGGGAGTGAGCCTCGGGCCAGGCTGTGGGGTTGGGCAGGAGGCCCTGGGGCTCACCTCGCAGCTGGATAGAGACGGGGGTGAGGACCAGGGGGCAGGTGCCACAGGGTCTCACAGACGGGAGACCACAGGCGGCCACCTTCCCCAGAGACGGGGCCCAAGACGATTGTGTCCACACAGGAGTCCAGGGGGGTCTGGACTGAGGGACGGGCATGGATGTGAAAGCCCAGGCTTGGCCCTGGAGCAGTGGGGGCTCCTGGGTCGGGGTCCCCGGGAGGTGCTCCAGGAGGGGCGGGGGGTCGTGAAACTGGAGCCGTCCAGTCACACCTGGGCACGGTCCCCAGGGACAGTGTCCCTCCCTGGCCTCGCACCCGCCAGCAGCCAGCCCAACCCAGCGTGCCTGTCCCTCTGTGCCCAGGCTGATGCCAGGCTTCCTTTGGTCCCAGACCCCGCCTCAGGGGCAGCAGGTGGCATGGCCATGGCTGGGGTGGCTTAGCCTCCAGACAACCAGCTCCGGCATTAGCCAACCCCTAGTGCTCCGTTCTGGAAGGAGGCAGACCCAAGACATCCCAGCGCAGGGGAAAAGTGCTGAGGGCACAGGGCAGCCCTGGGGGTCTTCCTGGAGGTGGAGCCACCGATGAGGATGGCCAGATGGTGTGTGCGCACATACACACTAGCATGTGCACACAAAGGGGTTGACTGCTCCCTCACCTCAGCTGCCAAGGGGCTGGGAAGGCCAGGCAGAGGCTCTAGCACCACCCCCCAGAGGGATGTGGGGAGAGGACCCAGTACTTGTCCCAATGAAGGTGGGGGGGGGCGGCTGGTAGACAGGGGAGCATCGGGGAGAAGGGGCCCCAGCAGGAGACACTGGCCTTCCTGCCCTGGCCCAGCCATGTGGGATGGGGTGCCTGACCCAGCGGCGGGGCTGTAGCCTCGGAGAAAGCCTGGGCCCTGGCCACACCCCGAGTGTCCCCCACAGACAGGGAGAGGCTGAGCGGTGTGACGGCCGGCCGGGGGGCCCGGGCTGCACTGTCCACGCAGAGGGCAGAGGACTCCAGCGAGAGTCAAGAGGAGGAGCAGGCGGTGAGCGGGCCGGGGGCGAGCACCTGTGTTCTGCACGTGGGACCCTGCGGCCACCGTGCGGGCTGTGTGCGTGGAGGGTGCGGCCGGACGTGGGCACGCGTGGGCGTGGGGCTGCACGCCGGGCTGGGCAGGGTGTGGTTATGGGACGTTTCCCAGCTCTGACCCTCTGCCCTTTCCTGTAGCCCAACAGCCAGGACCTGAACACGCTGTTTTCTGGGGGAGCTGGAGGGCCGCCCGCCCTGAACCTCACGCATCAAGCACCCCCCTGGCGGGAGGAGGTGAGCTCTGCAGCCTGCCTGGCCGGGGGAAGGCTGGGGGGCGGTGTGGAAAGTAAGACCCCCCTTCCCCCCAGTACAAAGGGCAGGTGAACCTGCACGTGTTCGAGGACTGGTGCGGGGGCGCCGTGGGCCATCTGAGGAGGAACCTGCACTTCCCGCTGTTCCCTCACGTGAGTTCGGGGGGTGGGGGGGTGCAGGGGACAGCTGGCTCCCGGGTGGGTTGAGGGGGCACTGACGTCAGAGGTCGCTGCCCCCAGACGCGCACCACCGTGAAGAAGCTGGCCGTGTCCCCCAAGTGGAAGAACTACGGACTCCGGATCTTCGGCTTCCTCCACCCGGCGAGAGATGGTGCGGGGGGCGGGGCCGGGGGGCCGGGGCGTGAGGGGGAGCGTCCCGAAGGCCCACAGCTCCTGAGCCCCAGCCTGTGCCCTAGGAGACGTCCAGTTCTCTGTGGCTTCCGACGACAACTCTGAGTTCTGGCTGAGCCCAAATGAGAGCCCGGCAGGTGCCCAGCTGGTGGCCTTTGTGGGCAAGGTACCCCCCCTCCAGCCCTGGCCCCAGCCCTGCCCTCCATCCACACCTGCCTCTGTCCGCTGGGCTTCCTGTGGCCTCGTCCCGTCTCCTCAGCGTCTTAGGGACGGGGTGGGGCGGGACGGGGTGGGGGTGGGGATGGGGATGGGGTGGGGTGGTGCTCCCATGGACCGGGTGACCCTCTCCACCCCCCAGACTGGCTCGGAGTGGACGGCGCCTGGAGAGTTCACCAAGTTCAGCTCCCAGACGTCCAAGCCCAGGCGGTGAGTGGCTGGGAGTGCGCGTGCGCACGTGTGCATGCGTGTGCGTGAGGGCCTGGGTGACATCACGCTGCATCCGGCTGCCCTGCACACCGCCATCCCCAAGGAGCAGGCCCGGAGCCCCGCCCCCGGGCTCCATCTGCCTGGGGTTCTTGGGGCGCGGCAGGCCCGTCCCCTGACTCCGCGTGTCCCCAGGCTCATGGCCTCCCGGAGGTACTACTTTGAGCTGCTGCACAAGCAGGACGACCGAGGCTCGGACCACGTGGAAGTGGGTGTGAGTGCGCCCCCCCCTCCACCCCCCCTCCCCTCCACGCCCCCCCCCACCACAGGGAAGATGCCTGCGGACCTCCCAGGAGCTTCCTGTCTAGTTGGCATGGCAGCCACTTAGGGGACAGGCAGGCAGCAGTGCTGGGAGGCTGCCTGGAGGAAGTGGGCCGTGCGTAGATGAGAGGCTCACAGGGAGACCCAGTGGGGGGAGGGTCCGGGGCGGGGTGCACCGGGAGCACCTGGGGCATCCCGGACAGCCGCCGGCCATGGTGTGGAGAGAAGTGGGGGCTTGTGCGGGACCATGGGTCCCTGGTCCGGGCTGGGGATGAAAGAGTGGCAGGACGCTGGCTGAGCGTGACCTGAGTCGGGCCGAGTGTGACCTGGTGGACCAGGGCGCCCCCCTCCCCAGCTCCGGGATGTCGCAGGTGTCTGGTGTATGTGGTGGGTGTCACCCAAGCTCAGCTCGGCAGAGGGTCCAGGCTGAGACACAGGTTTGGGGTGACCTTGCAGAAGCTGGGGGTGGGTAGTTGACAGGGCCCAGAGTGAGCTGGGACGGGGAGAGGGCCCAGGACAGCCCCCAGGAACCCCAACTTGAGAGGAGTGGGGAGGGACAGGGTCTGCTAAGGAGACTGAGGAGCAGCTCCAGGAGGGGGAGAACCGGGCCAGCATGGCCCCCAGGAGAGCAGTGGCTGCAGGTGTGTGGGGGGACCATAGCCAGCGGTCAGCGAGCACTCTGGGGGTCAGGAAGGGCTTGAATGGGCATGGGTGCCCTTAACTGTGCCAGGCCCCCGCTTTCTGGGTCACCCGCCACTTCCCTGCCCCTTCCCAGGACTCCTGGCCCATCCACCTCAGAGCTTCCTGCATCCTTGAAGGGGTGGCCCCCACTAGTTCCCCACTGCCCTGTCAGGGAAGCCCCATGCCTCGCTCTCCAAGCCATGCTCCCCCCACCCCGCCCTCCGGCCCTGACCACCCTCTCCACCCCCAGTGGCGAGCCTTCCTGCCTGGCCTGAAGTTTGAGGTCATAGGCCCTGCTCACCTCTCCCTGTACACAGGTGCGAGTGGGCCTCTGGGGAGCCGGCAGGCTCCTGGTGGGTGGTCTCTCTGGGGAGGGGGTGGGGCCCCTGGTGGGTGGTCTCTCTGGGGAGGGGGTGGGGCCCCTGGTGGGTGGTCTCTCTGGGGAGGGGGTGGGGCTCCTGGTGGGTGGTCTCTCTGGGGAGGGGGTCGGGCTCCTGGTGGGTGGTCTCTCTGGGGAAGGGGTGGGGCCCCTGGTGGGTGGTCTCTCTGGGGAGGGGGTGGGGCTCCTGGTGGGTGGTCTCTCTGGGGAGGGGGTGGGGCCCCTGGTGGGTGGTCTCTCTGGGGAGGGGGTGGGGCTCCTGGTGGGTGGTCTCTCTGGGGAGGGGGTGGGGCTCCTGGTGGGTGGTCTCTCTGGGGAGGGGGTGGGGCTCCTGGTGGGTGGTCTCTCTGGGGAGGGGGTGGGGCCCCTGGTGGGTGGTCTCTCTGGGGAGGGGGTGGGGCTCCTGGTGGGTGGTCTCTCTGGGGTGGGGGTGGGGCTCCTGGTGGGTGGTCTCTCTGGGGAGGGGCTCGGACTCCTGGTGGGTGGTCTCTCTGGGGTGGGGGTGGGGCCCCTGGTGGGTGGTCTCTTTGGGGAAGGGGTCGGGCTCCTGGTGGGTGGTCTCTCTGGGGAGGGGGTGGGGCTCCTGGTGGGTGGTCTCTCTGGGGAGGGGCTCGGACTCCTGGTGGGTGGTCTCTCTGGGGAGGGGCTCCGGCTCCTGGTGGGTGGTCTCTCTGGGGAGGGGGTGGGGCTCCTCGTGGGTGGTCTCTTTGGGGAGGCCTCTAGGCAGGGAGGGGTGATGGGGTTCTGGGGACCCCACACATCCCTCCGCCCCCAGATGAGTCCTCCCTGAAGATGGACCACGTGGCCCATGTTCCCCAGTCCCCAGCCAGCCACGTGGGGGGGCGCCTGCCGCCAGAGGAGCCCAGAGCCGACATGCTGAGGCCAGACCCCCGAGACACCTTCTTCCTCAGTGAGCGGGGGCCGTGGGGCGGGGGAAGCGGGGCGGGGGGTCGTCTGGGTGGCGCTCTGACCACCTGCCCCGCAGCGCCGCGCCTGGAGCCCTCGAGCCTGGAGGACGTGCTGGAGCCGTGCGCCTACGCGCCCACCTATGTGGTCAAGGACTTCCCCATCGCGAGATACCAGGGCCTGCAGTTTGTAAGTCCCCCCCCAGGCTGCCCGAGGCCGGCCCTGCCCTGCCCACCCGGACGGGACGCCCGGCCCCTCCAGCCGCCTGCGCCCTCTGCGCTCCAGGTGTACCTGTCCTTCGTGTACCCCAACGACCGCACGCGCCTCACGCACATGGAGACGGACAACAAGTGCTTCTACCGGGAGTCGCCGCTGTACCTGGAGAGGTGGGTGGGGGCGGGGAAGGGGGCGGGGCCTCTGCGAGCCTCTGACACCTGCCCCTCGCCCGCCCACCTGCCCCTCACTGCCCCTCACCTGCCCCTCGCCCGCCCCTCACTGCCCCTCAGGTTCGGGTTCTACAAGTACATGAAGATGGACCGGGAGGAGGCGGGGGAGGAGGACGAGCAGGTGCAGCGCCGGGCCTTCCTCTTCCTCAACCCCGACGGTGAGTCCCTGTGCGCGTCCCCCAGCGCCCCGCCCCGCCGGCGCCCCGTGGGGGTGTCAGGCTGAAGCCCACTCTCCGCAGACTTCCTGGAGGAGGAGGAGGAGGAGGGGGAGCTGCTCAACAGTCTGGAGCCCACGGAGGGGGCCCCGAGACAGAGCAGCCGCCGGCTCCCCACCCCTGCGACCCCCACAGAGGCCCGAGCGACCCCCGCCGCGTCCATGCCTCCCCGCGCGGAACCGGAGCGCACCTCCAGGCGCTCCCGGGCGCTCAGCTGGGCGCCCCGGGCCGCACCCCCGCGGCCCCTCCTCCTGGGCCGCCCCCCGCCCCCACGCTCCGCGGCCGCAGCGCAGCCGCCCCCAAAGGTCTACGTGACGCGGGTGCGGCCCGGCCCACGGGCGCCCGCTCGGGCCCTGGCGCCGCTCCGCGCAGGCGGGGGGCTCTGGCCGCCTTTCCCTGGCCTCTTCCTGCGCCCCCGACCCCTGCCCGGGGTGCGGCTGCGGGCGCCCCCCCGCCCGCCCCGGCCTCGAGGCCACAGGACCGGCGGCTCCCGGGACCCAGAGCCCCAGCCCCCCGCCTGGGCGCCGGCCACGCCTGGGAGCCGGGAGGGCCCCCGGGCCCCCACGGAGAACTCGGAGAACCTGAACGCGTCCTCCGAGGCGCGGCCCGCCACCTCCTTCCTGAGCGTGTCCCAGGCGTCCCGGCCGCAGCTGCCTGGGGGGGAGGAGGAGGAGGAGGAGGAAGGGGAGGAGGACGCGCCCCCGGAGGACGAGGCCGCCTCGGAGGACAGCGAGGAGGCGGCGGGCCCGGCGGGCCGCTGGCGCGAGGAGGCCATCGACTGGCAGCGCACGTTCAGCGTGGGCGCCGTGGACTTCGAGCTGCTGCGCTCCGACTGGAACGACCTGCGCTGCAACGTGTCCGGGAACCTGCAGCTGCCCGAGGCCGAGGCGGTGGACGTGGTGGCTCAGTACATGGAGCGGCTCAACGCGCGCCACAGCGGGTAGGGGCGGCGGCGGAGCCCTGCCCCCTGGCGCCCCCGGACCTTCCCCAGAGCTGGTCTGGAGGTGGCCTCCCCCTGAGCCTCCCAGGCCCCTCCTCCAGGCAGACACCCCGAAGGCCAAGCTCAGTGCCCAGCCCCGCCTCTGGCGCAGTCCTGCTGGGCCTTCCAACAGGGGACCCCCCACCCCCATCCCAGGGAAGGCGCAGGGCTCCCGCCTCGGCCTCCTCTGGGGTCTCACCCAGGCGCCGGGGCGGTTTGGCCTCCTGGAGGCACGGGGGCTCTCAGGGTTGTGCCCAGGCTGAGGGCAGGGCCTGGTGCTGGGCCCTGAAAGCCCCCCAGGGACTCGTTCCTCTGGCCTGTGAGGCCAGGCTTTGCCCAGGACGGGGTTTGACTGTGTGGGTTGAAGACAGACGTGTTGCTGCCGTGGATGGGAGGGGACCCCCGGGGACATGACGGGCAGGCGTGCTGTGACCGTGACCATGGCGGTGATGGGTGGCCTGGACTCTGGAGGTGGGGAGATCCGATTCTAGGTGGCGGAGAGGACACGCCTGCCCTGGGCTCTAAGCCTGAGAGCAGCTCGGGGTCCCCTGGGCATAAGGGGGTCTGTTCAGTACAGGGGTCATGGCTGTGACCCCAAGAACGAGAGTGCAGACAGACCCAGAGCGTTTGGGGCAGAATGTCCCTGCTTTTAGGGAGATGGCGGTGGAAATAGGAGGGGTGGAAGGGGGAGTCACACAAGCTCCCAGGGTGGGGGCGCTGCCGGCAAAGGGCCGATGTGGCCAAAGGTTAGGGCCCTGCTTTCCCAGGACCAGAGGAGCCTCTGCCAGAGGCAGGGGGCAGGGAGTGTGAGGGCAGAGTGGGTGCCCGGCCCCAGCCTAGGAACCAGGAGGTCCCGGGTCAATTCCAGGTCAGGGCACAGACCTGGTTGTGGGCTCCCTCCCCAGTGGGAGGCGTGCAGGAGGCAGAGGCAGCTGATCAATGATTCTCATCATTGCTGTTTCTACCTCTTGCTCCCTCTCCCTCTCCCTTCCTCTCTGAAATCAATAAAAATATTTTTTTTTAAAGAGGGGCAGAGTGGAGGGAAGGGAAGGGGCTCAGCAGGGAGGATCCAAGGGGAAGGGCTGGGGGCAGACCCACTGGCTTGGACCAGGACAGCCCTGCCCCGGGGCCAGGGAGGCCGAAGGCAGCTTCTCAGAGGAGCTGGGAGGATGAGGACACCCCAGGACCAGGACCCCATAGGAAGGGACCTCGGCTGGTGCAGTGTCGGGGGTACTGAGGCCTCGGGCTGGAGACACTTCCGTTCCTAGGACGCGGTTAGACACAGGGACCGGTCCTGTGTGTGGTGGGTGCCACTGGGTCCTGGGCGCGTCGGAAAGAAGAGAGGACAGACCGCCTGGGCTGCCCTGGGAGAGGGCAGTGTGGGCCCCCTCCTGGGAACTGCCCGGGGTGCGAGGTGTGGTGGGGCGCAGCGCGGAGGGCAGCCGGGGCTGACCCGGCCCCGCCTGCAGGCACTACGCGCTCCTGCGGATCGTGAACGTGGAGAAGCGCCGCGACTCGGCGCGCGGGAGCCGCTTCCTGCTGGAGCTGGAGCTGCAGGAGCGCGGGGGCGGCCGCCGGCGCCTGTCGGAGTACGTGTTCCTGCGGCTGCCGGGCGCCCGCGCCGGGGACGCGGACTGGGACGAGGCGAGTCCGGAGCCCGCGGCCGCCGCCCCCTCCGCCTCCGCGCGCCCCGACGGCCGCCCCGAGCTCTGCCGGCCGCTGCGCCTGGCCTGGCGCCAGGACGTGATGGTCCACTTCATCGTGCCAGGTGCGGCGGGCGCTCCCGGGGCCTCCGGGAAGGGGCGGGAGCGCCACTGGTCTGGGCGGGCACCGCGCGGGGGCGGGGGGTGCAGCTGGCTCGGTGGCCCCTCGCCCCCCAGTGAAGAACCAGGCGCGCTGGGTGGCCCAGTTCCTGGCGGACATGGCGGCGCTGCACGCGCGCACCGGGGACTCGCGCTTCAGCGTCGTCCTGGTGGACTTCGAGAGCGAGGACATGGACGTGGAGCGGGCCCTGCGCGCGGCGCGGCTGCCCCGGTAACGCGCCCACTCCACACGGGTCTCCCCTCCGGGGGAGGTGGCGTTTTCTGCCGCAGGAATCACACCTGCCCCTGCCCCCTTCCCCAGGTACCAGTACCTGAGGCGAGCCGGGAACTTCGAGCGCTCGGCGGGGCTGCAGGCCGGAGTGGACGCGGTGGAGGTGCGTGAAGTTGGGGGGGGGGGGTAGGGGAGGACTGGCCTTTCCCCCAGGGCAGCTCCCTGACCCCCGCGGCCTCCAGGACGCCAGCAGCATCGTGTTCCTCTGCGACCTGCACATCCACTTCCCCCCCAACATCCTGGACGCCATCCGCAAGCACTGCGTGGAGGGCAGGCTGGCCTTCGCCCCCGTGGTCATGCGCCTGGGCTGCGGGAGCTCGCCCGCCGACCCGCACGGTAATGGCCGAGCCCCACCATCCCCGGCTCAAACCTGGGGGCCTCTCCCAACCCCCGAGGCCGGCCTGGGGTCCCCTTGAAGCCTATAAAGCCCCGCAGTGTCTAGGACGCACCCCACAGGGTGGCCAGGTTCTCCCCCAGGGCCACGCCCAGCCGCCAGGAGCCCCCCCTCCCCCCCAGCACTCCAGCGTGTGCAGGGTCCCCAGGTTATGACCAGCACGGAAGGGTGACCGGGAGCCCCCTGAGGTCTGGGGAGGCCTCCCAGGCCTGACGTCTGAAGGGCACCCTCCCGCCCAGGGTACTGGGAGGTGAACGGCTTCGGCCTCTTCGGGATCTACAAGTCGGACTTCGACCGCGTCGGAGGCATGAACACGGAAGAGTTCCGGGACCAGTGGGGCGGCGAGGACTGGGAGCTCCTGGACAGGTGACCCCCACCCTCGTGGAGGCAGGCCTCCCATCTCCCTCCCTCACCCAGGGCCTGTGCCCACCCGGCCCCGAAACCACTCCCCACCCCAGGGTCCTGCCGCGCAGCACAGCCCTGACCCCCGTCTCCACCCAGGGTCCTGCAGGCGGGGCTGGAGGTGGAGCGGCTGCGCCTGAGGAACTTCTACCACCACTACCACTCCCGGCGGGGCATGTGGGCCACGCGTGGCCGTGGCCGTGGCCACAAGGGCTCCCAGGCGGAGGGAGCCTGAGGGCGGACACCGCCCAGCCGCTGCTGCAGTCCTGAGCCTGGTTGCTGGGACCCAGGGCCTCACCACAGGGCACTGCCCCACTGCCCCGTGCCTGCCCCGCCCCCAGACCGCAGCCCCTCGCGCCCCTCCCCAGGGGGGCTGCCTGGACAGAGCAGGTCGGGCAGCTCGTCCCCACACTCTGTGCGATGATTTCTGTGAAATTTTGCCGTAGCGATGCCATTGTTTTCAGGATTTCCGTCTGTTCCATTTTTTATTCAGAATGAAATGAAATATTTTTTTTAGTTCTGACTGGTCCTCTGCCTGGCTCTCTTGGGAGGACAGGTGGCCTCGGCGACGCCGAGAGCCCTGCGCCTGTGGGTGGCCCGGGCCCTGCTCCTGATGGCCTTTTGACCCGCAGCTGCAGTGGTCATGCTGACCCCTCCCTCCACCTCCAAGCCCACTGTCCCCTTCGCCTCCTTTCCTCGCATCCTCTGGGTGGGGCCGGAGGGGAAGGGCCTCGGACATCCTCTCTTCCGCTCTCTAAAAATCAGTGCGCCCTCGCTGGTGTGGCTCCGTGGATAGAGCGTCGGCCTGTGGACCGAAGGGTCGTGGGTTCGATTGGGTCAAGGGCACGTGCCTCAGTTGCAGGCTGGCCCTGGTCGGGGCATGTGCAGGAGGCGACCCATCGCTGTGTCTCTCTCACATCGATGTGTCTGTCTTTCCCTCCCTCTTCCACTCTTTCTAAAAATCCATGGGAAAATATCCTCGGGTGAGGATTTAGAAAGAAAGGAAAGGGAGGCGGTCGCACTTGGCCTCCTGGGGTGCCCGTAGGATTAGACGGAGTGCGACGTTTTCCACACCCGCCTGGTGCTGGGCAGTCCTCATGAACCCGGTGTGCGCACCCTCATCACCCGTTTTCTCGGGACTCTGCCGGAGGTGGCATCGGCTTTCACTCCTCCGGTGCCAGGGGGAGGGGAGGAGAAACCCTGCCGGGAAGGGCACCAGCTGCCTATCTCCCAGCTCGCTGCCCCCCTCCCCCGGGGCCAGGCCCCCCTCCCCACTGGCCTCTGCTTCCCTTCGTTCCCGCTCCTCACCGAGGCTGGTGCTCCTTTGAACACAAATCTAACAGCCGCTCCCCTGCTGGAAAGCACCCAGGACTCCACTGCGGCTCCAGCCACCATTCCATTCTGGGTCCTCCCCGGCCAAGCGGGTTCCTGCCGGGGCCTCCGCCAGCCCCTCCCTCTGCCTGAGCCCATAAAGGGTCTCAGAGGCTCCCGGCTGCCCCACCGCCCTGCCAGGCATCACTGCTTGTGGGCCACTGTGCTTGGTCATTGTCTGTACCCCCCCGCCCCCCCCCCCCCCCCCCGCACCGCAGACCCTAACGGGGCTCCTGTGAGAAGCTGCGTCTCATGGTCACGCACACCTCTCCCAGCGATGAGCCGGTGCTCAGGATGAGTGACAGGTGGGCGGGTGGGGGTGGGAGTGGATGAAGGTACCACCTGGGGCCTATTAGGGCCGGTACCTTTCAAGTACCTTCCACACCAAAGACACAAGGTGGAAGGAGGGCCCCCCCCCGAGGATGCCAGGTCAGGGGGCCCCACCCAGGGTCACCGCGAGTTAGGGGGGGCCGGGGCGAAATCCAGGTAGGCTCCCTGAAGAAGGCAGGGACTGGGCTGGCCTTGGAGGGAGCCCAAACCAGCAAGGAGGCGGGAAGTCCGGAAGGTTTGGGAGCGTGGGTGCGGCACAAAGCGCCCGGATTCCCAGAGTCGGGGCCCAGAGGCAGCAGATGCCGCACCTCTGGGGGCCTGGAGGGCAAGCTGCGCCCCAAACCCCGTCCGGCAGCTCATTCAGGGCTGCGCTGGCCCCGCCCCACCTGCAGGCTGAGCCCACCCCCACCTGCGCTGCTTCTCTGTGCGCCTGCGCGCTCCTGAATTTTGTTCTGAATACGCATTATTTTGCTGTTAATATCTTCAAGCTTTCCTCCCCACCTCTGCTCCTAACAACCCCCTTCGGGCTCCCCACCGTGGGAAGGGGCAGGGCGCCCTCTGTGCCCCTCCCCCAGCTTCAAGTCACCAAGCAGCTCTAGGGTCCTCCTCCACCACCCCATTCCGGCTCTAGGCCCTGAGGCTTCTCATCCCCCCCGCCCCCCATTCCCCATTCTCTTTCCCCAACTCCTCTTTCAGGGACGGTGTGACAGTCGCTGGGAGTCCCCACTTTAGTAGGCGCCCCAGCCCATCCTTTCTGCCGTCAGATAAAGGGGTGTCAGGGCTAACCTGCCCCCATCGGGCCTCCCCTGAGCTCCCCCTGCCCAGCGCCCCCAGCCTCCGCCTCCCCAGTAAGAGTCACTCACCCTTCCAGGCCCTCAGGTTCCAGGTTCGCGCCCTGATGCTGCATCAAAGGCCCAGGGAGGGATTAAATGCAGACCATGGAGTCTGGCCCACAGTGGCCCGCACTGGCTGTCTCCAAGCTTCCGGGTGAATCCTCCCTCTGCCACAGACCTGCCTCCTCCGGAGCCACCGTGCCCCCTGTGCTCACCCCACACCCTGGGTCTGGGGAGCGGAGGACGGAACTGGGCTGGTCCAGGGTCGGAGGGGCTCCAGCCTGGGGTGAGAGCAGTGGGGGCAGGTCCAGGCCATGGCCAGCCCCACTGGCCCTGCAGCAATTAGAAAAAGTGACCCCAGGCTCTCCGGAGACCCCAGTCAGAGGCTCGAGGTCCCATGGTTGGGGGGGTCACATGTCCTCAGGGGGTCTCCTTTCAGCTTTGGGCACCGAAGCACCACAGATGGTAACCAGGGCTCCACGGGCCCCTCCCTGCCAAGAGAGCGGGAGCTTCACCGAACTGGCCCCGGGGCCCTGCCGAGTGTTGAAAATGGGGCCACCCCCACCGGCACCCCCTCTCCCGCCCGTGGCAGGGACCCCACCAGAGCCCCGTCCACCCAAGCCTCTCCTCTCAAGCCTGCCAGACCTCCGCCCGGAACCTGCCCCAGCCCTGGGCCAGGCCTGGCCGCCAGGGCCCAGGGAGACCGGCTGGACCCCCGCGGAGGGCGGGCCTGGCCGTGTCCGGGCGTGCGTGCGCCTCCAGGTGCGCTCGGCGCCGCACAAACTTGTCTCCCAGGATTTTCCACACAAAACACGTCTCCCCGGGAAGCAACCGGTCTGATGAGCTGGGTGTGCGGGCGTTCCCACCCCGCCCTCTGTGCCCCCACACTGGGTCCTGCAGTGAGAGGCCTCCCCGGACGAGCTCGCTGGGCCTGGGACGGAGCCGGGGACCCCTCAGCCAGCAGCAGCCGCCAGGATGAGCCGAGGGCCCCGCAGCGTCCCGACCACCACCAGGGTAGGTCCCCACCCCAGCCTCCGCCCTGACCTTTCCAGGGACCCTCTGTACCGCCCCCCACCCTCTGACCAATCCCGGCCCCCCACACACACTGACCTCCCGCTGGTCCCCCCAGGCTCTGCCCCAGGCACCATTCCCATCTGGCACCCAGTCCCTGCCAGGACCCCTTGCAGATTAAGGCAGTGGAGGGGGGGGGGGGGTTCTACCATGGAAGAGAGGGCCGAGGGCAGGAGCAGGCTCGAGGGAGAGAGGCTCTTCGTTAGAGGGGTCCCCCAGGACTGTGCCAGGAGAACCAGGAGGTACGTGAGCTCCCCCCTCCCCCCAGCCTCACTCAGGGTACCAGGGGCCTCTGCTGGGTCCAAGCCAGGCCTCCCAGGCAGGCGGCCTTAGAGACACTGGTCCAGCTGGGGAGGGACTCAGGGGGACCCTCAGGGCCTCCCCCCACCTCTCCAACACCTCTGGGTTGGGGCTCTGTGGGACTCCTGGATTCTGCACAGGAGGCTGGGAGGAGGGCCCCTCTGAGTCAGCCCCCTGGGGCAGCCCCGCCTGCTCCTGCTCGTCGCATCACTGCCCTGACTCATGGGTTGGAAATGGCTTCCCACCCCCATAGCCTGGGTGGCAGGAGCCTGGAAGGGGGCCCGAGGGCCCAGCCGGCCCTGAGGCCTCTGCAGAGTGTTGGGGGGAGGGGGAAGGTGACTTCCAGCATCTGGGGACCGAGGTCTGGAGTTGCCATACCCTAGGCGAGCTTCCGGGGCCTCGCAGGCGCCAAGGATGGCAACCAGGCTCCCAGGCCCCTCCCACCCTAAAGCCCCGCTTAAGCCCTTTATCCTCAGCCCGACCCTCAGCACTGACCCTGGCCCTAATGGTGACTCTTAATGCCAACCCCTGCCTGGGCCCACCCCCACCCCCAGGGAGGGACAGCGCCCCGCAGGCTCCTGGAGGCGGCGGGCCATGGCACAGTGGGGCCCAGTGAGCCCACGCCACCCCAGGCCTGGAGGGCCTTCACGGAGGGAACAAATCTGGGCCCGGCCAGGGATGGGCTGGAGGAGGGGCGGCCAGGCCGGGACCGGGGCCACCAGAGGCCGGGACCGGGGCCACCAGAGGCCGGTTCTTCCGCCCGAATTCCGCCCGAAGCAGGCGCGGCCCCTCCCTCCCACCTGGCCAGGTGTCCCCGCCCCCTGCGAGCTGGGCTGGGCGGGCATCTGTCTCCCGCGGCTCTGGGTGAGGCCAGCGGGGAGGGGACTTCAGGGACAGGGCGGCCCGGGACGAGACTGAAGACAGTTCAGGCTGGAGGCGGCCTCGGCGGCCCAGGCCTGGCAGACCCAGCGCCGCGCCCGCCGCCATGCAGGACGGTAACTTCCTGCTGTCGGCCCTGCAGCCCGAGGCCGGGGTGTGCTCCCTGGCGCTGCCCTCGGACCTGCAGCTGGACCGCCGGGGCGCCGAGGGTCCGGAGGCCGAGCGCCTGCGAGCCGCCCGCGTTCAGGAGCAGGTCCGCGCCCGCCTCCTGCAGCTGGGCCAGCAGCCCCGGCACAACGGGACCACCGAGCCCGATGGGGTCGCCAGGGCGGCCCGAGGTAGGCGGGGGCCGGCAGGGTGGGCGCCGGGCGGTGGAGGCGCAGAGGCCGCAGCGGCGGGCGGAGTGGTGCCAGGGCCAGAGGCCTGCATGGGGCTGGCTCAGGGTTCAGCTCCCTGACTCACTGAGGCCTGCCCTGAGTCACCCGCCCCGCCCTGGCGGGCGTGGGAGAAGCCATGGGTGGGGCCTCCCAACACCGACTGGGACCCCGGGTCCTCCCGCCGAGCCTGGTGGGGGGCCCAACTGCCCTCAGCCCTGAGCCCCTGGGGGGCCGGCCCACAGGAAGAGCAGCACATGGCGAGCCAGCCAGGCCCGTCTCGGGGCAAACCCAGAACGTACACACGTCCCTTCCCCATGACAGGCTCACACATGGTCCCAGACACAGGCAGACACAGGGCAGCCCCAGGAGAGAGACTCCAGCCCCCTCCCCACCCCCATGCCCCACGGGAAGGAGCAGACAAACCGAAGCAGAAACATTCCCAGCAGGTCTGGGAATCCTGGACGGGAGCCACCGCCTGCTGGTCTGAGCAGGGCCCCTGCGGGATTGCAGGGGAGGCCCCTGGAGTGACCCAGATACTCTCCATGAGAACAGAGGGTGGGGGGCCCCGGTGCCAGGCAGCCTGCCCTGTGCAGGAATCCTGGTTCCACCCGTGTGTGTGTGTGTGTGTGTGTACCCTGTGAACGTGTGTCCATGGATGTGTGTCCTTCCCATATGATATGAGTGTGTCCACGGATATGTGTGCATCCGTGTGATGTGAGTGTGTCCATGGATGTGTGTGTCCCATGTGATATGAGTGTGTCCATGGATGTGTGTGCATCCGTGTGATGTGAGTGTGTCCATGGATGTGTATGCATCCATGTGATGTGAGTGTGTGTGCCTGCATGAATGCTAATGCCATGACCTCCTCACTGAGCCACAGCAACTGGGACCAGTTAGACAGTAAGATGAACCTCCCAGGATGTGCAGGGCGGAGACCCCGGTCCCCAGCATAGGGGCCACAGGCAGCCTGGGTTCCCAGGTCCTTCCTCCCCTATCCTCCAGCCTCATCCTCAATGGTGGCCTAGTTGGTGCCCAGGGGTCAGAGGGCGGAGGATGGCACAGGGAGCAGTTAATTAACACCCTGGCTGCCCTGCCAATTAGGAGCAGGAGGATTATAATTTGGGGTGGGGGCGTGCCCCCCCAGGCTGAGCCTCACTAGCGTCAAGGAGTTAATAGCTCCTGCCTAGAAGCCTCATTAACCAGGGCGGGTCTGGGCAATCCGGAAGGCAGGCCCTCCCTTCACCACCCTGAGTCCTCTGGGCAGATGAGACTCTTCACCCACAGGTGTGGCCCCAGCAGGGACCCTGGCAGAGGCTGACCCCCCAGGCAGCACCTTCCGGTCAAAAGTCCCTGCTCCTCACATCACCCAGGCACCCACCCAGCCTGGTCTGTCTCTCTGCTCTGCCTATGTCCCCATCATCTGCCCACCCACCCACCCATCTGACCACCCACACCCCACCCATCTGTCTGCTCCCCTCCACCCCCCGCCGTCTGCTACCCAGCTGCCTGCTCACCATCCTTCCCACCCTCCATCCTCCAGGCTTAGCTATGCCGTCACCCTCAGTCTGTCTGTCCATCCTCACATGGGTCTGTCTCCTGTCTCTCCACCCTCCCTCCGCCACCCACCCACCCACCCACCCACCGGTCTGTCCACTCGCTGTGGAGTCGGGCTGGCGCCAGTGCCCTCAGTCAGTGTGTCGGACGGGGCGGGTGTGGCTCTGCCAGGTGGGACAGGGGAATGCACCTCAGGCCAGACTGGTCCAGGGAGACTGTGTGAGCAAAGCCTCACCCCTATTGACCAGAGCCCAGGACCGGCTTGCAGGAGGTCAGTGTGGCTGCCTGGAGGAGGGGGCCAGGCCCTGAGCCCTGCAGATTGGAGAGCTGATGCAGGAGTCCCGGGCTCACTGCCCAGGGGACTGGGAGGTCATGGGGTGAGCATGTCTGTCCCCCCAGCACAGCTGGAGGCGAGGGGGGCTGTGGGAGAGGGACCACCAGGGCTGGCGTCAGTGGAGACAGATGGCAGGAACCAGAGTCAAGACACCCCCATCAACACCCCCCAGTGGGTCCCAGGGTGCAGGAGGGGAGGCCGGAGGCCGTGAGCCGGGCCAAGCTACTACAGCCCTTGTCCACAGGCGCGTCCCGGGGCCAGTACCACACCCTGCAGGCCGGCTTCAGCTCCCGCTCCCAGGGCCTGAGTGGGGACAGCACCTCGGTGAGTGACACCCGCGCCAGCCTGGAGAGTCTGGGCTCTGCGGTCACATGGGGGAGGCTCTGGGGGCGGCTGTGGTCCCCAGGGTCAGGGAGAGCCTGGCCCCCACTCACGGCCGTCCCCATCCTGCCCACAGACCTTCCGGCCGATCGCCAAGCCCGCCTATAGCCCGGCCACCTGGTCCTCCCGCTCGGCCGTGGACCTGAGCTGCAGTCGGAGGCTGAGCTCTGCCCACAACGGGGGCAGCGCCTTTGGGGCCGTGGGGTACGGGGGAGCCCTGCCCGCCGCACCCATGCCCCCCCGGCCCATGTCCTACCACGAGCGTGGTGGGGGGGGCGGCCGGGTGGACTACGACACCTTGTCCCTCCGCTCGCTGCGGCTGGGGCCCGGGGGCCTGGACGACCACTGCAGCGTGCTGTCGGAGCAGCTGGAGCCCGCGGCCGCCGCCGCCTACAGGGCCTTCGCCTATGAGCGCCAGGCCAGCGCCAGCGCCAGCGCCAGCTCCGGGCGGGCAGGGGGCCTGGACTGGCCCGAGGCCGCCGACGGCCCGCCCAGCCGGACTATCCGCGCCCCGGCCATGCGGACGCTGCAGCGGTTCCAGAGCAGCCACCGCAGCCGCGTGGGGGCGGGCGCCGTGCCCGGCGTCCTGGAGCCCGTGGCCCGAGCGCCGTCCGTGCGCAGCCTCAGCCTCAGCCTGGGCGACGCGGGCCACCTGCCCGACGTGCGCGGGCTGGACAGCTACGGCGGCCAGCGCGCTCTGCAGCGGCTCAGCAGCGGGTGAGCAGGCCTGGCCTGGAGGGGGCGGCTGCCTTGGCCCCGCCATCCTCAGCTCAGCCTGACCCTGGACCCTTGTCTCTGCAGCTTCGACGACATTGACTTGCCATCGGCAGTGAAGTACCTCATGGCCTCAGACCCCAACCTGCAGGTGCTGGGCGCAGCCTACATCCAGCACAAGTGCTACAGCGATGCGGCGGCCAAGAAGCAGGTGACTGCCCTGTGACACCCCTGTGACCCCACCCTCCTTGTCCTCTGGCCCCTGACCACCCTCCCTGACCTGTGTCCCCTGACCACCCTCCCTGACCTGTGGCCCCTGACCACCCTCCCTGACCTGTGGCCCCTGACCACCCTCCCTGACCTCTGTCCCCTGACCACCCTCTCTGACCTGTGTCCCCTGACCACCCTCCCTGACCTGTGTCCCCTGACCACCCTCTCTGACCTGTGTCCCCTGACCACCCTCCCTGACCTCTGGCCCCTGACTACCCTCCCTGACCTGTGGCCCCTGACTACCCTCCCTGACCTGTGGCCCCTGATCACCCTCTCTGACCTGGGGCCCCTGACCACCCTCCCGGACCTGTGGCCCCTGACCACCCTCCCTGACCTGTGGCCCCTGACTACCCACCCTGACCTCTGGTTCATGACCACCCTCCCTGACCCCAGTGGACTGTGCTGGCTTCATTTGCCAGAGTCTCCTCAGCAGAGGAGGAGCAGGAGGGAGTGGTTTGCGTATGTCTGCATACACTGCACACCTCTGCACACACCTGTATACACCTGCATTCGTCAGCACACCTCTACACACCTGCACACACCTGCCTATACCTGCATTCTGTATCCCCCTGCACACCTGCACACCTCTGCACACTCCTGCACACCTCTTACATGCCTGCATACCTCTGCACACATCTGCACACGCCTGCACACCTCTGCACACGCCTGCACAGCTTTGTATGCCTCTGCACACCTGTGCACACGCCTTACAGTGTGCACACGTGGGCTAACAGTGCGTGCTGTGCCTGCAGGCCCGCAGTCTTCAGGCCGTGCCCCGGCTGGTGAAGCTCTTCAACCACGCCAACCAGGAGGTGCAGCGCCACGCCACGGGCGCCATGCGCAACCTCATCTACGACAACGCGGACAACAAGCTGGCCCTGGTGGAGGAGAACGGCATCTTCGAGCTGCTGCGGACGCTGCGCGAGCAGGACGACGAGCTGCGCAAGAACGTCACAGGTGCCGGGCGCGGCGACCCCTCTGCCTGTGTCCTCCTGTCCCGTCTCCGGCTGCCCGCCCTGTCCCACCTCTGGTCCCGTGGCTACCCTGGGGCGGGTCTCCAGTGCCCAGGGCCAGGTCCCCAGGCCGCACGCCAGCTGTCCCCAGGGGGCGCGCAGGGAGGCTCCCCACCCCGGGCCCAGGCGCAGCCCCGGGAGAGGTTACACGCTTCCTCCCACCCTCCCCGGGAGAGCCAGAGGGTGGCGGGCGCCCCTGACCAGGCCTCGGCCTCCCCGCCCAGGCATCCTGTGGAACCTGTCCTCCAGCGACCACCTGAAGGACCGCCTGGCCCGGGACACGCTGGAGCAGCTCACAGACCTGGTGCTGAGCCCCCTCTCGGGGGCCGGGGGGCCACCCCTCATCCAGCAGAATGCCTCCGAGGCTGAGATCTTCTACAACGCCACGGGCTTCCTCAGGTGCGGGGGCGGGGCTTCCCCAGGTGCGGGGCGGGGCTTCCCAGGGGAGGGGGCGGGGCTTCCCAGGGCGGGGCTTCCTCAGGTGGGGGCGGGGCTTCTCAGGGGAGGGGCGGGGCTTCCCAGGGAGGGGCTTCCCGGGGGAGGGGGCGGGGCTTCCTCAGGGGCGTGGCTTCCCGGGGCGGGGGCGGGGCTTCCCAGGCGCGGGGCGGGGCTTCCCCAGGGGCGGGGGGCGCGGCTTCCTCAGGGGCGCGGGGCGGGGCTTTCCCAGGGGCGCGGGGCGGGGCTTCCCCAGGGGCGCGGGGGGCGGGGCTTCCTCAGGGGCACCCAGGAGCGGGGTAGGAGAGGATGCCAGGATGCCAGTGAGAGTGGGTGCTGGGAGGGCTGAACGAGGAGGCAGAGAAGCAGTCAACCAAGCAAGACACAGGTGCTGAGGCAGCCAGTGTGGCTCAGTGGTTGAGCATCGACCTATGAACCAGGAGGTCAGGGCTCGATTCCCGGTCAGGGCACATGCCCAGGTTGCAGGCTCCATCCCCAGTGTGGGGCGTGCAGGAGGCAGGCGATCCATGATTCTCATCATTGATGTTTCTCTCTCCCTCTCCCTTCCTCTCTGAAATCAGTAAAATTATATTTAAAAACCAAAAGACAGAGGTGCTGGCGCAGTGGGTCCGGTGCCAGCTGTGGCTGCCAGGTGTGATGTCAGTGGACTCTGGGCCTGCAGGCTCAGGTTTTATTAAATCAGGCATCTGATCTGACATTCCTAGGAGGGGAGGGGGATGCAGTGGGACCAGGGACCAGGGGCAGGAGGTGCCGAGGGGCCCAGTGCAGGGGGAGAAGGGGGCGGGCACTAAGGATTTTAGCCCTCGGGCTCAGGTCTCCTTGGGGTGGGCTCCTCCCGGGGTCCCTGGGGGGGTCTCTGATCTGCCTCCACCCGCAGGAACCTCAGCTCGGCCTCCCAGGCCACTCGCCAGAAGATGCGTGAGTGCCACGGGCTGGTGGACGCCCTGGTCACCTACATCAACCAGGCCCTGGACGTGGGCAAGTGCGAGGACAAGGTGAGGGGTGGCCGGTGGGGAGGGCGGCCGGTGGAGTGGGGAGGGCCAGCCGGTTCTGACCACAGTCCGCCCCTCAGAGCGTGGAGAACGCTGTGTGCGTGCTGAGGAACCTGTCCTACCGCCTGTACGACGAGATGCCGCCGTCAGCCTTGCAGCGCCTCGAGGGCCGGGGCCGCAGGGACGTGGCCGGGGCGCCGCCCAGCGAGGTGGTGGGCTGCTTCACGCCTCAGAGCCGGCGGCTGCGAGAGGTGGGCTCGGGCCTGGGCTGGCGGGAGCAGGGGCCTGGCCTGACCCTGGCTGACCTCTGTGCCCGCCGCCCAGCTGCCCATCACTGCCGACGCACTCACCTTCGCCGAGGTGTCCAAGGACCCCAAGGGCCTCGAGTGGCTGTGGAGCCCCCAGATCGTGGGCCTGTACAACCGCCTCCTGCAGCGCTGCGAGCTCAACCGGCACACCACGGAGGCGGCCGCCGGGGCCCTGCAGAACATCACCGCCGGCGACCGCAGGGTGAGGCCGCGAGCAGCGCCCCGGGCGGACCGGACCCAGGCCTGGCCACGCGCAGGGGACGCACGGGGGCGGGGGGTAGGGGCACGGGGTGTGAGAGCCTGCTCTCCGGGAGTTGACAGTCTGTTGGGGGAGGGACAGTGACAGGGGGAAGGATGCAAACTTGTGGATGGGCCAGAACGACCCAGGGAGGGAGGGAAGGCAGCCTCGGAGCTGGGCAGGAGGGACCAGAAGGAGGGGGTGTCCGGGATGCTGCACTGGGTCCGAGGGGAGCTGCCCAGCAGGTCTAAGTCCAGGGGAGCCCGCCTGGTGAGGTCCCGGCAGCCCTGCCTCAGTTTCCCCAGGGGTCGGCTGCGGGGATGCCAAGGGGCCGCTGGTGCCTTCACCTGCACCCACCAGCCCCTCTCCCGCCTGCAGTGGGCGGGCGTGCTCAGCCGCCTGGCCCTGGAGCAGGAGCGCATCCTGAACCCGCTGTTGGACCGCGTCCGCACGGCCGACCACCACCAGCTGCGCTCACTGACCGGCCTCATCCGAAACCTGTCCCGGAACGCCAGGAACAAGGACGAGATGTGTGAGTCTGCGCCCATCCGGCTCTGCACTCGCCCACCCCGTGGGCTCTGCCCCCGCCGGGCTGGCTGCTGGCGGGCTGGCGGGCAGATGGGCTGGGAGTGGGGCTGACACTGACCTGCCTGCCGGTCTCCCGCAGCCACCAAGGTGGTGAGTCACCTGATCGAGAAGCTGCCGGGCAGCGTGGGCGAGAAGTGCCCGCCGGCGGACGTGCTGGTGAACATCATCGCGGTGCTCAACAACCTGGTGGTGGCCAGTCCCATCGCCGCCCGGGACCTGCTGTACTTTGACGGGCTCCGCAAGCTCGTCTTCATCAAGAAGAAGCGTGACAGGTGAGCGCCCCCCGGGCCCCCCTCACCCCCCGCCTTCTGGCTGAGCCTGTCCCTCGCTGACCCCTGCCCTCATCCCCCAGCCCCGACAGCGAGAAGTCCTCCCGGGCAGCCTCCAGCCTCTTGGCCAACCTGTGGCAGTACAACAAGCTCCACCGAGACTTCCGGGCAGTAGGTTCTGGCATCGGGGCGGGCAGGCCACGGGGCGGGGCTCGGAGACGGGGGTGGAATTGGAGGCCAAGGGCACGGGGTCCCCCCCCAGCACCCGGGGAGGGTGGCGTGGGTGCAGGGCGGCCGGCACCCCCTCACTCGCACCCCCGCCTGATTGCAGAAGGGCTATCGGAAGGAGGACTTCCTGGGCCCCTAGGCGAGGCCTTCCCGGAGGAGGAGGACGCGACTCGGCCCAGGCTCCAGAGGCCGGGCCCAGCCCCTGCTGCTGGGGGGCCGCCTGGAGGAGAAGACAGGTGGCCCAGGGCTGCTCGCTGGAGCCCCGAGTGCAACTGGGAAAGGCCTGGGCCACCAGGGAGAGGACAGGGGACGGGGGCTTGCAGCTGGGGACGAGGCTTCCGCAGGGCAGGGAGTGGGCAGGGCTTGAGGCTGCTCTGGTGCATGGGGTGGGGACCAGGCCACACTGGCAGAGGCGGGGCTGCCCATGGCGGGCAGTGCCTCAGGGCAGCCAGCGCTGAAAATAAAGGTGGTCGTGAAGACAGCAGCCAGGCCCGCACGCGTCTTCTTGTTTAAAAAATGTGTTTTTATTGGTTTCAGAGAGGAAGGGAGAGGGAGAGGGAGATAGAAACATCAATGATGCCAGAGAACCATTGACTGGCTGCCTCCTGAACGCCCCCTACAGGGGATGGAGCCTGCAACCTGGGCATGCGCCCCGGCCGGAACCGAACCGTGACCTCCTGGTTCACGCTGAGCCACTGTAGCCAGACCCACATGCTTCTTTAGCTGGTCTCACCCCTGGGGGACTCCAGTGCCCCCAAACACAGCCAGGCCTGCCCTGGGCTCGCACACAGGCCTCTCCACGCCAGGGAGGAGAGCTGGCCAGCAGCGGAGGAGATGGGGTAGGCAGCTGAGGCCTCAGGGCCCTCTGAGGCGCAGGGACCAGCAGAGCTGGGGACCATTCGTGCGGCAAAGGCACCCAACACCTCTCTTTGCCCTGCCTCCCTTGGGGCTGGGGGTACCCTGACCAGGGACTCTTGAGCTGTCCATCTGAGGCTGGGACCCTCCCCCATCTCACTGAGCCGGGCCCCTTGGTTATGAAGCTCCCACTAATATTTTCACAACAAAGGGCTCCTTCCGCAAAGCTCAGCACCCCAGCCTCTGAGGGGCCTGACTTCTCGGGATCCGTCTGCATCCGAGGGGACTGGGGACTCCACACTGCCCCACGCAGGGGGACCCAAGGAGGCTCCGGCAAGACATCCCTGAGCTGGCGCAGGAGGGAGAGAGGGGGGGTGGGAAGGATGGAGAGGGGGAGGGTGGGAAGGATGGAGAGGGGAAGGGTTGGGAGGAGGGAGAGGGGGAGGGTGGGAAGGATGGAGAGGGGGAGGGTTGGGAGGAGGGAGAGAGGGAGGGTGGGAAGGATGGAGAGGGGGAGGGTGGGAAGGATGGAGAGGGGGAGGGTTGGGAGGAGGGAGAGGGGGAGGGTTGGGAGGAGGGAGAGGGGGAGGGTTGGGAGGAGGGAGAGGGGGAGGGTGGGAAGGATGGAGAGGGGGAGGGTTGGGAGGAGGGAGAGAGGGAGGGTGGGAGTGGACAGCCCGATTTGGTGACTGTGAGGCCACAGGGATGAAAAAAGGGAGGCATCGGGGGCCCTGGGGAGCCAGAGATGGAAGAGGTGCCCCACCCAACACAGTGCACCCCCCCCCTTCCTGCCCAGGACAGGACAGGACAAGGCAGAGGTAGGGTCCAAAAGGACTTTATTTTCTGGCACAAGGAGGGGCACTGGGGCCACCCCCGCCCCCAGGGGCTCCAGGTCCGGCTCCCAGGGGGTAGGGGAGGGGCGGCTACATGTCGTCCTTGGACACCAGGCAGTAGAAGTCCGTGCGGGCGCTGTAGTTCCGGGAGCCAAGGTCCGAGACGTCCACCTCGCTGCCCCGGCCCTCTCCCAGCGAGGCCCTGCTTGCGTGCGGCGCAGCTGACGGCTCCCCAAAGACAGGCCCGCGGACACCTGGGGGTACCACCAGGCCTGAAGCCCACGCTCCCTGCTCACCCTCCCGAGTAGTGACATTGGAGGTCCAGGAGGCGCTGGCCAGGCCTCAGGCCCAAGCGCCTCTGAGAAAGAAGCCGTGAGGGGAGGGGGTCCTGGGGGGTCCAGCCCATCCCCAGAGGGCAGGGACGAGTCCCCCCACCTGGGCCCCTCAGCCCTGTGCAGCCCCCTGGGTGTCCCAGGGTTGGGGTGGGGCTGGGTGCACATACCCAGGTCCCCCTCGGGGTCAGGGTCCAGCTCGGGGTCCAGGGCCTGGCCCTCGGGGACGTGGCCCCGCACGATCAGCATGGGGTCCTTGTCATCCTGCAGCCGCGTCTGGGGGTCTCCCTCCATCGCTCTGTACTGCACCTTCCGCGGCAGCGCCAGCTGTAGCTCTTTCCAAAAATCGGAGGAAGGCGTCTGGGGGCCAAGGCGGGGACGCGCTTAGCGGGTGGGAACTCATGGGCGATGCAGACACTGGAGGCGCCGGCCCAGGGCCCCCAACAACACACCCGCGGCGTGTTCACTGGCGCCCGAAACCTCACAGGAGGCCCCTGGGGCAGCGGCCACGGAGCCCCGCCCCCCCTCTCCGCACCACGGAGCCCCGCCCCCTCTCTCCGCACCACGGAGCCCCGCCCCCTCTCTCGCACCACGGAGCCCCGCCCCCTCTCTCCGCACCACGGAGCCGGGCCGCCAGCGCAGCAGGGTCACCAGGTGGCGGTGCTGGTGCAGCAGGTGCAGCGCGGGGTGCGCGCGGTCGCGCCGCTGGCCGTCGAAGGTGATGAAGATGGGTCGGCGCGTGAGCTCCAGCAGCCGGCACAGGCCCTCCCTGCGGGCGCGGGGCCGTCAGCAGGTCGCACCGGGCCACCCCCCACCCCCGCCCCGCCCCCCAGCGCGGGACCCACCGGAAGCTGTGGCTGCACCAGGGCCGCCCCAGGAAGGCGTCTGACAACACCACGATGAGGCGACGGCAGCGGCTCAGGTTCACCAGGAGGTCGGCGGAGGGCTCTGCGGGGACCGGAGAGCGGGGAGCGGCTGGGACCACCGCGGGCAGAGCGCGCCCGAGGCGAGGCGGGCGGGGCCCCGGGAGGGGGCGGGGCCAGGAGCCCGGGAGGGGCGGGGCCCCCAGGTTAAGGAAGGGGGTGGAGGGCCCGGGTTAAGGAAGGGGGGCGGGGGGCGGGGCCTGGGTTAAGGAAGGGGTGGAGGGGCGGGGCCTGGGTTAAGGAAGGGGGTGGAGGGGCGGGGCCTGGGTTAAGGAAGGGGGAGGGGCGGGGCCTGGGTTAAGGAAGGGGGTGGAGGGGCGGGGCCTGGGTTAAGGAAGGGGGTGGAGGGGCGGGGCCTGGGTTAAGGAAGGGGGAGGGGCGGGGCCTGGGTTAAGGAAGGGGGTGGAGGGGCGGGGCCTGGGTTAAGGAAGGGGGTGGAGGGGCGGGGCCTGGGTTAAGGAAGGGGGAGGGGCGGGGCCTGGGTTAAGGAAGGGGGTGGAGGGGCGGGGCCTGGGTTAAGGAAGGGGGGCGGGGGCGGGGGACAGGCAGCGTAGGGCGGGGCCTGGGTCCGGGGCGGGAACCGAGCGCGCCCCGCACCTGCCCGCGGCAGGAGGTCGCGGTCGTCCAGGAAGAGCTTGTAGCCCCGACACCGTTCCAGCTGCGGCTTCAGGATGAAGTTCACGAACTTGCGATCGTCGGGGCTGTCGCTGTAGGAGACGTAGGCGTCGTAGAGCTTCCCGTCTGCGGACGGCAGCGGGTCAGCTCGGCCGCTGTCCAGGCCCAGGCCTGCACCCCAGGCGCTGTCTCCTGGGGCCCCCTAACCCTCTCCTCACGGCCCCTCCCCAGTACAGGATGCCGAGGGGAGCCCTCGAACCAGGACCCGGGCAGCAGACCCAGGCCCTGGGGCCTCCTGACCCGCGTGGAGTCCTCCTTCCGCAGCGTGCTCACGGGAGCCCTGCATGGCCGCTGCGTCCCTGTTCCCCACCTCGGAAGCCACCCCCTGCGCTGACCCCGGGCAGGCCGTCCGCCCACGCACCGTGGCCCACGCACCGTTCATCTCCACCTCCCCGTAGGCATTTTGGTACCAGAGCTGCACGTTGAGTCGGCACTTCAGGTAGAGCAGGGCGGCCAGGAGCAGGGCCAGCAGGACCAGCAGTGAGGCCAGCACGGCGGCCAAGTGGCCTGCTGGGGCTGGGGACAGAGCTGCATCCTGAGCCCCTGTCCCCTCACCACCCCCTCCAGCCTCTAGGCTCCCAGCCCCCCGCCCCCCATCCCCAACCCGGGTACCCCCTCACCAGCTCTCCAGAGCGTGAAGGAAGCGGAGCTGACGTTCTGGACGGAGCAGGTGAAGGCCCCGTAGTCCTCAGCACTGGTCAGGTTGACCCCCAGGACACTGGATACAAGCACCTCTGACAGGTTGGCCTTGACCCTGAGGAGACCAGGCCCCAACTTCTCAGCAGGGGCCCAAGAGCATCGGGGGGACCCCCGGAGCCCCGCCTGTCCGGGATGCCGAGAGCCTGCAGGTGTGGCCTCCTGGGCAGCCCATGGGCCATGAGCTAAGAGAAGCGGCAGAACCTGGAGTGGGTATGGATCTGTCTAGTGAGCCACCCTAATCCTGGGCCTGGGTCCTGGGGTGCTCCGATCCCAGGCGTGGCCCAATGGCCAGTGCCTCCTTCAGGCCTCAGGACTCTGCTGGCAGCCATGGTCCCAGGCGGTGTGCAGAGTGTCTACGGGGCCGCCTGTCCCTCCGGTCATTGACCCTCCGTCTGTGTCCATAGGGGCACTGTGCCGTGTCATGTCCGGGAGGTCACTCCCCAGCCATGTCCAGGTGGTCACAGACCAGGGTGTAGGTCAGAGAGGCCACTGGCCATGGGTGTCCAGGGTGGTCTCTTACCAGGAGTCCTCATGAAGGTCATAATGGCTGCCGTTGCCCAGCAGCTGCCCGTCCTTTAGCCACCGGACTGGGAGCAGGGGACATTGGGGTGCAGAGACCACCCAGGCCGTGCAGTTCAGCGTGACCACACTGCCCAGGGGAGGCCCCAGAGTCTGGTCTCCGGAAGGGGAGAGGAAATTGGGGGGCCTGTCGCAGACGCCTGCAGAGAGAGGACCCAGGGGGTTAGCCGCGCTCAGGACACCAGGCCCCCCTTGTCCACAGACAGTCTTAGGGCCAGGAACCACAAGGCCGGCCAGTGGCCTGGGCTGCTTGGTGGTCACACCATGTCCATCCGCGAGTCCCATGGAGAACGGGGCCCCAGCATCTGACGGCTCATCCACCCAGGACGAGAGCCCCAGGCTCAAGGCCTCAGCCCGCCCCCACTGGGGAGCTGTACTGAGTGTGGGCGCCGTGGTTTGGGGGACTGGGGTGCTGGGGGTGCCAGCACCTTCCACCTGAGATGGGAGCCAGGGTCCCAGGGCCCTCTGCTGACCACAGGCAAGCCTTTCCGCCTCCTGAGACCTGAGCTTCTCTTCTTAAAATCAATGGACTGAGCACGAGCAGGGGTCAGAGCACACAGCCACTGCCTGATGGCGCCGTGCCCAGCAGCCCGCCCCCCTCCCCCGCGCCCTGGGCCCCCCAGCAGCGCCCACCCCCACAAGCCTGGCGGCGGGGGAGCAGAGTCTGGGCTACATGGCAGCCTGGCGCCAGGGAGGTGCTGGAGGTAAAGCGGGGCCCGTGCCCGTCCCTCTGACCCATCTACCTGCCATGGTCTGACCAGGGCCTCCTCGAGCAAGCCGGGCACGGTGCCACCCCTGGCTCCACGGCTCCTCAGCTGAGCAGGCTGGACCCCAGGGCTGGCAGGACTCGCTCTCTGTCTTTGTGGTGGGTCAGTCAGGCTGCCAGGATGGGTCAGAGGCTGCCGCCATTCCCAGAGAGCAAGTTAAACAAGAACAGGACGAGTTAACATGTAACTTCGGTCACAAGCAGCGCTGTGCACTGGCTGCCTCTGGGATGGCAGCGGGGCACCCAGACACCAGGACAGAGTCTCTCTGAGCCCCTCACACCGGGCCCTCGACTCACCTTCACCTGCCCCAGGGCCGCCACCGTGATGGCCCAGGATGGAACAGTGGGCATCTCTCTGGCACCCTCATGAGGCCAGGAGCGGGCCTGCCCTGCACACTCACCCATTCACACCCCTCTTCTGCACAGGCTCTCTGCACACCCTCCTCCCCCCCGCCCCGCTGCACACACACACCTGTACTAAGCTCCCACCTTAGCCCGTGTGCGCACGTGGACACTGCCCACCCTCCAGCCCTCTGGGGCCCACACAGTGGGCACACCCGGCACACACGGGCACACCCGGCACACACGGGCACAGCTCCTGCCAGGGACGCAGCCAGGAGCACCTGCATGTCCCCACCACGCACATGAACCACCCCCTTGGCGCACAGCAGCCTCCTGTTGGCCCTCGCTCTCCCAGGCACATGCTGCAGGCCTCCCCTCGGCCAGGCCTGACCCAGGACAGGCCTCAGGCCGGGGAGGCCTCAGAGGGTGAGGATTCAGGCTCCCGCAGAGCAGCAGGCCGAGGGGGGAGGGCGCCCAGTCACCTGGTTCCGGTCCTGCTAGCAACGCTGGTCATGGAAGTCATTGACCTGTGCTTGGGAGCAACTCCGCTCGGCAGGCCCGGGCCCCGTCCCACTGGCTGCTGGGGACCCATCGCCCAGAAGGGCGAGGACCTGGCTTTGTGTGTGTATTTTAATCAGAACTTTTCCGAAGCTTCCTGGCCGCGCAGTCACATCCTCTCCTAACCCTAAACCCCACCCAGGCGCCACCCCTCCAGGCGGGCGGGCAGTGGGTTGGCCCCGCCCGCCCCGCCTGCCGCTCTTCCTGTAACTCTGAGTCAAGGGCTCCTTCCTCTGGGCCCGCCCCAGCCCGGGCACTGCTTCCCGGGGCCAGGCCTGAGGTGCCAGGAGGATGCAGAGGCTGGGGCCAGGCAACGTGAGGGTCCTGGAGAGGAGACCCCCGTCGGGCCGTCCTGCACACACACAGGAGGGCCCCTGGGCACTGTGGCTTGCTGCCTGCAGACCTCACAGACACCACACCAGGGCAGTGGCCGAGTCTCCAGTCCTCCCCACAAGTGAGCAGCCCCGTGTCTCTACCAGCCGTGGGCAAACTACGGCCCGCGGCCCGTTTGAAATGAATAAAACTAAAAAAAAAAAAAAAAAACCGTACCCTTTCATGTAATGATGTTTACTTTGAATTTATATTAGTTCACACAAACACTCCATCCATGCTTTTGTTCCGGCCTCCGGTCCAGTTTAAGAACCCATTGTGGCCCTCGAGTCAGAAAGTTTGCCCACCCCTGCTCTAACCTCTGACCTGTTGGTGGGGGAGGGGTCCTACAGTAACTTCTGCCAACAATGGGGCCTTGAGCAGGGCTCTCTGGTCCCCTCCAGTGTAGCCCCCAAACTCACAAGTGGGCTGAGGTATCCTGTGGACCTTGGTTTCCGGCTGGGAGTGGGGGACAGGGGTGGGGGAGTGGGAGGGTGGGGGAACAGTGCTCCCTTTTCCAGGCAAGGAAGTCAACAGGGGCCTTGGCAGAGGCCAGGTGGGGGGCAGCCCGCGGCCCCAGGCTGACCTGGGACTCAGGGCCTAGCAGCAGGTGTCCCTACCCTCACCCACGCGGGGCCACCAGAGAAGCATCTTAAATGCATCAGGTTTCGTACACCCTTCATCTGACCCTGGCCCAGCCCTGCCAACCCCACCGTGGCCTCTAAGAACCTTGGGTGAGGGTCCCACAGAACCGAGCCTGGGCCCGCTGGAGGGATCAGCTGTCCTAGCCTCTCCTCCAGGTGCCAGTGGCCTGGAGGCTAGTAGATGTGAGGCCCCTGGGCAGAGCAGAGCTGAGCTCTCCCCGGGTGCCCCCCACCCCTGTCCCGTTCCCCCCACCCCTTGCCTCGCGGGATTTCAACGCTCCAGCCAGACTGTCCCCCCGACCGTGTGCTCATCTTGCCACCAGCTCCCTCTACTAGAGTCCACCTCATCCTCCTTTGCCTCCCAGGCCCACCCTCCAAGGGGTGCGGAAAAACCCACGTGGCCTCAGGCGCCCTCACCAGCAGCCCTTCTGAACCCACGCGCGCCCCCTGCGCCCCAGCACCTTTGGCTCCACAGCCGTGGTTCGCGGAAAGCCCGGACTCCTCCGCCCTTAAGCCCCTGCCCGCCGCCGGCTTCGCTGCTCAGCACCCAGGGTCTCTGATCGTCTCCCCCTCCTGCGGGGAGCGCAGCCCCTCTGCGCCCCGGCGTCTCTCCCGAAGCAAAGAGCGTGCATCGGAGGCTGTGGCCACGCGGGCCGAGGGCTCCGTCCTGCTCTCCCGGGCCCAGGAGCCCGGTCCTCCCCGCCACACGCCCCACAGCTCGCGCTCCGCCTCCCCGGGGTGGACTTAGGACCCACACTCCAGGTGCGGGAGCCGCGCGCAGAGGGCGGGAGCGCGCGGGGCGGGGGCGCGCGGAGGGCAGGAGCTCCGCCCGGCGACCGGTGCGCCGCGCCCCCTGCACGTTTCTCCGGTCGCTCACCAACTCCCCCCCCCCGTCCCCCCCTCTCCCGGGCCTTGGGAGGTCTCAGGTCTAAGGTCCGGGTTTGGGGCGTTGGTGGAGGTCCGGCGCCCCCTCCCTCTCCTGCGCAAAGCTCACTAGGAAGCCACTGCTCGCGCCGGACGCAGCGGGAAGGCCCGAGAGGCCGGTGCGCGGACGGGCTTGGGCTTCCGGCGACGCGGGCAGCCAGCCCGACTCCGAGCCGCTTCCTGCGGGACCGCGCCCGCCCGGAGGCTCCTGGGGCAAGGTGTCCCCCTGGCTCCGCGAGCACCGGGCCTGGGTCCGACTTCTGGGAGTCGGCGACCTCCACTCACCCCCGTGGGTCTGGGCCGTGACTGCCACTCATCTGCTGCCAAGCCTGGGGCGCGCGCGACCGCGGGGGCGGGGCGGCTCACCTGGGTCAGGTGCACAGCGCGACAGCCCCGGCGGCGCGACAGGTGCAGTCCCGCCCATCGCCCAGGCTGAGGGCGGACCCAATGTCTCGCTTGGCGCCCGAGGCTGGCACTCAAGACTGGCGCCCAGCGGCCAGGCCTGGGGCAGAGGCCAAACCCGCCACCCAGCCCTGAGAGTGGGCGCTCGGGAGGGACTCCCTGGAGATTCCACCGTCCCCCGGGTCACCGGGTCACCGTTTGCGGTTCTGCTCCTCCTCCCCAGCTCTTCCTCCGGGAAGCCTGCCTTGACTCCAGCCCCCAAATCCCAGGTGTAGGGAGGGTAGGACCCTGGAAAGGTGCCTCTCACTTGGAAGCTCATGGAAGCCCAGAGGAGGAGGGCCAGGAACTACCACACCCAGACCTTTCTTCACCTGGGCCTGTTTCCCACCTAGGCCCGAGGGTAGACACAATCCACCAAGAGGCCCAAACGTTGGCACAAAGAGGTTTTATTTTATTATAAAAAGTTCTGCTGGCTAAGGGGAGCCAGAGAGGTGGGGCCGGGGCCTCTGACTAGCCAGGGAGGGGGTGGGACAGGATGGGGCCCAGAAGCCAGAGGGGGCCCAGCAACGGCTGGCTTTCCTGTGTTGTGCCTGCACCCCCTTCCGTTGTATGGGGGGCAGTGCTCACCCGGAGTTCAAGCCAGGGTTGGGCCAAGCCTGAGCCCTAACAGATGGAATAGCTAAGTGTGCTGCCCACTGTGCCCTAGACCCCTCATATACACAGACCCCCCAGGATCTCCCGTATACAGGGGCCTCCCCGGGACCCTCATATACACAGACCCCCCAGGATCTCCTGTATACAGGGGCCTCCCCGGGACCCTCATATACACAGACCCCCAGGATCTCCCGTATACAGGGGCCTCCCCGGGACCCTCATATACACAGGCCTCCCTAGACCCCTCATATATACAGACCCCCCCAGGATCCCTCATATACAGGGGCCACCCCAGGCCACTCATATACACAGGCCTTCCTGGACCCTTCATATACACAGACCCCCCCAGTGTCCCTCATATACAGGGCCTCCCAGGACCCCACATATACAAGGCTTCCCAGGACCCCTCACATACACCCACATACATGTGAGCGTTCTTACACCCCCCTCCACACACACACACACACGGCCGTGAGCAGGGTGGAGGTGGCGGTGGCGGCTGAGGCCCTGCCTGGTGCCAGCAGCAGCTCCGGGTCCCTTACACGTCCGTGCTCCTGAGGCTGGAGCTGGAGGCAGGAGTGGCCCTCAGGCCCAGGCCCGGCCCCCACAGCTGCCTCGGCCCCCCGCGCAGCTTGCCCAGGAGCACCTCGTACTTCTGCTCCAAGACGCTGTTCTTCACCGACTGCGGCACGTCCGGCACGAACCAGGCCGCCACCAGCTTGATGCACAGGGCCACGTGCTGCGGGCGGGGCGGGGCTGAGTGGAGTGGTCAAGCAGGCCGGGGGGGGGGGGCGGGCAGGGAGGAGGACCCCCCAGTTCTGCCCACCTCGAAGAGGATGAGGAAGGCCAGGCGGATGGCCAGGAGGGTCCAGAACTGTTCCGAAAAGTTGTAGTCCTGAGCGTTGCGGTAGTCCCGGTACCTGGGGTGGGGGCAAGGCCTAAGGTCAGGGGTCAAGAGTTCAGAGGGCACACATGGGGAGGCCGGGGGTCCAAACCTGCATTCAGTGATGTTCTCTGAGCCCTTTATCCTGACCGGGTCCTCGAAGTCCTTGGTGTGGAACACGGACAGACTGTGGTTGATGTAGCCAGTGAGGCAGCTGGCGGGAGGGGGAGAGGAGACGGGCCTGGGCTGCAGGGTGCGTGGGTGCCTCCCTAGAGCTGATTCCTGTCTGGTGGGTCACCACAGACCCCTCCTCATTCCTCCATGTGGGAGAGGGCCCCTGGGGGAGGCTGAAGGGGCTCCGGATGCCACCACCTGCCTCCCCTGCCCAGGGCTGAGGGGAGCCTTAGGTGGGACTCTTGTGCCGGGCAGGCCACGGAGGGTCTGCCTTTGGGGGGCAGGGGTTCAGTGCCTGCTCAGGACACAGCTGGTTCTGGGACCTAAATCCCCCACTGGGGTCCCGGTCAGCACTCCCGGCTCCGGTCCGGGCCTGCAGGGCCGGGCAGAGGCAGAACCGGCAGCACTGAGCCCTTCCCGGGCTCCCTTGCTGAGCTGCGGTTCCCAGGGGTCTCTGGGCAGTTTGAGCCCCCCAGGGGCTGTGTGGCCGCGCCCCTTACTCGGCTGAAGAGCGGGCCCCCTGCCGGCACGGGCCGTAGCGGTACTTGTAGACGACCCTGGGGATGAACTCAGACGTGAAGGCGATGACCATCCCGTTGGCAATGACCGCCAGCACGCCGATGGTCTCCAGCACCTGCAGCCAGGTCCCTGCACCAAGCAGCGGGGAGAGGCTGTCTGGGTCCTCCCGCCGTGACCACGGCTGCTGCCGGCCCCACCTCCATCCGTCCGCCACCGTCCATCCCCCAAGCCAAGAGCCTGGATAGTCGGGGGCCTCGTCCCATCTCTGGGAACGGCACCCATGGCAGCCACGGGGCCAGACCCCGCGAGGAGGCCTGGGCCAAGGCCGACAGCCCGGCCTTCGCTCTCCTGACCCCCCGTCCTGGGCATAGGCGGGAAGGGGCTCAGGTCTCCCTGCCTCCCTGGTCTGTCTGAGGCCCTCAGCTGCCCCCAGGCCTGCTCCACCCCCTGGGTCCCCTGAGCCCAGGACTCGGGCCTCTCTCACACATGTCCCTCCCTCCGCCCGCTGCCCGCTGCCCGCCCCCAGCTCTCTGTCCACTCCGGCTCAGTGCGGCCAGTCTGGGCCACCTGCCCTCAGTCCCTGCCACTGCTGCTGCGCCCCTCCCTCCAGCCGCTCCTGTTGTCTGCTGGGCGCCCTCAGGAGGCGGCGGGCCTTCAGCCAGATCTGCAAGGTGGGTGCCAGCCCTGCCCCTTCCCGGGGCCTGACCCGCATCTTGGCTGACAACCCAGGAAGGCCCGGGGGCTGTCTGTGTGGGGAGGGGGAATAGCGTGGTCCCAGCGCCCCCTGCCACCCCGGCCCCACGCCGAGCGCCCCCCTGCGCCGCAAGCCCCTTGGGTCCCTGACCGATGTCCTTGGCCTTGCGTGGCACCAGGCGGCGCTGCAGCCGGACCATCTTGATGGCGTCCAGGCGGATCTCCACGAGGTTGCTGAAGAGCGCGAGCAGCGGGGCCAGCGGGAAGGCGGCCACGAAGATGGTGGTGAAGCCATACTGGATCACTGCGGGGGGCAGGGGGGTCACCTTGAGCTCCATGCCCCCCGCGGCCCCCCGGCCCCCAGCCCCACCCTGAGCCCCCGCTCAGCCCACGCACTCATTTCCATGAACTCATCAAACAGGCTGAAGGTGTAGACGGGGTTCAGGCGGTAGTTAAGCTGCCAGTCCCGCAGCTCGGGGTCCCGGGCCTCGCTGCCCCTCATGGAGCGGCACTTGTGGGACAGCCACCTGGGGGACGGGAACCAGGTAGGGGGCAGGGAGCAGTGCCGGGGGTGGAGGGCCCCGGAGCACTGGCTCTGGGCGCTGGGGAGGAGGGTGGGGAGGGGGTGCCCGAGGGAGGAGGGAGGAGGGAGGAGGGAGGAGGGAGGAGGGAGGAGGGGTCCTCACGGGTGCAGGTACTCCATGCAGTTGCTGAGCGTCTGCTTCAGACCCATGATGATGGCCATCTGCACAAACAGGTCCATCATGCAGCCGCTGAGGTGGCACTGTGGAGGCAGAGGGGAGGTCAGGCAGGGGAGGCGGGCAGGGACAGGGGGAGGTCAGGTGAGGGAGGGGGGCAGGGGCAGGGGTATGTCAGGTGGGGGAAGAAGCAGGGGCAGGGGGAGGTCAGGCGGGGGAGGGGGCAGGGACAGGGGATGTCAGGTGGGGGAGGGGGCAGGGGCAGGGGGAGGTCAGGTGAGGGAGGGGGGCAGGGGCAGGGGGATGTCAGGTGGGGGAAGAAGCAGGGGCAGGGGGAGGTCAGGCGGGGGAGGGGGCAGGGACAGGGGATGTCAGGTGGGGGAGGGGGCAGGGGCAGGGGGAGGTCAGGTGGGGGAGGCGGGCAGGGACAGGGGATGTCAGGTGGGGGAGGGGGCAGGGGCAGGGGGAGGTCAGGTGAGGGAGGGGGGCAGGGGCAGGGGGATGTCAGGTGGGGGAAGAAGCAGGGGCAGGGGGAGGTCAGGCGGGGGAGGGGGCAGGGACAGGGGATGTCAGGTGGGGGAGGGGGCAGGGGCAGGGGGAGGTCAGGTGAGGGAGGGGGGCAGGGCGGGCATCCAGGACAGACTGACCTCCTCCAGCTTCCACAAGCCCGCCAGGCGCACGGTCTTCCCGGGGTGACCGTTGATCCTAGGAGGGACGGGAGGCTGAGCCCAGCACCCTGCCCCCAATGGGGGGCGGGGGGAGGGGAGTGGGGCAGGACAGAGGGGGTGTGGGTGACGAGGGCGACAGTGGAGAGGAAGAGAAGGCAGCCGATCCATGATTCTCTCTCATCATTGATGTTTCTCTCTTTCTCTCCCTCTCCCTTCCTCTCTCTAAGATAAATGAAAACATCCTATATAATAAAAGGCTAATATGCAAATTGTCCCCATGGGCAGTGGAGCAGGTGAGCGGGTGGCGCCAGGACAAGGCAGGTGTGAAGGGAGGCCCCGGCCAGGTGTGAAGGGAGGCCCACTAGGGGCCCTACCTGTGCATGAATTCTGTGCACTGGGCTCCTCGTATGTATATATACATATGCATGCACATGCACATACATGTACACACATACATGCACATGCACATGCACATGCACATACACATACATATACATATACATATACATATACATATACATATACATATACATATACATGTACAGTTCCCAAGGTTGAGTGAGGGGAGGAGAAGGGGGCGCCCACCTGCCCAGGATGAAGGCGATGTAGACGAGCGAGGAGAAGTGCGCAAAGAACTGCAGCGTGAAGAACTTCACCGTGAACTTGCTCTCTCGCTCCGAGAAGGTCCTGGACTTCTCTGGGAGGACACACGGCTCCCTCACCCGTCCCTCCACGGCGGCCCCACGCCTCCGCCCCTGCTCAGACCCTCCGCCTCCTGCCACCCTCAGCTGTCTCCCAGAGCCACTCCCGCCCCTGGGGAGAGGCAGCGAGCTGGCGGGGTCACCCCCACCCCCACCAGGTCCACCTGGCCCGCCTCCAGCAGCCAGGAGGGCGGCTCTCACCGTAGTCACAGAGCTTCAGGGCCACGACCTTGTTGACCTGCGGGTGACACGGAGGGCTCGCTGTGGGGGGCTCGCTGTGGGGGGCTCCCTATGGGGGGCTCGCTGTGGGGGGCTCACTGTGGGGGGCTCACTGTGGGGGGCTCGCTGTGGGGGGCTCCCTATGGAGGGCTCGCTGTGGGGGGCTCCCTGTGGGGGGCTCACTGTGGGGGGCTCCCTGTCGAGGGCTCACTGTGGGGGGCTCCCTGTCGAGGGCTCGCTATGAGGGCTCGCTGTGGGGGGCTCCTTGTCGAGGGCTCGCTATGAGGGCTCGCTGTGGGGGGCTCGCTGTGGGGGGCTCGGGCCCCAGCGGAGCCCCGCGCCCTGCCCATGCACCTTGGTCATGACGAGGATGGTGACATAGTGCACCAGGGCCCCGGACACCACCACGGCCGTGGTCACCTGGTCCTCCAGGAAGGGCAGGGCCGAGCTGCTGAAGACGGCGGCGGCCGCGACGCGGTAGACCACCAGCACGTGAGCCATGCCGATCATGAGGCAGATCTGCGGGGGCCGGGCGCTCAGAGGGGTCGCCGCCTGGGCCCCCCGCCCCCCGGCCCCCAGAGTACCATGAGCAGGGACAGGATGAGGATGATGGTGCTCTTCAGGTAGGAGTGCTGGTGCAGCTGCAGCTTGTAGTCCGGGCAGTTAATGAGCTCCAGCGCCACTTCCTCCTGGGCACCGGGCACGCCTCAGGCAGGGCACACGCCTCAGACACGGGCACACGCCTCAGGCAGGGCACACGCCTCAGACAGGGCACACGCCTCAGACACGGGGCACACGCCTCAGACACGGGGCACATGCCTCAGACACGGGGCACATGCCTCAGACACGGGCACACGCCTCAGACATGGGCACACGCCTCAGACACGGGCACACGCCTCAGACACGGGCACACGCCTCAGACACGGCACACGCCTCAGACATGGGCACACACCTCAGACACGGGGCACACGCCTCAGACACGGGGCACATGCCTCAGACACGGGGCACATGCCTCAGACACGGGGCACACGCCTCAGACGGGGCACATGCCTCAGACACAGTGCACATGCCTCGGACATGGGAACACACGCCTCAGACACGGGGCACACGCCTCAGACACGGGCACACGCCTCGGACATGGGGCACATGCCTCGGACATGGGAACACACGTCTCAGACACAGAGCACATGCCTCAGACACGGGGCACACGCCTCAGACACGGGGCACATGCCTCGGACATGGGAACACACGCCTCAGACACAGGGCACACGCCTCAGACACGGGGCACACGCCTCAGACACGGGGCACACGCCTCAGACACGGGGCACATGCCTCGGACATGGGAACACACGCCTCAGACACAGGGCACATGCCTCAGACACGGGGCACATGCCTCGGACATGGGAACACACACCTCAGACACGGGGCACACGCCTCAGACATGGGAATACACGCCTCAGACACGGGGCACACGCCTCAGACACGGGGCACATGCCTCGGACATGGGAACACACGCCTCAGACACAGGGCACACGCCTCAGACATGGGAATACACGCCTCAGACACGGGGCACACGCCTCAGACACGGGGCACATGCCTCGGACACGGGGCACACGCCTCAGACACGGGGCACATGCCTCGGACATGGGAACACACGCCTCAGACACAGGGCACACGCCTCAGACATGGGAATACACGCCTCAGACATGGGGCACACGCCTCAGACACGGGGCACATGCCTCAGACATGGGAACACACACCTCAGACACGGGGCACACGCCTCAGACATGGGAATACACGCCTCAGACACGGGGCACACGCCTCAGACACGGGGCACATGCCTCGGACATGGGAACACACGCCTCAGACACAGGGCACACGCCTCAGACACGGGGCACATGCCTCGGACATGGGAACACACACCTCAGACACGGGGCACACGCCTCAGACATGGGAATACACGCCTCAGACACGGGGCACACGCCTCAGGCATGGGAACCGCCTCCGAGCGAGAACACGCAGCACAGACCGGGCGCGGCCGCGGCGGGGAGGGAGCCCTCCCGCCCGCTCACCTGGTCCTCGTCCCACCCGTACAGGTCCCAGTCCAGCACCACGCGGGCCCGCTGCCGCTTCCAGAACTCCAGGAACACGGTGGCTGCGCGGAGGAGGGGGTCACCGGCGGCCCCGGGGGGCGCCCCGGCGAGGGGGGCACAGGCGGCCCCGGGGGGCGCCCCGGCGAGGGGGGCCGAGGGGCCCTGCAAAGTTCGCCCCCAGGTGCCGGCGGCAACTCACCCCACAGGGCCATGAAGATGGCGAAGATCACCGTGCCGTCGTTGTCGAAGAGGTGGGTGAGCTGGAGAGAGGGAAACGGGGGCTGGGGCCGCCATCCCCCCCATGGGCGCCCCGCCCGCAGGGGCAGGAGCAAGCCAGGCGGGCAGGGTGGGCAGCAGGCCTGGGGGCCTCCGGGGCAGCGAACCTTGGCAAAGGTGCACGTGTCCGAGAGGCGCTGGTACCGGCGCCGGTGGTCGCCGCGGGGGCACATGTAGATGTCGTGGGCCTCACAGATCTCCTTGCTGGGGGGGCAGGGGCCTGGCTGGTCCGGCTCTTCCTGACCCCCCTCCCCCGCCGTTCCCACCCTGCCCTGACCCCACCCCTCCCACTCCACCCCATCTGTGACCCCGTCCACCCAGTTCAGCCCCGCCCCTGTGCCACCCCCTTCGGGGGGGACCCCACCTGCTCCCCCCACCCCCCATTGCCCCCTCCCTCCCGCCCCACCTGATCTGGCTGGCATTGAACAGCGAGAAGCCGCTCAGGAAGACGATGAGGCCGACCAGTGCGGCGGGGACCAGCATGCAGGTGTACCAGCCGAGCCAGGCAAAGTACAGGGCCACCTTCTCACCGAAGTAGTTCCTACGGCACAGCTGCCATCAGGCCACCCGCCAGGGGTGGCGTCACAGGCCAGTGCCCGGATGGGGTATGGGGGGGCAAGGAGAGTCTATTGGCAGCACATTTGCTCGGGGTACAGGTGTATCTGTGGGGGTGCAGGTGTTTGTAGGCACATAGGTGTCTCTTTGGGGGTACAGTGTGTCTAAGGGGCACAGGTGGATCTCTGAGGCACAGGTGTGTCTGGGGCACAGGTGGGTGCTGGGGCACAGGTGTGTCTGGGGCACATGTGTGTCTGGGGCACAGGTGGGTGCTGGTGCACAGGTGGGTGCTGGGGCACAGGTGTGTCTGGGGCACAGGTGGGTGCTGGGGCACAGGTGTGTCTGGGACACAGGTGAGTGCTGGGGCACAGCTGTGTCTGGGGCACAGGTGGGTGCTGGGGCACAGGTGTGTCTGGGGCACAGGTGTGTCTGGGGCACAGGTGGGTGCTGGGGGCACAGGTGTGTCTGGGGCACAGGTGTGTCTGGGGCACAGGTTGTCTGGGCACAGGTGGGTGCTGGGGCACAGGTGGGTGCTGGGACACAGGTGTGTCGGGGCACAGGTGTATCTGTGAAGGGGGCACAGGTGTGTCGGGGGCACAGGTGTGTCTGGGGCACAGGTGTCTCTGGGGCACAGGTGTGTCTGGGGCACAGGTGTGTCTGGGACACAGGTGGGTGCTGGGGCACAGGTGTGTCTGGGACACAGGTGGGTGCTGGGGCACAGGTGTGTCTGGGACACAGGTGGGTGCTGGGGCACAGGTGTGTCTGGGACACAGGTGGGTGCTGGGGCACAGGTGTGCCAGGGGCACAGGTGTCTCTGGGGCACAGGTGTATCTGTGAAGGGGGCACAGGTGTGTCGGGGGCCGTGTTACCTGATATCGTCGATGGGCTGCTTACGGAACATGTTTCTCCAACGGGCCCATGTCCTCTTCAGGTTCTCCTTCCCCTGCACAGGTGACTGGGTGAGAGCCCCGCCTCCGGCCCGCCCTCAGGCCGGGCTCCCAGGCAGCCCCTCACCTTGTGCAGGGGGAACCGGGTCTCAAAGACCCCGTCCTTCACCAAATCCTCGAATGTGTCTAAAGGTCACAGGGGCCTCGGGTCAGGGGGGAGGGAGGGGAGGAGGACCTGGCCACATCCTCCTGCCTCAGCACCCCCTGGTGGCCGCTGACCGGCCGCTGACCGGCCGCGGCCCGCCCCGTCCTCACCGCCAGCAGCCGTCCTGCAGTTGAGGATGAAGTTGACGATCCGGATTCTGAAACACAGGATGACTCCCTGTAACCTCGGTGGACCCCCCGCCGCTAGCCAGGTCCAGGCCCCATCCATCCAGGGGGAGGCCCAGCCCGCCTGCCTCACCACCTGGCCGGAGCCCAGACCCGGTCTCCTCTGGGAGCCCGCCCTGACCTCCTTAAATCCTGCCAGGGTGCAGCCACCCGTGGCTCCAGGACGGGGCTCTATCCGGAGTGGTCCCTCTCCTCCGAGGGCCCCAGAAGCCTGGCCTGATCCCCCCTCCAACCGCACTTCCTCCCTGGAGCTCCCACACGTCCGGAGCTCGCCCTACAGCTTTAGTGAGCGAACCCTCTTCCATCCCTGGGCCTTTCTGCCTTTGGGGAGACTGAGGCTCAGAGAGGGTGAGTGACTTGCCCCGGGCCACAGCGCTAGGAAGCAGCACAAGGAGCATCGGACTGGAGAGCCACACGCCTCCTGCGCCTTCTCCTATGAGACCTGGTCCCCTGGCCGTCCCAGGGCCCTCGCCCTGGCCTGGTCCTCCCAGACCTCATCAAGGTGCCTCTACTCATCGTCCTCCCCCTGCTCCTCCCCGAGACCCGCCCGGTCCCCTGTGTCCCCAGGAGCCCCTCCATGGCCTCGGATCCACATGCTGGAAGTGTCCTTGGCCAGTCTCCACTCCCACGGCCCAGCTGAGCTCGGGGAGACCTGGGGTGAGCCGGGCAGGTGATGGAAGAGGGGGGGGGGACAGGGGACCAGACTGTAGAGCTGGAGGCTCAGTGCGGGGAACAGGTGCTCAGAGCGAGAGCAGGAGTTGGCTCCTGAGCCGCCGGCACAGACGGCCGGGACGGTGTGGGGTCTGCCTCTGGGCTCAGAGCCAAAAGTGATGGTGGGGCGGCCCTCTTGGCCTCTCCGAATCCTGCCCACCCTGTCTTTATTTTTTTTTTTAATGTATTTTTATTGATTTCAGAGAGAGGAAGGGAGAAGGAGAGAGAGAGAGAAACATCAATGATGACAGAGAATCATGGATCGGCTGCCTCCTGCACGCCCTACACTGGGGGATCAACCCAGGCACGTGCCATGCCCTGACCGGGAAGCAAACCGTGACCTCCTGGCTCATAGGTCAACACTCAACCCCTGAGCCATGCCAGCCGGGCTACTGCCCACCCTTTAAGCTCCATGTGACTTTCAGAATTCTCCAAGAGGTGAGAACTCTCGGCACCCCTTCCACAGGTGTGGGAGCTGACCAGAGCCCAGGGGCCACGCCTGGGGGCCTCTCCTGCCGGGACCAGGCGTGTGCGAGGCAGGCGGGGACCCGCCTGGCGGGCGCTGGGCCAGCCGCTCACCTGGTGGTGTCCGGGACGGTGATCGGCCTGGCTGAGTCCACTCTGGGGTCGGGACCCTCGGGCTCCATGAGGAGCGTGCGGTACAGGCGGAAGATCCTGCTGTCCGCTCTGATCCCAAAGAACACCTTCTCCTGGTCCTCCTTCACCTGGGGGTGGGCCCAGCGGACTCTCTATCCCCCTCCGGACCCTCCCCCTCCATCCGACCAATGGCCCAGCCCCTTCACCTCAGGCACAGACCACGGCCGCCCTCCGGCCCCCTCCCCGGGCCCCGCCGGCACCAGGGCCCGCTCCGGGCGGCCCACCTTGTACTGGAAGCCCTTGGCCTGCAACTCCTTCAGGAACTGCCGCTGCCGGTGGACCTGCCTGGGGTCCCTCTGGGTGCGATAATCGGCCACCAGGACGTAGTCCGTCAGGGTCTGGTCGGGGCGATCATGCTGCAGGAGGGAGGCGTGGGCTGAGCATGGGGAGTGGGACGGAGGGGCCAAGCCCAGAGGGTCTGAGCAGAGACTCACCTCAGGAGCGACCATGTCCATCAGCGGGTAGCTGTCCCCTGCTGTCCCCACCAGGATCTGGAATCTCTCTTCACCCTGGGGCTGTGGGGTGGGGGTGGGGGGTGGGGGAGAAGGATTGAGCTTGTCCCCACAAAGGGGCTTCAAACATAACGGGGTGGGGGAGCCCTAACCGGTTTGGCTCAGTGGATGGAGCGTCGGCCTGCGGACTGAAGGGTCCCAGGTTCGATTCCGGTCAAGGGCGTGTACCTGGGTTGCGGGCACATCCCCAGTGGGGAGTGTGCAGGAGGCAGCTGATCAATGCTTCTCTCTCATCGATGTTTCTAACTCTAACGGGGGGGAGAAGGGGGGGAAGTAAGCAAACAAGGAGGCTGTCCCTGGGCTGCAGGGCAGGTAACCAGCCAGCAGCAGCTCCTTGGGAAGATGGCCAGAGGCTCCTGAAGCCCTAGGGACAGACAGACAGCACAGCCGTGTAAAACAGGCTGCTGTGCACACGGGGTTTCTGTTTGTTTGGTTTTTGCTAATCCTCACCCGAGGATACGTTTCCGTTGATCTTTTAGGGAGAGTGGAAGGGAGAGGGACAGAGAGAAACATGTGGGAGAAACATACCCATGGGCTGCCTCTTGCACGTGCCCCGACCATGGCCCAGGCCAAGGGGGAGCCAGCAACCAAGGTCCGTGCCCTTGACTGGAATCGAACCCGGGACCCCTTGGTCCACAAGCCCACGCTCTATCCACGGAGCCACACTCACTAGGGCGCAAGCAGGGGTTTCACAGCCGTGGAGCGCACATGGGGGAAGACTTGGGACTCGGGAAATTCGGGAAACCGGCCAGGTGGCCGGAGGTGCCCGCCGCCTGCTACCCCTGCGGTCACAGACGTTTTCAGGGGCCACAGGGCCGTCAGCAGGACCCCCGTGCTGCCCGGGAGCACACACTGGTACGCGAATTTGGTAAACAAATTGGACACCCCACAGCCCAGCCCGGCCACGGCTGGAGACAGGGCCAGGGCGCTCACAGCCGCGAACGGCACATCGAAATGAAACGGTGGGAATAACGCGCATTCCCTCCGGCGGGTGGAGGGGTGGAGGCCCCATGGTGTCCCCACGTGGGGCAGATCCTGCCACCGGCACACGAACCGGCCGCTCCTCCCACGAGGCGTGGCGGTCAAACGTGACATGTGACCGAGTTCCGTGAAACAAAGGCCAGGGGGACCCGCAGGTCCCGGACACACACACAGACGCTGCATCGGACCCCAGGGAGGACGCGGATACGTGCAGGCCTCCGATCCTCGGAGCCTCGCTCCTATTGCGGCCCCGGAAGCGGGAGGGGCAGCCTCATCCTCCCTGCTGTGTGGGCTGCACTCAGTGGCCAATGAGGAGAGTGTGGGCGGCTCAAGGAGTCTCTTTACAGGGGAGAAACCAGGCAGGGGTGCGCTGGGAGTGTGTGGTCCCCTCCCTAAAACCCACAGCCCCGTCTCAGCATGGAAGACATCACAGGGACCTTCTCCAGACCTGAGCCAACCCAACAGGCCAAGGACAGGGTGGGCCGGGGGCCTCCCAGGCGGAGTGGCCGCAGGCCACGCGGGGTCCTTCACTGACCGGGCAGGGAAGTGGGAAAGCGGGTGGCGTCAGAGTCGAGGCGGCTGTGCTGGCTTCAAATTTTTTTTTTTAATATTTTATTGATTTTTTACAGAGAGGAAGGGAGAGAGAGTTAGAAACATCGATGAGAGAGAAACATCGATCAGCTGCCTCCTGCACACTCCCCACTGGGGATGTGCCCGCAGCCAAGGTACATGCCCTTGACCAGAATCGAACCTGGGACCCTTGAGTCCTGGGACCCTTGAGTCTGCAGGCCGACGCTCTATCTACTGAGCCAAACCGGTTAGGGCAACCTCCTCATTTTTTTTTTAAAATGTTTTTGTTGATTTCAGAGAGGAAGGGAGAGGGAGAGAGAGATAGAAACATCCATGATGAGAGGGAACCATTGATCGGCTGCCTCCTGCACTTTGGACCGAGCCCGCAACCCAGGCATGTGCCCTTGACCGGAATCAAACCTGGGACCCTTCGGTTCGCAGGCCGACGCTCTATCCACTGAGCCACACCAGCCAGGGCCTTGCTCCTCCTTTTGACCAGGGCCCAGGGGCGGGCGCTGGCTGCGGGGAAGGGGCCGCTCTGTGTGTATAACTCCTTACAACAGGGGACCCCGTGCTCAACCCCCAGCGGGAGGAGCGGGAGTGGGCGGGTCACTGAGACGTGACCCAGGGCCCTCCGTGGGGCAGCCAGGTGCTGCGGGTGGGGACAAGGTTCTCGGTCAGAGCCGGAGCGGAGGAGCAGGGCGGGGGCCCTGGCCTCGGAGCCCAGAGCCACACGACCTCAGGCGGGATCCCCCACCTGCTCCAGCCTTGGCCGTGACAGCGCCGGCCCCCCCCTCCCCGGAGCCTGCTGGCACATGCCCAGCATCCTGCTGCCCCCGCACAGCGCCGAGCACGCCGTGTGGGCACGGGTGACAGGACCTCAGCCTGCGTCCCGGTGGCAGCTCCCCAGGGAGGAGGGTTTCAGGGGACAATCTAGGGGCTGTGTCCGACAGAGGACCCACCTCACACCAACTGCTGGCTGGTCTGGGCACCCCCTCCCACCATGGACGCCCTTGGCCCCAGGCTTCTGCCATGGCCCCCGCCCTCACACCAGTCGCCCACGGCCGAGACTTCGGTGCTGCGGGTGCCCCACCTGCTAGCCTGTCCCTTCGCCAACCACATTCCTGCCCCGCTCAGGCACGCCCCTTCCAGAAAGCCAGAGCGGGCTGGGCTGCCGGGAGTGCACGGGCCGCCTCGTGCCGTTGGAGTTTCAGGTAAACAGTGTGGGTCGAGTGTGTCCCAGTGACTGTTATCAGGGAAACACTTACACTCGGGGGTACTCCCTACCCGCCAAGGGTCAGGCTGGGCAGTGCCCTCTGTCGGTCCCTTCCAATCTGGCTCCAGGTCACCAGCAGGACCAGGGACACGGCTGGGCAGAAGGGACCACCACCCAGCCTGGCCGGTGGGCTACATGGAGCACACACGTGTGGCACATGCACACGTGTGACACCACTTCCGCCGCACATGGATGCATGTGGGCTTCCCCGCACGACCTCTGAGGGTCACATCACACCCGGGCCCTCCTGACTCAGCCCCGAAAGCACATGTCATCGTCCAGCGAGGGGACATCCCTGCCCCCACCCTCCCTGAGCAGACGCCCCCTGGCTCTGCCTCTCAGCTTCTGAAGCAGGTCTGTCCCCCCCTCCTCCCTGCCCCCTCCCTCCCTCCTCCCGCAGCCACCCCTCTGCATGGCATTGTCCGTTCCTTCTTCTGTGTGCTGTCCGCCCATGCGTCCCCGACGCCCACAGATGAAGTGGCCTCCCTGTGCGCAGCCCTCCTGGGCAGCGTGTAGTGTAAGTGGGCATTGGGGTCTGGAGGGGCTGGCACCTGCGGGCAGGGTGGGTAGCCTGGAGCTTGGCCTTGTGGGGCAAGAGGCTGGCAGGAGGCAAAACGTGGGAGCAGCTCCTGGGAGAGGGAAGCAGGCTCTGAGGAGAGCATGCAGTTGGTGTCCAGAGACTCAGTACCAGCACCTCCGAAAGTTTGGTACTCAGTACTCCCAGGACTCAGTATTCCCAGAGACTCCATACCAGCACCTCTGAGGATTTGATACTTAGTACTCCTGTGGACTCAGTACCCAGAACCTCTGAGGACTCGGTACTTAGTACTCCCAGGACTCCGTATTCCCAGGACTCAGTACCAGCACCTCTGAGGATTTGGTACTTAGTACTCCCAGGGATCAGTACCCAGCACCTCCAAGGACTTGCAAGTCCTACTCCTAGGGACCTGGCACTCGGTGCCTGTGAGAGTTGGTAGTCACTTCCTGGGGACTTGGTCCTCAGCATCCAGCTTTGCAGAAGCATAAAGAGCAGAAGGGAGTTGCTAGGAGGTGAGGCTGCAGGGTTGGCAGAATCCAGACCTCGGAGGACTGCTAGGTGCTGGGGAGCCTGGACTTGGGCGGGGGCAACAGGGAGCCCTGGGCGGGGTCTGCGCCGGGGAAGCGCGTGCTTAGATCCAGCTGGGGGCTGGGCAGCTGAGCATGGCTGCTGCGTCTGCACCTGCCCTTCAAAGGGTTAATTCTCTCCCCTCCTCCAAGCCAGGTGCTGCGGCTCCCACCCACCTGAAGCAGCCCCAAGGCCCCCCCGCAGCCCCCCGCCCCCAGCAGGGGCCTGACCGGCACAGAGGGCGGCCAGCAGGGGAGCCTGGTGTCCCCGAGGGATCCGGGGCCAAATCCGCCTGCTCTGGGAGGGCCGGGCAGCCAGCGGAGGCGGAGTGAGGCTGCCTCTTGCCCACGCCTGGGAGGGCCCAGGTGGCCCAGGGAGGCTGGTTTCGCTCTCCCTGCCACCCAGGTGCTGCCCGGCCCTGCAGACTCTCCCTGGGCAGAGGGGAGAAAGGATGCCTCCTGGCGCCCTCTTGCCCACCTTCCCGCCTCACAGCCCCTGTTCTACCCCCCAAACCAGAATCCATTCGCCCTCAGCCAACCCACCTCTGCCTGGGGCAGGACCCAGGGAGCAGCGGGCTCGGCGGGCTACCCTGGCCCCCCACCCAAGGTCAGCCCACCCAAGGCCAGGGCACCCTCCCCCTCAGGCACCAGCTATAGGGCAAAGCTGCCCAGGCAAGGGAGGGGGTCCTCCCCCTGCCGCAGGGCCTGGCGGCAGACAGGACTGCCCATCTCAGCCCCACTCACTCACTAGGACCCCCCAGGAGTCGCCGGGACCCCAGGAAAGCGCCCTCCTCCTCTCGCCTGAGAATGGCAGTTGCAGCCCAAGCTCAGGGCTCTGTCCGCTTCGCACCCCAGCCTGGGTCCCAGGAGCCCCAGGCCCTCTCCAGGCCAGGCGGGCAGAGCGGCTGCAGGGGCCACAGGTGGGACCCAGCGCAGCCGACTCACCTGCATCCTGGCAGCCCTCGCGGTCAAATCCACCAATGGAGGCGGCTCAGCACCGGAGCCGGTGTAGCCAGGCGGGTCCTACCTGACTTCCGCGTGGGACTCACCTTCCCCCTCCCTCCCCGCCCTCCAGCTGCTGGCAGAGGGGAGGAGCCAGCGCAGGGGTGAAGGGCACACCCTCCCAAGGGCCTGCACCCTCACCTGCAGAGGTTTCCCCTGGCAGATGGGATCAGATGGACACGCGCTCCCTGGGGGGATGGGGATGGGGTGGGGCACAGGAGCGCTCCCCAGCGCCCCAGCTCCCCTGCTCCCCTCACTCTTCCTGAGTCCAGGACTCACCGTTCCCAGGTCCCCTCCAGCACCCAGCCCGCACCTCCCAAGTCCAGAGTGGATTTCCTCAGAGGAGAGACGGCTCAGAGGATGGACGGGGAGGCAGAGGCCACCTCTTCTGCCCAGAGACCCTGCTTTCCGATGCCAGGCTCTGAGGGCTGAGGGCACAGAGAGGCGCAGCTGGCGGGGGCAGGAGCACCAGTGCTGCTGGAGGGCGGCCCTGTGCAGCAGCCCTGTGTGCACACCCAAGGGTGACATGTTCGCTGTGGGTTCCCCGGGGATGACACATTTCTGCTTGGGGGGCCCACGGTGGGCTGTGCCGGGTGTGCCAGAAACCCCACGTAGTGGCCGAGAGAAGCATCTGCAGGCAGCCAGACCAGGACTCGTTATTATTATTATTTTAAAAATATTTTTATTGATTTTAGAGAGAGAGGAAGAGAGAAAAACATCAATGAGAGAGAAGGATCGATCTGCTGCTTCCTGCACGCTGACCACTAGGGATCGAGCCAGAAACCGGGAGGGAGGTTGCAGCCCAGCCTCGGGGCTCTGTCAGCTTTGCCCCCGGCCTGGGTCCCAGGAACCCCCTGGGCAGAACCACAAGGCAGGGGGCCAGTCCCTCCAAGGCAGCATGGCCCCTGCCACCCGGCCGTTGGCAACCTTCACCCGGCTCGGTCTTGGGCCGAGAGCTTCGGCGGAGGCCCACGGGAGCCTCCTGCTCTTCCCCGTGGACCCTGGACCCTGGACCCTGCCCTTCCTCCTCCGACTCCACAGAGCCTGGCCCCGCTGTCCTCGTCCCTCTGAGGACCGGGGCAGCCGGGGGCAGGGCCCCTCCCCACCTCCTCCGACCCCTTTCACTGGGGGCCCCCCAAGAGGAGGTCCAGGTGACAGACCCTCTAGAAGAGCCCAGGTGGGATGCCCCAGGCAGGAGCAAGCACCCCTGTCCTCCGACTCCAATGGGCGCATGTGGCCCAGACCCTCGGAGGTCTCACCCAGGATGCTTCTCGGAGGCAGCGCAGGGCCAGCTGGCGGCCGGCTTCCTGCATCCCCTCTGGGCTGGTCCCGGCCCCATCCCGCCCCTGTGGCTGCAGCCCCTGCAGGGGAGACCCTCGCCCAGGCTGGGCCTCGGCTGCCAGGTCTGCGGGAGCTGGCATCGGGGTCCCTGATCCTCACATAAGGCACCTGCTCTCCCTCCACCACATTCCCACCAGTTCCTGTTTCTGTCTGGGGAACAGGAGCTGTCTTGGCTGATGGACAGCCCTGCAGTCCCCAGTCTCCGCATCCACCTGCAGGGAAGGCCCGGGCGGCAGGTGTGCATGTGGGGGAAAGTGTTTTGTAACCCACGCACCTTGACAGACTTGTCCCCCGGGAGGAAACGGCGGTCACTGTTCCCTACAAATCCGCAGGTTTCTCTCCCAGATTTTAAGAAAGCATCTCCGCCAATGGCTTCACTCTTAACCACCAGAAATGTGTCTGTCCCGCAGGCCTAGGGAAGCCTGGGGTCTGCGGCCAGGCCATGTCCACCTGAGCTTCGTCCGGCTACCCCTGAGTCAGGCCAGATGGACACCTTCAAAGCCCGGCCCCGCCCTGGCCCCTGGGGCTGCTGGCGGGCAGCCCATCCCTGCTGCCGAGGAAGGTCAGGGCCTCGGCACCCCCCCACCCTGCGGGGACCCTGAGCCCCGCGATGGACCCTGAGCCCCGCGATGGACCGCGTCCTCACAGCACCTGCCAGCTCCTCTCGGGGCTGCCCGCCACCTGAGCCAGAAACCGCCACCCCCTCCGCGCTTGGCTCCAGATTCTGCAGCGGCTCTGCTGCCCGGCGTGTCCGTGTCCTTGTCCGAAGGGGAGGGACAAGCAGGGCTGCAACCTGGTGAAGGGTGGCGGTCAGGACAGGGACCGGGGGCGCAGGGGAGACCCGGACAGGCCCAGGTGCAAAGCTCCGGGTGGAGGGCTCACTGTGGGGTGAGGGCTCCCGGGTGGCGGGGGGAGAAGGAGCTGGGCGCGGGGGTCACCCACCTCCTTGTGCTTGCGTGTCTCGGCCTCTAAACCAGAGATGAAACTAGAACCCGAGGGGTGTAAAGATCATAACAGCCGGCATTTCTAAACCCTCGGGAGCTCCGGTTGGCAAGAGGCCAGGGCTCAAAGGCGACTAACAAACCAGTGATCCGCGCGGGGCAGAGGGCGCCCCGGGCTCGCCCTCCCGCCCGCGCCGGCCCCGTTCAGGCCCCGCCCCGCCCACGCCCGGTCCCATAGCCCCGCCCACTCCAGCCCCATAGGCCCCTCCCAGGCCCCGCCCGCACCGGCCCCGTTCAGGCCCCGCCCCGCCCACTACAGCCCCATAGGTCCCGCTCAGGCCCCGCCCACCACAGCCCCATAGGCCCCGCCCCGCCCCGCCCACGCCAGCCCCATAGGCCCCGCCCCGTCCCGCCCACACCGGCCCCGCCCGGACCGGGACGACTGGACTGGAACCCCAGGCGCGCTGCGCCTCTGCGCTCTGGAGCGGCCGCGGGCGGAGGGCTCCGGGTGCAGTTTGGACACAGACTCATTCCCAGGAATGGACCCCAACGCGCCGAAACGATGCCCGGACACTTAGCGCCACCAGCTGGGGTGGGGGAGGAGGGGTCCTGCAGGATGGCCTCAGGCCCTGGGGCGCTTTAGCTGGAAAGGCGGGTGGAGGAGCCGGCTCGCTCTGGGCACTCCCTGCTCTAGAGTCCAGTGTCACTTCCCTGGGCAAAGTGGGTCCCCAGGCGTCTGCTTGTTCAAGGCCAGTCGGTGCCCTGGGAACTGCTTGTCCTGGTTGCCCCCAGGGCAGGCGGTGACGCCAGCTTCACCGGTTCCCTGTGGCCGGCTGGGTGGAGACCAAAGTCCGGCCTGTCTGGCCTCTCCGGCCTCACCGCCACTCACTGGCGCACGAACTCAGAGACGCGGGCTGCTGGGCCACCCTGGCCACGCTAGGAAGGCGCTGAAGCCTGGCGCAGGGAACGGGCCCAAGGGCAGGCAGAGGGCAGCAGCGCCCGGGGAGGCCCCAGGGCACACCCACCCGAACCAGTGTTTCCTGGCAGCCTGTTGGTCCCACCCTATTGGGAGGTTCCACATAGGGGTCAGGGGCTGAGACTCAGGGTCCCATCACAACCAGACCCCTTGCTTGGCAGGCCTGGCTGTGTGTGTGTGTGGGGGGGGAGCCCCCACAAACATGGTTTTCAGGTATATTTTAACAGCTCTATTGATCTATAATTCACACACCATACAACCCACCCATTTAGAGTGTACAGTTTATTAGTTTGTGTTTTTTAAAAATATTTTTATTGATTTTTTTAGAGAGAGAGGAAGGGAGAGGGAGAGAAACATGGATGTGAGATATGAGATAGATCGGCTGCCTCCTGCACCCTCCCCCGCTCCTACTGGGGATAGCGCCCACAACGGGCATGTGCCCTGACCGGAATCGAGCCGGCAACCTTTTGGTGCACGGGGACACCGCCCAACCACTTCATTTGTTTTTACTAATAGTGTCGTCACAGATATGTGCCACCATCAACACTGTCCGTTTTAGAACAATCTCATTGCCTGGAAAAGGAACCCAGGACTCTTGAGCAGTCACTCCCCTGGCCCCTGGTGACCACGGATCTACTTTCTGTCTCCACAGGTTTGCGTATTCTGGACATCTCATGTAAGCAGATCATATAAAATGTAGTCTCTTGCCCTGACTGGTTTGGCTCAGTGGATGGAGCGTCGGCCTGCAGACTGAAAGGTCCCAGGTTTGATTCCAGTCAAGGGCATGTACCTGGGTTGTGGGCACATCCCCAGTAGGGGGTGTGCAGGAGGCAGCTGATCGATCTTTCTCTCTCATTGATGTTTCTAACTCTCTATCCTTCTCCCTTCCTCTCTGTAAAAAAATCAATAAAATATATTTTTAAAAATGTAGTCTCTTGTGACTGGCTTCTTCCACTGAGCATAAATGTTTCCAAGGTTGGCCCTTGTTGCAGCATGTGTCACAACTGCATTCCTTCTGACGGCCCAGTGATTTCCCTTTGTGTGGAGACACAGTGTGTGTATCCATTTGTCAGTTGATGGACATTACCTGCTCCCTGCTTTTGGCTATTATGAACAGCTAGAGACCCGGTGCACGAGATTTGTGCACGGTTAGGGTCCCTAGGCCTGGCCAGCGATCAGGGCTGATCAGGCCTTCCTTTGTTCTGCGCCGGTCCCTGGTGGTCAGCGCATGTCATATCGAGTGGTCGAACTCCCAGTCGGTCAAATTCCCGAGGGGATAATTTGCCTATTAGCCTCTTATATAGGATGCTGCTATGAAAATTAATAAAAGAAACCTCATTTAAATGGAGTCCGGAGGCCTGAAGGGGGAGCCCCACACGTAATTCCAGGTCAATTACACCCCAATGGGAAGAATGTCAGTTCCAGACTCAACAGGAAAAGACACCCTGCACTCCCAGCAAGATGTGTCCCTGCCACCCAGCGGGCGGAAGGAAGAATTTCTCCTCGCCCATCAAGCCCAGCCAATGGAAACCATGGCAACTTGGCCAAGGAGCAGCCACCACAGCCCGACTCACTTCCCTCCAATGGGCTTTTGCTCACAGCTGCCTCTCTCTCTATAGGTGACCTTCCTCTCCCCTTGCCTGCCGGACTTGCCCATGATTTCTGCTGTAGCATGTTTGTCCCGAATTGCAATCCTCTGTGGTTCCTAAATGAATCCACTTTTCTGGTAAATAACTGGCTGTTTTAATTTCATTTTTTAAAAAATATATTTTTATTGATTTCAGAGAGGAAGGGAGAGATAGAAACATCAGTGATGAGAGAGAATCATTGATCGGCTGCTCCTTCATGCCCCACCCAGGGGATCGAGCCCACAACCCAGGCCTGTGCCCTGACCAGGAACCGAACCTAGACCTCCTGGTTCATAGGTCAACGCTCAACCACTGAGCCACGCCAGTGGGCCTGGCTGTTTTATTTTGTAAAATAACTGTTTGTGAACGTCTAGGTATAAGTTTTGTGAGCACATTTTCACTCCTCTTGGGTATACCTAGGAGGGGAATCGCTGGTCACCTGGTAACTGTGTTTGAGTTGTTGTCAGACTGTTTCTCAGAGTGGCTCAGGGCTACAGGTTTTTGCGGGGGCCGGTCTATATCAACACATTGAGTCACCCCAAATCAGCACGTCCCCACTATTCTAACGGGCCCATTTCACTAGGTCCTGCAGGCTAGAGTCCGGAGATCCTGACAGCTCTGGTCCCTCGGAGCTGGGGCCGGGCGTCCGCCGGGACGGCGCTCCAGGAAAGCGCGGGCGGGACGCGGGGGCCGGCTCCGGTCGGGCCGCCCCAGTACCAGGCGGCTCTCCGCAAGCCGCTGTCGGTTACCTAGCAACCGGGCGGTATCCTTCCCAGCAAGCACCGCTTCTAACCCTTGAGGTCGGAGACTACGAGGCCCAGCATGCCCCGCGGCCCAGAAGTGCGGACTACACGTCCCACAATGCACCGCCTACCCTTGCCTAGCCGCCCCCAGCCCCTGCTCTCCGGAGACCCCGCCGGCGAGCGCCTCGACCCCTTCCCGGCGCTCCGTGCGCCGTGCGCGGCGCTCTCGCTCTCGCGGTGACCCGGTGAGCGTGAGGTCAAGGTGCGGGGAGGAGCGGCTCGGGGCCGAGGCGCCATGCGGAGGGGCGAGCGCCGGGGCGCCGGGGCGCCGCGGCCGGGGTCCCCTGTGCCCGCGGGCAAGGCCGCGCTGGAGGAGCCGCCGGATAGCCCGCCCGCCGGCCGCCGCAGCACCGAGTCCGAGGTCTACGACGACGGCACCAACACCTTCTTCTGGTGAGTGGCGGCGGCCGGGGGTCCGGCCGGGGTCGCGGGGGCGTGGCCACGTCGTTGGGCTCGAGGTGCCGGGGGGCCCGGCCCCCGGCCGTCCCAGCGTCTCCGCTTCCCTCCCCCGAACCGCGGAGGACGTGGCTCAGCCTCACCTGAGACCGGCTTTTCCTGACCTCCCGGTGCAGAGTCCGCCTCTGCCCTCGTCGCGTCCCTTCCCGGCGCTCCCGCCCGCCGCTCCGGGGGCGCGCGTCCCAGCCCCGCCTCGGGTCGGGCTGCCCCGGGCTGCGGTGGGGGTCACGGGGGGCAGCGCCTGGGTGGGGAGGGCGCACGTGGCGTGGCACTCGTGTGCCGGGGGGGGGGTGGCCGGCGGGTCCCAGGGGTGCGCCTCTGCCGATGGCTCTGACCTTGGTCTAACCCTTCACCTTCCCGAGCTCTCTTTGCTCCCTGGCGAGAGAGAGAGCGCCCAGGCCACACGCTGGGAAGCGCGCGGCTGCTCTTCTTTGCTGGGTGCCTGGCCTGTGAGCCGGGGGTGGAGCGGTGGCCTCTGCCCCCCGAAAGCGCAGGGAGAGGCAGCGCTGGCACCCGGGAGCGAGGAGAGCCGCCGGCGGGGCGGCCACCCAGGGGCAGCCTCAGGAGAGGTGTGTCGGGGCGGGGGTCCTGCTTTGTGTGAGACTCAGGGGAGATGCATGGAGGCCGGTGTTGGGGCGTCTCTCCTGTGGGTGCCAGCAGCCGTTATCTGCGGGGAGAGAACATGCTGGGATGGGGTGGGGGGCCAGTGGGAGGGAGCCCGGGATGGGGTGTCTTGTCCACAGGGTGTGGCCCAGAGCTGCTGGGTCCTGCCGGACCTGCCGCCCTGTCAGCTGCAGGGGGCGGGCACCACCTTCTCGGACCAGCTGTGACCCCGGAACAGGCTCTGGAGCGCCTGGCTGGGCCCCTCCTGGGTGCCAGTGACGGTTCTGCAACTAAGCTGGCAGCTTCGGGCACCAGCCTGGGGCTCGTGAGGCAAGAGCCTGTCCCCGCCCAGCAGAGGCCCGGAGCCCACCCTCACCTGAGCCCCGAGCACCGTCCCCAGGGCGCGTGGTCCGTCGGAAGTGGGGCACCCGGACTGGAGCTGAAACGGAGCCTGCCTGTGGGCAGGGCGACGGACCAGGGAGGCTCTCTAGAAGGGGTGCCCCAGGGCAGGCTGGTTTCGGGGACCTGCCTTGCGGGTGGGGAGGGTGGTCCTGGCTCCCCACGGCAGGTGTAAGGAGCGCTGTGCTCTGGTGTTGGGGGGTGGGGGTGGGGGCGCCCAGGTCTGTGTGCAGCTTCTGGCTGCATCTGGGGCCTCGGCCTCCCCGTGCGGCCCCCAGCTCCTGCCTGGCAGCCCTTTCCCTGCAGAGCTTAGCAAGTGACCGCGAGTTTCCCTCACTCACTTGTGCTCGGATTTTAAAAACTCTGCACTTCATTCGAGGATTTTAATAGTGAGTGTTACAAGAAGTTAACTAATGCACGTCTGTGTTAGTGGAAATGACTGGATGCCCGCCTCACTCCGGGACACTGTGGTTCAGAATCTCGCTTTAAGGCTTCCTTTTCGAAGAAGGTGGCTTCTTTGGGGCCCATGATGATGGCGTGGAGGCCACGTACGTGGATTTGGGGTTTCTCTGTTACTGCTTATCAGCCACGGGGTGTGGGCTCCCCTAAACCGAGTCCCTGACAGGGGGTGTGAGGACCACAGGGTTCCCAGGTGGCAAGGACCCTGCTTCTTCTGCTAATCGTGGTCTCAGGTGGGAGCATCCAGCGGCCACAGACACAGGAGCCGTGTTTGGGAGCCGCCCTGAGAGGTGCCGGTGACGTGCCCCCTGCAGGTTGCAGGCCGCGGGTTATATCCGCTTCCTGACCCCTCACTGCCCTGCGGGGAGCACAGGAGCCGGCAGGGTGTGGGGTGCTGGAGGCACCCGGGTACCGGAGCGCACCTTTCTCAGTTATGCGCGTGAGGGGTTTGCCGGCTTCGCCCACATCTGGGAAGCTTGACTCCCCAGCTTTTGCCTGTTGGTGGCGGTCGGTGTCACAGCCCCTTGCCCCTTGCACATCTGGCCAGGCCTCGGCTCCGCCCCGGCTGAGGCGCTGTGCACGTGCCCGGCCGCACCCCGTGTTTCCTCCAGCAGGGCTGGCAGGCTGCCTTCCAGGGGTGACTGACAGCGGTATTTTCCACCCTCGGGGCAGAGAGCCAGCTGTCCTCACACCCTCACCCTCGCTGAGCAACAGAAGTCACCGGGCTTACAGCCGCCGTCGTCCGGGCCTGGGTCACAGGGCCCAAACCTTCCCGAGTGGCCGTTAGCCACCAGGGTGCTAGAGCAGAGGGTGCACGCTTGGCCCCGGCCCCGGCGGGGGGTGGGGGGGCTGCCTGCAGAATCTCCCCCCCCCCCCCCACTGCCACAGGAGTGGAAATGGGCCGAGTGCAAGGCAAGGAGCACTGTTGGCCGCCACTGGAGGTCGGTGAGCACTGGCCCAGAGGGGTCCTGCTCCTTCCGGCCTGGTCTCTGGGGACGCTCCTCGAAGGCCTGCGGACCGTCCTGCTGGCCTGCGCCCTGACCTGGCGCCCACCGGTGGTCTCGTGGCTTCTGGAGTGTTTTATCCCTTAGGTGACCGTACAGTGACACCGACGCCAGGGCGTGCAGCTCCCTGAGCTTTCGCACACGCGGCTCCTGTAACCACCTCACCTGGAGGTGCGAGCCCGCCCTCCCCCACGTACCAGGCCTGCTCTCCTCCCCCGCGACCCGGCGTCTGGCGCACCTTCGCCCCTGCGGAGCGGCACCTGTGGCCGCCTCTGCTAGTCGGGGTCTGTCCTCCCGTCCTTCTGCGTGGTTCTGACACCTCGCACCCTTGCGGCCGCTCTTCCCGCCCCCTTGCCGTCCTGCCTTCTTGGCTGTGTCCCGCCTCAGCCTCCTTGTTCTTATTTTCTTCTTTAAAATATATGAGTTTTTATTTTTAGAGAAAGGGGAAGGGAGAGGGAGAGGGAGATAGAAACATCGATAAAAAAACATCGATAAAAAAACATCGATTGGCTGCCTCCTGCACACCCCCGACTGGGGATGGAGCCTGCAACCCAGGCCTGTCCTTTGACCAGAATAGAACCATGACCTCCTGGTTCATAGCCGACGCCAACCACTGAGCCACACTTGCCGGGCACCATGTTCTTATTTTCTGCCCGGTGTTTGGAGTGCTGCTCTAGGGCCTCAGTGAAAGCCCCTGAGCCCTCCCCTCGCACCCGCATGAGGCGCGGGCTCCAGCGCTGGCTTTCAGGGCCGCCGCAGCGCTCTCCCTGGTCCTGAGACGGTTGACTGGTTCCTCAGGAGTCCAGGGCCTCATCCCGCTGGCCCTTGAGGAGCTGCCCGTCAGCTGTCTGCTCTCTTCCGGGCCCTGCGTGAGGCCCATCATTTTATTAAAAAACGTCTCTGACCTGGAGAGGCGGCCTCCCGCCCTGCTCTCTTCACGAGCCGTTGGTCGTGTTTGGTGCCTGCCTCTCTGTGCTGCTGCGGCGAGAATGTTTCAGGAGCCGCGTGTGCGAGAGCCCAGGGAGCCGCACGCCCTGGCGTCGGTGTCAGTGTGCGGCGCTGACGGGGTCGGACACTCCCGAAGCCACGAGACCGCCGGGGGCGCAGGCCGGGGCGCAGGGGGCCAGTGCCGGTGTTGCTGGGACAGCCCGCGCTTCAGAGACCCCGCGCTTCAGAGACCCCCCGCGCTTCAGAGACGCCCGCGCTTCAGAGACACCGCGCTTCAGAGACGCCCGCGCTTCAGAGACCCCGCGCTTCAGAGACCCCCGCGCTTCAGAGATGCCCGCGCTTCAGAGACCCCGCGCTTCAGAGACCCCGCGCTTCAGAGACACCCCCCCACCCCGCGCTTCAGAGACCCCCACGCTTCAGAGACCCCCGCGCTTCAGAGACACCACCCCACCCCACGCTTCAGAGACACCCCCCCACCCCGCGCTTCAGAGACCCCGCGCTTCAGAGATGCCCGCGCTTCAGAGACACCCGCGCTTCAGAGACCCCCGCGCTTCAGAGACCCCCGCGCTTCAGAGACCCCCGCGCTTCAGAGACGCCTGCGCTTCAGAGACGCCCGCGCTTCAGAGACGCCCGCGCTTCAGAGACCCCCGCGCTTCAGAGACCCCGCGCTTCAGAGACCCCCGCGCTTCAGAGACGCCCGCGCTTCAGAGACCCCCGCGCTTCAGAGACGCCCGCGCTTCAGAGACGCCCGCGCTTGACCTTGGCCAATGCTGGCTGGCTTGGTTTCCTCGCCTGTGACACAGACAGTGATGCTCTGATCCTCCCAGTCCGAGTTGTAGCAAAGATTCCCAATGAGCTGTGCAAACAGGAACCCACGGAGAAGAGTCCACTTTGCGTGAATTTCTGGTGTCCTTTCCTCGTTCCTGGTGCCGGCGCCTGCTGGTGTTCCTCCCCCCTCTGCCGAGGCCTCGGAGCAGTTCCCGGGGAACAGGGTCCTGGGGAGCAGTTCCCGTAGAGCAGGGTGCTGGGGAGCAGTTCCCGTAGAGCAGGGTGCTGGGGAGCAGTTCCCGTAGAGCAGGGTGCTGGGGAGCAGTTCCCGTAGAGCAGGGTGCCGGAGAGCAGGGTGCCGGGGAGCAGGGTGCCGGGGAGTTGTTCCCATAGAGCAGGGTGCCGGGGAGCAGTTCCCGTAGAGCAGGGTGCCGGGGAGCAGGGTGCCGGGGAGTTGTTCCCATAGAGCAGGGTGCCGGGGAGCAGTTCCCGTAGAGCAGGGTGATGGGGAGCAGTTCCCGTAGAGCAGGGTGCCGGGGAGCAGGGTGATGGGGAGCAGGGTGCCGGAGAGCAGGGTGATGGGGAGCAGGGTGCTGGGAGCAGGGTGCTGGGAAACAGGGTGCTGGGTCGTCCTGCGGGGTCCCCCCTGGAGAGCCTTTTGTTCTGGGGGGGGTACTTGCTGGGTACGGACGCCTCCCAAGTCAGTAGCATCTCCTGGAAATGGAGACACTGAGACTCCGGGTCCCGTCGTCTCTGCAGGGACCCCTGCTCGTTGGGGCCTGGGAGCTGGACTGTGACGCCCTTCGCAGAGGGCCCAGGCCAGTGTCTGACGCGGCCACTGCGGTCCTCCCAGGTCAGCTCTGGTGCCTGCGGCCCGCTTCCGGGCGAGCCGCCTGTCCTCCCACATCAGGCCGAGGGCCGGGCCGTGCCCACGCCTCCCTCAGCGCCTCGCAGCTCTCCCCAGTGGAGGCTCCGTGAGGGTGCACCCTCCGGCGGCGGGCCCTGCTGTCCCTCACCCCTTCCCTTTCTCGTTTCTTGGGCTGGGTCCTGGGAACCTCAGATGTCATTGCATGGCTCGCGAGGCTGGCCATGACAGCTGCCCGCCCGCGCACAGCACGCACGGCTCCCGCGGTCCTCTGAGTGCAGCCTCCCGTGTGCCGGGTGCTCCTCCCCCGAGTGCGGGGTCCCCCCACTAGGGACGCTCAGCCCTGTTTTCTGAGCGGAGGGTGCGTGTCTCGCGTGAGGCCTGACGCCGCGGTGTGTTTGGTTTCAGGCGCGCGCACACCCTGACCGTGCTCTTCATCCTCACCTGCGTGCTGGGCTACGTGACTCTGCTGGAGGAGACGCCTCAGGACACGGCCTACAACACCAAGAGGTAACCAGGCCCCGCGGCCTGGGGGGCGGACGGAGGGAGGAAGCCAGGAGCGCTCGGGCAGCAGGTGTGGCAGAGCCTTGAGGCCTGGCAGTGCCAGGGACCGCGGTCAGCTGGGGGCTCGGGCTGTAAACCCTCCCGGGGGCCAGCCCTTGCTTCTGTAGCGTGAGCGCTAACCACCTGCCGGGAGTGGTATGCGCCGCTGTGTGCTCTGCAGGTGTCAGCGGCCCGTTCAGAGGCCAGGTGGCTCCTATCAGCTGTGTCCTGGGCCTGCTGTTGGGGGACTGGAGAGCCACCTGCAGCGAGCCCGGTCTGCCAGCTGTCTCCCAGGTAGCAGTGGCTGCCAGGGGTCTGGCCTCAGGGCTGTGCTCCCTCCAGGAACCCCTGTCTTGTCCTCCCCTGTCATGCTGCTCCACCGTGGGGTTTCTGCCCCCTCTCCCACGCCATCTCCCGGTCAGCGTTGGGCGTCAGCCCGGCAGTCCGCACCTCTCCCCGGTTCTGCCTCCTGTTGCTGGGCCCTGCTCTGGCCCCGGCTCCTGATTGCACTCAGGCCCGTGGCGGGCCGGCCCTGGGCAGTGGGTCCAGTGTGGAGGAGGGAGTGGGGCTGTGCCTGGGGCCCTGGGGCAGCCCGGGGCTGTGCTCTGTGCAGCAGGGCCCGTGGGAGGACACTGGACCGGTGGCTACGGAGACACTGAGGCTGTTGGCAGGAGCCCATGTTTTCCTAGAGGGGATTTCTAAGTAGAACTTGATCTTTTCTGTGAGTTTGTCCGGCTGGATTTGTTGACTTAAAAAAATAAATTATTTGACCAGAAAAAAATGGGTTTATTCGAGAACAGCAAAGAATTACAATTAGGGACGAGCAAGTTCTAGCAAGTGGAACAAGCAGAGGAGAGAGCGTTCTTTTAGGGAGAAAAGGAGGGAGTTCTTAGGGAAGGTCTGTGGAGGGCAGGAGGCTGAGGGCGGGGATGGTGTCTCCCTGAGTCTTGGGCATCGTTTCTGTTGGGGCTGTAACTGGTGATCCTTCCTCTGGAGCCTTCCCGGGGTCTGTGAGGGCGCCCCCCTCTGGCGAGACTCCGCGCCAGCCAGGTTTCCTTTAGGCGTCTCGCTGTGTGGAGGGTCCGGCACAGCTGGGCAGGGAGTCCGGGGCAGGATGTGGCCACACTGAAGAGGTGCCATACGCTGTGAAATTGGGGCAGAGATGAGCAGTTCCGATGTCACCGGGCAAGTACTGTGGCAGGAAGCAGGTGGCCCCGGCTGGAGTGGCCCAGCTGGAGTGTCCTGGGTTGCCTTCTGGGGCCGGGACTGGGCCTCCCCAGCAGGTGGCAGCACCTGGTCTGGGCTGTGCCAGCGCCCTGGGGTCCCTGTCAGAGCTCTGCTGCCCTCGCAGGTTCCACGCACGGGTCCTGCTTACGTTCAGACGTTGGCACTGAACACCTTAGGGAGCTGTTCTCGAGCTTTCCGTTCCAGCTTGTGTGCACCATTGTTCTTGTTTTGGGACTTAACAGGCTCTGTCACTTTGGGGGAGTAGGTTTAATTTTCTTTGTCAGTCACTTTATTGGTGTATAATTTAACATACACCGGCCTCAGGCAGCCCCCCGTCAGCCAGGCCTCTTGCCCACGGAACAGCTCCAAGGGGGCGTCGCTCAGTGAGCACCGTGTGCTGCTGCCCCGCACGGTGGTTTGTGACATCGCAGGGCGCCGCTCTGGCCCGGTTCGCGGTGGGAGTGCCCGCCGGCACCGCACACGTCAGTGGCCCGCTTGTCTGTTGGTGGCGTGGGGACGTTGACCTAGTGGCATCAGTGCACAGATGTTCCTGTGGAGACCGGGAGAGACCTGCCGCTGCATCCGGCCTCACCGCGGGTTGTGAGATGCGGGCATTTGCTCTGAATTCCCAAGGAATTGGGGTGAACCTTCAGTGATGTCATGGGCTGACCTTCCTGTCTAACTAGTTATCCCTGACCAGCTTCTGTCCCTGGCGCACGGCTCATCTTGGCTCAGGGAGGGGCCTTTAAAAAGCTCCCGGCAGGCTCTGCACTGCGTTCCCCGATGTCACCACATTTCTGGCCAAGGAGTCACTGAATCCTCTCGAGTATCTTAATGACCATCTAGGATCCCCACCTCTGGGATGAGTGGGGACTTTCCGTCACTTCCTTCTGCTCCTGTCAATGTTGGCTTTACTCACCTGATTTCTCAATCACCTCGAAAGGCTCGCACCTTTTTGGAGTCTCCCTGGGGCCGTCCCCCTTTCTCTTGTTCGTTAACCTAATGTGGGTGTTTTTTTGTTTTGTTTCTAATCCTCACGCGTGGATATTTTTTCCATAGAGTTTTAGAGAGAATGGAAGGGGGTTGGGGAAGAGAGAAACATTGATGTGAGAGAGATACATTGACTGGTTGCCTCCTGCACATGCCCCAAATGGGGCTGAGGAATCAAACCTGCAACCAAGGTACATGCCCTTGACAGGGAATCGAACCTGAAACCCTTTGGTACGGGGTGGTGATGCTCTAACCACTGAATACACTGGCCAGGGCTCATTAACCTAATGTTTTATTAGCACGTGTGGGACTCATGAGGGGAAGTGGAGACTGAACTCAGTGAGGCTCCCCGGGCGGGTTCTGTCTGTAAGGCTTGTTGCTAGATTTCTGTGCACTCATTTACAGAATAACCTGGGCCTGATTGGTGGCCTCAGTGGTTGAACGTCGACCTAGGAACCGGAGGTGACAGTTCGATTCTGGTCAGGCATGTGCCCAGGTTGTGGGCTCGATGTCCAGGAGGGGGCATGTCGGAGGCAGCTGGTCAATGGTTCAATCATTGATGTTTCTGTCTCCCTCTCCCTTCCTCTCTGAAATCAATAAATATATACTTTAAACCAATAGTAATAATTCGGCCTTTCTATAGTTATCAATAAAAGTGCTATTATGGTGAGAGCGCGCTAGACATTTCTCAATTTGGAAGTTTTTCCAATTCAAAGGATCTGTCTGGCCAGTGACAGTGGGATCCGTTCGCCTCAGTAGCGTTTCCTTCTTACGGACGGAGGCTTCGTGGTGCAGGCAGTGCAGCCTGGGACCCACGGTTCTCGCCTCGAAGTAGGGAGGACACAGGCAGGCAGGCAGGCGGTGCACGCAGCCTCTCCGGACTCCCACCTCCCGCCACAACAGGCTAATCCGTGGCCCCGGCAGGCGCTACTCGGTGGGACTGTTCCAGCACCAACAAGGAACGCAGGTGGAGACGGCCCTAGGGGCCGGGTTTCCCATGGCACACTTCCCCGAAGGCGGGCGCAGTCGGAAAAGGACACGGAGCCCAGCCTGTCCCACTGGCTGCCTGGTGCCCCCGCTCAGTGGACCCTCCGGAGGGTGGAGACCAGCGACCAAGCCCAGCTCCTGGGACGTAGAGCCACACGGCAGGACAACCTCGCGTGGTTTCCGTGGGACCCACAGCGGCTCAGGCTCGGCAGACGTGCCCCGGGCCCTGCCTGTGTCCTGTCCCTGCTGTAGCTCCTTCTTGTGGCAAACGCCACCAGGGACATAGACGCGGAAAAATGGCCACCTCTGGGAGGAAAGAGTCAATGGGAGAAACCTCCGCGTCGCCACCCACAGAGCCAGTTTCTTCTGCCAAACTGTAACTTCTGCACTAAGAAGGGGGCAGGAGGCTGACGGAGGCTACAGTCCGACCGCCACGGCTGCAGCGCCTGCCTTGGGTGCTCCGGGCTGGCTCGCCAAATGGGGCAGGGGGGGGGGCGGGGGGCGGGAAAATAATTCTCCTCTCACCTGTCTAAGTTCTCTGGCTGGACGAATAGTCCAGTGACCCGAGGCAGCTGAGCAGGAGGAAAGGAGAGGGGAGCGCAGGTCCAGGGGGAGCGAGACCCCGGGGGCCCCGAAAGGGGAGGCCGCTGTGTCAGGGTAGTGACTCAGGTACAACGCGCAGGGCTCTTCTCCACGGGGCGCCCCAGGCCCAGCTTCCAGCTCCCCTGCCCCCTGGGGTCGGGGCTGTCACTGGGTGGGCATCCCAGGGACCCCGCGCGCCTCCCGCCTGGGAGAAGCCAGTGTGGACCTGCGCTTACGCACACTGAGGGCTGTTTGTTCTTTATTCGCAGAGGTATTGTGGCCAGTATTTTGGTTTTCTTATGTTTTGGAGTCACACAAGCTAAAGACGGGCCATTTTCCAGACCTCATCCAGGTAACTTGCCATTTCGTTTTGTGTGTGTGCCCGCCCGCACGGCGGTTCTGCTCTGAGTGGCTGCTCTGTCTGTGCTGCTGGGTGGGAGTGCCCTGCCCTGCCCTCCCGGGCCAGCCACCCCCACTGTGGCCATCGGAGGAGGATGAACGGGGGTGTTCCTGTTCTTTCAGCCCCTGGATCCCTCAGCCCCGCGCAGGCCCAGCTGTCCTCACCCCCTGCCTCTGCCTCTGCCTCTGCCTTCCCCTGGCTCCTGCAGGGAGGGTCCCGGGCCCGTCCAGTGGCACTGGGGTGGCTCCCACGGGCGGCCGTGCCTTAGGCGTGAGGCGGCCGCCCTGCCATTGAGGCCCTGCCTGCGTCACGTTGTGTCGGTCCCTGTCCCCCGAAGTTATGGGGAGTCCTGACAGCGCACAGCGCCGGGACCCGCCTGCCCAGCCAGCCGGTGGCTCCCGCTCCCTGGGGGCAGGGGGCGTGGCTTTCCGGTAGGGTCACATGTAGTAACGTGTTTCCATTCGTCTCAGTAGGGCTGTGTATTTATTGTAGAAAATTTGGAAAATGCAGAAATATTTTTAAGTAAAAATAAATACCACTCCCCAGATAACACTGCCAGGCTTTGCCGTGTTTGTAGACGTCTGTCCGCGCCTCGCTTTACAGTTGGAACCGTGAGCGTGGCCTCGCATCATGGATTTCCACGCAGGCTGACACAGGCCTCTCCTATTTGTTTATTCGACAGCTGGGTTCATTCGTCTGTCTGTCCGTCCTTCCTTTCTCTTTTATCCTCACCCGAGGATGTTTTTCCCATTGACTCTATTTAGAGAGAGGGGAAGGGAGGGAGAGAGGAGGGAGAGAGAGAGAAAAAGTGATTGACGTGAGAGACACCTTGGTTGCCTCCTGGGGACGAACCTGCAACCAAGGAACTTACCCTTGGCCAGGAATCAAACCTGAGACCCTTCGATCCTTGGGCCGACACTCTAACCGCCAAGCAACCGGCCAGGGCTGACAGCTTGACTTGAACGGCAGCTTGTTCAGCCGCCACATGAATGTGCTCAGTGAACCCGTTCCTTGCGGGGGCTGCCTCGGGGTCCCCAGGAGCTGCAGTGAGCGTTCCCGCCGCCTGTGTGCGCCTCTGGGCTCTCCATCTGAGTCCTGGGAGGAGAAGCCGTGATGACCCCACTGGCCCTCAGAAGGGGCGTGTTCGAGGCCTAGTGGGCCCCATGCTTGTGAGCGAGGCCTGTTGGCAGGGAGCTCGCCGTGTCTCCTGCCAGGCCAACTCTCTGCCCAGCGCAGCACACCCAGGGGGCAGTGGAGGGGGCTCTGACTCCACAGAGGAGTGTGGTGGGGCGCCCCCCCCTCCCGCGTCACTGGGAGGAGGCTCTCTGGGCTTCTCTCTCTGGAAACCTGGTTGTCCTTGAGAAGGCGCTTCCCTTCCGATGTGTCTCTCTCCCTCCGACAGCGGGGCCAGTCAGGGAGGCGCTGCCAGCGCTGTCGACGGCCAGCTTCGATGTTCAGGGAGAAAGCCAGGGGGCTTCCTGAATCGGGGCCGGAGACCAACCTCCTGGTGGTGGAAATGGGGGGGCACCACAGGGTGACAGTGGGGGCTCTGGGTGGCCGCCCTCTGTGCCAGCAGGCACGGGGTGTGGGGTGCACAGCAGCAGTGGGGGAAGGGCGCCTGCAGGCTTGGTCTGGGTCCCGTGGGGGGTGATGTGCGGGGCGCCTGCAGGCTGGGGGCCCCGTGATTGCACCATCAGCCCAGTAACTGCTCTCGCAGCCCTTGGACCAGGGAGCATTTCCCAAGCTTTAGCCACGTGAGCGCAGGAGAACGCGCCTGTCGCCTCGGCTGCTCCTCCCAGGCCCAGGGCTCTGAGCGCACGAGCCTGGGCCCACACTGTGCTGTCTGCTGCGCGCTGGTCTTCCCTCGGCAGGCGCACGGGCAGGTCACAGCTGTGACACAGTGAGAGGCGAGAACTAGCGAGTGGTCGTCTAGGAATAACCCGCTGCGCACACTTAACCTGCTGCCCAGCCTGTCCCTCCCGTGGCTGCTCCTCCAGCACCTGAGGCGCAGGCCCTGTGGGGACGCACGCCTGGCGCTGCAGAGCTCTCCCTCCCCAGCTGGCACCTCAGGCCCTGGCACCTCCCACCCCTCACCCGTCTGCCCGCACCTACGTCCGTCCTGATGGGGGCCCGCTGCACAGGGCGGGGAGCTGGAGACATCCCAGAGCAAACTGGCCCGCCCCGCTCTCCTGGCCCCGAGTCCGCGAAGCTTGTCAGCCCCTTTCTAGTCCTGGGAACTTGCTCCTAAGAGTCGGCTGGGGTTTGCGTCACCTGCAAAGGAAAGTCGAGCTGTGGGACTTTATTCAACAGGATTATCGGGATTTTCGATGGCAGAAGCTACCATTTGCGTTTTAGAGTAGTTTCAGCGCCCCTCCCGCCGTGAAAAGCTCAGCTTCCCGCTGGGGCTGTGACAGGCGGGGAGGGGGGGCCTGGCTGAGGCGCAGCCTGCTGTGTTCTGGTATAGCTCATGCAGGGGACACACACACACCACACACCACACCCCACCCCCCCACACACACACTCTCCCCCCACACACACTCTCCCCCACACACACACCACACACACACACACCACACACACACACACACACACCACACACACACACACGCCACACACTGAACCGGCACCTCCTCTGTCTCCGCCTGTGATGGCCGTGTTTTGGTGACGAGAACATGTAGGTTCTGCTCCCTTAACTCCAAGCATAGCAGTCACCACAGGGACCAGCTCCCAGATTCCGGATGGAAACAGAAGCCAGGCCCCGAGAGCAGGTGTCATGGTGACCACGTTAGGTTCAGCCCAGGGACTCGGGCCGGCCCAGCATCAGAGCATGCATTCCTGTGTTCGTCACACACTACAGAGAGCAGCTGGTCCTCGCAAATGCAGGAAAATAAAGTGTTACGCTCATTCATGGTAGCTTAGCATACTGGAATTAAAAGGCTTTTAAAAATACTTTCATTGATGTCAGAGAGGAAGGGAGAGGGAGAGAGAGAAGCGTCCACAATGAGCTGCCTCCTGCAGGCCCCACACGAGATCGAGCCCACAACCCGGGCCTGTGTCCTTGATCGGAATCAAACCTGGGACCCTTCGGTCCGCAGGCCAACGCTCTGTCCACTGAGCCAAACCGGCCGGGGCTAAAAGAGTTTCTTGATAGCCCTGCCGGTGTGGCTCAGTGGTTGAGCATTGACCTGTGAACCAGGAGGTCACAGTGTGATTCCTGGTCAGGGCACATGCCCAAGTTTTGGGCTCAATACCTGGTGAGGGGCGTGCAGGAGGCAGCCAGTCAATGATTCTCTCTCATCATTGATGTTTCTATCCTTCTATCCCTCTCCCTTCTGCTCTGAAATCAATAAAAACAGGAAGAAAAAAGAGATTTTTCTGGACCTGATCAAAGGAGTCCACCAGAACCTGCCTGCGGCCCGTGTGGTGTTGGGCCAGAAGCACGGCTAGTGAGCACAGGACAGCGTGTCCGTCTGCTCTGGCCCTCTGTGCTGCAATGAGGCCAGAGAGAGAGAGAAAGGTTCGAGACCTGAATGGGAGAAGGGAAGGAAACGCTTTAGGGAGAAACGTGCTCGCATCTGAGCCAGGTCATGCTGTAAGGAACCTGCTAGACGGAGCGGGGCCAGAGCGGACGGTGTGTCCGGACCGCGGGCGGGCGCCCTGACGCTGTCTCTGTCTTCGCAGCGTACTGGAGGTTCTGGCTGTGTGTCAGCGTGGTCTACGAGCTGTTCCTCATCTTCATCCTCTTCCAGGTAAGCAAGCCGCTGCAACGGGCTGGGCGCACGGGGTCAGGTGATGGCGTGGCCCCAGGCAGAGAGCCGTGACAGGTCTGCACACCAGCCCGTCCGGGGCCGTCAGCAAAAGGCCGGCTGCCGTGTGGAAAGGGGGAACCTGTCGCAACTGAACGTCTTGCCCACTGGGAAGCCGAAGGGCAGGCGCCTCCTGCAGGCAAAGGAGAGGCTGTCTCTTCTAGAGCAGGTTCCTTCCTGCCCTGGTTCCCCATTGGCCCATTTCCATGCAAATGAGGAATCCAGATTTACAGCGTCTGATTGGTCAGCTTCAGACATTCTGATTGGTTGTAACGGAGCTGCTCTGATTGGCCAGCATATGCAATGAGGTATAGCTGTGCACCCGATTGGTGGAAAGAGGATACCAGGAGCTGCTCTACCAGGTCTGCTCAGCCTCAGGACACTCAGTCCAGGAGGCCGAGGGCTCAGGCAGAGGCTTCTCCCTGAAGGGCAGTCTGCCTGGCAGGCCTCTGTCCCTTATGGCTGCCGGATTCTGGTCATGAAATCTGCCTGGTTAAGCACAGGGAGTCCTCCAGGTCCACAGCAGCAAGGCTGAACCCCAACAAAAGTGAGGGTAGGCCCGGCCAGTGTGGCTCAGTGTTGAGTGTCGATCTATGAGCCAGGAGGTCACGGTTCCATTCCCAGTCAGGGCACATGCCCGGGTCATGGGCTCGGTTCCCCAGGAGGGGGCGTGCAGGAGGCAGCCGATCGACGATTCTCTCTCATCATTGATATTTCTCTCTCTCCTTCTCCCTCCCTTTCTCTCTAAAAATCAATAAAAACATTTTTTTACAAAGTGAGTGGAAGCTGTGAGGGGACCTTGAAACGTCCCCTTTCAGCAGAACCTGTATTCTGGGCGGGGGGCTCGCACCCGGGCCCCTGGTGCAGGTTGTGCTGCGTGGGCTCTGCCCTGGCGGCCTCGGGTCAGTCGAGCTGGGACAGGGCCAAGTGTATGGACCGGCTCCCATTCGGGCACCTGGTGGGCCGCCTTGGCTCTGAGTGGCAGGAAGGCAGAGCTGGGCAGGACCAGCGCTGGGACAGCACACCTGTCCCGGACATGGTGCTCTCGGCGGCCTCACTGGGGCTCTGTGTGGTGGCTGATGGCTGTGGCTCCGTGCGCGTCTCCTTCCCGTGCGCGTCCTGCGGGTGCGCATCTGCGGACGGTCAGAGGATGCGGATGTCGGGTCAGGATCTGCGGCCTCTCGCGTCTGTGCTGTTACTGTTCCTCCTGCTTGGCTCAGTGAACGCGCCTCTTATGGGATCTTCCACTTCCAAGTGCCTCCCTGCTCGCGGCCTCGGAAGCCTCAGGGCGCTCCTGCTCACGTGGCTTTGTCCTCTCCGGGCAGCGGGCAGCTCTGTGAACGTTAACACCGTTCGTGTTTGCGCCCACAGCGAGGACAGAACAGTCCCCCCAGGCGGCCAGAACTGCGGCTGGCTCTTGTGTGTAACTTCAGCCTCCTTTGCCACCAGAAGCCCCTCAGTAGCTGCTTCTTCCTTCGGGCTCCCGCCCCTAAGCCTGTTTCTGTCCCAGGACCCCCGGAGCACTGAGCGGTCCCACCTCCTCAGGCCCCTCTGGGCTGGGAGCCGCGCCCCTGCAGAGGGAAGTGAATTGGGAAGTGATGGCTCCTGTCTCTTGCGGGGGGTCTGACCCACGAGGTCTCTTGCAGCTGCAGGTGCCTTTCAGGGTCCCGTGTCCGTTTCTGTGCGGCAGGTGGGGTGCTGACGGCCCCTGGGGTGGGCCGGGCAGGGGCGCCTTCCATCGTGAGCACAGGGCCTCCCGTCGTGAAGGTCAGGGAACGCACTGGCACCTCCTGGCAGTGCAGGCCCCTGGTGTGGCCGGGAGGGGAGGACTCTCCGCTCCACGCTCGCCTTGCTTGTTCGCATTCTCCAGAAACAGCTCGTTTCGGTGCATGGAGCTCGCGTCTGGCGCCCTCGCTGAGCTGGTTCATGCTGACAGTTCTCTTTGCTGCTGTTGGTGGGTTTCTGGGCATCCTCTGCACACAGGCGATGCCATCTGCACAGAGAGATCTCCTCTCTGACCTGGTGCCGCCCCCCCTCTCGCCGTCACACTGCCCAGCCAGGCCCCGCCGGCAGCCAGACTGGGAGGTGGGCAGCGGCGGCCCTGCTCTCAGGGAAGAGCCTCCTGTCCGTCCCCTCAGAATGCCGTCGCTGGGGGCTCCCTGGGGGCCCTTGCAGGTGGAGGCAGCCCCTCTGCTCACAAGTCGTTGTCTTTATCATGAACGCGTGTTGGGTGTCGTCAAACGAGGTGAGCATGTGGGCGTGCCCTCTGTGCGTGATGTGTGTGCTACGTCGACGTGCTCTCTTGTTTTGAGCCAAGCAGCGTTTCGGGGACCCACCCTGGGCGCGGTGAGCAGCCCGGGCACGCTGTGCTCCGTCCGCCGTGCTGAGGGTCCTGCGCCCACACTCACGGGATGGCACCCCGTTTTCTGTCGGGGCTTTCCTGGTGTGGGTGTCAGGGCCACTGGGATTTACCTGGTGTTTTTCTCGTGATCTGACAGATAAAGGTGCCAATGCCAACATCACTTGTCGCTGTCGACGCCACCTCGACCCCCGCCCCCCGCGTCAGGTTCCCTCCCTGGGACTCGGGAGGGTGGACTGCACACAGCCGCCTCCTGGCCCGGAGCCCCCTGGCCGGGGGGGCGGGGGGGCTTACCTCTGCCCAGGCTGTCAGGGTCCCAGCTTGTTGCTCTCGGAGCTGCGGTGCTTTGGGTTGTAGTTGATTTCATGGCCCAGATGGCTGGCCGTCAGGAGCTCACTCGCTTGGCTCCTGCGCGCCTCGCCCCGTCGTGGGTTCTGGGTGTCTTACTTAGGTTCGTCTTGTATTTTTGAGCACTTCCCTTCCTTCTGCACCAGAAGACAGTGCAGGCCCATCCTGGCATTGCCTGCCCGGCCAGACCCGGCCCCTCACAGGAGCCCTGTCCTTCCTGGAGGAAGGTCTCAGGGCCGAGGCCCCGCAGGCGCATGGCCACGCTCGCTTGTGTCTGTAAATAAACACCGTTGTCACTCGCACCCTCCTTCCCTGTGTCTGCCTCCCCCCCACACACACACACACACACATACAGGCTGTGTCCCGTCACGGGAGCTCTGTCACAGGGAGGGTCCAGGGCCAGGGGCTCACTGGCCTTTGCGGAGTGGGGTCAGGTCTGTCTGCCGCGGTAGCCCGTCCTCCGTGACTTTTTACTTCTTACATCCGTGCGCATTCACACCGCAGGGCTGAGGATCCAAGACTCTGCCCCTGCTGGCTGGCCGCTGGCTCAGGACTCGGCCCTGCTCACCCTCAGACCCGAGGTCACAGAGCCCACGGGGACTTCAGCTCTGCAGCACATCCCTGTCTGAGGGACGCTCCCAGAGATCCGGGCTCAGCTAGTGACAGAGGAGGACCTCGGCCGTGGGACAGGAGGGCCTCGGCCGTGGGACAGGAGGGCCTCGGCCGTGGGACAGGAGGGCCTCGGCCGAGGAACAGACGCAGGTCCGAGTGCCGCCTGTCACGCAGCCTCGCTGGGCTGCTCCCTGGGGCAGGTGGGGGACGCCTCCTCCGTCACCGCGGTCCAGGGTGTGTGCTTATGTTGGTGTCTGCGAGAGGGAGGGGCTTCCTGATGCCGTGTGTCATGGGGAGGGGCATCGAGACCAGTGATCGGAGACCCCAGTGCTCCCACGGGAGGCGCACCTGTGACCCCACACGGCCTGGTCCTGTGGGGGTGTGGAACGTCACCTGGAGCTCGGGACTCCCCGGTCCGCTCAGCCCCGAGTAGGGGGACGGCGTGTGGTCAACGGAAGTGTCGTCTGCGCACCACAAACCCCGTCCCCCTGGGCGGCTGGAGGTGTCAGTGCCGGGCGGGGGCGGGGCCCACTCACGCGGACGCTGGCCTTGCAGACGGTGCAGGATGGCCGCCAGTTTCTGAAGTACGTTGACCCCAGGCTGGGGGTTCCGCTGCCGGAGAGGGACTATGGGGGGAACTGCCTCATCTACGACGCAGACAACGAGACAGACCCCTTCCACAACGTCTGGGTAAGGACGCCCGGGGGGCGGGGCCAGGATGCAGTGGGGGACGGTCCCCATTGGAGGGGCATCCTGTGTCCTCGGGTTCAGGTGTGTCCACACACACCTCAACACGTGTGTGACACCCCAGATCGTCCCCTGGCAGGTGCTGTGCAAGGGGCCCTGGGTGTGCACAGGGGAGGGAGGCCTCGGGCTGTGAGGACATCACAAGACCCGGTCCCGGGCAGGGCTGTGGGGGCTGCACGGGGGGGTGGGGAGAGGGGGGGTATGAGGCCTGTGTCTCGCCCACAGGACAAGCTGGATGGCTTCGTGCCCGCGCACTTTTTTGGCTGGTACCTGAAGGTAAGGGAGCTCATGGTCGGCTGGCATGTCCTGTTTGCCACCCCCCCCCCCCCCCCCCCGTGTCCTGGGCCTTTGCTGGTCCTGGGGTGACGTTGAGAGTGGTCTGACTCTGATGAGCAGCGCTGGGGGCCACAGCGCAAGACCCCCGGGCACGTCCATGGCGTGTGGTGTGGCCGTGAGAACAATGGAGAAGACCCTGGCCCCACCCTGTGCCTGCCCTGCTCCCGAGTGAGGGCGGCTTCGGGAGGGGCTGACGCAGGGGCATGCTCTTGCCCCGCCCGCAGACCCTGATGATCCGCGACTGGTGGACATGCACCATCGTGAGCGTGATGTTCGAGTTCCTGGAGTACAGCCTGGAGCACCAGCTGCCCAACTTCAGCGAGTGCTGGTGGGACCACGTAGGTGCCGGTGATGGGAGGGCGTCCGCCCTGGCCTGGCCTGAGGCCTGTGTCCCGCACCCAGGCCCGCCCACCCTGCGGGGGAGGCGGGGGGCTGAGGGGAGGCCGGATGGAGCTGCAGGGTCCACGGGGCTGCCTCCCACCTCCAGTGGATCATGGACGTGCTGATCTGCAATGGACTGGGCATCTACTGCGGCATGAAGACCCTCAAGTGGCTGTCCCTGAAGACGTACAAGTGGCAGGGCCTCTGGAACATTCCGACCTACAAGTACGCCTGCGAGCGTGGTGCTGCAGGGCCGGGGCATCGGGGTGGGGCCTGGAGGGGCCGTGAGGGTCAGCCCTGTGCCCTCCGACGTGTCTGGGGGGGGCGGAGGGTTTTGCCTCCTGTACTCCCCACCTGGGGTTTGACCCTGGGCTGCCCGTGGGAACCTCGAAGGCCCTCCCAGTGGCTGGGACGTCAGCCGTGCTGTCTGGCCAGTGGCCGCGGCCCCGCAGCCTGCTCAGGGCTGCCCTCATGGCGTGGTCGCAGGCTCTGCCATTTTTATTTTGAATTTAAAAGAAAGAAAGTCCAGGAAAAGACCTGGGAGGCCAGGGCTGGGGAGTGGGGTCTCCTCTCCTGTCCATCATGGGTGTCTTGGGGTGACGGGCACGGGACTAGGAACCTGCTGAGGCTCTCCCACCCCTCCCCACCCCCCCCACCCCCGGCTCCAGGGGCAAGATGAAGAGGATCGCTTTCCAGTTCACGCCCTACAGCTGGGTCCGCTTCGAGTGGAAGCCCGCCTCCAGCCTGCGCCGCTGGCTGGCCGTGTGCGGCATCATCCTGGTGGTAAGGCCGGCCGCCTCCCGCGCACGGTCCTCTGGGCCCGGCTCGCCGCCCACACGCCCCTGTCCCCCAGTTTCTGTTGGCAGAGCTGAACACCTTCTACCTGAAGTTCGTGCTGTGGCTGCCCCCGGAGCACTCCCTGGTCCTGCTGCGGCTGGTGTTCTTCGTGAACGTGGGCGGCGTGGCCATGCGGGAGATCTATGACTTCATGGACGACCCGTGAGCCGCGGGGGGAGCGGGGCAGGCGGGGCCTGTGCCCACGCAGGTGGTCCGGGCGCCCTCCAACGCATGCCTCCCCCTGCAGGAAGCCACACAAGAAGCTGGGCCAGCAGGCCTGGCTGGTGGCCGCCATCACGGCCACGGAGCTGCTCATCGTGGTCAAGTACGACCCGCAGACGCTGACGCTGTCCCTGCCCTTCTACATCGCCCAGTGCTGGACGCTTGGCTCCGTGCTGGCGCTCACCTGGACCGTCTGGCGCTTCTTCCTGCGGTGAGGCCCGTCCCGGGCGGGTGCCACGGTCGGTCCTGTGTGGCTCTGTCCGCCCGCCCAGCCGTGCAGGGCAGGCCCTGGGGCCTCCGCATTCCGATGACCCGCCCTACTGCCCCCAGGGACATCACCCTGCGGTACAAGGAGACCCGGCGGCAGAAGCAGCAGAGCAGCAGTGACCAGGGCAACACTGTGGGCCACGTGGACAGGCACCCGTCTGGGCCGGACAGCCCCTCAGGGCCCCTGGAGGCTGAGAGGGAGGGGGCACCGGCTCTGAACTGACCTGCTCCCCACGCCCGCCAGGACACAGGCTGTGTCCCCTCCTCCTCCGATTCCTGTCAGGAGCCTCCGACAGGCCTCCCTCTCCCCCAGCACCAGCGAGGCTCGGGCATGGAGGAGGCCGTCCCACAGCTGGTGTGCAGTGGCCTGTGTGCACGTGTGTGCACTTCGTGGGCTCTGGGCTCCTGGCTTCTCAGCGACGGTGTGGCTGGGGCACGCCCTGGGCAGCGGCCCCCTTTCTGTTGGTCTGCCCACTGGCCTCTGGCCACACCGAGCCCCGGCGCCTAGAGGGCCAGGCCCTGATCCCCAAAAGCCCCTCCGCCCCGCGCCCACGTGTTCCTGAGGGTGGTCCACCAGCTCCTGAGATGGCCGAGACGGGCAGATCCGAGCTGCAGCCCTGAGCCGTTTCCTCGCAGCCTTCCGCCAGCCCAGCTGACGCAGAGGGCGTGGGGGGCGTGGGGGGCGGGGCCAGACCCTCAGCCCTGTGCCCAAGGTTGGAAGGAGGGGTCCTGGGTCTCTGGCCCCAAGTGGGTCATCTCCACGAGCAGACGGAACAAATAAATGGCGATGGTCTGAGCTCGTGTCCTCCCTGACCCCACGCCCCCCCCGGGGTCATCGCCCGGAGGGGCAGGAGTCCAGTGGCAGGGCTGCCGGCCTGGGCACAGGGTCACCCGCTCTGCCGTGTTTGTGCCCCTGGCGGTGCCTGCACGGGGGACGGCCTGTGCTGGTTCTGGGTGGGGGAGGGGGCGCTGGACCCTGGCGGGGCGGGGGGGGGGCCTAAGCGCACCTGCTGAGGAGGGAGGGTTCCTCAGCTGCTTTGTTGTCAGCTCCTTTGGGGGTGTGGCCGAGAGGCTGAGAAAGGGCTGTGAGCACCATGCGCCCCCAGCTGCCCCTCCCCTGAACCGTGTCCCTGCGGGCGCCCTGTTGCTGGTGGAGCCCCTGCGGCCACAGGCTGCCCGCACTTCAGAAGTGTCCAGGATTGGCTGGCTGTGCTGTGAAGTGCCCGCCCCCGGCCCGGCTCTGTACTTGTCCTGAGCTCCACCCGCTCAGTGCCCTGTCCCCAGCTCCACCCCCAGTGCATGTCCCTGAGGCTGAGCCATCACAGCAGGTGCGATGGTGCTGTGTCCATGGTCACTCCTCTAGGTCCCAGCCTCCCTCCTCGCTCTGCTGTCCCCGTGGGTGGTGGCTGAGCTCCCCTTGTCCTGGCTGGTCCTCTGGGCAGCCCCAGGCTCTCCTGTACCAAGTGCGGGTACTGACTCAGCTGCTGCGGCCAGAATGCCTCCCAACTGTGCCAGTCAGAGCAGGTCATCCTGTGCTGGCAGGTGAGGCCTGCCAGGCGCGAGGGTGCACCCTGCCCTCCATCCAGGGGGCTGAGAGCTGTCAGGAGAGCGCGCTGGTTCCAGCAGTGTGCAGGCCTATGGCTACAGGTGAGCCAGGCCCAGGGACGGCTCCCAGGGGGTCCCGGGGGACTGCTGGCCCGTAGCCAGGCCTCTGAGGCAGAGAGCACATTCTGGGGCCCCCAGTATGGGAGGGGCAGACCTGCTGTCCTCTCAGGCCCTGAGGCAGGGGCTGTGGGGTGGCTGCCAGGGCCACAGGGAGCAGGTCCCCTGGGGCACACCGGGCCAGGGCCTGTAAGACACGTGTTTTAGCTGCCAAATCTGGGGTGGTCTCTTGAGCAGCAAGACAGCGTCCATAAAAGCATCACCTGCACTGCAGAACCTCAGGGACCCACAAGGAAGGACAAAGCACCTTCAGGACCTTTTACCCAAAACATTTTAATAATTATAAAGTGTCCAGAATGTTTACAGAAGCTGGTTTGAGCATTTCCCTTCAGTTATGGCTAAGGCACCAGGAGTGACCCCGAGAGCTGGCCAGCCCCTCGGGCGCCAGGGCAGGGGCAGGGGCCAGGGCTCAGCAGATGATCTTCAGGTTCGGCTTCTTCTCCTCCATGGCCCGCAGGAGGTCGTCCGTGTCCTCCCTCCAGTAGATGTCGTACAGGCTGTGCAGGGGCAGGGAGGGTGTGGGCCGGGGCACAGCCAGGGCACCCCCCCCCCCATATCCTCCCTGGTCTGGCTGAGCCAGCAGCCCTGGACCCCGTCCGCCCATCACTTACACCAGCTTCTCCAGGGGGCAGCTGGGCTGCTGGGCGCTCTCGGCCACCTTCATGACGCCCACCTCGCTCATGCAGTTGTTGCTGAGGTCCAGCTCGAGCAGGCTGTGGTTGGCCAGCAGGAGCGCGGCCAGGCTAGTGCAGCCCTGGTCGGTCACCTCGCAGTCCCCCACCCTGAGCGGACAGCAGGGCAGAGGTCAGGATAAAGGCACACCCCCAGGCTGCCGCTGACTGGCTGAGTGACCTGGGCCTGTGCCACCACCACCACGTGGGCCAGCGGAGTCCACACACGGCCAAGCCTCGGAGCCTGAAACGGCCCATCCCTCACCAAGACCCCGAGGCCAGAGCCGCCCCCAGGGGAGCACAAGCTGGACACGGAACCAAGACGGAACTGATGACGGACAGAAAAGGAAAGATGCAGGGAAGGGAGAGTCAAGGGTGGGCCCTGAGACCTGATGGGGTTCCTGAGCGCCCCAAGGCCTGACGCTGTGAGCCTGGCCCAGCCCAAGCAGGACCCGGGGAGGACAGCCCAGGACGGGACAAGGGGCTCCTCTGTGAGGGAGGACCGAGCCATGATGACGGGGCCCGACTGGCGTGCTGCCCTCCTCTACCCCCCCCCCCCCCCACACACACACACACACACGCCGCCAGCTCACGAGAGCATCTGCAGGGTGGCGCTCGGCTGGCCCAGGCCCTGGCACAGCGCCTCCATGCCCTCGTCCCCCAGCTTGTTGCTGCTCATCTGCAGCTCCTGGAGGCTCCGGTTCCGGGCCAGCATCGCACTCACGTGCGGGCAGCAGGCGGCCGTGAGGCCGCAGGACTTCATCCTGGGGACACGGAGGACAACTGCAGCCCAGGCCCTCGGGCACCGGGGGTTCCCCATATCCCACCCAGAGAATCTCAGCGCCGTCCCGCCTCCATGGACCTGACATGCCTGCCTCCCCCTCAGGCGGCAGCGGGTCCTGGTCCTCAGCCCCCAGCAGTGTCCCCACCAGGCCGCCCCCTCAGAGGTCCCCTGAGGCGGCTCCTCACCACAAGGACTGCAGCTGGCAGCTGGGCTCCTGCAGGGTCTCGCACAGCAGCCGCGCGCCCTCGTCCCCCACCTCGTTGCCAGACACACTGAGCTCCTTTAGGCTCTCCTTGGCTCTGAGCACCCGGCAGAGGTCCTTGCAGCCACTGGCCGTGAAGTCACACTCCCAGAGCCTGCAGAGGCAGGGGACGCGTCACAGCAGGGCCACCCAGGGGCAGTCCCGCCCCACCTGGCCAGGCCACAGCCTGGGGGCAGGGAGGGCGGGCGGGCGGGGACACGCCTGTGCAGAGCTACCTGGACCCCACGGCCCTCTGCCCAGCCTCCAACTCACCACAGGGTCTTGAGCCTGGAGCTGGGGCTCAGCAGCCCAGGGCACAGCTCCGCGATGCCTGCGTCCCCCAGCTTGTTGCTGCCCAGCTGCAGCTCGCTCAGCGAGGCCTTGGCGGCCACGATGCCGCCCAGGTCCTGACAGTTGGCCGCGGTGAGGCCACAGCCCTCCAGCCTGGGGCACAGGGAGCGCTGTGGCAGCTGCAGACACCACCCGCCCCGCTCCCCGCCGCCAGCCCAGCGCTTACAGGATTGACTCCAGCGGGCAGGTGGAGTCGGCCAGGCCCTGGCACAGCGTCCGGGCGCCAGCCTCGCCGAAGTCGTTGTTGTTCACCCCCAGGGTCTTCAGCTCCCGCTTGGCCCTCAGCACCGATGCCAGGGCCTCGCAGCTGGCGGCTGTCAGGTTGCCGAACTCCAGACTGGGTACAGGCGGCGGTCAGCCCTCCCGCCTGGGCCCCCGCCCACCCTCTGGAGACCACCCACTGGCACAGGTACCCGAGTGCAGGAGTCCTGGACCCGGAGCAACACGCCCAGCCTCCCCCATCGCTGAGCCCGTCCGCGCGTTAGAGCGACACGCCGGCCGCCACGGGCAAGCACGCGGTCACCGGCCAGCTGCCAGCTCCTTCGGGGGTCACAGCCCAGTCATGGGACATGTGCCCGGGAGCCCCTCCTCAGGCCTCCCTGCGCCGACACGTGGGCGAAGCCGAGTGACAGCGGGTGTGGGGCTGAGGTGACCAGGCCGGGGGGGGGGGGGGGGGGGGGGGGGAGGGGGGGGGCATCAGGGACGCGCCAGGAAACTCACCGGAGCCTCTCGATGTGGCACTGGGGGTCCAGGAGCCCCTCGCAGAGCAGCTGCAGGCCCGCGTCCCCCAGCTGGTTGTAGCTGAGGTCCAGCTCGCGGAGGGAGGGCATGGAGCGCAGCAGGCTGGACAGGGCCCCGCAGCCCGCCTCCGACAGGTTGCAGCTCTGGAGGCTGTGGGAGAGCATGTCCATCAGGGGAGGCCACGCCCACCAGGGGCGGCCACGCCCACCAGAGGGAGGCCACGCCCATCGCAGGGGCTTGTGCTGCGCCGCCAGGCTGGCTCCCGGCTGCGGCTGCGAGCGGGCACGAGCGGGCACGAGCGGGCGCAGGTCCCAGGCCCAGGGCGGAAGGGAGGATGGGACGGAAGAGACAGGCCTGAGATGCGCCTCCTTCGGGGCAGGAGTGGGTCACTGTGCACCTCCCTCAGGAGCAGGGGGAGCCCCAGGCCCCACGCGTGTGGCTGCCGCCACGTGAGCTCACCTGAGCTTCTGGATCTTGCAGGTGGGATGCAGGCTCTGGAGCACCAGCTGTGTGCCGGCATCGCCCAGCTCGTTGGAGGAGAGGTTGAGCTCGGTGAGGGCGGGGTTGTCCCGGAGCCCGGAGCTCACGTCCTTGCAGCGCCCCTCCTTGATGTCACAGTCGACCAGCCTGCGGACGGGACACGCATTGGTCATGCCAAGCAGCAGCTCATGACCCGTTAGTGGGCCAAGAATAAGGTCGTCACACCTCGACATTTTTTTTAATTAAATCTTTATTCAGATTATTACAGTTGTTCCTCTTTTTCCCCCCATAGCTCCCCTCCACCCGTTTCCCACCCCCGCCCCCCACTGTCCTCATCCACAGGTGCACGATTTTTGTTCAGTCTCTTCCCGCATCCCCCACACCCCTTTCCCCCCCCAAGAATAGTCAGTCGACTTCCTTTCTATGCCCCTGATTCTATTATAATCACCAGTTTATTCTGTTCATCAGATTATTTATTCACTTGATTTTTTGATTCACTTGTTGATAGATGTGTATTTCTTGTTCATATTTTGAAAAAGCAAGTTTATTTTTTTTTTTCTTTTAAATCTGTCATTTTTTTAAAAATATTTTTTATTGATTTTTTACAGAGAGGAAGGGAGAGAGAGTCAGAAACATCGATGAGAGAGAAGCATCGATCAGCCGCCTCCTGCACATCCCCCACTGGGGATGTGCCCGCACCCCAGGTACATGCCCTTGACTGGAATCAAACCTGGGACCCTTCAGTCTGCAGGCCGACACTCTATCCACTGAGCCAAACCAGTTTCGGCTGTTGTTCATATTTTGTATCTTTACCTTTTTCTTCTTCCTCTTCTTAAAGGATACCTTTCAGCATTTCATATAATGCTGGTTTGGTGGTGATGAACTCCTTTAGCTTTTCCTTATCTGTGAAGCTCTTTATCTGACCTTCAATTCTAAATGATAGCTTTGCTGGATAAAGTAGTCTTGGTTGTAGGTTCTTGGTACTCATCACTTTGAATATTTCTTGCCACTCCCTTCTGGCCTGCAAAGTTTCTGTTGAGAAATCAGCTGACAGTCGTATGGATGCTCCCTTGTAGGTAACTGAGTTTCTTTCTCTTGCTGCTTTTAGGATTCTCTCTTTGTCTTTTGCTCTTGGCATTTTAATTATGATGTGTCTTGGTGTGGTCCTCTTTGGATTCCTTTTGTTTGAAGTTCTCTGCGCTTCCTGGACTTGTAAGTCTATTTCTTTCGCCAAATAGGGGAAGTTTTCTGTCATTATTTCTTCAAATAGGTTTTCAATATCTTGCTCTCTCTCTTCTTCTGGCACCCCTATAATTCGGATGTTGGTACGCTTGAAGCTGTCCCAGAGGCTCCTTACACTATCTTCGTATTTTTGGATTCTTTTTTCATTTTGCTTTTCCGGTTGGGTGTTTTTTGCTTCTTCATATTTCAAATCTTTGACTTGATTCTTGCGATCCTCTAGTCCAGGGGTCCTCAAACTTTTTAAACAGGGGGCCAGTTCACGGTCCCTCAGACCGTTGGAGGGCCGGACTATAATTTAAAAAAAAACTATGAACAAATTCCTATGCACACTGCACATCTCATATTTTGAAGTAAAAAAACCTTCAAAAAAAAGGCTCTCCTAACTTCAAAAAAAAGGCCCTACTAACTGCACAATAAAAATAATAGACCTCCTAACTTCAAAAAAAAAATAAACCCTAACTTGTCCTTACCTCGGTCCTCAGGCAGCAGCAGGCTCTGCACAAGCAAGCTCGTGACTCGACCGATCACACCCGAGACCGAGAGGAGGAGTCGAGAGACAGAGAGAAGGAGGGGAGTCGGAGGGTGCGGCGCACATCCCACACATCGCACTGCGGGCCGGGACGAGTCGGCTGCTAAGCAACAGGCAGCGGCAGCAAAAACACCCGGCGGGCCGGACAAATGTTTTCCGCGGACTGCATGTGGCCCGCGGGCCGTAGTTTGAGGACCCCTGCTCTGGTCTGCTGTTGGGAGTCTGTATAATATTCTTTATTTCAGTCAGTGTATGCTTAATTTCTAGTTGGTCCTTTATCACAACCTCGAGGGTCTCATTAGATTTCTTGAGGGTCTCATTAAGTTTATTGGCAGTTTCTAGGAAATTCTTGAAAAACCTTAAAAGTGTGGTTTTGAACTCTATATCCAGTAGTTTGCTTTCCTCCATTTCTGTCATTTGTGACCTGTTTCTTTGTCTCCGCATTTTTTTATGCTTCGCTGTGTCGATAGAGTAGCTTTCTGTGCTAGGTGTCCTATAGGGCCCAGTGGTTCAGCCCCTCCAATTACCTGAGGAGGACACTCTTGGTGCACCCCCTTGTGGGCTTTGTGCACAGTCTTGTTGTAGTTATGCCTTGATTGTTGTAGGTATCACTGGGAGGGATTGACCTCCAGGCCAATTGGCAGTGAGAATCAGCTGTGTCTACAGTGGGAGAACTTCTGTGCTGGAGACACCCCTCCGGGGCAAGACTTGCTTCAGTGGGGCTTTGGTGGACACTGGGTCTGCCCCCTGAGTGTGTCCCTTATGGATCTGTGGAGCTGCAATCTGGATGGTCCCACTCTGACCACAGCGCACACTGGCTCCTGGATCTCTAAGGAGGTGCTAATCTAGCCTTTGTCTGAGGCCACCCAGCAGGAGCCAGCTGTGACACAATGCAATTTGCCCTGGGGCCTTGGGCCAGCTGCAGTTTGTTAGGTAATTATCAGATTGCAAAGGGCCAGGCCTTTCATATGCAAAAGTTTCCATGCTTGGGCCAGGCGGGCGGGTCCCAGGGGATCAACAGGGCAGAAAGAGCAGTTATGGCTGCTCTCAGTCCTGCCCTCAGAGGCCCTGCTTCTCAGTGTCCCAGCAATCGCTGCAAGCACCTCTGAGAGAAAGCTGCCCTCGAGTTCCGACCAATGCCAGACAGTCCCGTTTCTCCCGTATGAGTCTGGGTTCCCAGAGACTCGCCCAGAATTGGAGCTCAGAGCTTGAGACTCCCTCCCGATTGAAAAAGACAACTGTGTCCTCAGCCACCAGCCAGCTCTGCATGTGCCTCTGTACCTTTGTATTTTACTTCTGCACAGCACCTCCTCTGAGTCTCGGTAAGCTTTTCTCTTTCCTTCTAGTTGTAGAATTTCCACTCAGCCAGCCTTCCTGTGGTTCTGGGTGATGTCTGTTCCGTCTTTTAATTGTATTTTTGAAGTTGTTGTGGGAGGCAGCAATTTCCGGTGTTTACCTATGCCGCTATCTTGGTTTCTCTACACCTCAACATTTTAAATGAAACAGAAAAAGCGAGTGGATCGTCCTGGGACACCTGGGTTGAAGACACTGGCACGCACGCGGGTGTGGTCTGGGTGCCATGCGCTCATGGGCGCGGTCAGCATATCAAGCTGCTCTCACCTCCCAGAAAGCAAGCCCCTCAGAGGGCACAGCCAGGGAGAGACCTGAGCAGCAAGACGACCATGAAACCAGACCATAAGCAGGACCGGGACATCGATAAGCACGGGGGGGGGGGGGAGGGGGGGGGGCAGCACCAACAAATGTACAAGGAGCAAAGAAACCAAAGGCCCGGCAGCTAGGCCCAGTCATGACATCTGGCACAATCCCCCGAGGGATGCCAATGTCAGGGGGAAACTGCACAGAAGCAGGCCGTGAGCAGTGACCACGGGGGAACAGTGGCCCTGGGGGACAACTGGCAGACACCACCTGAACAGACGGGCAGTGACGGGGTGACCGCGTGATGCCATAGCAACCACACACTCCACACCATATACCAGCAGGACTCTGCCTCATCCTTTCTGTGTCTTGTTGCCAAAACCATGTGACTCAGCCATGAGAACACATCACAGGAACCCTCTCCAGACCTGAGCCAACCCAGCAGTCAGATGGGCAAGGAGCGACAGAGGGACTGTCCCAGTCAGGAGGGCCATATGCCACCCGGGATCCTGCACTGACCGGGACAGGGAAGGGCCTAGTGGGAAAGCCGTGACGTCGGGGTTGAGGCGGCTGTGCTGGCTCCACATTTGACCAGGACCCCAGGCGCTGACTTCAGGGGAAGTAGGGCAAAGGGCAATGGGCACCCCAAAACCATCTTCATCACCCTTCTGTGAACCAAAACCTACGTAAACTAGTTAGAGAGACACCCAGCAGGCACCTGCCAGCCAGTGAGGCCCGAGGGGCTGCTGGGCTCAAGAACCTGACAGTGGGCAGTGCGGGCGGGGCGGGCAGCATCTCCATGTAGCCAACCGAGTGGCTGTCCCAGATGGAGGAAGGGGCCAAGGGGCGGAGGCAGAGACCCCACCAGCTGCTCTGCCCACCCGCCAAGTCCCGCCCACTGGCTTGGGCCAGGAATGGACTTACATTTTTAAATGTTTGGAGAAAATTACAAGCACATTTCACCCCATGTGGAAGTCAGTGTACACTGTGCACCCAATAAGGAGAGGACTTCCGGGCACACCAGGCCCGCGGGGCACAGCGGCCACCCCCAGGGGCCCTGGCCAGTACCTGACCACCTGGTACTGCGGGATGAGAGGCACGATCTCCGTCCACCGGGCATCGCTCAGCTGCTTGTACTGGATGTCGAGACTCATGGTGAGAGGCAAGTGTGCTCTGGGCAGAAGCAGAGGGAGAGGGGACATTTTAGCCAAATTCTCTCATCGCAGGCCAGGGAGCCAGCAGGAGCTGGCCCGGCCTATGCTGTTTCCTTTCTGCGGCACCTATACCCCCTCAGTCGCCAGGAGTGAAAATGGGGGAGGGCAGAGGGAGGCTGCACCCACTGGCTCCCCTGGCAAAGGCCCAGTGGCCACAGAGCCTGGGGACATGGGCGGCCACCGAGCTTGGGGACATGGGCGGCCACAGAGCCTGGGGACATGGGCGGCCACAGACCCTGGGGACATGGGCGGCCACCGAGCCTGGGGACATGGGCGGCCACCGAGCCTGGGGACATGGGCGGCCACCGAGTTTGGGGACATGGGCGGCCACCGAGTTTGGGGACATGGGCGGCCACCGAGCTTGGGGACATGGGCGGCCACCGAGCTTGGGGACATGGGCGGCCAACCGAGCTTGGGGACATGGGTGGCCACCGAGCCTGGGGACATGGGCGGCCACAGAGCCTGGGGACATGGGCGGCCACAGACCCTGGGGACATGGGCGGCCACAGACCCTGGGGACATGGGCGGCCACAGACCCTGGGGACATGGGCGGCCAACCGAGCTTGGGGACATGGGCGGCCACCGAGCCTGGGGACATGGGCGGCCACCGAGCCTGGGGACATGGGCGGCCACCGAGCTTGGGGACATGGGTGGCCACCGAGCTTGGGGACATGGGCGGCCACCGAGCTTGGGGACATGGGCGGCCACCGAGCTTGGGGACATGGGCGGCCACCAAGCCTGGGGACATGGACGGCCACCGAGCCTGGGGACATGGCTGCAGGAGCAGAGGCTGCATTAACTTCCCGGCCTCTGCACCTGCCTTTGGGCCCCTCCTGCCTGGAGAAGGTGGGGCCTGGGCTTGCCACCTGAAGCCCTGGCCTCTCACTGGCCCGGCAAGGGCAAGGATGGGTTGGGAGGGGTGGCCTGTGGGCCTGGACACAGCAGGGGGACCCCGGCGGGGGGACGCGGGTGGGGGCACAGGACTGGCAATCCATGCAGTGCTGTGGAAACCCTACCTGCCTGCCTGCCTGCTCGGCCAGCTTCGTATCACTCAACTGCTGTCACACAGAGGAGCCAGGAGTCTGTCTGCCCACTGCCCAGACCATGTGATCCAGAGGGAACCCGCTCCCCCCACCCCCCCGGGAGCCCAGGGCGTGGTCACCCAAACACTGACTCAGACCTACCCTCGCCGGCGGGAGGGGCCAGAGCACCCATGCTGACACCCCCCCTCAGGGACCACCTGAGCCCCGCTGCGCTCCCAGGCGCACCCTCTCTGGGAAGCCGGCCGAACATGGGGGCTCCACCCCAAGTGGCCAGGACCTAGGCCTCACGCCTGAGGCAGCTCGGTGGGAGGGACAGGTGCCCGCAGTCCCATAGCAGCTCTCCCGGGCACCAGACACCATTGCCCAGCCGGGACATACAGGTGGGGTGCGGGCCTGACACCTTGTCAGTGCTGTGACCCCCCCTGCGGCCCGGGACTCTGGGCAGGCAGGGTACACCCTCCGCCACCCTGGGGTGAGCCCACGGGGAAGCCGGGACACGGGCAATGGGAGCAGATCACAGGGCCTAAAACCTCCCCAGGGACCAGCTGCAGCCTGAAGAGGCCTGAGGCCTGGTGGGGCGGCCAGCCTGGCTGAGATGGGCAGGACAGTGCCTGGGGCAGGGCAGGGATCCGGGCTCATCCACAGCATGGAAAGCCCAGAGGATGCGATTTGAACTGCCCGTGAGAACGCCCTGCCCACAGGATGACTCGGCCCCATGCGAGGTCCTGGTTCCCCAAAACCCGGCTTCCTGAGAACTCTGCTCACTCGCAACCCCCCCGACTCCTGAGAGGTCTCTGCTGGTGTCTGCGTGGAGCCTGGCACTGCCCGGCCTTGCTGAGGGGCTGCCCCTCCCATCCGGCTGGATCCGGGCCCACATCAGGGGGCAGGGCAGCGAGGAGTGACACCCAGCACACAAGGTCCCCAAACACGGGCCTGATGAAACTGGGTCGAGGGCGCGGAGTCTGGCTGCCCACTGCCCAGACCATGTGAGCGAGAGGGAACCACCCGCCCCGGGAGCCCAGGGCGTGGTCACCCAAACACTGACTCAGACCCACCCTCGCCCCGCGGGAGGGGCCAGAGCACCCATGCTGACACCCCCCTCAGGGACCACCTGAGCCCCGCTGCGCTCCCAGGCGCACCCTCTCTGGACATGGGGGCTCCACCCACCGAGAGGGTCTGAGGTTAAGGACAGAGAGCGGAAAGGACACCCATCGCAGAGCGCCCCACCCCCAGGGCTTACCAGACGCGGGGGCGTCTCCGCGCGGGACCTTTGGACCCTTTGAAACCCCATGAAAACGTGTGGCATCCCCCCAAGAGGTGCCCCGTAAAGATCCCCAATCCAGCGGGGACACGCATCACAGTCAGGACGCCCGCGCCCGCTGGGCCGCGCCGGGAGCCGCTGGGCCGCTCGGATCTGGCTCCCAGTCCCGCGCCGGGGCGGCCTGGACTCCGGCCTCCGCGGGGTGGGGGCCCCGGGCCCAGGAGCCGGCGCCGGGGACCGTGGGCACCCTCTGCAGCGCGGGGATCCCCGCACGGTCCTTCCAGGAGGACAGGCCGCGACCAGCCGGCGCGTGGAGACGCATCCGGGTCCGGCTGCGCCCTTTCGGGCCGCGGGACACGCCCGCGGGAACCACCCGAGGGCGCCCGCTCCGCCGGGGCCGCGGCGGAATGTCCCCCAGCCCAGACCTCACCTGGTGCCCCCCGACCCCAGACCTCACCTGGTGCCGCCGGTGCCGCCTCGGACTCTCCCGGCTGCTTCCGGATGGGACCGGGGATAAAGGCGAGGGGGGCGGGGCCTCGCGCGGGGCATGGCCGGGGACAGCGGGTCCGCGCGGCCCTCCCGCCCCCCCCACCCCCCACCCTGCCCCCGGGCCTTGGAGCTCCAGCTGCCGGAACAGGGTCAGGGGACCGCAACTCCGGGCCGGGCCGCCAGCCGGGGGCGGAGCGGGGCGCAGGGAGGGGCGGGCTGGCCCGTGGAGCCCGCCGCCCTCCTCTCCCCCCGCAGCTGGTTTCCCTGGAGCAGAAACAAACACCTGGGCCCTTGGCCACGGCTCTGGAAGAGGAAGTGACTGCGGCATGCGGGTGCCACGGATGGGCGGGGGGAGCACGTGGCGCAGTCCCTGCACCGGGCAAGTGCAATAGGCCCGCGGGCGCTCGGGAGACGCGTCCCGTGTCTTTTGCAGCCTTTGGTGACCGCCCAAACCTGACAACAGGCATGTCCACCAGCAGGAAAATGGTTACGTCAGTTACAACATGCCCACTGCGCCGAAAGGGGCCACGTGCTGACCTGACAGCTCGGGGGGGCCTGCGTGGCCGTCTTGCACACTCGGACCGAAAGCCACCGCAGGGACGGTCTGAAATTAAACGGTAAAGCCGTGATGGTGGGCAGTCACCCCTGGGCCAGTATCTTCCCTGACAAGGGCAGCCTTTGCCTCCATGGAGCCTGTCTTTTTGCATCTATGGTAACATACCCCTGAAATGTCTGGGTACCGTGTAACTCCCCTTTTTCCGGAGCCCCTGGGGCACAGCCTAATGTGCTGGGCGAGGACAGAGACCACCAATTCCTTCATTGTTATCACATTAATTGTTGACTGACTATCCTGCACTCACCTAAGCATGTGTCCATCATTTTACTTTTTATCCAATCCCAGGGGTCCCCCCACCTTTGCTTTCCCCGCCTCCCTAGTCTATCACCAATGGATTTCGTGTAACCCACCCACGTCCCCTCCTTTGATTGCGATGTATAAAAATAGATGGGGAAAAATGCTATTCTCTGGAGCATTCTCCCAATTCCTGAGGTACTGCTTCCCAGCAACTGTCAACAGTTTGGCTCAAACTCAGAATTCTTTACGCGTTTGAAAGTTTTCACGTGACCGCCACACGCGGATTCCTGATGGAGCGACCTTCGGGCGCACAGTGGATTCTTAAGCTGCATCACAAGACACGGAGCAGGTTCAAACCCCCAGGCGCACGCGGCCTGAGCAGGTCACCTCCGTGGGCGCCCCAGCTGCGCGTCCGCCGGCTGACGTTACTACTTACGTGACCCCTCCTCACGTGTGCTGTTCTCACCACTCAGGCAGGCATCCGTTCAGACGCTTACTGAACACCTACTGTGTGCCAGCCAGTTCCTGGGCCACGAGGGTCAGCAAAGCAGGGGACAGCTCTCGGCCAGTGCTGGTGGAGCTCGAAGTCCACAGCGGGACATGACGTTTAGAAGTAAACTGAGAGCATGCAGACTGAGGGAGGTGCAAAGGGGGGCGAGACTGCGAGTAACAGGGAACCCCCTCCCGCTCCCCCCAGCTCTGACCCTGCCTCCCCACTCCTTCCCTCCAGGCGCGGGACCTCTGCTTCTCTCCTGCGCCCCAAAAGCCCTCTTCCTCTACGTATTTCCTGAGCCTAGTTGGCTCACTTCTGCTGCCTCTGTAACTTCCTAAATGAACATTCTCTTATAATTAAAAAAAGGGGGGGGGGTCGGGGGATGGGGTGCTGGAGCAGCGGGTGGGGTCAGGCAGGTTCCCCAGGCGACAGCAGCCGGCGGCTGGGAGGGGGGCTGGCTGGCGGAGCAGGGGGTGGGGAGGCTGCTCACCGCAGACCTGGCCTGAAGTAACGGGACGAGGACTGACGGCGGCCTGGGCGGTCTGTGCCTTGGGGGGCTAAAGGGAAGTGTTACTCAGTTTGGGAGAGTGTGGGCTGGGCCAGTCCTTGCTTGTGTAGCAAGGGGTCCGCAGAGCCCAGGACTCGGCTGGGTCAGGCCACCAGGCACAGCCCCCACCCCAAAGCTGCCCTGCAGCAGGTGTCAGGCGAGGACGGAGAGGCTCTCCTGCCCTTGATGGGGAAATGGGGGGGGTGCTGGGTTTCCGGCAGAGGCCACTGCAGCCAGCGGGAGGGCGAGGGGCACGGGCAGGCGCGCCAACCAACTCCAACATGACTGTGGTGCCAGGAGGGGCATGTGCCCTTGTAGGAAACCGGGCAGAGGTAACGAGAGGACAACCCGGACGCCCCTCTTCGGACATCTGTGTCCCGGCTCCTGCCCCTTCTAACGCCCAATCCACGTGGTTCAGTGAAACCCAGATGATGGGAATGGCCGGCAGGGCACAGGCCCCAAAGCCCTCCCTGTCCTGCTCCCCCGACCTGTCAGCAGCTCCGCTACATGGCAGAGGGGACTTGGTGACCAAGCGAGGGCTCCCCAGGCAGGGAGGCCGCCCTGGGTCACCTGGGGGCCCTGAGAGGCAGCAAACGTGCGGTCCAAGGCCAGGAGGCTGTGGCGGCGGCGGCTGCACCCTGAACGGGAGGAAGGAGCCCCGGAGGCTGGACCGGGTCCAGAAGCAGATTCCCCCGGAGTCTCGGGGAGGGGCCAGCCCTGTGGACACTTTGATTTGTGTTGGGTCACAAGGGGGTCCAGGAGCGGCCGCACGCCTCCGCCAGGCAGACGGTGACGCAGATACTGGGCCCTTCCTGGAATCCGGAACAGGCCAGGGCACCAGGCAAATGCTGACGCAGATGCCGTTCCCGCCCTGGAATTCCTCACAGGTCAGCTCCCAGACAGATGAGGACACCTGGAAAAACCGTGACGACCCCCGCGGCGGGGGCTCCCACAGCTCGTGCTCCCCGCCCTCACCGAACAGCCGTACAAAAAAAGCGCCCCCTCCCTGTTGGTGCGGATCCACGTGCCCTGTCTTTGGGGTCCGTGGGTCGCCCGGGGTTGCAGAATAAAGCCTTTCCTTTCTTTCTTATCTGATTAACTCGACTCTATTTCCTACGCTGCCTCCTGAGCCACCCAACCTAACAATTTGAACCCGCAGCCCATTCTGTGTGTGTTTGTTCATCCAATCGGAGAGTCCCTCACTTTTGCTTTCCATCGGCCCCTTAATCTACCGCCCATGGACTCCACGTGACCCGCCCCCCTTGCGCCTCCTCCTTTTATTAACTTGCGACACAAGCTGCAAAACTGCCGTTTTCAGGAGCGTTTTCTCAACCCACTGAGCCGTTCCTCCCGGGCAAACGTCACCAGTTTGGCTCTAATAAGTGCATGAAAAGTCCCTACAGACTTGGACATTTCTTACCTCGACACCATCCTAGAGGGGGGCCTGCCTGGTTCTAAGGTGCTGCCCAGACACCGCTGACCTGCTGTCCCGCAGAGCTGCCGTCCGCCAGCTCTCCCCGCACCCGCGAGGCTCCACACCCGCGTGGGCGCTCTGGCCGGTGCCCGCCCCGTGTGTCCATTTCTCCAATCCTTGCGCCATCCCCGACCCGCGGCCCCCCGAGGTGCTGCCCCCATGACGTCTTCTCTCCTCGCCCTGAGATGCCGACCCAGCGCCCCCCAAGGTCCCAGGTGACCGAACCGGACAGAGTTCCCCATGGGCACGTGGCCACGCCCAAGGCGCGGTACCGGGCCAGGCCTCGGCCAAGGTTGTCCTTGGGGGGTCGGTCCTTCGGGAACAGGCCGGGGACTGTCTGACTTGGGGGAGAAGGTCTGGCCAAACCGGCCTCCGGGAGTCGGGCTGGCTGCGAGCCAGCGCACCGGGGTCCAGGGAGGCCGACGCCCCGGCCACGCTAGGGCCCAGCACGGAGCCTGGGAGACGCGGCCGCGCAGGCGCAGCGCCGCCGCGCCCAGACTCCCAGCGTGCCCCGGGAGCAGGGCCAGTGCGCACGCGCAGGGACGCGCCGGACGCTCTGACGTCCGCGGGGCGCGCCGACGTCCGGCCGCCTCGCCTGCCCCGCCCCCGAGCCCGGCCGACACCCTCTCCCCCGCCCCCGACCACGCCCCGTCCCGGCGGTCCCACCCCGCCTCGCGAGCGCGCGTGTCGCTCGAGCAGCAGGACCGCGTCCACAGGCGGCCCGACCGAGGCCGGCGCCGGTAAGGGCTGACCCCGGGCGGACCTCGGGGGTCGGGCTGCGGGCGGCAGTGACCGACCACGGGACCCCGGCGGACTGTCACTGACCTGGAACCGGGAAGGGGACACGCGCTTCCGACGGGAGGCGGGGAGGGCCTAGCGGGGCGAGGCCTCACTGCCGGGTCCAGACCCCCGATGGGGGCGTGATGCGGCCTGGGCGGCCCCAGCCTAGCGGGCGGGGCCATGGGGGCGGGGCCCTGTCGAGGGGCGGGGCCTCGTGCGGGTCCCGCGTGGGGGCCGGGCTTGGCGGCTCCGGGTTTGGGGGTGCGCGGGCTGGACTTCGCGCGGGGCCCGCAGCGGGGCGGGGCGGTGGTCTAGGTGCGGCCTCCTCTGCCGCCCACAGGGCAAGGCTGGGGCCCGGAGGGCTGGATGGCCGGGCCTCGGCCGTCGGTCACGGTGAGGGGCGGCCGGGGGCCCGCCTGTCCGGGGCCGCGCCATGAGGGTGCGGGCAGGGGGCTGGTCGCGTGCGTGGGAGCAGAGTCCAAGTCTCGGTGCCAAGACTGCACCGCCGGCCTCGGAGCCCCGACTGCGCCGCGGGGCGGGGACGAACGGACGTTGGCGGGCTGGTGGGTGGACGCGAAAGGAAGGTCAGCGTTACCGTGTGCGCTTCGTGCATCCGGCAGTGTCAGTAATGCTGGCGACGCTCACCCGAACGCACTCGGCGGAGAGCTCCGAGTCACGCCGGGGCGCCCGCGGTGTGGTCCGTGCCGAGGGCCCCGGCGGACACGGAGCAGGTCAGACAGGAACCCTGGGAGGGTCCCGCCAGCCCGTGTACCCGAGAACCCCCGTGCCGTCTGTTTGAAGGACATTTCCGCTGAGTATAGATTTGCAGGCTTGCAGGGCTCCTGCCAGCACCCCCGCGGGGCAGGCCATCTCCTCCGGCGCCCGCGCGTCGGTCAGTCTGTTATTCCTTCGATGGCATGTCTTCCTGGGTGCTGGGAAGGTTTCCTTTTCAGGGTGGGGCGAACGTAGGTTTACAGTTGTCCTTATATTAAAAAAAAATATTTTTAAAAAATACATGTTTACTAGATGCACGAAATTCATGCAAGATAGGCCTTCTGCCTTAACCGGTTTGGCTCAGTAGAGCGTCGGTAGGCGTCCGGACTGAAGGGGGTCCCAGGTTCAATTCCGGTCAGGGGCATGTACCTTGGTTGCAGTCACATCCCCAGTAGGGAGTGTGCAGGAGGCAGCTGATCAGTGTTTCTCTCTCACTGATGTTTCTATCTCCCTTTCCCTCTCCCTTCCTCTCTGTAAAAAATCAATAAAATATATATTTTTTTAAAAAAGAGCAGGCCTTCCTTCCCCCGGCTGCGGGCACTGGTTTCCCTCTGGCACCCGGGACCCAGGCTTCCCTCGCAGCCTCGGCTTCGTCCAGAAGGACTTCCAGTCTAATTAGCATATTATGCTTTTATTATGATGATTGCTTTCAGAGAGGAAGGGAGAGAGAGATAGAAATGTCAAGGAAGAAAAACATGGATTGGCCTCCTCCTGCACGCCCCCTAACTGGGATCTAGCCCACAACCTGGGCATGTGCCTGCGACTGGAATCGAACCTGGGACCCTTCAGTCCGCAGGCTGACACTCTGTCCACTGAGCCACACCGGCCAGGTCTACAGTTGTTCTTATGGAAAATAATACAGTAGCCCAGACTGCGTGGTTCAGTGGTCGAACATCGATCTATGAACCAGGAGGTTAGATTCTCAGTCAGGACACATGCCCAGGCTGCAGGCTCATTCCCCAGTGTGGGGTGTGTAGGAGGCAGCCGGTCCATGATTCTCTCTCATCATTGATGCTTCTCTCTCTCTCCCTTCCCCTTCCTCTCTGAAATCAATAAAAATATATTTTTAAAAAATAATACAATAACCCTGGCCAGGTAGTTCAGTTGGTTAGAACATAGTCCAATAGGCCAAGATTGTGGGTTCGCCCCCTGGTGGGGCACATGCAAGAATCAACCGATGAATGAATGAATAAGTGGAGCAACACAAGGATGTCTCTCCCCCTTCCTCTCTCTAAAGTCCATAAATAAGTAAATTTTAAATGATACAATAATTAGTAAATAATAATACAAGAATAAACTCTTGCCCTTGGCTTAGCGTTTAATAAGCTCTTGGCTTGGCTGAGTGGATGGAGCGTCGGCCCGTGGACTAAAGGGTCACTGGTTCCATACTGGTCCAGGGCATGTACCTCAGTTGCAGGCTCGATCCCCAACCCCCGTCAGGGCATGTGCGGGAGGCAACCAATCAATGTGTCTCTCATACATCAATGTTTCTCTCTCTCTGTCTCTCCCCACCCCCACTTGCACACTCTCTCTACCAAAAAACTCAATGGGAAAATACCCTCGGCTGAGGATTCACACACACACACACACACTCACACACACACTCACACATACACACTCACACACACACACTCACACACTCACACATACACACACACACGCTCACACACACACACACTCACACATACACACATACTCACACACTCACACACACTCACACATACACACACACTCACACACACACACTCACACACACACTCATACACACACTCACACACACACATACACACACAATCACACACTCACACACACACTCATACACACACACACACTCACACATATACTCACACACACACACTCACATACACACTCACACACACACTCACACACTCACACACACACTCACACACACATACACACACACACTCACACACACACACACTCACACTCACACACACACACACTCAGGAGTCACTGTTCCATGTTCTCAGCAGCAGTTTCCCTGCACAGCAGTCCCCGCTTGCCCACAAGTTACTTCCCATGCTGTCCATCAGCTGCGCTCAGTCACAGGCCAAGCCGTTAGTTAAATGGATCATTCCGGAAAAAACAACGCGGAAGTTTCCCGCCGGCAGGGCTAAGTGTGGGGGAATCTCTTGCCTTCTGCATCTGGGATGTGGGCGTGAGTCATCCTCGGCGTCTGTACCTGCCCCCGCCCACTCGCCGCTGAGTAGCCATCGCAGGTCCCAGGTCGCTGCACAGACTGGGCTGCACTCAGGTGACGGTGTTCGACCTCAAGGCGTCCAAAGTGCAAGACGAGAGGTGCCGGAAACAGATGTGCCCGCGGGAAGCCGCCAAGGGCTTCCTGTGAGTGAAAAGGCAAAAGGTGTGGGTACAAGATGCTTGGAGAGAGAGACTGTGTTTGTACCCACTTCTGTTACAGCGGTTGTACTTGTTCTGGCTTATGACTAGTTATTATGCTTCATCTTAATGTGTCTCATTTATTTTTTAAAATATATTATTGGTTTCAGAGAGGAAGGGAGAAGGAGAGAGAGATGGAAACATCAATGATGAGAGAATCATTGCGGTGCCTCCTGCACGCCCCACCCTGGGGATCGAGCCCACAACCCGGGCCTGTGCCCTGACCAGGAATCGAACTGTGACCTGGTTCCTAGGTCGACGCTCAGCCCCTGGCCACGCCGGCCGGGCTCACTGTGTCTAATAGATAAATTGGTCTTTGTCCCGGGTGTGCCTGTGTGGGAAAAGCGCGGTCTGTGCCGGACCCGGTCCATCCGTGACTCGGCCATCCTCCGGGTTGGGATGTGTCCTCCGCTGATCAGGGCTACAGCTGTGTTGTGCCTGGATGTGTCTTTCCTTGTACTTATCCCTCTTGATGCCCATGAAGAAGCCTTCAAGCTTCTAGGACATGTAGCTTGCTTCTTTTATCAATTTGGGGGAATTCTTAGCTCTTTTTTTTTTAAGAATAGTTTATTGATTTTTAGAGAGAGGGAGGGAGAGGAGAGAAACATTGATGTGAGAGCGCAACATCCATCGGCTGCCTCCTGCACGCCCCCTACCGGGGAGCAAGCCCTCACCCCGGCCTGTGCCCTGCCGGGAACCGAACTGGCAACCTTGCCATACACGGGATGCCGCCCAACAACCGAGCCACGCCCGCCAGCTTAGCTCTTCTCTCCCGAGGTGTCTGGATGCTCGTCCTTGTTCCGCTCTTCCTCTAACTCCGGTAACACGCCGTCCGCCGTCCGCCGTCCACGTCTCACGCTCCGTCACTGCCACCTGCCTCACGGCCCCTCCTCACCCTGCGCAGCCCACGGCCGACCCTCAGGGGCCCTCGAGGCCACTTCTTCCATTTTTCTTTTACGATTTCTATTTTTTGTTCCAGGCCTCCCCGGCCCAGACTGTTCACCTGTCTTCCGGCCCCGTGAGGACAGTGTCATCTTCCAGCCCTGCCTTAGAGTTTCCAGTATTTTAAGATCACTCCATTGTCTGCATCTCTCTGGGGTCTTTTCATCACGGCCACCTCCTGGCGTGCTGCCCGTCTGTGGAGGAAGCCACCGGGAATTGGGCGACAGGGTGGTGCCGGGGGCGGTGTCCCCCTCCCCCCCCCAGCAGACGGCCAGGTAGGCGCACCGGCTGAGGTCAGACCGCCTCCTCCCGCCCCTGGGAGGCTCGAAGCCCAGCTGGCTTCCTCCTGCTCTGACGCAGTCGCTCCTCCAGGACCCAGCGCTGGAGGGCGTCCGCCTTCCTCACACAGCCCCGCTGCCCTCTCCTGACTCAGCGGGTGCTCCACGTGACCCCTCGCTGAGCCCTCTTCCGGGTCCTGGCCTCCACATTCCTCCCTGTCTCGGTAGCAGTCTGATGGGTGTGCGGGTTTCTGTCTTAATACTGGGCCCGGCCCTTTAGACCCCCTCCCTTCTCAAGGCCACGAAGTGCAGTCGGTACTCGGTTTGCACTCCAAGCCCTCGGGAAGCTCGGCAGTGGCTGGGCTGAGAAACGTGTGACTCTGTGCTTCCATCCGGGACCCCAGCTTCTGTGTGGGTAGGGGCGGCCCTGGGAGCTGAGGAAGAGGTGGTTCCAGTGAGAGAAGATGTGCCCCAGCGACAACGCTGAACAGGACTTGATCCAAACTAAAGCCTCGCACTCAGGAGACACGGCTCAGAGAATGGGAAGGAGACCCTGCCTGTCCCCATCTGGGCTCCACCCCTGGTCAGCCCCGTTACCAGATTCCACCAGGGAACACATGAGCAACAAATCGCTCGCTCTCTCTATCCAGCTAGCTCTCCCCCCTTCCTCTCTCTAAAACCAATTTTTTAAAATTGGTTTCTTAAAAAAAAAAAATAGGGGGGAGGGTGATGCAAAGGAAAGATGCAGAGAGCCTGGCTGGAGCGGCTCAGTGGTTGAGCACCAGCCTGTGAACCAGGGGTCCCTGTTCAGTTCTGCTGGGGCCCATGCATGGTTTGCCCACCTCTCTCCAGGAGGGGCGTGCAGGAGGCAGGGGTCCCTCTTCAGTACCGCTGGGGCCCATGTACGGGTTCGGCCACTTCTCTCCAGGAGGGGCGTGCAGGAGGCAGGGGTCCCTGTTCAGTTCTGCTGGGGCCCATGCACGGGTTCGGCCACTTCTCTCCAGGAGGGGGCGTGCAGGAGGCAGGGGTCCCTGTTCAGTTCTGCTGGGGCCCATGCATGGTTTGGCCACCTCTCTCCAGGAGGGGCGTGCAGGAGGCAGGGGTCCCTGTTCAGTTCTGCTGGGGCCCATGCACGGGGTTCGGCCACCTCTCTCCAGGAGGGGCGTGCAGGAGGCTGCGGATCAGTGGTTTATTTTCTTTTGTAAATTCTTTATTGTTGAAAGTGTTACATGAGTCTCCTTTCCCCCCATTGGCCTCCCCCCGGCCGCTCCCACCCCCAGCACATGCCCTCACCCCCTCCTGTCTGTGTCCATTGGTTATGCTCAGATGCATGCACACAAGTCCTTTGGTTGATCTCTTACCCCCTCACCCCCCACCTTCCCTCATGGGTTGTACATTCTGCTGGATGCTCCTATGTCTCTGGTTCTATTTTTGTTCATCAGTTTATGTTGTTCAGTGATATTTCTCTTTATTGACGTTTCTATGTCTATCCCTCCCCCTAAAAAAAAGAAAAATCAATAAAAACATATTTTCTTTAAAAAGGAAAGCTACAGCCCTGATCGGTTTGGCTCAGTGGATGGAGCGTCAGCCTGCGGACTGAAGGGTCCCAGGTTCGATTCCAGTCAAGGGCATGTACCTTGGTTGCGGGCACATCCCCAGTGGGGGGTGTGCAGGAGGCAGCTGGTCAATGTTTCTCTCTCATCGATGTTTCTAACTCTCTATTCCTCTCCCTTCCTCTCTGTAAAAAATCAATAAAATATATTTTTTTTTAAAAAAGGAAAGCTACAGAGTGAGAAAATATTTGCAAATCCTACATCTAATAAAGGACTCACACAGAACTGCACCAAAATATATATTTTTTTTTTAATATATTTTATCGATTCTTCACAGAGAGGAAGGGAGAGGGATAGAGAGTTAGAAACATCGATGAGAGAGAAACATCGATCAGCTGCCTCCTGCACATCTCCTACTGGGGATGTGCCCCCAACCCAGGTACATGCCCTTGACCGGAATCGAACCCGGGACCCTTCAGTCCGCAGGCCGACGCTCTATCCACTGAGCCAAACCGGCCTCGGCACAAAATATTGTTAAAATGCAATAAAACAAATGATCCGCTCAAAAATGGGCCTACATTCTGCACAGACACTGAGACAAAGATGTACGTACATACACATCCGTGTGTGTGTATGTGTGTGTGTGTGTGTGTGTGTGTGTCTACATGTAGCCAACAGACCCAGGACAATCCTCATCATTGATACGAGACACACTCCACAGCCATCAGGGCGGCCACAGTCAGAGCACGGCCAGCCGGGATGCTGGGAGGACCCTGCTGGCGAGGGCGGGTGGCCGCAGGGACTGTCACTCACCTGACGGAGGGGCACAGACGGTGCAGCCCAAGGTGCTGGTACCCACTGCTTTGAAAACGCACACCAACCTGCAGGGGCCACTCGCGCTGTTGCTCACAGCTGGAAGCTGCCCACGGGTGGGCTGCCCACGGGTGGGGAGGGGAACTGGACAGGGAACCCACACAACGGAGCACGGTCGGTGCCGGGAAGGAGGACGCTGCTGCCCAGCGGAGCGGGAGGGACCGAGACGCGCTTTGCTTGCTGATTCACTCAGGGCGTCTGGGAAAGGCACGGGGTGGGGGGAGAGGCGGTGGTCACCAGGCTGATGGCGTGGGGACAGCCCGGCCTCCGAGGGGCACTTCCGGGTGAAGGGGCAGTGGTGGTTCTGCCCGTTGGTAAAAACCCAAAGACTGCACAAAAACAGTCCCGAGCAAGCACTCAGCCCGCTGCACTTCACTGTGTGCGACTTTTTGCTAAAAAGTTTTAAACACTGAGATGCCCTGAAGGCTTCCCCGATACTTGTTTTGTTTTAATCTTAAAGCTTAATTATAGTTCAGAAGCAAGGGGGCCCGGGCGTGGCTCAGGGGTTGAACATCGACCTAGGAACCAGGAGTCACGGTTAGATTCCCGGTCAGGGCACAGGCCCGGGTTGCGGGCTCCATCCCCAGTGTGGGGCGTGCAGGAGGCAGCCGACCAATGATTCTCGTCATTGATGTTTCTCTCTCTCCCTCTCCCCTCTCTCTGACATCATAAAGATATATTTTTTTAAAAAGAAGCAAGGAGCCCTAACCGGTTTGGCTCAGTGGATAGAGCGTCGGCCTGCGGACTGAAAGTTCCCAAGTTCGATTCCGGCTAAGGGCATGTACCTGGGTTGCGGGCACATCCCCAGTAGGGAGTGTGCAGGAGGCAGCTGATCGATGTTTCTCTCTCATCGATGTTTCTAGCTCTCTATCCCTCTCCCTTCCTCTCTGTAAAAAATTAATAAAATATATTTTTTAAAAAAAGAGCAAGGAAGTGAATCACTTCTTCGAAAAACATACTGCATAGACCGCAGTCATTTGCGGCTGGTGCGTTAGATACCAGCTGTCTCCGGAGAAAGACTGACAGTGAGCAGGGAGGTGCCGGTGCCGGTGGCCGAGGACAAATACGAGGACGCGGAAGCGGGAGTCAGGCTGTGCTCCGGGCGCCAGCTCCCGGCCTCTCAGGGCTGCTGGCTCCTCTGTCTCTTGCTCCGGGTTAATGCACAGGAACTAGGTGTCCCTGGGCCCCCATGCCCACTGTGGCCATTGTGGAGAAGGGGGTAGCCAGGGCTGGGATGTCTGCTTGCCCCCTCAGCACAGGGTGCCCCGAGGCTGGGCCTCAGTGGGGGGCCTCTCTTTGGCCCTCAGTCCTCTGGAAGGAGCAAGCCTCCTCTCTGGGGTTGTCGGCACACGGGGGCCACAAGTGCTCAGCGGGGCACCTGCCAGTGCCTGACCTGGAGCAGGCTCTGATTTGCGGGGGGCCTGGGGCTTCTCAGACTCCTTCATTCCAGGGACCCCAGGCCCATCGTGAGCTCATCATGGGAAAGCTCTCCCAAAGGAGAAGCAGTACTGCTGAGCACAGCGCGCCCTCCCCCCGGGCTGACCCAGGCTCGCACTGGAGGCTTCCACCCCTCACTGGACACCCTCTGCTCCCCAATAGGGGGTTCCTACCCGGCTCCATGGACGGGGAGGGGGGGCTGCCCAGCGAGACCTGGCCGCAGGATGCTCTGTCCCTGAGCCCAGCTCAGCCAGCCCCACTCCACCCTCACGAAGCCAGGGCCTGCCCTCGGGCACCTGCGGCTGAGGTGCGGGTTAGTGTTAGGGTCAGGGCCCACCCTGGAGAGCCGTCCTCAAGGAGAAAGGCACCTGGAGCCCCTGGGGACGTCTCCCTCCCCGCTCCCAGGGGTGGGGCAGCCCCTGGCCCACTTGGCAGCGGGTGCCGGGCTCCTCTCGGGGTCATTCCCACTGAGCGGCTGGCACTGCTGCCCAGGTTATCAGTCTGGCCTCAGACCCGAGTGGCCTTGGGGGGAGCCGCTTTGTCCACTGCACGTCAGCCAGAGGGGTTCCGAGTGCCTCTGGGGGGACTACCTGGACCAGAGGCAGAGGGGGCCCAGCTCAGGCTGCCCTCCCTCACCCTGGAGAGCCAGCATGGGCTCCTGGCCATGGCACAGCCCTCAAGGTGCACAGAAGTGACCGTGTGTGCGAGTCGAGTGCCCAGGCCACGGAGCAGAGGTGCCAGCCTGAGCTGGGCAGGGCCCCTCCACTGAGGCCGCAGGAATGGGGCAGGCCCCCCCACAAGGCACCTTGGGGGACAGGTGGGGACCCTCCCAGCCTGGCGCACGTGCCCACACCTAGAATGCCTCCTGACGCTGCCCCTGGAAGGCCTGTGGGAGCTCCTGCTGGACCCGCCATCCCAGCCTGGACTCTGGAGCACGATGCTGGCTCCGGCACCTTCAGGCCTCGATGGCGGAGCTCCAGAGGCTGCAGTGTGCCCTTCCCTCCCCTAGGGGGCCTCAGCACAGGGCCCTCCTGACTCACCCTCTCAGGGTAATAAGTAGCAGGGAGAGCCGGGTCCTGTGCCCCTCCCCTCCTGCTAGGATTTGGAAGACCAGGCTGGGGCTGGGCATCAGGGTGGACCCTGCAGAGCCTGGGGGTCAGCCCAGGGCAGCCATGAAGACACCACAGGCACACCCTGCGCCAGCCACATGGCCCAGGAAGCTCACCCAGCCTGCTTGCTTCCAGCGGAACGTGAAGAGTTCCCCATGATGCCCTGGGCCTGGAGGGCAGGGCACCTGAGCCGGACCCAGTCTGAAGGAGAATGGGTGGCAGGACAGGCCCTCAGAGCGGTAGGTGGCCACCTGCACCCCACAAAGCCACGTGGGTCGGTGACCGGAGGCAGCTCTGGGAGCAACAGGCCACCCCGGGGCTGGGGGAGGGGGTGCGTAAGGGACAGGCAGGCCAGACCAACAGAGAGGGCAGCAGGGTTGACGACTGAGGCCGAGTGCCCCCTGGCGCGGACGGGGCAGGGCAACCGCCTTTCAGGCCCTAAAGCTCAGGAACCTCAGGCCCCGCTGTAGTCGGAGGCTCCGAGGTGCCGGACACCCCCCCCCCCCCCGTCAGTGTCCGGACAAGGCCCCCTTCCAGGGCATGGGGCATGCCCTTGCTCTCAGTCCCCTGCTGGTTAAAGGTCAGTGAAGTGCTTTTTGTTCAAATGTTAGCCTGCGTGACCCGCCTATGCTTGCAGCGCCCGACACCCTGAGGGGCCGCTGGCTGGAGGAAGCTGAGGTCCGTGTCCCCCCCACCCCCGACCCCATGAGACCACACACATAGCTGGCCAGACGCCAGGGTCAAGACCATCAAATAATTTACTGCAACAGAACCTGCGCCCAGTGGGCCGGGACGGGCTGCAAATAGAGGCGCGGCTGGGGCCGGAGGCCTCAGTTCACCAGTCTGTGCAAAGCATCCTGGGAGGCCCACGGTCGCTCTGTCCCCCAGCCCTGGGCTGGCCGGGCTTTGGCGGCACTTCCTTCCTTCCTTCCCCTCCTCCCGGCATCCGGCACCTCCGGGGCTCCTGTGCGGGGCGGGCACACAGGACCCGCAGGGTCGTCAGGAGAGCAGGCACTTGCAGCTCATGCAGCCAGGGCCGCCCTCGTCCGGCGGGCTCAGCTTGCGCACCTTGTGCTGCCGGATCTCACGCACCAGCGTGTAGAAGGCGTCCTCCACGCCCTGGGGAGAAGGAGCCGCTCAGAGGGGGCCTCGGGGCCTCAGCCTGAGGGCCCAGCAGGGGAGGAGGCATGGAGGGACCCCTGCCACCAGCTCCGGCCGAATCCCAGCCCCTCTCCACCTGCACCCACAAGCAAGGAGCCGTGCGCTGCTCCTCTCACTGCCCCAGGGCCCCCCACCAGACACCGGCTCCTTAGCAGCTCCCCCCGGGGCAGGGTGGCCCCAGGTCTGGCTCTGAGCCTGACCACCCTGTGCCCACCTCTGCGCTACTGCCCTTGTCCCCAGCAGCCCGCCCGCTAAAGGGATCCGGGCACCCTGGGGGCAGAGGGGCGGGGGCTCCAGGGTCACCGCTCCGGCCTGGCTCAAGACAGCTCTCTCCTGGGACCTCCACCTCTACCTTCCCCTAGAGCTGCTTCAGCCCCGACCCCGGTCCTGGCCTCCCTCGCTGCCCTGCCGTCCCGGGAGACTTACAGCGCGAGGGGCAGCTGGGTCATGGGGGTCCCGGAGCCGGAGCCAGAGCCAGAGCCAGAGCGGCTGCCCTGTGTTGAGGGAGAGGGGCAATGAGCAAGGCTCCCTGGCGGGGCGGGGCGGGGCCCTGGCTAGCTATGGGTGGGGTGCCAGCTCACCTGCCGCGTCTTGGCAGAAGTCTCAATGTAGGGGATGCCGTAGCTGCGGGCGAGGTCCTGCGCCTGCCGAGACTCCACAGTACGTGCAGCCAGGTCACACTTGTTCCCTACCAGCACCATGGGCACGTCGTCCGAGTCCTTCACCCGCTTGATCTGCTCTCTGCAAGGAGGAAGGGGTGAGCTGGCTGGCAGGCTGCAGGCACGGTTGCATCCAGGCGCACTGAGCACAGGGAGGCCTCGGAGGGTGGGCGGCTCACCGGTACTGGTGGATGTCCTCGAAAGACTTGGTGTTGTTGATGGCGAACACACAGAGAAAGCCCTCCCCGGTGCGCATGTACTGGTCCCGCATGGCACTGTACTCCTCCTGGCCCGCCGTGTCCAGAATGTCCAGCAGACACGTCTCCCCGTCAATGACCACTTGCTTCCGGTAGGAGTCCTGTGGGAGGACACTGCTCAGGGACCCCCTCCTCTGGGGGTGTGGCAGCAGCATCACCAGCCCCTCCTGTGCTCCCCAGGTCCTCCATCAAGGGGACGCTCCTGCAGAGCAGGCAGAAGACAGGCCCCCTGGAGGGTGGTGCTGGGGTGAGGAGCGGCCCGCTCACCTCGATGGTGGGGTCGTACTCGTCCACGAAGTGGTTCTGGATGAGCTGGATGGTCAGGGCGCTCTTCCCCACACCTCCGGCCCCCACCACCACCAGCTTGTACTCGGTCATCGCTCCTGGGGCTGCGGCTCAGGATGCTGCGGTGGCCTCCTGTCCCACCTGCCAAGGAAGGCCTGTCAGCCACGCCCAGGCCCCACCCGGCCCCAACACCCAGGTAACAGGGTGGCAGCCAGAGTAACGGCCCACGGCCCACCTGTGGCACCTGCAGCTGCACTTAGTAACTGTGTGAGGCAGCAAGCTGCCCCCCCCCCCCACAGGCAGGGCTGACAGCTGAGAGCATCTCCCCACCGTGCACCCAAATTAGAAGTTGCTGGGTAGGCAGAAAGCCTGAACGGGAGGTGCCTCGGGCTGAGGTTACAGTGCCCCCTCCCTACGAGAACAGGTCCTGCCACGGCGCCGCGCACAGCGACGTGCCCAGGCAGGCCAGTGCCAACCCTCGGCCGGCCCCGGCCCCACCAGGCATGTGGGTGCACTCAACAAGTACTACCCAGCGCCTCCGACATGCCAGGAGCTGTTCCAGGCACAGGAAGGACCCCACCCCGGCCTGGTGGGCTGTGAGCTGGCGGAGGGCACCCACTGTGAGGACCAGGGGGAACCCGGGGCGTCCTCCTGCCGTGGGAACTTTGGAGAAAACAAGGCAGATGAGGAAGCCAGGGGGGCAAGGGTTTCAGGGCGGCACTGGTTAACCAACAGGAGCCCCGGCGGAGGTGTGGGAGCGGGGACACAGGTGGGAATGGAAAAGGGCCTGAGCCAAGGCCCTGCTTAGGTGTCTCCGACTTCTGACGTTTCACGAGGGGGTGCCCTGGTGAGAGCAGCGGGCGTCCTAAACCTCAGCTGGCCCGCTGGCCCGCGCTCTCCGGAGGGATCCTGGGACGGCGGAGGCTGGGAGACCCCGCCTAGAGCGTGGCCAGGAGGCCTCGGCGCAGAGCAGCCCCGCACACCAGCTGAGGGCACGGGGGGCCCGGGGGCCGGAGCCGGGAAAACGGAGCCCGAGGAGCCGGCCGGGACGAGGCACACCCGGCGCCCAGCGCCGCAGCCCCGACCCCGAGCCGCAGCGCCCCGCCCGCGGCTCACCTGCGCCCCCGCGCGCCCAGCGAGGACGGCGGCTCCCGGCTCCGGGCCGCTCGGCCCCGCCGCCCGACTCCAACAGCCCCTCCCGCCGCAGCCGCCCCCCGCCGCACTCACCGCTCACAGGCGCGACTACCCCCGGGGCCGGGGCGGGGGCCGGGGCGCGCGGCTCCCCCGGTGCATGGGCTCCGACCGCGGCGGGTGCGGCTCCGGCTGCGGACGGCGGACTCGAGCGCGGGTGGCGGACACTCGCTCGGGCCGCGCACGCCCCGCCCCGCCCCGCGTCCGTCCATTAGCCCTGCGCGGCCTGCCATTGGTCGTGCGCCCAGGACCCTGCCTCCAGCCCCGCCCAGCCCCGCTCCGATTGGTCTAATGGCCCGCCCGTCAGGGGCGGTGGCGGGCGGGGCTTCCGGGAGCGGAAGGCGCGGAGGGCGGTGCCGGGTTGGTTGGCCCTCGTGGGCCGCGGCCTTGGGGGCTGTCGCCGCCGGCGCGGGAGGAAGTCATCGGTGCCGGAGCCGAGGGTCCCGGGCGACAGCTTCTCGGGGAGGCCCCGGACTCTCCCGGAAACAGGGCGGGCTCCCCGGGAGATGGAGACCGGACTGGGAAGCGAGCCGGCGGCCGGGTGTGGTCTGGGGCGGGGTCCCCGGAGTCCCGCTCGAGACCCAGGAGCCGCTCCTGGAGCCCCGCGCCGGGCTCCTCCGCACCTCGACGGCGCGCACAGCCGCGTCCACGCCCTCCGAGGTCCCCCCGGCGCCGCGCAGCCCAGCGAGGGCCCTGGAGCGGAAAACAGCCCCCCGGGAGGGCGGAGCCCGCCGGGTCGGCACCGTGGGCGCCCCCAGGATCTGGCTGAGAAGGCGGAGGGCAGGAGCCTGAGGGCCTCAGTGGCCCGGCCGCACCCCTTCCCCGCAGGCGGCTCTGGGATGGCCGCTTCCTCCCTCCCAGGACGCTTGGCAGCATGTGCGGGGACCGGAGGCCGGGCATGGCCGTGCACCAGGGGCGGGCAGTGCCGGGGCGCCCGGTCTGAGCGAGTCCGGCTCAGTCTTTTTGCCCCGTAAGCACCGGGCTCTTGCTTCTCACGTAGCGCGTACCCCCACACCCCTCACCTGCTTCCCCCAACTTGGGCAGGCCCCACAGACTGCCGGCCTGCCGGCTCCCCCAAACCCAGAGATGCTGCCTTGCAGAGCTCGCGGTGTGGCCCAGGAAACACACGGCGCCCCACAAATCCAGCCCACAAGTTGCCGTAGTCTGTGAACTGAAGCTCCCCAACCCATCCAAGCACACCCCGGCTCCTTTCAGGACGCCCGGAAAGACCTGTTTCTAACGTTATTTAAAAATGTCGAAGGAACGCATGAGGCCCTCTATTCACAAGGAAGAAGGGTGCGATGCAAGCTCCGCGGCACCCACCCTCCGCCGCGCCGCCCAGCCCCTCCCGCGGAGGTTCGCTGCTCTCCGCCCAGCTCACCCCGCTGCAGGCCTCCACCTTGGGGGGCCTTCCCGCCCCCACGACGCCGACCCCACGCGCTGTGCCGGTTGGCCGCCCGGCGCACGGTGCCGCGGCTGGAACAGGTCCCGATCGCGCCTGACGCTCGGAGACGCGGAGTGAAGGCGGGTGGCAGCGTCCCGCGTGGACGCGGACCTGGCCGTCCCCCTCGGGTTTCCAGGTCTTCGCTCCCCTTGTCCTCGGGGGTCCTTCCACCTGCGCGTCCTTTCGAGGGACACCTGCCACACCCGCCGCGGACGGCTCCGCGGCGCCTCCCAACATCGCCTTCGCGGGCGGCAGACGCCTGGCCGGCCTGCGCCCCCGCCCCGCCCCCGCCCCGGGTCTGACGGCGCTTTGCCTTCGCCTCAGCCCGAGGGGCGCCCCCGCACGTGCGGGGTAGCACCCGCCCGGAACCCCACCCCTGCCCTCGCCCCGACCTGGCCCTCGCCCCCCCCCCCCCCACGACAGCCTGCCATAGCAACCGTTACTAAGGGGTGTGTCTCGGCCCCGCAGAGCCTCGACGGTTCGGCGGCTCATGAATATTTGATTATTCAAATGAGGGCCTGCCCCTGTTGCTATGGCGCCCAGGTCCCGCAACCCCGCGGCCGGAAGAACAACCCGGAATCGAGAGAGCGCCCGGCGGCGGAGGGTGGCCAGGGCCGAGCCCGCAGGGCCGGGCGCTGGGGCGGAGCCCTCAGGTGAGAGCCTCAGACTTCGCTCTCCGCCTGGAGCCAGGGGGTGAACAGGACCAGGGGCGGGTGCGAGGATTGAGCTGCAGCGTCAGTGGGGGACTCTGATGCCCCCAGAGGTTCAATCCGGTCCCCTGGGGACCCTGCCTGCACCCCACCCCCGCCGCGGGCTGTGCTTTGAGAGGCTCCCAGCACTGACATAGGAGGGGTCAAGTTCTGCCCCTGGGGGGGAGAGGAGGCCGGGAGCAGACCCTGCGGGGGTGGGGGGTCTCCCCGGTGGGGACCGGCTTCAGAGCCTCTCCCGTAGTGAAGGGTGGAGAGGCGGAGGGGACCCAGAGAGCTGAGGAGCCAGGCCAGGGGCCGTGGAGATGGAGGGCGCAGGTCTCGGGTGGAGGGGGGGCATGGGGGGGGGACTCCCGGAGTGTCAGGGGGGTGGGAACAGGGCCGTGAACAGTGTGGACAGATTCGGGCCGGCGCATGAATGTGGGGGACAGTGTCCACATGGGAGCCACAGCCTCCAACCCAGGCTCTGCTGGACCCCAAGACCTTTGGGCAAGACTGGACAGCCCCCTCGGGGCTGCTCCCGGGCAGGCCCTGCAGCAGATGCTTGGGCACACAGGGAGGAGGGTGCTGGGCCCATCGCCTAGTGCTGCCTGCGGGCACCCCAGGACCTGGGCCTGGCAGCCTGCAGCCTCCCGTGGCCTGAGGCTGGCGGGGTGGGCACAGCTTCTTCCCAGGGGACAGCGTGGTCGGGTCCTTCTGCCCGGCCAGGGGCCTTTCACCAGCGGAGAGAGGCAGGGAGCCCAGGGAGCCTCTGGAAAGGAATCCTGGCCGGAACTCCATGAGACTCCATGGCGGGCTCACCTGCACGGCCTTGACCTCCATGGGCCTCCGTGGCAGGGTCACTTTCTAGAGGGGCTCCCAAGGCACAAGGGCCTGTGCAACCTGTCCCAGGGCCCAGCCTCCCCACCATCTGTCAAATGCAGCTGATCTCTCCCCGGGCTGGGGGGGGGGGGGGGGGGCTCTGTGGACACGATGAAGAGCATGAATGTTGAATGTGCTCAAGGGGCAGATAGGCCTGCGTGGTGGCATCACGGGCTCCAGGGGCCAGTACCTGACGCCCTTCTGTGTGTCCTGCCCACGTGGAGTCCACCTGTCTTGGGGTGAGGTCCTCGCTCCACCCTGTGAGGCCTAAAACAGCGGGTTGTAGACCGGTCGGTCTCATTAGGAAGGTCAATCCAGGAAGGGCAGCAGGGAGGGCAGGGGTGGGGAAGTGGGGGTCAAGGAGGCTCCACCCAAGGTGGAGGGGGCGGCCCAGACATTCCAGGCAGACCGTGGTGCTGGCCCGAGAGGTGGTCCCGGGGTCTGGGGCCCAGCACGGCATCTCTGTCGTTCAGGAGCACAGCCAGGTGAGCTGGTGCAGGTGGCCCTGGGGCCTGCGGGGTGGGCAGTGCAGGAGGAGCAGGGGCCACAGAGGCTCACCCACGGGGGACGGACCAGGCAGTAGAGCCAGAACCCCTTTTGGAGGGAGGGTGGGTTCGCGGTAGAGGAAGTGGGGCTTGGAATGAGGGCCAGGCATTAGCACCGGGAGGACCCCATCTCTCACCCACCTGGCTGGCTGCCTCATCGGCCAGGCCAGGGCTCCCATCAGTATGGTGGAGAGCACCAGGCTGGCAGCCCCTGCCACTTCTGCTCCTGCTTGCTTCTGGGCCCTGTGGCCCTGGCCCAGCCTGTCGGGTCCCCTGGGCACCGTGACCTGGGCCAGGACCTGGCCACTCCTCCTCTCTTTTGCAGGTGCCGCCTGGGGCCACATGCCACCCCCATGCCCGGATGTGTGACCCACCCTGGGAAAAGACTTCTGCCTCCAGGTGGGGGGGCTCCTTGGGCACCGGGGTGGGTGGGGATAGGCCCCAGACCCCAGACCCCGGTCCCGGGCCCCCAGGGCTCAGAGACCATCGGGTGGAGAAAGCACAGCACAGGGCCTGAGGCAGGTCTTGCTGCTGGTCAGAGCGGGCAGCTAAGCAAGTGTGGCCCAGAGCAAGGCTCCTCCCATGGAGCCTGAAGGAACACAGGGAGGGTGACCTGCCCAGGCAGGGGGGGAGCCCAGGCCCAGGGAGGGGCAGGAGGCCTGCTGGCAGGCTGGGCGGTGAGGGCCCCACTGGGCCTTCTCCGGACCTGGGGCCGCGGTGAGGGCTGTGAGGACCAGCCTTCCGCCTGCTTTGGCCTCTGCAGGTTGGATGTGGATGGACCAGACCTGGCACAGGCCCCTGGGCCTCGGCCCAGCATGGCTCGCGTCCTCGTGCGGGAGCTGAGCTGGCAGGGCCCATCCAACCCCTGCCCGCAGAGCAAGGCCCCGGGCGGCCACAGGGACAGCCACGGCAAGTGGCTGGCGGAGGAGTGCCTGTCAGCTGCCCGACTGGTGAGTTGGGGGAGACTGGGGCCCGGGCTCAGGCTGCAGGGGCCTGCATGGGGGCGGGGGCGGGGGGGATGTTCCAGGCTGGTGTCCCGCCTGCCCTCCGTCCCGGCCCTGCTGGCCTTGCCTGTTTGACGGATGTGTCCATGTGCCTGCTATACCCGTGGGGCTGAGCCCAGCTGCTTGTGACAGATGTTCAGGCCCCAGCAGGGGCTGAGCCAGGTAGGAATTCCACAGGTGTTTGCTGAGCACCACTGTGGCCCGGGCACAGCCCGCAGGTGCCACGTACGGGGAATAAAAGACCAGGAGCTGGCCGGGTCCCACGGGTCATCTCTGGGGCAGCTGATGAAGACTTTGTCCCAAATCGGGGGAGGGAAGGTGTTCCTGTCATCGCCCCACCCTCAGGCGGCAGGTTCTGCTGAGCCCTCTGACTGCAGGTCCCCGCAGTGGCTTCCTGGGCATCCCTGCGCCTCCCAGCACCCCCACCTCCCTTTCTGGCGCGGTGAGGGGTGGACGCTGCCACTGCCAAGCCCTCCGTCGCCCACCCTCGCTCCCACTGGAGGGTTCCTTGGACCCACTTGGTTGATGCACCCGCCAGCACGCAGCCTGGCTGCCTGAGGTCCCCCCACTTCCTGACCAACGTGGAGAAGGGTCCTAGTTGTCTGGTCACTGCAGGTGGACAGGACACTCCCACCAGACCCTGTCCCCATGCCTCCCGCTGGCCTACACCTTCCCGGGGCCCCAGTCCAGCAGGCAGCTGTCACATCGAAAGGGGTCCACCCACCAGCTCCTGTCCTTCGCAACCCCCCACCCGGACAGCAGGACAGGGTGGGACTGGGTCTGGCCTGGCTATGCCCAGGGAGTGCCAGGAGCAGGGCCCGGCAGGGCAGTGACCCCCATGGCATCTTGGCTGGGCCTGAAGGTGCACTTGACCTTGCACCTGCCCGGCACCACACACCAGGAGCCTCTCACACCAGCCGAGGCTGGGACAGGCCAGAGGGCCACCAAGGAGGGGCGCTGGGAGGGAGTGACCGCTGTCCAGTCCCCATGGCTGAGTGCGCCTTGGCTCTGCAGAAGGCCCTGGCCCAGGTGGAGGACCTGCTGCTGGTGAGCACGCTGGAGATGTGCGTGGATACCCGTGAGCACAGCCTGGGCAACTTCGGTAAGAGCCCCTCGCTGTCCACCCCCCCACTGTCAGGGCCAGACCGCTCTTTGAGGGTCTGCTCGCTCGGGCCCTGCCTGCCAGGCCCTGCTCTCTGGACCACTGCACCCCATGGGCCTTCCCTGCACCCCATGGGCCTTCCCTGCATTCCTCTGTTCAGGGGTTGGGGACTCGGTCTCACAGGGCCTGGCCCTGACCCTGGTAGGTAGGAGTCAGTAGCTCAGAACCTTTCCTGGGGAGTTTGGGACGCTCAGGGACACCGGTGGGGGTGCCCATGGGCGGGCCTTGGGAGGTGGCTGGGGTTGGGACCCAAACTTTGGTGGCCCCGCCCATGCCCGCTGGCTCCCCTCCTCCAGGCCAACTCCTAGAGGCCAGCGGCCTGGAGGCCTCCGCGTGGCCCTAGTGGTTCAGGCACGCCTCCCGCGCCCCCCACGCCCCCCGCTGCACCCTTCCTTTGAGCCTGGCCTCCCGCGCCCCCCACACCCCCCGCTGCACCCTTCCTTTGAGCCTGGCCTCCCGCGCCCCCCCCCGCCCCCCCGCTGCACCCTTTCTTTGAGCCTGGCCTCCCGCGCCCCCCGCTGCACCCTGCCTTTGAGCCTGGCCGCAGAGAAGCCCCGGGCAGCAGGGGCAGAGGGGCCACGAGGCTGCAGAGAGGCGGGATGGGGAGCAGACGGGCAGGCCTCTGACCTCCTCCCTGCGGCCCACAGGGGTGCACCTGCCCAACCTCTGCCAACTGAAGTTGAACGACAGCCGCCTGGGCTCCGTGAGGTGAGTGCCCTCCTGGGCCCACAGGGGTGGGGACGGGGTACACTACCACCCCTGGTGGGCGAGGCCGGGCTGAGCTGCCCAGCACAGGGGCGGCCCGGGCCCTCCATTTTGCCTGCCCGAGACCAGGGGCCGCCGCTTGGAGGGAAGGCAGGGAGCCCTTCTGCAGCCTGGAGGCTGCCACGAGCCCACTCACACCTGCCGTGGACCCGGGGACAGCAGGTGTGGGTGTGGCTGGGCGCGAGGCATGGCCGCCACCCTAGGGCGGCACTGACCACCAGCCCCCCCTCTGCAGAGACCTGGGCACCTCCCTGGGCCGCCTGCAGGTGCTGTGGCTGGCTCGCTGTGGCCTGACCGACCTGGATGGCATCGGCTCCTTCCCGGCCCTGAAGGTGGGTCTGCGGTGCCCTGGGCCGGGGCGGGCACCACGCCAGGCCGGGGCTGAAGTTCCCGTGCCGCCCCAGGAGCTGTATGTCTCCTACAACAACGTCTCGGACCTCAGCCCGCTCTGCCTGCTCGAGCAGCTGGAGGTGCTAGACCTAGAGGGCAACGACGTGGAGGACCTGGGGCAGGTGCGCTACCTGCAGCTGTGCCCGAGGCTGGCCGTGCTCACCTTGGAGGGCAACCTGGTGTGCCTGCGGCCGAGCCCCTCCGGCAAGGTGCGTGCGAGGGGGGGGGGCGCTCTGCGGCTCAGGTCCTTAGCCCCTCCCATGGCCTGGGGGCCACCTGCATGCTGTGGCTCCTTCACTGTGAGCTAGAGGCCTGGCAGTGGCCAGTGCACCCTCCTGGGCTGGACAAACCCCACAGGGCCACGTGCACAGGCCACGTGGAACCACGCGCACTCTGTAACTTTTCCACATAGAATTGTGTGTACACACTCACACACACACAGCCTGCAAGCCTCTGCACACACCCCGCACTGTTGTGCACCCTGCAGCTCACAGCCCCTGCCCTGCCAGCTGCTATCTGCTCTGGCACCTGGGCCAGTGCTTTGAGCTCAGGGCAGCTCCACAGGCCGGAGGGCACCACTGGATCCTGGCCATGAACCTGGACAGTGAGAGCACCGGGGTGAGACGCCAGGGTGCCCCAAGTCCCTGGTGTCCAAGAGTGACCCGGGCACCAGCCCCAGCTCCCCTACCCCAACCATAGTGGGTCGGGGGCAAGTGGCCCCAGGACTCAGCTGGCCTGAAGGGCCCACGCCCCAGGCCTGCACCCCCTCTCTGCCCTGCAGGTGCCCCGGGGCTACAACTACAGGGCACAGGTGAGGAAGCTCATCCCCCAGCTGCAGGTCCTGGACGAGATGCCCGCCACGCAGACGGGCCTGCCCACCGCCCGGAAGCTGGACCAGGACTGGCTCCTGGTGAAGGAGGCCATCAAGGAGGGCAGTGTCCTGGACAGCCTGCTGCCCAAGCTGGGTAGGCAGCCCCCGCCCCACCCCGGCCTCGGCAAGGGCTGCCCAAGGAGAGGCCCCCACCCGTGCCTCCCTGAAGACAAAAGCTCTCTACCGCCAGCCCGCCACGTTCCCAGGCCTCTCAGAGATGGGCCGCCTCATGGGCTCTCTCTTCTCAGCCTTAACCATGCATCCCAGAGCCCTGCACACCTGCCTCCAGGCCAGGTCACCTCCCTGTGGGCAGCGCCTGGCTGGGGCCCCCACACCCATCAGAAGAGGAAGAGGAGGTCCAAAACCTGGGCCCCGGGACACGCAGAGGTTGGGTGGTGGGGTCCCTGGTCTGTGGACAGAGCCTGGGGGGCTCTTGAGCTGGCCAGCGGGTGGGGTCCTTGGTGACCTCTGATTTTGACCTTCGGGCAGATCATCCCCACGGAGACCCCATTCGAAGATTTGGCCCTGAGCTATCCCGGCCTGAGCTCCAGCCCCGGGCCGCCAGGCCTTGGCCCCTCACCCTGCTGGCCCCTGGGGGACCCCTGCCCGAAGCAAGGCTTCCCAAGGACACAGCCCTAGAGGATGACACCAGCAACCTCACCCACGGTAATGGGACCCCCCCACCCGCAGGAAGTTGGCCCTGCAGCCCCTCAACCCTAACCAGGCCCAGCCACGCCTTCTTCCTCAGGCTCCGGCCACGTCCTCTGCGGAAACCCCACCAAGGGCCTTCGGGAACGTCAGCACCACTGCCAGGTATGCCCTGCCCCCAGGAGCCGGACCCAGCCACGCCCAGGGCACCAGTGTCCTGGGTTTTGCTCCCCAGAACGGACTGGCGTCCTGGGCCCTCCTCCAGAGTGGACAGCATTCTGGCCGGCCAGTGCCCTGAGCTATAGCCACTGGGGGCCCAGGCCCCGGCTCTCCCATGCCCTCTGCAGCCGAATAAGCCTTTCTCCCCCCAGCCTGCTGCCCGCCCAGTCCCCTCTGTGCCCCCAAACCAGCCCTTTCCCTTCTCAGACCTGGCTGCCCCCAGAGCAGCTGCCCCCACACAGGCCTGAAGACCTGGCCACCAGGGACTCCGCTCCAGGGCCTGGAGACAGCCGGGACCTCCTGGCATTGGCTGGACTTCGGGCGTGGAGGGAACTGCATCTGCGGTGGGTGCTGGTCCCCGCGCGGAGCCCCGCCATGGGTGTCCTGTCCGGTGGGGGGTCCCGGCTGGGGCTGCGTGGCTGAGCAGTCACTGGTCCCCAGGACGGCCGGAGGAGCTGGTCACAGGAGCCTGAGGCTGGGTGCCGTCCCAGTCACACTCATTGGGATCGGCTCCAAGGCGGGGCGGGACTGCAGCCCCTGCCCCTGCCCCTGCCCCACCCCAGCCCTCTCCCCTGCAGGCGCCTGGCTTCTGGGCAGGCAGGGGCAGCAGCTCCCTGGGGCCCACGGCGGGGCCCTGAGGAACAAGAGGACAAGGCTGAGCCCAAGACCTCCTCCAGCTGCTCAAGCCAGGTCCCAGGTACTGAGAGCCACAGGCCATGGCGGGGTAGGGCCGCACCACCCCCTCCCCGGGCTCTGACCCGGAAGTCCTCTCCTGGGGGTGGGGGCTCACAACTGAGGGGACAATCCCAAGTGCCCCTCCCCTGAGCCCATGGGACCATAAGGCCACCAGGGCTGGACGGGAGACAAAAGGCACCCCCAAAAAGGGCAGGGGCGGGGGCAGTGAGGGGCCATGACCCATGAGCAGGACAGGCCCAGGGCAGCTCTCAGGGAGCAGGGCCCGGCTCTGGCAGAGGGACAGAGCCCCCTGGTGGGCAGGAGACCGAGGCTGGGAGGAGTGCCTCCCTCCATCTTGCAGACAGGGCCTGCGCTGGGCTCAGGCCACAGAAGCAGGCCAGGTGAGTTCCTCCCCAAGAGACACTGGCTTCCGAGTGACAGGGGCCAAGTGGAGCAAACCCAGGGGCTGCGAAGCAGAGCCACCTCCCCTGGCGCAGCCCAGGGAGGCTTCCTGGAGGAAGGGTCTAAGCAGGCTGGGGAACGGCAGGATAGCGAGCCTAGGCAGGGGCATGGTAAGCAGGAGCAGCAGGAGCACAGCTGAAGGCTGGCTCAATGGCCCTCCTGCCCCACCCCACCCCCATCAAGGGTACAGGGCCAAGCCTCTCCACCGGCCGGCCTGAGGGGAGAGGCAGGAGAGGGTGGACCCTGAGATCAGCTAGTCAAGAGGGGTCAAAGGCCACCCACCTAGCCGAGGGGTGGAGGGTGAGAAGTCGCCGGAGAAGACGGAGGAAGTGGCTGGAGTGATGACAGGCACTGGGTGCTCTGGAGGAGGGGGAAGGAGCATCAGATCCCCCCATCCCAGGCTGGGTGACCCCGGACAACTGCCCAGTCCGCCAAGGTGGGCGCAGGCTTTGGTCTACAGCAGAGGTTTAGGAACTGGCCGAGGGCCACCAACCAGCCGGTGAGCAGGCCCTGGGGGACAGGGCCTAGTGACCCAACGCCAAAGTCCAGGAGGCAGCTTCTGCTCACGCTAGGGTCAGAGGTCACCCTGAGGAGGGCCACAGCTTCTCCGGGGAGCAGGAGCGGGGCAGAGAGGCACTGCCTTGGGGGAGCCAGGGGTTAGGGGAGGAGCCCCGGTGGATACTGCGGCTCTGCCTGTGGCGACCCTACCCCATGATTCCTTGGGGGGCGGGGGGGCCTTGTCTGATATGCTCTTTCCTTGGTTTCCAGGGCCTTCCAGGACCTCGGGCTATAACCTGCTCCCCTCTCCCCCCAAGGTCCCCATGCCACCTGATTCGAGCAGCAGCTCCTGGGGGTCCAAAGACCTGCAGTTCCGGGGTCGTCGGCTCAGAGCCCTGGGTCGCTCCGGGCCTGGCCGGGGTCAGGGGCTGGCTGCAGTGGATGCTCTGAGGTCAGCCCTGGAGGTGGCCTCCGGCCCGAGCTCTCCGGCCCAAGGAGGTCCAGGCCCAAGGCCAGCACCAGACCCAGCAGCCAAACCTCCAGCCCCGTGGTGTTTGCCACACCTGAAGCCCATCACCCCAGCCCAATCCCACCCCTAGTGTAAACCCCACCCGCTGCCCGGCCGGCTGGACAGGACCGAGGGGACCCAGCGTGTTTGAGGCTCCTCATAGAACCCAGATCATCTGGGGGGAGGGCGTGGGGGGAGGAGGTGGGCCTGGCACAGAGAGGCCCCTCTTGCTGGAGAGAAGTGGGGAGTTGGGACCGGCCGGGAGGAGGCGCAGGGCCCCCACTTCTGTGGGGCAAACCTTCCCAGGCCTGGAAGACACCCGGTGGGGCCACCCCTGGAGCTGTGGTCCCGGGCCTAGCGCTCGCCTTAGGCATTCAAGGGTGAGGCCAGGCCCCCCATCCCAGGCGGACTTGTAGGGACGGGGCGGGGACACCGGGAAACCCAGAGAATCCTTTCCATTCCCAAGTGTACAGAAATGCAGTTTACTTCGTAGGTGACGTTGGTTCAATAAATTACGCAGCTGGCACTGTCTGCCTCCCACGGCGTTCTCCCCGCGGCCCCCGGGCGCCCCACCCCACGCTGCCCCGCCGCCGCCACAGTCACGGAGAGGCCGCCCGAGCCCGGCTCTACACCGGCCGACACACGTTGACGGGAATGGGCGGGCAGCTAAGGAGGCGGAAACCGAATCTTTTCTCGGCCATGCTCTGCACCGACAGTGCCACCATCGGGCAGTCCCGGTCCACGGTCTTCCGGCACACCTGGGGGGCGCGGGCGTGAGGGGCGCCCCGGCGGGAGGGAGGGGCCGGTGGGAGGGGCTATGAAGGGGCGGGGCCCGGAGGGAGGGGCGATTAAAGGGCGGGGCGAGGTTGCACGGAGAAGGGCGGGGCCTGGACGGGAAGGGAGATGATTGGGGCGGGGAGGGGCGGCCGGGGGCGGGGCGGGAAGGGAGATGAAAGGGGCGGCCGGGGGCGGGGCTGCACGGAGAGGGGCGGGGCCGGGGCGGGAAGGGAGATGAAAGGGGCGGGGCTGCACGGAGAGGGGCGGGGCGGTCCACCCGCGACGCCCCGCACGCGCGCTCTCACCCGGACCCTGTGCTCCTTCGCTTCCTGACAGTCTGCGAGGTCCGGCCCGTCCTCTGCGTGGGACAAGGGTGAAGGGGGCGTCGGGCCGGCCTCGCCCATCCTGCCGGGCCGCCCCTCCCTCCTCACCTGCCGCACGCTCACGGGGGATGGCGGGCAGAGGCTCCCGCGCGTCGGTCTCTGCGCGCTCGGGGGGCGCCGGCACCTCCCCGGGGCCGAGGAGCTTGCTGGGGGTCAGGCGCGGCAGCGGGACCCGGGTCCTGGTGGGGCGAGCGGGTGGTGAGGGCCCGCGCCGCCCGCAATCAAGGGACGGTCCCGGCGGGCCCGCGGTCCCCACCTCGGCCTCCGGCGGCTCCGGGCCCGGGCCTTGGGCGCCCGACGGTTGCGCGGGGTTCGGGGCGGGCGCCCCTGCTCGGGAGTGTCGTCCCCAGGCTGGGCCTCCGGGAGCGGGAAGCGGTCGATGGACAAGTTGGTGTGGTCGTCGAGGGTGCTCGTGGCGGGCGTCACGCTGTGCGGAGCCTGGTGCTCACTGAGGAGCTGCGGGCGGGCCGGGCGCTCGGTCACCCCGCCCCGCGAGCCCCCCAACCCCCCAGCCTCCCGGCCGGACCCGCACCGACCTCGCCTTTGGGGCTCAGGAGCAGAGTCACCAAGCTGCGGCGGGAGCGGACGTGGCGGGGTCCCCAGCCCACGGACGAGGGCATCGGCTTCTTGGCGCTGCCGGACCCCTTGCCCCAGACCTGGGGACGGCGCCGGGCGCGGGTGAGGCGCGCGGGGCGGGCGCGCGGGGCGGGCGCGGGGGGCGCGGGGCGTACCATGACGTGGTGCTGCGGCGCCAGCAGCGTGCGCGGCGGGAAGCGGTACAGGTACACGGGGGAGTCGTGCTCCAGCTGCTGCAGCGTGAAGCCGCCCAGGTCCACCGTCTCCTCCACCGACTGGTTGAAGACGCAGATGAACCGCTCGCGAAGGTTCACGGCCGCGATCTTCACGCAGGAGCCCTTCCGGCTGCGGCGGGAGCGGCTGGTCAGGGCCCCTCCTGCGGGGAGACCCGCTCCTGCCCCCCGCCCCGCGCCGCCCTCACCTCCAGGGGTGCGACAGCTGCCAGTGGTCGGACACGACGCGGGCCTTGCGCACCGGGCCCAGCCGGTCTGCGGGAGAGGGGAGGCCGGTTTGGGAGCGGGACCCTAGACGGGGCGTCTTCTGGGGACATCGCCTGCGAGGCCACCTGGCCTGCAGCGCCAGGGGTCAGGTCCAGCTCAGGAGGGGTGGCGGGACCCTGGGGCCGAGGAGAAGCTCCTGGTACTGGGAGGGGTTCCAGCCAGACCACGGAGGCCTGCAAGACCCCCTCATCCAGCGGTTCTCAACCTTCCTCATGCCGCGACCCTTTAACACAGTTCCTCATGTGGTGGTGACCCCCAACCATAAAAGTATTTTCGTGGCTACTTCATAACTGTAATTTTGCCACTGTTATGAATCGTCATGTAAATATCTGATATGCAGGATGTATTTTCATGGTTACACATTGAACATAATTAAAGCATCGTGATTAATTACAAAAACTATGTAATTATATCTGTGTTTTCCGATGGTCTTAGGCAACCCCTGTGAAAGGGTCGTTCGACCCCCAAAGGGGTGGCGACCCACAGGTTGAGAACCGCTGCCCTAATCCCTACAGAGAGGCGGAAGGACGTTGGGGTGCCTCATTTAGGGCACTGGACAGAGATGGCCCGGCCCTGCAGGGCGGAAGGGAGAAAACAGGGAGCCCCGCCCCAGCCACCTTTAGACTCGGCCTTCCAGTCCCTGGTGGAACTCCGGAGGAAGCTGCCAGGCCGCGAGTCCTGCGACCCCCTGATGGAGCTCCTGGCATGCGAGTCCTGAGAGGTCCGGATGGAGCTGTGGTGCCGAGACTCTACCTGCTCCTGAGAAATGTGGCCTGGCGCCAGGGGCAGGTGCCCGGTCACCTTCTGCATGCCGCGGCGAGCGTCAGATTCAGAGCTCCCCGAGCTGCTGGTGCCCACGAGGGGCAGGGAGCTCCACTCCACACTCTTGCGAAAAGACTCCTTGGGCAGTTTGCTCAACCCGGAGCCACTTTCTTCAGGTTTGTCCAGCCTGGAGCTACTTTCTTGAGGTGGTGAACCGGATGGGAGCTGCAGGGTCTGCCTGCGTGAGTTGCGCCTGCAGGCCACAGTCTGCTCACTAGCTGCGGGGCGACTGCTCCCGGACCCAGCCCTGCCCCCAGCTTGCCTCCCCACGGTAGGCGGGGCACCCCAAGTTGTGGTCCAGGGCCCCAGGACCCAGCCTGGGAAAGGGGCTCTTGGCAAGCCCCCGGGCCCTTCCCTGCATCCCCTACCCTGTCCTAGAGATCAGAGAACTGACTCCCAAAAGACTCAAGTGACTTGTCCAGGGCCCCTGAGGGTGGTGCTTGGGCTCGGCCAGCCCTCCCTTCCCAGGCCCCTGGGGGAGTCCCTCCCCGCCCAGCGCAGTCACTTGAAATCCGAGCTCGACTGCATGTTGGCCAAGAGGTTGGGGAATCGATGGGCGATGGCGTTCCAGTCCACATCCTCCAGCCGGAAACCCTGCCCACGAAGCAACAGGCATGTGGCCCACCCCTCCCCTCCCGCCAGGGCCGTGGATGCCCGTGAGGGACCTGGCTCACCTCCTGAGCAGGGGAGGCCTCATCATTTTCAGAGGCGTCACTGAGGTCCAGCAGGGTCTCCGCGGTCACCACCTGCAAGAGGGACCGGAGGCCAGTGGGCAGGGGCTGGGGGGAGGGCACCTGTCCCCCCAAGACATCGCTCCCCTTCGGCCTCCCCAGCACCTGAGGCAGACACTCGCTGAGTGACAGGTGGGCCCGGACCCCCGGGCTTGTGGTTCCTCCCGGTCTCAGGCCACCGTCGGAGGCAGCCTGAGGCGGGGCGGGCTTCCCCAGCAGGCCAGAGCCCCCCAGCAAGAGCTCAAATCTGGGCAGGCTGGGCTGGGAGGCGGAGGGGGGCCGGGCGGACGCACCTCCACGCTGCCGGTGGATGACCGCAGCATGCGGCCCACCCAGGAGGAGCTGGCCAGCTTCACGAGGCAGGACTTGTGCAAGGCCTCCAGCCGGGCCTCCAGCTGCTGCACCTCCGACTTGGTCTGCTCCAGCTCCTCCTCCAGCTTCGCTCTCTCCTGCCCCGGGAGAGCCACAGGGCAGGTGGGGCCTCCTCCGGCCCTGCCCCGCTCCGGAGCCATGCCCTGCCCACCTCCCAGGCCCTCTCACCAGCTGGGCCTGTTCCTTTTGCTGTTTTAACTCCAGAGCCAGCTTCTGGACCTGGATCTGCAGGGGCTTGTCCTGCAGGGGCTTGACCTGCAGGGGCTTGTCCTGATTGTGATAGCTCCTGGGAGAAGGGGCGAGCTCAGTGGCCCCCACGACTGGGTTGGCAATCAAGGAGGGGGGCGGGAGGGGCCCCAGGGCACAGGCCAGTCCAGCCTGAGAGGATATCAAGTCTTTGAGGATGAGGGTGGGGGATTAGGGTCAGGCAAGAGGCAAAGGTCAGAGTAAGGGTCAGGGCTGCGATCGGGTTGGGTTCTTGGTCAGCCTCAGTGGTTGGGGTTGGGGTTGGGGTCAGGCAGAAACCAGCAGTTAGGGCCAGACCAGGGCTGGGCTGGGCCAGGCTGAGCTGGTCGCTGCTACCTCTGCAGTGGAAGCCTGGCCACCTCGCGCAGGACGCGGGAGCGCCGGGCATCCCGCTGGTTCCCCTGGTTCCGGAGGGACCGCAGGACCTGGATCTCCAGTTCCCGCTGCCTCCACAGCAGCCGCAGTGTGTGGGGATCCAGGGACTCGGGGGCCAGTCTGCAAAGCCGGCACCCCAGCTGCCTATCAGGCCCTACCCTCCGGCGGGCCTGGTTTTTAAGCGGCTGGCCACCTCTCCCTTCCCTCCTTACGGTGGGTTGACGGAGGCCGCTTGTGTGGAGCTGGATTTGGTGTCCTTCAGGCTGGCGGGAGCGACCCGGTCTGCGGGAGTGTCCTCTGGAGGCTCCAGGGGGCTGCTGACGGCCTCTCCACCCACCGGAGATGGGAGAGCCTCTTCCTCGGCCTCTCCAGCCTCTGGGCAAGACTCGGGGGCCATTTTCGATGTTCTCGGAGGAGCTGAGAGGGGTGGGGGGTGTCTGCCCTGTATGACAGGTGCACGCATCCCCCCAGGGCTCTTCTCAGCCAGAGCCACAGGCGCGTGTGTGTCTGACAGCCCCAGGCAGCACCCCTGGGGTGGCTCTCCAAGGAGGCGTGTGTGTGTGTGTGTGTGTGTGTGTGTGTGTGTGTCTACTCCAGGGGACAGCAGACGGTGGGTCACGTGGGTGTCCACACCTTTGTGTTTCCGACCAGGCCAGGGCAGCAGGACACACCTCTAGGCAACGGCGCCTGCGTTTTCATACATTCTCTGTGGTCTCCACACTAAGAGCTCTGCCCTCCAGGATCTGAGGTACCCACCCCAGCCTACAGCAAGGGTCCCAGAGGTTCTGGTCCTTTACCCACCATGCCCATGTCCCCCCACCACCCCACCCCCACCACCCAGACCCAGGGCCCTACCCCTGACACTCACCTGAGGCCTGAAATCCAAGCAGGCTGCGGGGAGAGAAAGGCTCTGTAGCATTGCCATGGATACCAGCACCCAGAAAGGGAGGGGCTGTTTGTTACCAGGAGCCTCCAGGGAGACCCAGACCATGGCCCAGAGTGAGCCCCAGGCCCCCCACCTCCTCCTCCTGGAGGGCTGGTCCAGCCTGAAGGAGAAGCCCAAAGCAACTTCTGAAGGTCCGGGGTACACCGAGGGCCCAGCAGGGCCTGCTACGGCCTCTTTCAGCCCAACACCCCCAGCCAGCCCTGGGGGAGGCTCCACAGGCCCTCCCCCGCCTGCCCATGGAGATCGGTCAGTGAGTATCGGGGGTATGGCTGTCCTGTGACAGCAGGACCAGGCTCCTGAGAATTCGGACCTCACGGGGCTGACCCGACAGGAGGGGGAGAGGAAGGGTGGATGGCCCCAGAAGCTGGGGGAGGGGCTTGCTGAGTGCCTGCCCGGTCTCTGCTCTCAGTGCCCAGTGCCCACCCACCTGACCCACAAGGCCAATGCCCTCCAGCCTTTGCCCCCCACCCCACCCCACCCCACCTTACCTTCACCCTTTCAACATACATTTATTCAGACCTTCGACTTTTGTTCATGTGGGACCTCCTGTGTTGGACAGAACAGGGGCAGGCAGGAAGACCCCCCGGGGTCCAGTCTGATTAGGGCAGAACCGGTTCTTTTTTTTTTTTTAAATATATTTTATTGATTTTTTACAGAGAGGAAGGGAGGAGGGTAGAGAGGTAGAAACATCGATGAGAGAGGAACATCGATCAGCTGCCTCCTGCACACCCCCCACCAGGGATGTGCCCACAACCAAGGTACATGCCCTTGACCGGAATCGAACCCGGGACCCTTCAGTCCACAGGCCGACGCTCTATACACTGAGCCAAACAGGTCAGGGCCCAGAACCGATTATTTTTTTTTAAATCTTCACCCGAGGATTTCCATTGATTTTTAGAGGAAGAGAGAGGGAAAGACAGAAATATCAATGTGCGAGGAACACATGGATTGGTTGAGTCCTGCATGCACCCCGATCTGGGCCCCGGCCAGGGAGGCACCTGGAACCTTGACCGGATTCCAACCCGGGACCCTTCGGTCTGCAGGGCGATGCTCTCTCCACTGAGCCAGACCGGCCAGGGCAGGGGCCATGGCTGAAGAGCTGGCTTGGGCTCTCCCGTGGGGCAGGAGGACTGACCAGGCAGAGGAGGTGTCCACAGCTCAGGAGGGCGCTGGGCCCCCCCGAGGGACAGGAAGGGGTGGAGACAATTAGGCTCAAAGAGCCCGGGGCCTTTGTCACCAGCGTCTCGGAGGTGGGCCCCTTCCCCCACCAGCACGGTCAGCCCGGCTGCAGCGAGAGGGGGCCGGCGGCTCCCCAGCTCCCCCGACCCCGGTGCACCCCATGACTGCGGCCAGGCCCCGAGGGAGCAGGAGACGAGCGACCCTGGCGCGGGGGGCGCATCAGGCAGGGCTCTCTCTGGACGCCGGCGGGCTTGCGGGGTCCCAGGCCCGGGCCCCCGCCCTAGACGGGAGACTCGTCAGATTGGGCGGCTGCGGAGGAAGTGGGCCCGGGAATGGGGCCAGACACCTGCCCCACGCGGCGCCTCGGCTGCAGGCACGCGCTTCCGCGTAGCTCGCGGGCTTTGGCTGTGAGTGGACCCGGGCTCCACCGGCCACTCCGCGCCGCCAAACCCCGCCCACACCTGGGCGCCGAAGGGGGGGCGGGGCGGGCGGGGAGCCAATGGGGAGAGGCGGAGCCCAAGGAAAGTGGCCAATGGGCGTGTGCGAGGGGGGTGGGCGGGCGCGCCAAGAAGCCAATGGGAGCGCGCGGGGCGGGGCCGGGCGGACGGGCTGCGAGCCAATGGGTGGCGGACAGGGACGCTCCCGCGGCGCAGGAGGCGGCAGGTTGCCGCGGCGCCGGGTGCTGGGCAGGAGTCAGTTGGAGTTCGGGTCCCGGAGGCCGGCGGGCGCCCAGGTGAGCCGCGCGGAGCCCGGGAGCCTCCTGAGGCCGGCGGCCGCTCAGAGAGAGGCTCCGGCGCCGGGCCGCGCGTGGGGGCCACACCTGCGCCCGCCCCGCGGCAGGGACGGCGGCCTCCCCAGCGAGCGCTGCGATCGGCGGGAGTGGGCGGGGGCTGCCTGCTCCCGGCTCAGTGGGTCCGGACGGCCGAGGTCAGACCCAGGGCAGGGTGCGTTCCCATGGCAGCGGGGTGCAGAGTTGGCGGACGGGCGCCCCTGGGCGCTGGGGACGGCGCCCCGCGGGAGGGGCAGTGCCCTCCGCGCCAGGTGACTGGGGGGGCAGGAAGTCCTGCATCTGGTTAATGATTCCCCTTGTTCCGGGAGTGGGGCGGGGCCAGAGGAGGCTGGGAAGTGGGGAAGCCTCCAGTGCTCCTGGAGGGCCCACTGGTTCCCCCCTTTGGGGGGCTGGTCTTGACTGCCCCCACCCCAGGAATGTGTGGCCTGCGGGTAGGGCTGGGCACAGGATAGCAGGGCGGCAGCCCCGAACCAGTTCTGTGGGTGAGGGACGGGCCCGGGGGGAGGGCCAGGCAGGGCTGGACATTGTGACCCTCACCTGCAGGACAGGGGTATGCCCTCTGGGCTGGGCCATGGAGCTGAAGGTGTGGGTGGACGGCATCCAGCGAGTGGTCTGCGGCGTCTCAGAGCGGACCACCTGTCAGGAAGTGGTGGTCGCACTAGCTCAAGCTATAGGTGAGTCCCCACCAGGTGGACCTGGGGTGGGGTCTGGCCCTCTGAGGGTGGGGCTAGTTGCTGATCCCTCTTGCCCTCCCCTTGCTTCTCAATTTAGGGGACAAGGGATGGGGGATGTAGGCTGACCCCTCTCCCCCACCCCAGGCCAGACTGGCCGTTTTGTGCTCGTGCAGCGTCTCAGGGAGAAGGAACGGCAGCTGCTGCCCCAGGAGTGTCCAGTGGGTGCCCAGGCTACCTGTGGACAGTTTGCCAGTGATGTCCAGTTTGTCCTGCGGCGGACAGGGCCCAGCCTCACTGGGAGGCCCTCCTCAGACAGCTGCCCACCGCCTGAGCGCTGCCCAATCCGCGCCAGCCTTCCCCCAAAGCCCAGACCAGCACTGGGCCGTGAGCCCCAGAAAGCGCTGACCCTCAGCCTGGGGTGCCCCAGGCTGGCCTCTGGCCTGGCGCTGCCTGAGCCGGTGGCCTCGGTCGCGCCGATGCCCGGCCCCTGCGAAGACCTGCAGGACCTGGAGCGGCGGGTGCAGAGGAACGCAGCAGAGCTGGGCCAGGAGGCCTTCTGGGAGCAGGAGCTGCGGAGGGAGCAGGCGCGGGAGCGGGAGGCACAGTCCCGGCTGCAGGCCCTGAGCGCGGCCACTGCTGAGCATGCTGCCCGGCTGCAGGCCCTGGACGCCCAGGCTCGTGCCCTGGAGGACAAGCTCTGCCAGGCTGCAGAGGCCCCTGGGCCCCCTTCGCCCACAGCATCTGCCACAGAACGCCTGCGCCAGGACCTGGCTGCCCAGGAGCGGCAGAGTGCGGAGGTACAGGGCAGCCTGGCCCTGGTGAGCAGGGCTCTGGAGGCTGCAGAGCACGCACTGCAGGTGAGCTCCTGGGACTGGCACCCGGACTGGACACGGGTGGATTTGGGGGTTGGTCTTGGGGTCTGACCAGGTTCATGGCTATGCCCACTGAGGGTCCCATGTGCCCCAGGCCCAGGCCCAGGAGCTCGAGGAGCTGAACCGGGAGTTGCGTCAGTGTAACCTGCAGCAGTTCATCCAGCAGACGGGGGCCGCTCCTGGCACGCAGGTCAGCGTGGTTCCCGAGGAGGGTCGGGCTGGCGGGGGCCCAGCCCAGCTCCCAGCTGACCTGCTTTCCCCACAGGATCTCATGCCTCCAGCCAGAGGAAAGCCCCTCCCAGGAGCCCCCCGGAGTCCTGCCCTAGTGTCCAGTCTGAGCCCAGAGGGTATGTCTGTCTGCCCCCCTCTGGGTGGGATGAGGTCCTCCTGTGGCCCCCCAGCCCCCTCAGCCTGTGTCCTCTCCACAGTTTCCCCCATGAGGCAGAGCTGGAGGTAGCAGCACCTGCCCCTGCCCGGAATGAACGTCCACTGCCAGCCCAGCCCTGGACTCTGATGGCATGAGCGAGGGCAGCCAGGGGCAGCCCAGCCTGGATAACAGAAGGACTGGCGGTCATGGAGGACTCGTGCCCCCATGCAAGCGGAAGCCCTCGGGCCCTGCACCTGAGACAGAACACCCGGAACTGGGCCAGGAGGCGGCTGAGGACTCTCACCTGGTACTTGCCAAGTCTGCCAAGCCCCATGAGAAGCCTGGGCATGGCCCGCTCAGAACTTGCTAGGCCTCAAAGGCCACAGCTCTTTGTTGGGGACCAGAGATGCGTGGATGCTGTTTTTATCTGTGGGTCTGTGCTTGCGTGTGGGAGGCACCCTTCAGTGTGTGTGTGTGTGTGTGTGTGTGTGTGTGTGTTCAGGTGTGTGTTCAGGTGTGTGTGTACACGAGTGTGTGAGTGCTGCCTCCCCTACGACACTGAAACCTCAATAAACTGCCTGAAGTGGCTTGAGTGTGTCCTGAGGCGGCCTAGGTGGGGTCTATGAGGTCTAACACTGGGGACTCCACCCAGGGTCACTGGGCAGTACCCCGAGCTGCCGGGGGCTGGCCACAGCCAGGGCTCCTGAGAAGGGGTCTCCCAGGGCCTTCCGTTTCAGGCTGCCGTGCCTGCCCCCTCCTCCCCAGGGGCGCTCTGCAGCCGGAGCCCGGTGTTGGAATCGGTCAGGCTGGAGCCCTGGCTTGCGTTTTATGGGACCCTCTCCCACCTCGCTCCTCTCCCTGGGCCTGCTCCTCCCCAGCAGGAGCTGCCGCCCACTCTGGGGTGGCCCCTGGAGAGGAGGACTCCAGGACATGCCAGACCTGCCTGTCAGGTTGACTAAGGCTGAGAGCTTGTAGGGGTGGGTCCCAGGACTCCTGGGTTGGCCAGGCCCAGGGAGCTGTGCCCAGAGGAGCTCTGTAGGCCCCGTGAGGGTGTGGCCGCCGGCCTCCCCACACCCCCCTCGGCTCCCCAGGTGGGCGGGAAGCCTCTGCTGGGAGCCTGCAGCCTTGAAGTCGGGGCAGCCATCCAACTCGCAGTCCTTTGCTGGGCTGGGCCGCAGCTCCCGGCTCCGAGGGCTGTGGTGAAGACCAGAGAGCTCTGTGACGGCCCAAACTCGGGCTCAGCCTCGGTACTGGGGACCAGCAAGGTGACATCCTAGGTCATGGGGGTTTGGGCTGAGTTTTGGGGTTGGCAACATTGGGATGGAGTCAGCCTTCTGGGGTGTCCCTGAGTCAGGCCTGGTGCTCCCCACTTCCTTTGGAGCAGACCACAGGGGCCGTGAAGGCCTCAGCGTCAGGAGCAAGGAAGCCAAGAGCCCAGCTTGCGGGGAGCAAAGACGGGGGTGGGGAGGCTTCCCGCTGAGACAGCACAGATGGGGAGTGGCCTGACTGCTCCAGGCTGCAGGAGGGATCCTCTGCTAGCTCCCAGCCCGGCCACACTCCTGTCTCCACTGCCCTGCTCAGCAGCCTGTTCCTGACCCGTGGGTCCAAGCACAGGGTCACACGGGGTGTAGCCTGGACTGGAAAGGCTGATGGGGCAATGTCCTGGTGGAAGGGCTGGGGGCACGACCTGCTCCCCTCGCCCACAGTCCCTACCCACACTCAGGAAGGTGGGACGGAGCTGGGCCCCAGCCCTGAGCCACTGCAGGGATCACCTTCCACACTGAGCACACAGGGCAGCAGGGGCAAAGCCAGGTGCCAGCAGGGGCCATCCTACACACGGGATGGGCAGGACTAGCCCTTGCCCTCCCCGGTATCATGAGCTTCCTCACCAAGTCTCCCAGCCCCAAAGGGACGCAGGCACAGCGCTGGCTGAGCTCGCACACCCTGGTCTCCTATGTCCGTTTCCAGGGACACCTGTCCTGAAGCCACCACGAGGGGCTTGTCCCCGGTCTGCTCCTGGCTCTGTCAGGTTCCTGAGCCCACTTCAGAAGGGGTCCTCTCCGCCGAAGCGAAGAGAGCGGCGGGGGGGTGGGGCGTGGAGAAGGGGCTACCCCAGATGCATGACCTCCCACTCTACCAGATGTTGCCAGAGGTGCTTCAGGTCGCTAAGCAAACCTCTGAGAAGTTCACTTTTGAGTTTTAACTTATACGTTGAAAACAATGATGTAAGCTGTGCTGAAGTGAAGAAAAGCCCAGCTCCCCCCACATGTCCGGTTAATTGCAGGGCAGGACCAAGCCAGGCCGGGCCAGCCCCAGGGAGGTGAGGCAGGACCTGCCTGAGTGAGGATGGAGCAGCCCTCATCACTGGTCACTGCTGCTCTTCAGGGTCAGGCTGTGCTGGAGGACAGCACTGGCGCCCCCGAGGGCTGGCGGACACACCTGGGTGCACCGAGGGTCACCCACAGTAATCACTGCCCAGTGGCTGCAAACAGCTCCGCTGGTTCCAACCCCAAAGCAGCCACGGCCTCCCTGACACCTGCCCACCCTGGCCCCACCAGCCTGCTGGGTGTGACACCACAGTGACCGCCAGGACAGGGTCCTTCCAAAGTGAAGTCCAAGCCCACCCCAGTCCTTCAGGCCTCGGACAGCAGCAGGCCCGGCGCCAGCCATCAGCCCCACTGCCGGAGAGGGGCAGGGCCTGCCTAGGCATTCGGCCCCTGCAGACCGGGCGACTGCTCTGGGCACACTCCACGCTCAACGTTTTCTCGGGGCACCTGAGAGCACCCACAGGGGAGGCAGGCCCCGCGCTCAGGCCCGGACTTCACCAGGTGCCCCGCCGCTGGAAGGGGGACAGGGGTACCCTGCTGGGCACCACACATGGGGCCTTGCCGTCCTCTTCCTTGCGGTCCTGGAGGCTCCAGTCGGCACCCGCCCTCAGTGTGGCGACATCCAGGAGACCATCCCAGGAGCACGGCACAGCTGGCACCTGGCACACACGGGAAGAAAGTTCCCTCCAAGAGGGCACTGCTCCCGCCTGAGCCCTCTCAATGCCCCTGCTTTCTCTCCCACACCCTGGGTGTTTGCTGGGCGCAAACAGGCAGACCCTTCCATAGGGGCGCGCTGCCCCCCCCGCCCCCCACCGGACGCGCGCCCTCCGACCCCCTCTGGCCTCTCCCTGCCCGGTGTGGCCTCCCCCTGCCCAACAGCGCAGGGTCACAGAGGGGCCGGGGCGGTCGCGCTGCCCAGGAACAGATCAGCCGCTGTCACACGCACAGTGGGTCCGGAGCAGCGCAGTGTGCGGTGGGCAGTGGCTGCCCTGCGCCTGGAGGGGCCATCCCGCACCCCAGCCCTCCTTCCCTTCCAACCTGGGCGTCCGAGCCCCTGCAGCTGGCGAGGGCGGGCGGCTGGTGGGATGCGCCCCCGCCCGCCGGCCTGGGCCCCCAGCGCATCACCTGCGCCCCCCGCTGCGGGACAGTCGCCGGCTCTCGGCCCAACTTCGGCAGCGGCCGCGGCCCCCTCGCGCCCCCACCGCCCCGCGCCCGCGCCCCGCGCCCCGCGCCCGGTCCGTATGCAAATATGAGGGCCCCGCAGCCAATTGCCGGCCGGGCCGGGCCCGTCCTGCCACGCCGCAGCCAGTGGGAGCGAGGCGGGTGCGGACGCCACGCCCACCGCCGCGCGGCCCCTCGCGGGCGCGGCCGGCGCGTTCCTTTCCGCACGTCGGCCTCGGGGCGGGGCCGCCACCTGCCGGGCGGGGCCTGGGGCGCCTCGGCACCTCCTCGCGGGCCGCTCCCCGCCCGCCCGTCCGGGTGGTTCCACCCGAGGCGCCGTTCCCCGCCCGCCCGCCGCGCAGGGCCCGGCGCCTCCCAGGGCACCCGCGGGACTCCGCGCACGTAGCCGCGGCCGAGGAGGGGCCTCGGCTTCGGGACACACGTACTGCCCGCGTCACCCGCGCCCATCTCGGCGGCCTGGCTGGCGGGACAGAGCTGGCGTGGACTCCGGCTCCGCCCGGTTTGCCCGCAAACCCCTGGATCCTTCCGGTGGGAAGGCTCGGAGCCCGGAGCGCGGGCCTAGGGTCCGTGGGTTTGTCCCCTGGCGTTGCCAGCCTGTCCGGGCATTGGGGAGGAATGAATAGCCAGGGAACTGGTTCGGACCCGGAGGGAGTGACTCCTCGAGGAGCCCCAAGGTGGCCGCCCAGGGACACTGGGCCCTGGCCCCTTCCCTTCCCACTCCCTTCGGGGCCCCATGGCCCCGGGATCCCTGAGGCAGAATCAGGTCACCCAGACCCCTGGCTGGGCAGAGAGGTGCCTGCTCCCCTTTTCTTCCTGGTACAGGGGTCCTCATAAGCCTTTTGCGCCCCCTCCATGGTCAGCAAGAGTTCCCCCTTCCCCCACCTCCCTCAAATCAACCTGAGCCTGGCCCTCCCTGGAGTCCCCACTCTCCTGGCTCCAGGCAGCTCCAAAGGTCCCCTCGGCTCTCCATTGGCTCCGCGGTCCTTGGCCCAGGGTGAGAGCCCCAGCCACCCTGGCCGCCTGGCTGCCCTCCTGCCTCCACTGGCCAGCCCACTCCTGGGCCTCCCTGCCCCCAGTGACTTGTCTGCATCCCACATAAGTCTGGGCTCAGCTGCCACAAACCCGGCTCGGCCTCTGCTGCACCCAGCCCACCATCACAGTCACTTCATTTCTTCCTTCAAGACTGTCGCCTGGGTGGCTCCAGGGAGGCATCTGCCCTCTCTGGGACCTCAGGAGTGTGAGAGCTGGTGCAGGGGGGTGTGGCCACCTGTGGATGGGGAAGGAGCTCAGGGCCATGAGTGGATCAGCTCTAGTGGGTCAGAAGTTGAGGTGTCACCAAGACCTGGATCAAGTGGGTCCCCGAGGAGGCCCACACCTTCCCGACGGGGGTGGGCTGACACAGAGGTTCGGAGGGAAGAAGTCTGGGACTCGCGGACATGGAGAGGCCAGAAGTCAGGGTGACTCCCAGTTTCTATCTTGCCCTGTTGGTACAACCCCCAGCTGCGCCCCCAGTCCCGGCAGTTCCAGATGCACCCATTCCCGCACCCTAGTGGGCTCAATGGTGTTCCCTCAAAAAGATATGCTCGGCCTGTCCAGTGGCCCAGTGGCTGGGCGTTGACCCTTGCACAAGAGGTCAAGGTTCAATTCTCCATCAGGGCACATGTTGGGGTTGCAGCCCATCCCCCATGGGGGGTGTGCAGGAGGCAGCTGATTGATGTTTCTCTCTCATCGATGTTTCTATCTCCCCTTCTCCCTTCCCCTCTCTAAATATCAATAAAAGTACATATATATTTTTTGATTGATTTCAAGAGAGGAAGAGAGAGGGAGAAAGTTAGAAATACCAATGATGAGAGAGAATCATGGATCGGCAGCCTCCCACACTCCCCCCTCTGGGGATCAAGCCCACAACCCAGGCATGTGCCCTCGACCGGAATCGAACCCAATCAGCAGGCCGTCGCTCTATCCACTGAGCCAAACCAACCAGGGGGAAAAGTACATTTTTAAAAAGACATGTCCGCGTCCTAATGCCAAACCCTGTGAATGTGGCCTCCCTAGGAAAGGGTCTATTCGTGAAGCCCAGGATCTTTTCTTTTAAATATATTTTATTGATTTTTTACAGAGAGGATAGTGAGTTAAAAACATCAGTGAGGCCGAAACCGGTTTGGCTCAGTGGATAGAGCGTCGGCCTGCGGACTGAAAGGTCCCAGGTTCGATTCCGGTCAAGGGCATATACCTGGGTTGCGGGCATATCCCCAGTAGGAGATGTGCAGGAGGCAGCTGATCGATGTTTCTCTCTCATCGATGTTTCTAACTCTCTGTCTCTCTCCCTTCCTCTCTGTAAAAAATCAATAAAATATATTTAAAAAAAAAAAAAAACATCAGTGAGAGAGAAACATTGATCAGCTGCCCCCTGCACACCCCCGACTGGGTATGTGCCTGCAACCGCGGTACATGCCCTTGACCAGAATCAAACCCGGGACCCTTCAGTCCGCAGGCTGACGCTCTATCCACTGAGCCAAACCGGTTAGGGCGAAGCCCAGGATCTTGAGGTGAGGTCACCCGATTGCCTGGGCAGGCCTCAATCCACACCCTCGAGAGATGAGACGGACAGCCAGGGGGAGGCCGCGTGAAGACAGGGGCAGCGGCTGGGGCACCCGACCCAGGAGGACAAGACAGGGCTCTCCTTACAGACTTGGGAGGGAGCACGGCCCTGCCAACCTTGATGTTGGACTTCTGGCTTCCAGGGTTGCGAGGGAATCACTTTCACGGAAAAAACATCTCTTCTGGGATGTCCCAAATGTGTCCTCAGGCTCCCCCAGCGCCTCCCCTGAGCGTGCCTCCCATCTTGACCGGGGCCAGGATGGTCCCTGAAGGGGGTCACTCCATCTGTGGTCGTTTGTTACAGAGGCCCCCAGGCACTAACACACTGCCCTCCTGAGCCGGGGCACACAGCCCTGCCTGTGTCCACTTCCAGCTCCAGCCTGAGGGTGTGTGCGGGCCCCACGCCAGGGGACAGGGCTGGCCAGGGCTGGAGAGAACGGGGACGCTCCCAGCCCAGAGCTACCCTCCTGTGCACATGATGTCTGTGCCTGCCTGGGCCTGGGACGACGGGAGCAGGGGTGCCCGCACACACTGGGGACACAGCAAGGACTTCAGGGTGCAGGTCTGTGAGGGGCAAGTGGGCAGGGTGTCCACGTGTCCTGCTTGGTGCTAGCACGTGAGAGGTGGCAGATGGGTGGCTGGTCAGGGTGGGCCAGAGGTGACAGTACTGAGGGGTGTAGGGAAGGTGTCCACGTGTGTGTGTTAAGGTATTTGTGTCAGCGTGTTTCAGTAGGTGGGGGCACAGATACATGCCTCCGTTCTTAAGGGGTACCACCTGTGCTCAGTCTGAGCCCAGACCAGGGGCGCTGGCACAGTTCCCTGGGGACACGTCTCACATCTGAGCACAGGTTGGCGTGGCTGGTAGGCTGCCCGCTGCTCAAGGATGCCTGCTAAGGCAGTGCTCTCTCTCTCTCTCTCTCTCTCTCTCTCTCTCTTTCTTTTTCTTTCTTCATGTATTTTTATTGATTTCAGAGAGAAAGAGAGAGAAACATCAATGTTGAGAGAGAATCATGGATCGGCTGCCTCCTGCACGCCCGCTACTGGGGACTGAGCCTGCAACTTGGGCATGTGCCCTTGACCGGAATCGAACCCAGGACCCTTCAGTCCGCAGGCTGACGCTCTATCCACTGAGCCAAACCGGCCAGGGCCAGGCAGTGTTCTTTGCATCTCATCGATGGTGCGTGTGTTTATAATTCCCAGCAGTGAGAAGGGCAGCCCCCTCCAAGCGGATCACGAGCAGCCTGTCCCCTTCCTTCCCAGGAGCTCAGCAGGCGCCGTCGCCCCGTTTGGGACGTTCTCCTGGGCAGTGTCCTCCTATGGCGTGGTCTTCGGCAGGTGGGTGCGTGCGTGGAAGGCCCACGCACGTCAGGCTCCCAGCTGAGGGGGTTTACCACGCCGGACCCCACCCGAGGGCGGCTGCTGTGCTCCCCCATCCAGCCCTCAACACCCCTCTTCTGCGGCCCAGGGCCCTAAGGCACAGAGAGGTCGAGAAACCCTCCTGAGGTCCACCCTCTCCAGACCCTGCCCCTTGGGTCCACAGAGCGGGGGTCACTGGGGGGGTCCCCGCCTCTCTGGCATCTTCCACTCTTCCTTTCTGCAAAGTCCTTTCCAGACCCAGTAAGGGTGCTCTTCTCTCTCCTAACAAAGCAGAACTCGGCCCTCTGGCGGCCACTCCTCAGCTACCGCCACTTGCGGTGCAAAACCACTGCAAAGAGTTGGTGCTTGGATTGCTCCCTTACTGGCCTCTCAGGCTTTTTGTTGTTGTGAATCCTCACCGGGGACATTTCTCCCGCTGATTTTCAGAGAGAGTGGAAGGGAGGCGGAGACACACACACAGAGACACATCGATGTGAGAGAGACACATCCACTGGGACTGAGCCTGCACCGAGGTACCTGTCCTTGACGGAAATAAAACCCGTGACCCTTCAGTCAGCAGGCTCTAACCACTGAGCAGCCAAACTGGCGAGGGCCCCATTCTCTTTAAACTCCCTCCAGCTCCCCTGGCCGCCCCCCCCCACGTGCTGCTGTCCCGGGGGGTCACCAATGGCCCCTCCCTGGATGTGCTTCTCTGGCCGGCTTCCAGGAGCCCCAACCCCTGAAAAGAAGTCTCTTCTGGGATGTCCCAAGTGTGTCCTCAGGTCCCCCCAGGGCCTCCCCTGAGCATGGCTCCCATCTTGACCGGGGCCAGGATGGTCCCTGAAGGGGGTCACGTAAGTGGCCTCCGGACTGGCCCCGTGGTTCCCAGGGGATCCTATGAGCCAATGCACGTCCTCGTGCCGGGGCCCTCCAGCTGCCCAGAGCCGCTGCCTTGCCACGCTGCACGGGCCCCGCCACGCAGGCTCCTGGCTGTCCGCCGGCCCCTGCCCGCACTCGCAGCCCTCCGCCTCTGTCACGTCCATCCTCATCCCCTCAGTGCGCCCCGGTGCACCCTGCTGATCGATCACGGCGCGAATCCGTTGGTCCCACACACGCGGGGCACGAGGCACAGCGGTCCCTGGGCTCTGGTGTGCACCGGGCGGGCCCGCGGCGGGGGTGTCGTCCTCGCCGGAGCGGCGCCCAGGGCTCATCCAGGCTCTGTCCGCGAGGGAACCGCGGCCGCTGGGGGCGGGGCCTCGCGCTCGGAGGCGGGGCCTCGCGCTCGGAGGCGGGGCCTCGCGCTCGGAGGCGGGGCCTCGCGCTCGGAGGCGGGGCCTCGCGCTCGGAGGCGGGGCCTCGCGCTCGGAGGCGGGGCCTCGCGCTCGGAGGCGGGGCCTCGCGCTCGGAGGCGGGGCGGGACGGAGCCCCAGGTGAGCGGACGGCCGCTCCGATTCGCCCTGGGCGGCGGGCGCGGGCCGGACTGCACCAGCTCCCGGGCGGGGGGGCAGCCCGGGACGGCCCAGCGGCGGGGGCGTGGACACCCCGAGTCCCCCCCGGACCCGGGTCTCCGGGCGTGCGTCCTTAACTACACCGTGTGTCCAGCGCCCCGAGGCCCGCGACTGCGAGGAGCGGCCTTCTCCTCCGCTCAGGCCTTTCCCGCGCCCCCCCGTCTGTGGTTCCCGCCAACGGGCGGGGCGGGAGGGACCCGGAAACTGGCTCGTGCGCTTCCGGGTCGAGGGGCGCGCGGCGGCGGCGGCGGCGGCCGGGCCTAGTCGAGGCTCTCGGTCCGGTGGCGGCGAGCGCCCGGGAGCGGCCGGCGGGGCGCGAGGTTCCCGGGTACGTGCGGGGGCGGCGCCGGCCCCGGGGTCCCGGCCGCGTCCCGGCCGCGCGGTGGTTCCCGGGCGCCGCGCGCTTTGTCTGCGGCCTGCGGGGCGGAGCGAGGCCTGCGTCCCGGGCCGGCGGGCGGGCGAGCGGGCGGTGGCGGGGAGGCCTCGCGCCGGGGCTGGGGGATCCCGCGGTCTGCAGGCGGGTTTCCGGGGTGGCCGCCTTCCTGTCCGGGCCGCGGGGAGCCCACCCGCCCCTTCCCGCGACTCCCCGCCGCCGCCGTCCCGTTCGAGCGAGCCGTGACCCTCCGCCAGCTCGTTGCCAGCTCTCGGCCCACGTTGCTGCGTCGGCTGCGCCTGCGTCCGGGCGGCCGGGGGCGCCCCGGGGACGGCGTCCTCGTCCCGACGTCGGGAGCAGGTGGGGCTCGCTCCCAGCCCCGAGGTGAAGGGGCCGCCAGTGCCCACCGCTCCCGGCGTTCACACCTGCCTGTCTGCCCCGCGGCCGCAGGGTGACCTGCCCGGTGACCCGCAGAACCTGAGGCTCGGGTGAGGTTTGACTTGGGGTTCCGCACGTCGCCCCTCTCTCGGACCGACCCTTCTGGCCCATGCCCTGCACCGGGGAGCCCCTGTGTGGCCTCGGTGGCCGTCTTAGCTTTCTGGGGTTCAGGCTAATGTACTTTCCGGCCTCCCAGCCGCCATGGCAGCCGGTGGATCAGAAGGGCCCACGAGTCGGGGCCTGGCCCGGTTACCACCCATCGGAGACTCGGTTCCCTGGCAGTGGTCGGAATTGCCGGTGGTTGGGTCCCTGGATTTGAAGAGAGTGGGGAAGGTCTTCCTGCATTAATCCGTCCCCCCCCCCCCGCCCCCGTGCTGTCCTCACCCGAAAGGCTGCCGGAACCGCGGGGGGCCCTGGGCTCCCCCGCAGAAGTGGCCTCTGGAACTTAGGGCAGAGTCCGCGCAGGCCCGTAGGAGCTGGGCTGCTGCTGGGGTCGCTGGCTGGTCTTGTACTTGGTGTAGGTGCAGGTGCTGGCTCCGGAAAGTACCTTTGGAGGCTACCCAGGTCCTTTCTCGGGGTGCAGCCAGCATGTACTGTTGTGTGATGATGCAGGCGGGGGTGCAGCCTCCGGGTGCAGGGGTGTGTGTGGGAGGCCTTTGGAGGACAGCTAGGCCTGCGGGACTTTGCCCACAGGTGCAGCCCTCCTCGAGTTCAGGTGCGTTTCCTGGTGTTGCTAGCAAGTCCCCTGTGCCAAATCCATCATGGCCTCCTTGTCCTCTGAGGCAGGCCCTGCCAGGGCCCCTGCCAGGCGGGCCTGAGTCCCAGCGCCCCGGGGGAGAAGCCAGGTGCTATCCCTGCGCTTCCCCTGTGGCTGTGGAGCAGGGCCTCGGGGAGGATCTGCAGTGCTGCCCCCCTGCCCTGAGCTGTGGACAGGGGCCGTGCTCCTGGGTGGCCGTGGCCCTGTCACCTTTTGGTCTGTGGTCTTCAGGAGTCGTGGCCAGGACCTGGGCGCAGGACGGGCAGGGTCCTGCCGCACTGCCCGGGCACCAAGCACTCGGGGTGCAGACCCTCCCTCGGTGGGGCTGGGTTTCTTAACTTGGGGCCACCGGCTTACGGGGCGGACCGTTCCACAAACCCTCTGAGGTTACTGTTTCCAGGCACAGCACCGTGTGGCGGGTGGTAGTGTCACCACATTAAGCGCCTCACTGTTGTCCCGGGTCTGGAGCTGGGTGGGAGTTGGCGCGGACCCCATAGGGGGCTTGTTCCCTGGGACCATCTGTGTGGTGATAGCCCCACCCCGCCGCCTGCACTGGGGTCGAGCATGAGGGCCTTTGGCTCCTGGGCGCTGCCGGGCCCCCCCCCCCCCCCCCCCCCCGTTCCTGCTTGGTGCTTGTGCCCCCGGAGAAGGGCAGGAAGGGCGCTGCGTGGCTCCCTCTGAGGGTCACCTGATGAGAAGGAACCCTTATTTGGGGACCAGCGTTGGAGGCTCTGGTGTGGGAGGGAGTGTCTTGCTGCCCGTGGAGGCCGCTGTCCAGGTCTCCGTGTTGTCCGTGCAGAGATCGACAGGTGTTCCCACTTGGAGACAGGAGCCCGAGGGGGTGGCCATGGTGGCGGAGGGGCAGGGCCTCACGTGACCTCTGCTCCCCGTGGCCCCGGGCTGCCCCGGGGCTGCTCTGGGCGAGCTGAAGCTTGCAGTTCCCCATGGGGTCTGGAGCAGAGGCCGCTGGCAGCCTTGGCTGAGCGGATCTGCCGGGGGAGCGCCCCGCTTGCCACCTGGCCTTTCGGGGAGCCCGTCGACAGCCCTGCTTTGCCCGACAAGCCTTTTCATCCCAATACAGACCCGCAGCTGAGGCTGACTTGGGCTAGTTGTAGGTTGAGATTGGACTGCATGTAGCTTGGGAGCTAAGAATCTGTCTTTCCCTGTACCCACAGCGTTGTGGCTGGGCTGCTGTGTGAATGCTCTCAGCTCGGCCTCCTGTCCTACAGATGGACGTGTGTCACCAGGGGTGCGACGGCTAGAGTGGCTGCCATTCTTTGCAGCCTGGCACAGCTGGGAATGACTTCACTCTCTTTCCTGCAGGCTGAACTCCCATGTCCAGCGATGGATGAGGACAGCCTGGATGAGCTGGTGGACCAGAGCCTGGGGCCAGATGTCCACCCGGGACTCAGCGCTGCCACCCTGGCCAGTGATGCTGGTGAGCCACCGCCCCTCCTGCCGTGGCCGGCACCTCAGGAGAGGCAGGGTCCCCGCGCTGCACGACGCGGGCCCTCAGAGAGCCGAGCGCCCACGCGGGCCCGTGGCTCAGCTGGAGCGTTGTCCCTACACCAAGGTTGCAGTTCCATCTCCCTTGGATGTTTCTCTCTCTCCCTCCTTCTCTCTTTAAAATGATAAACATGTTCTCGGGTGAGGATTACAAAGACAAGCTGAGTTCCCTTTGGCTGTTGTCTGAATGATGTCTACACGACTCTTTGTTTTTAAATTGCAGAAGTGGTACATTCTCTTGTCTTGTTTTTATAATCTTTTAAAATGACCTTTATTGTTGAGAGTAATGCAGATGTCTTGTCGTATTTTTAATGTAAGCGATACAGGTGTAAATAGAGCAAAGGGATTTTGCTTTTCTTACTTCTGTCCTCACCAGCCCCACCTCCCCACCCTGCCAGCTGCTGCTGTCCCCTCCTTCCCCCCCTCCCCCACTATGCCTGCTGCACCCCTCTGTGCACCCGCCCTCCTCCTGCCTCGGGTGTGACTCTGCCCCAGCCTGTGTTTTTCCTGTCTTGGTCTAGAAGAAAGCAGTGATGGTGACAGTGGCGGCTCTGAGGACACGGGCAGTGAGCTCAGCGACGGCACCGATGGAGAGGACGAGGGGGACCTGGAGGATGGATCTGGTGCGCGCGCTGCCTGTGGAGCGGCTTCCTGGGTCTCGCTGGGAGGGCAGCGGGTTCTAAAACGTCCCCAGGGACATTGCTGCTTGACCACACTGGCCGCTGAGGGGTGGGCGAGGCGCTGGGGAGAAACTCCGTGCAGAGCAGGCCTGGTGGGCAGTCCCCTGTGGGGTGTCCTCCATGCCCACGGGGCGACGGCGTACGTTGGTGTGACGCTTCCTTTCGGTTTGGTGACGCGGTTTGCTAGGCCTGTTCTCTGGTGAGGGCAGGAGATGGAAACATGCCGGAGCCGGAGCGGCGGGAACCGGATGGCGGTTTCCAGGGAGACCACGTTCCACGCCTCCCGGCAGAATGAGCAGAGAGCTCGGTGCCCCTTCCAGGCCCCGGGTCTCGGGTGGACGGAGCACGGCCTGGCCCAGGCTCCCGACCAGGTCCTCGCTGCTAGGGGCTCCCGCCTGTGCTCACTCATTGTCTTCTTTTAAGATTTTTTATTGACTTTTTTTTTTTTTTTAGCGAAAAAGGAAGGGAGGGAGAGAGTGAGAGAGAACTATCGATGTGAGATTATAACGTGGTTTGGCGGCTGCTTCCTGCCTTCCCCCTACCGGGGATCGAGGGTCGAGCCCGCAACTGGAGCATGTGCCCTGACCGGGAATCGAACTAGCGACCTTTTGGTGCATGGGACGACGCCCTCCTCCAGGGTCACGCTTGTTGGCAGAAGTCAGGTCTCGTGCAGGGCTGCAGTCCGGCTGGCTGTTGGGCACTGTCATCCGCTCCTGGCGGCCACCTTCGGCCGCCCAGCAGGAGTGCCTCGGGCCTGTGCAGTCGGCCAGGGAGAACCGCGGTTGGAGGGCTCGCCTGACGCAGTCCACCCGACCCGGGAACTGCTCTGCCGCAGCAGCAGGGTCATGGGCGGCAGCGTGGTGGGCACCGGTGCTGCCACACGCAGAGGGATGGACGGTGGAGTCCTGGGACCGGCGGGCGGCCACACCTCTGGTCTGTCCTCTGTGTGCACTCGGGGAGGACAGACAAGTAAACACGGAGACTGCGTGTTCGGCCAGAGCGCCCCCTTACGTCTCTGCGGGTGGCGCCCGCCTCAGCCCCTGACCGGGGCAGCCTCGTGGTCCGCTTAGGGCCGGTGCCCTCTGCCGAGGGAGGTGGGCCGCTAAGGGCGGTGCTGTCTGAAGGCAGATGGCTCTTTCCCACTTGCTCTGAGGAGGGGTTGGGAGTGTGGCCGCCGTCGGGGGCGCTGGCCTGGGCAGTGGACCTAGTCATGCCCGGCCCGTGGGGTCTGACTGCTCCGGGGCCGGGGCTGGGGCTGGGGCTGCTGGAGCTGCCCGGCCGGTGCTGTGCCCCTCAGCTGAGAGCGGCTTGAGGTGAGGAGCCGTCGCCAGCACCCGGCGGGGTCGGCAGGCGGTCTGTCCCTCGGCGCGGGGTGGGAGCCGGGTTCCCCTGCGCGGCGGTAGCTCACGTGTGTCCCCCTCTCTCAAGGTTCCGAAGGTTCCGACGACGATGACGACGACGACGTGGAAGTGCTGGTGGCAGCAGATCCTCAGGGGAAGCTGGGGGCCCGTGGCACGTGTCACTCCGACGACGAAGCGGAGAGCTGCCCCATTTGTCTCAACACTTTCAGGGACCAGGCTGTGGGCACCCCGGAGAGCTGCGCCCATTACTTCTGCCTGGACTGTATCCTGGAGTGGTCCAAGGTGAGGCGGCTGCTCTCGGGCCTCCTGTCTGAGGGCCCGGCCTGTGCCGGCCCGTGCTGGGCCTGCTCTGCTCTGCTCTGCCGCCGGCGTGGGCCTTGGGGCTGACTCGCTCCGGTCCTGGCTCCCGCCTGCGCCGCTGGCTCTCGGGTTGTGGGGGACGCGTACTGCAGAGGCGGCAGGAGAGGAGCCTTCCCGGCAGGACAGGGACCGTAGGGGCCAGCGGGGCTCAGGTGCGCGGTGCTGTGTGCTGGGGGCGGCGCAGGTGCAGAGGGGCGTGGGGGTCGGCAGTGCCGAGTCCCGGGGCCTGCAAGGAGAGGCCCGGAAGCCTGCGTGTCTCTGAGGACGCCGGAAGCCCTGCTCCTGTTCTTTCCACTCGATTGTGAGGATTTCACAGGCGTGGACTGTGTAGCGATGAGAAGGTGTGTTCGAGCTGATGCGTCCTCTGCCTTGCTCTCCTCGCGCTCCCACCCCACCCGTGATGCCACGCCAGCACGGGCACGGCCAGGGACTGTGGCTCAGCAGGGCTGCCGGATGCAGGGCGAACCATGGCTCACATGGGAGCGCACTTAGACGTCAGCCAGAGGAAGGGGCTAGAGCGGCAGTTGAGAGCAAGCGGAGGTGGCCCTCTGCGTGGGAAGTCTCCCGCGAGGGCAGTGGGCAGGCTCCCCAGAGCGGGCGCCCGACACCGCGGTTCCTGGAGAGCACGCCGGGGAGGGGGAGAATCCCTCCTGGGCGCGGCGCTTTGTCGTCTGTGGTGGCTGCACTGGACTTCATCCGGGAACGGGCCCGGGCCGTGGAGTTTGGCAGGGCCCGGGGATGAGGACACAGTGGACACAGCGGCCCCTCATGGGCAGAGAGGGGCTCTTCTGTCCGCGTGTGACGGCAGGGCAGCTCACGCAGGACCTGGCAGGCTCCTGGCCGCCCTGATAAGGCTCCGGACCTCCCGGGAGGGACTTACGAGTAGACATCGAGCACAGGAGTCGGCAGGGTGCGCGGGACACCACTGCGCACACCACAAGGCAACAGCCCCGGAGCCCGCGTGGGTGGGCGGAGCCCAGGGCTCCTCAGGCCGGTGTGGGTGTGACATGTCCTCCCACAGGGAGTGCCCCGGGAGCCAGAGGACCAAGTGCATCCGGCAGACACGTCCGAGGGTGTGCTCAGCAGGGAGAGGGGCTGCGGGCTGCCTGTGGGAGGCTCGGGCAGCCCCGTCCTGTGCTGGCCAGAGGCGCCCAGACCCCAGCGGGCAGGGGGGCTGGTAGCTTGCGGGGGCTGCCCCAGGATGTGGAGATTCACAGGGGTAGGTGCGTTGCGCTGTACACGGTGTATCTAGTCAAGGCGTTTGGTAGGACTCACGTGGAAAACACTGTGAAGGCAAGAAGATCTTAGCAGCATTTCTGAGGAGGGAGCCCTCTGCGTGTGCTGAGACACGGGAGCAGCTCATGGAACACGGGCACAGGCTTGGAACAGAGAAGGGGGGCGCCCGTGGCCAGTCACCTGTCCCCTGCGCGCCTTCTCCCTCAGCTCCCTTCACGCCTGCGAACGGCCGTGTGCACATGCCGGGCTCCCCTTCCTTCCTCTTCTTCGAGGCGGCGGCTCCTGCCTCGCCTGTGGCCCAGCAGCTTAGCTCGGCCGCGTGCGGAGGCGGACCGTCTGGCTTTCGGGGTGAAGGCATGTTGCAGGCTCAGCGCGTGCTTTATTTCGAGTGGGACGTTACTAGTGAACGTGATCTGCAGGGTCCTGACACCGCTCCTGTTCCTCACAGAATGCCAATTCCTGTCCAGTCGATCGAACTCTGTTTAAACGCATTTGTATTCGAGCCCAGTTTGGTGGAAAAGTCCTGAAGAAGGTGAGTGTCTGCGCTGTGGGGAGCCCCCGCCACTTGTGTTCATTGCATGGCCCGTCTCATGGGGAAGCTTTCAAAATTGCTTTCCTGAGATGAGTGCGTACTGGCCCCACGCTTCTTAGAAACCCACCCGATTGCCATTTGCAGCCGTGACGGAAGCCGTGGGGGAGGGGGTTGCCCTGTCTGTTGGCCACGTGGGTTCTGGGGGAGGGGCACTGCAGGCGAGGGCGCCCTCTTCTCCACAGCGCAGCCGGGCCTGGAGGAGGCGGTTCTCTTGGGGGCGGGACCAGGTTTCGGCTGGCTTTTCTGCTTTTCAGAGACCGAAAGGGCCCCCGCACCTCTGGTGTCGAGGCCGAGCCGTAGAGAGGCTCCTAGAGGCACTTAGACCCGAACACGGCGACGGCCGCGCAGCTCTCGCAGCCGCGGGCCCGCTGTTTGTCACAAAGCGCACGCAGCCGCAGGTGCCGGGCGTGAGGGGCATGTTTCTGCTGAGACCACACCCTTTCTGGCGCTCTGGGGTCGGTGCTGCGGGGGCCGCCTGGGCCCCGGTGTGGGCAGTTTTCCTGCAGGCACCTCATTCCCTGGCGAGTCTGCCTCGGTGTGACGGGAGGTGCAGGGGGACAGCCCACCGGACACGCGGCCTGCTTGTCACCCGCGGCTGCTGGCTCCTGCGGGGGTGTTGCTGGGGGGCTCGCAGGAGAAGCAGGGGCGTGTCCGCAGACCTCCCACCAGACAGGGCTCGAACGATGGCAGCTGCGTTTCCACGTCTTTGCTCGATTATGTGACGTTTTCCGAGTGGTTAGTACCTGCTGCCTGCAGGTTGCTTTCCTGTTCCCGTGGTTGCCCGGGCGTGGGGTGGGCCCCCTCCGGCACCAGGCCCTGCTGCCTCCACTGCTTGCGCTGCGCTGGGCCCTCGCGTGGGCACCGCTTTGTTTTCGGTTGAATCCGTTTGTTCTTCTTGATAAACTCCTTTAAAATGGTCCCAGAACATAAAAGCCCCTGGATGCGTATTAGTTCCGAGCCTCTGGGTCGGTCTGCGGGGCACGGAGGAGCCTTCAGCAGCTGAGGGAGCTGCTCCGGGCCGACCACAGACTCAGCCCGCTGGGCAGATGGGTCGGCGCCACCGCCGTGTGAGCAGCCGCGCCTTCTGCCTCCAGGTCCCCGTGGAGAACGCCAGGGCCGGAGAGGAGGAGGACGACCCCACCTTCTGTGAGGTGTGTGGCCGCAGCGACCGGGAGGACCGCCTGCTACTCTGCGATGGCTGTGACGCTGGGTGAGCGCGGGGCCCGCCTGCTGGCCCGTCCACAGCCAGCATTTCTCACGGAGCTGAGAAGCGGGGGCCCCGGGCCCTGACGCGCAGGGAGACACCTTAGCACCTCGGGCCACGCTGTGGTCTGGGGCGCAGCTGCGCACCTGCTCTCCGGTGCCGGGTGCGGCCGGGCCCGGGTCTGATGGGCCCTGCATTCCTGTAGGTACCACATGGAGTGTTTGGACCCCCCTCTCCAGGAGGTGCCCGTGGACGAGTGGTTCTGTCCGGGATGTGCCAGCCCCGGAGCTGCCACCTCTCCTGCAGGTAATGCCGCCGCCTCCGTGTCCACGCGGCCCAGGGCAGGGGCAGTCAGGCCCGTCCAGCTGGGTGGGCTCTCGGTGGGCGCTGGGCCCAGGCTTCGGCGCTGCCGGTCTGGAGGGCCAGCTGCACAGCGGCCCAGCCTCTCCGTTTCTCCCAGATGCGGATCCCGTGACCGAGGAGGAGGTCTCTCTGCTCTTGGTTGATGTGGTGCCGACCGCCAGCCGGCTGCGGCCTCGTGAGGGGCGGACCCGGGCCATCGCCAGGACACGGCAGAGTGAGCGTGTTCGAGCCACTGTGAACCGGAACCGCATGTCCACTGCCCGGAGCATCCAGGTGGGTACTCCCCCCCCCCCCCCCCGGGTCTGGGTGGCCGCCCAGCTTCAGGGCATTCCTGTGGGAGCGTTGCTGGGTGGGGAGGGGGGAGGAGAGTGGGGGCACTTGGGCCTAGTGCTTTCATCAAACACCACTGCCACCACCGGCTCCCAGGGAGGACACCTGCCGTCCGTCCCGGCCCGTGGCCTGGGGGTGTGACTCCTCTGCTCCATTTGCTCCTGAGCCTGCCTGGCCCTCCTCATCCTCCGCCCTCACCCTGAGCCTGCTCCCTGGGAGGCCTCCCCTCTCCCCTGGGCCGGTCCCCCCGGGTCCCTGCCAGCAGGAAGCATCTGCGGTTTGTGGAGTCGAGAGGGTGATGCCAGCTGGTGGGGCGGGCCTAGGCTGTGTGTCCCCCACGGCGGCCTGGCCGGGCCTCCCTGGGAAGGTGTGGATGAACCTGGTGCCCACCAACCCCACCTGCGTGCAGCACGTCCCGAGGTACCTGGTGTCTTCTCTGCTTGACGAGACCATCGAAGCCGTTGCCTCTGGTCTGAGCACAGCCGTGTACCAGCGCCCCACCACGCCGCGGGCCCCCGCCAAGCGGAGGAGGAAAGCAAGTAAGCCAGGCGTGGGCTGGCACCGTCCCTGACAGGTTCCCTGGGAGCTGCAGGCCCCACGGGAGCGCTCCTGCCAGGCCAGTGTGGGTCCCTCCCCCTGGGTGAGCGCAGGGCAGTGAGCGACTGACCAGTCGGTGCCGTTCCCCTCCGTGGGCACCGTGGTGGCCGCTGCTCTGGGACGGGCCTGGCCTGTGCGGCCTCTCCGTGGAGCCAGCTGTTGGGCTTTGGGCCCTCTGGGTGGGCAGCTGGGAGACGGTCCTCGGTCACTCCGATTCGCGGGTTAAAACGCAGCATCGTGGGCTCTTGTGTGGTACGTGTGTGTCTTTTTTCTGATGTCATAAACCCGGTCACACTCCTGACGTGCTTCTCACTGGCTTCGCCCCCCTACACGGAGGACAGTCTCTGAGCGGATGCTCCAGAGCTGCCCTCGTCCCTGCGATCGTCCAGCTGGGACAGGGCGTCGCCTGGCGCGGTGGCAGGCGGCTCTGTGTGGTTGTGCTTCCTTTGCTGTGTTCCGCTTGAGGTTTTGTTTGTTTGTTTGTTTGCTGAAGAAGTTCTGGCAGGTGTAGGTCAAACCCGCACTGTGGTCGGGCTGCAGGAAGGGGCCTGGGCTCTGTCGTCCTCCCCGGCTCAGCCCTGGCCTCCCTCGGCAGCCCCAGCACTCGCCGGGCCTGCTCGCAGGGTCGCCCTCTTCCCTGTGCGTGCGCGGTGCGCCTGCGCCTGCAGAGGGAGGCTTTTCCCATCGCCCACCCCCAGCGCTGTGGTGCCGAGAACGAGCAGCGGCCGTGCGGAGTCTGACTGTGTCACAAAGGCCGCGGGGTCTGCAGTGTCGTCTGTGCGAGCCCACAGCCAGGGCAGGGCTGCTGCTGTGCGGAGAGTGTCCGTGCCCGTGTGGACGTCCCCTGTCCCGGGGTCCTGGTTCTGGTCCGCACTGCCGGCCGCGCTGAGCCTGTTCCTGCCCGTGCGCTGGGTAGTTGGGCCCGGGTTCCCGCGCTCGGGGCAGGTCTGCTGGTCTGTGTGCCCGCTGCGGTTTGTGTGTGTGTGTGTGTGGGGGGGGGGTGTCAGAGCTCGGGGCCGTGGACAGGCTGGGGCCATGGGGGGGGCTCACCTGCACCAGCTGCACAGCTTGAGCCCCCCCCCCCCCCCCCCCGTGGCCGGGCCTTGGTGCGCAGACCTCAGCCCCGTGGTGTTACTCAGCAGCCCTGGGGGTCACAGGGTTCCGCACCATTGTGAGCTCACAGGGGCAGCTGGGGTGCGTGGGGTGTAGCCGCGGGCGCCCAGGGTCGGTCCCACCATCTTCCTGGCGCCCCTGCTGCCCTGCTGAGGCTCCCGCGCCTCTCGGGTGCGGGGGGCCCTCCTCCCACTGAGCAGCCCTGGCAGCTCCAAGGCGCCGGTCAGGCCTGAACGCGGGCTCGGGGCGGGGGCGGGTGGTGTCCGGGGAGGTGGCCCGTGTTCTCTTGTCTCTGGTGAGACCCCCAGGGGTGCAGAGCCAGGTCCCTCGCCACTGCTCTCGCTGTCGGGTGGTTCTTCTGATGTAACTGGGACGTGGGCGCCGGTTCTCCAAGCCCGGGCCCTCCGTGGGCGGCAGGGCCTCTAACCGCAGTTGATTTTCCCATTGAAGACTCCAGCGCGAACGTGGTGGTTCCCCGCGGAGCCTTGGCGGGGGCCCTTCGGGGACGCCGTGGGCACGCGGGAAGCACAGGCCCACGGTGTCCTCTCTGCAGGAAGGCGGAGGAAAGCGCTGGGAAGGAAGAAAACCCAGCCCAGGCCGGCCGTGAGGAGCAGGAGCGCGGGGACAAGGTCCAAGAGACGCCAGGGCCGCGGGAGGAAGAGGAAAGGACAAAAGCTGAAGGTGGGCCTGCTGGGGCCTCCGAGGGCGTGGTGTCCTGGAACGGCGGCCGCAGAGTGCAGACTGGCGGGCGTCCTGCGGGTGGGCCAGGACACAGGCAGAGCTGCTGGCTCGTCAGGAGGCTCCCTGGCGATCCCTGGTTTTAGGGGCTACTGGGGCGGCTTCGAGGGCAGCACTCACAGGGGTCCTGCGGGCAGGCTGTCCTGTCCTGGTGGAGCCCCAGGTCCACCCTCGTTGGCCTGGGACCTGTGGAGGCCGGGTGGTGGGCGTAGGGATGGTGTGGGGCCGGCTGCTCTGGTCTGGCGTGGGCTCAGCCGCTGCTGGTGTGGCCAGCTCGCACCCAGATCCACGTGTCTCACGGCGGTCCTTTCCCTTCAAGGCTGCTCAGAGTGAAGTCACAGCTCGTGGGCGCATCGCGCGGACGCTGGGCCTCCGGAGGCCGACCCACGGGGCCTGCATCCCATCCGTGTTCCGGCCTGCGGACCCCTCTCTGGGGCTGATGCGTGCGGACATCGGGGCTGCCTCTCTCTCTGTCTTCGGAGACCCCTATGAGCTGGACCCTTTCGACAGGTGACTGCAGGGGGGCAGTGCCACAGGCACCTCTGCAGAGTTGGGGAGCAGCTGTCACCTCCCTTCTTCCTAGTGTGGCGGTGGGCACGCCACCCCTGTGGGCCAGGGTGAGCCTCAGGCACTGCATGCTCGTCCCGGGCCGAGGAACGTGCCATGTGGGCAGCACCAGGCCGTCCTGGGCACTGGGCAGGGGCGGAGGGGCCCGTGGGCCTTGGGCATGGGTCACTGTTTCCTCGGCTGGTGTCCTTCCTCCAGCAGCGAAGAGCCGTCTGCCAGCCCTGCTTCCCCTCTGAGTGCCAAGAGGAGGGTCCTCTCCCGCTCAGCCCTGCGTTCTCACCAGCCCGTGGCCAGGCCCGTCTCCATGGGGCTCTCCAGGTGGGTCTGAGGGCATAGGGCAGCGCTTCCAGCGTGGCAGCCATGCTGCTGGTCTCTAGACCCCTGACTCCCCGTGGCTTCTTGATGGGGAGCGAGGGCACGAGGCCACGGGCAGGCCCGTCAGGAGGGGTGCTGGGTGCTGGGTGGGGAGCCGTCAGCGGGGGTGCTGGGTGGGGGCCAGGCTGCTGGGCTGCGCCTTGGGCTGGGCCTTTTCTCATATTGGAGCTTTTTGGGGGAAGAAACTGAACCCCCATGACGGCAGAGCTGCTCCGCTGTGCTCTGGCCTGTGGTGCACCCGCTGACTTCATCCCGCCCCGTTTTCAGGGGAGCTGCCGGGCAGGTCTCACTCCTGGGGGGGTCCTGGCGGACGGCCTCCACTCAGCCCCACTCCCGGGGTCAGGCAGGGGTCTGAGGGCGGCAGTGGCAGGGCCTGGTCTGCACCTGCAGGAGGAGCGTTCCTGCCGCGGCGCCCGAGCCGGACGTGGACGTGGCCCCTGTCCCCGACCTGCTGGGCAGCATCCTGTCGGGCCAGAGCCTCCTCATGATGGACAGCGCCAACATCACCATCCACCGGGACGGCTCGCTCAGCGCCAAGCGGGCAGGTAAGCCGTCTTGGTGCGGAAGTGGAGACTCGCTGGGCTTGGGTGGGTGCGCATGGAGGGCGGGTGCGTTTTCCACGCACAGAGGACGTGAAGTAGGGGCAGCGTCCCCCTGTTTTTCCCTCATGTTCTGAACAGTGTCGACGAGCAGGTAACTTGTGGTGACGGAGCCTCAGGCCACAGGCCGCCCCGTGGCCTGTGTTCTCAGCCCTGGAGCCCGCCACGCGGAGCCCTTCGCTGATTTGGGTCTAGCACAGTGATGGCGAACCTTCTGAGCTCGGCGTGTCAGCATTTTGAAAAACCCTAACTTCACTCTGGTGCCGTGTCACATAGGGAAATTTTTTGATATTTGCAACCATAGTAAAACAAAGACATTTTTGATATTTATCTTATGTATTTAAATGCCATTTAACAAAGAAAAATCAACCAAAAAAATGAGTTCGCGTGTCAGAGGTGACACGGTGTCACGGGTTTGCCATCACTGGCCTAGCAGGTCTTGGGGGTGGGGTCCAGTGTGGGGACTGGGCAGCCAGTGATGGCAGCGCTGCGGAGGCGGGCAGCCTTCCCCTCCTACCTCCTGCCAAAGGTCTGTCACTGGCTTCGGCACGTCCTGAACCCACATATCACAAGGGGAGGCAGAAGGGAAGCCCCACAGCAAAGCCTCCAGCTGCTCAGGGCGCCCCGGTGGGCCCTACGCCCCCCACAGGGCTTTCCCGCCGCAGGGCTGTGCCCCAACCAGCAACAAGTGGGAGGAGCTTGAAACGCACAGCTAGAAGCCGCGTGATGAAGGCTAAGCAAGTCAGGGAGCTTGGAAAGGAGGGAGGGCACCTGATGGCCGTCTGCCTTTTTGTCTTTTAGCACCTGTTTCTTTGCAGCGACACTCAGTCGGTCTGTCCCGAGGCGGAGACGGCCCCCAGCCCCCAGCACCAAGCTCCGGGCTCCTGGGAGGCCTGGGGTCGCGCAGTCCAGGCAGGCCCACCCCCTCCCACGCCCCTGCGCTCACGTCGGGGGCTGCAGCGAGACTGGACTCTTCAGTGACCCCTCGGTCAGGTCAGGCCCAGAGCCCGTCAAACGTGAACAGTCCTGGCTTCAAACGACGGGAGGACCCACAAGTTAGAGGCGTCAGTGAGCACGCTGGGCCTCTTGGATTCACATCTAAGACCTCAAACGGCGGCCCTGACGTGCCAGCCGCCAGTGCAGTGCCAGGCCAGGCCCCGGGGCCAGCACCGCGGAGAGCGGACATCTCCCAGCTCCCCAGGATACCAAAGATGAGAAGGGACAGCGGCAGTGGGTGGGCGGACACAGCCCCCACCCCCGCCCCCGCCGGCGGGCAGCGAGTGGAGATCCCCAGCTCCTGCATCAGCCGGCTGACAGGCAGGGAGGGCCCGGGGCAGCCTGGCCTCGGGGCCCGGGCGGAGGGCTCGCCACACGGCAGGGGCCCCCAGGAGCCCAGCGTGCACTCAAGGGGCGGCGGTGCTCAGTCCCCTGCCCCGCTGGGACCCTCGAGGGGGAAGGGCGGCAGCTCAACCTTCGAGAGCTTCCGGATCAATATTCCCGGGAACACGGCGCATTCCAGCAGACTCTCCAGCCCCGGCTTCTGCCACACGTTCCAGCCTGTCGACAACAAGGCGCAGAGGAAGGAGAACCCCGCCCCCCTTTTCTCCCTCAGGAAGACGAAGCAGCTCAAGAGCGAGATCTATGACCCGTTCAACCCCACGGGCTCGGACTCCAGCTCTGCAGGCAGCAGCCCCGAGCGCCTGGGCCCCGGCCTCCTGCCCTCGGAGATCACCCGTACCATCTCCATCGGCAGCCCCAAGGCCCCGCCCTCGCAGACCGTGCGGTGTGTCACCTCCTACACCGTGAAAGCCGTCTTTGGGGCGGAGCCCGAGCCCTCGCGGGGGCCGCCCTCCAGCCTGCTCCAGCTCCGGGGCGAGGAGCCCGTGGGGCGCCCAGACTCAGCCTCCCGGGCGCGAAGGCCATCCCCACTGGAGCCCTGGGAGGACGAGGACCGGCCGCCCCGCACCACCTTCTTTGGCTCCGAGGAGCGGACGGTGACCTGCGTGACGGTGGTGGAGCCGGACGCCCTGCCGACCACCACGCACAGGATCGTGGAGCTGCGGTCCCCGTCGCGCTCCCCGTCCCGCTCCCCCTCCAGCTCCCGCGGCAGAGAGAGCGACCAGCGGAAGCAGGCCTCCGCCCCGGGGCACAGGCAGACCCGCTCCGGCTCCCGCTCCGGCGACAGGAGCTCCAGGTCGTTGTCACCTCTGGTGGGTGAGGACCAGGCCCAGAGGCCCCTGGCCAAGGCCAGGGCTCGGAGGTCTTCCAGTGACCGCTCCAGCAGCCACGAGCGGGCCAGGCGGAAGAAGGCCAAGGACAAGAGCAGGGAGAGGAGGAGGGACGCGGGCCGAGGCCGGCGGAGGTCCCGCTCCCGCTCCGGCAGCCCTGGGAGCTCCTCCCACGAGCACCGCGAGAGCAGGAGGAAGAAGAAGAGGCGGTCCAGGTCTCAGGGGAGGGGGTGCTCTCCCCCCAGCAGCCTGGAGAGGGCCCGGAGGCCCCACCGTCCCCGGGAGAGGAGCCGCGAGTGGCCCCGAGACCGGCGGGGCTCCCGTGAGAGGAGGCGGCACAGGTCCAGGTCCCCCAGCCCGGAGCACAGGCCCCGAGAGCACCGGAGGCCGCGTTCCCGTGAGAAGCGGCCTCGGCCGCGTTCCCGCTCCCGCTCCCGCTCCCCGGAGAGGAAGTTGCCCGTGAAGGAGGCTTCCCCAGCACCCCCTCCCCAGGAGGAGCCGAGGCCCGGCAGGGAGAACCCGGTGGGGCTGCAGGCCTCAGCAGGAGCTGAAGCCTGGCCAGAAGGCGCTGAGGCCAACCGGGCCCCCCCGAAGGCTCCCCCTGCCCCGGAGGTGCCGGCCGAGTGTGCCCCCGAGGACCTGGACTATGTGGACTCGGTCGAGGCGGGGCACGTCTTTGACGACTTTTCCAGTGAAGGCATCTTCATGCAGCTCGACGACATGAGCTCCCCGCCCTCCCCGGAGAGCACAGACTCCTCCTCGCCTGAGCGCGGGGTCCCCCCCCCCACTGCACCCCCGGCCGGCCAGCAGCAGGACAGCAGCCTGGCTGCCATCAGAAGGGAGGTGTCGCTGATCCACAGGGAGGACACCGAGCAGCCCCCGCCCTGGACAGAGGGTCCCCGGGAGAAGGCCTCGCTCCCGCCGGACCAGGCCAAGGCTGCGGTGCCGGGCGCCCTGGGAGGCCCGGCCGGGGGCGGGGCGCTGCTGGGCAAGGAGGAAGGCCTCTGCCTGACCTCCGTGCTTCGGGCGAAGGCCCCGGTGAAGAGGGTCACCTGGAACCTGCAGGAGGCGGCAGGTGGCGCTCTGGCTGAGGACCGTGGCCTGCGTGAGTAGGGGCTCCTGTGGCCTCACAGGTGGGCCGGGGCAGCACGGAGGGGGCACAGCGGGCACCGTGGGCACCTTCTCCCCGGTGGCTCCTGGGCCTCTGGGGTCACTGGTAGGGAGGTGGTTGCATCCAGCCGGTGTCCTTGGTGCTGGGATGCTTCTCTGGAGTTTTCCAGCGGGAGGTTGCCTTCCGTCCTGGGTGGTCACAGAGCACCCACCTCCCGTGTTGGCCCTCAGGGACCCCACTGCACAGGCCCCAGCAGCCGCAGGAAGAGGCGTGGGAACCCGGAGGCGGAGGCCTTGTGGTGGGCTCCCAGCAGGCACCCTGCCCCGAGCCCCCTCCTGCTTACACGCTTCCAGAGCCTGGCTTTCCCACTGCAGACCCCGCCCAGGTGGGTGTCAGGGCTGCGGGGGGGTGACCTTGCCCGTGGGCCACGGGGGCTGTGCCTGGCTGGGTGCTGCCAGCATCGAAGCTGCGCTCAGCGGACTGCTCTTGCCCAGGTTTATGGCCCCAGCCTGCCTCCCGCCCTGGCTCTGCCCTCGAGTGTCCCGCCCTGCGCGCCCGCCAGCCAGCCCGCGGCACGGCTCATCCTGCAGGGGAGCCTCCCCCTGGCGGGCTGCGCGGCGGCACCCAGCCCGGCCCCGGTGCCCGCCGTCCTGACCACAGCCTCGGAGCCGGCTGGCCACGCTGCCGCCACCAACAACTCCGAGGAGAGGACGGCCACTCCCCGGCCAGCCACGGAGAAAGCCAAGAACGAGGAGGTGAGACCCCTCTCCATCCTCCTGGGACGGGCAGGGTGGCGGGAAGCGCTGGGCCCGGCGCTCACCCTGTGCTCGCCCCTAGTATCTGAAGAAGCTGCACGTGCAGGAGCGGGCGGTGGAGGAGGTGAAGCTGGCCATCAAGCCCTTCTACCAGAAGCGCGAGGTGACGAAGGAGGAGTACAAGGACATCCTCCGCAAGGCCGTGCAGAAGGTGGGCGCTGGCACGGCCTCGGGTCTGAGCGGAGGGAGGTGCTCTGGCCCTGGCACCACGAGGGCGCTTGGGAGGAATGAGTGGTGCTAGGGCAGCGGCCGCCTTGCTTGTTAAACAGGCTCAGTCCCAGAGAGCGACACCCTGTGGGCTCCTGGCCATCATGGTGGGACCCTCAGTGGCCCTGGGAGGTGGGTACAGCGGGCCCCCAGGGCCCAGTCCTGGCAACCACTGAACGTGTTTGTCTGTGAAAGGACCTCTGGGTAATTGTGCCCCTGGCCCCCCCCCCCCCCCCCCCCCCCGCAGATCTGCCACAGCAGGAGCGGAGAGATCAACCCTGTGAAGGTGGGCAACCTGGTGAAGGCCTACGTGGACAAGTACAGGCACATGCGCAGGCACCGCAGGCCCGAGGCCGGAGAGGAGCCCGCTGCTGAGGGCTGAGGCTCGCCTGGCCCCGTGTGCTTTTGCGAGTGACGGCGGCAGAAAGCCCTGGGGACCCCAGCACTGTGTCCAGGCTCCTGAGACCACGTGTGGTCCGTGCCCGCCCTGCGCCGCTTAGACTGGGCGTTACGTGTACATTGTAGATACACCCTCATTGCGTTCTAATTTATCAGAAATGGATTCTCTTTAGAAACTTCTCGTTGACTCAGTACTTGAAAGGGGAACCCTGGACTGAAGCGGGGACCTCGGACGGGAGGGGCTGCCTGTCTCTTATTTAGGGAACCCCCGCTTTCTCAGCTGGCAATGTAATACAGATATGGCTCAAGTGTTCGTCCAACTCCGAGGCCGCTCAGAGGGCAGCGTGGCGGACCAAGGGGCTGAGGCTGGGCCTTGGGTTAGCACAGGGGCGGCTGTTGGCCACTGAGGAAGCCCAGGGAGTGTTCTGGCCTCTGTAACACTAAGTGCGTGTGCGAGGGTCTTCGTTGTGCCTGGGTGGCCTGCAGGGACCACCCCCTCCCTGGCCCAGCCACCAGCCACCAGACAGGACACCGGCACCGGCTCGTAGCGCTCTTTATTGGGTCAGGGCGGCCCGTGGCGGCCTAGGCTGGCTGCTCCACCTCCATGAAGTAATCCAGGAAGTGCTCCAGGTCCTCATACAGGCTGTTGAAGCTGGACAGGCAGAGGCCCAGGCTGCTGCTGTCCAGGGAGGATGCGCCCTCCCTCTGCACGCGCTCCAGGGACGCCTGGCACAGCCACGGCTCCAGCTGCAGGGAGGATGCAGTCAGCCCGGTCGGGGCTGCGGGGGGGGGGGGGTGGGGGGGGTGGCCTCCCGGGCGGGACCCTGCCCTCACCTTCACCAGGACCAGGTTCCTCTCCTTGGGCCTCCCGGCCGACAGGTCCTGCCCGAAGCCCAGGTAGACGGTGTAGTGTGGGGAGTCCCGGCGCCTGCGGGCCTGGAATTCCATCAGCTCTGCAGGGTGGGGCTTGGTGAGTGGAGGACCGGGACAGGAGGGCGGGAAGGACTTTCATCCCAGAGTGGGCGCCACTGACCTCGGAAGAAGGTGCCAAAGTCGAATATGCAGGTGTCACGGTTCCGCTCCAGCAGGCAGGCAGGGGCTGAGGGGCTGTCGGAGCCCAGGTGGCTGCCCACCTCCCAGTAGACCTTACATTTGCCCAGGCGCTGGGCCCACAGCCCAGTCCTGCGGAGCTGGAGCCGCAGGCCGGGGGCTACGTGCCGGAGCAGCTTCTCCGTGTAGTGGAGCTGCTTCTGGTCAGGGAGCTGGGCGGGGCAGGGGAAGGCCACCAGCTGGGCCTCCGGGGCCTGCATAGCAAAGCCAGGGGGGCCGTACAGGAGCATGCAGCTGGGGCGCCCGACTGTCTCCTGCAGCACCGTGCGGCCCTTGTACATGATGGTCACGTGCAGGGCCCCCAGGCTGGGCTCTGCGTCCAGGCCGAGCTGTGGGTAGGGGGCCCCTGCCAGTGGGGTGCAGGGCTCCACCTCAGGTGGGGGCTGCCAGGCCTCCTGGGCTGGACCTGCATCTAGGGAAGAAGGCCTGAGCTGACACCGGCTCCCAGCCCCTCCCTCTTGCACTCGCCCCCTGCCTCCTCACCTGTCATCTGGGCCTGGGGCTGTGACCGGGGTCTGGGGGCCTCCACAGCCCATGAAAGTTCCAGTTGCCCGGTAGGCAGCTCTGGACCTGAGGGCGGCAGGGGGACAGCTGTACTGGCTTCACTGGCCGGCACCATCCAGGTTGGACTGCCCCTCCCCTTCCGCCGTTCAGCAGCCCCTCACCACAGGCTGCCGGAAGGAGTGGGGCCGCGGCCTGAGCCTCCAGCACTTGCTCCAGGCGGCTCTGCTGCAGGGCCTCCAGCAGGAGGTCCTCTGTCACGAGGGGGCTGGGCGCGCCGGGCACCGGGCTCCACCTGGCCGGTCCAGGCCCAGGACTCGCCCCAGCATCTCCTGCTAGGCATGGCCCAGGGAGCGCCCCCTGCAGGGGAAGACAGTGCTGGCAGAGCAGCTCACAGCCCAGGAGGTGGCACACCCCCCGGGAGCCAGGAGGGCAGAGCAGCCTTACCCTGGCGGGTGGGGCATCTTCAAGAGCCTTGTGGTCCCCCTGGTCAGTGCCTGGGCTTCCTGAGGGGGGCGGGGGGCAGCACTGGGACCTGAGACACGGAGCTGGTCCCTGCCCCCTTCCCTAGTCCCAACAGCCCCCTCCCATCAGCCTCCCCAGGACCCCCTCCAACCTGGCACCATCCTCTCCCAGACCAATTCCTAAAACCACAGATCTGACCTCGCCGGGGCTGCCCCTGGACAGAACCAAGTCCCAGCACCGCGCGGACCTCCCTCTGCCCGCGCAGCCTCCCCACGTCCCACCTCCGCACCCCTCCTCGGAGCTGAGCGTGAACACTTTGTGCGGGTCGGTGGGGTCTCCCGAGTTGTCGTGCAGCATCACGAAGCGCTTGGTGCTGCGCAGGGCACAGCGGAAGTTGGTTTTCCAGGCCGCCAGGAGCTGGCCCTCGGGGGCCGGCAGGTCACCTGCGCCTCTGCTGGGCGGCCACCTGCCGCGCGCCAGCGCCCAGGCCTGGGGAGGGAGACCGAGGGTGTGGGCCGGGGGCAACCGGCAGGCCAGCCCGCCAGCCCTCGCACCCGGGGCCGCCTCGGGTCCCACCTTGAAGATGCCGGCATCAGCCTCGTCCAGGTCCTTCCGCGCGAAGTGCTTCCAGGGCACGCGGAAGCGAGTGCGGGCGGCGTCCAGCCACCGCAGCCCCTCGTAGCGGCCGCTGCTGACCTCGCCCAGGAGCCAGTCTGCGAACAGCACGCGCGGGGCCCCCCTGCGGGCGGAGCAGCCGGCGGGTGAGGGCGCGGCCCGTGCGCGGGGTCAGGCGCCGGGGAGGCGGGCCAGGCTCTCACCTCTCCGGGTCAGCGGCCATGGCTCCCGGCGCGAGGGTCTGTGGTCAGGGCTGGCAAGCAGGCGTTCCCACGGGGGAGGGAAGGGCTGCTCGTGGGCGGCCACAGGCGCGTGGCCGGCGTCACAGGTGTGGCCCCGCTGTCACAGGTGCGGGGGTCACAGATGTGGGTAGAGGGCTTATGGCCACGACGGTGCCGCGGTGCGGCTTTCTCGGCAAAGGTGGCCGGGCTGTGAGCGCGGGTGGCGGCGCGCACACGTGCAGTCACAGGCGTTGAGCAGCGTCCGGCCTGGGGTGCGCAGGCTGGACCCTGGAGACGGGCACCGCCGCTGGAGGGACGCGCCGGGAAAGCGAAACCGCGAAGCCCTGCGCCGCTGGGAAACGACACGAAACGAAACCTAAGCACCCGCGGCCGCGAGGCCGGCGCCTCCGCTCCCGCCGGGCTCGGCCGTCCCCGCCTCCACCTCCAACCGGGAGCTGCCCCTCCGGCCCCACACGGGCAGGGGTCCCGCATACCTGGAACCGGAGCCGCCGGGACGGGAAATTTCGTCTCAGCGGAGGGCCGGGGGCCCGCGTTTTTATGCTGGGAAGGTGGGGGGCGGGGCGCGGCGGGGGGCGGGGCGCGGCGGGGGGCGGGGCGCGGCGGGGGCGGGGCGGGCACCGCGGAGCCTGGGGCGGGCGCCGGCGTCACGTGCGGCGGCCACTGTACCGCGTGGGCAGGGAGGGCGCGGTGTGTGCGCGCCGAGCGTGCGGGCCAGACCCCACTCGGGGGTGGGGGTTGCGGAGGGGCGCAGGGGTCCACCCGCCATCCCCCGCCCCGGCCTAGCCACTGCTCCTGGCTCCCGCCACAGCGGGCGGCGCCTCACCCGCACCCGAGGCCACGGTCGGGGCCTGAGTGTTTACTGCCCCAGCTGGACCCCACCCACAGGGCACAGGCTGTGCCCCCAAACGTCCCGGGTCTGTGCTCTCGAGGGGGCTCCTGAGCCTCCTCCAGGCCAAGAGTCGCCGCGTCAAGTGGAGAGGGGGCTCCCCAGTGCAGGCGTCCTCCTCGGCCTGGTTGCCCCGGGAGCCCCGGGAGCCCCGGGAGGGGAAACTGGCCGCTAGGGGGCCGGGACCTGGGAGGCCCCGCAGCTGCGGGAGGGATCGCCCTGCACGCCCCCCCGCCCCGCCCCCGCGCCCCGGGGCCCAGCCACGGACGCGCCGCCGGGGGTTCGAATGACACTTTATTCCGCGCAGTGCGGGGCGGGGCGGGGGGTGGAGGGGGGCGGGGGGGAGGGGGGCGTGGGCGGCCGCCCCCCGGGGCGCTAGATGTAGGTGGAGTCGGTGCCCGGCGCGTCGGCGCGGGGTCCCCAGCCAGGTCCTGCGTCCGCGCCCTCGTCGTCGCTGCCGGAGTCGCCGGCGCCGTCCGCGTCCGAGACGGGCGCGTTGAGCACCACCACGTCGGCCTCTGCCCCGATGTTCTCGCCGAACCACACGGCCTTGTAGCCGCCCTCGGGCCGCCGCTCCTTGGTCAGGATGGACCTCACGCCCGCCGGCCCGCCCTCATCCCGGGCCGCGGCGGGGGACTCGGGGGCTCGGCTGGGGGACGGCGAGGAGGGGGGCGCGGGAGGCGCGGGCAACGGGGGCGTGGGCGGCGGGGGCACCGGGGGCTCGGGCGGGACCTCGGCTGGGGTGCCTTCGGGGACCGGGCTGGGGGCCGGCGCCCAGCTGGGCTCGCGGTCGTCGGGAAGGAAGGCCTTGTTGTCGAAGCCGTAGGGCTGGGCCTCCTGGGGAGGAGGCGGGAGCCGCGCCATCAGCGGGGACCCTGGGCCTGGGCGCAGACCCGGTCCCCGCCTCCCCAGAGACAGGGGTCCCCGCTAGTCCCTCCCGTGTCCTCTGCTCTCCCCCCAGCCCCCATCCTTGGTCTGCAGCCCGGGGCACAGCCCTGCCCATCTGTTCATCTCCTCTCGGCTCTGCGCCCCCCTCGCTGCCCGCCTGCACCTGGCTCACCAGGGCTTTGCTGGAGCAGCACTGGAACCAGGGGCCGTAGTGTTTGTGCAAGAGGATCACCAGGGCCAGGAGCGCCAGGAGCAGCAGGGAGCCCAGCACCCCGCCCAGGACCCCCATCTCCACAGCCGAGAAGCGCTGGTCCTCCGCGTGGCCGCCGTCCCCAGTGCCTCCAGCCCCAGTCGAGCCTGCAGGCCACACCACCGCCCCTCTGTCAGCTCAGCCCGGCACATCCCTTACCAACGTGGTCAGGCTCAGACGCCCTGGGACAGGACAGGCCAGCGCCCCCCCCCCCCAGCTCTCCTGCCCCCAGAGGCTGTGTTTCCAGGGACCCCTGGGGGCCAGGCTGCTGAAGGGAGGGTCCAGGTGGGAGGTGAGGACAGTGCTGGGCCAGTGGGGTGGGCAGCCTGGGAACTGTGGCTTCTGGCATGCCCCCCCACACACACACACACACCCCAGTTTACCTCCCCAGGGCTCCCCCCTTTGGATTTCACAGTCCACATGGCCCTGCTGGTCCAACCTGGGGCGGGGCGGGGCCGGGCAGGCCCTCCAGGGAGTCCCAGGATCACCCAGCCTCATGGTCAGGGAACAAGGGTGACTCCAGGGTCCGGGGGTGCTACTGAGGGTGAGGGGTTCTGCTGGGCCCTGGGCACTTCTGGGAGGTACCTGGCTTTGAGGTCTGTTGTGAGCCCCCACTAGATGTGGCTGATGAGGGGGACGTGCTGGTTCCCACACTCGAGGGCCCCCCAGGCGTGGTGGACAAGGCAGATGGCTTCAGAGTTGTGCCTGAGGAGGGATGCGGGCCCATGCTCCCCCCAGAGCTGGTCGTGGAGGGTCCCTGAGAAGGTTTGGGGGGCTTGGGGGCTTCGGGAGTAGAGGTGCTTAAGGGGGGGTGCGGGCTCATGCTCCCCCCAGAGCTGGTCGTGGAGGGTCCCTGAGAAGGTTTGGGGGGCCTGGAGGGTTCCGGAGTAGAGGTGCCTGAGGGGGGGTGTGGGCCCATGCTCCCCCCAGAGCTGGTCGTGGAGGGTCCCTGAGAAGGTTTGGGGGGCCTGGAGGGTTCCGGAGTAGAGGTGCCTGAGGGGGGGTGCGGGCCTGTGCTCCCCCCAGAGCTGGTCGTGGAGGGTCCCTGAGAAGGTTTGGGGGGTTCCGGAGTAGAGGTGCCTGAGGGGGGGTGCGGGCCCATGCTTCCCCCAGAGCTGGTCGTGGAGGGTCCCTGAGAAGGCTCGGGGGGCCTGGGGGCTTCCGAAGTGGAGCTGCTTGAGGGCCGGGTTGTTCTTCCAGTCTCTGGGGGTGTTGGGGAACCTGGGGGGCCTGGGGGCCGGGGACACAGCTCCGCTTGCCTCTGTCCCCAGCAGGCCCCAGCAAGATCCCTCCCTGAGGTGACCAGGCCGAGACTCACCTGTGGGGGGCGGCTCCTGCTCAGAGACCTGGATCTCCACCACTGTGGTCGCTGTGCCCGCCGTCACCGTGTTCTTGGCCTGCACCTAGGGACGGGAGGGGGCTTGTCCCTCTGAGGTGCCCCCTGGGCCCCGCCCCTCAGGTGCTGCGGCTCCTCACCTCCGCATAGAAGACGCCGGCCTGCCCCAGCGGGACGGCCGTCAGCACCGCCTCCCCGTCCATCCGGAAGTCGGAGTTGTTGGTGATTTCATAGGTTATGGCCGAGTTGAGGTCCTGGACACGGCCCCGGTGAGCGCTGGGCCCAGGCTGCCCCCATGGCCCCCACCCACCCCCAGAGGGGAGGCCAGGCCCGTCCAGGGACCGGGCGGCACCTACTGGGAACTCGGGGTCCTGGGCCTGGATCCTCAGGGGCTGGGAGGGGTCCGCTGCATCCTTGACCGCCACGCCCACACCAGAGCCCAGAGCCACGGCGCCGCGGTACAGGCTCTGCGGGAACCGGGGCAAGCTCCCCGCGGCGGCACGGGCCTCTATGGTGACCTGGGTCACTGAGTACCGGGCCCGGTCCTCCTGCTCACCCTGGGGTGGGGGCAGCAGCAGTGACCAGTGAGTCCTTGCAGGGCAGGAACCAGGGCGGCCGTCGATCCACAGGGGCTCAGGGAGGGGCCTGGAGACCGGGCCAGGGCACCCACCTTGACCAGCAAGAGGAAGGTCTTGGGACTGGGGACGCTCCTGGCCATGGTGAGGTTGCCCGAGTCGGCGTTGATGACAAAAGTGCCATCCTCGTTTCCTGGGGGGATGCAGGCGGGTTGGGCCGGCCCCCTCCAGCGGCCGGCGGTCCAGGGTCCCAGCTGGCTCTGCCCACGTGGGGGTGGGTCTGGGTCGGGTGCTCAGTGGAGAGACGCTGGGGCCTGGCTCACTCACCCCTCAGGATGCTGTAGATGATCCGCTGGTTGATGCCCCGATCCCCGTCCACGGCATAGATGGGCCCAGGTCGCAGGGTGAGAGGGGCTGGCTGTGGGGACGGCGGGAGGAGAGTCCCTGGGCTGGTGTGAAGCCTCCAGCTCGGCCCCTCCCCTCCCCTCACAGTGCCTGGAACATTCCGCCCTTCCACGCCCCGGGAGGGGCCTGTCCTCGGCAGGATGACCCACGACACCCTCATGGACCTGTTGGTAATGAGTCATCTTCCCAAAGACATGGGATTGGCCTGAGCGGTGGGTGTCTCAGAGGGTGGCACCCCGGGGACGGGCAGCTCGAGGGGAGGTTCTGGACCCCCTCAGGTGCCTCTGTGCACCCCTCGGGGCAGGAGCAGGGACAGGCAGCCCCTCAGGGCCCACCAGTCCCCCGCCATTGGGCCTGGCTCTGCCCCAGGACAGCTGGGCGCTGCCCACTTCATTCTCATTTCAGAGGCGTTGGCTCACCACTCCCGGGCAGAGGGTTAGACAAGATTGGTTTACAAAACAATGCTCACAGCTGTTTAAAAATCACGACTCAATTTGGCCCCAGGGCACCCAGCCCACGCGCCCCCCTCCCCTCCAATACCAGTTTGTGGCCTGTGGGGATGGCCCCCTGGTACTGGGCTTGGACGCAGATGAGAAGGTCTGAGTAGAGGCAGGGCAGGAACCAGGGCGGCCGCCGGTCCACGGGCTGCACCTCCAGGACCAGGGTGGCCGTGGCGCTGTGGCTGGGCACAGCGCTCTCGTCCTGGGTGTCCTGCGACCCGAACCCCACAGTCAGCCTGGAGCCGGGCTGGGGCGGGTCGGTGGGGCCAGGAGGGACCGACCCACCGGGGGCAGGGCCTGCTCACCCGCACACGCAGCTGCAGGGTCATGTTCTGACTCCTGTCGAAGTCCAGGGGCTGGGCCAGCCGTAGGGCAGGGAAGTTTGTGCCCACCAGGGAGAAGACGCTCCCAGCACCCTGAGGGGGGCAGAGCTGAGACCCTGGGAGGCTGTGGAGGGGGGCCAGGGGCGCCTGGGAAGGAGGGAGCGGGGGGGGGGGGGGGGGGAGGGTGGGAGGGGTGCTGACCGGCGTCACTTCCTGCAGGGTATAGAACAAGATGTCACTTTTGTCAAGGTCCGTGGCCGCCAGCTCCTCTTGGGGGATGACGATGGTGTTCACTTTCGTGTCCTGGGGGACAGAGAGGGGTTCGTCTGGCCACGCCTGTGACCCCCGGGGACCCATCCCCAGGCCAAGGCCCCCACCAGCCCCCTCCCCGCCTCGCACTCACCTCGGGCACCTTCTTCGTTTTGACCTTGAAGGGGAACACGGGAGGGTTGTCGTTGACGTCCAGCACGGTCACAAAGACCTTCAGCTGGCTCACCTGGTGGACAGGCGGTGGTCAGCGCCCCCTCTTCCCCTGCGTGCAGGTGGCCCTGCTCTCCGGGCGCGGAGACCGGAGACGTCACAAGACAGCTCTGCTCCGCAGGGCCCAGACGCCCCCCCCCCCAACTTGTGAAACACTGTCGGTGCCAGTGCCCTGGGGAGAAATAACGCAGGGGAAGGGGGTGCAGCCAGCCAAATCCCATGAGGACAAGGCAGGACAGTTCCTCCCGTTGTGAATTAGAGAGTGCGCGGGGAGCCCAGCGCGGGGAGCCTGGCGCTTGAAGGGGCTGCATGAGCAGCCTGGGGCCTAGAGACGCCCTGTGACCACGGCAGCGAGCGTCTCGGCCCCGTGTGCTGAGCGCCGGCCCTTGGGGGTGTTATGCCAAGAAGAGGCGCCCTTACGTTTTAGAGGAGACACCCTGAGCTCTGCACAGGTGGGCGCTGTGAGCTGGGTGGGGCGCGGCTCGCAGCTGAGCTGCAGGTGCGTGGGGCTCCCTGGCCGCCCCACTGTGTCTGCGTGTTTGCGGTTCCCTCCACGGAAGGGTCAGGAGTTGTGGGGGGCGGGCGCTCTCGGTGGTGGGGTTTGCGAGTCTGCAGCTTGGGGACAGTCTGGCTGGAGGACGTGTGGGCGTTGCCAGCACAGGTGACGCTTGACAACAGGCCACTGGGTGAGGTCCCTGGAGAGGGCCCGAGCTGGGAGCGCTCTGAAGTCCCAGGGGAGGGGCGGACATGGGCGCCGGCCCGGGAGGGGGGCACTCACCACAGTGTCGCCTCTCCTGCACTCCAGGTCTGCCAGCAGCATCGTTCTGTCCTGTGGGCCGAGTGTGTCAGGAACCACCTGCCCAGCCGGGCGCAGCACCACCCCATCCACAGAGGGGAGACCGAGGCCGAGGGGCAGGTGCTCGCCCATAGTCCAGGGGAACAGGCAGCTTTGTCCCCCAAGGGCCCCAGTCCCCCGGCCCCGGCCTGCCCTCAACCAAGAGGGCCAGTCACTGCCTGTGGGCAGGGCCACCGGGCCCACCAGCGCACCTCATAGTCCGGCGTCACATTGAGAAACAGCTGGTTCCCCTGGATCCGAAACGCGTGGGGGGTGGACAAGGGCCCGAGGGTCACCTGCTGGCCCTGGGGGACCTGGATGTCCACCAGGGGCCCACTGAGCACCGTGTTTTCCTCGATTTGAAAGAGGGTCTGGTTCACAGAGCAGCCTGGGGAGCGGGAGCGGGAGGGTCAGCACCACCCACCGCCCCACCCAGCCCTCCCGCCCACCGCCCAGCCCTCCCGCCAGCCAAGCCCACCCTGAGCCTGGGCCAGGGCCAGGAGCAGAGCCAGCAGCAGGGCCCAAGCCCCCATCTCGGGCGGCGGGGGTCGGGTCGGGCCCGGCGTCCAGGGCCCTCCGAGCTGTGCTGGCGCTGGTGCCGGTGCCGGTGCAGTCTCTGCCCACGACCTTCGCCCCTGCGGGCACCGCCCCACTTTATGGCCTTTCCAGGGACTGGCCTCCACCAAGGGGGCTCCCGCCGGCCGAGCGCCAGGCCTGGTGGTTGCTGGGCAGCAGCCAGGTCACATGCAGGGGCTCAACCCACAAGATGTGAGGCGGAAAGGAGCCAGGGGGTTCTCTGGGCACCGGGTAGGGGTGGGGGAGGAGGAGGGGATGGTCGCGGGGGTGGGGTGGTGGGGTGGGGGAGTCACAAGGACAAGGGGTTATGGGGCGGGGGGGTCACAAGGACGGGGGGTTAGGGGGTACGGGGGGGGGGCCGGGGGAGAAGACTGGGAAGGGGCTGGCCTTTGGCTTCTGAGTTTGCTGTACCTGCTCCCTCTGCTGGGCTCTTGTGCCAGAGCCATCTTGGGGCAAAGACCCTAAGGCAGCCCCGCGAGGTGGGGACCCCAGCTTCTCCTCCGGCCCCCGGCCCCCCCCCCGTCCCCACACCTCCCATCTCGGTCTGTGAGGAGAGGCTGTGGGTGTTCTGGGGACAGGCCTGCCAGCCCCAGCACCCAGCCGCACCCTCGGGCGGAGCTGGAGGGCCGCAGTCCTGGGGAAGACGGTGCTTCAGGGGTCCTGGGTCCCCACGGTGCCCACCAGCGGGCGACTCTGGAGAGGTTCCTTGGCCCAGGCCTCCAACTGCCCTGCCCTCGCCTTTCCTTGGACCCCAACCCCACATCCAGGGAGAGGCCTCGGGGGTCAGGAGGCAGGAGGGGCCCTGCTGGCTCCCGCAGCGACAGCTCCCGTGCGGGTGCCTGTGTGGCCTCCTGCACCCCAGCACCCCTTGGGGTGTCAGCACTGTCCCTGCTCCACAGCCTGGGCTGGTCAAGCCCCTCGCCCAGGACCACACACCTGGACAAGAGCCCAGACTCCTGGCCCCTTGTGACGCCCCCTTCCCCACCTGTCACCTCTTCCAGCCCATCCTGAGCCCCCCCAAACTCAGCCCCCCTAGATGCCCCTGAATGTTTGCTGAATGGATGACAAGGGGTGCGGGGAGTGGGGGTGCTGGGGAGCTCAGTCAATGGAACAGGAGGTGGCACCGATGATGCCAGAGATAAGGAACCGGGAAGGTGAGGCGCCCCGTGGCTGCCCAGGTTTAAAGGGCAGTGGGCGTGGCCTCAGCGCTGACTCCGCGATGCGCCGCCCCCTCCCACAGCTCCGCCCCGGCTGCCCCCACGGCGCCGCACACACGGGCTCACAGGCCGGGTTGAATTCCTCCTTTATTGGTGCCAAGTGCCAGCCCCCTCCCCCTGCACCCCTCCCGCGTCCGGGCGCCCTGGTCCAGGCGGGGAGGAGGGGGGTTCCTCCGTCGTCACAGCCGCTTCTGGGTCTCCCCAGGGATCACCGGGCCGGAAGCCAGGACCGCAGACCTCGATCCAGGAGGCAGCCTGGGGGCCCAGGCTTGGTCCAGGGGGGCCCTCAGGGGTGTCCTGCCGCCACAGTCGGGTTAGGGGCGGGGCTTGGAGCTGGAGACCCCGCCCACCTGGTGAACTGACTCAGTCCCACTCCCAGACCCCTGGCCCGCCGGCTGTCCGAGGCGCCCCTGACCCGGGGGGCCCGCCCTGACCCTGGGAGCCCGCCCTGACCCTGGAGGCCCACCCTGACCCTGGGAGCCCGCCCTGACCCGGGGGGCCCACCCTGACCCTGGGGGCCCGCCGGCTGTCCGAGGCGCCCCTGACCCGGGGGGCCCGCCCTGACCCAGGGGGCCCACCCTGACCCTGGGGGCCCACCCTGACCCTGGGAGCCCGCCCTGACCCGGGGGGCCCGCCCTGACCCGGGGGGCCCCAGCGCACCAGGGGACGGGCCCGGGGGCCGCGCTCACCAGGTCTGCAGGGCGGGCGAGCTGGACCACAGCAGGCAGAAGGGTCCCTCCGCAGACTTGGTCCAGGACGTGCTGTTCTCGGTGTCCTGCTCGCTGCCCCCAGCCCAAATCAGAATTAGTCCTGGGGTTGGCGTGAGACTGCGGAGGTGAGGCGCGCCCCCAGCGGGCCTGCCCCCCTCAGGGGTCCCCGCTCCCAGGTGCAGCCCCGCCTCACCTGCGCTTCCCGACCAGGCCCTGGAGCAGCCGCTGCAGCCGCGCGCTCTCCCGCAGGCGGCTGAGCTCGCTGGTGAACGTCCCGTCCGAGTGCCGGGGGGCCCTGGGGAGGGCGCGGGGCGCGGGAGGGTGAGGGCCGGGCCGGCAGGGCGGACGCGGGGCCGGGGCGGGGCACACCGCGGGGCGGGGGCCGAGGAGCGCGCGGCTCACCTGGGGGGCGCGGGGCGCGCGGCGGAGCCCCCGAGCAGCGGCAGCAGCGGCAGCAGCAGCAGCAGCAGGGCCCGGGGGGCCATGGTGGGCGCGGCCGGCGAGCTGAGCGCGGCTGCCCGGCCTGAGCCCGCGCGGCCCTTATAGCGGGTCCGGCGAGGGGCGGGCGGGGGGCCGCAGCACCGCCCCGGCTCCGCTCAGCCCCGGTCACGCCCCATCGATCCGCGGGGAAGGTCAGGGCCGCCCCCCCATCTGTCGCCCCGGCTGGCGGCCCGTCTCCAGGTCCCGCCGCCTCGGCGCCCCTGGGCGGGCTTGGGGGGAAGTCAGCCCCGCGGGGGCCGGGTGGGGGCGGGGGGCCGGACTGGCTGTGCTGAGCGTCCGCACCTGGGCGCCCAGGGCCTGGGAGATGGGCTCGGGCGGGTCTGGGCCGGGACGAAAGGCTGGGCGAGCGGGTCGCGGGGTCCCTGGAGAGGCGGCGCGGGGCCAGCGGAACTCGGCCCGTGGCGTCACTGCCATTCACCCCGGGGAGGGGGGGGCACCTGTGACCTCACTGCCACTCACTGCGGGGCAGGGGCGGGCGGAGACCCGAGCCCGGGGGCCTCGCCATTGCTAGTATTTTTCCGGGCAGCAGAGACGTGAGCCTGAGTCAGGGGCGATCAGGGGTGGGGCCGCCGCAGGAGGTGGGGAGGCAGCTGGGATCGATAGGGGATTAAGTTGGGCTTTTTAACAGCCGGTCCGGACGCACGAAATCCGTAACCATCAATCGCACGTCTAGGAAACGAGTCATAAACCGATCCCGGCGCGGAACCTCGGTGCGTTTAAGGGGCAGTGAGCAGCCGGTCCTCCCGGGGCCGTTCTGGGCTCAGCCCAGCTCCAGCCCCTCCGGCCGCCGGGCTGCGCGGAGGAGCCCATGCGGACACATCGCTTACAACGGAGGCCGCCGAGGAGTGGGGCCGCTCGCAGTGTTGTCCTTCTGTGGTTTGGACAAATGTGAAGTGACCCGTGTGCACCGTCCCAGTCTCATTCGGAGCAGTTTCCCGCCCCCCGGCTCTCCTGCTGCATCTGTGCCCGCCCCCCCCCAATCCCGGCACCAGGGGTCCCGCTGTCCCCACAGCTCGGCCTCCCCCCCCCCAATCCCGGCACCAGGGGTCCCGCTGTCCCCACAGCTCGGCCTCCCCCCCCCCAATCCCGGCACCAGGGGTCCCGCTGTCCCCACAGCTCGGCCTCCCCCCCCCCAATCCCGGCACCAGGGGTCCCGCTGTCCCCACAGCTCGGCCTTTTCCAGTCCCAGAGTTGGAACCACACAGTGTAGCCTCCGCAGGCCGCTTCTGGCCTTGACCGTCCCTCCGTGCCTGTTCAGCGCGGCCGCTCATGTCTCCGTTCGGAGCGCTATTCCTCACCCACGGGCGGCTTCTTTACCCATCGCCCCAGGAAGGCCATCGCGGTTGCTCCAGGCCTTGGCACCATGTGCAGGCTGTTCGTGGGCGTGAATTTTCAGCTCCTTTGGGTAAATACCCAGGAGCACAATTGCTGGGTCCGACGGCGAGAAACCACCACCTGCCTGGCCAGGCATCTGCACATCTGCGTCCCCAGCACAGAGCCGTCCCGCTGCCCTGCGCCCGCCCCGCACGAGGGGGTGGGGGGGGCGGGGGGGGGGTCTTGCTGTCACAAGAGGGTTCTGTCACTGACTCTTGCCCACTGTCCCTGCTGCTTAGATTTTCCTGGGTCCTCACCAGAAAATATATTTTCCATTGATTTTTTTTTTTAGAGAGAGAGTGGAAGGGCGGGAGGTGAGAAAGAGAGAGAGAAATGTGGATGTGAGAGAGATACATCAATTGGTTGCCTCCCACACTTGCCCCGACCAGGGCTGGGGATTGAACCTACAGCCCAGGTACGAGCCCTGACCGGGAACTGAACCAGCGACCCTTTGGTGCCTGGAGGACGCCCGAACAGCTGAGCCACACCAGCCAGGCCGTGGGTCTCTGCTCTTCCCTGCCTGCCTGGCACCTGCAGGCTGTGTTGAATGGGGGTGGGGAGCAGGCGTCCCTGTCTTGTTCCTCATCTTGGAGGGGAAGTTGCCCTCTCTCATCGAGTCGGGTGAGCTGAGCGGTTCTCAGGGGCGGCCTCCATCGGGTTGAGGACGTTGCCCTCTACTCTCGCCTACTGAGTCTTTGGGTTACGAGAGTGGCTGGGTTTTGTCAGATGCGTTTCTGCTCCCACTGAGATGATTAGGTGCGCTCCCCCCCACCCCAATGCGCTGCAGGACGTCGATTGAGTTCTGTTTGCTGACTCGCCTTGGGATCCGGCTGTAAATCTCCGCTTGAGATCACACATTCAGAAAGGCTGCCGATTCAGTTGCTCCTTTTGTCCTGAGTTTCCTGAGCGGGTTCACAGGCAACACCGATGCAGCGTTCTCCTTCTTGTGATGCCATCTCTCTTGAGTTCCGAGAGTTTCGTAGACAAGTCGTTTGCTAATATTTTCTTCCATTCTGTGGCTGGAAGGGTTACTGTTAATGAAGTCCAGTTTACCTGTTTTTGCTTATGTTTAGGTCTGTCACACCTACAATCTCTTTGCCTCAGTCCTGGTCACAAAGATGTTCTCCCGGCCTTTCTTCCAAAAATTGTATAGTTTTAGGTTTATATTTAAGCCTATGATTCATCTTGAGTTCGTTTTTAAATAAAGCGTGAGGTTGGTATCAGGGTTTTGTTGGTTTTTTATTGCAATTGGAGATTAACAACATAGGCCCAAGTCATCCACGGCCACGGACGAAGCTTCGGGGAGGTCGGCTGGACTTTGACCCGAGCGTAACTGCAAGCACAAACACAGGTGGGCCGCACCGCAGAGGGAGTCCGCAGCGTTGCATGCTCGGGATGGAAAAGAAAAACGACGGCCTTTTAAGAAACGAGGAAAAAGGACACAGTACAGAGCCGGCAGAAGAAGGGAAATGACAAAGAGCAGACATCAGTGAAACTGAAAACAAACACATAAAAAATACAGGGGGAATCAATGAACCCAAAAGCTGTTTCTTTGAAAAGATCAATAAGATGGATAAACCTCTAACAAGACTGACCAAGGGGAAAAAAGGAAAGATACGACTTACAGGTACGCGGGTGGGAGAGGTGTTGTCACAGGCGTGGGAACATGTCGGCCCACCAGGCGGAAATAGCTCCTCAGCCACAGGCTACTCCACTCGGAAGGAGCCTGAGCAGTCCGTCCGGCGTGTGCTGGAGAAGCTACTTCCCGGTGAATCCTGTCCACAAGCCCTGGCTCGTGGGGCTCAATGGTTGGAGCTTCGGCCTATGGACCGGTGCACCGAAGGGTCCCGGGTTCGATCCCAGGCCCAGGGCACACACCTGAGCGGCAGGTTCGATCCACCAGGTGCAGGAGGCGGCCAGTCATTGATGTTTCTCTCTCTTTCCCTCCCTTCCCTCCTTCTCCTCCACTCTCTCACAATCAGCCAGGATTAACAATAACAACAACAAAATTCTGTCTGATGAAGAAAACTCCTGGCCCCATGCCTTCCGCGGGAAGGGTCGGGATCAGTCTCATGCAATCTGTCCCACAACATGAGGGGCAGGGAGCCCTCCCCATGGGGCCTTGAAGCCAGCATTCCTGTGGCACCGGACCCAGAGGGCCCTTCGCCGCCCCCTACGGACAGGGCTCCCTGCCAGGTGTCACCGACTCAGGGCGTCCAGTGAGCCTTCTCCTGGGGACACTTTCCCGCGGCTCTTTCTGTGCACGGCCCTCATCTGAGAGGACAGACAGTCCCGCTGACTGGGGGTTGGGGGTTGGGGGGGTGGGGGGGTGGGGGTGGGGGGAGCCGTGCACCAGGGCCTCCCCCGCCCTCCCGGCCCCGCCCCCCCCCCCCCCCCCCCCGGTGATGGGCCCAGGGAGTTGGAGGCCTGGCGGGTGCAGGGTGAGGGGGGCTCACTGGGGCTTTTCTTTTCTCGGCCACAGGCATCGCTAAGCACCCCGAGTGCTCATCCCCTCCCTCCCCCCTTCTTCTCTCACCTAAGAAGGGAGGTCAGCGCCGGTTCCCAGGTCCCAGGTCCCGGGCTGAGGGGGGCGCACACGGGCTCCAGGTCACAGGCCCCAAGGTGATAGAGCAGGTTTGGGGCTGACCACTTGGCTGCCCGCCTGGAGGCGGAGGGTCAGGCAGTGGCGGGGGGTGGGATGGGGGTGTTGGGGAGGGGTCCCGGGTACCAGACGAAAGGCTGCTTCCTGCAATGGGTGCAGGGCCTGGGCTGGAGGCCGTTATTGTGGGGGACGTGCCAGGGCACGCGGGGGTGGGGTCGGAGGGGTGCGGAGGGAGGGTGAGGGTGGACCTCGGGCCTCAAGCACCCAGGATCCTCGGGGACCCAAGGGGGCGGAGCCTGAGCGCCCAAGCCTGCGGGTGGAGTCTCCGCGCGGGGGGGGGGGGGGGCGGGGGGAACCTGAGAAGTAGGTCCTCCCACGCCTCGTGAACCGGCCCCACCAACGCCTCCAGGGGCCTCCACGAGTGTCCGTGGGAGGTGGAGCTCAGCTTGGGCACTGGGGACCCGGGGACCCCCGCGGCCGGTGGAACGGCGAGGGCGTGGGTGCTAGCGCGCCTCGGGGTGTGGTTCGGCCGACCTTCCGTCTCCGTGGGTTTCCCGGAGCCCAGACCCGCGCGCCACACCCGCCCCTGACCGGCCCGCGTGTGCCCATCACCTCGCTCAGCTTGCGTCCCATTGGCCATTGCGTGGCTCACCTACCCGCCCCCGACGTGGCAAACACAGGTGCACCGGGGCCGCCAGCCCGGGGGACCCTGCGGACGGAGAGGGGGGGCCGTGCGGGGGGGGGGGGGCCGTGCCGGGGGGCGGGGCGCCGGGTCGCGACCTGGGCGCTGTCCGCGGTGCTGAGCGCCGGCGGGGGCTCCCGGGGCTCCCGGGCCGGGCGCCATGGGGAACCGCAGCGCAGCAGAAGCCGACGGGCTGCTCGGGGGGCGGGGAGCGGGCGGCGGCGCGGGGGCGGCGGCGGCGCTGGTGGGGGGCGTGCTGCTCATCGGCGCGGTGCTCGCGGGGAACTCGCTCGTGTGCGTGAGCGTGGCGGCCGAGCGCGCCCTGCAGACGCCCACCAACTACTTCATCGTGAGCCTGGCGGCCGCGGACCTGCTGCTCGCCCTGCTCGTGCTGCCGCTGTTCGTCTACTCCGAGGTGAGCGCGGAGCCCACGCGCGGCGCCCCCTCCCGCTCCTTCGTGCCCTGTCCCCGCCACGCGACGACCCAGCGTGACCCTGCCTGTTGCCTTCCCAGGAGCCCTTCCTGCCTTAGCGTTTGTAACCACCCAAGAGAGGCCTCTGTCCTTCAAGCGGACCCCACGGCCGGCGACTGGGGCGGCCCAGGCGCACCCCCCCCCCCCGCGCCCTCCGCGGGGCCCCACCTCCCAGGGAGCCGGCTGGACAGGCAGGGTCAGGCTCCCCCGCCCGCTCCCCCTGGGCACGGACACACATCACTGCACAGGCCACAGCCGCGCGTGACCAAGATCACACACTCATGCAACCCACGGAAGGAGCCCCCCATTCGTGCACAGGCGCAGCCACCGTGGGAGGGGCAGTGAGGGGGGAGGAGGTCTGGGGGACAGCAGAGCTGAGGGGTGGCTGTGGGGTCTAGTGGCCTCGTGGAGAACCGGCGGGCCTCCGCTCTAGACCCAGCCTGGGCCTGGGGGGCCCCAGGTGCCACCCCTTCCACGCCGAGGCCTGGGCGGAGAGGCTGCTGGGCAGAGGCCAGCGGGACAAGGACATGCATGTCTGCTGTTCCGAGGGCCGCAGCCGGCGTCACCGGGCAGGTCTTAAGCTCCTAATCGTCCCGAATCAGCGGGAGGGGATTTAGATGGACGGGGTGGGGGTGGGGGCTGTCTGCTCCTTTGCCCGTGGGGGGGCGCTGGGCACAGTGAGGAGGCCTTGATATTTTTAATTCGTTTGTTTTCCAGACAATTTCACAGGCGAGGGCACAGAAGTGAAGCCATTTGTCCAAAACCCCAGAGCAGTGGCAGCTTATCCCCAGACCGACTCTCAGCCGTGCTCGGGGGAGACAAGAGCGGCGGGCGGCCCTCAGGGCAGCCCGGCGTGGGGACCCCCTGGGCCCCATGTCATCAGAGATCAGGGTCCACTCCCCCCGTCCCCCCGACCTCCCAGGCCTTTCCCAGTTCCAATAAAAGGAGGCGCGGGGGGGACCCGGCCACGGGCTGCCTGGGCCTGGCTGGGGAGTCAGTGCGTCGTGTGTCCCTTGTTGCTGCCCGCCCCCTCCTCTCGGCCCAGGTCCAGGGCGGCGTGTGGCTGCTGAGCCCCCGCCTCTGCGACGCGCTCATGGCCATGGACGTCATGCTGTGCACCGCTTCCATCTTCAACCTGTGCGCCATCAGCGTGGACAGGTGGGCGCCCCCAGCTCCCGCCCCCTTAACTGTCCCCGCCCCCAGCTCCCCATCCCTCGCCTCTGGCCCCGCCCCCAGCTCCCCATCCCTCGCCTCTGGCCCCGCCCCCAGCTCCCTGTCCTCTCCTCCTGGGGCCCCGCCCCCAGCTCCCTGTCCCTCTCCTCGGGCCCCGCCCCCAGCTCCCTGTCCCTCTCCTCGGGCCCCGCCCCCAGCTCCCTGTCACTCTCCTGGGGCCCCGCCCCCGGCTCCCTGTCCCTCTCCTCTGACCCCGCCCCCAGCTCCCTGTCCCTCTCCTCGGGCCCCGCCCCCAGCTCCCTGTCCCTCTCCTCGGGCCCCGCCCCCAGCTCCCTGTCACTCTCCTGGGGCCCCGCCCCCGGCTCCCTGTCCCTCTCCTCTGACCCCGCCCCCAGCTCCCTGTCCCTCTCCTCGGGCCCCGCCCCCAGCTTCCTGTCCCTCTCCTGGGGCCCCGCCCCCAGCTCCCTGTCCCTCTCCTCGGGCCCCGCCCCCAGCTCCCCACAAGTCCCGCCGCCCTGCCCGTGCTCCCCGCAGGTTCGTGGCCGTGGCCGTGCCCCTGCGCTACAACCGCCAGGGCCGAGGCGGGCGGCAGCTGCTGCTCATTGGCGCCACGTGGCTGCTGGCGGCGGCGGTGGCGGCGCCCGTGCTGTGCGGCCTCAACGACACGCGCGGCCGCGACCCCACCGCGTGCCGCCTGGAGGACCGCGACTACGTGGTCTATTCGTCCGTGTGCTCCTTCCTCCTGCCCTGCCCGCTCATGCTGCTGCTCTACTGGGCCACCTTCCGGGGCCTCCGGCGCTGGGGTGCCGCGCGCCGCGCCAAACTGCACGCCCGCGCGCCCCGCCGGCCCAGCGGCCCCGGCCCGCCGCCTCCCGCCGCCGCCGCGCCCCCCGAGGCCGGCCCGCCCCCGCCCCCGCCGCAAGCCCGCAGGAGCCGCGCCAAGATCACCAGCCGGGAGCGCAAGGCCATGAGGGTCCTGCCCGTGGTGGTCGGTGGGTGCCCGCCCCTGTCGGTGTGGGGCGGGGGGCGGCGGCCCGGGGCCCCGTCGGGCTCTGTAGGGCCCTGGCTCACTTCGCCCCCCCAACACCCCCCCCCCCCCCCCGGCCCAGGGGCCTTCCTGGTTTGCTGGACGCCCTTCTTCGTGGTGCACATCACGCGGGCGCTGTGCCCCGCCTGCGCCGTGCCCCCGCGGCTGGTCAGCGCGGTCACCTGGCTGGGCTACCTGAATAGCGCCCTCAACCCGCTCATCTACACGGCCTTCAACACTGAGTTCCGCACCGTCTTCCGCAAGGCCCTGCGCCCCTGCAGCTGAGCAGAGCACACCCCCCCCCCCACCCGCCCCCAGCCGACTCTGAGCTCCCACCTTGCCTCAGGGGCCAGGCCCTGGCCAGGGGGGGTCGATTCCTGGTCAGGAGGCAGCCAATCAATGGTTCTCTCTTATCACTGATGTTTCCCTCTCTCCCTTACTCTCTGAAATCAATAAAGACACCTGTGTTCTTTTTTTAAATAAATAAACGGGTTCCTTCCAAACACCTGCCCAGAAGGCCCCTCTGGGTGAGACCGGGAGGGCCCCACATGAAGCCCAGACACCCACTGACCCCCATCAGGCCCCTCCTTTCTTCCAAGGAAGCCCAGAGAACAGACCCTCCCCCCCCAAACTGACTCCTGGCTCAGGGTGAGGTGGGAGCACGGGGTGGGGTGAGGGGTTGGCGGGTTTGAACTTCGGGAGTGCTCAGCTCGGCCCAAAGAGAGGCATTCAGGCCCGGGCTCTGCTCCCTGGGGTGCCCTGGGGCTCACCACAGTGCCCACAGCTCCAGCAGGCCCCCTTCCGCACACCTGAGCCCCAGCTTCAGGGCCCAGCCCCCATCCAGCGTTCTGGGCTAGCAGCTTCCTCCCTCATGCCCCCACTGCCCTCCTCCCCACCCCCCCTGCTCCGCCCCAAGGGACAGAGTGGACAGTTTACCCTGCAGGGGCTTTGCATTGGGCTGGGGACAAAGCTTCCCGCAGTCCCCCCCCTCCCCCCAGACCAGCCAAGGTGGCCGCTCGGCTGTCCTGTGAAAACACAGCTGAGCTGACTCCAGGTCAGAGCACAGCTCCTGCCAGAGCCGCCCAAAGCCTGAGGAGAGGGCTGGGTGCTGGTGGGCCCACCGAGGAGACTCCCTCCTCCCCCAAGGGCACTCAGCCACCCTCAGCCCGAGTGGTGGGGCCCAAGGCCAAGGCAGGGCAGAGCCACCCAAGCTGCCCCCCCAAGACACAGCTCTCAGCCCCTCCAACCAGCGCAGCCCCGCGCGGACTTCCTGTCTGCCCACGGGAGGAGTGCTGGGAGCTGTCTGTCCCGCAGACGGCAGCTGCATGCCGAGTTCTCTCCTGCATCTGTGGGGTACGGCTGTGCGGTGCCGGGCACCAGGCACGGCTCTGCCTGCGAAGATGGCCCCTCTCTGGGTGTGCACCCTCTCCTGCTCCTGGTCTCTGCTGCCGCCTCCTCCAAGAAGCCTCCCTGACCACCCCCATCCCCTTGGAGACTTGTCCCGTGGCCACCTGTCCCTGCTGAATAATAAGACTGTTTCCTGCTGGACAAGGATCTGATGGATGGAGGTGGGGGTGTGGGGAACCTGGGCAGAGCCCAGCTTTGGTGGTTGCTTGAGTTTGGGGCACCTTCTTTCTGTACACATTTCAGAGAGGAAGGGAGATGGGGAGAGAGAAACATCAACGATGAGAATCCCCGGTCGGCCGCCTCCTGCACGCGCCCGATTGGGATTGAGCCCGACCCGGGGCGTGTGCCCTGGCAAGGAATTGAACCGAAGCCTCCCGGGACGCAGGCCAACGCTCAACCCCTGAGCCACGCGGGCTGGGCCTGAGGCCTCTCTGTTGTGGAGAAAAGGGGAAGTGTGATTGTCCACAGTTCCAGGGGACCTTCCCCGGAGGCCAGCCGCTCCTGCAGGGCCTGGCCTGGGAGGAGCCGGTGCCGTTGTCCACGCTCCGGAGGCCGCAGACTGCGGACAGAACCCGCTGACCAGCCCCTCCCAGGACAGGGCCAGGAGGGCGTCGGGCTGCAGGTGGGCCAGGTTCAGACCCAGCGGGTGCCCCACCTCTGCCCGCCGCGTCCCCAGCCTTCATTCCCCAGATGGTGGCGGAGGCGGGAAGGGGAAGAGGAAGAGCCAGCACACAGCCGCCTCACAAGCGCTTGGTAAACACGTGACAGAAAACCCAGAGGAGCCAGCGCCGCCGCAGAGCGAGGTACCGCCAGGCGGAGGTGCTTCAGGGGGCAGGGGTGGGGGGAGCAGGGGCAGAGCCGGTGCCTGGGCACAGGCCCCACGCGACCCTCAGTGAGGTCTCCCGCCGCCTGAGGACCAGGTTCCACGCAGGTGCTGAGCCCTGAGGTGGCCCCCCCAGCACCGTGGGGCTCAGTGGTCAGTGCCGGACGGGCAGGCATGAGCTAAAGGGGTGAGGTTACATGCAGGCTGTGACTTCCAAACTGGATGGCAGCTCCGAGGCCTGCGGGACCCGTCCCTGGGCAGTGCGGCCCTCGCGCTCCTGCCTCTGCTCCTGGGGTGACAGCCGGGCGGGAAGATGGCTGCAGGGCCTGGAGTCCCCGAGGTCTGTGCACTTTCTCCGTCGAGGCTTTCTCACCACAAGATCAGGAGAAACTGAGGGAGGCCGAGCCGCCTCCCAGTGTCTGGGAGGTGAGAGCTGGGGTTGGGTGAGGGATCGACTTTACTGAGACACATATATATACACACGTGTGACACACACAACACACCCGTGGGTACGACCGGACCCTCGTGATCCAATAAAAAAGCACCGTGAGACGCCTCTCCCCTGGCCTTCCTGGGGACTTCCGGGCGGCGGGGTTCACTTCCAAGGGCGCAGGTCACCCCAACTCTGTTCATAACTTGGCCAGCAAGTTTGTTCCCCTTTTCAATGCCCTCCCACCCCCACTCCACTGCGAAGTCCTCGAGGGGCCCTGGGCCCGAGATAGCCGGGCACCGCGCGGGGGCCGGTGCCCTCACACGGCGACTTTCTCGATCACGCCCTCGGCGACCTGGACGTCGTCCCCCGGCACGGTGACCGACGCTGCCTGGCCACACATGTGCTGGTGGTCCTTCCAGTCCTGCAGGGGAGGCACCGTCACAGGAGCTGCCCCCGGTAGCAGCCAGGCGTCTCCGCCAAGGCCGCAGCCGGGGCGCTGTGTGCCAGCCTCGCCCGCCTGCATCTGAGGGACGAGCGCCCAGGCCAGCAACCAGGAGGAGCCCTCAGACACTGAGACCCTGGAAGGCGTCCCGGGACCTAACGGACGACGTGGCTGAGGCCGGTTGATTCTCGGCCAGGGCATGTGCCCAGGTTGCGGGCTGGATCCCCAGCGTGGGGCGTGCAGGAGGCAGCCGATGGATGATTCTCTCTCATCACTGATGTCTCTCTCCCCCTCTCCCTTCCTCTCTGAAATCAATAAAAATACATTAAAAAAAATACTGCCCTTCAAAGAAATACTTGTATCTGTGGTGCTGCCACAGCGCGGTTTATCATCGCAACGATGAAAACCGCAGCTGGAGCCGGGGGGCGGCGGAGGCTGGGGTCTGGGGAGGACGGGGTCACCCCCAGGCGGGCATGGAGCCTGGACCAGGGCTTGCCGGAGGCTGGACGCCAGGGAAGCCAATGGCCACGCTGTCCCTCCAGGCCGAAGTGGCCTGGCACAGGGCGAGGTGAGGTGTGGTACCCAGTGACGTGACGGGAAGGCACTGGACACGCACACCTGGAGGAACAGGAGCCGGTGCCTGCCCCCCGGATGGGGCTCCCGACGGAGATGTGCGGGCTCTGCGCTGTCCTGCCCCTCACTTCCTACGGGTGCTGTGAGCGGGCCCCCTCCCGCCGTGCCCAGGAAGCCCCTGCCCTGCCACGTGCCCCACCCACACGGTCCCGCTCCGTCGCCCACCGAGGACTTCTGCTGAGAATGGACAGTGCTTGGGCCCCACGGGTGCATCCCTGGCCCGGGAGAGGCTGAGGGACACGTGTAGCTTTGTGGCCCGCCCTCCCACCACCATCCTCCTTCACGTAGAAATCCCCAAACAGGCCGAACGGTGGGAACAGACACAGGGGCCCTGGGCTGGGGCGCTGACCACAAGGCCGAAGGCCACGGTGAGCAGTCCCCCCCCCGCCCCCCGCCCCCGCGGGGAGTAGCCTACCTTGCGCTGGCAGAAGGTGGAGCAGTAGTTGACCTTGTGGCAGCCGGTGCACTCGCTCAGGGCCTCCCGGCCACAGTTGACACAGGACTGCTGCAAGGACAGGGCCAGTCAGTGCCGGGCGACGCGGCAACCAGTACGGGCACAGGCGGGAGGGCCGGGGCCGCCCCCACGCCCACACCCATGCCCGCCACCTCCAGGGCAGCTGGTCCCGTTACCGCTGCGTACAGACGACCAAGGCTGGGGACAGAAATCTCCATGGGCGGTGACAGGCCTGGGCCGGACATGGGGGGCTGGCCCGAGGGGCTAGGGGGTCAGCAGATGCCAAGCGGCCCACACCCTGTCCCCGGCCCCCCTCCCCCAGCCCTCCAGCCATGAGGCTCCCTGAAATGTACATTTTGTGTAAATTACGGGGTTGGCGCTTCTCTCTCTGATCAGCTGAGGGCCGCACACAGGGACACAAGCCTGACCCTGGCGGACCTCAGTTGGCACGATCGGGTGACAACGGCAGACGCCAGGCCTGAGGTCAGCTCCAAGCACAAGCGCAACAGGCAGCAGACGGGCACACGCTAGAACAAGATGTCAAACTCACGGGCTGCATGCAGCCCACAACATATATTTCTGTGGCCCAGCCAGTGTAACGGTTCATAAGAAACATGTTAAGTCCTGGCTGGTCTGGCTCAGTGGATAGAGCGTCAACCTGCGGACTGAAGGGTCCTGGGTTCAATTCCGGTCAAGGGCACATACGTCCATTGCAGGCTCCTCCCTGGCCTGGGCCCTGGTCAGGGCGCATTCAGGAGGCAACTAATTGATGTGTCTCTCTCACATCAATGTTTCTCTCTCTTTCCCTCTCTCTTCCACGCTTCCTAAATATCAATGGAAAAGTATCCTCGGGTGAGGATTAACAAAAAAAAAATTTTTTAACAAAAATTTTGTAACTTAATTTTTACAATATCCTGTTAGACATCATTATTAATAACAAACTACAATGTTCGCTAATGACTGATGACTATAATTGTGTTGCATTCATTTCCCTTACGCGCCTTACACACAGCCACACCATTTCTCTCCACTAACACTAGCGGCGAATATTTTAGCAGCCGATGGACATGTCATTCGTCTCGGACTAACTTGTTGGGTGTGCGCAACAGGAAATACTTCGCTTTCGGAGAACAAGAAAAATAGGTTTATTTGCGTGACGCTTATTAATTTGTGCAGTTATTCAGTGTCTGGTAAGTGAATGTTCAAGAAAAAATATTGATTTTTATTACAATGTTCTATTATGTTAACGGTGACTCATTTGTTTCAGCCCTTTGCATCAGCATGTCTCTATCGGAATAAACCACGTTTCTGTGAGAATGGAAGCTTTTGGTTTTCTGCAGCCACAGACACTTACACCTGTTTGTGTGGCCCGTGTGAGCCTGTGGGTGAGACACACTTGCTTTGGGACCTGTCTGTGCCACCGGCCCTGCAGGCGGGAGCGCCCAGCAAGCCGCCCGGTTTCTGTTCTGAACTTCGGCCTCCCTCTTCGCAGAAGCCTATATTTAACACACGAGCGCTTCCACTCCGAAAACCACCGCGGGCGCTCGCATCACCCGGGCCCACGTGCCCCCGGCCGGGGCTGTTCATGATGAAACCTGAGGGGGCGGGGGCGGCGGAAGGAGCCGCAGGAGGGAGGGTTCCGCAGGGAGGGCGGGTCTGCTGGCCGGGGAGCAGGGGTGGAGGCAGCGGCCCAGGGTGCCCCCCACGGAGGCTGCGGTGCGGCGGCCCAACCACGCGGCCACACGCTGGACCCGTGCCCGGCCGGCCAAGGGCACCGCTCTCCTGCCCGTTCCATCGCTGCGCTGATTACACACGCGGATGCGGCGGCCACGTCGGAGCTGGGACAACCTCCTGAGCGTCCGGCTGACTACATGGGGCCTTTTAAGTTCCAGGCCGCGGGGAGCGGGCCGTCCAGGGCCACCCAGCCCTGCGTGCGCCCTCATCATGGGGCCGGGCGTGGTCTCGCCCTCCGACCCGTGGCCTCCCGTCCCGGCCCCGTCTGCGGACTCTGCGAGGACAGTGTGGCGGGCTCCTCACGAGCTTCCCTCTCGTCACCAGGGTTTGCCCGTCCCACCCCGACCCCTTCCAACGCCGCGTCAACCAGAAGCGCCTGTGATGACAGGCGAGAGGCACAGAACCGGCCTCGGTCCTTCCACGGTGTGGGCCCAGGGACGGAGATTCACGCGTGACTGGCTGTCATTCATGTCGCCGCAAGTCCCCGACAGGCCACTCAGCACGACCGACCGCAGGAAACGCTTGGACCATGTGCGTCCTTGCCCGCCTTGCCGTGCCCGCGTCCCCAGGTCACTGCTGTCGCCGCCGTGTTCCAGGGACGTGGGGTCTTCTCCCTCGTGGGGGGCTTCTCCCTTGTGCCTATGGCCCCCAGGCCCCCGAGGCCACTGGGGGGAGCCTCCGAGGGGTGAAGTCTGCCTCGAGAGCCTTCCTTTCGCAGGAACGAGGCGCTGAGGGTGGCCCGCTCTCACCATATGGGCGTGACTGTTCCGGTCTGTGCACCAGCTGGCAGGTGCTGGGCCCACGTGTCGGGCAGGGGTGGCTCGGCCTGACAGGGGTGAGGACCTACCATCTTGGGGCCTCCATGCTCAGCTTTCAATAAAAAATAGTTCTTTTTGATTGAATTTCCTGGGGTGACATTGGGTTCAGGTGAACAATTCTACACGACATCACCTGTGCATCGTCCTGTGTGTTCACCAGCCCAGGTCAAGTCTCCTCCATCACCATTTACACTCACCCCCTTTCCCCCCCGGCAGTCACCAAACCGTCTGTGCCCGTGAGTCCATACGTTGTCTCAGGACGACGCATCGTAGCCCGGCCGGCGGGGCTCAGTGGCTGAGCCTCGACCTGTGAACCAGGAGGTCACAGTGCGATTCCCAGTCAGGGCACAGGCCCGGGGTGCGGGCTGGATCCCCAGCGTGGGGTGTGCAGGAGGCAGCCGGCCCATGGTTCCTTCTCATCACTGACATTTCCATCTCTCCCTCCCTCTCCCTTCCTCTCTCAAATCAATAAAAATATATTTTTTAAAAAAGAGGACACGTTGTATCTACAGCCCAAGAGAAAGGCCTGTGACAGCCCAGCCATGTCAAAGGTGGGGCTCCAGCGGGGCTCGGCCGAACCCCTCCTCACAGGCTGAGCTGCCAGGCAGAGGGTGTCAGAGGAACATGGAGCCAGCCTCCCAGGGGGGGCCTGGCTGCCCCAGGGCACAGGGCCGCACCCTCCTGCCAGTGATGGATGGCCACCTGGGCCTGGCCCCTAGGAAGAAGCGGCTGAGCTGTGGCTGCTCCCTCGTGGGAACGGCAGGCAGCAGCTGCTCCCGCCCCACCCGGGGAAGCAACGTGTCCGCTCACCCCTGGAGAGTGTTGGGGGGTGGGGGGGGCGGCAGGAAGGAAGATGTGGAACTAGGAGTGGAGAGTGTTCCCCTTTCGTTTCCTCACCGGCCCCAAGTCCAGATCCCAGAGCAGCGGGCGCCCTCAAACCCGAGCTTCCACCTGCCCCTCCGGCCATCTGTCCGTCTGTCCTGTGTCCCCACACTCGGCGCTCAGCAGCCTGGGCGAGGGGGGCTGGGCACGATTCGGGGTCATTCTACTAGTAAGTAAGGACCCAAGTGTCCGTTTCCCAACTCACGCTCCTCCGCACAACCTGAGCCAGAGACACGCACACGGGCCTCCTTTTCCTGCCGCAGACGCACCGGGACCGCTCCCCTCCCCTGCAGGAACGGCCAGGCGGGCGGGGCAGACGGGCAGGCCCACAGCGTCCCCGGCACCTCAGGGTCCCTCATCACCGCCCTTTAAAACAGTCCCCAGGGCTCGCTTCGTCAGCACATGCACTAAAACTGACGGTACAGAGGAGATCAGCATGGGGGGGGGAACAGACTCCAACCGTCTCCACCACGCACACGCCAGAGTCCAGTAAACTGTCGGAAACGACCAGGCGCGCAGGAAGGAGAGCGCGGCCACAGCCACGGAGCCAAGCAGGTCCCAGGCACAGACCCGGGGCCCCCGCGCCGGGTCAGCTGAGGAGGCAGGAACACGCTCAGCGCACTGGAGGCAACGGGCCCACCGCGGGGCAGCGGGGACACGAGCAGGACGGGACCGCGCGGGACAGCCCTGCAGGCACCGCACCTGCTCCTCAGCCAGAAGACGAAGCCCCCAGTATCCCCCGGCGAGGGGGCAGGTAAGCTCTCCTGGGGGGAGTGATGGGGGGGGGTGACGCAGAGGAGGGGGGACCAGAAGGGGGGCGACGCAGGTCCCGGCACAGGCCGGGTCACACGGGTGCCGGGACCGGGTCTGGTACTTTCTCTACAAGCACCTTTGCCTCAGAAACGGTCACCATGTCACTCACTGCCCGAAGGTCATTTCGCTGTAAAAAGAAACAAAATAATTGGCTCACAGCTCGCTTTCTGTTCGGTCGGCTGGTTTCATTTCTCGGTGGAGGAGGCAGGTGCCTGGTCCGGCTCCACGCACCAAGCGGCTGTCACTTTGGTTTCATTTCTCCGCCGGGAGCTCAGCCACTCCCGTTTTCACGTTATTTATGGTCTCAGCCCCACGGGGTCCACGCTGCTGGGTCCACACTGCAGGGTCCACGCTGTTGGGGGTCCACGCTGCAGGGTCCACGCTGCTGGGGGTCCACGCTGCAGGGGGTCCACACTGCAGGGTCCACGCTGCTGGGGGTCCACGCTGCAGGGTCCACGCTGCAGGGTCCACGCTGCGGGACGTGCTGGTGGCGCCTTCCGAGAGCAAGTGCTCATCCGCAGGCCACTGGTGCCAAGACTTGGTTTCTCGTTTTAAAACCCACCACCCGGGGGCCTGAGGGCACAGAGCTGAACCCAGGTTACTTGGGTGAATAACTGCAAATCTTCTGGTCCTTGAGCTTTTCTCTTGCCCTGAAGCTCGGCCTTCGGCAGGGATTAGTGGGAGCTGTGTGCACATATTGTGACCGCGCCCAGGGCCGTGTAGATAGAGTGGAAGGGAGGTGGGCAGAGGGAGCGGGAGAGGGAGAGAAACCGCGATGGGAGAGAAGCCCACGGACCGGCTGCCTCCCAAACACGGCTCTGCGCCGGGACTGAGCCCGCACCGGGGTCCGTGCCCTGGACCGGAACCAAACCTGAGACCCCTCAGTGTGCAGCCTGACCCTCTGACCCGAGTGACCGGCCAGGCTGGCACGACATGTTTTAAGTATTTAAAATCATCTCTCTCTTCATGGGTAGAAGCAACATTTCTCTTCCTTGAAGACAAATTAATCACTATGGCGTCGGGCGGGTTCTAGACTTATGGGGAGACGCCTGATGAGGTGCAGCAATGCCTAACCACTGAGCACCCCAGCATCAGTGTAATGTCATCGTCAACTGTAATTGAGAGTGAAACATTTTTAAAGGAAAACAGTTAATCACACGTTAAGAAGTCATTTAGGAAATGAAAAACTGTAAAAGCTCTTCTATCCTTTGACCTCTAAGAAGTAGAAATAAGTGAAAACGTTTTCTTGCATAGAATTTTTTTCTTAGGAAATCTGATGGAAACAAGTCAACCTGACTTTTGCTTGCACACCCCACGCACACTTGCTCTGAGTGAGGAAGCTCAGTTAGCATCACGCCACCAGCCCCAGCACACACAGCACACAGCACGACCCGCCCCCCCACCCCCCGCACCGCCCCCACCCCCGCCCTGACGCACTCGCAGCCTCTCCCACGCTGGGCGCGAGAAGGGGCGGAGCCACGCTGCTCACCGCCTTCCCTGACTCTGACTTGTCTCTGGCCACACCAGGCGTGGCCCCCGCGGTTCCGCGCGCTCAGTTACCTCCTTGCGCTCGGTGTCCTGCACCCGGGCCTGGGCCGCGGCGGCCTCGCGGTAGGAGCTGGCCTGCTTGGCCTGCTCGAAGAGCGCCTTCAGCTGCTGGGCCGTGCTGAGCAGGGAGTTGACCATCTCCTCCAGGTACAGCCAGCTCCGCGGCTCCGACAGCTCCAGCCCGTTGACCACGGCGGGCGAGACGGCCTTGGCGGGGTGGGAGGGCGGGACCGCCAGGGCCGGCAGGGAGGTCAGCACTGGAAGCAAGACACAACCAGCATCAGTGCGGCTCCCCGCTCCCAGTGCCGCCCGAACCTCAGCCACGAGCGGACGCAGGGCGGCCAGTGGCTGAATGCCGCGGGGCCCGCTCCTCAATGCTCCGGACGTGGGAGGCCGGACATTCGGTGACAGACACAAACCGCGAGCAAAACGCACCAGGCAGGGCGGCCGCGAGCTTCACTGCCCGGCCGAGGGGACAGCGAAGGGGAGGAAGGGGCTCCAGCATGAGCCTCACAACAGGGAACCTCAAGACCCGGGGCGGGGCCTCTGCTGGGAGCCCGTGACAGGAAACACGCACATCACAGGGGCACACCTGGGACTCAGCGTCAGCACAGCCACCTCGGCCTAGAGGTGAGTGACTGAGCCCTGGCCGGGGTGGCTCCGCTGGCTGGAGCGCCATCCCTTACACCAAAGGGTCACAGGTTCGATTCCCAGTCATGGCACATACCTAGGTTGCGGGTTCAATACCCGGTCGGGGACATGCGAGAGATAACTGATCCATGTTTCTCTCTCTCCCTTCCTCTCTCTCTGAAAACCAATGAACACGTCCTTGGGTAAGATAAAAGCAAAAATGCAAACCCTCACTTTTATTTGTTTTTATTGTTCTTCAATCCTCACCCGAGGATATTTTTCCATTGATTTTTAGAGAGAGTGGAAGGGAGGCAGAGAGACAGAGAGAGACATCGGTGTGAGACACGCTGACGGGTTGCCTCCTGCACCTGCCCGACTGGGCTGGGGAACCTGCCAGCAAGGCACAGGCCCTTGACCAGAAATCGAACCCTCGGCCCTGGGTCGGCGGGCTGACGCTCTGAGCACGGAGCCACAGCAGCCACCACAGCAGCCGCCACAGCAGCCGCCACAGCAGCCGCGCAAAAACCTCCATTTGAAGGCGAGCAGTTGGAGGCGTGGAGCCCGCGGCGGCCCTGGCTGCAGGGAGCCCGGGGCGTCTGTGGTCGCCCTGACAGAGGATGAGAGAACTGAGGCTTCTCAGTTCAGAGGAGAAAGTTACAAAGACGGGAGGGAAGGGAACCCGGACCCTGTGGTTTCTGTGCTTTGGGCGAAGCGGGGACTCAACACACAGCCTGGGCGGAGCCCCCCAGCAGCAGGGTCGGGGGGCTGCCGGGGGTCCACACCCAGCCCTCCAGGGAGAGCGCTCGTGGGAGCACGCGCCCCCTCCTGGTGTAAGCACTCCCCACCTGCCGTCACCGGACGTGGTGCTGGAGCCGGACCAGCAGCTCCAGCCCATGGACCGGGCCGGCCCTCGGCTTTGCAGCACCATCCCCGCGAGGAGGGTCAGGACCAGACCCCCAACCCGAGCCCCCGGAGCCCGCGGTGCCAGAGGCCGGGAGCTCGGACAGCGGGCAGACCGGGGGCAGCGCAGGAGCAGCGACGGGACAGGCGGCAGCCCGTGAGAGCAGCCGTCGGTCCCGGCCTCCAGGCACCCACCGCGGGCCCGCCACCCAGGCCCAGCCCAGGCCCTCACCCGGCCCGGGTGCTGGAGGTGCTGCCGGGGAGGGGGCAGAAGCAGCGTGATGTCAGGGGGAGATTTGCACGGGAGACTGCGGCCCCGTCTGTGGGGCGAGCCCCTCATGGTACCGAACGTGCCGGTCCTCGTGGGGAAGGTGACCCGGGCTTCTCGGTCACACGGTCTCCGGACACACGCGTGCCCAGGGAAGCCCAGGTCCTCATAAATCCCTGTGACAAACGGGGTGGGCACGGCCCCGACCGGGGCATCAGCAGACAAAGCCAAGCACGCCCTCCTCACGCAGGATCCCTGCCAAAGCAGCGGCTCCGAGGCCAGCCGCCTGCGCACGCGGGAGCCCTCCGGACTGACCTATTTTGGGGTGCGCAGTGGGCAACGCAGCTTCCGGGAAGGGCGCGACCTGGCAGCTGTCCTGGTACCCGGGGTAGTGGGGCTCCGCGTGGCCGACCCGGCACGGGGGCTGCACGCCCGCCTCTTGCACTGCAGCGAGAAAGGAGGGCGCTTGTGACCGGCCGCCCGTCCCCCAGGGCAGCTCCCACCACGCGGGGCAGCGGCCCGAGACGGGTGGGTCTAACTGTGCCGGTGACGGGACTGGGACGCAGCAAACATTAGTTTCCAGGGTCCCTTCCCCAGCGTGGCTGCTAGAACACACACTGCACACGTGGTCACGCGTGTCCCCACGGGCCAGCTCTGGACTAGAGCGGGCTTGGCAGCTGTGAGCTTTTCAGGTGGCCTGGTCCTGACCCGCTCATCACCCCCCTCGCCGCCCCCCGAGCTCCCTACGCCCCCAGCTCATGCCTCCGGGTGCCACATGGCTCCCCACCAACGGAACTCCCTGCCCGAGGCGCCTCCAGGTGCCGGGCCGCCTACGAGCCCAGCTGGGCAGGGCGAGGCGCGTGCGGGTCAGGCGGTGCCGAGACCACTTGCCTGTGGCTCCCGCGAAAACGTCCCCCTGGGCCGGACTCTCCGAGATGACGGCCGTGGCCTCCACAGTGGACGCCCGGTCGAAGGTCAGTGCGCCCGAGGTAGTGATCTGTCCTGAGGGGGTCACAGTGACTGCAAGAGCAGAGGCGGGTTTACGCTCGGCGGGCCTCGGAGGACCCAGGAGCCCTGCCGCGGGGACACATGCGCTGCAGACAGACTCCTCCGCGGCCACGAGGAACGAACCGGCGCCTGGGGGCAACCCGGGGCTGCCCGCAGAGGTGGGCGGGCAGGGAGGGGCAGCGGGACGGAGTGCTGACAGCAGCGTGCGCGGGGAGGAGAGGAGCGTGTCCAGGACTCACAGGTGGTGGCGGCCGTGGCCGGGAGCAGCGTGATGTTCTTGGGGGCCTCCTTCTTGCCCGGGGCTGCGGGCAGCTCGTTCTCCTTCTTGCGCCGCTTGTAGGGGACAAAGAGCCGGACAGGGCCGCTCTGCAGGGTGGCACAGAGACAGGCGCTGGCGTGAGCGCGGCTCCCGCTGTCCACGGGTTAAGAGGGGCCCGGCTCCGCTGTCCACGCGGCCAGCAGGAGGCAAGCTGCGCTCAGAACCCCCGCTCTGTCGGCCCCCAATTCCTTCCAAGGATGGGACAGAGACTTTCGAAGGAACACGGGAGAGTCCGGTCACCATACGGAACGTCCAGGAAGCCCGAGAAAACAAGGGACCAGGCGAAGGAGACGGACCGCAGGCCCTTGGTCCCAACGCAGGAGGAGGCACCGCAGTCACCAACTAACAACAACCCCGGGGACCAGTGACACCAGGAAAACGGGAAGGTAGCGGGAGCTCCGCGGGGAGGCCCGGCCGATGGCTGCGTGCCGATGGCTGCGTGGGAGAGGCCCAGGCCTCAGGGATGCGGTCTCGCGGGTCCCCGAGCCCCAGGAAGGGCCCACCTGCTCGGTGTGCAGAGGGGCCTGGGCCGACCTTCTCGGCCACCAGCTAGGGAGCCTGGCTTTTGAGTCTAGAGCTTCTATCTGGTTCCCTGGGCAGTTTCCACGTCTTTACTGAGAGTCCCCTCTGACGAGACGCAGTCATTAAAAGTGCCTGGCCCTGGAGGGTGCTCGGCTGGCTGGAGCGTCATCCGTACACCAAAGGATTTGGGTGTGATTCCCAGTGAGGGCACATGTGAGAGGCAACCGATTCTCTCTCCCCCTCTCCCTCTCCCTTCCTCTCTCTGAAAAGCAATAAAGTTGTGTGTGTTTTTAAGTGTCTGGGCCTGGCCAGTGTAGCTCAGTGGTTGAGCGTTGACCCATGAACCAGGAGATTCCCGGTCAGGACACATGCCCAGGTTATGGGCTCGATCCCCAGTAGGGGGCGTGCAGGAGGCAGCCGATCAGTGATTCTCTCTCATCACTGATGCCTCTATCTCTCTTTCCCTCTCCCTCTCTGAAATCAATAAAAATCTGTTTTAAAAGTGTCTGGTTTGGGGGTTCAGCTTTCCATTATCTCAAGGTGCTTCCTCTGATGTTGCCCTAACAACCGTTCCGGGCTGACCACGCACCCCAGCCAAGCCATCGATCGATCCCCAGAGTAGAGTTTGGAAACAGACTTTGAGCAGGAAACTGGTCTGAAGGGGTGCCAGGGACACGGGGGGTGGGGGGGGGGGTGGCACACGCCCAAGAGGAGTGAGGACAACCTCTGTGCACGGCAGAGGCAGAGGAAGGTGGAGGGCGCCAGGCCCGCAGGCGCCTGACCTCTGCACTCACCAAGGTCATGTCGTCGCAGCAGGCGGCACAGGTGCAGGAGGCCGCGTGAGGGTTCAGGATCCCGTCCTGGAATCAGAAAGTGCCGTGACCCGTCAGACTGCCCTGAACGTGAGCTGTCCGTAAAGACAAGATCCTGCGCCTTCCAGAACCTTCCCTACACTCCCTCCATGCTGCTGCTGCTGGTGGTCCGATCGACCCTTTTTTCCAGGAGGTCGATTCCACAGCATCCTCCCCGTACCAACTCCCAGAAAGCCAGGCTGGGCCAGAAGACGCCGCGCCTCGCACAGGCCTCCCGCCACCCACGGGCAAGCGCCGCCATCGCCCCGCTCGAAGCATCGGGAGACGAGAGACACAGAGGTGACCACGTGGCTGCCCAGGGCCGGCCCGCGGTGTGAGCGCAGCCCTGACGCGGGGGGGGGGGGGGGGGGGGGGGGGAGGTGTGCACCTGGATGAGGCACTGCAGCGGCCGGCCCGCGTAGCGGATGCTCCGCTTCCAGTCCTTGCTGCTGGCTCTCCCGGCCATGGCTTCGAACTCCGTGGGGCTGTACCAGTTCTCCCCCTGCTTGATGCACCGGCCCCGGCCTCCTGGAACGAAGGTCGGCGGTTCCCGCCTCCTGCCGGCTGGTCCCGACCTGCGGGACCTCACCCACTCCGGCGTGGACCCCGGCTGCGGGGCAGATCTGCCCGCGTCCTGGGTCTGCAGCCACTGCCCATGCTGCCACGCTGAGCTCGAGGCAGCTGCCCCGCCGGAGCCCACGGCCTCGGGTCCCCATCTGAGCCAGGGACAGGCTCCTCGGTCCCGCCTCTCCCTCGCCTGGGTCACCGCGCTTCCTGGTTCCCCACCGCCACCGCCACCCGGACCTCCTGGGACGCCGTGACTTCGCCTGTGTCCTTAACTAGCTTGCGGGCCCAGGCTTGCCGTGGGGCAGGGGTCTCCGACGCGAGGCGGCAGGGCCTGCCTACCTGAGCCCAGCCGGTTCTTGTAGAGGGTGCCGCTGATGTTGCGGCAGCGCACGGGCAGCTCGCTGTCGTACACCGACGGGTCCCAGTTGTACTTGCTGCCCCCTTTCTCTTGCCCGGGCGCCAGGGGCGTGGGAGGAGACTGAGGACCTTGGCACAGAAAGCATTTGGCGGTGAGACCCCGAATGCGCAGGGTGGAACCGGACGGTCAGTGGCCTCGCCGAGTTCCCACGGCGGGGCCCAGGCGGTCCCTGCAGCACCGCCCTCCCCTCCAGATGAGGCCCTGCAGGCAGCTCTTCCTCCGCCCGGAAAACCCCCACTTAATAACATTTGCTATTCCAGCCCTGGCCGGTGTGGCTCAGTGGCCAGAGCATCGGCCTACAGGCAGAAAGGTCCCGGGTTCGATTCTGGTCAAGGGCACATGCCTGGGTTGCGGGCTCAGTCCAACTTGCAGGAGGCAGCCAATCCATGATTCTCTCTCATCACTGATGTTTCTATCTCTCTCCCTCTCCCTTCCTCTCTGAAAGCAATAAAGATATACTTTAAAAAATAACAATAATTGCTATTCCAAACTGACTGCAAAAATAAGCAAGTCAACCCCAGGATACACCCCACGGGCTGTGGGGCGGGCGGGCCATACCTGGGGTGAGCGGAGCGGCCGGCCCCTTCAGCCCCGTGGTCTCCACGATGCTCCCGTCCGTGTGCACCACAATCAGCGTGGCCTTTTCCGCGTTCAGGCTGTCCCCGATCTGCAGGGCGGTCCTGCCGGACTAGAGGGGAGAGTGCACCCTAAGTCGTCTCGGGGACGGCCGCGGGGGTGTCGCCTGGCGCCCTGGGGCCTGCCCCTGCCGCGAGGTTCTCCCTAATGTCACCACGAGGACGCCTGCCACGCCTCGTGGCTCTCTTTCAAACATGTCACCAAAACGTAAACGCAGAGCCTACAACGAGGAGAGTCGACGACAGGCTGCGAGGCCCCGAGCACACCGGAGGCCACCTGCCAAAGCTACACAGTCAGCTGCCTCGGAAAAGCCCGAGACAGGCCGCGGCCGACGTCCAGCGGGAAAGCAGGCAGGGCCGGGCCACCGGCCACCTGGCGAGGGGGGCAGGAGAGCTGTCCCCTGACCCCGGGGCTCGGAAGGGTCCCTCCACCCGCCCACACTGCACGGCTGGTCCCACTGCAGCTCTACCGCCCCCCGCACCCCCCCCCCCTGCCCCCGGCAGCGGCACAGCTAAAGGAGGGGGGCGGGCGGAGCGGAAGCCCGGCCCTGGACGGCTAGCGGAGCAGCTCACCAGAACGTGGCCCGAGAGCGAGGCGGCGTTGGCCACCGAGGTGGTGAAGACGTTGTCCGCCGAGGCGCCCACGTTGGCCACCGTCACAGTGGTCACCTCTGCAACACAGGAGCCTGACTCAGCGCCATGAGCCCAGTCTCTGCCGCCGCCAGGGTGCCCGGCGCGGGGGCTGCTCCTCACACTGGGCCGTCGCATGGAGGCCTGGGCGACATCTCTGGACCACAGCCTGACTGGTCAGTTCTTCCAGGGAGAGGCCGCCCCGCCTCGGGCAGCGCCTTCTGCTGCAGCGAAGAGCCACCCAGGAGAGCCCTTCCTGCACCCGATGCGCCCGCCCAGCGTCCCGGGAGCCTCCGCACGCTCCTGGCTTCTGTCCCCTTTGAGGAGAGAACCATGCAGGTCCACAGCCACGCCCACCAGACAGGTGAGCTCCTCTTGCTCTGCCCTCCCTAGCGGGGTGGGGGGGAGGCCCTCCTGGCCCCGCCTCCCCCCTTTACTTCCACAGAGCCCTGTGCGGAGGGAACCCTGTCTGAACACACATTCAAGTCTCAAGGCCACACCGCAGCCCTCTGCCCAAGGGGGCGGCCTCAGGGGGCACCTGGAAACTTCCGAACCTATGTCCCTGGGAACAGAAGGTTTTACGGCTTCAACACATGCAAAACACAACTACAGCCCAGCCGGTGTGGCTCAGTGGTTGAGCCTCAGCCTAGGAACCAGGAGGTCACGGTTCCATTCCCGGTCAGGGCACAGGCACGGGTTGTGGGGCTCAGTCCCCAGTGTGAGGCGTGCAGGAGGCAGCCAATCAGTGATTCTCTCTCATCATTGATGTTTCTATCTCTCTCTCCCACTCCCTTCCTCTTTGCAATCAATAAAAAATATATTTAAAACAAATAAAAAACACAACCATAAAGATTTGCAAGGGAAAAAAATGACATCAATACAACTTTCTGACGTCATGAAGAGTGACGTCACATTTCCGCACATGGAGACGTAAGTGCAAAGAGGACAAAACCTGAACAAAACCTTCCCGGTGCGAGACCCCAACGTCGACGCAGAGTTTAGCAATGAAAGCTGAGCCCTACGCGCCACACAGCCCCTGAGGACCCTGAACCGACCACCCCTAGGCACCAGCGCCGGGCCCCACGGCTAAACGTGAACACACACACACACACACACACACACACACACACGGACCAGACAGACAAGGCAGGCAGGGCAGGGGTAGGTGCTGAGAAGGTTCTGGAAAGAGCACAGAGTGCGGAACAGCAGGGAGTGGACTGGCACAAGGAAAAGGGGGTCAGGGAGCCGATGTGCATGCAGAGCCAGGTGTGCAGGGACAACAGGGCACACGGCAGGTGCGAGGCAGGTGCCGGGGAGGGGGCGGGCTGGCCCTGGGGCTTGTCAGGGGAGGTGCATGTGGGGGACAGGTGCTTAGGGCAGGCATGTGGGGCAGGTGTGGGATGGTCGGTCCAGGTGTGCACGGGCAGTGTAGGGTGTGGGTGTGCAGGGTGTGGTGCGCGGGAGGTGTGGGTGTGCAGGGAGGTGTGCAGGGGCAGGTGTGGGTGTGGGTGTGCAGGGTGTGGTGCGCGGGCGGTGTGGGTGTGCAGGGAGGTGTGCAGGGGCAGGTGTGGGTGTGGGTGTGCAGGGTGTGGTGCGCGGGCGGTGTGGGTGTGGGTGTGCAGGGTGTGGTCTGCGGGCGGTGTGGGTGTGCAGGGAGGTGTGCAGGGGCAGGGTGTGGGTGTGCAGGGTGTGGTGTGCGGGCGGTGTGGATGTGCAGGGAGGTGTGCAGGGGCAGGGTGTGGGTGTGCAGGGTGTGGTGTGCGGGCGGTGTGGATGTGCAGGGAGGTGTGCAGGGGCAGGTGTGGGTGTGCAGGGGCAGGGGCAGGTATGGGTGTGCAGGGAGATGTGCAGGGGCAGGGGCAGGTGTGGGTGTGCAGGGAGGTGTGCAGGGGCAGGGTGTGGGTGTGGAGGGAGGTGTGCAGGGGCAGGTGTGGGTGTGCAGGGAGGTGTGCAGGGGCAGGTGTGGGTGTGCAGGGAGGTGTGCAGGGGCAGGTGTGGGTGTGCAGGGAGGTGTGCAGGGGCAGGTGTGGGTGTGCAGGGGCAGGTGTGGGTGTGGAGGGAGGTGTGCAGGGGCAGGTGTGGGTGTGGAGGGAGGTGTGCAGGGGCAGGTGTGGGTGTGCAGGGGCAGGGGCTGGTGTGGGTGTGCAGGGCGGTGTGCAGGGGCAGGTGTGGGTGTGGAGGGAGGTGTGCAGGGGCAGAGTGTGGGTGTGCAGGGAGGTGTGCAGGGGCAGGTGTGGGTGTGCAGGGAGGTGTGCAGGGGCAGGTGTGGGTGTGCAGGGAGGTGTGCAGGGGCAGGTGTGGGTGTGGAGGGAGGTGTGCAGGGGCAGGTGTCGGTGTGCAGGGGCAGGGGCTGGTGTGGGTGTGCAGGGCGGTGTGCAGGGGCAGAGTGTGGGTGTGCAGGGAGGTGTGCGGGGCTGTGCGGGGCTCTGTGGGGTGAGGGTGTGGACTGGGCGGTGCGGGGTGCAGGCGGTGCAGGCGTGCGGAGCAGGTGCACGCGGTGCAGGGTGGACTGTCGGCGCAGTGCGTGCAGGGAGGTGCGCGCGGGAGGGGCGGGCGGGCGACGCGGGCCGGCAGCACTTGCCTGCGAAGGCGGCAGCCGCAGCAGCCTCGTCGGGGCCGGGCAGGGCCTCGGCGCCCATGTCCATGTGCCTGGGCTCAGCGGCCATCACCGCCACGGCCGTCACCCGCCGCGTCTCGCGCTCCGCCTGCGAGTCGCCGTCCTCCTCCGAGTCCTCGTCCCTGCGGAGCACCGGCTCGTCCGCCTCGCTGCCCGCCGCGGCCGCGGCCGCCGCCGCCACAGCGGCCGCGGCCGCCACCGCCGCCGCCTCGGCCAGGCCCAGCTGCTTGGCGGCCGCGTCCGAGTCCTCCATCCGGACTCCGCCGAGCCCGCCCGGCCGCGCGGCGAGCCGAGCCGAGGATGCCCGAGCGGAGGCCGAACCGGCACGAAGGGGCCCAGGCGAGCCGAGCCGACGGCCTGGAGTCCGGAACCGAGGGCCGCCGAAGGGGCGCGAGCGCGGCGCGGGGCATGCCGGGACGGCGGGGCGGGGCCGGGGGCGGGGCGGGCAAGATGGCGGCCGCGCGGCGAGGTGAGGGCGCGGCCTGCGCGGAGCACCGGGTCCCGGGCGGGGGCTGCGGGGAGGGGAAGCGGCGGCCGGTTCTCTTCCGGGCAGGACGGGCCGGGCCTGTGGCGGCTCCGCGGGGAGCCCTGCCCGCCGGGGCCCGCGCCGCCCGGGGCCGCCCCTGTGCCCGCCGCTCCGTCCCTCCTCACGCCGGCGGCGTGGACCGGCCGCGCGCGGTGCCCGTGCCCAGCCCGTCCCGGCGCGGCCCTGACCGCCGCTCTGCCCTCCAGGGAGCGCGTCCCCCGCGCCCGTATCCTGCGCGGCGCCCCGTCCTCGGCGCCAGGACCCTTCCGGCTCCTTGGCCTTTGACCCCCGCCCCTTCCCCGGGTCCCAGGAGCGAGTGCCCGGCGCCGCGACTGGCGGGTCCAGGTGACTTCCGAGTGGAGGCTGCCGGGCACCCGCCTGCCCCCTGCGCCCGGGAGTGGGGGGCCCGGGGCCGGCAGGGGGTGGCCGGGAGTGGGGGGGCCGGGGCCGGGAGTGGGGGACCCCCTCAGAATGCGCGCAGCCCTGTGGCAGGAACACACCCCGAGTGCGGAGCTCCCGAAAGCTGGAGGCGGTGTCTAACTGCTCCCCAGATGAGAGAAATAGGCTTTATTTGGGGAAAACAATCTCTCCTCTCTCCCTGGCTGTACCCGGGGCCGTGGTCAGGGTGATGCCACCTGGGCACCCGGCTCTGCTGCCTGCTGTGCCCGTCCCCTGCTCCCGGCCAGGGTGTCGCTGTGAGGGGCGGTCCCGGGGCACCAGGGGCCGGACTCCGTGCCCACGGGTGCCTAAGCTGGAGGCCGTGCTTGGGAGGCCGGGCAGCCCCTCTGGCCCGGCCCTGGGTGGGCGCCCGGGCAGCACGGCTGCAGGACGAGTCCTTAACGGCTCCCCAGCTCCCCTCAGTCCTCCTGCAGGTGCTGCTCTGCCTCGGGGGCACCTACGCCGCCCTGTACGCCCTGGCCACGCTCCTGCTGATCGCCTACAAAAGTGAGTCCTGAGCCGGCGGGGGCGGGGCGGGGGCGGGGGCGGGGCTGCCGCTGCCGCCGGAACCTGAGCCCCCCGGGGTGCCCGCCCTGCAGGCCAGGCCTTCAGTTACCCCCGGGATCGCCTGGTGCTGGACCTGAGTCTGCTGCTGCTGACCGCGGCCCTGGAGGCAGCCCGCTGGCACTGCGGTGAGTGGCCTGGGCGAGCGCGGGCACTTGGACACAGGCGGCTGGCTCCCCGCGACTCTGGGCGGCCCCTGGAGACACCGGGACACGCGCTCGAGTGCTCCGCCAGTTGCCGGCGGCTCAGCTTTCGGTGGATTAAGTATTAATTCGTTCATTGAGAAGCTTGGGCCCGGACGCTCCTGGGAGACAGGGCTCTGTGGGAAGCAGGGCCGCTGGGGAGCAGCGCTCCCCTCGCAGCCAAACGCTCTGCTCCCCCTGCGCCCCTCCCTGAAGCCCGATCCCTCGGTTGGTCTGTCTGTCTGTCCGTCCCCACCAGGACCGCTGGCCGGAGGTGGGAGACCCTGGAGCTTCTGCAGGAGCACAGCCTGCCCTTTGCCCTGCACCCCTCCCCAGCTCACCTCCAGGCCCGGCTTCCCGCCCTGTCGGCCTCGCTAGCACTGTGGCTGCTGCGCGTTCGCCCCCGGCCACACCCCCGGCGGCCGGGAGAGCTCAGGGGACGCAGAAGCACGTGGGCCCTCCTGCTGAGTGCGTGGGCCTTAGTGTCTGCTGTCACAGACCAGGCTCCTGCCGTGGGCGGGTGGCCAGCGGCAGTAGAACCGCCTGCCCCACCCAGCTCCCCCGCGGTGGGCCCCGGGCAATGGGCATCCGCATTGGCCACGATCGCCCCATTTGTGAACGGCCGTTGCACATTAGTTTTTCTGGGCCTTCGCCCAGAGGGAAATACCTTAGGAAAAGGCGGGAGAATGCACTCGGGACGGTTTTCGGGAGCCTGACCCTCTGTCCCACCCACTCAGCTGACCCAGAGGCCAGGGTGAGGTCAGAGCTGCGGGCGGTCCCCACCCTCCTGAGGACGATGCCCCGTGAGTTTTGCTTTCCGACACTGAGCCCGGTGGTAGGTGGTCCTGCACTGGCGCCCGCCGAGGTGCGTGTGCGCGCGGGTGCGCTGGCGTTGGCCAGCCTCGCCCTCCGGGTGCCCGCGGTGGTGGGTGCCGAACAGGTGCCCGCGGCCTGGCACTCACCGTGTTTGTTCTGCTCTCCAGGCACCAAGGGCAACCTGATGGAGACCGAGCTGCTCCTGGCTGCCAGCCTGGTCCTCACTGTGGCCAGTTCCCTGCTGTCCGTCTACTTCCTGCTCTGGCAGACCCTGGTGCTGTGGGCGGACTCGGTCCTCAGTGCCACGCTCCTGGTGCTCCACGGCCTGGAGGCCATCCTGCAGGTGGTGGCCATCGCTGCCTTCATCAGCTAGCCGGGCGCCTCGAGGCCCTGGACAGCCTGGGGTCTCCGGGGACCCGCGGCCGAGGGAAGGCATGTTCCTGCCGGGTGCTTGGGGGCAGGACCAGGGCAGAACCAAGTGTGGGTGATGGGGCCGGGGCGGGCTGAGTCTAGGGCCTGCCCTGGGACAGACCTCTGGTGGCAGTGGGCTTCCCCTGGCACCGCCCAGCCTGGCCGGCCCCTCGAGGTGTGCCAGGCCACACACATTTTCTCGCTGCGGCAGCATTCCGCACAGGTCTGCGCTCCGTGGGGCCCACAGGACGGGAAACAGCGGGGGTGGGACAGGGCGCGGACCCTCAGCGGCCCAGGCCGAGTCCCAGGTGGAAGATGCTGGGAGCCGGTCAGCTCTGTGGGTGCCTGTGGGCCCCGCAGCTCCTGCCCCCGGGCCCTGGCTCAGCCGACACCGCTCTCCCTGCCCGGGTAGGTGACGGCCACTGCAGGGCTCAGGTGTCCTGGCCTCGGCCATTAGAAGGCCAGTCACGTTTGCCCTGAGCAGGACGGCTCCACGTCTGCTGTCAGCTGATCCTCCAGTCACCCCTCCCGTGTTCCTCTGGAGCGTGTTCTGTTGGAATCGCGTGTGCGAGTGGGTGTGTAGTTTCTCCTCACTGTGTTTTTAAAATAAAGAGTGTGTACACCTCCCCGAAGTTCTCCTCACTGAGGCCGCCGCCTCCTCCAGGGCTCCCTGGTCAGGGGCCCGCTGCGTGGGGCCCGCCTCTGGCTCAGGCCCCTGCAGCTCTGGTGAAGGCCCCTCCCCTGCGGCCCTGCTGGGCCCTCGGCACATGCGTCACCTCGGCCACAAAGGCCGGGACACCGTGGCTCCTCCAGGCCCGGCCCTCCGGTCAGCGTTGCTCCTGCGATGACGGGCGCGGAGTTCAGACGCCGCTTTGCCTCCGGAGGGGCGAGGGCAGCGAGTGCCTCCCTTCTGGGTGCTCAGCGCTGTGACAACCAGGAAGCCCGTGCTCCCAGGGCTGGGCCTGAGGACGAAGGCCACTTCCTGCTCCCCCTGCACAGGCACCCCTGCAATGCCTCCAGACCAGTCCCTGGGGCCCAGGCACCAGGGAAGTGCAGTGTGGGTGGGCCTTCCTGCCCCCAGGGGTCCCCCAAGAAACCGGCTGTGCCAGCTGAGAGCAGGTGCATACCAACTGCCCAGCCCTCCTTTTCAGCTCCCCCAGCCCCAGAGAGCAGCTGGCCCCGGGGCCCTCCCATGGCCTGGTGCCCACCTCCACCTGGGCTGCCCTCTGCCCCTCTGCACTTCCTCCTCCACTCACGGCAGAGGCCCGGGCGGGAGTCCGTGCAGGAGGAAGCACCCCTGTCCCTGTCCCTGGCTGGGCTGGGCGGGGAGGCACTGCCGGGCGCACTCCCGCCCCCACTGGCTCCCGACCCCAGGCGCCCCATCCCTCGGCGCCCGCTGGGCTGGTGCCGGAGAATAGAGGCTTCAGGAGTTCCTATTGAGAAGGGACCCCCCCACCCAGAGACCCCCACTGACCGCAGCCTGGCCCTGGTGCTCCGCCACCTGCGGGAGCTGGAGAAAAGGGGACTCTGCCCCTAAACTGGGACCGAAACGGGGCCCTGCCACCCCTTACGGCGCACAGCTCCGGGGACCCGGAAGGTCCCAGAGCCTCACCCTGCAGGTCCCCGCGCAAGAGGGGCTCCTGCCTCCGCCCGCCCGCCCCTGGGCACCCAGCTCCAGGGGTGAGGTCTGGGCTGGGGGCCGCCAGCTGGTGTTGGGGATCCCCCGCGGGGAACCCTTGGGGGCGGGGCTTGGGCAGGGGCGGGGCTGCCGTCTGTGCCCCGCCCTCCCGGTGTTGTCCAGGTTCTAACCTGCCGCTCAGGTTCCTTCTGGCGGCTCCGCCCCTGTCCGGCGGCCCAGCCCTGCCGTCCTCCGTGCGCAGGAGCCCGGTGTGGACAGACGGGCGGTGTGGACAGACGGGCGGACGGACGCGCGCGCGGACGAGGGGACTAGCGGGCGGCGAGCAGCAGGTGAGCGCCCGGGGGTCCGGGACCCAGCGCCCCCGCCCCCCACCCCGCGCCTCGGCAGCTAGCGACGTGGGAGCCGCGCACAGACGGCGGCCGCCCGGCCTCCGCTTCCCCAGGCGGCGGGCGACGCGGGTCTGCGGGCCGAGGCGGGCGGGAGGCGGCGGGCGGACGCGAGGGGCTGCGCCGGGCTCGGGGCGGGAGCCCGTCCCGCTGCGGCCCGTCCGGCCCGTCCCGGGCCTCGCGGGTGCGGGGCCCTTTGTGAGCCGACTCCGCGCCGGCCGGCCGCCTGGGGTCGGTGGGGCACCCGGCCTCCGCCGACAGGGTGGTGAGGGGTCTCCCGCGCCGCAGGCCGCTCCCGGTTCCGGGGCGCCGGGCCTCCGCGGGCGCCGGGCCTGGGCGCGGGCTCCCCGCGGGTCGGACGTCAGGCGCTTCCTGGTGGCGGCGCGGACACGGCCGGGGCGCGGGACGGGTCAGGCCCCAGGTCATGGCCGGGGTGTGGGAGTTTCAGGGAGGCGCAGCCGCAGGTGCCGGGGAGGGTCCGGCCGGCCGTCCGACCTCCCGCTCGCCCACATTCTTCCACGGGGCAGCCCCGCGCAGGGTGTGCCTGTGGGGAGGCGCTCGCAGCGTCACAGGCCACCGCTGCCCTCGCCCAGGTGGAGTCTGCCCAGGCCGGGCCCAGCTGGCGCCCTCCCCCCTCTGCGCGCGCGCACACGCACACGCACACACACACACACACACACACACACGCACGCACGCCGTGGCCCTGCCCAGGCCTCTCCAGGCCCCCTGCCTGGTGCCCCACCTGGTGGCTCAGAGCGCCCGGCGGGCCTGCCTCCCCAGGGGCCCAGCGTCTGCTTGCCCCCACCCAGTCCCTGCCTCCCGCCTGCCCCATCCACACCCGCAGCTCCCACCCGGCGGCCAGGGCCCCACCTGCCCCCGCTGGGCCTTCAGCTGACTCCTCCCCAAGGTCACCCGGCTACTGGGCTGGAATTTGAACCTGGATCGGGTCCCTCCACCCTCCCTGCCCTGTGTGACCAGGCACCAGGGTCGGCTCTCCCTTTGCACCCGGAAAATGACCGCAGTAAAACCAAAGTGCAGCCTGGCCCGGGGGCCCTGGGTGGCCCCGTCGGCGGAAGAAGCCTCCTTGTCTTGTCCCCCACGGGACCCAGATGCCAGGGGCTGGACCACCTCCCTCTGGGCCTGATGCCCCCACCCCGCCCGCCCGGGAGCTGAAGGCACTGGTTCCCAGCCTGGGAGGGGCCCATGTCAGCCTGTGCGTGTCTGAGTGTGCCCGCAGGTCCGGTTTCACCGAGGTGTGTGTGTACCTGGGCACATGTGCCCAGTGCCCTTGGCTCAGCCCGCCAGGAATCCCATTAAACAAATACTCGGCTCACCCACTGAGGTCATGAGCATTCCGTTCATTCTCAAGGCGCTGATGGGTGGAGAAGCTGGCGAGCCCCCACCCCCCTCCCCAGAGAGCCAGGACTCAGGCAGGTGGGCAGGTGGGGGCTGTGGCTGGAGGCCCCCAGGCCGCACACTTCCTGGGAGTCCTCCCTGTGCCACTGGTGAAAGTGGCACATCCTGGGCTGCTCCCTGCCCTGGATGCCAGCGCCCCTGTCTGTGGCCGCTGGCCGGGGCCGGGACTGACCCCGACACTGGAGCCCTTTGCTGATGACTTTCAACAGGAGGAGAATGTGGGTCCAGCGTCCCCACGGGGTGCAGACCCAGGGGCGCCAGGCTCTGCTCCTGCCCCTGGGGGTCCCCCTGGGCTTGCTCGGGGCGCTGGGTCCCCAGGGCCCCCGGCTCCAACATCTTCCTGGCCTGCCCTCCTCCCGTCTCAGGGCCTCTGACACCATTCCCTCTGCTTAGAGGTGCTTCCTCCCCGCCCCCCTTAGAGCCCCCAGACCAGCTTGTCACAGCCCCACCCCAGACGGCCTCTGGGAGTGGAACCCCTCTGCTGGCCAGTCTTGGGGTCCCTGTGGAGGATCCAGGGTCTGGGGAGAGATGGGGCCGCGGTGACGGCTGCTGGGACATGGCGGGGTAGGTGGCCCTCGGCATTGGATCCTGGACAGGCGGTCAGGGCTCCAGCCTGGATATGGGCAGGGGACGAGGAGACCCAGTGAGGCCACCGCCAGGCCAGGCCAGGAGGCGTCAGCCCTGCTCTCCCTCCACCCAGGGGTGAGCCAGGCACGGGGCCCTGGCCTCAGGTCACACTGAGATCTGCCCTCCACCACTGGCCACGCGGAGGACACCATGAGCCAGTCGGGGTCTATGAGCTGCTGCCCAGGCGCTGCCAAGTGAGTCCCCACCCACCCGCTCACACCCCCCTCCCCCCGCCCCCCCTACAAGCAGTCCCGGGAAGGGGTGCAAACCCCGCTCTCACCAGCCCCTCCCCGCAGTGGCAGCCTGGGCCGGTCTGACAGTGCCACCAAGATGAGCGCCAAGGACCTGTTTGGTGAGTGAGGGTTGAGGACGGGAGGGTCTCCCCCACCCCCTCGGGCTGTGCTGGGCCCCCACCAGGGGAGGTGCAGGTCAGCCCTGGGCACCCAGGGAGGCTCTGGGACCCCAATCAACCAGCCGCTCAGGCCCCTCCGCGAAGCTCCGGGCCCAGTCCCCCCCTCCAGGTAAGGGGAGAGGCCTTTACTAATAATTCAGGGCCATCAATATTGATTCGGCTGAGCTCCTGCTGCAACCCGATCGGAGGGGACTGGGTGCCAGGTGTCTGCTCCAGGAGGGCCTGCCCCCCCCCCCCAGCCCTGCCCCACACGCATGGGCTCATCTATGGGTGTGGACAGGGTGCCCAGTCTGGAGAGCCAGGAGCCCTGGGAGGGCAGGGAGATGTTAGCTGGCAGCAGGGGGGGCAGCCTCCTGCACCCCCACCACCGGGACAGACCCCAGTCCCAGGCGCCATCACCGTCTGAGCAGGTTGGCCTGGATGGAGGGAGGGCCGCCTTCTGCCAGGACCTGCGTCTTTCCTGGTGGCCACGCGGGGCCCACAGAGCGGTGCCCCTCCCTGCTGGCCACCACCTCCACTCCGCCCTCCCCGTGGCCCAGCCCCCGGGTCCAGCCACTTGGCCAGGGCACCCCGGGGCCGCCTGTGGGATGGGTGACTGGCGTCTCCCCGTTCAGAGCAGAGGAAGAAGTACTCCAACTCCAACGTCATCATGCACGAGACCTCCCAGTACCACGTGCAGGTGAGTGGCCCCTCCGGCTCTGGGGTCCTGAGCAGGGGCGCCGAGGCCCAGGGAGAAGGGGTCGGCCCGGCTCTGACACCCGCATCCGGACCAGAGGCAGGACGGCCCACACCTGCCCTGGCTCAGCCACAGCGGGGGCCTCCCCGACAGGTGGGGACGCAGGGAGCCCTGCATCTGTGCTGGGGGAGAAGGTACTGGTGGCCAACGCAGCACAGGTGAGGCCAAGGCCTGGTGCCGTCGGGAAGCTCAGGTGGGAAGACGTGGGGGGAAGGAAATTGTCAGCCTGGCCCCCAAACAAGGCCGCGAGCTGAGGGAGAGGCTGGGACAGAGGCGCCGGCAGGAGCCCGCAGGGCCTGGCTCTGGCCCGGTGTCGGGAGGGCCGGCTCGGTCCACTCCCCCGCCAGCTGCCCGCGCTTGCTCCTGGGTCCGTCTCATTCACACTCAGAGCTCAGGAAACATGTTCGCTACATGACCTTCCTGCTCCTGGCGGCTGGCCACATTCCTGGTTCCTGGTCATCGTCCAAGCCCGCGGAACAGCCGGGCTAGGCATGGCTGAGGAGAGAGAGGGTGATGGGGCCCTGGACCAGGAAGGCATGGACTTCCCTCCCCGCCCACAGAGGTCAGACGGGTCACTGCTTTCTGAGCCTCGGTTTCCTCGTCCATACAATGGGTCCACAGAGACGCTGGAGTTCCTGTGGCTCTTGGACTGGGCCGTGTTGGGTGACCAGCCCTCCCCACCATCCTGGGCAGGCTGGCGACTGCTGCTGACTCAGTGCCCAAGGTCAGGGCAGGGAGGGTGAGCGGGTCGGCTCTGCCACCAGGCCTCCCAGCCCAACTCCTGGACTTTGGTCCCAGCTGGCCTGTGAGGGACCGCAGCCCGGGGGCACCTCGTCTGCCCTCCCTGCAGCCAGCACGGCTGGGCATGGGCAGGGTTTGCCTGCTCCTCCCAGGCGAGGAAACTGAGGCACAGAGAGAGGGTGAGAGGTGGCTGGGTCAGACCCGCCGGATGAAGGGGGTGCAGAGGCCCCCGCAGCAGGTGTTTGTGTGTTTGCTGGCTTCTCTCTGAATTGGTGTCAGAGGAATTGGCGCTGAGGGTGGGGCTGCAGTTCTGTCATAGACTGTGGGGCCGCCAGGGGAATGGAGCTGCCTGGGGCTCCATCCCCCCAACACGGCCTCGTGCTGCCGCTGTGTCAGTCCCCCCCCTCCTCGGGCTGCCTGTCCCAGCCCGTCACCACCGTTCTGCCTTCCTGAGAGGCCCCCAGAAATGACGTCACACAGCTCCTAACTACCTGGTTCTGCTTCGCCCAGTGTTTGAAGAAAATGGGAAGGGGGGCGGGGGGACTCCTACGGCCGGGCTGCAGGGATGCCTTTTTTCATCTGTAACGCTTACTCTCCTAGAAAAATCATTTTTTAAAAAATATATTTTTATTGATTTCAGAGAGGAAGGGAGAGGGAGAGAGAGAGAAACATCCATGATGAGAGAGAATCATGGATCGGCCTGCACGCCCCCCACTGGGGATGGAGCCCCCAACCCGGGCATGTGCCCTGACCGGGGATCGAACCCAGGACCCTTCAGTCCACGGGCCGACGCTCTTTCCACTGAGCCAAACCAGCTAGAGCAAAAAATCATTTTTTAAAATATGTTTTTATTGGTGTTTTTGAGAGAGAGAGGAAGGGGGAGAGAGCGAGAGAGCGAAACATCAGTGTGAGAAGTGGCCATCGGCGGCCCCCTGCACGCCCCCTTCTGGGGACGGAGCCGAACGTGCCCTCCCAGGAGCTCAGCCTGTGACCCCTGGCTCTCGGAGGACGCTCGGCCAGCTGAGCCACACCCGCCAGGGCCATGGGCTAATGTCACTTTTCACTTCACTTATTTGTTTGTTTGTTTGTTTGTTTTTAAATATGTTTTCCTTGATTTCAGAGAGGACGGGAGAGGGAGAGAGAGATAGAAACATCAATGATGAGAATCATGGATCAGCTGCCTCCTGCACGCCCCCTACCGGGGATCAAGCCCGAAACTTGGGCATGTGCCCTTGTCTGGAATTGAACCTGGGACCCTTCAGCCCACAGGCCGATGCTCTATCCACTGAGCCAGACCGGCCAGCGCTTAACTTCACTTTTGAGTATGGGGCTCAAGGCTAATGTTCCCCTTAGGAATGTGCAGTTATGTTTAAAAGACGTCCTTTCCTGCATTGGTGTCTTTGTAAGAAACCGATGAATCGGACATGAATGGGCCTATTCCTGGACTCCGACATTTTTCACTCATCGTAGTTTTATCGTCTTGAAATCAGGCAGTGGGAGTTCTCCAACTTTGTTCTTTTTCTTCAAAAATTTCCTGACTGTTCTCAGTTCTCTGGACTTGGATTGACACTGTAGAATCAAATTGTCTAGTTCTGCCCCCAAAACGCCTGGCAGGGTTTTGATGGGCGTTGAGTCGACTGTGGATGGATGTAGGGAGCGCTGGCGTCTTAGCGGCGAGCCGGCCTTGCGTTTCCCTCGGTCTCTCCGGCGTTCGCGGTCGAGTTCTTGCACACGGTATCTTTGGTTAAATACTCCTTGGGTATTTGGTTTTTATGTGCTGTTATAAATGGTATTTATTCTTTTAAAATTTCCATTTTCCAACTGTCGGCTGCTAGCCTGGAGAAAAGCAACTGAATTCCTTTAAAGTAACCAAGTGCCCCCAGTTCTGGCTGAATTCCTTGATTTTGTTGTTGTTGTTAATCCTCACCTAAGAATATTTTTCCATTGATTTTAGATAGAATAGAAGGGAGAGAGGGGCATGGAGAGAGAGAGAGAGAGAGAGAGACATCGATGTGAGGGAGACACATGGATTGGCTGCCTCCTGTACACACCCAACGGGCCAGGGATCAAACCTGCAACCGAACTACGTGCCCTTGACCAGGAATCAAGGCGGCGACCCTTAGGTGCACCGGCTGACACTCTAACCCAGGGGTCCTCAAACTTTTTAAGCAGGGGCCAGTTCCCTGTCCCTCAGACATTCCACACGTGCGCACTGCGGGCCGGGACATGTCGGCTGCTAAGCAGGACAGGCGGCGGCAGAAACACCCGGCGGCCGGATAAATGTTTTCGGCGGCCGCATGTGGCCCGCGGGCCGCAGTTTGAGGACCCCTGCTAACCATTAGCCAAGCGGGCCAGGGCCCTTGATTCCTTCCCCGGGGGTTTGGCTTGTGAGTGCATTGGGTTTCCGGGATGCACATCCATGTGTCTGGAAAGAAAGGTGGTACGTAATTTCTTATTGCGGCCTCTTTATTTTTCCTACTTGATCGCCCTGGCCAGGACCACCACCCACCCCCGCCCCACCCCCACCCCACCCACGCCCCCACCCCACCCCCGGCCAGACAACACTTGATAGAATTCCGGCCTGGCGCCCCGGCTCCAAAGACGGCCGTTGGCATCCCCGTCGCACACGCTGCGTTTGTAGCCACGCTTTGCGGAGGGAGGACGTGCCTTCCTTCCTCCGCGCTGAGACTTTCCGTCCTGAAAGGTGCTTGAAAGGTATCAGACGCCTTTTTGGAATCACGCTGTTTGGGTTTTCGTGAATGTTGAGCCAGCCTTGCATTTCTGGAGTAAGCCGCATTATTCACTGGCACCCTTTGTATCTGTGTGTGTCCGAATTGCTAAGGCTGCGTGAAGGCTTTCTCTTTTGCGTCGATGGCTGGTTAGATATTCGTCTGTGATTGTCTTTTCCTGGGGTGTCCCTGGCAGGTTTTGGCGTCAGGGTGATGCTGGCCACATAGGGAAAGGGGGTGCTCCCCTCCCACACCTTTCCTCCCCCACGGGGCATGCGTATCCTGAGACTTGCGACCTGGGGAGCAATGGGCAGTGGCGGCTCGTCCCAAGCTCACCCCCTGGGCCTGTCTCCAGGGCCCCCCTTTTCTCTGACTTCCCAGTGAGCCATAGCAGCCCCCTCGGCTCACTTCTTTCCCGTGACGTTTCCGAGAACCAAGGAGGCCTGTTGCTGCTTCTATCTCGGGCCCTTCCGTGTCTCAGTGTCCCCAGCTTTAGTAACTGTATTTTCAGAAAGAGTGACTTTTTCCCTAAATGCTTGTGAGGGTTAGTTAGCCGGGGAGACCCTCTGAGGACGGGGCTTGCTTTGTGGGATGGCTCTTCTCTTCTCTTTTCTTTTGTTTTTTTTTTACATGCCCTTGACCCGAATCAAACCCGGGACCCTTTGGTCCGCAGGCCAACGCTCTATCCACTGAGCCACACCAGTCAGGGCGGGAGGTTTTGACGATGAGTTTACTTTCCTGCTGTGAGGCCTGTAGTGATGTCCCCTCTGTCCTCATTGTCGCTGATCATTTCTCTCTCTCTCTTTTTTCTTGATCGGTCTCGCTAGGGTTTGTCCGTCTCACTCACCTTCCAGAACAGGTTCTGGGTGACCTCGGTTCTCCTCCATCGTCTGTCTGTCTGTCTGTCTGTCTGTTTACGAGCGTGTTCGTTTCGCTCTTCATTCTCTCCCCCCACTGGCTGTGGGGTTTTACTTGTGGTTTTCTCTCTGAGGAGAGCGCGCCAGCCTTTGATGTGAAGTCTGCCCTCTTTGCTGACATGGGCGCCGAGCCCGTCAAGAGCGGCGGAAGCTGCCCCCTGCGCTTGGGCGCGCGCTTTCGTACACTCAGTCCGGACACAGTTCGCCCCCAAAGAAACGGGTCTGAACTGTGTGAGTGTGCTTAGACGTGGACTTTTTGCAACAAATATGTCTTTTCTCTCCCTGCGATTTTTCTTAATAACATTTTCTTCCCTTGCTTACTTTATTGTAAGGATACAATATAATATACGTAACATACAGAATGTGTGTTAACTGACTATGTATGTGCTCAGTAAGACTTCCAGTCAACAGTAGGCTATTGGTAGTTACGTTTGGAGGGAGTCGAAGGTTATATTCTGATTTTTTTTCTCTTTCTTTTATACTCAGATGTTTTAATGACATACGTTGCTCAAGGGTCACCTGCACTTCCTAATCTTCCTGTGACTTCTTTGACCCCTGGGTTGTTTAGAAGCGTGTTGCTTAATTTCCAATTATTTGGGGGATTTTCCAATTATCTTTTTGTTATTCATTTCTAGTTTATTCCGTTATGGTCAGAGAACATACTCGTATGGTTTGACTCATTTGAAGTTTACTGACTTTTTTCGGGCCCCGCGGCGACGTTGGGTTTGGTGAGGTTGGGTTTGGTGAGGTTGGGTTTGGTGAGGCTGGGTTTGATTTGGTTGGGTTTGGTTGAGTTGGGTTTGGTGAAGCTGGGTTTGGTTTGGTTGGGTTGTTTTGGGTTTGGTGAGGGTGGGTTTGGTTGGGTTTGGTGAGGCTGGGTTGGGTTGGGTTGGGTTGGGTTTGGTGAGGTTGGGTTTGGTGAGGTTGGGTTTGGTGGGGTTGGGTTTGGTGAGGCTGGGTTTGATTTGGTTGGGTTTGGTTGAGTTGGGTTTGGTGAAGCTGGGTTTGGTTTGGCTGGGTTTGGTGAGGTTTGGTTTGGTTGGGTTGGTTTGGGTTTGGTGAGGGTGGGTTTGGTTGGGTTTGGTTGGGTTTGGTGAGGCTGGGTTGGGTTGGGTTGGGTTGGGTTGGGTTTGGTGAGGTTGGGTTTGGTGGGGTTGGGTTTGGTGGGGTTGGGTTGGGTTGGGTTGGGTTGGTTGGGGTTGGTTGGGTTTGGTGAGGGTGGGTTTGGTGAGGTTGGGTTTGGTGAGGCTGGGCTTGGTGAGGTTTGGTTTGGTTTGGTTGGGTTTGGTGAGGCTGGGTTTGGTGAGGCTGGGTTGGGTTGGGTTGGGTTGGGTTTGGTTGGGTTTGGTGAGGCTGGGTTTTGCTGACGGATGGGCTGCCTTATTGCCTCTCATGCACTTCTGCCCACTTACCTCGCTAACCGGCAGATGGACATGGGGTTGGGTCCAGCCTGTCATCACCAACAGGTGTGCCTTGCACCTGCGCAGGCGGCTTTCCATGTGCCTGGCTCCCCGCACAGGGCACACCCCACCCACAAGGACTTGTCAGTCCTGGCCCACGGACGAGGTTAAAAATCCAACCAGGATTTAGTCCTAAAGGAACGATCTCGTGTCTTTCATTCAGTGCGCGTGCGGACAGTGGTCTGTAAGAAAAGCGCTAGAATCTTTTCCCGTCGGCTCTGTTCGTTCTTCTGCCAGTTTAGCTGCCGAGGTGCGAGTCCTTCACTTGTTTCTTTATCGATTTATGTACCTGCTGTTGGTGCCGTAGTTGTCACACTTGACAAAGCAGAGCTGCCCCCAGAGTAAGAACCATCATTGTGAGGCATCGCCCTGGCCCCATTCAGGGGTGAGAGCGTCGGCTCACGGACTGCAGGGTCTCGGGTTCGATTCCAGTCATTCTGGTCAGGGGCACGTTCCTAGGCTTGATTGCTGGCTCTGGGTCGGGGCACGTGCAGGAGGCGACCCATCGATGTGTCTCTGTCTCTCCCCTTCCCTTCCGCTCTCTCTAAAGACCAGTGGGAAGACACCTCGTGGGGAGTAGCATCTTGCTCTTTCTGTGGATGAGGACATTAGCCTTTGCCGACCTATGACATCGACGCTTTCCCCACTTCGTTTTTTCCTTTGCATCTGGACTCTTCCCGGGGAGAAATGCCTTTATATTTTTATGACGTCACCTAGATGGTCTTTCTCTGGAGCCCCTGGGTTTCCTTCCCTGAGTGGGCGCCCCCTCGCGAAGGCCTTTCTGAGCCGATCAGGACTCGCCCAGGGCTTCCGCCCACGCCTTCACGGGGCCCTGTGCTGCGGTTAAGTCTTCACTGTCTGGGGTCGGTGTCCCTGTCCATCCAGCTGTCCCGGGGCGGGTGGGGGGGGGGCGCTGGCAAGGGGAGGGCTGGGCTGGGCTGGGCAAGAGTCCCCAGGGTGCCGCCCGGAGGCCTGCTGTGTGCGGGCGCTGCCCCCGCCGGGGACACAGCGCAGACTCCCTGCCCTCCGCAGGGAGCACAGAGGCTGTCACGTAAGATGACGTCAGCTCATGACGGATGAAACCCACCCGTTGTGGCTCAGGGGTTGGGCGTCCACCTAGGAACCAGGAGGTCGGTTGAGGTTCGATTCCCGGTCAGGGCACAGGCCCGGGTTGCGGGCTCGATCCCGTGTGGAACGTTGAGGAGGCAGCCGATCCGTGATTCTCTCATCGTCGATGTTTCTCCCCCCTCCCCCGCCCCCCGCCCCCTTGCCTCCCGTCCTCTCTGAAATCAATAAAAACATTTAAAAATACAAACCCAAGGCCGGTCGGGGTGACGGTGACGGTGATGGTGATGCTGCCGCCGGAGGGCGGCTCCGAGATGGAAGGCGGGAGGTGGGCACAGTGAGCAGAGGCCTGTGGGAGCCCACCAGGCGGGGGGGGGGGGGGTGTGAGGGCAGTGGAGGCTCTGTCGGGCCCCGCCACGGCTCAGGCAGCCACAGGGGGCAGTCGCCCCGTCGGACCCAGGCAGGTGTTTCTCCGTGGCCCCTGGGCGTGGCCCCTGGACCCTGGCTCGGGGCACCAGGAAGGCTCTGTCCAGAGTGACCCCGCCTGCCGCCCCCAGCACTTGGCCACGTTCATCATGGACAAGAGCGAGGCCATCGTGTCCGTGGACGACGCCATCCGGAAGCTGGTGCAGCTGAGCTCCAAGGAGAAGATCTGGGCGCAGGAGATGCTGCTGCAGGTCAACGACCAGGCCCTGCGGCTGCTGGACATGGAGTCGCAGGTGGGCGGCCTCCCTGCGGGGACGGGATGGGGGCCTGTGTGTGTGTGTGTGCGTGTGTGCGTGCACATGTGTGTGCATGTGTGTGCGTGCATGTGTGTGCGCGCGCAGTGTGAGTGTGCGTGTGCATGTGCATGTGTGTGTGTCAGTGTGTGTCCGTGTGTGCGCGTGCGCGAGAGTGTGCGTGTGCGTGTGCATGTGTGCGTGCATGTGCGTGCGTGTGCATGTGTGTGAGTGTGCGTGTGCATGTGTGTGTGTGTCCGTGAGTGTGTGAGTGTGCGAGTGTGTGAGTGCGTGTGTGTGCGAGTGTGTGTGTGTGTGCGCGAGTGTGTGTGTGGAGGGCAGCTGGCAGGGAGGACTGGCCGGGGAGAGCCCAGGCAGCCACGTCACACAGGGCTGCCTCCGCCTCTGCAGGGGCTGACGTGGCTCAGGAGTTGAGCTTCTACCCAAGAACCCAGGGGTCACTGGTTCGGTTCCTGGTCAGGACACAGGCCCCGGTTGTGGGCTCGATCCCCAGTGTGGGTTGTGCAGGAGGCAGCGGATCGATGTTTCTCTCACTCCTCACTCCTCCTCCCTTCTTCTCTAAAATCAATAAAATCACTTTTATTTTTTAAAGAGTCTGTACACAGGCTGTGCCCCGCCTGGGCCGCTGGGTCCGGGGGTCTGTGTACATCTGTGGCCACTGCTGCGTGGAGCCCGCCTCTGGGCCACGCCCCCGTTCTGTGCCTGCGAGTTATGCCGGGGCTGCGTCCGTGGCACCGGCTCCAGGTGCTGGGCCCACACGTCACGCCCACGCCATGGCCCTGTGTGTTCCTCGGGTCCAGCCCGTGTTTGAGCCACGTCTGGGGCTCACGGCTGTGCGACCGGCTGAGCCTGGTCCGAGCCCCCTTGTCTCCCAGGAGGAGCTGGAGAACTTCCCGCTGCCCACCGTGCGGCACAGCCAGACGGTGCTGAACCAGCTGCGCTACCCGTCGGTGCTGCTGCTCGTGTGCCAGGACTCGGAGCAGAGCAAGCCCGACATCCACTTCTTCCACTGCGACGAGGTGGAGGTGAGCGCCCGTGGGGAGGAGGTGGGCGGGCTGGGGGGTGTGGGGAGGAGGTGGGCGCCCGTGGGGTGGAGGTGAGCGGGCTGCGGTGGGGCGTGGGGAGGTGTGGGGCCCGTGGGGAGGAGGTGAGCGGGCTGCGGTGGGGGGTGGGGAGGTGTGGGGCCCTGGGGTGGAGGTGAGCAGGCTGGGGGGCATGGGGAGGAGGTGAGCGGGCTGGGGGGCGTGGAGAGGAGGTGGGCGCCCATGGGGAGGAGGTGAGTGAGGGGGGGAGGAGGTGGGCGGGCTGCGGGTGGGGGGTACGTGGGGAGGAGGTGGGCGGGCTGCGGGTGGGGGGTGCGTGGGGAGGTGTGGGGCCCAGGGAAACAGCCTGACCCGTCCCCACAGGCGGAGCTGGTGCATGAGGACATCGAGAGCGCGCTGGCCGACTGCCGCCTGGGGAAGAAGATGCGGCCCCAGACCCTCAAGTAGGTTTGGGCCCGGAGGGAGGAGGGACAGGGGGAGGGGGCACCCCAAGAGGGCTGGCAACGAGCGGCCTTGTCCCCACCCCAGGGGCCACCAGGAGAAGATCCGGCAGCGGCTGTCGGTGCTGCCTCCCCGCCAGGGCCCCGCCCCGGTGCCCTTCCAGCCATTCGCCCAGGACTCCGGGCCCCCCAAGAACCGAGTGGGCCTGCCCATGCCTCCCAGCGAGCCAGGTGGGCGAGGGGCTGGGCTGGAGGCTGAGCCTGTCTGGTCTGCAGGGGCTCAGTAGGCAGCAGCTCTGCTCCCCTCCCCGCTCCAGGCTACCGCTCCCAGGAGGCGGCGGACGAGGAGCCCCCAAGAGCTGTGCTGGCCCAGAGGATAGAGAAGGAAACGGTGGGTCTCGGCCTGAGGGCACCCTCCCCCCTGCAGCCTGCACCCACCCCTCGCCCCTGCACCCACCCCTCCCCCCTGCAGCCTGCACCCACCCCTCCCCCTTGCACCCACCGCTCCCCCCTGCAGCCTGCACCCACCCCTCCCGAGACCAGGGGCCTAGAAGCAGCCCGTGCGGCTGTCCCTGCCGAGAGGGTGGGCGCCTGGCCGACGCTGCCCCTGCTCTGCCCGCAGCAAATCCTCAACTGCGCCCTGGACGACATCGAGTGGTTCGTGGCGCGGCTGCAGAAGGCGGCCGAGGCTTTCAAGCAGCTGAACCAGCGCAAGAAGGGGAAGAAGAAGGGGAAGAAGGGCCCGGCAGGTGCGGCGCGGAGGGGCCAGGGGCTGCCAGGCTGTGGGAGGCCGCGGGGCGCAGGACCGGCCAGGCTCACGCCCCCCCCCGCCCTCCCCCGCAGAGGGTGTCCTCACGCTGCGGGCGCGGCCGCCCTCCGAGGCCGAGTTCGTGGACTGTTTCCAGAAAACCAAGCTGGCCATCAACCTGCTGGTGAGTCCGGCGGCCGCCCCGCGGGTGCCCAGCCCCGCCCTCCGCCCGAGGGTCTGCCCTCCGCTCACTGGCGCCCCCTCCGCCCGCAGGCCAAGCTGCAGAAGCACATCCAGAACCCGAGCGCCGCCGAGCTGGTCCACTTCCTCTTCGGGCCGCTGGACCTGGTGCCTGGGGCGCGGGGGCGGCGGGGGGAGGGGGATCCACCAGGGTGACCCCCTCTGAACCCCACTGTGCCCCAGATCGTCAGCACCTGTGGTGGCCCGGACATCGCACGCTCTGTCCTCAGCCCCCTGCTCTCCCGAGACGCCGTGGGCTTCCTGCGGGGCCACCTGGTCCCCAAGGAGATGGCGCTGTGGGACTCCCTGGGGGAGACGTGGACGCGCCCCCGGTACACAGCGGGGGGCGGGGAAGGGCGGGAGGGGCGCAGACCAGGATGGCCCCCAGGCCCAGCTGGCGGCTCCGGCGGGGCGTCCCGGTGGGTGGGCATCTCACCCATCTCCCCCCGCCCCCAGCTGCGAGTGGCCTCGGGAACCACAGCTGCTCCTCTACGTGCCCAAGTTCCACAGCGGCTGGGAGCCCCCGCTGGACGTGCTGAGGGAGGCGCCCTGGGAAGTGGAGGGGCTGGGCTGTGCCCCTGCCGAGGAGGTGAGAGCGCCCGCCGCCCTCCTCCCCCACCCCTGCTGCTGTCTTCCCCCCCACCCCCACCCCTACCCCCACCCCCACCCCCACCCCTACCCCCACCCCCACCCCCACCCCCACCCCTGCTGCTGTCTCCCCCCCCCTTCCTGGCCTGACACCCGGCACCAAGCCCAGCGGCCCACTGTCCCCGCAGCCCACTCCCGCCGGCCGGCCGCCCTTCCGGAACTCCCTGAAGCAGAGCCTCGTCCCCGAGCCCGCAGCCCCTGGAGACGGCCTCCCCGCAGTCAGCTCCCCGCACGCGCACAGGTGGGCGCCCCTCCAGCGAGGGGGTGACACCCCCCCTTCAAACCACAGGCTCTGGGTACCTGCCACCAGGTGGCAGCAACTGCCTCGCTCGTGTGGCTCAAAACAGCACTCTTCGCCCTGGAACCTGGTTTTCACTCAATGTTTACGATGTAAATTTAAGGGAAAATGACCAAAGCCCCCCCTAAACTCACTCCCCTCTGCACCCCTCCTCTTGTGTCTGCACTTCGTGTTGTAGAGTCGTGGGTAGGCCTTTACTGAGCTTCCGGGGTCTTCCAGACCCTGCCACCTGCTGGGGTTGAGTTAGACCCACCCTCGGAGCCCAGGAGGAGGTGGAGGCTCTGGGTCCCCTCCCCCAACACACGCACACGCACACACGCACACACGCGCACACACGCACACATGCACACACACACACACACTCATCTGGAAAGACCTCATCCCTCAGGCCCAGGATCTGTCTGGAGCTCTATCCTGCCAGACCCCGCATTCAGCTTCAGGAGGGGCGCGTCCTAATCCAGGTTCCCGCCACCTGCCTCCCTCCACCGGCGCCAGCCACGTCCCTGGCCTGAGCCGCTCGGAAAGAAACATTCTCATCCTTTGACCGGGCTGCTCCACCCTGGCCAATCCTGCCAGCCCGTCCCCCCGCCAAGGCTTGGGGGGCTCCCGCCTCAACCCCTCCCTCCAGTGTCTGGAGGCCACACCTGGATGAGGGAGGCGCCTGATGATGGGGGCCAGGGTGGACCAGGAGGGTGGGCTGGGCTGGGCTGGCGGTAGCCACAGGCTTGCTCAGTGCTGAGGTCAGGACCGCCCAGAGGCCTCGGCCCCCCGCCCCCGGTACCCTAAGCTCAGGCACTGACTGTGCTGCTCCCAGTGGCCGTGACCCTCCCTCCTGGGCAGCTGCTGTGACCTTGACATTTCTTGGGCACACGCCTGGCTGTGGTTTCCCCAGGGGCTGGGCCTGGAGACCCCTGAGGTGGCCCAAGGCGCCTGGGTCCCGCCGCCTTCACCCGTCACCGCACCCCCACCTCCGCGCCCGGCCCCCCCACCCTCGATGCTCTGGGGCTGTCACAGTTTCCATTCCCGGCTGCGCCGCGCTCGCCACTGCAACCTCGGAGAGAACAGACCGGGAGGCAGCCGCACAGCGGAAGCTGCTCCCCAGCCCGGCCCGGGTCCAGGAGACCCGGCCCGCCCTGGGCCTCAGCTGCTCCTGTTCCACGCAGGGGCTACGAACCCACGCCGGCCATGGCCAAGTACGTCAAGGTTCTCTACGACTTCACGGCCCGAAACGCCAATGAGCTGTCGGTGCTCAGGGACGAGGTCCTGGAGGTGCGTGGGGCTGGCGGGAGGGGACTGCGGGGGGCAGGGGAGGGCGGACTCATGACCCTGGGACCCGCTTGGCTGCCACCCTTTCCCCAGCCTGGCTCCAGGCAGACACTGGATGAGGGCCCCCCTTGGAGGCCTCGGAGTGGGAGGGGGCTGTGCTGGTTCAGGACAGAGGGTGGGCGCTCCCTGTGCCACTGGGGGAACCTCCCACCCCGCAGGGCTTGTCATCCATGCCCACCTCTGGAGCCCCTCTGGGCACCATCTGGGTTTGGTGCCAACCCTAAATCTGGGTCACCCGCCAGGGGAGGAAAGTGGGGCGAGCGGAGGGTGATCTATATCCGCAGCCAGGCTGGGGCACCTCGCTCAGCGTGCAGCGGGGAGGGGGGGGGCGGGGGAGGCGGGGGGGGGCAGGGCCCGGCACCTGAGGATGGTGTGACTGTCCCCTTATCCTCTGGACCATCTGCACAGGGGCCCACCCAGTGGTCCCCGCACTCACTGCCCGTGGCCGGAGGGCAGGGGGGCTGCTGGTCGGTGACTGGGTGACAGTGGGTGACGGTGGGTGACGGTGGGTGACAGTGGGTGACGGTAGCGGGCGCCCGCAGGTGCTGGAGGACGATCACCAGTGGTGGAAGCTCCGCAGCCGCAGCGGCCAGGCTGGTTACGTGCCCCGCAACATCCTGGATGAGATCCGGGTGGAGGAGGCCGGCGCCACCCACGAGGTGATGGTGATGGGGGTGAGCGGCCCTGTCCCCCCCACAGGCTGGGCCCAGCGGGGGTGGAGGGGGGGCCGGTGCATGGGCCTCAGGGAGAGACCCCCTCTACGCCTGGAGCCCTCGCTGCAGGGGCTCCAAGGTCTGGCCCCAGGCCAGTGGGGGCCTGGACAGGTCTTGGGAGGGAAGGGGGCGGGGCTCCTGCTGGAGGGAGATGAGTGACGGGTGGGCTCCGCCCCGCCTCCCCCACCTGCAGGCGGGTCTGAAATACTGGGGTCCTGCCAGCCCCACCCACAAGCTACCCTCAGGCTTCGCTGGAAACAAAGACGGTGAGGGGGGCTGGGCGGAGGCGGGGGGGGGGGGGGGGGAGACCTGGGGGGGAGGGGGGCACCTGTGGGGGAGGGGAGGGGGGCCCGGCCGAGGGCGGCCTGACCCGCTGGCCCCGCAGAGATCATCCACCACATGGACGAGGTCAACGACGAGCTGGTCAAGAAGATCAGCCACATCAAGGCGCAGCCGCCGCGGCACTTCCGCGTGGAGCGCAGCCAGCCCGTGCGCCAGCCGCTCACCTACGAGTCGGGCCCCGACGAGGTGCGCGCGTGGCTGGAAGCCAAGGCCTTCAGCGCCAGGTGAGCGGGCGGCGGGCGGCGCGCAGGCAGGTGGCCGGGGTGCGGGTGGGCGAGGCCGCCACGCCCGGCAGGACCCGCCTTCACCCCGCCCCCCGCCCCGTCCTGCAGGATCGTGGACAACCTGGGCATCCTGACGGGCCCCCAGCTCTTCTCGCTGAACAAGGACGAGCTGAAGAAGGTGTGCGGCGAGGAGGGCATCCGTGTGTACAGCCAGCTCACCGTGCAGAAGGCGGTCCTGGAGGTGAGCCCGCGCCCCCCTCCCCCCTCCCCTCCCGCCCCCCTCCCCCCCCTGCTCCCCGGCCTCTCCTGCGGGGCCTGACGGTCGGTCCGAGGCTGAGGCTGCCCCCTGCCTGCCCTAGAAGCAGCAAGGAGGGTCGGAGCTGGAGGAACTCATGAGCAAGTTTCATTCCAAGAAGAGGCTGGAGGGCGACAGCTAGGCCTGGCTGGGAGCACCCGCTGCGGGCGGCACGGCCCCCACCGCGCGTGGAGTAGTATTTTTGTATGTGTATGTATGTGGCACCATGGACACAGGGGGTGCGCTGCTGGCGGGGCCTGCACCTGGCGGGGGCCAGCTCACCTGCCTCCTGCCCATGGCCTGCCCTTGGGCTCAGCAACGCCCCGCCACACTCAGCCCTGCCCACGGCCCACCTCAGCCAAACTTGCCGCCTGGAGGTGCCAGCCCTCCCAGCTCTCCCCACACCTCCCCCTGAGGCCACAGAAGCCCCGTCGCCTCTGGCCTCCTCCATCCACAGGGGTCCCTGGGACTGGGACTCTGACCCCGTCCCACTCCCATGACTGCCCACTTCCCCATCCACTGTCCCCCGCCCCCCGGCTGGCTGTGGGCCAGAAGGGCAGCAGCCCTCAGCCACCCAGCCACCCTGCCGGCCCCAGATAGCGCCCACAGCGCCCACCCTGTGCTCTGCTCCCCGGGTGGCTGGTGGCGGTGGTGGTGGTGCTGTACTCCCTGCACCTTTTCAAGAAGCAGGTGTGGACTGGACTCACCCAAGCACTGGCCTTCGACATCCCACCCCGCCCCACTGCCCACACCCCCACTGCCCACACCCCCACTGACCACGCCCCCACTGATCACACCCCCTGCCCACTCCCCCACTGCCCACACTCCCTGCCCACACCGCCACTGCCCACACCCCCTGCCCACACCCCCTGCCCACGCCCCCACTGCCCACACCCCCACTGCCCACACCCCCGCCCCATCCCTGAAGCAGAGCCCAAGAAAGGAACTTCTCCGGCCAGTCTCGGGCCAGCCTCACCCTGCGTGCTGCACAAGGGCCTGGAGGCCTGAGCCCTGGGCTCTGCAGACCACACCCCGGAACTGAGAGCCACACTCCGAGCGAGGCCCCGACATTAAACCGGTTTCTCCGCGAGGCCCCGCGTCTGTCTCCTGGAGGCGGGGGTCGCGGTGGGTCAGGGCGCGTGAAGTTGCACCTTTGTAAGAGCCAGCGGGCAGGGGCAGGCTGTGGCCAGGCGGTCCGCTCACCCTGACCCTGGTGGGAGCCCTGGGAGCCCCTCCCCTGCACACTATCCAAGAGGGGCCGGGGGGACACGCCTGGGAGGGGAGAGGCTGAGAGGGGCCCTGCCCAGAAGGCGCAGGCTGTCACCCAAGACCAGTGGGAGCGGCGGGGCTGCCAGAGCTCAGGTGGGTGGGGAGGGCGGGGCGTGAGTCAGGAGCCAGGAAGCCGAGCTGCGGGTGCGGGTGCGGTGGGGGGAGGGGAGGGAGGGGCTGAAGGTGGGGCAGCCGGGAAGCGTCGTGCGGGAGCCGGAGGTCTCCGAGGAGAGGAGCGCGCCGAGGGCTGCACTCTGCACCGCCGGAGCCCGACCGCCGGCCACGCCCCACCCTCGGGGGGGGGCCGCCGCGCCCTCTGCTGGCGACTCTGCGTGCTGCAGCGCGCGGCCGGGGGCGCCCGAGCACCTGTCCTCGCGGGGCGTCCTGACCCGCGTGGTTCTGAAGGAGCCGGTGGGGCAGCCCGGGTCAGGGTCTGCAGCGGGATCTCCGCCTGCGGGGAACTGGGGCGCAGAGGGCAGGCGGGGCCGGCGGGAGGGCTGACCCGGCTGCTGGGCCGCAGGACGGGCCAGTCCCAGGTCTGGGAAGCTACCCGTGGCTGGGGCGGCCACACCCGGCCAGTCTGCCGCGGGCTGGTCAGGGGGCGGGAGGTGTCTGGTCATCTGGGCCACTGCGGCTTGACCATCACAGCCTCCCCCCAGGAAAGGAAGGACCCCTCCAGGCCAGAAAAGAAGCTCTGGCTTCACCCTGGCCGGGTTGGCTCAGTGGATGGAGCACCAGCCTGCGAATCAAAGGGTCTGGGGTTCAATTCCGATCAAGGGCACAGGCCCGGGTTGTGGGCTCGATCCCCCATATAGGGCGTGCAGGAGGCGGCCGAGCCATGATCCTCTCTCATCATGGATGTTTCTCTCTCTCCCTCAATTCCTCTCTGAAGTCAATAAGAATATTTTTTTAAAAAAAAGAAATTCTGGCCTCCGTGCCTGGGCAGGACCCTGTGGACAGGGAGATGGCCCCCAGAGAAGAAGGGGAGCATGGGGCGATGTCCTGCCCTCTGGAACCCACAGATCCCACAGTCCAGAACCACCGGGAGGTACCCGGCAGGCCAACCCCACCCGCCCTGCTAGGCTGAGCCCCTCCTCAGAGCGGGACGGGCACCCCAGATCCACTGCCCTGAACGGGGCTCTGCTGGCCCAGGGATGCCCGCCCACCCCATCCAGCAGGGCTCCCCCGTCACCAGCATGGTCTGGGCTGGGGTGCTGATCTCTTCTGAGCCCCAGAACCTACACCTGCTTCCTGGGTTCAGGTGCATTGGGCCCATTTCAAGTTCCTAACCACTCCCCTCCCCTCTGCTGCAGACTGCGCCCGCTGCCGAGGGTCTGGTGGCACCGTCCAGGGGGCGGGGCTGCAGACAGGGGACCGGCCGAGGAGGGTCCGCACCGGGTGAGGGTGGAGCTGCCCGTCCAGTGCCCACTGTGCCAGCTGCGCAGCCACCGCCGCAGGAACAAGGCCCGCCTGTCTGGGGGACAGGCCTGTCTTTGTGGCGTCCCCACCAGCGTGGCTCTCAGGCCTCGCCTCCCGCCCACACAGTGGCCTAGGCCCCACGCCCAGTCCAGCTGGCTCAGAGGCCAGAGGCCGCCCCGGCTGTCTGGGGAGAGCTTTCCCTTTTTTCTTCTTAAAAACTTTCCGCCCGCCCGCCCGGCACAACTCAGAGGCTGAGCGTAGACCTATGAACCAGGAGGTCACGGTTCGATTCCCGGTCAGGGCACAGGCCCAGGTTGTGGGCTCGATCCCCAGTGTGGGGCGTGCAGGAGGCAGCCGATTGACGATTCTCTCTCGTCATTGATGTTTCTATCTCTCTCCCTCTCCCTTCCTCTCTGAAACCAATACAAGTATATTTTAAGCCGAAACCGGTTTGGCTCAGTGGATAGAGCGTCGGCCTGCGGACTGAAGGGTCCCGGGTTCGATTCCGGTCAAGGGCATGTACCTGGGTTGCGGGCACATCCCCAGTGGGAGATGTGCAGGAGGCAGCTGATCGAAGTTTCTCTCTCATCGATGTTTCTAACTCTCTTATCTCTCTCCCTTCCTCTCTGTAAAAAATCAATAAAATATATATATTTTTAAAAAAGTATATTTTAAAAATAATAATAGCCCTGACCGGTTTGGCTCAGTGGGTAGAGTGTCGGCCTGAGATCTAAAGGGTCCTAGGTTCAATTCTGGTCAAGGGCATGTACCTTGGTTGCGGGCACATCCCCAGTAGGGGGTTGCAGGAGGCACCTGATTGATGTTTCTCTCTCATGGATGTTTCTAACTCTATCCTTCTTCCTTCCTCTTTGTAAAAAATCAATAAAATATATTTTAAAATAAATAAATAAAAATAATAATTTCTTTTCATAGAAAATACTCTCCTTGCATGCTGAATGCTGGCTCTCAAAACGCCACCGTGACTGTTGATAAAGCTGCGTGGGCTCCCCCCGAGGGTCTGCGTGGGGTGAGGGGCAGCAAGGCTGGGGACAGTCTGTTCAGGAAATGGGCGCCTCAGGGTCGGAAGTGAGTTCAGAGTCGCTGGGCCCGCTGAGGAAGGTCCGAGACCAGGGCGTTGCACCCCGCTTCCTGGTGTTGCGTGGCTGTGGTCCGCGGGCTGCGAGGCGGCCTGTGCCATGGCTCGCTGCCCGTGCCCCAGTGAGGGGCGTCTTTCATTGCCGCTCCTGCTCGCCTCCTGCTGCAGCCGATGCCGTGGGGGGGACTCCGCACCCTCCCGCCATGACCTTTCAGGGTGTGAAGGAGCCTGAGGCGCTGAGTCTGAGACTCGCTCATGGAGAGGAGTCCGCGGGTCAGCAGGGCCGGCCAGGAGCGGGCGCTGGTGGGTGCTCAGACCTGGTCCTCGGGAGGAGGCGACGGAAACCCCTTTCCCCCGTGGGACCGGCCGACGCCCCGAGTGGGGACAGGCCCGCCGAGCTGTGCCCCCCACCCCCGCGGCCCTCTTCCTGTGGGGTGTCCCCAGACCCTTTGTGGGTTTCCCCTGCGGGCGCGGGGCTGGGAGAGCTGAGGTGGGTGCCACGGGAGAGCCTGGGGCAGTAGGCACAGTGTCCACTTAGGGCTGATGCTGTGGAAGGAAGGTGCTGCGTGAAAAGCCCACCCCACAGGTTTCGTGAATTAAAATACACAGGCACGCCCGGTGGCTCAGTGGTTAAGCATTGACCTATGAACCAGGAGATCACGGTTCAATTCCCGGCTATGGCACAGGCCCGGGTGGCAGGCTCGATCCCCAGTGAGGGGCGTGCAGGAGGCAGCTGATCAGTGATTCTCTGTCATCATTGATATTTCTATCGCTCCCTCCGTCTCCCTTCCTCCCTGAAATCAATTTTAAAAAATATTTTAAAAATTAAAATTAAAAAAAAAATACACAGGCACGCCGAGCCGGTTGCTCAGTGGTTAGAGCGTCAGCCGGGCACCGAAGGGTCGAGGGTTTGATTCCCGGTCAAGGACATGTCCCTGGGTACCTGGGTTGGGGGTTTGCTCCCTGCCCCTGGCCTCTCTCACATCAGTGTTTCTCCCTCCCTCTCCCCGTCTCCCTCCCACTCCCTCTGAAAAGCAGTGGGAAAGACGTCCTCTGTTGAGAACTGACAACATAACACTAATAACAAGGCAAATACACAGACACGAGAAACCACGCGTTTCACCAGGACTCGTGCAAATGGAGGTCTTGGAAGAGTCCCTTAGGGGCGGGGAGGGGTCTACCCACGCGCATCTGAATGAGGAGAGAAAGGAAGGTTGGACAGTCCTGGGAACAACCAAACATGTGCCCTCCGGCCTGTGAAACCGGGTCCTGGGCCCCCGCCTGCTCCCCAAAGCAATGCTGGTGCGTGGGGTGCATCCTCGATGAGCGCCCCCATTTCCCGGCCTGGGGCCGGCCCGGTCCCTCCCGTGTGTGTCTTTACGGGACGACCTAACTCTATGACAGGAAGTTGAAGCAGGTCTCACGGTCCCCTCCCCAGGCTGCAAAGCACCACCATCTCCAGAACTTTCCCAGCGGAAACCCTGTCCCCATTAAACACTCACCCCCCCGGCCCCCCACCTACTTCCTGTCTGTGGGTCTGACTCGGGGACCTCCTCTGAGCGGGTCCCACAGGGTCCGTCCCTTTGGGTCTGGCTTATTTGCTCGGCGCAGCGTCCTCACGTCCCCCCGGGGCAGGCGGCAGGGTCCCTCCTTCTCAGGCGGGTGACATTCCACTGTGTGGGCCACAGCCAGCACCCCATTCGTGTGCAGGTCCCCCCCACTCCGAGCAATTCGATGACGCCAGCTGGTGCCCTACAATTCAACGCGATCTGACACTGTCGACCCGGAAACCATCAGATCCCACAGGCTAGGGGCTCGGCCCCGCAACACTGCCCCCCAGATGCCAACCGCAAGTCCCGGGGCCGCCTGGCTCCTGGCCAGCCCGCTGCAAACCCGAGGCTCCCCAATGCCTCCGTCCCCGGCTGTGACTGTTCCCTGGAAGGACGCGCACACAGGCTCCCGCGGTGGGGGGAAGGGCCCGCCAGGGCGGTGGGCCCTGCACTGCTGAGCCGGGTGGACTCTGATGCCGCGTCTCACCCCACGCAGGCGGCAAACCACAGCGAGCTGCACGTGGTCGGTGGCCTGAACCCACAGCCGCCCGCAGACGGGGGCGGTCGTTTTCCCACAATGACCCGAGCAGGCCTGAATGGCCTCACGCTCTACTCTTACTTCATTTTCCTCTTCTCCCTGGAAGGGGTGTGTCCGTGTGTACATGTTCCAATCTAGTGGGAAAGAGGGGGTTTTGGTTGTTGAATCTGTCATCAAGAATCTGAATCTAGCCCGGCCGGTGTTGCTCAGTGGTGAGCGTCGTCCCATGCACCAAGAGGTCACAGGTTCGATTCCTGGTCAGGGCATGTGCCAGGGTTGCAGACTCGATCCCCAGTAGGGGGCGTGCAGGAGGCAGCCGATCGATGTTTCTATCTCTCTCTACCCTCCTCTCTCTCTAAAATCAATTAAATATATATATGTATTTAAAAACTTGAGTCCCTCCAAGGTGAGAACGGCCTTGTTGCCTTGTCTGCAGGTTCGAGTCTGGCTTAAATTCCTCATGTAGACGAGGTTGCTCTGTTGATCTAATTCTGCTTTTTTTCCTTCTTGTTATTAAGCTCTGCACCTGCTGCCCGTGAACCTGACCCCAGCTGTGCCTCTGCTGTGAGTGACAGCACCTGGCGGAGGTCCCTCCGGCATCGAGGGGCGAGGGGCTGGGTGGGGACACCGGCAGCGGCTCAGCGCGGCTCTCGGGGAAAGGTCTCCGTCCGAGGGGAAGGAGCAGCCCTGACTGAGGCTTTTTATTTTATCTTCAAACCTGTTTTCGTTGTTTTTTTAGGGAGAGGGAGGGAGAGAGGAACATGGGCTGCCTTCTGCACCGGGAACCGAACCCGGAACCTGGGTGTGTGCCTTGACCGGGAATTGACCGGTGACGGACGATCCTCAGCCACCCCTTTGTCCTGTTCACCTGACTCAGCCGCCCCGCCCGACACCTTTACCCAGGCCCAGCTCCGCTCCCTGCCCATCAAGGTGGCCTCTGTCTCGCCAGATTCCGGGACTAACCCCCACCCACCCACACACACACCCAGAGACCCAGGAGGGACTGGAGGCTGAACCCACAGCCACACCCAGGTCGTGCAGCTCCCTGGCCCAAACCCGCCCTCTCCCTGGGCGGCCTAACACCTGCCTCCTGCCCCATCGCCCCCTCCCCCCTCCGCTCAGACGTCCCTGAGAAAGCCAGCGGTCAGCGAGCCTCGCGTGCCGCCAGCAGCCTGCGCACCTGCCCATCTGTGCCCAGGTCTGCTCCTGCCCCTCCCATCACCCCTGACATCCTGGCGGGTGACAAAGGCCACCCTTGCGCCAGGGCCCTGGACTCCAGCCACTGCCCTCCAGGGGCCTGCTGAGCCCCCTCTCCTCTCCTGCCGCCACCCACAAACACGCAGTCATGTCCCTCCACACCACCGCCTGCTCCCTTCACAGAGAACCTCCCAAGTGTGGGAAGTGTGTCCCACTCCTTCTCCCTGCCACCCTCCACTGCAGCCGCCCTGGCCTGGCCAGCCCTGAGCCCCCTGCTCCCCTGGGTTGTGGTCCTCCCACGGCTCCTCCCTGGCTGCTCTCTCCTGGGCACCTGCACACCCGCGCCCGGCAGAGGTCTTGGTCTGGGGAATGTGAAGAAGGCCGTCCGCTGGACGTGTGCTTCCCGCGATGCTTCGGTGCGTGAAGCCGCGGGCCCCCTGTGAACTTGGTGCTGCCCAGCAGCCGCCATCCCAGAATCACAGGCAGGGAAGGCCCGGCGCCGGCCTAGTGCCCCCGGACCTGCCCGGCGCTGAAACCACAGCCTGGTCTCCCGCCCTCACCCCTCCAGCCCCTCCCCAGGCTCCAAGCACGTCTGACCCCAGGAGGGCGGCCAGGCCTGAGGGAGCAGGTGCACCGGGAAGGTGTGGGCAGGCGCACGGCCAGTGTCAACGGACAGAGGCCCTTTTCCTGGTCTGCGGCCGAGGGCGGGGGGCGGGGGGTCCCGTCGGGCAGCGCTCAAGCCACCGCCCCAATGAAGGGCAGGTTTCAGGAGCCTCTGCCCGCTGTCCTCAGTCCAGCGCTGCGTTTCCAGAGGCGGGAGGTGACGCGGCGCCCTCCGAGACCGCTAGGTGGGGGCGCACGGCTGGGTGGGGGCGCATCGCTGTGGGGGCGCATCGCTGTGGGGGTGCATCGCTGTGGGGGGGCGCACCGCAGGGTGGGGGTGCATCGCTGTGGGGGCGCACTGCTCCAGGGTGTGCCATCCAGGCTGCAGGCTGCGTGCGCCCAGGACGTGCCGTCCACGTTGCCCGCTCGCCTCCCCGCGTCCTACCCGCATCTCACCAACGACTGCGTGGGGCCCGGGACCCCCGCCCCGACCCCAAGTGCCCCGGGGGCGGGGTTTCACGCCAAGGGGCGTGGTTCCCCTCCGGGGCGGGGCCTCGCCAGCTTCCCGCGCCGCCCCTGATTGGCCGGCGGCCTGGGCGGGGCCCGCGGGGCATTGTGGGCCGTCGCGCTGCCTCCGCCGTTTCGCCATGTCGGGCTCCCCGGTAAAGCGGCAGAGGATGGAGAGCGCCCTGGACCAGCTCAAACAGTTCACCACCGTGGTGGCCGACACGGGCGACTTCCACGGTGAGGCGCGGCCCGCGTGTGGACGCCTGCGGGGGCCGTGCGGGGGCGTGGGCGCCGAGACGCCCGCTCCGGGCCCCGCTGCCCCGCTCCGGACCCCCACGCCCCGCTCCGGGCCCCGCTGCCCCGCTCCGGACCCCCCACGCCCCGCTCCGGGCCGGCTCCCGGGGTGGGGGACTTGGCGCCCCCGGCCAGGGCGGGAGGGCGGGGCCCGGAGCGGAGCGCACCTTCTGAACCCGCCCCTGCGCCCGGCGCCCCCGCCGCCAGGTGCGAAGGCCCGGAGTCGGCGGGGGTCGGGTTGCCGAGGCTCCGGGTTGGGGAGGGTCCATCCCGCGCCCCCTGAGGCGGCACCGGGCGGTTTTGCTCCGCGAGTGTTGACCGCTGGGCGGGACGGACAGCGCGGGGCCCCGGACGGCCGCACCTGCGCCGGCGCCGCCTGTTGCACCCTCCGCGCCCGCCGGGAGCCGGGGCCGGGCCGGCACCGGGCGCTGGGAGAGCGCGGGCCGCGCTGGGCGCGAGTCGTTCATTGCGGAGGCGCGGCGTGGGGGTGCCCGGTTGGGTGGGTCCTCGGCAGAACCTCCGCGCCCTCGGGGCGCACGAGGAAGTGGCGGCCGCGTTCTGCTGGCTCATGGTGACTTGAGAAACGCTCCCCGCCCCGGGCAGCAGCAGGAGGAGGTTTTCGGAGGGTGTTTACCTGGCAGCGCCCGTGAGTAAGCGCCTTCGGGGAGCCGCGGGCAGCGGCGTAACCGGCAGACCAGCGGGGTCCCCTCCCACCCCGCCCCGTGGCCCGACCTCGAGGCCGCGCGCTGGGTGGGGAGCCCGGGGAGCGGCTGCGCGTGCCCTGCCGGCTTCTTCCCTCCTTCGCGCGCCGAGGAATTTGGACTTCGGCCCAGGCGGCCGCCGCGTCTGTTGTTCCTGCAGCCATTATTCTCACACCTTCTGGAGAATGCTTGCGGGTTTTCTTTTTAAAAACATCTAAACCCAATGACTGACATTTTTGGATGAATATTAACTTTATAAAATGCGTTAGTTGATACCGTCTGCCCATCAGTGTCGGCAGGCGGCTTAGGCCCTTGTTTTGTGGTCACTGCCTGAAGTGAAGGTCGCACCTGTGGCCTGGGGTGCGGGCGGGAGGCCTCACCTGGACCAGTGTCCTCCCAGTTTGCATCCACTTTAGGGTCCGGGGACCTGAAGCTCATCGTTGAATCCCCGATGGGTCCTTTAGTTTTGTTAAAAGTCAGCGCTGTCAAGGCCTCGCTTTCTAGAGGAGAGGCGCGGTGGCCTGCGGGTTTGCACACCTGTGCAGGCTCCGCCCCTGAGCACCGCTTCCGCAGCCATTATTTAGAAACAGTGACATACGAGGAGTTGCAAAACTAGCCCGTAGAGCCCCTGGCGCAGCGCCCTGCAGTGGGGACACCCTGTGTGCCGGAAGTTGGCACCTGCCCGCGCCGTCCTGTTATCAGGGGCTCACCATGTTCACCAGTTTCAGCTGGGGGTAGAGGGGGGGGTTGGGGGGGGGAGGGCCCCTTCCCTGCGGCGGGTGTGTGACACCTGTAGCTTTCTGTGGGCCCCGTGGCCACAGCCATCTCCCTGATCTCTGGAGAGCCACCCCTGTCCTGCCGGCCCCGGATCTTTCTCCATCTCTGTGGTGTTGTCATCAAAGGACACTTTGAAAATACTAATTTACCCAATAAACTTACTGAAGCAGCGAGCCCTCTGGCCGCTCTGCACTCCCCAGTCCCCCGCGACAGCTGGTCAGGAGGCCCCAGATTGGCCCACTGGCCTGGAATCCCGGCCTGGTTACCTACGCAAGAGCTGGGAGGGAGGGGAGAGGCTTACAGGGGAAGAGCTGGGAGGGAGGGGAGAGGTTTACAGGGGAAGAGCTGGGAGGGAGGGGAGAGGCTTACAGGGGAAGAGCTGGGAGGGAGGGGAGAGGCTTACAGGGGAAGAGCTGGGAGGGAGGGGAGAGGTTTACAGGAGGAAGCCAGCAGTTGATGCGGGTCCCTCACTGGCTGCAGGGAAGCAGGGTGCGCCCTCTGCTGTCGGAACATCCCAACTGCCTCCCTCCCCACCCAGCAGTGAGGTCAGCCCTTGGGGCGCCCTCCTCTCTGGCGCTAGACTTGTTGGTGGTCCTATCCCTGTGCGAACAGCTGCCTCCGGCCATTTCAGGGTGGGAGGGACATATGTGTGAAGCGGGGCTATACCTCGGCCTGGAAAACAGTTTTGTTTTTGTTAATCCTCACCCCAGGATATTTTCCCATTGATTTTTAGAGAGAGTGGAAGGGAGGGAGAGACAGAGAAACATGGATGTGAGACACATGCATTAGTTGCCTCCCACACGGGTCCCGACCGGGGGATCGAACCTGCCACCATGGTACATGCCCTTGACTGGAATCAAACCAAAGACCCTTCGGTCTGCGGGCCAACGTTCTGTCCACTGAGCCACACGGGCCAGGGCGGGAACACGCGTGGCTGCACGTGTCTAGGGCTCAGAGGGACTGTCAGACTCGGCGGGGAAGCAAGCCGCACTTCTTTCTTTCTTTCTAAAACTCTCCAAACGCTCTCTAGCCATCGACCAGTACAAGCCCCAAGATGCCACCACCAACCCGTCCCTGATCCTGGCTGCGGCGCAGATGCCCGCCTACCAGGAGCTGGTGGAGGAGGCCATCGCCTACGGCAAGAAGCTGGGCGGGTGAGTGCGGTCCTGAGGCAGTGGTGGGGCTGAGGGCCCGGGCTGGTCCCCTCGTCTCCCTCACCGGCTCCCGCACCGGCTGAGCTTGTCCTCAGGTGTCTCGCACCAGGAGCCGCCTGTGCGCTGTCCTCCTGGCCCGGCGGAGGCGAGCGCCGCTTCCTGAGGCCGCGGAGCGGCTCCGAGCTGTGCCCAGGGCGGCGGGTCCCAGGCCTGTGAGGGCTCTTTTGTTGATGTCTTTTAACAGCCGCTCGGAGTAGAATTCACTCTAGGGACACAGCCCAGTGTCTTGGGGTACTTTATGCCGATGGCCCGGCTCCCGCCTCCAGGCCACACGCAGAGGGGTCTCCATGGGGTTCCCTTTCCGGGTGTCCTTTTACATTCTCGTCAGGGTGAGCGTGGACAGCGGTGCCTTCGGGGACAGTGGCCCCGGCTGGGATGCCTGGGTGGCTCCGGGTGTGCCGCCTGCTCTGTGCCCAAGTCTGCCCTGCCCCCCACCAGGCGCCCCACCTTAGCCAGCTTCGCTTTCCCTTCTCACGGGCTGGTCTCCCGCCCTGTGTATCAGCCAGGCCTGGGCGCTCCTGGAATTGGGTGACGAGATGGGGCCTTCGTCGCTCACAGGCCTCCACCTCGTGCAGCTGCCCCAGGTTCTGACTGTGACACGCCGGCTTGAGACCTCTGTGTGCACTTCACTCGTCGGCCAGGCGACTGCGGAGAGATGTTTTCTCACGTGCCCAGAGGGCTCAGCGGGGGAGGGGACGGGGACGTGGGGAGGTGGAGTGGTGGCGGCCACACCACAGCGAATGTCTTCATGCCCCGAGCTGTGCACCTAGCGGGTGAAGGCGGTGACGTTTCTGCTGTTTTACTGGGATGAACACATTTTTAAGAAAGAAGCTGCAGCCCGGCCAGAGTGGCTCAGTGGCTGAGCATTGACCTCTGACCCGCAGGAGGTCACGATTCGATTCCTGGTCAGGGCACCGGCCCCGGTTGCAGGCTCCTTCCCCAGTGGGGGGCGTGCAGGAGGCAGCTGGTCAGTGGTTCTCTCCTCAGTAAAAGTACTTTTTTAAAAAAGGAAGAAGCTGCAGTGAAAGGGTTCTCCAAGAAGCACGTTTGTTTGCGGGACCCTGTGCACTGACCTAACGAGTCACTGACCGTCTCCCCTGAACCTCAGGCCACAGGAGAAGCAGGTTGAGAATGCGATCGATAAGCTCTACGTGCTGTTTGGAGCAGAAATACTGAAGAAGATTCCAGGCCGCGTGTCCACGGAAGTAGATGCCAGGTAAGGGCGCGGGGCGGGCGGGGCAGCAGCCGCTCGGTCCGCGACCCGCCGGGCCTGGCCCCCTGCCATCTGCTCCCGCCGGGCCCTGGCGTCACGGGAGGGAAGGCGATCAGGAGACGGGGCTCTGAGTGGCTCGGAGCCAGGGCGCCACTGCTGCTCGCTCGTCCCCAGCGCGTCCCGAGGTGAGGCCGCCCCTCACCGCGCCGGCTCCCACAGGCTCTCCTTCGACAAGGACGCCATGGTGGCCCGAGCCCGGCGCCTCATCGAGCTCTACAAGGACGCCGGGGTCAGCAAGGACCGGATTCTCATCAAGCTGTCATCCACCTGGGAAGGAATTCAGGCTGGAAAGTAAGTGTCCCCGCCCCAGGGGGCGGCCGTGGCCCAGCTGATGGAGCCGGGTGTGTCTCGGGCCAGGTCCCCAGGTCCTGCTTGGTGACCCTCAGAAACAGGTGCCTGCCATCCTCAGGCTCACAGTCCACAGGCAGAGCCTCCTATGCCTGGTGGGGGCGGCAGCCGTGCCCGGGAGCCTGGTGTCCGCTGCAGCCCCGCCCGGCGATGGCTCCCCTCTCCGCTGCCTGCTCTGGACACCTCACAGGGTGGGCTTCTGACACATGGCCTCTCCCGTGGCCGGTTTCCAGGGCTCACCCTGTGGCTGTCAGGGCTGCGTCCCTTCAAGTCGAATGTTCCATTGTGTGTGCGCTGCCTCTTCCGTGTCCATGTCATCCTGCGTGGACACGTGGCTGTAGCCCTGTGTCCTCTCTCCTGGGCACACACTCAGTCATCTGGACGGTCCCTGTGCGCGTTGGAGGAATGGCACTGCTGCTCGTCACCACCCCCCTGTGGCCACACGGTGGAGCCCTTCTAATCTGTCCCCTGAGGTGGGAATTTGTGGCCAGAGGGGCCTGAGCAGAGGTCCCTGTCACAGCCCTGGCCCCACCCACATGGCAGAGCGTGGCCGTTGTCCTGTCCTCAGGACTCAGCCCCAGAATGTCACGGTGGACGGACGGGCTGCCGCAGGGTAGGCTGGGAAGGGTGAGAGGGCAGGAGGCCGTGGCTCCAGGTGAGACGCAGGCAGCACTGGCCTGAGAGGACAGCTGGTGTCCAGCCCCAGGCCGTTCTGGCTGAGGTGAGGGCCGGGCCCCGTGCTGGCGCAGGTGCTGGCTGGGGACCTCCCTGGCCTCTGTCCGTTTGTAAGTGGGTTTGAGGAGGCAGTGAGCCGGGTCAGCTGCAGCCCGGCAGCCAGAGCCCGGGCTGAGTCGTGTGCGTCCCCACAGGGAGCTGGAGGAGCGGCACGGCATCCACTGCAACATGACGCTGCTCTTCTCCTTCGCCCAGGCCGTGGCCTGCGCCGAGGCGGGCGTGACGCTCATCTCCCCGTTCGTGGGGCGCATCCTCGACTGGCACGTGGCCAACACGGACAAGAAGTCCTACGAGCCCCAGGAGGACCCTGGTGAGTGGCCTTGGGGGCCCCGGGGCAGGTGCGAGGGGGGCAGGGCGGCGGGCGCAGTGGTGACCGCTGGGCATTCCTCCAGGAGTGCAGAGCGTCACCAAGATCTACAACTACTACAAGAAGTTTGGCTACAAGACCATTGTCATGGGCGCCTCCTTCCGCAACACGGGCGAGATCAAGGCGCTGGCAGGCTGCGACTTCCTCACCATCTCGCCCAAGCTCCTGGGGGAGCTGCTCAAGGACAGCAGCAAGCTGGTGCCCACGCTGTCGGCCAAGGCGGGTGAGGCCCAGCCCCTGCTGGGGCTGCCTGCACCTCGGCTCCCTGAGGGGTGGGGGACAGGGCAGGGAGGGCCCAGGGCGGCCCTGGGCCGGGGGTGGGGTGGCGGGTCGGGCGGGTGAGGAGGGCCTGCTGCCTGTTCCAGCCCAGGCCAGCGACCTGGAGAAGATCCACCTGGACGAGAAGGCCTTCCGCTGGCTGCACAACGAGGACCAGATGGCCGTGGAGAAGCTCTCGGACGGCATCCGCAAGTTCGCTGCCGACGCGGTGAAGCTGGAGCGGATGCTGGCGGTGAGTGGGCAAGCGGGCAGGGCTGGCACGTCTAGGGACCCTGGGTGCCGCCCGGTCCCCAGAGGGAGCCTGACGCCCTCTCCTGGCCCCTCCCTCTCCCCCTGTAGGACCGGATGTTCAGCGCGGAGAATGGGAAGTAGCCTGAGGCTGGGCCACGGATCAGTGCGGGCTTTGGATTTGGGTCTGATTACACAAGTCCGGCGACGAATCTTTCATTTTTTACTACTTGCAGCAGGGACGGATCATGGGTTTCTGTTTTGTGTAAAATTCTGCCTAATGCATTAAAGCAGGTGTTTTCTGTGCCATGCTTTACTTCCTGCCGCCTCGTGCCCCTCGGCACCAGCTACAACCTGGGCCCAGCGAGAGGGGGCAGCACTGCCCGCTGCTGGGTGGGGACCCATCTGAGCTCTTCCTGTGCCCAGATCCCTGGATGGGCCAAGGGCGGTGCTGGGCCCCTGGGCTGTGCGCCTGCCACTACCCACTGCCTCTGGTGGCTCCTGAACTGAGGCCCTGACCAGGCGGCAGCTCAGTGGTGCCACCTGGTGGGGCAGCTCAGCACAGCAGCACTGGCTCATCTAACCCGGGAGGTCCCGGCTGCGACCCTGAACCTGGAGAGGTGGTGCCGCTCTGAGAACACACTAGGGCACTGTTTGGACTTGGGGCACCACGTGCTGTACTGGGAAGGGCCTGGGGCGGTGATGGGTGGAGGGAGGAGGAAGGACCAGCCTCTGTTCCTGGAGGGGAGCCAGGCAGGGCGAGGGCTGGGCGAGGACTCTGTCCAGGGGCCAGTGCCCAGGGAGCAGGATAAGGGGCGTGTCTCCCGTCTGTCGGGTGTGGGCAGAAACGTGTCGGACTGACCTGCGGAGACACTGCTCTGGCGACACCCAAGGGTCAGCAGGGAGCCGCCTTGCCCTTCCCGACCTGGGCTTGCTTTCCCTTTGGGAACCCAACTGGCCACCTTTCCCCACAGCCTTCCACGGGGACCCCGGGACGGGCCACTGCAAGCCAAGAGGCCGAGTCCCACGTGCTCCAAAGCAGCAGGGCCCGTGGCTGTAGTTCTCAGGGCCCAGGGACAGGCCCCCTGGGGCCGTGCCGTCCTGAGTGCCCGGCCTGTCCTGGACAAGCTCAGCCGTCCTGGGTGCTGAGGGCCTGCTGGGTGGGTGTCCAGCAGTGGTGGCAGGGGCATGGCCCCCACCTGGACCCCCCTCTCCTGGGTGCCTCCCAGCCCTGGGGTCCGCATGGACGTCTGACAGGGCGGTTTCAGTACTTGGGGTGTGTGACCGTCAGCACTCAGCTCAGAAGTCCCCCCCAAACAGCACGTCCGTGTCCCCATTCCCGCCACAACAGCTGCTGGGTCAGGACCTCCCGCAAACAGGACCACGCGGCCGTTTCTTCACTCAGCATGTCCTCCCGTCCACCACGCAGGCGTCCTCAGGACTTCACTGTGTGTTTTATTGATCTCAGAGAGTAAGGGAGAGGGAGATGGAAACGGCACTGACATCAGAATCATGGATTGGCTGCCTCCTGCACACACCACACGGGATTGAGCCCACAGCCGGGAACTGAACCCACTGAGCCACGCCGGCTGGGCAGGACTTCATTCTTTCACAGCAAATGTCCCACCACATGGCGATCACGCTGCCCCTTGGTAAGATGCCACGCATGGGGCCAGTCTGTGTCTGTTCATTCCTGAGAACGCTGCTGCAGATGTCCGGGGCGAGTGGGGAATCCCAGAGGCAAGGACAGGAAGCCAGGCTCCAAACCCACCCCTGCCCCTCCCGGGCTTTCTGGTTCCTCCTCCCACCCCTCCCGGCCCGAGCTGCAGGGAGCAGAGCTTGGCCCAGGGGACGGCCTGACCGGAGCAGAGTAGACGTGCCGGTCAGAGCCCTCAGCAGGCATGGTCAGCTTTACGGGGACACAGACAATGTGCTCGAGGTGGGTCTGTCAGGGTTTGTGCAGACAGCCACCCGGCACCATGCGGTGGCACCTGGGGATGCCGACAGGAGTGCGGAGTGTGAGCTGGTCCGGGGCCGGGAGGAAGTGCCGGGCCTGGGGGCTGACTTGCTTGTTCCCAGGGGCTGGAAGCAGCAGACGCAGCTCCAGAGGGGACCCCAACCACAGGCCACAGCCCAGCCAGGAGCCTGGGGAAGCCTGAGGGTGGTCAGGTTGTGCTGGAAGGGAGGTGTCCGGACAGCCGCCCGGCGTCCCCAGCAGAGGCCTGTTCAGGGCCTCCTTCCAAGGGAGCTCCTGTTTGCTATGTCCACCCTGACACCCTGGAGCAGCCGCAGGGCGGGGCCTGTGCAGTGCTGTCTAAGGAGCCCCTGGGCTGTGTTTGAAGGTGAAAGGTCAACAGTGTTTCCACCTCAGGGATGTGGTGCCACTGCCGTCTGCCCTGAGGTCCACCCTGGCCTGACGTGGGTCACCACCACACTGAGCCCACGCACGAGGCAAAGGTTAAAATCGGGGCAAGTCTGGGGGCCTGGAGCTGTGACCACAAGATTAATTCCCTTTCACCTGGGACCCAAGTCAAAAGTGTTGACCAAGCTCCAGCCAGCTGGCCCCTCCCCACTCAGCCAACACCCGAAGGGCTGGGGACAGACTGGCCTGGCCACAGCCCTCACCGCACAGGTACCAACTCCGGTACCCCTGCCTGTCACTGCTGGGCCAAAAGGGTCGGCCTCTGCTCCCCGACCTGGTTGCCAGGGACAGGCAGAGGGAGACACCCAGTGCTGGTCCAGGAAGACCAGAGGGGCCACGACCCCGCACTGGAACGCCCCAGCTGATTCTCTGGGTACCAACTCCCTGTGGGCTGCTCCACATGGAGCCTGAGCCCCACCAGGTGCCCATGCAGCACCCTTGGCCTCACCCCCGCTGAGACCCGACACCCCTCTGGCTGCCGCCTGGAGGCCCCGCAGTCCCGGAGGCCTGGTCGGGCGAAGTCAGCCTCGCGCTGTCAGAGGCTCAGGTCCTGGAGGCCTGAGTCCCGCTGCCTCTGGGGGCCGGGGCCTCGGAAGGTGGTGGCGTCACTGGAAGGTAGGCTGGCTCCGCGGGGACCGTGTCACTTCCTGCAGGATGGATACCAGGTCAAGGCTCGGGCGCCAGCAGCAGCCATCACAGGGAGCGTGGCCCAGCAGCCCGCACATCGCCCATCGCCCGCGCCCCTCACCGGCTGCCGCAGAGGAAGAGCAGGTTCTGCACGGCGGGCACAGTGGAACCCGCATTCTGGCCCGTGACGAGGTGGCGGTCCAGCACCACGTGCACCGCGTCAGGCTCGCTGGCTGCAGGAGACCCGAGGGCACAGGCCTCAGACAACGCCCCATGTGGGCAGCGCCCAGCCCGGCCCACCCTCCCGGGGCTGTGAGCTCCAGGTCAGCCTGCGGGGTTTCAGAGCCGCCAGCCACCAAGGTCGGCTGGGTGCTCAGCCCCAGGAGGCTGGCCTGGCCAGTGTGCCCCACCGTCGCCTGCAGCACCACACAGCTCACCACTGAAGCTGGCACCTGCATCCTTCACAAAGTCCTCCACGATGAGAGGCAGGCGGGCGAAGCCAGGGGCCCTCACGAGCTCGTACACGGAGGGCTGCAGGGAAAGGGCACCCGCTGCTCAGGTAGAGCCCATCCAGGCAGGGCCCTGCCCTCCACGGGGGAGGGGGCGGAGCACAGCATTGCTCCAAGGCTGAACCCCGGGGGGGCCCTCCTGCTGTGGGTTTCCAGGGGTGACACGCCTTCCCCCAGCATCGAGGTAATGGGAGGCCAGCGGGAGCTGAGCCCTGCAGTGAGTGAAAGGCCTGGAGGTGGAACTGAGCCACGTGGCCTATGGGGTGGCCCTAGCTGAGGAGTCGGCCAGGCTCCTCTCCCGACCGGTCCTCACCTGGACCTGGACCTGGGACCAGACCAGCTGGGTGCAGCCTCCAGCAGCCAGGCCTCAGCCCTCGCCACAAGGACCCTCCCTCCTAGATCTGCCCAGGACCTCCCAGGTCGCTCCCGGCCGCCTGTGAATGCTGAGCCGCCCCGGGCGCCCTGGCTCCTGGTCAGGCGCAAAGCAAACTCAACCCGAGCCCGCTCTTCCCACGCCCACAGCCAGCAAAGCAAAGCGGGGCTCGAGGGTCGGGCGAGGCAGGGCCTGTCCTCACCCACGGCCTGAACGGGCCTCCGTGATGCCAGCAGACAACAGACAACGGCAGGCCTGGTGCCATCTGGACAAGTGGTGTCACCGGCCAGAGGGGACCGTGGGCCCCAGCGTCCCCACCGTCCGGGGTGCGCCCGGCCGTGCTCACTCACCCCGGTCACGCTGTAGCCTCGGAACACCCAGGACCGGTCCTCGTTGGTGGCGCAGCACAGGGCGGCGACCCCGTGGCCAACCGCGCAGATGGGCTCTGAAAGCAGCGGCAGGGGGGCTGAGGTCCTGGAGGCCGGGGCCTGGCCCTCTCCCAACACCCCCACCCCCAAGGCCGACCTCCTGGAGGCCACTGCCCCGCCCCTGGAAACACGGGAGCTGCTGCTTCCGGCTCAAACCTCAAGTTCCGGTGGCCGAGAAACAAGCACAAGGAGGCGTCGCGAGGGCGAGCAGGTCTATTAGCCAGCCCAGCGGCACTCGCACTCGCTGCCCCCCTGGCCCTCTCCGGGCAAACGGCCCGTACCCTCCAGGCCCCACTCGCCCTCTGAGGGCACCACCGTCACCGCTGCCTGAGCGGCTGCCCACCTGGAAACGCCCCTCCTGACTGCAGTGGGAAGGCGCCCGCCCTCCTTCCATCTCTCAGGGCTCCAGGCAGTGCCCCCACCCTGCTGGCCCCCGCCCTGGCTCCGGGCCTGCCACCCAGAGGCTGCCTGGCACAAGTGCGTTCCCACGGCTGAGGTGGCCGGGAACAATCGCTGCCTGTCCCGGTGGGTGGTGCTGGGGACAGGAGGCCCTTCTCACCGACAAAGGACACTGTGTGGAGCCTGGGTTTTTGTCGGCTGGTCCCTAATGAGCAGACATGCGCCTCTGAGCCCAAGGCAGACCAGGGCAGCAGGCCAGGTCCCAGAGCGGCCTTTCTCCCGCCCTGCTGGCCTCGGCCCCAGCCTGGACCCGGGGCTTTCCCACCAGGAACAAAGCCAGCATCCTGCCCTCCCCCCGCGGAGGGGCCCAGGGCACAGCCCCCAGCCCGAGGGGGCCAGGCAGAGGGCCCACAGGGGTGCTGGCCAAAGGGCAGGGTTGGGAGTGCCCACCCTCGTGTGTGGGACAGCTGAGTACACTTGACCCTCACTGGCCAGATCCCGGGGCTCTACATCTGAAGTGATCTGACATTTCCAGCCCCAAGACCTGAACCCTGAAATCCACGGCTGCCACGCCCACCCCCAGCACAGGCACCTTCCTGCCGCCCCTTCCTGTTTGTGGAGTCCCCCCACCCCCCCACCCCAGGGGTCACCTACTGCTCTCGGAGTGGAAGTGCTGCAGGATTCGGGCCAGAGACCCACTGCTGGCCAGGTCGGCCAGGGCCCCGGGACAGCTGGGAATCAGGAGGGCATGGTACCGGGCACCTGGGGAGACCACAGGCCAGTCAGTCCTCTTGCTCCTGCCGCCAGACACCATCCTTTGTCCCTGTCCCTACCCCGGCCAAGGCTCCCACAGCCCATGGACCATTGCTGCCTCCCCATCTCCACACAGAGGCAGCTGGGAACTCTGGGCCCAAGACGCAGGAGGGGGGCGGCCACAGACAGTCACAGCTCCTGGCAGCAAGCCTGGGGGCTCCAGGAGTAGAGTGAGGGAGCACTGTGGGGCCACAAACCCACCTGGAACCCCACACACCGACCCTCCAAGGTCTCGGGCCCTCACCGTCGATGGACTCGAGCTTGGCGGGGCTGGCATAGGCCTTGAGGCGGAAGTCCTGCACCCAGCGTGCATTGCTCTCATTCACGTCCACAAAGTCCATGGTCTTCCCCTGCAAAGCCCCGAGGCCAACGGTCAGCAAGGACACCCTGCTGGCTCACGGGGTGCTCAGAACAAGGAAGGGAGCCCAGGACCAACAGCCCAGCCCTCTCACTGGAGCCCACACACCCAAGCTCCGTGTCAGCCCCACCCGCCCACACGGGTCCTCAGTCACGATAAAGCGGCAGCCAATGTCCCACCCACCTCAGGGGTGGCCCTGGAAACCCTTAGCACATCACTGCTGTGCCCCGGGCCCCATGCATCAGGGGGCTGCACTCCCTCCTGCTGGAAGGTCTGCGCCCTCCTTTCTCTCATGTGCAGACGCTGACCCATAATGCCAGTGGGTCTTGGCCCCTCAGATCCCGCAGGTCACAGCAGCCTCGGCTCACCCCTTTTCCCAGCGACAGCACTCTCTCCCCACTCCCTCCACCCCCAGAAAGAAAGGGGGCTGGACTTACCCCAGGGGTGGCCACCTGCAGGTTGAAGGCAGCGCTGGCCAACGTGAAGCAATGGAGGAAGGACTGGGCTGACACTCCTGCAAGGACACGTGGGTGGGTGCTGGGCCCGGCAGCCCCTCCTGCCCGAGACAGCTGCCCCAGGACCAGCCGAGGAGCAGCCCCTCCCCCACCTCATCCCAGGGCCCCCCCGCTCTCTCCCCGGGCTCCCCCCTACCCGCCTCTCTCCCCAGTCTGGCCCTAGAGGCCTTTCCAGAAGACACACCCAAGTGTGAGGTTCCCTTACGCTCGGCTCACCCGCTCATTAAGCCAGCAGGGCCTGGTTTATCCCCTGTTAGGCCGGGGAGGGAGCGATGGAGCCCCCACTCCACCAGGCTGAGCCAGGGAGGGCGGCAGAGGGCCAGGCTCCTGCCCGCGGAGGTGGGCCTGTGGCTCCTATCACAGGAAGGCGGCTGCATTCCCACCCCTCCTCCTGGGCCAGGGCAGTCAGCCCTTTCCTCACAGGAGCTCCTGAACGCCCGTGGGCTCCCGCCCCTTCTGCCCGCACCGTCTGGAAGGCTCCTGGCTGCGAGGGGCTGCGGCCCCGGGCACCAGGGACTTCACCTCTAAATGGGCTTGACCGCATCCTTCCACCTGTGTTTCAATCCTGGGACCCAATCCCTAAACCCATGTTCATCTTTATTCACGCTTACGAGTTAGGACACGTTCACTGTAGGAAGTCCATACATTGAGCAAAAACAGTCTTTCCAAATCACCCCCTTCCCAGTTCCTCAAACCCTTGCTCTCCCACCCCCACCTCCTTCACCCCAGGACCCCAAGGGTACTAGGCGGGGCCCACTGGTCCTGCCCAGAGCCTATTGGTCCTTTCAGAGCTGTGCCCCCCCCCCCCATGTTCTCAACATCCCCCCCTCCTGGCACAGCCAAGCTGGTGCGACCCTCCCCCTCATCCCACTCCAACCTGTCTCCCGGGCTGAACCCCTTCCCATGGCTCCTCCGAGCCTTGAGCTCCCATCGGGGTGGGGGTAGGACCCTGGCTCCCGCCCGCATTCTGGGCACAGGCCACTCAGGGCCCCCGGGGGCTCGGCACACGGTGACCCCGTGACCCGGTCCTCCTCCTTGGCCCACTGAGCAGCTGCACAAGCTGAGCAGACCAGGCTCCAGAGGCCCCGGCCCCAACCCTGGTCCTCCAGCTGCTCCCGGTGGCCGTGGGCTCGCCACTTCCCTCCGTGACGGGACACGGGCGAGGACCCGGGAAGAGCCCAGAGCGCACCAGGTGCCCGAATCTGCCCATCCCTTCCTGCCGGCCCCCTGCACCAGGCCCTGCGGGAGAGCGCGGGCAGCACGGGACCCACGAGCCCCAGGCCTCTCCGGGTCCCTGACACCTGGCGGGGCCGGGTCCCCGGTCCCGGCGCATCTATCTCCCCGCCCACCGGACAGTCCCGCTCCGACCCGCACCCTCCGGGGCGTGCGCACTGAACAGCACAGGCTCGTGACCCACCCGTCAGCCAGGCCCACGCCCGGGGACACCCACTGCCCCCCCCCAGCAGGCCCAGGACGCCCCCCCGCTGGGCGCCCACAAGGCGTTCAGACTGTGGCTGAGCCGCTCGGGGGGGCGGGCCTCCGGCCTCAGCCGGTGCGTTTGCCTCGCCCTCCCGCGCGGTCCCCCCGGCCCCTTCGGCTCTCCCCGACCCCTTCCGCGCGAGCCTCACCCTCGGGGGCGCCGCTGGCCACGAGAAGGCAGGCGGGCCGGTTCGGAAGCCGCTCGGACGCCATCGGCTCCACCGCAGTCGGCGCGGACTGCGCGTGCGCGGAGCCTGCCTGCCTGCGCGCGCGCGCACCCGGCCGGGGAAGCGCTGGTCATGTGCCGCCGCGGCCTGGGGGCGGGGCCTGGAGCGGCGCCGAGCGCATGCGCCGTCCTCCCGCCCCGCCCCCCGACTCGCTCTGCGGCGTCCCGGGTCCTTCCCCGGCGCAGCCAGCAGGGCGGCCCCGGAGGCCCCGCGCGGAGCCCCGAGCTTGGCGGCAGCGCCGGGAGGAAGTCCCGGAGGTCGGACCCCAGCGCAGCCTTGTTTCTCTCGCTGCCCTAGCGCTTTCTCAGGCAACGGGCACTGCCCGCCAGCCCGGGGGTGGGCGGAGTTGCCCGGCCGAGGGTCCCTCCCTGTGGATCGGGCATGGGACCCGCGATCCCTGCGAGCCGTGCGGCCCTGGGTGCGGGGCAGCGTGAGGGCGAGGAGGGAGAGAGAGGCGGCGGGGCCCCTCTGAGGAGGCCAGGCTTGAGGCTCCAGGCAGAGGGGTTCCTAACCGGGAGGGTCTGCAGGTGCCCCTGCAGGTGGGGCCCGGGGGCGGGTTCGGCCCCACCAAGATGGTGGGGGAGACAGAGCATCCACTCCCGGGTTCAGCTAAGCCCCTGGAAGGTGGGGTGTCTTCCTGGGATGGGGGTGCCGAGTTAGGTGAGGAACGTCCAAGTGCTGTCGGGCCAGGTTGCATTGGAGGCAGTTTTATCACAGACCGTCCGGGAGGCAGGGCGGGGGGTGCACACATGGGCCTTCGGTGGGTGGCGGGCGCTCTCTGAGGCCTGGCTGGAGAGAAGGGAGGCCCGTGGCGGGCTCGGGCCCAAGCTGCGGTTAAGAGGGTGGCCCAGGGGTTGAGCATCAACCTATGAACGGGAGGTCTCGGTTCCATTTTCCGTCAGGGCACGAGCCGGGGTTGCGGGCTCCATCCCAGTAAGGGGCGTGCGGGAGGCAGCCGGTCAATGATTCTCTCATCATTTCTCTCTCTCCCTCTCCCTTCCTCTCTGAAGTCAATAAAAATGTATTTTTTTAAAAAGAGGGAGTGGCCCTGCCCCTGGGCGTCCTCAGTCCCCCCGCAGGGTGCCCCAGGTCCTGCCAGCCTCTGCTGACTAGGCAACCCTTTGTCACAAGTGGGAACTGCTGAAGTCCAGGCCAAGGTCCCTCCGCCGGACACTCCCTGCCCTCACAGCACAGGCGCTGCCCTCTGCCCAGCCCAGCCCATGCTCCCCCGGGCACAGGCAGCAGCCCCTGGCCTCACCCACTCGGGACCCTCCTGCAGGAGGAGAAGGAGGAGCTGGGCTCCTGGCAGTGCAGGGCGTGGGCCGGGGCAGGTGGGAACCTGGTGCCTGTGTTGGGTGGGTGGAGGAGTTTAGATGGAGACCAGCGGGCCTGAGGTCAGACCAGGGGCGGGGCCTAGCCAGTCGAGAGCCTTCTGGGTCCAGGGAGGGATCCCCTCCCCACCATGCAAGTCCATGGGTGTCAGACCCAGGAGCTGGAGGGAGACCACGGGGTCCCCCTGCTGGCCCAGCCCCCGCTGCACCGCCCCAGGCCCTGAGCTGGCTGAGCCGCAGGTGCAGGTGCTCATGGTGGGGAAGCCCTGCGGCGCCCGGAGCCCAGGAGCCGGCCTCTTCTCGCCTTGGGACTCGTTAACTCAAGTCCTTTCTGTCTCTAAGCCCATGCCCAGATCTGGGGGAGGAAGTTCTCAAGGCATTGGCCAGCCCTACCCCCAGACACACCAAGAATGCATTCAGGGATGGGGCCCCAAGGGAGGTGCACACTCTTGGGGGCGGGAGGGGCGCTAGAGAGGAAACAGAAAGTGGCCCCTACACGACCTGTGCCCTATGGCGCCCACCTGTGGCAGGACGGGGTTCTGAGGTGCTGGTGCTCAGAATGCAAAGGCTGAGAGTGGAGTCTCGGGGTCCACCTGGAGCCCAGGGGGTGCTGCTGCCCCTGAGCTCCCGTTCCCAGGGCGGCCCTGTGGGTTGTGTGCACTTTGTGTACCTGAGCCCTTTGGTGCCCGGCCTTTCGTTTGCCAGTGGTTCTCAGCCTTCCCAATGCCGCGACCCTTTAGTACAGCTCCTCATGTTGTGGTGCCCCCCAACCATAAAATTATCTTCGTTGCTACTTCATAACTGTAATGTTGCTACTGTTATGAATCATAAATGTAAATATCTGATATGCAGGATGTATTTTCATTGTTACACATTGAACATAATTAAAGCATAGTGATTAATAACAAAAACAGTATGTAATTATATATGGGTTTTCTGATGGTCTTAGGGGACCCCTGTGAAAGGGTCGGTCGACCCCCAAAGGTTGAGAACCCCCAAAGGTCGTGCCCCACAGGTTGAGAACCGCTGGTTTAGACCCTAAAAGTAGTTCTTTGGCTCGGTGGCTGAGTGTTTACCCAGGATCCAAGAGGTCGCTGGTTTGATTCCGGGTCAGGGCACGTGCCCGGGTTGTGGGCTCGGTCCCCAGCAGGGGGCGTGCGGGAGGCAGCCAGGCGTCAGAGCCCCCCAAGGGCCCAGGTCTCAGCTCTGGGATTCTGACCTCCCGGGAGGAGCCGCCAGGGGCTGAGTGACTGGGGACTGAAGGGAAGCAAACAGGAGGGCCTTCCAACACGATGTCACGCTGCAGGCGCGGGCAGGGCAGCGTGGCCTTGCGGGAGGGCCGCTTCCTGAGCTGCACCCTCAGACCTGCTGATGGAGGAGACAGCACCATCTCCAGCCTCCACACACCAAACCTGGCGTCCAGCGGGCTGCACGCCTCAGTGCGAGCAGGCGCCGAGAAAATCCAGGAGAAGAGGGAGAACGCCCGCCCGCCAACGTGCAGAGCTCACGCGGCCAGCGCGCCTGATAAACTCCGCTCAGCGTTTCGCCTTCAGGACGCGGCCAGGGAGCGGCGGTGTTTGCAGTGCGGCTCCGGCTCATACGCACCGAGAGGCCCCACAAGGAAGGGAGACGAGGCCGTTCCACCCAAGGCAAATGCACAATCACAGCAAAACCCAAACGGCCCAGAACCGGCGAAAGGGGCGTGTCGGGCGGCGCGAGGGAGAGAGCGGAGAGCGGAGAGCGCGGCTGTGCCCGCGCCCGGCAGGAGCCAAGGGCTTCACCCCGCGGTGTCGCCGGGGGGGCGAGGGCAGCGGTGCCCGCGAGGCTGATCCCGGGGCAGGAGGCGGGCAGCAGCGTCAGGCACACGCTGTGTCACCCAGTCCCACCGGCAGGCGTGACGCGTGGAGCAGGGTCTTGAGCAGACACGAGCCGTGGCCACAGCAGCAGTCACGGCGGTGGGAAGGCGGGGGCAGCCCGAGTGTCCGTGGACGGAGGGTGGACACAGTGCGGCCACCCCCACGACGGGGGCTGCGCAGCCTTAAAAGGGAGCGAACCGCACCTGCTGCGACGCGGAGAGACCCTGACGGCGCGTGTGCAACGAGGCCGTCACGCAGGGCGCGTTCCGTGTGGCCCCACGTGAGGTCCTGAGGGGTCAGAGCCACAGAGGCAGAAAGTAGGACCGAGCGTGGTGGGGGCGGGGGCGGGGCGTTTGTGGGGAGAGGGTCTGTTTGGTAAAATGAAGAGAGTCCTGCAGCCCAGCCGGCGTTGCCCGCTGGCTGAGCGTCGACCTGTGAACCCTGAGATCAGGGTTCGATCCCCGGTCGGGGCACCTGCCTGGGCTGCAGGCTGGGTGCCCAGTGCAGGGCGTGCAGGAGGCAGCCGATCCATGCTTCTCTCTCATCGTTGACGTTTCTCTCTCTCCCTCTCCCTGCCTCTCTGACATCAACACAAATACATTTTAAGAGAGAGAGAGAGAGCCCTAACCGGTTTGGCTCAGTGGATAGAGCGTCCGCCTGCGGACTGAGGGGTCCCAGGTTCGATTCCGGTCATAGGGCATGTACCGTGGTTGCGGGCACATCCCCAGTAGGGGGTGTGCAGGAGGCAGCTGATCGATGTTTCTCTCTCATGGATGTTTCTAACTCTCTATCTCTCTCCCTTCCTCTCTGTAAAAAATCAATAAAATATATTTTTAAAAAATAAAAACCACAGTATAAGCACCGCTGAGACGCCAGGCACAAAGGGCATCCCAAGGATTTCCGTTGCTGCTGTGTCTACAGTCGCAAGAAATTGGAAACAACTTCAACGCCCTCACAGGGAACCCTTCACAGAAGAAGGCGCCTCATGGGGGGTGTCACCGCCTCCAAAGGACCCACCAGACAGGACGCCAGAGCCCAGCCTCCCACCGCCTGTCCCCCCCAACCCCCCACCCCCGCCTCCTCAAATGTCAGGAGGGTTAGTTGGTTGTTTGCTTTAACGCAGTGGTTCTCAACCTTCTGGCCCTTTAAATACAGTTCCTCATGTTGTGACCCAACCATAAAATTATTTTCGTTGCTACTTCATAACTGTAATGTTGCTACTGTTATGAATTGTAATGTAAATATCTGACATGCAGGATGGTCTTAGGCGACCCCTGTGAAAGGGTCGTTCGACCGCCAAAGGGGTCGCGACCCACAGGTTGAGAACCGCTGATTTAACAGTTCCAGTCACAGAATAGGTAATGGGAGGGGGGGCTGGCCTGCAGGCGGCGGGCAAGGACTTGGGGCCTGGCTGAGTGGCCCCCTGGTGCCGGGGGTGGGGGGTGGGGGGCAGGAACCTGGGGGATGGGCATGTCGGGCGAAGTCCGGGTTAGCAGAAGCGGGGCAGCCCAGCAGGAGCTGCACATGGGGTGGCCTGGGCCGGGTGTCTGGTCTGTTTGGATGCTCGCAAGGAACGTGTCTGAGCCTGAGATCAGGTGCTCGCCAGGGTCTGCCACTCGGGGAGGTGGGCACAGGGAGGACCAGAGGGGAAGATGTGCCCCGTACAGCCTCTCGGAGAAGGCCAGGCCCATAGCATTCCTTCTCGGGCCCCATGGGCCTTGCTCCCCAGCCCCTGCCCAGCCAGCCAGCCGCCTGCAGTTGGGGTCCCAGGGCCGGCCTGGCCAGGTGGGCACCGGGAGCTGTGGGTGGGAGGTGAAGAGAGAAGAGTACCCCCACCCCATAGTCTCCCCTGTGCCCTCCCGGGGATGGGGAGCTCACTGCAGAGAGGGGGTGCAGAGAAAGGGCCCTCCTGGCTGGAGGCCAACCTGAGGAACAAGGTCCCCCTTCCCCACCCCAAGTCCCCGTCCCGCCCTGCGCAGTGTGGCCCGGGCAGCAGGAAGGCCTGGCTGTGGGGCCGGCCCCGGAACGGCTGTGAGCGGAGCCAACCAGGATCAAGGGCATAGCGGTGGCAGTGGCGGGCTGGGGGGACCCTTCTCTGGAAAGCCAGGTGGTGTGGGAGGGACCCTTTCCCTGACGGGGCGGGGGACCCCCACTCTCCCAGACTCATGCAGGTGAGGACGCCAGCCCAGCCGAGAGACAACAGTTTATTGTAGACTCGGCCTCCACTCAGGTCCAGCGTTCCAGCGGCCGGCTGGCCAGGGAAGGGCACGTCAGGGTTCCACGGTGCCCGCTGCCACCATGCTGGGGGCCACGCCAGGACTACGTGGGCTAAAGAGGGGCTGCCCAGCACGGTCCCCCTGCAGGCACAGTGGGGCAATGGACATGGTGATGGTACCCACCAAGTGGTCCTACTCTACCTGTGTTATTGCATTTATACGCTTGTTCGACTCAAAGGACGCTGGGTAAGGCAGGCGGGGCCCTCTCCAGGGGCACCTTTGGGGGCAGACACAGCTGGGGGCAGGTCCTTGATACCCCCTCCCTGCCCGCCCCCAGCTGCCCCCCCTCCGCGGGACAATTGCCACGGGATGGGGAGAGGGCTCAGGGCAGGAAGTGAGGTGGCCCCTCTGGACGGGCCTTGCACCGTCTCCCCAGCTCGGGCGTGGGCAGCAGGCAGAGGTGGGACGAAGCCTTGGGTCAGCCCCTGGAGTGGCTCAGCCTGCCAGACCCCCACCCGCCGGCTGCAAGCAAAGAGCAGAAGAGGGGAGGGTGAAACAGCCACACCTTTAATGTCCCCATGTGGCCGGGCCCAGGTCAGAGCCCAGCCTGGACCGGTCTGCCTCAGACCTCCCTCCTGCCTGGGGCTTGTCAGGAAGCGGCCAGAAGCCCTCAGACCACTGGGGCCCCTCGGGACAAGCTGGCCGGCTCAGGGTCCACCCCACCCACTGCCCCGTCTGAGCCCTCTGCCCGAGGCCACAGCTCCACCCTGTGCTGCTCAGGACCCAGGAGCCGGTCCCTGCCTGGGGGAGAGGGAGGGGGACACGCTAGGGACCAGCTAAGGGGGCGTGGCCCCACTGCCCCGGGCAGCCTGTCTCTCTCCCTCGGTGTCTGGGGCGCTTGTATCTCTATTGCCTATGGATTATGGGTAGACAGCTATGAGGATTCGCATGCACATCCCACGGTCTGTACAGGGGTGGTTGGTCCCCAACCTGAGCAGCAGCCGTCATTTTTTCCGGGCCAGGAAGACCACGCCAAGAATCAGGGCTACGGCTGCCATAGCCGCCCCCCCAGCCAGCAGCAGGGGGGTCAAGTTCTCGAAGGGGCAGGGGCCTCGGCCGCCCGGGCCCCCACTGGGGACCTGGTCCTCCTCGGCCCCGTCGCCTGGGCCCTTGGGCTCGGGGGCCGCGTTGGGGGCCGCGGGGGCCGCGGGGCCCGGCTTCAGGTTGCTGTGGTTGTTGAGAAGGGCAGGGTCCGCCTTGGCCGGTGTCTTCTTGGCAGGTGGCGGAGCAGGGGCCACCGGCGGCTCCTGCTTCTCCCCTTGGGCTTCCTTCTTCCCAGGCTTGGCCGAGGGGCCTTTCCCGTCCACAGCCGGGGGGCCTCTGACCTCCGCACCGGCCTGGGGCACCTTGGCATCGGGCTTGGGGCTGCTGGCCGCCTTCCCTCTGGACTCCATGACGCGGTATGGGGGTGCGGACAGGCAGGCGGCTGGACCACAGCGGCTCAGGACAGCTCACCCCTGGGCATCACGTGGGCCTGGAGGGAGACACAAGGACGCCCCGTCCTGTCCAGTCCCCACCGCCTGGTCCCCATGGAGACACCGCTCAATCCCCTGGACCCCCCAAAAGCCCCAGCTCAGAATCCTCCTCTGCCAGGGCCCAGCCTCCACCTGTCCCTGGCCACACCCAAAGAAACCCTCCCCCCACACAGGCCCAGCCAGAGCTGCTGTTTCCTTGTCTATAAAACGGTCTTCCCTACACTCCAGCCTCGTCCATGACCCTGGCCCAGGGCAGGGAGGCCTGGCAGGGGAGCGAGAGCCACCAGCCCAGAGGGTATGTGGCCAGGGGAGGTGGGCAGCAGCCGGGGGGGGGGGGGTTGGGCAGCACCGACCATGTACCCTTCTTAGAGGGACTGGGTCCAGGCGGAGGGGGCAGGGCAGGGTGGGAGTGGCCCCCGGCCACCAGGACCTGATGCAAAAACCCTGCGGTGATGCCCGGAGGCCGGAGAAGCCCGGAGGGGAGTGACAGGCTGCCTGCGCTGCGCCCACCCAGCACCCAGCACCCAGCCCCGGCCTCACCTGCTGAGCTCAAGGGCAGGGTGCCCTTCCCCAACCACAGGCTGCACCTGCCTGGGGGGGGGGAGGGCAGAGGGGATCCGGGTGTACCCAGCGGGCACACACCTGGCAGTCAGCCTCAGCGAGGGGCCAGCGGAGGAGGGGGTCTGGGCTGGGAGAAAGGCTGGCCCCATCCTCAGTGCACAGGGCGGCTGAAGGGTCTGGGCGCCTGGCCCTGGGCCGAGCCGTCCCTCCCTGCAGACCTCGGCCCTGCCTGTCCGCCTCGCCCCTGGGAGCATGAGAACGCCCGCCCCCATCCCGGGCGGGGGGCCATGGCAGCCCAGGTTCCTCACCCGGGCCACATGGAAGGTCGCCTGAAGGTCACAGCCTGATGGGGGTGTCCCAGGGAGAGGCCCCGCTGCTGCTCCACTTCCCAGGAGCCAGCACCCCACCCGCGCCCGCCGATCTGGAGGCGCACCCAGCTGCTGGGAGTCAAGTTTGCGACGGGCGGGTGGTCTGCTTCCCCCACGGCCCTCGCTTATTTTGAGCTCACGCTGACGTCACCTGCTGCCCCTCCCCTTCCCCCTCCCCCTCCCCGGGGCTCCTGTGCCCGGGAGAGTGACCTTCAAGGCAGGGGACCGCCGCAAGCCGAGCGCCCCCATCCCGCCCGGCCCTGCGCCCCGGAGCCCCCGCCTCCTTACACCGCTGCTCCCGGCGCTCCCGCCTCGGCGCTGGGTGCTCTGCGCGGGGCCTCAGCGGCTGGAGCGGCAGCTGCGGCTGAGGACCAGGAGTTTCCCACAATGCAGTGCTCCTGCGCATGAGGGGGCGGGGCCTCATCAGCTCAGGCTCCGCCCACTGCCTTACTGCGGCGGGCGCCCCGACCCCACCCCGGCCCCGTTTTTCCCCAAATATATTTTTGTTGATTTCAGAGAAGGAGGGAGGGAGATAGAAACAACGACGATGAGAGAATTATTATTGGCTGCCTCCTGCGCGCCCCACACTGGGGATCCAGCCCGTAACACGTGCCCAGCCCATCCAACCGTGACTCATCGGTGGACGCTCAACCACTGAGCTACACCAGCCTGGCCTGGCTCCGTTTTTAACCCCAAGAGCGGGTTAGGGTCAGGCTGGCCTTCCCGCACCCCCAGCCCAGACAGCGCAGGAGTCGGGCCAATGTACCCATCAGCGAGGGGGCAGGGGGACCCAGGCCCGCAGGGGAAGCTGGTTATGAGAGGGGCTCCCCCCGCCAGCCCCTAACAGAGTCTCAGAGAGGAGGCATCTACTTAGAATATTTATTTATCTTCTTACATGACAAGACACAAAAAGTCACTTCTTAAAACTCCTCAAAAGAAAAAAAATATAAATCTGTAAGCAGCAGCAGCAGCTCCCAAGGTACAACAGATGATGGGCACAACCGCAGACTGGGGGCCAGGCCTCGGCCCCAGGTAGTGTCGCTGGGAAGGGGCCTCCTCAGAGGGGGCCTGGGTGGTGGGGGACACAGCACCGGCACGTCAGGACCAATCACCAACACGATCACCCGGCAGGGGTGGCAGGGCGGGCGCCTGCCTCAGTTCACAATGGGGAGGGGTCTGGACAGCGGGCGGGTGGGGCTGCAGGGACCCAGAGAGCAGGGTGGCTGGAGGGCCACCCCTGCACACAGAGCAGGCGCCCCTGGCTCCATACTGGTCATGCTTGCCCTTTCCACTGGCCATGGTCAGACCCGGGTGCAGGTCTCAGAAGAGCAGTCAGCTGCAGGTGCAGCAAGAGGGGCTAGGCTGGAGAAACAACTTCTGGACAGGGTCAGCGGGGCACAGGTTTACACAGCACACACACACACGCACGCACACGCACACACTGCCTGGCCACGTGGGAAGGGCAGCGGCTCTCCCATATGCACACAGACCTCTCACACGCTCTGGGCCCCCCATCTGGGGTGGGGCAGAGGGGCCCACCAGGAGGATTGTTGGGTCCCACAGTTGAGGGTGGGTTTCCCTGGGAGTCAAGACTCAGTGTGGACCCCCCTGCCTGCCTGGGATTCCTGGCTCAATGTGGAGGGCAGGAGACCCCGATTCTCCTGCGAGGCTGGCCGAGGTGAGAGCAGCAGTGGGGAGGCTGGACCGATGGACGGACGGGAGGGCTGGACAGAGCCACTTGTGCTCAGCAAGTTAATAAATAGGTTTGTGCAGCCTCCCCTTTGGGGACGAGCCGGTAGCCTGGAGCGGAGGGTCCACCCTGCCCAGCCCTCACCTGGGAGCCCCCGGCTCAGAGACCAGCTCTGTCCCGGGGGTGCCCAGGCCAGGGTGGAGCTGGTGCAGGGCTGGCTCCGGGAATGTAAAGATTTCTGTGATTTCTACATAAATAACACATTGATCCCCGTGGCTGTGCAGGCAGGACCCCTTGGGTCCATGTGTGTGGACCCTGCACCCCTCCCTCTGCCCCCAACCACACGGGGACGGGCGGAGAGACGTTCCCCTGCTTGGTCCTGGGCGGGCCGCCCAGCCCCAGGCCCACTCTAGTCCTGCGAGTGGGGGGACCCAGGCTCAGGGCTGGGGGTTCTGCAGCAGCCCCAGCAGGGTCTCCCCGATGCCCAGGAAGTAGACCACCTGGGCAATGCCAAACAGTGGGGCGATGACCAGGGCGCGGCAGTAGGCTCCCTTCAGGAAGGCGGAGGGACCCTCATTCCGCAAGATCTTCCTGTGGAGAAGGGGGGGGGGGGTCAGAGCCACGGCCAGCCTCCCTGCACCCCGCCGCCAAGGGGCCTCACCCACCTGGCGCAGTCCAGGAACCCGGAATAGGTGTCTTCATTAACCCCGCGCTGAAGCGACTGCAGGCGCGTCTTCACCACTGCAGGGAGGCCCAGGTCAGGGGGCTGCTCACCCACCCCCACCCCACCCCCACCCCCAGCCGGAGGGAGGCCCAGGGCCCCCTACTGACCATCACAAGGGTTGACAGCCACAGCGGCCGTGCTCCCAGCCACACAGCCCGCCAGGAAGGACACGTAGAAGGGGGACTTCTCCTCGGACGCGGACTGGCCCAGCTGGTTCAGGTTGGCGAAGAGGGGGAAGTAGACGATGGAGAAGGGGACGTCCCTGCAGGGGGCGGGGGTGGTGACTAGAGGTTCAGGGTGGGCAGTCCTCCCTCCTCCCTCCTCCCACCTCCCGCCCTTCCCACCTGAGCAGCGTGGCCCCCAGTCCTTTGTAGAGGCCGGCAATGCCACGGCTCTGGAGCAGGTCACGGGTGAGCTGGGTGGCCGTGGGCCGTGGGGAGGCGGGAGCCTCCACTGCGGGCTGAGTGCCCCCTTGTGTGGAGAGCTGGGCCTGGGCAGCCAGAATCTTCTTCTGGGCGGCTGGGGAGAAAGCGGACAGGGCAGGCTGGCTCTCCCTCAAGGTGAGGGCAGGGACCGGGCCAGGCGGCTGCCCCACCCCGGGGCTGGGTGCCCGGCCCCCGGCCACACTCACCAATGCGGCCGGCGTCCTGGAGCTGGATCTTGAGCATCTCCATGGGGGTGGTCACGATGACCTGGCAGGTGCCGGCCCCACAGCCGGCCAGCATCTCCCGCAGCAGGGTCAGCTTCTGCCTGCAGGGGGGAGGGGAGGGGGGTCACGGACAGAGTCGGAGGCCCTGCTGCCCAGGCGGCCGCCCCTGCGCCTGGGTGTGAAGGGGAGGAAGGGGGGCGGGAGCAGTAGAGGCAGACGCAGCCCTGTGGGGGCACAGCACTCCTCAGCCTCAGACACCCCTCCAGGCCCTGCAGCGCGGGCACCGAGCCCGGCAAACAGATGGCCCCGCGGCAGGAACCGGGAAGGGAGGCAGGGCCCTTCTCACGCAAAGACAGATGGAGAAGCTGGGGGGTCTCAAGTGCCCCAAGGGGTTACCCTTTCAGCCCGCCCTCTGGAGACAGAGGAAAGCTGGTCAGCGCCCACAAATCCCAGCCTATGGGGGAGCAGGCCGTGGCCCAGGGCCAAGGACCACGGGGGCTGGAGCAGCAGACTCAGAGCCTGCCTCACTCCTCCCAGTGCAGGGCAGGGGCGGGGGGTGGGGGGGAAGGACGCGGAGGACGGGACACAAGAGGGAGAGGAGGCCCTGCACGGCCAAGGTGAGGGGCAGCAGGAGGGAGCCTGTCCTTGGCCTGGAGGCACGGCCCCCCCTCACCCGTCCTTGGAGAGGTGATGTCGGAAGAAGTCGTTGGCTGCCAGCTTAATGGCCTTCTCGGGGGTGACAAGGGTCAAGTTCACGGCGGCTCCTGTGGGCACATCATGTTGGGGAGGCTCTCAGCCAGCACTTGCTTCCCAGTTGGCAGAGCCCTACCCCAGTCAATCCTTGGCCGCCGCCTCCTGCCCTCTCACCCACATTGGTGCCAGGCAGGGCGGGGACCAGGCAGGGACAGGGCAGTGCTGCCTCCTCCAGGCACTCTGCTCGCTCTCCCCCAAATGACCCTCCCGTTCCAGCCAGGTGGGCGCCCTGAGCCCTGAGGAACACCTCCCGGGGGGCAGAGGGGCTCCCGCTGGCGAGGGCCCTGGGTGAAGGGCCCACAATGGACGAGGCTGAGTCTAGCCCAGCCGTGGGCAAACTACTGCCCGCGGCCCGTTTGAAATGAATAAAACTAAAAAAAAGAAAGACCGTACCCTTTTATGTAATGTTTACTTTGAATTTATATTAGTTCACACAAACACTCCATCCATGCTTTTGTTCCCGCCCTCCGGTCCAGTTTAAGAACCCATTGTGGCCCTCGAGGCAAAAAGTTTGCCCACCCCTGGGCTAGCCCATGGGCTGGAGCCGGGCGGGGCAGTGGCAAGCCCTCCTGCAGTCAGGGCTCAGGGCCGCACAGCCTCGGGGAAATCCAGGCTTGGGGATTGTCTAAGCTGCTTTGCAGGACTGCTCTCCCCCCCCCCCCCCCCATTTCCCAGCACAGACAGGGCCTGCCACTCTCAGAAGGCAGGGGATGCCCAGCGGGCGTGGCTCAGTGGTTGAGCACCACAGTTTGATTCTGGTCGGGGACCAGGCCCAGGATGCAGGCTCGGTCCCCAGTGTGGAGCGTGCAGGAGGCAGCCGGTCCATGACTCTCTCTCATCACTGATGTCTCTCTCTCCCTTCCTCTTTGAAATCAATAAAAAAATATTTTCTTTTCAAAGGTGGCAGGAAGCAGGCTGTAGCCAGTGGTAGAGACACGCGTCCTGCCATGCCAGGCGCTGGGGGTGAGTGGGGGTGGGGGTGGCAGGAGGGTGGGGGCTGAGAACGGCCACTGCCCAGATCCCACCCTGTCATCCACCTCCCCGGACACCGGCACCAGGACCAGCTGATGGGCCTCGTGCAGGGCCAGCGGCCCCCATGGGACAGTTCACAGGCACACAGCCCAGGCCTGCTGCCTGCCCGCCTCCCTCCCCCCGCCCGCCGCCCCAGCCAGAGCCTCACCGCGGTACATGCCGAAGTAGCCTTCGGAGCGGATGGTCTTGATGAGGCAGTCAGACCTGCGGCCAAGGGACAGGTGAGCTGGGCACAAGCCGGGCACAGAGATGGCTCCAGCCCTGCCCAGGTAGCAGGACCCCCAGGCCTGTCCTCTCTTCAGTGTCCCCTTTTGTTAAACAGGGTGGGGGGGCCCAGGAGTGGAGCTCAGGAGTCCGCCCCCCCCCCCAGCCCCCACACTGCACGGAGCCTCGCCCACGGCCGGCTGGTGCCTCACATGCTGGTGTACATGCGCTGGCCATTCTGCTGGTTCTGCAGCCTCGTCTTGGCCAGGTCGATGGGGAACACGCAGGTGACCCCAATCAGCCCAGCGATGCCGCCATTGATGAGCTTGGCTGGGAGACTGTGGGCAGAGGGAGTGTCAGGGCCTGCCGGGTTCCTGGGCCACAGGGCAGGGGGCAGGGGGCAAGGGGAGGGTGGGGCCTCCTGGCCACAGGGCAGGGGGCAAGTGGAGGGTGGGGCCTCCTGGCCACAGGGCAGAGGGATGGTGGGTCCTCCTGGGCACAGGGCAGGGGGAGGGTGGGGCCTCCTGGCCACAGGGCAGGGGGCAAGGGGAGGGTGGGGCCTCCTGGCCACAGGACAAGGGGCAAGGGGAGGGTGGGGCCTTCTGGCCACAGGGCAGGGGGCAGGGGGAGGATGGGACCTCCTGGCCACAGGGCAGGGGCAGGGGGAGGGTGGGGCCCAGGGCGGCAGGAGCATTCCCACCTGAGCTGCTTATCAGCCATTTAACTGGCCCGCACCAGGTAGGAGGCGGAGTCCGGGCGGTGGAGGGTGAGGAGCTGGCAGGTGGGAGATGGCCGGCCACTTGCTGGGAATCTCACCCCCTTCCGTCCTGGAAGGGAGAGGGGCTGGAATCAGCGGCGGGACGGGCCACCCAGGCACCCCCAGGCACCCCCACGCCCCCCCCACGCCCCCCGAGGGGCACCCAGCCTTCCCACCACCACCCCGGCTGGGGTGCAGCACCGGGGGAGGTGCCCGGCAAGCAGATTCCCCTCCAGGCCCCCCACGGCGTGTCCTGCCGGCACCTCCTCACGCTCACGCTCACGTGCACACAGAGCGCCGTCTTTAAAGGGCCAGCGCCTGGGTGGGGGGGCGGCAGCAGCAGAGGCTGGAAGGAAGGGGACAGTTTCCAGCCGGGTCAGTCACCTCCACCCAGAGCGCCCCCCGCCCCCATCCGTGAGCAGAGGAAGGGGTCGGAGTCTCCCCACAGGACCCGCAGCTGCAGCTCAGACATCTCTCCTGAGGAAGCACCATCCTCACCCACCCGGAGCCCTGCCCCCCCCCCCTCCTCTCCACCCTCCCAGGAATTTCATTCCCAGACACACACCCCAGAACCCATCGACCAGGGTGTGCGGGGCAAAGGGGGGGGGCAGCTGGGAGGGGGATGGCTGACCTCCCCACATCCACTCTACGGCAGTGGGGCCCCCCTCACTAGGGGCAGGACTCCCCAGCCAGCGCCAGCCCCGGGCCTCCCCCGGGGGGCACCGCCAATAAGCCTGAGCTGTCAGCCCCAGCGCTGCCACCGTCACCAGCTGGCTCACACCCGGGGTCCCTCCGAGGGCTGGTGACCTTCACCTTAGCTTTCCCAGGTCGGGCTGGCCCTGCCCACCCCGCAGGCCCTCCGCCCGCGCTGCCCGGCCCCCGCCTCCCCATCCGGTCCGCTCACCGAGGTGCAGAACTCTCCTCTGAGACCTCAGCCTCCGCTCAGAGGAGCCCTAGCGGCGAGGGAGGTGCCGGCGGCAGGGATTGGTCTCCGGGCGGGGAGGGGCAGAGGGGGGGGACTTTCTCTTTCACTTTGGGCGTGAGGCTCCCTGCGGCGGGAGAAGGGATGAGAAGGGGTGTGACAGCTCCTGGAGGCCGGGCCTCCGGGCAGCCTCAGCCCACAGGGCGGTGGGTCCGACTTGAGCAGGTCAAGCCAGGCCACGGGCGCACGGGGATGCCAGCCCCTGGCCACTGCGCCCCAGCTGCCCCGTGGGTTCCTGCCTGCAGCCTGCGGGCTGGCTCTGCCTCGAGCCCTGGCTCCCTGAGGATGGGGCTCTGTGCTCAGGCCCCGTGGGCCTCTGCTGGGCACCGGGTGCCGTGGGGTGGAGATGGGACTGTGGGACCTGTGTGTCCACTGGGGAAGGTGCATGTCAGGGACACCTGCCCTGGGCACAGGGAGACGCTCCTGGTCACCAAAGGCCGGGGAGGGAGTGGAGGGAGTGGCTGGGTCTCAGGGGCCACCAGCTGCCACCCACAGGCCTGCTCACCTGGCAGGTCCAGAGGTCATGAGAACGGGCACTCCCAGAGTCCTCTGCCCTGCCAAGTGCCCCCCCCCCCCGCCCCCGCGCCAGCTCACACCCCAGGGCCTCTCCCTGGGACCTGCTTCTCTGAGCCCAGCACACAAAGAGTCTGCCCTCTGAACTTCAACCGGACCCCTCCCTCCCTCCCCACCCCCTCCAGGTATACCGGTCACAGCCAGCTCTCCTTCCTGCCCCCGACCCCGGGGGCAGGGGCCACACCCCAGCGCCCAGGCCTAGCACTGTCCTCTGAGGACTGGGGGAACCCTGTCTTCTGAGCATCACCTGGCCCCACCTCCTACCTGGGGTTAGGGCGCCTAGATGATGGGGATCCCGGCATCCAGACGGACTATGTAAGGAGGGGAGAGGCAGGGCCAGAAGCGGGGACCCCAAGCCCAAGAAGACAGCTTTGGGTTCCCCCCCCACCACCACCACCACAAGCTGCGAGGGGCAGCAGGGCAGAGCAGTGCGTGAGCGGGCTCATGGGGAGAACTGGAGAGGGAGCCTGACTCTGAACCCCCTTTTCGGTCCTCACTCCGTGGAGGGCCCTACCCCAGACCCCATGTGGCTACAGGAACTGGGCAGCCCCAGCCAAGCTCAAATTCGAACTCGAGGCCCCGGACCAGCAGCCTGGACTGTCCGCCCCTCCGTGCCCACAGCCAGGCACCGCTCAGGGCAGGCGAACAGGCCACGCCGCTGCCTCCAGGCGCCCCGGTAAACGCCCCCAGCCCCCAGGGTGTGTCGCTGGCCCCTCGTTCCCCATCCCACCTGCCCGTCCCCCGACCCAGAGGCGCGCTCCGTTCCGCCGGCTGGAGTGGCGCCACCCCGCGGACGGAGGCGGCGTGGGCGGGGGCAGCGGCTCCGCTCCGGGGCCGGCTCCACTCCCGGTCCCGTTGGACGGGTCCGCACCAGGCCGGGCGCCAGAGCCGGGCTGCCCCCCGCTAGGCGATGGCGACTCCAGCCACGCACGTGTCCACATCGCCCGGCGCATTCCCACAAGTGACCCCCCCGCGGCCTGGCCTCGGGGCTCCGGCCCCAGGCAACCAGCCCGCAGGGACACGTGTGCGCGGGGAGCGCGCCCGTCCCCGCTCGGGGCCGAGCACGGCCTCCCACACCCGGCGGCGGGGAGCCGAGCATCCGCGGCCGGGTCCCCCGCAGCCGCTTGGTCCCGCCAGTTGTCACCTCCGCGGGCCGACTTCGGCGCCCCTCGCCCCCGCAGCCGGACCGCACCGGAGCGGGCTCCGTCCGGGGGCGGCCGGGGCACTCACCGCGCTCCGCCGCCGCCGCCGCGCTCGCCTCCCGCCGCGCCGCGCGCCCCGCTGCAGAAGTGCGTCCGCTCGGCGCGCTCCGCCCCCGGCCTCGGAGCGCACGGGCTCCGGCTCCCCCTCGCGGCCGGCGTGGCCACTGCACCCGGGCCCACGCCGCGGTCTCCGCCGGGCGCCCCTGTGTGCGCGGGACCGGGAGCAGCCCTGCGGGAGGCGCGATGGGACCACACTGGGCTCCAGGGAGGGCGCCGCGTCAGCCAACGAGGCGGGCGCACCAGCCCGCACACAGGTGACTTTGTATCCAAGATGCAGCCGTCACTTTGTAGCCGCGGCTCCTCGCCCTCCCGGGAAGATCGGGACCCACAGGAGGTGCTGGGCAGGACCAAGGTCACCGGAGGCCTCCCCGCTCCCCCCTCCCCAGCGGCGGCCCGGCCTCTGATCTCCACCCAACAAACAAGCCAACTCTGAGAGCAGCCAGACAGCGCGTGTTTGTTTGCTGCCCACGGAGGTCACTGTCCCCACATGCAGGGAAGACTTGGGAGTGGGGACCGCTGAGCCCGCCGCGGCACACGTGGGGCCAGGCCAGAGTCGGCGGGTCAGTCTAGGCCTGGGCAGGCTCTGGGGACCGTGAGGCCGAGGGCCCAGGTGGGGCAAGGTCCCTGGGAGCCAGGCTTGTGCGGCGGATGCCATCCTGATACTTGTGGCGGCCAAGCTCCAAGATAGCCCGCACCTCCTCCGCCGCATCCCGCCGGTCGCTCTGCTCCAGGGCCTGCACCAGGCGCCCCACTGCCCCTGGCTGTCCAGCCTGGCGCTCAGCCCAGGAGAAGAGCATGTGACGGATCTGGGCGTCCAGGTCGTCCCTGGGGAGAAGGGGGCTCGGTGACTGAGGGGGCCCCCCCCCAGGACTACCTACCACACCCACCCTGGGCCGGCTTCCTGCTCCCTGGGCCAGTGTGGCCAGACCATCCCTGTCTGTACCTGTTTGCCCTGCCCCCCCAGTCCCCGAAGGCACTCAGCAGCCTCAGGGGGCCCTCCAGGAAGCAGGGGCCCAGGCCTGAGGCGGGCCCAGCGCCGCAGCCAGAGGCTGAGAGGCACGCACCGGAACTCATGCCGGATGCGCTGCAGCTCCCGGTAGGACAGGCCCAGGTGCAGGGCCACGGCCGGCCAGTCAGGGCCCAGGCGCCCGGCCAGATTCAGCAGGTTGCTCTGGGTCAGGAAGCCGGTCTCAGCGTCGCCCAGGTTCAGAGGTGCCAGGGAGAGGCCGGCTCCCTGCCCCGGGCCGGGGCCCTCGGCCCTCCGCAGTCTCTGGGGAGGAGGGGACGCAGTGAGCCCTGGCCTCGGCCCCAGGCCCGCCCCTGCCCCTTCAGCCCGCACCTCCCCACCCCGGCCACACCGGCAGCTTGATGGGCAGAGTGGCCATCCACAGGGCGTCCGCGCCCTTCCTCTGCCGGACTGCCTCGGCCTCCTCAGGCACCTCCTCCGGCACGGCTCCCCGATAGAAGGACACCTGGGGCAGGAGACGGGGTTCAGTGCCCCGGCCTCGGCCCGGGCAGGCAGCCTGGGGGCCCCCCGTCGGCCCACCTGGCCCCTCACGGCCTGAGCCCGCCGGTCCAGCGCGGTGCTCACATACACCTCCTTCAGGTTCTTCAGGTGGGAGTAAAACACGAAGCACAGGCGGCCCTGAACGCAGTCCGGGCGGTCTGCGGGGCGGGACGGGGCGGGTCAGCAGGGAGTCGGGGGCAGACCCCGGGCCCACGCGCAGGGGCAGGGCCTACCCGCATCCACGTCGATGCCTCTCTCAAAGGCAGCAAAGAATTTCTCGCCTTCGAACATCTCCACCGTGTCCGAGGGCTCGGGGCCGCGGTACCGCTCCAGCAGCCGCCGCAGGGTGGCATCCACCTGGGGGCACCCACGGGCTCAGAGCCCACCCCCGGCCCCCACCCCCAGATCCCCGGCCCTCCCAGCCCCCGGCCCCCACCTTGTTGCGGGGCAGGCACTGGAGCAGGACCTGCTCGGGGTCCCTGCGCCGCTGCAGCGCGATGAGGTTCACCCGGTGCAGCCGCAGCCGCGCCCAGGCCTTCCGCGCCAGGCCCCCCACGCAGGTCTTGGTGGTGTACCAGAGCCAGTACCTGGGGGGGCTGGGGTGAGGCGGGGCTGTGCACGCAGAGGCGGGGTGGGGAGGGGCTGCGGGCGCCGGAGGGGCACTGACCAGGAGAAGTGGGTGACCTGGAAGCGCGCGTACAGGTGCGTGAGCTCCAGCGCCACCTGAGCCGTGATGTCATCCCAGGTGGCTGCAGGGGGCGCCCGGTAGAGCAGGTGCAGGCGGGAGCGGTCCAGGCTCAGGCCTGCGGAAGGGAGGGGGCCACAGGCTGAGGCTCCCCACAGGGCCTCCCCTTCGGGCCGCAAGTCCAGGGGTGCCCCACGGCCACCCCTCTCACCTGTGACCCCCGGGGGCAGAGGCAGCTGCACTGTGACTGGCCGGAGGAAGCTGGAGGGGCCGCTCTGGGAGAGGCACAGCAGGGGGCTCACCGCCGCCTGGGGCTCCCCCAGCAGCGCCCGCAGCTCTCTGCCTGCCATGCGCACCACCTAGGCGGACAGGCCCCTGAGCGCCCCGTGCGTGAGGCACCCCGGCCACCCCCCGGCGGCTGCCCTGTCTGTACCTGCATTCGGACTTGACGAGGCTCCTCGGTGGCTCCAGGGGGGAAGGTGACCTTGACCCCTGGATGCCCCGAGGACCACAGCAACGTCCCCTCTGGTGGCACCAGGCAGGCGTTGGACACCGGGCGGGAAACCACAAGGAACCACGAGAAGTGGGGTACCTGGCAGTGAGCCCAGAGCCGCTGGGCATGGGGATGGGGTCAGAGGGCACAGGGTCAGAGGGGAGTCAGGTCCTGGAGGACACCCCCCCTCCCCCACCCTCGTGCTCCTCCCCGGCAGGCCTAGGCAGCCTCACCTTCGGTGCTTCCTCCTCCAGGCGGGTCTCCAGGTCGCTCCAGCTGTCGTCGCTCAGGGTCCTCACCACCACCTCACGGCAGCGCCGGGCCCGTGGGGGCACAAAGAGCAGCCACAGGCCCACCTCCTGCGGGGCACGGGGGGGCGGGGGTGAGCTCCAGGGCCACACCTGGCCGGCCCACCTGCCCCCAACCCCCCTTGCCGTGCCTGCTGGAAGGCCAGCCCATGCGGCTGCAGCTCCAGGACCCCGCTGAGCAGGGAGTCATGGGGACCCAGGGGCACGAGGCGCGGCTCCGGCAGCCACAGGCGGTAGCGGATGGTGACAGAGGTCGCAGTAGCCCCGGCGGGGAACTGCAGGCGGACACCGCAGGCCAGGGTCACAGAGCAGCCTTGGGGGGTCACGAGGAAGCTGAGTGAGGACAGGGCAGGCGTCAGGTCAGACCGGAGGGGCTTCAGGTCTGAGCCTGGCCCCTGGGGGCCTCTGGGGGCCTCTGGGGTAAGGTGTCCAGCGGCTCCTCTGGCCCCTCCCCAGCCACACACCTGTCCAGCTCTGAAGTCAGGAACAGCCTGGGCATTCCCGGAACCACAGGTGTCCCTGTGGAAGGACGGGCGCCATTAGGATGGGGACGGTGGGTGCCTGTGTCCTGTCTGTAGTCTGCCCTCCTCAGCAGCGAGCCTACCTGGGGGGCTGGGGGAGCCCGGCAGGGCCTCGCCCAAAGGGTTCCCCTGCAGGCGCACAAAGGGGGCGTCTAGCAGCTCGGGGGGCACTTCCCGGAGCTGGTTGTCCCTCAGGTCCAGCCGGACGAGCAGCGGGAGGCGGGCCAGGCCGGCGGGCACCGAGACCAGGAGGTTGCTGTGCAGGACCAGGAGCTGCAAGGAACGCAGCCCCGCTGTGGGCAGGCGCTGCTTAGGCCCCAGGAGGACAGCTCGGGCCACCCCGCCCCGGGAGTGACTCAGTCCCTGCCCCAGGGCTGCACCCACAGAGCTCAGGCGCCTGAGCAAGGAGCCTCAGAGCCAGGGAAGGGGGCCTACAAGGCTGCCGCCCAGGAGCAGCCAGGCCTGTGAGTGCAGGGTCCTGGCCGGCAGAGGATGAGAGGAGCTGATGCGTGGAGGCCTGGCAGTGGCTGGGGGCATGCCCTGCTGTCCTGCGAGCCCAGGAGGCATGGCGGCACTCACCCAGGGAGGCCGGTAGGCTCTGCAGCCGGTTGGAGGCCAGATTGAGCTCCTGGAGGCTGCTCAGGCCTCCGACCTCAGGGGGCAGAGTGTCCAGGAGGTTCTCGGAGAGGTCCAGGCGCTGGAGGGCGGACAGGGCTCCCAGCGCTGCGGGCAGCACTTGCAGGTGGTTGTGGGTCACGGAGAGGAAGGTGAGGGCCGAGAGCGCCCCCAGAGCCTCAGGCAGCTCTGCGAGGTGGTTGTGAGAGAGTAGGAGGGCGCCCAGGTGGCGCATGTGCGGGATGCAGGCGGGCAGTGTCTCCAGGCTGTTGAAGCTCAGGTCCAGGTGCGCCAAGCGGGTCAGGCCACTCAGGCTGGCGGGCAGCGTGGCCAGAGAGCCCCGCAGGCAGGCACCCCGCGCATCCCAGTGCTGCCCACCTGGGAAGGTGAAAGGCAGGGGTGGCCCTCAGTCCCAGGTCCCAGCTTAGCCAGGGAGGGAGCTGCAGGCCGGCAGGCAAGGGCCTCTAGGTCTACCCCAGCCGGACAAGGACAGACAGATGGAGACACTGGAGAGACACCAGCAGGTGGAGGGAGGCAGGGGCCGGGCCTGAAGGCTCATCTCAGCCGGGAGCCATCACCCAGGGCCTGCCTGCCCCGGGCAAGCGTGCACACTGCCTCTGCCGGGGACCACCACCAGGCAGCTGAGGGCCGGGAGCTGGGGCGCAGCCTGTGTCACGTGGGGAGCAGAGGGCTGGGCATGCTGTATGGACACTAGTGAGGGCGGCTGGGAATAGGCCTGGCCTTTGAGGACGGAGAAGCAGGGGCAGGAGCTGGAGGTGGGGGTGGGAGAGGGCTGGGACCAGGTGGGGCTCACCTTTGAGGACCAGGGAGCGGAGGTGCGGCAGGCTCCTCGGCACCTGAGCCAGGGCGGCCCCCAGCAGCTGAGGGTCTTCGTGGCCACTCAGCTGCAGGAACTCCACCCGCAGCAGCTGAGGGGTGCGCCGGGCACACAGGCGCAGCAGCCGGCGGCAGCCCCCGGGGTACAGGTCCAAGCTCAGGCGGTTCCCGGCCAGGAGAAGGGATGCCCCTGGACCCGCATCCGCATCCGCAGTGTCTGCAGCATCTCCTGCAGCAGCCGCCCGGGGCTGCGGCTCCTCCTCCGCCGTGGCCATCGCCCACCGGCAGGCCTCGGGGGCTGGACATGTCCCAGCTTGCCAGGCAGGCCTGCTCAGGCAGGGCCCGGAGAGCCTGCGGAGTCAGGGTGGGGAGAGGGGAGGAGTGGGCTGGACCCCCCTCCCGGGCAGTGGCATGGGGACTCTGGTTTGTTAACACACCAGCTCCTACCTCCCGGCGCCCAGGCTGGGCAGATCCCAGATGCAATGGGGCTGGAGGGTGGCAGCCCAGGCCCGGGAGGGCAGCAAGCAGTGACCTGTGTGCAGAGGAGCCTGGGAACCTGCCTGCCGGGAGGGGGGCGGGGCGACGTTTCGCACCCTAATTCTGGACATTTGGACAAGGGGCTCTAGAGCTGTTGGGTCATCCTGGCTGTCCCCTTCTCCTCCCGCCCCCCCCCCCACCCCCCAGGAGTCTCCTGGGTCCAGCCCCACCTCCAACCTTCACTCAACAGCTTTGACAGGTCCGGACTGTCATCTACCACGTGGGGGGGGGGGCGTGTCCCGGGCAGTGGGCGACCGATCGCGCCCAGGGGTGTCAGAGAAGCGAGTGTGAGAGGGGAGACTGGGTCTGAGCTGCTGCACCCCACGCCCCGGCCCTGGGAGCAGTCTTTCCGCCCCAGCAGTTCACACCTCGGTGGGCAGCGGAGGGGGGTGCAGGGCGCACTTGGGCGGCCTTAGGGCCGGTCCCGGCCGCAGAGCGCGTGCTTCCCCGCCCCGCCGTCCCGCCGCGCGTACCTGCGACCCTCCCGCCGGCTCCGTGCGCTCTGCGCGCCCGGGCTCCCGCCGGCGCGTTTCCGGGCGGGCTGGACGCCGGGCGCCGCCCCCTCTGGCCCCGCCCCGGGGGTCCGCGGGCCACCGCCTCTGGGACCGCCCCGCCCCGTCCCGCCCCGCCTGCCCGCGGCCCGCCGCCCGCCCTGGAGACGCGGACGCCAACCCCATCTGCTTCGCGCCCGCCCAGCTGTCTCCAGCTTCCCTTCGCCCGCGCCCGGCGCTGCGAGCTGCGCGCCGTGAAACCCGCCCTTTCAGAGGTCTCGGCCCCAGGCTCGCCCCGGGGCGTGCGTTCCCGTCCCGGGTGTAAAGAGGCTGGAGATGCTCGGGCGGACGGGGCTTCGGGGACTGATCGCACCTGCGGCCTCACAGCCACCCCTTGATCAGCGTGTCTGTCCGTCCGCGGCCTCACCCGCTCCACGGTGATCACTCCGGGCAGGGCCCCCGCAGGCCTCCCCACGGGCCGCCTCCTTCAACTGTGTCTGCATCTCGGAAGGACCAGCAGGCTCCACGAGGTCCGTTTGCCCAAGGCCACGTGGTGGTGAGCGCCGGCCTCGCCCAGACCCTCGAACCTTTCAGAAAGCCCCCCACCTGTGCGCTCCCCCAGAGCAGGTGCTCCGTGAAGGGACAGATGAGCACCTCCCGCTCCGCCCGTCCTGCCTCAAATCACACCGTGTGCGCGCCCTCCGCCACCTCCCCAGCCACCACCATCCCTCCCACCGGAGGGGCAGAACCTGCCAGACCTCCATTCTCCCCGCGCCTGCCCACCCCCATTCAGTTTCCCCAGAGCTGCCAGGAACACCTTTTTAAAAACTAACCCCGCGAATATTTAGCCTTAAAAAGGAAGGACATTCTGACACGTGCTGCAACTGGATAAACCTTGAGGATATTATGTTGAGTGAAACAGGACAGAAACAGAGGGACAAACACTGGACGGTTACACTTACTTTTGGTGCCGAGGTTACACGTACTTACAGGAGGAGTCAGGTTCACAGAGACAGTATAATAGGGTGACCCGCGGAGACGACCACCAAGGGCTCAGATCAAAATTTAGGAGCTTTTATTAAGCTGGCCAGCGACTAGTTACAGCACCCTGCCAAAGCAGAGGCTGAACTGCGGTGCCGACTACAGGAGTTACATCTTATTATTAAATTCTGTGGAGGCCCAGAGAAAAATGTGTCTTTCAAATTCTGGTCCCTTAATATGGAGGAAACTCTCTTTGTTTATACTTTTTCCAGTCCTTTGTCTCCCAAATTTGGAATGAGACTTCTCAGAAAGCAGGCCTGCGTGCTGGGAAGGGGCCATGCGACCGTATCTCAAGGCCTGGCCTGGTGTCAGCACTGACAACTCTGTCTGGGGCATAGTTTACGGCCTCTCTGGATGGGAGTAGTCTTATTTTCCTTATTATTTAAGACAGAAGCCATACTATCAGGGTTAAAAGTTTAAACAGCAGTTTTTATATAAGATGGATACTTCAACAGGAAGTAAAATAATGAGCCACCCGAGCTGGGGTGTTTGGGAACGTGAAAAAGTTCTGGAGATGATGGTGGTGGAGATGGTTTTACAACAATGTGAATGTACTATGTTCCACCGAATTGTCTAGTTAAAATGGTAAATTTTATGTATTATTTTCCACGTAAGTCAATCAATCAGCCCCACTGGAGTGGCTCAGTGGTTGGGGGTCGACCTATGAACAGGGAGGTCATGGTTCCATTGCCGGTCAGGGCACATGCCCCGTGTGAGGCGTGCAGGAGGCAGCCATTCAGTGATTCTCCCTCATCATCGATGTTTCTCTCTCTTTCCCTTCCTCTCTGAAATCAATAAAAAAAATTTTTAAAAAATCAATCACATCATGCCACTTCGCTATTGACTGTAATGAAGGGCTATCCTTGCCAGGATGGTTTCCCCACTTTGCCCCAATTGTGTGACCTTGAGCAAGGAAATGTCTGTGCCTGACCTGCCTATGAAACGGGCAGTGGCTGCGATGAGCCTGGGGGACTGTGTGGTTTCCGTGCACACAAAGGGGTTTGATGCACGTGTATACCCCCGAGGGCTCGCAGCCTCGGGACCCTTCTCCGTCCACCTTTGCCTCCGACCCCCCTGCCTGGGGAAAGACCGCTCCTTCTCATCTTTCAGCTCAATGCCCCTGCTCATCCTTCAGGGTCTCGCTCGGCCAGGGACATCCTTGTTTGTTTTCTCTGCGTGTGGTCGCGCGAGGACCCAAGTTTTCCGGAAGCAGGTTGGGTCTATTCCCTCCCAGGCCGCTGCAGGGTCCGACACGGAGCAGTGAGTGGGTGACACATGCCGATGTCCGCGTGCACACGGAGGTCAGAGTTGAGCCGACACAGGGCAGCGCAGAGGAGCAGCCACTGGGCCCAGACGGCTCGGCTCCGCGACATGAGTGCGACGAGCGGCTCGCCCGCCTCACTGGGTCAGGAGAGCCAGGGCTCGAGCCTACCGGACATGAAGCCTCTGTCCCAGCGGCCTGAACGGCCAAAGCCGGAAGCGCAGCGACTGAACCTGCGCAGCCTCAGTGCGACCCACGTGTCGCTCCCGCCGGGAGCAGCGCACCCACGATTCCGGCCGCTCTGGACGATGGGACTTGTAGTTACCGGCTGCGTTGGCCGCTGTCGCAAAGGAAGGCGTCGTGGCCGTGGCGGCCGCGCTGCATGTTGGGAGCGTGCAGGCCCCGCGTGGCAGGCTGAAGAGAGAAGCTCCGCTCGGGCTCGCGCCCCGCTCCGTTCCGCCGCCGCAGGGGTTCCGGGGGACGTGCGCCCCACACTGTATACGAAGGCGGCCTCGAAATTGCCCTTCGCCTTTGCTGGGGCGGCTGCGGGACCCGACGCGACCATGGCTCCTCCAGCGTCCCCATTGGCCGAGCGCCTTGTGACGTCACTCGCAGGCGCCGTCAGGGCGCAGGGAGTGTAGCTCCCGGAGGCTTCTGGGTAGCGGATTACCCCCGCCCCCCGCGCCGGCGCCTTCCTTTCCCTGCCTGACGCCGCCGAGGTCGCACGCGCCAGGCCCCTCCGCCGCCGCCGAGTGAGTGGAGGGACCCAACTGGGCCGTTGGCCGGGCGGGGGCCTTAGGGGGCGGGCAGGGCGCGGCGCGACCTCGGTGGGGGCCCCCAGGCCGGGCCACGCGCGGCCGCGTTCGGGCCGGGGTGGGGGCGGGAGGCCTCACGGTAACGCCACGGCTCTCTCCGCCGCTCAGGATGCGCTACGTTGCCTCCTACCTGCTGGCCGCCCTCGGGGGCAATGCCTCCCCCAGCGCCAAGGACATCAAGAAGATCCTGGACAGTGTGGGCATCGAGGCGGACGACGACCGGCTCAACAAGGTAGCCGCCCGCCGGGCCCTGGACGACGGGTCCTCTGCACAGAGGGGTCCCTCTCCTCCCCGATCCGAGTGCTTTTTGGGGAAAGTGTGGCGTGGGGGCCTTGATACGGCCCCACGGGAACAAAAGGCCAGCGTGGTTTAGTAGAAGCACAATGCAAGTCTCGCGTAACTTAAAATTCTTCGGTAACTGCCACGTTCTAAGAAATGTAAAGGGGAAGGTATTTGAGAGCCATTCTTTTTCGCCCAAATTGATTAAGGTGTTATTTTGCCATATATTGGGTATAAATTAAGATATTTTGCATCTGTGTCTGAGCAGTAACTTATAGAGATGTGTAAGTTTCCACTTGCAGCGGGTCTCGGTTCGGAGAACCCACGTGTGCGTGGTAACTGGCGGGGCCTGGCATTTCCTCCTGTCCCGCTCCCGAGGCCAGCCCGCCTTGGCTCCAGAGGGGGGCGTGCAGGTCGGATGCCTGGTAACTCCGGGTCATGGTTTCCACTCCAGGTGATCAGCGAGCTGAACGGGAAGAACATCGAAGATGTCATCGCCCAGGGTGAGCTGGTGCGGGGGCTTTGGTTTCCATGGTCCATCCTAATTCCTGTTGGTCGCCTGTGGCCTTCAGGTTTCGCTTGTGGACCAGAGCAACCTAGAATCCTGCCCCGAGGAGTGAGCACGGCTTCCCTGGGCTCATGCCAGGGGCACTTCTAGACACTCAGAGAGAGGACGCTAGGGGGCGCCTGTGCTCTCCCTGGGCCTGGCTGCCCTGCCCCAGTGTTTGGAGAGCTGGGCCTGGTAAACAAGGCTCTCCACGTGCCCTCTGTAAGGGGGTTGGTGTCAGGGGTGACCGCAGGCCCCTGCTCCCTTTTGCTGGGTGGATTGTTTTCTGGTGGCGTCAGGGTGGAGGTGATGGGACTTGTTTGGAAATTGAGCTGCTGGGGCAGCCATTCCTGTCCCTGGACATGTGACTGGCCAGGACAAGAGCCAGCTCAGCCAAAAGCCTCATCTGAGCTCACTGCTGGGAACGAGTATCTGGACACTGGGGCAGCAGACTAGGTCCCTGCCTGGCCATAAACATGTTTGTCCAACTTGACCCCAGGGTAGGGAGCTATGGCCCAGCTTCTTGTGGGCCAATTCCTGGAAGCCCAGTTCCCATTGGGAAGTTTTGGGGCCGGGGCGTGGCGGAGTCTCTTTCTGGGAGAGCGGGGCAGCCTGTCACACCGGCGCTTGGTGGCTGTCTTTCCTCTGAAGCAGCCTTCAGGCTGAGTGGCTGTTCTGCTCTCACTCCCTTCTCCGGTTCCTAGGGATTGGCAAGCTGGCCAGTGTTCCCGCTGGAGGGGCTGTGGCGGTCTCCGCCGCCCCCGGGTCTGCAGCTCCTGCTGCTGGTTCTGCCCCAGCTGCAGGTAAGTGGCGGCTCAGGCAGCTGGCGCTGGGGGTGCCCTGGAGGATCTGGGAGCCTGGCCTGCTCTGCTTGCCTCGCTCACTGTGCTCTTTTCCCCACAGCTGAGGAGAAGAAAGATGAGAAGAAGGAGGAATCCGAGGAGTCGGATGACGACATGGGATTTGGCTTGTTTGATTAGTCTCGTTCCCCTGCAAATAAAGTCCTTTTTACATACACCTTGAGCGGCCTGTGACCCTTTGTCAGAGCCTGGCCTCTGCACTCGCCCCTCGTGCAGGCAGCGGTGGGACCCCCAGGGGGGAGGAGCTGCGGCCCAAGAGCTGGTGCTGGGGCAGGGACGCTTCCTGTGGGTCCTGGATGTTGCCAAGCCCAGACAGGCTCGGGAGGGGACACCAGCCTCCTTGCGTGGTCCTGGCTCCTGAGGACTCGGAGTGACACTTGCAGGGGACACCCAGGGAACTTGAAAAGCCACAGTGGGCAGCTCAGTTGGTTAGGGCATCACCCAGCCACACGGAGGTCACGGGCTTGGTCTCCTGGCAGGGCACACACAAGAATCGCCAGTGAACACAAACACGCGGAACAGCGCATCCACGTTTCTCTCCTGCCCCCTTCCTGCTCAGATCCATAAATGAACTTCCTAAAAGCAACAGTGGTTGGTCTCCATTGATCTGAGGTGGACAGAGGCCACCAGTTCCCCCAGATGCATGTGTATTACGCGAGCGGCCTGTGTGGTCCCTGGGTGTCTGAGGGTGGGGGATCCAGTCCACCACGGGCTCTGCTGGGCGAATGTGAAGTGCTTGTGGGTACATAGCTCACCTGGGCCATGTGCTCACAGTCTTGGGTGGGCCTACCCCTGGTCCCTCAGTAGACACTGCTGCCCCCTCCTGAGGCCCTGGGTCAGCAGCTATTGGGGTGCGCACCTCCTGTGTGAAGAGCCTTCCCCTGTGGGCTAGTTCTATGGGGACAGTAATGAGCAGAACAAGGCCTCAGGCGGGGAGCCAAGACCTGCCGAGGCTGGGGGTGTGTGTGGGGGGGGGGGAGGAAGGCCGGGAGCAGGCCTCGGGCAGTGAGCCCCAGCCTTTTTTTAAAAAAATATATTGATTTTTTACAGAGGAAGGGAGAGGGATAGAGAGTTAGAAACATCAATGAGCCGCCTCCTGCACACCCCCCACTGGCGATGTGCCCGCAACCAAGGCACATGCCCCCGACCGGAATCGAACCCAGGACCCTTCAGTCCGCAGGCCGATGCTCTATCCACTGAGCCAAACCGGAGCTGGCTCCAGCCTTTTCTTGGCCACACCCCACCTAAGCATCTAAAATCCTGATACCCTCCGTGACATACAATTCTTATTCAAAAAGTGAACTATCCACGTGGAGGGAGTCTAAAGTCCGTGAACTTGGTCTAAACAAGCTTCCAAAGAACATGGCATCCATGAAAGAAAAAAGAATGAAAGGACAGTGGAAGTCCTGGGGGAAGAAATCACTAAGAAATTGTTAAAAAATAACATGTAGTGATACAAAAAAATAGCAAACTTTCAAAACAGAGAACTGAAATGCATAAATGTGCCACAATAAATATATACTGTACATGAGGCCCCTGGAACCATAAGAAATCAGAAAACTGTTAATACCTCATTCTCAAATTGCCCCCCATTGGGAACCACTGGCCTAGGGCCTTACGGGAGGATGTAGAAGCCAAGTTCCTGGTGGGTGGGACACGGGCCGAGAGAAGGGACCACTGCAGAGGCCCTAGCGGCAGGTGCCGTGAGGGCAAGTTGCATGTGGGGTGGGGCCCCTGTCCCAGGCTGGGTGGGAGGCCCAGCAGAGAAGTGGGCCCAGGGTCCAGGGCGGAGCTCACTAGGCTACCCGCAGACCTGAGGAGAAGGGCCCTGTGTGGGCCAGAGGACACCGTGGGAGAGGGGGTAGACACCCGCTGGCATGGCCACCGTACACCAGACACCAGGGTTCCTCCCACCCCAGCCAGGATTCCAGGAAGGGCCGCCCTGTTCCTGGCTCCAGAGCTGACGTCCCAGAGGCCCGAAGGGAGGGATATGTACCCAAAACAGTTCAACGCTGGTGTGGAAATGGGGGCAGAGGTCTCTGCACTGGGGCAGTGCCATCCCCCAAGACCCCACAGTCCCAATGAAGCAGGCAGGACTCCTTGGAGCAGGTTGGGGGAGGCTCAGCCTGCACTGCCCAGCTCCCCTTCCCCCCTTTTTAAAAATTATGTTTTTATTGGTATCAAAGAGAGGGAGAGGAAGAGAGAGAGAAACATCAATGAGAGAATCATCGATCGGCTGCCTCCTGCACACCCCACCCTGGGGATCGAGCCCGCAACCTGGGCATGTGCCCTGACCAGGAATTGAACCGTGATCTCCTGGTTCATAGGTAGACAGTCAACCACTGGGCCACACCGGCTGGGCCCAGCTCCCCTCTTAACCACCCTGGTGACCCCCTGAACTTCCCAGGCTGGCCTTATCCCCACTGTGCCACACTCTTTGCCCCCTGCTGCCCCAGCAGCCTCCCCAAGGACTCAGTCACCAGAGGCCCTGGCCATCCTGATGGGGCCACACCCTTGGTGCTGTACCTGCATCCAAGGCATTGGGGGATGGGAGAGAGGGCAAGTCTTTCTAAGATTCATTCGGTGAGATCCCCTGCTTCTCCCTCCCAGTGCCCAGGCCCGGCTCCCCTCTCAGTCCCCTTCCTGCCCAGGGCCTTTGCACACGCAGTCAGGTAGCCTGAGAGTAGCCCTGTGCCCTTTCTGAGTTAACTGCCCAGCACCCTGTCCCCGTTCCCTCCTCGTGTTGAGTTTATGTAAACAACTTCTGTCCCCCTCCTGCCCCAGAAGGGCTGGGGCTGGGTTGACTGTTCACTACTCTGCCCTGTGCTGGTCCCCCTGCTTGGCACCCTGTTCGTGCCAAGTATGGGTGCCTGGGAGCAGTGGCCAAGGATTGGACAGCATGACCCCAGATGGCCATGTCCTGGGGAGGCCCTACTCTGGCTTCTGGGCCTGACCCTGGCTGGCGGGGGCTGCACCCCGGCACCATCTGGGCACCCTGCCTCTCCACCGCCCCCGTGTAAACAGCCCCAGGGTGAGGTGCAGGGTTGGCTTGGGATCCCACCAGGCTAGGTCTGTGGCACAAACAGTCCAGGAGAAAAATGCGGAACTGGAGGCAGCGTGACATCACCCGCTGCTCCACCTGCTGGGACACTGAGCGGGGGCGGGGCAGGGGCCAGTCATACCCAGGGAGAGGCACAGCCTGAGGAGCTGGGGTCGGACGCAGGGAGAACCCAGGTGGGTGCCCAGGTGCGGAGGGGCCGAGGGGCGGGGGGCAGGCTGGGGTGTGGACGTCAGGGGGTCCGCCTCGATTGTGAGCTCTTTGTGAGTATCCGGCCCTGGATGTTATGGGTGGGTCTGGGGATGAGTCTGGGTCCTGGGGGTCACCCCTTGGGGAGTAGGTGTCGAAGACGGACCCTGAGGGAGGCGGAGGGCGCTGCCCAAACACCAGGGCCCTCCTTTCGCGAGTGTCCAGACTTCCACGAGGCTCCAGGCCCACAGACCCCGGGCGGCCTCACTCCTCCCCACCCTCCTGGGCCTCCGGGTCCCCTCCGCCGCCCACGATGGCGGACGGGGAAGGGGCAGGAGGCCGGGGCCAGGCCGCTGTCTTTGCCGCCGCAGGTGTGGGCAGCTCAGGGCCCAGAGGCCCCGACCGCAGCGGAGGGGGCAACTCAGGCCCGGGGGCGGGGCCTTCGGGAGGGGGCGGGGCTCCAGGGCCCCCGAGGGCGCGGCCGTTCCCCGCGCGCCCCGATTGGTCCGCGTGTGACGGCCCCGCCCCGCGTCGGCCCCGCCCACCAACCTCTAAAAACACCGTCTCTGCCGCCTCCTTGCGCAGCGTCGCCGCCTCTACGGCGGAGACCCTGGGAGAGAAATAGACTGCGAACGGGCGGCCGGCCCCGCGCTACCGGCGAGCAGACGGCCAGGCCGGCTTCCGGAGACCCCGGGCCGGCGGGCCGCCGCGATGTTCCCCAAGGACGCGACGTCCCCCCGGGAGACGACGTGGAATATCTCGTTCGCGGGCTGCGGCTTCCTCGGCGTCTACCACATCGGCGTGGCCTCCTGCCTCCGCGAGCATGCGCCCTTCCTGGTGGCCAACGCCACGCACATCTACGGCGCCTCGGCCGGGGCGCTCACGGCCACGGCGCTGGTCACCGGGGCCTGCCTGGGTGAGCGGGGCCTTCGGGGGGCCGGGCGGACTGTCAGCACCCAGCGCCCCGCTCACTCGTCCGCGCAGGGACGCGGGACCGGGACGCGGTGCCATCGGGGTGCCGGCGGGGGGCGAGGCCTGGCTTGTTTTGCTCCTGGGGCGCCTGGTCCTGGGCGCTGCTGGGGCCAGGCTGTCGCCCAGGCCCGCCTCCGGGGCAGAAGCTGGGGGCGGGCAGGTGCAACGGAGGCTATTTTATTGGGAAGAGAAATTAACTCGGGGGCGGGGCCGTGAGAGCAGGGGGCGGGGCCTGCGCTGCCCCCTTGTCCCTGGCCGGGTGCCGGACCAGGTGCTAGCGGTCACCGCGTCCTGGGGCTCGGGCATTCCAGGCTGCCATGTCCCGGGGTTTGAGGGGGCCTCTGAATCGCACCTCGGCTGAGGCCCCTGGAGCAGGAGCCAGCAGGCCCGGCCTGGGCCCGGCGCCTCTTCCACTTTGCATGCCGCCCACGGGGGCCCGGGGCCCGGCTGTGGCCCTCCGCTTGGGCCCTTCCCTGGGGTGGCTGGCGGTCCTGGGGTGGCTGGCGGTCCTGGGCTCTCCGCCCGCCCCGCGCGGGGAGGGCAGAGGTGTGAGTGTGCCGGGAAGGACGCCTCCACTCACACACACTTCCCGGTGCCTGAGTGTTTACAGTCCAGGAGTCCTGGGAGTGCTGCCCAGGCCCCGCCACTCTGGGCAGCAAGGTGACCCAGGGGTCATCAGTGCCCCGCCCGGCAGGAGCCTGTGCGGGGCTCTCCCCTGCCTCCTCCCCATGACCTTTGCCCTGAGGGGTGGGGTGGGAGCATGCCTCCACACTCCTGGGAAGGGGACCCGCGGCTGGGGCCTGACCCCTCCCCCTCAGGAGGCCTCCAGACCAGAGTCCTCAGTCCCCACGCTGGCCTCCTCGGGATACACCCAGGCCCTGGCCGGTGTGGCTCAGTGGGAAGAGCGTCAGCCTGCGACTGAAAGGTCCTGGGTTCGACTGCCGCCAAGGGCACATGCCTGGGTTGCAGCCTCAATCCCCAGTGTGGGGCATGCGGGAGGCAGCCCATCCATGATTCTCTCTCATCATTGATGTTTCTATCTCTCTCTCCTTCTCCCTTCCTCTCTGAAAAAAGAGAGAGAGAGACCCAGGTCCCTGGTACCCAATTGAGGACATGACTCCGCCCCCACCTCACACCCCACTCTCAAAACACCTCTTCTTTTTTCTTTCTTTTTTTCTTTTTCTTTCTTTCTTTCTTTTTTTTTGTTAATCCTCACTCAAAAAATGGAGGATATTTTTCCATTGATTTTTAGAGAGAGTGGAAGAGAGAAGGAAAGACAGACAGAAACATCGATGTGAGAGAGACACATCGATTGGTTGCCTTCCGCATGTGCCCCGACCAGGGCCCGGCCAGGGAGGAGCCTGCAGCCGAGGTCTGTGCCTCTGACCGGAATTGAACCTGGGACCCTTCGGTCTGCAGTTCGAAGCTCTATTCGCTGAGCCAAACTGGCTAGGCATCTTTTTCTTTTTTTATAGTGAGAGATTATCAACCATGATCTTATCTTTTTTTTTTAAACCCTTACTCAAGGATATGTTTTTATTCATTTTAGAGAGAAAGGGAGAGACAGAAAGAGAGAAACATTGATGTGACAGAGACATCAATCAGTTGCCTCCTGTACGTGTCTCAACCAGGGAATGAGTCTGAAACCTAGGTACGTGCCCTGACCAGGAATTGAACCGGCAACCTTTTGGTGTGCAGGCCGACACTCCAACCAATTGAGCCACCCGGCCAGGGCGGCCCTGCCTGGGTGAGCGGGCCGTCGGGGGGCTGGGCGGGCTGTCAGTGCCCAGCACCCCGCTCCCTCCTCCGCGCAGGGACGGGAGACCACAGGTGAATAGTGGTCTCGGGCAGCTGGAGCCCCCGGGGTGGCAGGTGCCGCCCACACCGCTCACTCTGCCCTGGGTGTGGCCTGGAGGAGGGCCTGGTCCTCAGCTCCTCACAGGTCCCTCTGCTCCTCACCACTCCTGGGCCCCTCCCACTCTAGCTTTATCCTAGGCTGGCCCCCACGGCCCCCAAGAGGAGTGTTAGGGGGCTGCTTGCGCCTGGCTGCAGTGGGACACAATTGTGCTTTCCCGTGGTGGTGGGACCCCACTCTTTTCCGCCCTGTGGGACCCCTGGGCTGCGCTGGGTTTTGGGGGTCTGGATCTGGCCAAGTGGGTAAAGGCTGAGGCTGGTCAGAGTTGAGCCTCTGCCGCCTGCTCCCCAGGCTGAGTGCCACATGCGGCCAGGCCGGGTGACTCATGGACCAGGGCAGGCTGTTGGGAAACAACCGGGCAGAGGGCAGAGGGCAGGTCCAGCCCCAGTTGGCAGCCCCACACTGTCTGTCTTCCCAGGGGGGTGGCCTGCCTCTCTCTTCGGGGGCAGGTGGCAAAAGTCCCAACTGTGGGCCGGGCCCCCTGCTGGACACTGGGATTCCTCTGGGGTGGAGGGGATGCCACTCGGTGTGCCCAGAGACACTGGCCTGGAGCCATAGGAGGTGCTAAGTCCGGGAGTGCTGGCCCCTGACCCCTGGCCCTGTGCCCCAGGCGAGGCCGGTGCCAACATCATCGAGGTGTCTAAGGAGGCCCGGAAGCGGTTCCTGGGCCCGCTGCACCCCTCCTTCAACCTGGTGAAGACCATCCGCAGCTGCCTGATGAAGACGCTGCCCGCCGACAGCCACGAGCGCGCCAGCGGGCGCCTGGGCATCTCCCTGACCCGCGTCTCGGACGGCGAGAACGTCATCATCTACCACTTCAGCTCCAAGGAGGAGCTCATCCAGGTGGGCCCTGCAGGGGTCACGGGGCACCGCCGCCCCGGAGCCCCGCTCACCGCCCGCTCTGTCCCTCCCGCAGGCCAACGTCTGCAGCACCTTCATCCCCGTGTACTGCGGCCTCATCCCGCCCATCCTCCAGGGCGTAGTAAGTGCATGTGGGTGCCTTTCTGGGTGACGAGACCCGCCGGGCGCTGAGGGACGAGGGTGAGGAGGAAGCTGTCCCCCAGCCCCTCGCTCCTGCCACGGCCTGTTGCCTCACTTTCCCGGAGTTACTCAAGAGCCAGGCCAGCCCGTGGCCACTTACACTTCCTGTAGCTGCCCCCCCCCCCCCCCGCCCCAATGTCTGGCTATTTCTCAGCGCCCAGGGCGGCTGTGGCCGGTGCCTAGTGTGTGAAAGGCTCCAATGAAACAGCCACTGGGAGGGGCCCCTGCGGCAGCCAGCCACTCTGCCGGCGCCTCACCGTGTGACCGTGTGTCCCTGCCACCGCAGCGCTACGTGGACGGTGGCATCTCAGACAACCTGCCGCTCTATGAGCTCAAGAACACCATCACCGTGTCCCCCTTCTCGGGCGAGAGTGACATCTGCCCACAGGACAGCTCCACCAACATCCATGAGCTTCGGGTGACCAACACCAGCATCCAGTTCAACCTGCGCAACCTGTACCGCCTCTCCAAGGCCCTGTTCCCACCAGAGCCCATGGTGAGCGCGGTTTCGCCTCCGCACCCAGTCCTGGTCCTGGGGAGAACGCTGCCCCTCTAACCGCTCCTGAGTGACAGGGCGGGGGCCGGGACAGCCTCTTCTGAGGGCTGGGAAAGAAGCCTGTGGCCTGCAGGACCTCTCCACGGGGCGGCCTCTCCAGCCTGGATCTGTCCCGGGTCCTGGATCCCTTAGCTTGTGGTGGGGAGGGGTGGGTTTGCAGGGACAGACTGGGCGTGTCTGACTTCCTGCTCCCGCTTCCCTGCCCTCAGGTGCTGCGGGAGATGTGCAAGCAGGGCTACCGGGACGGCCTGCGCTTTCTGCGGAGGAATGGTGTGTGGGGCCAGGCCTGGGCGGGGGGAGAGGGGGGGGCTCTGCACCATGGCCCTCTCCGCTGAGCTGACCACATGTTTGGTCCTCCCCACCCAGGCCTCCTGGATAGGCCCAATCCCCTGCTGGCACTGCCCCCTGCCAAGCCCCCTGTCTGCCAGGATGAGGACCAGGAGAAAGCTGTGATGGTAGTGGAGAGGGCTCTGGTGGAGGATCACATCCTGGAACATCTGCCTGCACGGCTCAATGAGGGTGCGTGGGGGGCACGGCTCAATGAGGGCGCGTGGGGGGCACGGCTCAGTGCGGGTGGAGGGCCATGGGGAGGGTGGTGGAGCAGAGCAGGGCTGTCCCCACCTCCCCCACTGGTGGTCAGCCTCCCTCTTGCTCCCCCCAAGCCCTGCTGGAGGCCTGCATGGAGCCCAAAGACCTGCTGACCACACTCTCCAACATGCTGCCCGTGCGCCTGGCCACAGCTATGATGATGCCCTACACTCTGCCCCTGGAGAGCGCTGTGTCCTTCACCATCCGGTACAGGAGGGGGGCGGGCAGGAGAGGAGCCTGGACCAAACTTGGGGATCATTCCTGGGGGTGGCCACCCCAGGGGGGAGGCAGCTGGTAGGGGGAGGATAGAGATGTCAGGGCCAAGGGTGGGGCGTGGGCAAGGGACAGGCCCTGACCCTGAGGCCGTGCCTCTCACCCGCCCAGCTTGCTGGAGTGGCTGCCCGACGTGCCCGAGGACATCCGGTGGATGAGGGAGCAGACGGGCAGCATCTGCCAGTACCTGGTGATGCGTGCCAAGAGGAAGCTGGGCAGCCGCCTGCCCTCCAGGTAAGCCGTGGCTGCTGTGCTCACGGGGGCCACAGCCTCACTGTAATGTCCTCCCACTAACCCCCCCCCACCCCCCCGCAGGCTGGAGGAGCAGGCGGAGCTGCGCCGCGCCCAGTCGCTGCCCTCTGTCCCGCTGTCCTACGCCGCCTACTGCGAGGCGCTGCCCGGCTGGATGCGCAGCAACCTCTCCCTGGTGGACACGCTGGCCAAGTGGGAGGAGTGCCAGCGCCAGATGCTGCTCGGCCTCTTCTGCACCAACGTGGCCTTCCCGCCCGATGCCCTGCGCATGCGCACCCCCGCCCCCACCAGCCCCGCGCCCCCGCAGCACCCGCCCCCTTGCTGAGAGCCTGGCTCCCGCCTTCCCAGCCCCCCGGGTCCCAGTGCTGAGGGCCAGGCCCTCCAGCTTCCCTGCCCCATGAGGCGGGGCCCTGGGGTCATCTGAGACCCCCTCTCGCCTCCCTCCATGCCTGGGGGAGGGGGGAGATGGGGCCTCACTGCTGGGAGAAGGGACTTGGCTGTCAACTCCTCCACAAACCACTCACTTGCTGCACTGAGGAGGCGGGGTGTGCGGCGCCCCTCCCCTCGCCACAGAGGGCCCCTCACCTGTGCCTTAACATCCACTCCCAGGCCCGCCCTAGGGCAGGGCAGGGGGCCCGGGGGTCCGGGCAGTATTACTCCCTAGAACTTTGCACCTGCTCCTCCCTCCGCGTTTTTCACTGAAGAATGCTGAAGAATGTGTGAAGAATTATTTATTTTCGCTGAAGCAGATGTAATAAAGGCCACGGCTCAGCCCCTGCGTCCTCCTTGTATGTGACCCCTCTAGCTGACCAGTGTCGGTCCAGCTTCCATCCCGGCTTCCAAGGGTCCCTTCTGCTGAGGCCAGCATTCCGGCCTGGGGCCCCTGGGCTGCAGCCCACTCCTCACATCCATTTGCCCCCTTTGCCCTGAGGCCTGCTGGCTGACCCGCGGGCGCAGCTTCCCAAGGGCCAGTGGAAATATTTGAGACCAAGATCCTCGCTGAATAAAAAACAAAGACGTGTTTACAAAAGGTGGTGTCTGCACCTCCACTCCGCGGTGACATGGGGCGGGGGCCGGAGGGTGAGGTTCCCCAGGAGCAGGCCCGGTCCACGCGGGGCTTTGTGTGCGGGGCTGGGCCTGCCTTTTCGTCGGAAGCCTTGCTGGCCAGGTGCACACATGTTCCTGCTCCCCTGAACCCCTCCTCATCCTCAGGGGCCCAGGCTCCTGCCAATACACAGGAGGGGCCTGGGATAGGGTGAGGTCTGAGCTGGAGGGGCCGGACCTGTTCTGGGAGAGACATGGTTTCCTGAAAGTCCCTGGGCAGTGGGGGAACTTCGCCAGCCCTCCCTGGTGACCAGGCGCCCAGGGGGCGAGGGGGGCGGGGACAGCCTGGTGTTTGGCTAATGTTCCAGAGCCCTTAGTCCTGCGGTTCAGCCCCACCTGCTTACCGGTCAGACATGGATGGGCTGTGTGGGCGGCTGCGGCTGGGGTGGCGATGGCAGCCCCCAGCCAACAATAACGGTCGGTGGTGGGGCTGCAGGACTGGGCGAGCCGGCTGGGCAGGTCCCGGGCGCTCCCGTGTGCCAGGGGCCGCCCCCCTCTCTCTCAAGGTCCCGTCCTATGGGCCCAACCTGTTCTAGTTCTGCAGGATCCAGGGGCCCTGGAGAAGCAGAGGACTCCAGCCCCCAGGCCAGGCCCTCCAGGTGGGTGCGGGGCCAGCTGGGGCTGGGGAGGGGCCTGGGGAAGAGGGGCGACTCTCTCCCCCAGCAGGGAGGTCACACCAGGCTCCCGCCAGCTCCTCTCAGCCCCAGGAGAGCCACCCCATCGCTCACCCGCACACCTCCCGGGCGTTTGTGCTGTTGATTTAAATGTCATTTTCTAGCATGTCACGTGTGTGTTGTTTAAAAACAGGGAGAAGCCAAGTGGGAAAGTATAGGGAAGAGAGGAAAGCCGCCACACCACTGGGGGTGTCGGGTGTTTCCTGCGCGGTCTCCCATGCACTTTTTAGCGCCTTAAGTCGGGACTCTCAGGACAGGCCCCCCTCATCTGGCCCCGCACGGGGAGGGTCCCCAGGAGCCTGGGTCACCTCGCCCCACCGTCCGCGGGGTCTCTGCCGGGACGGGGCCAGGTCGCGGGAGGGTGGGGAGCGAGGCGAGAGGCGGGGACAGGCGACAGCAGCGGGGCGCCCCGCCCGCCCGGGGCCGGCCCACGCGGGGTCTCGGAGCCGATCCGCCCCGCGTCCCCCGCCGCGCCCGCCTTCCGGGAAGAGCGGCCAGGTGGTGGCAGGTGCGGCGGCGGCGCAGCGCGCAGGTAGGCGCCTCGCGGGTCCCTCCGGGGCCTGCAGGGCGCGCCGACCCCGCGCGGGGCGGTCAGGGGCTCCGGGGCCCCCACGGGGCGGGGCCCGGCGGCCCTTCCTTCCCGCTCCCCGCGTCCGGCCGAAACGCAGCTTCCGCCGGGATGGCCCTGTGGCCGGGGAGCCGCGGGCGCCGGTGCCGCGGGGGCGCGCGGCCAGGTGCGGCCGGCGCAGGGTGGGAGGCGGCTCGGCCCGGGTGCCGGTCGCGCCTCCTCAGACCCGCCTTCGGATATCGCGTCCCGCTCAGCCCCCAGGAACCGGGGGCACCAGCTCTGAGCTGGGGAAGGACGTCAGACCTGGGCTTGGCGCCGGAAAACCCGGACGGGGCGTCGGAGGAAGACAGGTGGCTCCGGTTAGGGGATCCAGGGCGAGGCGCCCTGCGGGGGAGCCCGGGAGGTTCTGAGCCCGGAGGGGGCGCGTCCGGAGGGGGCAAAGCCTCGTGCTGAGGAGTCTGCTAAGCCTGGACTCCGGGGTATTTCTGACCAGGGCGCCCTGTCCAGGCCGGGACCCTCACCTGCACCCGGGAGCCTGGCGCGCGGGTGGGCGGGGCGGGGCGGAGCGGGGAGGGAGGGACCGGAGGGCGATCCACCTGCCAGCTGGTGCCGGGAGGGCCTGAGGCCCAGGGCAGGCTGAGCAGCGGGCAGGATTGGCCGAGTGCTCCTACTGGTCAGCCCCTCGCCCCGTCTCCGTGTCCCCAACGCCAGGACCCTCCTCCCCGATGGCCACTCCCTCACCCAAGCCCAGTGCCCTCAGCTGCCATCACAAGGTCTTCCATGGACTCCCCGCCTCCCACCGAGCTTGCCCCTCTCCTAGCCAGTCCTCTCCTCGGCTCCCTCCTGGGCCTGCAGCTCTAACCCCCTCACAGTCCTCACAGGCCCAGAGCCTGCAGCACCCCACCCGTCACACCCCAAGCCGAGCCCGCGGCATCTCCCTCAAGCAGGCGAGACCCTCCCCGCTGCCCCTCCTCCCTGGACCTGGGCCAGGCCTTTTCCCACCTTCCTCTGCCCAACCCTGTGTCCCAACGGCCCCAGCTTAGCCCTCAGCCACCCTGGGCCTTTACCCTCTCTCTGCCTCCCCGTCCCCCCCCCCCCCCCATTTCTTATGAGCTCTGCTCAGCCCCCGACTCCTTGGCTTTACAGCACCCGACGGCCAAGACCCCACTTTCATGGCCAGCCCTGGGGAGGCCCAGGAGGAGGAGGGGGAGCAGGAGGGAGGCTCCGTAGGGCCCTGGGCCGCCATGCTGGCGCAGGCCCAGGAGCTGTTCCTGCTGTGTGACAAGGAGGCCAAGGGCTTCATCACCCGGCACGACCTGCAGGTGAGTCCCCAGTCCCAAGGGGCGGCCCCGCGGGGCTGGCCTTGGCCGCTCAGCCTGTGTCTGTCCGCCAGGGCCTGCAGAAGGACCTGCTCCTCACGCCCGAGCAGCTCGAGGCCGTGTTCGAAAGCTTGGACCAGGCCCGCACGGGCTTCCTCACTGCCCGGGAGTTCTGCCTTGGCCTGGGTGAGCCCTTTCCTGACCCCACCCTGACCCCCACCCAGGGACCCTCCCCTGGTGCATGTGGGGGCCCTGGGGGCCCACGTCCCACACGCAGCCTGTGCCTGTCCAGTGTCTGCACACACAGGCAGTGCTGGAAGGCCCCACAGAAAGCCTCCCCGTCCCCCCGCCCCCCCCCCCCCCCCCCGCTGCTGAGGCCTGGGTGCCGCTGTCCCTCCTGCGCCCCACCTCGTTGCTTGCCAAATCCAGGTGGGCTGGGAGCCAGCTGTCCATTCTGGCCTGAGTTCGGCCGCCACCTCCCATTCCCAGGCTAAGAATCAGCCCAGAATAAGGAAGAAAAACAGGAAACTGGGCTCATGGAAAGGGCAGGATATGTGTGTGTGTGTGTGTGTGTGTGTGTAGGGCGGGGTGGGGGGGAGGGCAGTGGCGGCTGGGCCAGGGTGGTAACCCACAGTCCGGTAATCTCTTTCCCATGCCCACAGGGAAGTTTGTGGGGGCAGAGTTGGTCCAGGGCACACAGCCCTCGGGGGCTTCTGAGGAAACCTTTGAGTCGGGCTGGTCCGAGGGGCCAGGCACGGGGGGCTCCCTGGAGGAGGAGGAGGAAGAGGAGGAGAGGTTCCTCTCGGCGCTGGAGCAGCTGGGGGTGGCCCGGGTCCTGATCGAGTGAGTCTGCGCTGGTCCTGCCCCAGCTCCCTGGTCTGCATGCTGCCTGCTCACGCCCCCGCATACCTGCTCTGGGCATGGTCCCCGGCGGGGTCTGGCCCTGCGGTTCCCTCTCAGCTGCCACCACCTGGGCGGCGGTGTGATTTCCCGCAGAATTTGCATTTTAGGAGGCAGCAGTCAGGGCTCCTGGGAGGGGTGGCGCGGGTCACAGGGCCTCGGCCTCCTACACTTGGGCACAGCCCCGCCTGCACATGACCCCTCGCTGCCAAGCCAGCCGCGCACACGCAGACCCCTGGCAGGGGCGAAGGCACCCGTGAGAGGGAGGCCCTGGACCCGGCCAGTGCGCCTGGCTGGCCCGGGGCTGCAGAGGTCATCTCGGGGCGGGCGCGGAGCCCCCACCTCGGCTTCAGCCCCTGCCCGCCCTTCCAGGCAGCGGGCGGTGCGGCTGCTCTGGACCCGGCTGCAGCGCGAGCGACCCGAGCTGCTGGGATACTTGGAGGACGTTCTGATGCGTGCGTCGGCCTGCCTGGAGGAGGCGGCCCGAGAGCGAGCCGGCCTGGAGCAGGCGCTGCGGCGGTGAGGGCTGGGGCCGGGGCGGGCTGGGGGCTGCAGTACAGGCAGGCTCCGTGCAGCTCTCACCCCGCCCCCCACCCCACCCCACGCCCACCCCAAGGCGGGAGAGCGAGCACGAGAGGGAGGTGCGGTGTCTGTACGAGGAGACCGAGCAGCAGCTCCGAGAGCAGCGCCAGCGCCTGAGGAGCCAGGTGGGCCCGCGGCCCCGCCCGCTCCCGCGCAGCCCAATCCCAGGCGCGCGCGCCCCCCGGGCCCCGCCTTCCCGGCCCCGTCCCACCCCCGGCCCCTGCCCCTTCGCGGATCGCGGAGGCTCAGGTGCCCCTGGCGCGTCCCAGGACCACCCCCGGGAGGAGCGCAGAGGCCGCCTGGAGCTGGAGCTGCAGAGCCGCGAGCAGGAGCTGGAGCGCGCGGGCCTGCGGCAGCGGGAGGTGAGCGGCCACCGGCCCACGCCCCCATCCCACCGCCACCTTCCCTCCCGGGGTCCTTGAGGCCCCCGCGCCTCGGCGTCCCCAGCCTCGGAGTCGCTGGGAGTCAGGGGCACAGCAGCCTCCCGGGGCAGAGGGGGCTCCTCTCTAGTCTCGACCCCCCCACGCCCCCCAGTTGGAACAGCAGCTGCAGGCCCGGGCGGCGGAGCAGCTGGAGGCGCAGGCGCAGAACGCGCAGCTGTGGCTGGCCAACGAGGCGCTGCGGGCGCAGCTGGAGGCGGCGCAGGAGCAGCTCCGCAGGCTGGAGGGCGAAGTGCTGGGCCGCCGGGAGCAGACCCTACGGTGCCAGGGACGGGGGCGGCCTTCAGGGGCGAGTCCCGAGCAGGGGGTGGGGCCCACGGGCGCGTGGAAGCGGGGGTCGCGCTGGGGGGGCTCAGGTCTGGGCCGCTTCCATCCGCATCCCAAGTCTCAGCCTCGCCGCCAGGGTCTGCGTGGGCCCGGGTCCCCTGGGGGGGTCGTGGGGCGCCGCAGGCGTCTCCCTCCACCCAGGCCACCGCCTCCCGCCCGCAGGGACGTGGTGGCTGTCTCGCGGAACATGCAGAAGGAGAAGCTCAGCCTCGCGCGGCAGCTGGCGCTCCTCAGGTTCGGTCTGGCTCAGCCATGGAGGGCAGGGGCTCAGCCCAAACATCCCTGACCACTGCCCGGCTTCCAGCTGGGTAGGCCTTCCTTGTACCTGCCCTCTCTCCCTCACGCTGCAGCCCCTGCCTGGTCTGAGGGAGAGCCCGGGCCCACACTCCCCGCCCTAAAATTCTGCCTCCTGAGACCTCTCAGAGTCCCTGGACGCCCTTCCCCAGGGAGCTGAACACGCGGCTACGAGACGAGAGGGATGCCTGTGAGACCAAGCAGCTGGGCAGTGGCCCCAGGAAGGCTCTGTCCTCGGCCTGCCTGCCGGGGCCCACCTGCTGCTGTTGCTGCTGCTGCTGCAGCAACTGGGCTCGACCCCCCAGATGTGGCTCAGGCCACCTTCCCAGTGCCCGGTGACCAGCCAGCCCTAGTGACTCACGGGGCGTTCCCTGAAGAAACTGCCCTTTGGAAGTGACTCATCGTGGCTGGGGCTGCTGGTCCAGCACCTGGGCTCTACCCAGTGGGCTGCCTGGCCTGCCTGCCTGCGGACATGAAGGAACTAACGGGGAGGGCGGTGTCCGGCTCCTCTGTGCCCCCCTCCGGTCCTCATCCTGTCCCCACCCCCCATCAAACCCATCTCTGTCCAGCACTCCAAATAAACTCGACCAACCACACTGCGGCCTCCTGGACCTCCTGTGTATGGGGGGCCACAGGCATCGCGCGTTCGGGCCCAAGTGCGGCACAGGCCACCACCCTCCGAGTCGGGGCTGTGGGTCCTTGTTTGTGTCTGTAGGCGTCCCTGCATCTCTTGTCAGACCCCAAGCCCTCTCAGCCCATAAAAGCTTGAAGTCCCATGGGCCTCTCTAGGAACAAGGTGACCAAGGCCCACAGGCTCACAGGGAGCCCTGGGTGGGGTTTCCTCCCAATCCAGACCCAGCTGACCATCTCTTGGCCATGCCACCCTCATGCAGCTCCGGGTAAACCCCCAGGGTCGGGCCAGTCCTGCATGGAGCCTCCTGGGGTAGGCCTGGAGCCACCTCCCATGCCCAAGGTCCTGCCAGAGGATCTGGGAGCTGCCCGCTGAGCCCAGGGCACGTGGGGGAGAGCTGCCCCAACTGGAGAGCTTCCCTCCTTACGCTCCCCCTGCCCCCACTCAGCCTCCCAGTCTAGTGGGTCCGCAGGATTTTCTCAAGCCCTCCCACCACTGCCAGGCCAGAGCCCTCCAGACTGGAGTATCTCTCACAGGGACCCTAGGCCTCCGAACCCCAGGCCAGCATCTGTCCTGCTGACCCCTGTAGCCTCTGGATGGAACCTGGATTGGGAGGAGGGAAAGAAGAATTGGGCCTGGAGGACAGCAGGGTCTTGGACAGAGTCCAGGCCTTGGCTGGGCTGGCTGCCTCCCCCACCTCCCCCGCCCCTAGCTCAGTGTCTCCGTATCCTGAGGGCCTGGGCCCTGGTCAGGCTGTGGAGGCCTCCAGGCTGCAGCTCGCCCGGCCTCCACAGTCCCGTTAGGGACCCTCTCTAGGCGCCGGCACCGGCTGGTATCCCGCCCGCCCGCGCAGAGCGCGTTCAGACCTGTGGGCCGTAGGCCGGGTTGTTGGCCATGGGCGGGGCCTGTGGACAGGGGCGGAGCTTGCTGGCAGTGGGCGGGGTCTGTGGGTCGCGTTTGTTGGCCGTGGGCGGGGGCCTGCGGGCTGGGGCGGGGTTTGCCGGAATGGGCGGGGCCTGCGGGCCGGGGCGGGGTTTGTTGGCCGTGGGCGGGGCTTGTCGGAATGGGCGGGACCTGTGGGTCGGGGCGGGGCCGTAGGCGACCGGTGCACCGCCCTCGCAGGCCGCCGGCGGGCCGTGCATTCTCAGCGCTCTTAGCCTCTATCCCCGCCCGACTCGGCTCGGACACGTCCGGTGAGTGCGCCACCTGGCCGGGCCGGCCGGGAGGGGCCGAGAGTCCCAAGTCCTGCGTGGCGCGGGCTCGGAGGCCCGGCCGCCGCCTCGGGAGGCCCTTTCCGGAGGGAGCCGGGCACCAGGAGGCTGTGCGGGCGGGCGGGCGGCGGGGGGGGGGGGGCGCAGGGCGAGGGCAGGACGCCTCCCGGGTCTTCAGACCCGCCTGGCGGTCCCTTTGGGCCAAGGGCCCCACCTGAGCATCCCACTCATTGTTCCTGGTCACCGGTCCCCTTTCCTCCGCCCGCAGGCCCGCCCACCACCCGGTGCAAGTGGGTGGGCGGGCGGCGGCGGCGGTGACCTCATCGCGGTGACGCGGGATTCCTCCCAGGGCCAGGATTCCTCCCGGGTCCCCCTCCTGGTTGCGCGGGCCTCCGAGGGCCCCGCTGAGTTGCAGGGGCTGGGGTGGGGCGGCTCGGTTCCCGGCCGCAGGAACTATTTCTGGCCGCCCTTTCCCTGGGGGTTCACATCCGCTAGACTCTCCCGGAAAGAGGGGCCCCTCCCCACGGCTGGCCGTGTGCGGCCGCGGGGGCTGGATCTGTGTCCGCAGTCAGCGTCCCCCAAGGCCTGGGACCTCCGAGCAGCCCCGGGGGCACGTCTCCGAGCGTGGGGCGCCCACCCCGTCCACGCCGGCTGTGCTTCCCAGGCTGCGGCACTGCGCTGGTGGGGGAGGGGGCAGGGGCAGGTTGGCGCCAAGGCCCGGGGTGGGGTGCTGGGAGGAGGCGTGAGGCTCCTAGCAGGATCGCACTGTCCAGAAATGTCCTCTGCCCTGCCCCTCCCTGGCTCAGACCAAAATACTGGCCGCTCCCCTGGCTGCTGCTGGGAGTGACTTGTGCCTCCTCTGGAAGCCGGCGCCTGGGGCAGCCAGCCGCCCGGACCTGGGGTAGCCCTCTGATCTGTCGCTGCCCTTCTAGTGGAACCTCCTGGGGAACTGTCCACCTGTCTTACGGGAGCCATTCCTGCCAGCCAGGTGAGTGCTGGGTGGGGCGGTGAGTCTGGCTGTGGGAGTTACTGTGTCTGGAAAAGTGGCCCCAGGCACCTCCGTCTGTCCCACAGCCTCCCTGCGCCCCCAGTGTAGTCACCGCCCTGCAGAGCAGGCTGCTGTTCCTGGCCGGGGTGCCTCTGAGGACAGCCTGTGGCTGCTCTTCTCACTGGGGTTAGTGTGCCTGTCTGTCCCCTTTCCAGTAATGAGGAAACCCGAGGTCTGGGGTGGGGGGGTCTGCCTGCCTGGACCCTCCACAGTGCCCACTCTTTTTTTCTTTTTTTAAATCCTCACCCGAAGACATTTTTCCCAATGATTTCTAGAGAGAATGGAAGGGAGGGAGGAGGGGGAGAGAGAGAGAAGCATCGATGTGAGACCAACACATCCATTGGTTGCCTCCGGCACATGCCCCTACTGAGCTGGGGAACCCACAACAGAGGTACGTGCCCTTGACTGGGAATCAAACCCGAGACCCTTTGGTACCTGGGCGGACGGTCTAACCACTGAGCAACCGGCCAGGGCCACAGTGCCCACTCTTTCTGGAGGAAGGAAGGAAGGAAGGAAGGAAGGAAGGTCTGGCCTTTCACAGAAGCCTGAGGGGCTTTCCCGAGGCCACATGGCTAGTAAGGGTAGGCCAGTCTGTCTCTGAGTGGCCTCCCCTCTGGCAGCTGTAGGTAGGTCCCAGCCAGCCTGTGACATGGGGCCTGGGGAATGCTGGGGTGGGGGGGGCGGGGCCTGCATGAGCTCACCACAAGGTGCCCGCCCGCCCGGGGCTTCCTACCCTGGCTGCCAGTGGGGGTGAGTCAGCCGCTGGTGGTTGGGGGTCCTCTGTGCCCGGGGGTCTGGTCAGGGAAGCCAGGCCCTCCCGCCCTCTAGGGCTGGGGCAGCAGGCCTCTGCCCTGGTTGTAATGGGGTCCCCTGACCCGCCCTCCTGCGAAGTGTCCTGGTTCCCAGGGTCAGTGGTTGCTTGGGCATCGGCATCCCTCCCTTTGTCCCCTCTGGTGTCTGGCTGTCCTCCCAGTCAGGCCCGGTGGTGGGGGCTCTCTGACCCCCTGCCTCCCGGCGCCAGGATGGGCGAGTTCAGCGAGAAGAAGACCACGTGCGGCACCGTCTGCCTCAAGTACCTGCTGTTCACCTTCAACTGCTGCTTCTGGGTGAGGCCTTCGGGGAGGTTATGGCACCTCGGGGCCTCCCTCTCCCCGTGCTTAGTTGGAGGGGCTGGTTTGGGCTGGCCCTCGAAAGGAGTCCTGGTCGTGGGCTCACGTGGGGACCGACCGCTGTGCCCACAGCTGGCTGGTCTGGCCGTCATGGCCGTGGGCATCTGGACGCTGGCCCTGAAGAGTGACTACATCAGCCTGCTGGCCTCGAACACCTACCTGGCCACAGCCTACATCCTGGTGGTGGCTGGTGTTGTTGTCATGGTGACCGGTCTCCTGGGCTGCTGTGCCACCTTCAAGGAGCGGCGGAATCTGCTGCGCCCGGTCAGCAGGGCGCTGCTGGCCCTGGGGGCGGGGTCCCCGGGTGGGGGCCCCCTGGCTGTCTGGGGAAGAAGGCACTGAGGGGGGTCGAGTGTGACACTGCAGGATTGCCTCTGTTGTGTTTGTCGGGGGTGTCCCTCCCACCTGCCCAGCCCTCCTGTGAGCCCCCGGTGGCGGACGACACCTGCTCTGAGGGGAGCCCTCACCCTGTGACCACTGGGAGCTGAGGGCGGCGCCTCGTGGATGGGGGTGTCTGTGCCCCTGCTCACTGCGCCCTTCCCTGCCCAGTACTTCATCCTGCTCCTCATCATCTTCCTGCTGGAGATTGTTGCCGGCATCCTGGCCTACGTCTACTACCAGCAGGTGAGGGGCCCGGACAGGCCACACGGGGATGCACACACACAGGGACACGCACACACACACGCACACACAGACCCCGAGCTCCAGAGCTGACCGTTGTGCGTCAGGCCCTGGAGGTGAGGGCTGGGTCGCAGGGGGTGGGGTACACTGCAGGGGCTCGTGGGGGAAAACAGGTGCTCCTAGGATCTGGAGCTCCGGCCCTGCCCCGGCCCCTCCCCAGGCTCCCCTGGGGGATTCTCCCAGCCCACCTGACCCCCTCCTCAGCCAGCACCTGAGCCTGGGCCCCCCCACCCCGTCCTCCACACACCTCTCCGCATCTGCCCCCCTCGGAGGGTCTTAGTCAGTGGCTGAAGTTGTCACCACCTTGCCCCCAGCTGAACGCGGAGCTCAAGGAGAACCTGAAGGACACCATGACCAAGCGGTACCACCAGCCAGGCCACGAGGGCGTGACCAGTGCCGTGGACAAGCTGCAGCAGGAGGTTGGTGGGTGGGTCGGGGGGCCTCTCTGGAATCTCGAGGGAGCCCGCGGGGTGGGTGGGGCGGGCACTCAGCCCTGCCGCCTTCTCCCTGCAGTTCCACTGCTGTGGCAGCAACAACTCCCAGGACTGGCAGGACAGCGAGTGGATCCGCTCTGGGGAGGCCGGTGGCCGCCTGGTCCCCGACAGCTGCTGCAAGACCATGGTGGCCCACTGTGGTCAGCGGGTCCACGCCTCCAACATCTACAGGGTGGAGGTAGGTGGGCGGGGCCTGGGCTCCAGGTGAGGGATGCTGGGTGTGGGGGACCTGCCCGTCTTCAGTGCCCCCCCTCCCCGCTCAGGGCGGCTGCATCACCAAGCTGGAGACCTTCATCCAGGAGCATCTGAGGATCATCGGGGCCGTGGGCCTTGGCATCGCCTGTGTGCAGGTGCGGGCCTGGGCAGGGAGGGCCCTCGCGGGTGCGGGGACACTGGGTGGCGGGCGGCCGGGGCCCACTCATGCCGGCTCCACACCACAGGTGTTCGGCATGATCTTCACCTGCTGCCTGTACAAGAGCCTGAAGCTGGAGCACTACTAACCCCGCCCGCGGCCGCCCGCTGGGCACGTGGGCACAGCTCCCCTGGAGTGACTACTGAGTGGATACTACTAGAATACTACTGACGGCCAGGGAGCTGGGGTCCCTGGGTGCCTCTCCTTACCCTCTGCCCCTTTGCCAGGGAGGTTGTGTTCTCATGCCCTTGCCCCCACCAACGTGCCACCACCGTGACCTCTGGGGACCCCCATCCCCAGAGCGAGCTTCAAGTGCCTTTTGCTGCATGCCAATCCTGAGGCAGGGACCCCTCCTGCAGTTGGGGGCACCCAGCATTTCTGCTTATGTGGGGGCCTGGGTTCTGTCATAAAGTCTCCCCCGCACAGGCCACTTCCCTTGGAGGGGAGGTTATGGCACCTCAGGGGACTCCCTGGTGCCTGTGCTTAGTTGGAGGGGCTGGGTTGGCCCACCCTATGGTGCTCCCAGACCCTTGGACACACCCCACATAGTGGTGGGGGCAGGCCTGGGAGGGGTGACGCTGGGGGTAGGTGCAGGGGGGTGTGGATCGGCGGCAGGTGAGGAGCTCCGTGTGCTTGCCACCAGGTCGCAGTGCCACCCCCAGGTCCTGTGCTTCTGCTGACCCCCGGTCCCCAGCCACCCCTCTGCTGAGCCCCCCGCTGTCTTCCTGCTGCTTTCCCCATCACCAGAAAGGCCACGATGTTCACTGTTGTCTCCCTCCCCCGGGGCAGGGGCTGGGGGTATGTACTCACTGCTGTATGACTAGACCTGCCCTGCACACAGCAGGTGCTCAATAAACGTGTGGATACACAGGTGCTTACGGTACTGATGGTTCTGGACCTGAGCCCTCACGTCCAGCAAGGAGGACGGAGCTGCCACCCACGGCCACAGGAGGGCAGATCCGGGCCCAGGGCAGCCGGTGCAAGCCGAGTCTGACAGGACTCGAGGGGACCAATGGCAGGGACAGCTGAGCACAGGCCCAGCAGAACCTCACACATCTGGGAAGATGGTGGTGCAGCTGTGACCCGGGCTGGAGAGCTGTGAGGCCTGGGGTCTGGCAGGATGTGTACCTCTCTGCCCAGTGGCCGTCCCCAAGACTTGGGCTGTCCACCCCTGGGCAGACCTTCTCAGATGCCTGGGCAACGGGGCTGGAGAAGGCTGCCTCCCTGGCTCTGAAGTTGGCTTCTGCGTTCTGCTGGCCAGAGGGCATCAGGGCCCACCTGACCCTCCCCGGGGCACAGCTCTTCTGGCTGGCCCACAGGATTCCAGGCTAATGCCCAGGGCTCGGGCAGCCCAGCCAGCCCAACAGCCAGCAGAGCCTCATCAGGGCCACCTGTGACCTGCTGGGGGGCTACTGAGCTTGGGTGCAGCCTGGAAGCTTTTGGCAGCAGGACCTCTATTCCTGATCCTTTAAATCCTGGGAGAGAGGATGTAGGGAGCTCTGCTCTCAACCTGACGAGCACCCAGAACATGGGGGTGGGGTGCCAGTGCCCACGCTCTTGCTGCCCGTGCCTTTGTGGGGCTGAGCACCCCCTTCCTGAGGGAGACACCCCAGGCTGAGTGGCTGCCATGGGGATGGCTCTCCCCCCTCCCAGGCAGTGAGGGCCCACATTCACCCCCAGAGGCCTCTGCACGAGGCAGAACACAGGTACGTGGGTGGCGATGGGTCCCACAAAGCCAGACACAGTGAGGACCTCCACGTGGTTCTGCAAAGACCTTTATTGGGTGGTTCCTTCCAGAGCAGGAGACAAACATCCGCACGGCTGCGGGCAGCACTGCTTCCGGCTGCCCACGCCTCAGCAAAAGGGTCTCAGGCCAGACATGCCGGGGTCCCCGCGGCGGGCGGCGCGGTCACTTCTCCAGGGGCGCGTAGTTGAGCAGCTTCTCGATGAGGTCCACGTGGGCCAGCAGCATGCGGCGGCAGCAGTAGCGCTTCAGGCCCAGCGCGTCCAGGGCGTCCCTGCGGGCAGGAGAGGAAGGTCTCTAGAGAGCCAGCTCGGCCATGTCCCAAGCCAGTAAGAGCCCCCAGTGTCCCTGGGACCCAGACCATTCACCCTCGAGGCCTCCAGAAAACTCTCACACCGTTGGCCCCAATGCGCGGGGATGGGAAAGGGGAGCCCAGGCTGGAGGTCCTTGCCAGTGCTCGGCTGGCAGGGAGGGGTCCTGGGCACCCCAGCAGCCTCCTCGGGGTCTAGTGCAAACACCTGCCCATCCATGGCTCCCCTGTTCTCCTCACACCGCACTGAGAGCCTGCGCGGACTGGCACACCCCAGGCCCCCAGATGTGACCAGGACCTGGCCGTCCGCACAGCGGCCAAAGGCGAGGCGAGTGGGGAACAGGGGCGGGCGGGCGGGCGGGCGGGCACGGGTAACTGTGCTGCGGGGCCTCGCGACGGCAGCTCCGTCTCAGGAAGCTGTCCTACTCCCAGAAGACAAGGGGGCTTGCGGGGCCTGGGGGCCCACAGCGGAGAGGTCAGGGAGCAGGTGGACAGGGAGGAGGCGCGCCCTGACTGGCCAGAGGGCACCTAGAAGCCCCCACCGCCAATGGCTTGATGCCCGACTCCCTCCGTCCCCCAAACTGCAGGGGGAGGGGGGATGACGCTCTCCCGAGAGCGGGGCTGGGCTCTGGGGCTGACAGCCCACGCAGGTCACCTGGGGTCGGTGTGCGCCGCCTGCCCGGCAGCCCTGGGCCACTGCCCCACCTCCTCGGCCCCAGCCCCAGCCCCAATCCCTGCTCCCGGCGCCACGTCCGCCCCAGGCCCCCCGGCCCGGCCCCAATCCCTGCTCCCGGCGCCACGTCCGCCCCAGGCCCCCCGGCACGGCCCCAATCCCTGCTCCCGGCGCCACGTCCGCCCCAGGCCCCCCGGCCCGGCCCCAACTCCTACTCCGGCCCCACGTCGGCCCCCGGCCCCGGCCCGCAGGGGACACTTCCCCACCGCCCAGGAGGCCCTCGCCCGCCCAGCCCGGCGTCTCACCCCTCGGTGTACTCGGCCTGCAGCAGCCCCAGGTAGGCTTCCCACTTGTTGCCGACGATCTTGCCGCACGTGAAGCAGCGCACGGGGATGATCATGGCGACAGCGGTGCAGCGGCGGCGCTCCGACTGCCGGCTCTCCGGCTGCCGGCGGCTTTAGGGTCTCAGTCCCCGCCCCCCCGGGCGCATCCACGCGCGGGGGTGACAGACCCCGCTCCCTCCTGCCCTGCGGGCCCCCGGCGCCATGGGCCGTCACTTCCCACGTCTGGCCGGAGACCATTTCACTAAGGGTGCGACGAGTTTCTTTTACGCGCGCGCGGTGGTCCCAGGGCCCGCGGCCACGGCAGGAGCGGAGGGCGCCCCCCGCCTGTAGCTTTGGTACGTCCCGGCCTACGGCGTCCGAGCGCGGCCGCAAGGGCTCGGCGGCGCGGTTCGCGTTTCTCGTGTTCGCACGACTGAGAGCGGCGCGGCGGGCGGACGGCGCGCGCAGGTACAGCGTCCGCCCGTGGGGATGCGGCCGGAGTCCCGCCGCCCGCGGCGCCGCAGCCGGGACCAGACCCAAGCCCGGGCCCGAGAGAACCGGCGTGGCCTCCGAGCCCGAGCGCTTAGCCCCGAGCCGAGCCGCAGCAACAAGTGGCGGGGAGACCCCGCGGCGGGGGCGGAGGGTCTGGGCGCGGCCACGGGCGGGTCTTCCCGCCGCCCCTCCTGGCCCGGCCCCGAAAGGGGTCCCCTGCCCGGAGCCCCTGCCCGATGCCGGGGGGTCTCTGTGGCTGAGTTCTGGGGTCTCCTCGGGGTGCCGCCCGGGCCGCTCGTCCGCACGATACCGGCCCCGGCCAGGTAGTTACCAGGAGCCGACAGGGGAGGGGGGCGCGGGTGGGCGATCGGTCCGTGCGCGCTCGGTCGCGGCTCCTCCCCGTCTGCGCCGGTCCATCGCTTGGCCCGCGCCCCTCCTCCCTTCTTCCCGGGAAGGGGCTGCGGGAGAGGGGCCGGGATGGGTCTGCACCCGCCCCGGGACAGGCTGTGCTGGGTCCCGCGGTCTGAGGGCGTCGGACCTCGCGTGTGAGGACGGGAGCGGAGCGGAGAGGATGGTCGGGGAGGGCGTCGCGGAAGAGGCGCCCTTTGAGTTGAACCTTGAAGAACCCGGGTTTCGCTAGGGGCGAGCCGGAGTGTGTGAACGCGGACAGAGGCTGGCACAGGGCGCCCCTGGGCAGAGGCCTGGAGGTTACGTGCAGGGCAGCTCCAGGAGACAGGCTTGGGCCAGGGCCAGGGTAGGTGGTGGAGCCGGAGGTGATGGGGCAGGAGCCACGGAGGGTTTACAGGAAGGAGAGGCTGTGTGTCTGGAAATGGGGTGGGGTGAGCCCCGAGATCCGGGGCCGGGGCTGGGGGTAGGCTTTGTGCAGGGAAGGCTCCCTGCGGGGAGGTGAGCATTGGGCTGCGGGGCTGGTTGTGTCGCCAAGTGGCACCTGTGACTTAGGGTGTGTGCAGGCTCCAGGCAGGCTCGCTGGCCTGGCACAGACATCTGCATCTCTCTTGGGTCCCAGCATCAGCTAATTGTCCTCTCAGACCTGTTGGGGGGCAGGGAGATGGAGGGTCCTCTGGGTCCTGGGTAGAGCTGGCCAGAGCTGCTGGCCGCCTGGAGTGTCCGCCTCCACCTTTGCCCTGGACCCTGGACCGCGTCCCCAATGGCATTTGCCATCCCCCACCCTGCCACGTGCAGAGCCACGAGCCAAAGCAACTTCCCTTCCCTGACACCCCTCAACCCCCCTCCCACTGACTGGACGCACATCCTGTCCCTGGCCAGATGGGCAGGCTCGGGGCCTTGAGTCACCGTGGCCTGGGGTCAGACCCAGGCTCAGCCACAGAGGCTGCGGAGGTGGTGGAGGTGAGAGCGAGCCCAGGAGGGCAGGGGGTGTCCGCCGTGGACCTTCGGGCCGGGGTGGGGGCAGAAGGCCTCCTGGAGGAGGGGCCAGGCCTGCCCACCAGTGCTGCCCGGAGGGAGCCTTTGTTTACGGGGAGTGAGGGGAGGAGTCCCGCCCTGATCCGCACTGAGCCAAGTGGACATTCCTGGGATTCTGAGCGCCGGATGTAGATTTGGGGGCGGTGGCAGCATCCTCTTCCCAAGCTTCCTCCCTGCAGCGCCCCGATTTCCCAGCAGAGGCCATGGGGAGCAGAGTGGCTGCCCGTCCCAGCCCGTGCGCAGAGGCCCCTTGGGGCACTTGGGGTTCTGAGTCCTCCCAGCTCAACTCTGCCCAGGCTGGACCACAGGAGCCCGGGGAGCCTCAGAGGTCAGCCCTGCCCGCCCCGCCCCCCGCCCTGGGCCCAGAGTGGCTGTGTGTGTGTGTGTTTGCGGGTGAGCGTGTACTGGGGGAGCAAGCTGAGGAGAGAGCCAGGCTCTCTGCAGGAGGGAGCCATGGGGGCCCGGGCACTGGTGGGGGTGGGGGGGACTCTGCCCGCCTGCCGGGGTACGCCTGCCTGCCGGGTACTGCGGCCCTTGTTGACCCCTCCGTGGAGTGTCAGCACAGGCATGGCCCGGGCTTCTGGGAGGACCAGAGGGTGAGGTGCAGGTTCCAAGAACGGGTGTCCTGTCCCAGTAGTGGGGGGCGAGAGGGGGTCTGTGCTCACATGTGGTTTGGAACTCATGAGCTCGCTCTGCTTCCTGCCAGAGGGTCACTTGAGGGCAGGCAGGGGAGAAGGGGAAATCCAAGATTGAAGTTTTAGCTGCTGAGACTTGGCCTTGAGCGTTGTCCTGGTAACAGGCCCCGCCCACTGGTCCTGGGCCACAGCCTCAGTTTCCCCTTGGGGAACCAGCTGCTGTGGGGCTGGAGGGTCCTGAGCCCGGCTGTGTGGACGTGGCCCAGGCTGGGCCAGTGGCTCCGTGCTGTGGGTCGTGTGTGCTCACCCCGGATGCGCGGGCGGGGCCATGAACATTCCGGCTTGGACTCCTCCCCAGAGTCAGCCGGTCGCCCCCCCTGCTGCCCCCGCATGAACCCCGGGCCCTGGGGCTGGGGTGTCCTGAGTGGCAGGCGGTGCTGCAGGTGTGCTTGGGCCTGGCGTGGCCTTAACCTAATGACCTACTGGGCACCCCGGGCTCATGGCATTTGAGAACGGCACTGCCAGCCCAGCCCGGCTGCCTGGGCCTGATGTGGGTCCCGGTGGCACAGGCCTTCACTGAGGTGTGGTGGGCATACACTGGGCATCTGACGCCGGGTGCTCCCAGGGCCTTGGTCGATGGGCATGCACCCCGCTCTCCAGGGTCCTCATTGTGTCCCCCTCCACCTCTCGGGCCAGGTGGCCTCCAGCTGAGGAATACCTGAGGGGGAGGAGGAGCCGTGGGCAGGCCCTGAGCTCGGCTTGGCCTGGGTGGGCCCTGGAGGAGAACAGAAGCCCTTGGTGGCCCCTTCCAGCGGGACCCCCCCTTGGAGCAGTTGTCTCCCAGCCCCTGAGCCCGGGGGCCTGGGGCCTGCGTGCACAGGGGGTGCCAACCTGGTGCCTGCGTGCCCCTCCCCCAGTTGGGGGCTGGGTGGGCGCTGGGCCCTCGAGCTGCAGCAGCAGCAGGAAGGGGACACCGCAGGCCTGTTTGTGTTGGCCAGGCCTCCCAGCTCCTCAAAGCTGCCTCAGAGCTGCCGCTGCCCTCCGCCCCGAGCTGAGCTGCCCTGGCTGGGCTGTGCACGGCCGCCCCGCCACTGCTGGGCTCAGGGGGCCGCGCAGTCAATCGCCTGACTGTCCCTCCGCCCCAGGCCGCCAAGTCCGAGGTGGGCGCGCTGTTTCCTGGACAGGCCCTTTGTGAGTGAGCCTTGGTCTAGCCAGGTAGGTGCCCATGGCCTCTGAGTAGCTCACGCTGCCTGGGCCCTACCTACCCTTCTCCCCCCCCCCCCCCCCCCCGGTGGGGCCCACTCAGCCCTGTTGCCTGCTGTGTGTGCTGCTCTGGGGACACAGACCTGTGGGCCCTGCACTCCAAGGAGGCCCGGAGTTGGGAGTGGGTCAGGGCGGCTTCCTGGAGGAGGAGGCGGGGCCTGGGGGAGGGAGGGAGCGGCACCCATGCCTGATGGCAGGGTTGTGTCTGGGCTGGGAGGGTGGGGGTCACTCACAGGGGGTTCAGGGGCTGCCCAGGGTTGGGGCTGGGGGTCCTCCATCCTGGTGTTGGCCTCCGTCCCGAGATGTGGGCCTAGGAGGGTGTTGGGGCCATGAGGGTGCCGGAGGGGCCACCCTTTAGGGCCTGCCCAGGTCTGGGGCAGGGGACATGCAGGCCCAGCTGGGGCCTGTGCTGGTGGGAGGTGTGGCACGTGGTGTCAGCTTCTGGATGTTGCTGTGGGCTTTGGTCAAAGACAGTGGGGAGGGTGGGGCCCGTTGCCTTGATGCTTTCCTGGGCCTGCAACCCCTCCGCAGGCAGGTCAGCCCCAGGCACAGCGTTGGGGGGCGGGGTGGCGCGGATGGGTGTCCAAGGTCCTCTCCCCTCTGGTGGGTGCTGTTCCTCCCCCTGCGGTTGGGGGTGGGCCTCAGGTTGTTCGCAGGAAGGAGTCGGGGCTGACCCTTGCAGAGGTCTGTCCACCCCAGATGTGACCGGACCAGTGGGCACCTGCCAGGGGGCTTTTCAGCCTTCCCATCCCTGTGCCCTCGGGCTGCTGGGAAGACGCCTGCCCCAGCCCCCGGCTGACCGGCCCCTGGTCCGAGGGGAGGGTGGAGGCGTGGCTGGGATGCCCTCTCCCCGCACTCCTGGCTGGTGGGGAGGATAGGCCCCTGGAAGTGCTGAGGGCAGAGGCAGGGCCTGGGCAGTCATCGCCATGGCTCTGGGGGGAGCAGGAGGTTGCAGCCCAGGAGGGGTGGGGTGCAGGGCACCTGGGGGAGGGGGACACAGCCTGGTCTCAGGGCTCTAGGACCTCGGCGGTGACGCATGGCTGGCTAGCAGCCAAGTCTGTGTGAGTCCAGGTATCTGAGCACACGTGTGCTCTGCCAGTGTGTCCCTGCACGCGCACTGCCTGTCGCTGCGTGTGCAAACCTGCCTCCCTGCCTGGGCGTTCAGAGGCCCAGTGACCAGAGGTTGGGGATGCAGCTCCCCTGTTTGGCGCCGCTGGTCAGTGTTGCCCCCATGCCCCGCCCCCCAGCTGCTCCTTGCTGCCCCCCCCCCCAGAGGGACCTAATCCCCAGGGGAGGGCTGCCCCGCATTCCTGGGGGCTGCCTGGTCTCTGGGGATGGAGCCCGAAACCTGGGCCTGTGCCCTTGACCGGGAATGGAATCGGTATCTTCTGGTTCACACGTCGATGCTCAACCACAGCCAGGGGGGCCGGGTGCTTTGTATTTATTTTCACTTTATTTGTTAATCCTCACTGGAGGATGGTTTCCCACTGATTTTTAGCGAGAGTGAAAGCGGGGGCGGGGGGGGGGGTAGAGAGAGAGAAACATGGATGTGGGACACATCGGCTGGTTGCCTCCCACATGTGCCCCAACCCAGCGGGGGAGTGGACCCTGACACCCAGTGACTCATGGGTGCGGCCTCATCCTGCCCGTCTTCCCGCAGAGCTCCCGCCCGCCTGCCTTGGGCCTGCTGACCGCGCGCCCGGCCCCAGGGCCACCGCACACCGCCCGCCTGACTTCCCGTGGCAAGCCCAGGTACGTCGCCGCCTGCCGGCAGTGGGGACAGGTCTGGCTGCCGCCTGGCTTCGCCTGGGCCTGGGCCGTGCCAGCCGAGGCTGCCTCCCCAGTGTGCTCTGCTGGAGCCCCCCCTGCGGCAGGAAGGGGCTGCGGTGGGGGAGGGGCTGCGGTGGGGGAGGGGCTGGGCTTTGGGGACAGGATCACCGGCCACCTGTGTCCACACCCCAACGGACCCTGGTGCTGGGCTGGGTCTTACAGTTCAACTCAGACTCACCTGCTCACCTGGGGTGATGGGCACAGGGTTTGGTAGATGGAGTGGGGGTGGCGGGACTTTTGGGGGACGCTGGGACAGCACTGGCTGAGGGAGATGGAATTGAGGGCATCGGGGTGCTGGGCCCAATGTGGAGACCCAAGCCGACCCCCGACCGCCCTCTCCCCGCCGGAGCCCCAACGTGATGAAGCCGTGGAGGGGAGCCCGTGGGAGCCCTGCCTGGGGAGCCAGGCCCCGTCCCCACCCACCTCTGGCCCAGCATCTTCAGTACAAGGGGCGTAGGTGCATGTTCTGGGGGTGCGGGTCACTGGGTGCCTGGGACCCTGGCTCGGGTCCAGTCCGAGTGTGCGGGGACAGTCCCGGGCTCGGACTTCCAGCCTGGGCTGGCGCAAAGGAGAGTTGGGGCCCTTGGTTCAAAAATTACCACGAGTTTCACAGAGGAGGTAGTGGAGCTTCAAACCATTGAGGGCTCCGTGTGGCCAGCTGTCCCTGCCGCAGAGGCAGGCCTGGGAGGGGCTGCCAGCCACCCTGGCTGGGGAGGAGCAGGGTGCTGGGGGCGGGGCTGGTCTCTGGGCCTGGACGGGGCTGCCCCACGCCCATGGGCCTGCCTTTGGGTCCCCAGTCATCGCCCTGAGCCCCGGCGCTCAGGCCCCTCTCTCTCTCTCTTTCTTTTTATTGATCTCTGAGAGGAAGGGAGGGGGAGAGAGATGGAAACATCAGTGATGAGAGAGAATCATGGACCGGCTGTCTCCTGCCCCCACACTGGGGATGGAGTCCACAGCCTGGGCCTGTGCCCTTGACCGGGAATGGAATCGGTATCTTCTGGTTCACAGGTCGATGCTCAACCACAGCCAGGGGGGCCGGGCGCTTTGTATTTATTTTCACTTTGTTAATCCTCACCGGAGGATGGTTTTCCACTGATTTTTAGAGAGAGAAAGGGGGGGTGGTGGAGAGAGAGAAACATCGATGTGGGACACATCGGTTGCCTCCCACATGTGCCCCAACCCGGCGGGGGATTGAACCTGCAACCGAGGTACATGCCCCGACTGGGAATTGAACGGTGACCATGGGCTGACGCTCTAAACATTGAGCAACACAGCCAGGGCCCGGCCCCCTCTTTCAGTCTGAAACTTCCCAGCCCTGCCTTGCAGAGCCCCTGCCCTCCCCGCACCCAGGACACCCTCCCCGTTGCCCTCGCTCACCTGACTCCTCAGGGGTTGGCTTTTAAATCAAAGCTCTGCCTCCCCCCAGCCTCCCCAAGCACTGTCCCCCGCGTTGGGCCCCCCAGGTTGGGTCCCCCAGGCCGACCGCTGCCTCCCCAGCCCTCCCCACTCAAGCTGTGAGCTGCAGGAGCTTTGGGGTCCCAGCGCGGCCCTCGCCCAGCCCGGGGGGGGGGGGTGGCGGTTAGGGGGGTGGGTAAAGGAGGCTGCTCGAGAGTGGGAACCCCAAGACGTGTTGGGCTACACTCCCAGGCGCTATGTGTTACCTCGCTCTGGTCCGGAGCCGCCCCAGGCCCCACCGGACAGCAGGGGGCCACTTGGGTTTGCATAGAGCTGCTCCGTGAAAGGCCGGGCGCCCTTCCTGGGGTGAGCGTTGCGGGGACGAGCCCCCCCCCCCTCCCCGCTCTGTCCAGCCCTCCGCCAGCACCTCCTCCCTGGGGAGCCAGGCCGGGAGCGTGAGGGGCGCAGGGCGGGGCGGGGGCGTCGCCCGAGGCCAGGATTGGCCGGCGCGGGGCCGAGCTGTCGGATTTGCCCGGCGGCAGGGCCGGGAGGGGAGGGTCGGCGCGGGGCGGAGATTGGCGGGGGGGGGGGGCGCGGGGCGGGGCTTCGGGGCTGGGGCGCGGGGCGCAGATTGGCAGGGGCGGGGCTTCGGGGCTGGGGCGCGGGGCGCGGGGCGGGGCTTCGGGGCTGGGGCGCGGGGCGCAGATTGGCGGGGGGTGCGGGGCGGGGCTTCGGGGCTGGGGCGCGGGGCTGCGGCTGGCGGGCCGGGCAGGTGTCCGGACCCGCCGGGTCTGCGCGGGGCGCTCTCGCGGCTGCTACCGCGGGGGGCCGGGAGGGTGCAGGGGAGCGGGGCCGGGGGCGCGCGGGCGGGAGCGGGCGGGCGGCCGGCGGGATGCGGCGCGCGGCGGCGGCGGGCGCGGGGCGCTGAGCCTGCCGGCGGCCCCGGCGCGATGCGCCGCTCCAGCACCGACGAGTCCACGTACCGGCGCAGCCCGTCGCCGGAGGGCAAGGAGCCGGGCTTCGCGCGCGGCGGCCCCTTCCGGCGCTACAGCAGCCTCTACGGGCGCGCGGACGGCGGGGACGGCGGCGGCCCCTTCGGGCTGCACGGCAGCCCCGGCCCCTCGGCGGCCCAGGCGCGCTGCACGGCGCCCAAGGGCACCAAGTACGTGGTCTTCTACCTGGACCTGTCCTTCATCTTCCTCCTAGAGCTCCAGCGCTGCGGCATGGCGCGCGGCTGCCTCCAGGGCGTCAAGTACCTCATGTTCGCCTTCAACCTGCTCTTCTGGGTGAGTGGCCGCGGCGGGGGGGCCGGGGACCGGGGACCGGGGACCGGGGTCGCCTTCGCTCTTGGAGGGACCCAGGGAGAACCGAGAGCCGCGGCTCCGGCCGGAACGGGGCGGACGTGCGGGTCGCAGGGGCGGGACGTGCGGGTCGCTGTCTGGCTGGGGGCCAGGCTGGACCGGCCAATGGGGCGGGTGCGCGTGGGGGAAGGGGAGGCCAGGCGGCCTCTACCCTGGGCAGCAGCGCCGTGTCCTCCTCCCGAGGTGGATGTGTCCCGCACGTGCGTGCCCGGTCGGGCTGCCCGGGGCACTGAGCGGCACCTGCCAGGGGTCCGTCCTGGTCTGTGTGCTGGGCTGGGGCTCCACTCTGCTTCCCTCCATCCCCGCAGCCTGAGCTCTTTACCACCCCCCACCCCCCCATCGAGTGGACCCACCTACCAGGTCCCAGGGACCCCGGCTTATGAGGGGCTGTAGGGGTGAAGTACCCCAGTCTCTGGAGGAGCCGTGGGAAGGGAGAGGGGGTGTGCACTGTGGGTGCTCTGGCCGGGGGACACTGAGCGGGCTGTGGGCACGGCGGGCACCGTGAGTGTCTGCGGGGCGCCTCGCCTGCTGCCTTTTCCTCCAACAGGCTGGGGCGGCCTCCATAACTTTGCTGAGACGGGAGGTGCCTGTGTTGAGTCAGGCGGCCCTTCCCCCAGGATGGGGACAGAGCTGCCTCCCAGACCCACGCTGCAGGGAAGGTGGGGGCTGTGGGGAGGCAGGTGTCACACCTGCCCAGGTCGGAGCCAGCCTGGCCAGGCCTCGGACCGCACAGGCCGGGCAGGGGGAGGCTGCTGGAGAGAGGATGTCAAGGTCACTCTGGTTCCTTCATTCATTCCTGGGCAACCCTCCTTCCACACCTGGGAGTGAGGGGTGTGGCTCTCGCTCGCCTGGGCTGTGGACCAGAAGGAGGCTGCATTTGCATGCTCATTTGCATGCTCATTTGCATGTGGTCCAGATGAGGACAGATGCCTAGAAACCCAGGTCTACCTTTCTGCACCTCCCTTCCACCTTGGGCCCTGGCTTTTCTCCCTCCCACTTTGGGGGGCATTAGGGGTCACTGGGAGGGCAGCTAGCCTGGGGTCAAATGTGGGGTGTGACCCACAGCGGCTCTTGCCCAAGATGCCTGCTTTTCGGAGGGTCACCCTAAGAGTTTGTTCTCTGCCAGGGGCCCCTGGAAGAGGGGGGCCAGGCCCGGAGCCCGAAGAGAGGTGGTGCAGCTGGAGCTCCGAGCAGGCGTGGGAAGAGGTGGGGATGCTGACAGCTGCAGGGGGCACCGGCCTGGGTAGCACTGATGGCTGAGATGGGGACCAGAGCTGGCAGCCTAGGTGTCTCCAGGGTGGGCATGTGGGTTGTGGATTGGCGGGGGGGCGGGGGGGGGGCGGGGGGGGTTGGTAGTGGGTGTGGGGCATGGCCAGGTCCCTGCTTCTCCCCTCATCTGCCCTCCTCAGCCGCCGGGACACCTGCCTGCATGGAGAAGAGGTCCCTCCTGTGGGCCTTGCGCAGAGAGCAGGGGTCCCCAGGCGGGGCCGTAGCCTGCAAATCCCACAGGAGCTTCCCCAGCAGCTCAGGGCCGGCAGCCTCCGCCACCTGGTAACGGCCGAGGTGGGGAACCCCTGACCCACCGCGGGCAGCTGCAGACCTGATTTGCGGCCGCTGGGCAGCGGCTGCCATTCTTGAACTGCATGTAGATGGTGCCCTCCACCGTGCCCAGCCCCCATACCGAGGCTGTGCCGGCTGCCAGGTGAGGGGCTTCTGGGCACAGGCTTGGCCCCTGTGGGCACCCAGCCTTCCACCCCATTCCAAGGACATGGCCTGCTGCCCGGCCATCTGCCACCCTGAGCCGTGTGGCCATAGGGCCGTCAGCAGAGGGCCTGCTGGCACCCACCCTGCCATGGGCCTGGAGGTGATGGCATCACCAACCGTGCCCGAGGCCACCTGGAAAAGATGCAGACCAAGAAAGCCACAGCAGGAAGGAGGGTGGCAGCCAGGGACAGGTGAGGGCAGGGCGTGTGCTCGGGGCGTGAGAGGCAGGGACGGCTCAAGGGGGCAAGGCTGGGTGGGGACCCTGACGGTGGACCCTCCCCTCCCAGGCTGTGGTGGGTCAGAGTCTGCTTCTGGCCCAGCTGGGTTTCTGTCTGGCTGGGCAGTGGGTCCGGCCGTGCCCCAGGCAGTCAGCGAGCGGCTGGGGAGGTGCAGGGTGGACACTGGTAAGCTTGGGGTGGCGTCCTGGGTTCCCAGCTTCGCCGTCTGGCCAGCCTGCCCTGGGAGGGCCGGGGGCGCTCTCCTCGGGGAGCCAGCCCGGTTTATCCTCCTGCCGGTGATGTTCTGTGTCTGGATGTAATGGGGCCCATTTTTCTCCTGTACTTGGAGGCTGTAATTTTCCTGCCAAAATGTTTTAAAAGCTGCAAACGCAGAAACATTTTAAAATTACAGGTAATTTTATTAAGCACAGGCATGCAGTGTTAGTGCGCGTGTCTGGGAGCGTTTTGGGTGGCTGTTCTGTGAAAATGTGCTTGAATGTGGAGGGGCCTGGGCGCCGGTGGGGGCCCCGGGCAGAGGGCGGCATGTCTGAGTGTGAGGGTGTGTGCATCGTCGCAGGTGACACAGTAGTGGCGAGAGGCGTCTGTGACCACGCGGGCCGCGTGTCGGTGTCCCAGGTGTGGGTGGCTTGTGTCTGGGTCTCTCCTCCGCCTCAGGCTGGAGGCCAGGACCTTGTGTGGGGTGTTACTTAAGGAAACGCCCACCAGGGCTGGCAGTGGCCCCCCCCCTTGGGCCCCCGGCCCCTGGACGGCCCCTTCCTGCTGTCCCTCTCCTTGTCCCCGACAGCTTCCCCACCAAGCAGTGTGGTCCCGTTCTTCCTGCCGACAGGAGCCAGCCACCACCCTTGAAGGCAGAGAGCAGCAGTTTGGCTTTTAAATAGCAGCTCAGCTGAAACCGGTTTGGCTCAGTGGATGGAGCATCGGCCTGCGGACTGAAGGGTCCCAGGTTCGATTCCGGTCGGGGGCATATACCTGGGTTGTGGGCACGTCCCCAGTGGGAGATGTGCAGGAGGCAGCTGATCGATGTTTCTCTCTCGTCGATGTTTCTAGCTCTCTGTCTCTCTCCCTTCCTCTCCTTAAAAAATCAATAAAATATATTTAAAAAAAAAAAAAAAAAGCAGCTCAGCACCTCCCCTCTGTCAGGGACCTGCCCCAAGAGGTCGCCTCACCCACCGTGGCTCCGCCTGAGGCCCAGCCCCGAATTGTGACCCTCTGATGCCAGAGCTGTGAACTGGTGAGGGGCCAGGGGCCAGCGAATCCAGCGGGTCACTGTCCTCCATCCAGTGGCCTGGCTGACAATTTCCTCCCCAGAGTGGCGGCCCCCTCCCTGCCCAGGTCCCTCCCCTGCCCCAGTGTGGGTCTGCGTGGCCTTATTCCTGCACACAGTGCCCCAGGGGGTGGCCCCAGCCACAGCCTTCCCCCTCCCCCACCGGGGTTCTTGGAGATCCCACGAGACCCAGAGGCCATGGGGACGGGTGCTTGATGTCCCGATGGGCATGGGGACAAGTTGGGGCACGGCCAGGCAGGCAGATGGGAGAAGGAAATGAGTCAGTGCTCACCCCTGCCTCCCTTGTGCCCCATGAGGCCTCGAGTGGCATCTCCCGAAGACAGGCTCAGGGTGCCCAGGGGCACTGGTGCCCAGTCCTGCTCCCTCTCCGAGGCCTCGCCTGCAGTCAGCACCATGGACAGCCCCCCCCCCCCCCCCCCGCCGGGGCTCGGGGGGCCTTCCTCTATCCCACCTACACGTGGGGGCACACACACCTCCCTACAGTCAGCACACCCTACCCCCTGGGCTGTGCCCACACTTGGCTCTGAGGTGAGGATGGTCCAGGAGAGGGTGTGTGTGTGCGGAGTATGAGGAACCAGCTGCTGAGTGTGTGTGGGGGGCAGACACCAGGTGGTGTGTCCAGTGAGAGAGCCCCCCCCATCCCCCCGGCCCCTGTAGCCGGGTCACAGCCCCGTTTCCCCTGAGCGGGACACGCTGAGCGTAACGCCTCGCAGGCTCTGATCCCAGCCACGGCGGAGGCGCTGTCACACAGGGTGGCCCTTCTGGGAACCCCCAAGGCCTGCTCAGCCTCTGCACCAGAGTCCCCCAACCCGGAACCTAGAAGCATGGGGCCCTGGCACTTCCTGCCCCTGGTTGGTTCTCCTGTCGCCTCTGCAGCCCCCACCGCAGCCGGGCGCTGCCCAGAGGGACCCCAGATGCCATAGGACGGTGATGGCGAACCTTTTGAGCTCGGCGTGTCAGCATTTGAAAAGCCCTAACTTAACTCTGGTGCCGTGTCACATATAGAAATTTTTTGATATTTGCAACCATAGTAAAACCAAGATTTATATTTTTGATATTTATTTTATATATTTAAATGCCATTTCACAAAGAAAAATCGACCAAAAAAATGAGTTCGCGTGTCACCTCTGACACGCGTGTCATAGGTTCGCTGTCACTGCCATAGGAGGCCTGGGCTGAGCTCACCCCGGCCCCCGATGATTGTGGTCTCCTGCCAGCCGGCAGGCTTAATGCACCATGTGCTCCCGAGTGAGTGATGGAGACAGCGATGGCGACCAGCGGCAGCTGCCACCCCCACGCCCAGCCCTGCAGCCAGGCTGACTGGGGGAGGGGCTGAGCCCACAGGGCCAGCCTGAGCTGTGGGGTCCTTGCTGTGGTTGAGGCCCAGGCCTAGGGAGTGGGTGGGTGCTCATCTCCCAGCCTCGGTTCACTTGCCTGGGAAATGGGTACGAGTCTGGCTGTAGAGCTTGGGAAGCTTTTGTGGGTGATGCGGGCTCTTGGTGGCCTGGGCAAGTGACACTGTCCCTGGAGTCGGTGGCCCAGCTGTCCCGGGTGGGCAGGGTGAGCACTCAGGTGTAGTTGTGCCGGGGCTGCCCTGCGGCCGAGCCCAGGGGGGCCGAGGCCAGACTGGCAGGACGCTCCTGGGCCCTGGTGGGGGTGCAGGGTCCCACGACTGTCCAGTCCTAGAATGGGGCAGGGCCCGCAGGGCTGCCTGGCCTTCCCCAGAGCCATCAGCCGTCAGTCCCCAAGTGCAGGCCAGCGTTTGTGGGGCTGCCTGCACCCCGGAACACATCCTCCGTTTCATCCGGAGCCGACCCAGAGCCCAAGGCCTCACTGTCTGAGGGAGGGAGCCGGAGCCCTAGCCCCCTCGGCCAGCCCTGGGCGCCCCGCCACCAGGCGAGGCCAAGAGCCCTCTCCGGTTCATCACCGCCTCCCCTCTCCCCCTTCTTCCTCTGATTTTAATTGATTTTTGTAATAATGAGCAATTATGAAATCCGGTAAGAGCTGTCGTGGTTGAGGAGGCAGCGAGGCGGGGAGCAGGCTCTGCTTCAAGCCTGCCTGCACCCTTGGGGGACCTGTGGGTGCTTTGGGCGGCCCACCTGGGGTCTGGTGTTTGGTCTTCAGGCCACCCACCAGAAGGAAGCTGGGTTTTAGGAAAAGCGAGCTTGTAGGATTCTGCTGGGGCCTCTAAGGTGGGGCTCCCTGGGCTGGACCCGGTGTGGATGGGTGAGGTGCAGGCTGTGTTCTGGGGGCGGCGGGGGGGGGGGATGCTTCTTGGAGGGTGAGTTGGGGGTGCTCTGGGGCCCCTGCCCAGGCTGCCTCAACAGGCGCCCCATTCATGAAAGCGAGTGTCTGCAGACCAACGCCTCCCACCAACCACAGTGTGACCAAGCCCTCGGTGTGGGGCCCTGCTGTCCGGACAAGACCGGGAGGGTGCCCTCGAGGTGCACGCGGGCTTGCCGGGACGCCCCTGGCTGCTGCCTCACCATCTCTCTCCTCTGCCCCAGCTGGGAGGATGCGGCATCCTGGGGGTGGGCATCTGGCTGGCCGCCACGCAGGGGAACTTCGCCACCCTGTCCTCCTCCTTCCCGTCCCTGTCGGCCGCCAACCTGCTCATCGTCACCGGCACCTTCATCATGGCCATCGGCTTCGTGGGCTGCATTGGGGCCATCAAGGAGAACAAGTGCCTCCTGCTCACCGTGAGTGCGGGGCGGGGCCTGTGCTGGCGTGGGGCGGGGGAGCGCCTGGGGCGGGGCCTGTGCGGAGGGGGGGGCGCCTGGAGCGGGGCCTGTGTGGGTGTGGGGCGGGGCCTGTGTAGGGGGCGGGGCCTGTGCGGGCGTGGGGCGGGGCCTGTGTGGGCATGGGGCCAGGCACAGGCTCCCACTCACGGCTCCACCTCCAGGGCTGCGGGCTGCTCTGAGACAGGGGCCTCCTGAGTCAGGACACGTGCCCACCGTCACACACGCGTGACAAGCCTGTTTCCCGAGACCGCCCACTCGGGACCCCTCCCAGCTCCTGCCCCCCTCCCCTCCCCCGTCCTGGGGCGCTTTGTTGAGATGCTCCTGGGCTGGCCGTGGCCTTGGAGGTGGACTTAGAGGCGGGATGACCATGACCATGGCCGCAGATAACTCGGAGGGCGTGGCCGCCCAGGACAGTGCCGGCTCCAGGGCCTGGGTGGCTGGGCGGAGGGCCGGGGTGCTGAGCCTGTGTCCCCCCACCCCCTGCAGTTCTTCGTGTTGCTGCTGCTGGTGTTCCTGCTGGAGGTCACCGTCACCGTCCTCTTCTTCGCCTACACTGACAAGGTCAGCCCCTCGGCCACCAGCTCCTGGGAGCTCCGTCGGCGAGGGGCCGCAGGCTAGTGTGCCGGCCAGTGGCTGGCCTCAGCGGCCCCTCGTCTGACGCCCAGCTCACTGTGGGTAGTTGATCTCCCACTTGTTCCCTTAGTCGTCTGTTGATGTCAGTCCGGGCTCACTCACGTGTTTGTTCCGGGTGGTGGCCCGGGACTGTGACTTCCTGTGTGTGGGCGCTCAGCTGGCTCCCGCCGCCTGGGCCTGGCCCCGCGCTCTTTGGGGACCACTTCCTTTTTCCTGGCACCACAGACGCCCTCCTTTCCTGGAGGGTCTTAGGGACGGAGCCTGGTTTGCTCCTTGCTCGGGGGTGTTGGAGCCTCAAGGCCCCTCAGCCGATGGCAGGGTTGTGTGTGCTGACCGGTGGGCACACCCAGCTCGGAGTCCGTGTACCTGTCTGTCTGTACGTCCAGCTGAGCTCGGGCTGCTGTGTCCGACTCTAATCCAGTGCTCAGCACCCAGGGGCCGGACACGGCAGAACAAAGGCCTGTGCGCTGCAGGGACTTCTGGGGGGAGGTGACTCCAGGGAGGGGCCGAGGGCAGGCGTTGCGGGTCTGCACAGGGAGGCCCCGCTGACCACACTGCCCCTGCAGATTGACAGGTACGCGCAGCGCGATCTGAAGAAGGGCCTGCACCTGTATGGCACCCCAGGCAACGTGGGGCTCACCAACGCCTGGAGCATCATCCAGACCGACGTAAGGGACCCGGCTGTGGGGCAGGAGGCGTGGCGGGTGGGGCGTGGCTGGACCTGTGGGCGGGATGTGTGGCGTGGGCCCCTCAGCGAGATCCCGCCCGGTGCCTCCCGCAGTTCCGCTGCTGTGGCGTCTCCAACTACACGGACTGGTTCGAGGTGTACAATGCCACGCGTGTGCCCGACTCCTGCTGCCTGGAGTTCAGTGAGAGCTGCGGGCTGCATGCCCCTGGCACCTGGTGGAAGGCGGTGAGCCGGCGCCCGTCCCGTCTGTCTGCTGGTTTGGCCCCAGGACCTGGGGGTAGAGGGCCAGCCTCGCAGCAGTGCGCCCGGTGACACCCCCCCTTTCTCCAGCCGTGCTACGAGACGGTGAAGATGTGGCTCCAGGAGAACCTGCTGGCCGTGGGCATCTTTGGGCTGTGCACGGCGCTGGTGCAGGTACGGAGGGCGCCCCAGGGAACAAAGCCGCAGATGCCCTGCCCCCGTGGAGCCCCGTCCCCAGGAGGAGGTGGGTCCGTGCGGGTGGACAGGGAGCCTCCATGAGCGAAGTGGAGGAGGTGGAGGTGCAGCCTGGACGCTTGTGTGAGGACCCTGGGCACTCCCAGCCCTGTTCCTGCAGCCCCTGCCCAGCGGGTGGTGCTCACAGGGCTGCCCAGAGTAGAGAGAGGGAGGGTGGGCCGCCCAGGCCCTGACGGCAGGTCCAGCTGGGGCCCTGCGGCCCTACCCCTGGCCCCATGGAATCCTGAGTGTCTGCATCCTGGGGGCTAAGCCGTGTCAGTAACCTCGGTCATCAGGGCAGCCACCGTTCCTGGGTCGAAGCCAGAGCAGATGAACATGCGGAAGTGACGATCACAGTTGGATGAATGGGCAAGGGGCAGGGTGGTGGGGCCCGGCAGGTGGGCGCTGGCCCTGAGGCCGCCTGCGGAGCCCAGGCTGGCCATGCCAGGGAGAGGCGGGCCTGGGCTGAGTCCCAGGAGGCCCGAGGTGCCCACTATGCCTGCAGGGCTGAGGGTTGGTTGTGATGGACCTGAATTGCCAAGGGTGGAGGCCATCCTCAGAGGGGCCGGGCGGCCGCACGCAGGACATGACTCTGGCTCCACTCAGCCCAGCCCCGTGTCCCCGCAGATCTTGGGCCTGACTTTCGCTATGACCATGTACTGCCAGGTGGTGAAGGCCGACACCTACTGCGCGTAGGCTGCCCTGCCTGCCACCTGCTCCGCTGCCAGAGGATGCCACCTCCCGGGGAGATGACCTCGTGCCGGACGGGCAGCTGGTGCCTTCTGTGTCCACCCACACATTCTCCAGAGCAGCTTTCCCGGACCCGACACAGGGCTGGGTGGGGAGGCCTCCTGCGCCCCGGTGCTTGGACGGGCGGAGCCCGCATCACATTCCATGTGGGGCAGGGCAGGCTCCTGGTGCATCTAATAAAGTGCGTGGGCAGCAGCCCCCCGTTTGTCACTGCCGACTCCCCACGGGGCACCATGCCTAGGCAAGCCCGTGGCTGTGGGCCCCCCTACCCACGTGGGGTTCCACGACACACACAGGCTCAGGCGAGCTGCCCAGCCAGCAGATGGGGGCTTGTGTGTCTGAGGACAAGCCCCTAAACCTCCACTAGATTAGCTCCAGGAAGTGGTGCAGAGGCCCCAGGAACCACGAGGAGTCCCCGACCTGTCCAGTGTCTCCATCCCCCTGCATTTCTGTCCCCCCCGCCCCGCCCGGGTATCCTCAGCAAGGCGAGTTCAGTTCCTTGCTGCCTGTTAAGGGTTCCTGTCCTGTCCTGGGAACATGGCCCTGAAGTGTTTCTTTGTACGACTTTGCAAATAAAGGGGCCGCGGGGAGCGAGCAGCTGCCAGGCCCAGCACCAGCCAAACGCCTCGGTGGCATCCTGCGACCTGGGCTGATGGGCAGTGAGGGCTGGGGCTGGGTCCAGTGGGGATGGGCCTCTCAGGAGCCTCAAGCTGTGGGGCATCTGACCCCCTCAAGCCCCACCCATAACCCCCATTCCTGCCTGCTCCATGGTCCTGCCTTGGTCAGCCCACCTAGTGACTGCAGGGTGCCCAGCCCCGGTTTCTGGCGTGCCCCCACGTCCTCCCAAACTAACACAGGCTGCGATCTTGGACAGTTAACACGAACTTTCTTACACACCAGCAGCAGATGCCGGAAATGAGGTGAGAACAGTCACACAGCAAAGCTATCTCCCTCTAACCTGCAGCGCCCGCCCCGTGCCCAGCTCCCAACGAGGAGACAGCTATCCTCCAGCGCCTCAATCCGAGGGCCCCCCAGTGTTCGATCCCGGGAGAGCGGTTGTCCTGCAGGTGCTGGGACTGGCCAGGGCGCTGTCATTCCAGTGACCAGAGCTGCTGGCACCAGCAGGCTCTGGGGTCCTGCTGCCAGTGAGGCCCATGCCTGGCGTCTCTGAGCAGGTTTCAGCAGTGGCCTGACACCCTTGGCGCGGGGGACTTGGTGGCTTGTTGGCAGTGTGAGGCCCAGGGTGACGTGGTGGGGCCACCCCTGCCAGGAGTCCGGGTCTGGGAGCTGGGTCATTCTGAGGCCTCCAGACCCATTGGAACCACTAGCTGCATGCAGCAGCCAGAGCCCTGCACCTTGGGGTGGCGACTGCCCTCACAGTGCCTGGCCAGGGCTGTCTCTCCTCATGGCAATGCCGAGGAGGGGGCCCACCCAAGGACTGCAAGAGGCATGGCCAGAAAGGCAGAGAACAGTCTGTATTTCCCATGTCCGTGAGTCCATTGCTGAGAAAGGTCTGCCCAGAGCGGGGCCTAGAGCAGGTCGTAGAAGTAGTCCAGGCCCTGGCCCAGCTCCCAGATGGACAGCCCGACGCCCAGCTCCCTGGCCAGCTCCAGCCGCATCTGCACGGACTGCAGACAGGGAAGTGTCAGCCGCCTCGTCCCCAGCGCAGCCCCGGTGGCCCATGCACCCCAAAACAGGCCCAGGTCCGAGCCCCTTGTCCCCAGGCGGCCCACGAACCTTCAGAGTCGGGTAGAAGATGATGTGCCTGCCTCCTCGGCTTCTGCAAAGGACAGTGGGACCGAATGCCTCCCGCTTCTCCCGGCCCCGCCCCCTGGGGCCCAGGTCTGAGGTCACTTGGAACGCCCTCAGGGCAGTGGTGGGCTTGGGGCCAGGGCCAGGGCTCATGCTGGACACTCACCTCTTGTACTCGAAGAAGTGCTCCGCGGCCTGGCTGTCCCACTCGATGCGGGGCCTGTGCTCTTTCAGGGTCTGGATGTACCTGGGGAGGCCGGGGGTGGGGTGGGGGGGGGGTGGTGATCGCCAGCACCGGGAGAGGGAGGGACCAAGGCGGAGGGGGAGGGGAAGGCAGGTGGTGTGGGGCCAGGGGCAGGAGGCACGAACAAGGGCCCGGCCCTGCCCAGAATTCCACGAAGGCCTGGCATCCTGCCAGAGGCTCACAGGGGCCTCATGTCACATGGCGGGCAGCTCACTCAGGCTGGTGGCCATGCCTATCACCCCACTCTGTGCGCCCTTCCTCTGTGCAGCGAATCACTGTCAATCAACAACGACCCTGATCCCAGGCTGCCCTTAGCTTGGGATGGTCCTGTGGGGGGCACAACGGCCTTTCGGGTGCCCCTGGAGGGAGGGGGCATCCCTCCTGACCCCCCCACAGCCCTGCACTCCGTCCACGCCGACCCTCATTCCGGTCACAGAGACGCAGACCACAGGGAAGGCGCTCCCTCCAGGCAGACGTGACCCTGGCCTGATCCGAGGCCTCCAGCTGACCTGCCCGCCTGTCACGGGCCTGCCCTCTTCACCCACGTCCCCCTCAGCCGCCTCCTGCAGGACCAAAGTGGGCGCTGACCTCCACTTGCCTTTGAGGCCCGAGCCGCAGCCGCTTGTCAGCGCTGGCGCTCTGCGCAGTTATTTGGCCCCTGGGGAGGCCCCGCTGGGCGGCAGCACCGGCTCCTGCAGGTGAGGCCGGGGTGCAGCACGGGCGAGGCAGCCAGCCACACCCTGGGCCCCGGCCCCCTCTCCACCACCTGCTTCCCTCAGACCCCCTGAAGCCGGGCCCCTGGCCTCTGTCAGGGAGGGGAGGTCGCAGGGGCTGCCAAACGGATGGGGTACAGCCTTCCACCTCTGGCTGGGGCAGCCAGTGTGCGTGTGCGAACAGGTGCACACCCCTCCACGTGTGCGTGCGCGCGCGCGCGCGCGCGCACACACACACAGATACCTTCACATCAGAATGCCTTTTTGCAGCTCCTGGCTCTCCTCAGAACAGTTGGAGCTGTGGCCACGGGGGTCTGTGTGGAGCCCTTTGTCATCTGACCCACAAGCTGGGTTAGGGCTCCAACAACTCCACTGTGCGAGCTACTGCTGGGCCCACGTCCCGTGAGGAAATGATGACCCCTCCCCCCAGGTGGATTGGAGATGGTCTGAGCCCAGCACCTCAGACTGTGACTGGGGTGACTCAGGTTAAGTGAGGGCACTGGGGTCCTCATGAGAAGAGGGGATCAGGACACAGACATGCACAGGGACCACGCGGGGACACGGGGAGGAGACGGCGTCCACGCGCCCAGGAGGGAGGCCTCGGGCTCCAGCCTCCAGGACGGGCAGTGAGTGGTGTGTGCCGTCTGCGGTGTCTGCAGTGGCCTGAGCTAGGACGGTGGTCTCTCAAGGCCAACACCCCTGCAGGCCAGGGATGTGGGGGGGATAGAGCAGGAGGGCGGGGGGGGACCTTCCGGGGAGGAGGTTCTGTCCAGGAACGAGGGTTCTGACCACAGAGGCCCCTGTGAAGGACCGCGGTCCCTGGACACGCTCTCCACCGACAGGACCAGGACTTGAGGAGAGCAGTGGCTCACGTGGCTTCCAGGGAACAAACGGGCACCTGGCGCCCCACCCGGAGCGCAGCCCCGACGAGGGCGGGTGACGGGACCCGGAAAGCAGCCCCAACGAGGGCGGGTGATGGGACCCGGAGCGCAGCCGAGGAGGGCGGGTGATGGGACCCAGAGCGCAGGCCCGACGAGGGCGGGTGATGGGACCCAGAGCCGACCGACGCAGGGGCGGAGCTCACACGCGACAGGGAGACGAGAGAAGACCCAGACCAGCCGCTGGGCCAACGGTGACCGGAAAGGCCGAGTGGACCAAGAGCAGATGAGACAGGCAGCAGCGCCCATGGATGTGGAGACGGAAATAAACCCCAAAGAGATGGAAGGAAAGAAGAGTCCCCGGAGGACCCTGGGCCAGGGGGCGGGGCCAAGCCACGGACCTGACAACATGCACTGGAGGCCCAGAGCGAAAGGGAGGGGGAGGCAAATATTGGAAGAAACTGCCCAAATCTTTCTCAATCTGATAAAAAGAGCCACAGATCCAAAAAGCCCAGGCAAACCACGTGCAGGAAGGTCCATGCAGGCCCCGCCTGGTCACCATGGCAGCTGCTGGGGAGGCGCACGCAGGGACAACCGCATGGGGGGGACAGCCGCACGGGGGGGGGGGGGCAGCCACATGGGGGAGACAGCGCACGGGGGAACCGCACGTGGGGAAAGCCGCACAGGGGGACAGCCACATGGGGAGAACAGTGGCACAGGGCGGGGCAGCCGCATGGGGGAACCGCATGCAGGGAAAACCGCACGCGGAGGACAGCCTCATGGGGGGTGGGGGACGATAGCCGCACGGGGGAGGGGGGCAGCCACATGGGGGGAAGACGACAGCCGCACGGGGGAGGGGGGCAGCCACACAGGGTTGGGGGGGGACAGCCGCACACGGGGACAGCACCGCCACATGTGGCCCACTGGACACACAGCAGGAAGGTGACAAAGTGACAGCCCAGGAAAAAAGCTGACAACCTAGAATTCTATGCCCAGCAAAAATATCTTCCCAAAAAAGGAAGCAAATGAAGCTGAACAGAGTCCAACACCAGCAGAGCTGCACAGCACAAAGGAGAGGCCGTCCTCCAGGCAGCAGGAAGTGAGGGTCCATGTGACAAGGGCCTCTACAGTGGAGCTTCGCGGGCCCATCCCCTCCCCGCCAGCACACGCACCACTCGCATCGTGAAGGCTGTCCATCCGCCTGACAGAGGAGGAAATGCTAGGGGTGTCCCAGATTGGGGGGCACAACATGGCCCCCAACTCCAAGGTTCAGAGAGGCTCTGTCTGCAGACCCCGCCAGGGCCTCTCCCGGCTCACCCATCGCCTCTGGGAACCTGCAGACCCATGGAGCCAGGGCCTCGGGGAGGGGCCGCCACCAGAGGCTGCCCTGCTGACGGAGCTCCAGCTCACCTGGCCCCGATGACCGGCTCGCGGGAATCCCTGGCGGCCGAGTAGTCCATGCCGTAGAAGTTGAGCCCCAGGAGGATCTTGCTCCGCCACTTGGACTTGGGGTCCAGGACCTGGACACAGGCTCGCACCCAGGACAGCGGAGCATTGGGGCCAGGCCTGCCGGGCGAGGGGGGCGTGGGCTTCAGTGTCAGGCAGAGGCCTCCCAAGCTGGGGCGAGGGTCCGTGCACAGTGGGAAGGGGCAGCAGCCAGCGAGCCTTCCCTGTTGCCTTCTGCTGGACACTCCTGTCTCTACCTGCTTTCCCTGGGCCAACCATGGGGGGCAGGACACCCAGGAGAGTACGCCCCTGGGGGCTGTCTGTTGCCATCTGTCACATGCCCCCAAAGCGAAAAGGCTGCCAGGCCAATCCTGGGCTTTGGACAACAGGCTGGGCCCTCTGCGCCCTGGAACAGCTGGCAGCTGTGGTCCTGAGCTGGCCAGCGGGGAGCCAGGCCTGGCCTTCCCGAGTCAGCCCTGCTGGTGGGGAGCATGCGGGCACCCAGCAGGGCTCACAGGGCCCAGAATCCACTCACTGCTGCGGGGAGGGGTAGTCGTAGGTCATGAGGCTGAAGCCGTCCAGCACAGGGCCCAGCTGCTCCAACTCCTTGTTTGTGAACATGCCCAGCTGGTCGGTCCTGCACGAGACAAGCACGGCCCCCAGGCCCATCGCACACCTGCTGGCCCCTGGCCGGCCCCCGAGCTGAGGCAGAGCAGCTGGCGGTGGGGGTTTGCAGCCCATTGCCCTCTCCTTGCCACTCCAGGACCTCAGGTCACTCCTGGAAATAATTCAGCACTCGGCTACAGGGGACGGCCTGCAGCATGGTCAGGGCCACATGGCCCATGGGGTCGCCTGTAGGGCCTTGTTCCCCCACCAGGACCCCCAACCCTCTGCCCCTAAATGGTGACAGGCGAGGGCCGGCGCACTACTAGGAGGCCCACATCTGCTCCCCACATTCCCAGCCATTCCCACCAGTTATCAACTGCCCCTCCCTGCTGGTCCACTCAGCACGAGCCCACCTACCCCACAAGGGTCAGAGGGGACCACTGGCCTGCAGGCTCCTCAGCCTCCCAGCCTGGACCCCAGCGCCACCCTCCATGCCTGTCCCACCCACAGGTGGCCTGTGCCCGCTGTCCCGAGCCACCACACTCTGGTGTAGGCTGTCCTCAGCCCCAGGTGAGTGGGATGGGCTTCTGTGCAGAGGAGCACCCCATCAGGGTCTTCTGACCATGGGGTGACTGCCTGCCAGAAGCCATGGGGAGCCCAGGTGTGGCTCGAGGGGATGGGGGAGGGGAACAGCCCACATCAAGGTGGACATCTGCCCACCAGGCTGTCTGAGTGGGCAGTGGTGGCAGGGCCAGCGCGTGGGGGCTGGGCTCAGCAGGTCCGTGTCAGAGGTGAGCTCCCTGAGGCTGAGCAGGAGGAGCTGGCCCGAGCCCAGGAGGACATGCGGGGCCAGCCCGGGAGGGCGCCGGCTCCAGTCAAGCCAGTGCATTGTGCTGCGCACTCGCATCTCCATGAGAGCGTGAAGCGGAGCAAAACCTCCACGCCCACCCGAGCACAGTGGCGGGCTGTGACCTTGGGAGCAGAGCGCAAGGTCAGCGCTGCTGGGAGGGCCCCCAACACAGCACAGCAGACAAAGGCGCCCGCCCTGCCCTGCACACAGGCCCCTCCCAGAGCACAGGCTGTGCAGTGAGAGCCGCTGTGGAGGTGCTGGGAGCAGTGCCGCGGAGGAGGGTAAGCGACAACGCGGAGGTGGCTCCCAGGGCCCCGCAGTCAGCCCGCCCTGAACGCACACCTGTCAGCACACACCTGGCTGCTGGGAGGCACCAGGGGACGTGCCTGAAGCCCCAGGCACAGTGGCCCCGTCCCTCCCTCCAGCACCCCAGGCCCCCATAGCTTCCTCCTGCGGTGGCTGGGGGACGGGCCGGTCACCCCAGCTCACACATCCACCTCCTGCCTAGGTGCCAGGAGCTGGGCTTGAAGGTTCCAGGGCAGAGGGGGTCCCAGTGGTCGGCCCTCCAGGGGTGTCCACCTCTGCCCCTCAGCACAGCCACTGCGAGTCTGCTTTCTGCACCGGCCGAAAGCTGTGCGGCTCCGTGCCCGTGGACGGCCTGGGCCGGGGAGGGGGCTGCAGGCAGGTTCCGGCTCCAGGCACAGCACTAGTGGGTGAGCTGCCCCAAATCACCCAAGAAACCAGGGGACCCAGGGAATGGGCGCTGTGTGTCCGCAACCAAGCCCGCCCGGGTGCTCGAGTCTGCCAGCCCCATCACGTGTGTCCCACACACATGAATGCACGTGTGGGGGAGGAGGGGCACGGGCTCCGGCTGGCTCGCTCCTGGGGGAGCACCACCAGCCCTGCTCTGGGACGGGTGCTGGCTGTGGACACAGGTCTGAAATCCAGCCTGCTGCAGCCCACTGGCCAGAGGGGCACCCTGGAAGTGTGGGCGTGGGGCAAAAGGGCCGAGTGCGGGCGGGCAGGCAGCCAGGCACACTCTCCCCAGAGAACAGTGCCTGCTTTTAGGGGCACCTGTCCCAGAGGCCCGAGAGTCTGCAGGCTCCCCGTCAGCCTTGCTGGGTCGTTTCTGTGAGTCTATCGACCTGCGAGCGTCTCCAGTGGACATCGCCAGCCGAGGTGCATCTAACCTGGTTGCCAGGAGCCGGTCCATGCTTGCTGTTTCAAGGGGCCTGGCATATATGGCATACTGTTCTTAAAATGTTTGCTTACCTTCTTGGCACTATGTGTTTTAACCAAGGTCTCCTCTCTGAGAAAGGTTGTTTCCCCAGGTAGGGATTTTCCCCTGAAGTTAGGGAGGGAATAAAACCCCTCAACTAAGTGCCAGGCGGGTAATTAATCACTTTAACTATGAACAATCATGCTTAAGCTACATAATCTTTACTCGCTGGAATGGAGATAAGAGACGCCCTAGCCTTTGTAATAGAGATTGATAGGATTGAATCAACTGGTATAAATACAGATGCAACAAGACAGCAAGACACAGAACTTAGACACAGAACTTAGAGGACAGGACTTAGAAGACAGAACTTAGAACAGAGAACTTAGAACAGAGAACTTAGAAGACAGAACCTACACACAGAACTTAAAAGACAGAACCTACACAGAACCTACAGACAGAAGAACTTCGCTGGAGAGAACATGGCAAAAGATCCTGGACTGAACCTGACTATAGAACATGGCAAGAGAACCTGACTAGAACCTGGTGACTGAACCTGGCTGGAGAACCTAGTCAGGGAACATGGCTACAGAACCTGGCTGGAGAACCTAGCAAGAGAACATGGACACAGAACCTGGCTGGAGATCCTAAGCAGAACCTCTCTGGAGATCCAGACCAGAACTTGGCTGGAGATTCTGGCTGGAGATCTTGGCTAGGCTGCTGATCAACTGAACACTGTCTCCGTGTCATTCCTTCTTCGCCAACTCCGTCCACACCTTTGGGGACCCCTGGACCTCCTGGGGTTGGACCCCGGCACCTGGTCCCCTCGGGCCTCTGTGGCCCCCCCCACCACTGCCCTGCCCCTTTACCGGGTCTGCCCTGGCCCTGACCTGCGCCTTGGGCAGGGCAGACATGACAGCCACAGCGCCGGGACCCCTCCACCTCCCCGTCCACCAGGTTCTGGAAGGAGCCCCAACTGCCGCCTGAGCTCCCCAGGGCCAGGGCCTCGCCTGAGGGCGAGCGGAAGTGTGTCTGAAAGACTCCATCCCTCAGACTGAGGGACTTTCAACACGTCTTCCCAGGTGTGGGTTCAGGGACGTGGCCTGGGACCAGCCCGCCGACTCGGGCCAGCCGTTTCCATCTCCCAGCCTGAGCGAGTGTGGCACTCACCCAGGGGTGACAGCCGGAGGGATGACCAGGATGATCAGCAGCCGGGCCTGGTGCAGCGCCTCAGCTATGTGGGTGAGCAGGTGGATGAGGCCCCTGGGAAGAAATGCAAGGTCAGCCCAGGCGACCGGACCGAGCCCGGGGTTGGGCAGGCGCCCCTTACGGCACTTCCTGCCCTGGAAGATGCCCCAGCCCTCGGGCACCGGCTCGGGGTCCACACGCTGCCCGTGGCACCCCTCCTGTGTGCCCCAGGACCTCCCATGCGGTCCGAGTGGACGCGGAGTGCGAGGCCTGACTGGGTGGCAGCACGCTCTCCCGGCTCCATCCACCGTTTCCAAACAGACCTCGGCCCAGCACAGGCGGACAGACAGGGAGCCTTCAGAAGCACCGGCTGGTGCAGGGGCCTGAGCGTGGGGAGCAGGGACCCCTGCCGCTGCGCCACCCCCCCCAGGGCAGAGGGCCCCTGGCGCCTGCTCCTGGCATGTCTGTCCCGTTCCCCTTGCACCTGACGGTGTGTCTCCCCCCTGCCCTGGAAGACAGGCCCTTGTGGGGACTCTGCTTCCACGTGGGCCGAGGCCGCCTGCAGCTTTACAACAGAAGGGGGACACCCGGATTCGCCAAGGTTGCGGGTTTGATCCCCGTCAGGGCACATAAAGGAAGCAACCGATGAATGCATCAGTAAGTGGAACAACAAACTAATATTTCTCTAAAAGAAATAAATTAAAAGAAAAAGTAAACAAAAGGGCTGAAGGCATCCACTGCCCTGTGTGGGCCTGTGGCTGCACCCGCCTCTGTGGAGCCGTGGCCACAATGCCCGGCGGAGAGCTTGGTCCCTGCCCTCGGCGGGGGGCCCCCATGTCCCCGACAGGCCAGGGCGGTGGCTGCTGAGGGTGACTCTCCACCACTCCGCCCTGCTGGTCTCTCTGGCCCAGGGGAGTGTGGCCGGGGCGGCTGTTCTTTCCCGGAGCCCCATGGCCGTCAATGGGAGGGCCTGGCTGTGCTCGCCAGCCTCTCCTCGGGCCCTGGGCAGGCTCCTCGTGCTCAGCAGCACCCCCTGCTGGTGTGTGAGCCCGACTGTGGCACTGCCAAGGGGGCCCTGCGGGGAGGCTCCTGCTCCCCCCGCCACCTGCAGGGCAGGCGCAGGGCAGGCCAGCAGAGCCGCGTCTGTGGGACCAAGGCCTCCACCCAAGTGGGCTCCCCGTCCCTCCTCCGGCCTCCACGGGACCCCTGGGGCTCTGCGTCCGCCACTTACACGTGCTTCTGGCTCAGCAGCTGGCTCCACACCTCCACCACGAAGCCATCGAAATGCTGGCTCTGAAAGGACCCGGGACGGTGAGGGTGGCCCGTGAGCAGGAGGGAAGCATGGGAGGCAGCCCCTGCGCCCACCACAAAGGTCACGGCCTGAGGCTCAAGTCACAGGCACCGAAGTGGGGGTCCCCACAGACCACAGGCAGAGTGGCCAGGGCTCCCCTATGTGCTGTCCACTCATGTCCCTCTCCACCCAACCCCAGCCCTGGGGCCTGAGGACAGCTGTGCGTCGCCCGAGGCAGGGCCCCGCCTGGGGAGCACCAGGCCTCACCTTGGCGACCAGGAGCAGGGTCCTGCTGAGCTCCTCGATCTCGTCCTCGCTGTCCCACACGCTCTGGAAGTCCTTATGCGTCCAGTCCTCAAACAGGAGCCGAGGCACTGGGGGCACAGGCCCGCACAGGCAGCGTGACCCTCCTGTGCTCGGCCCCACCCAGAGTGACCACGGGCACCCAGCATGGTCATCCCAGCAGCTCATGGCCTGGTGAGGGCGGGCCCGGGGGTAGAAGGGTGGAGATGCCAACCCGTGTGCCCATACTCGCTGGTTCCGGCTGCCCAGACCCCACCCTCTGCTCTTCGCTCCTGGCTCCCGCTGGACCATCTCCCACCAGACCTGACCCTGCCCACAGCTCCCCACACTGCCAACCACACGTCTCCTCCAGCGCCTCCTCCTGGCTCCTGCTCCCAGCCTGCCCCAAACTCGCCAGACCCCACGGATCCCACTGCACTTTGGGACACTCCCTCGCTAGCCAGCTGTGCTCTCCGGGACGGGGTGGGGTTGGTGTTCCTCTCGGGCTTGGGCCCCAGACCCTCGCTCGTGAGTGACGAACCTGGTGAAGGAGGGCTGGCCGTGCTGGGCTGAGGCCGGGTGGGCACAGGACCGCAGGACCCCAGCTGGACCAGGGCCATGAAAGCTGGCTGGCCACGTTTCTGAGCGGTTGGGGGAGTGACCAATACGCTGGATCACCCTGAGGCCCACTCATCCACTCACAGGAGGTCACACCAACCAGACCTCCATCCCGTGGCCTGTGGTCTAAGGGCTGCTGCCCTGACCACCTCCACACCCTGGACTCACCTATACGGAGGCCCTTGGCCTGCTTCCGGACTGCACGCATCCACCCTATGGGGCAGGGAGAGGACAGTCAATTTGGGGACACAACCCCACACCTACCCCCACGGAGGAAAACGCTGCACGACGAGAGAACAGCGGGGAGCTGATGGGGAGGTCTGGGGGCCGCCTCCCCGCAGAGCAGCCTGGGCTGGCAGCTCAGACACCGGGACTGTTGCTTGGAGCTGAGGGGTTCCGGCAGCCACACTCTGATGCTGCCCTCCTGGCATCGGGGAGCTGCTCTGGGTCTCGAGGCTCTACAACTGGCTGGCGTGTGTCCTCTCTGGACCCGGAAGGGGGACAGCCATGTAAGCTCAGGCTCAGGCCCACAAACGCGCTCCTCACCGGACCCGCCGCGAGTTCTGTGGTGGCCCCGTGGTGAGCGAGTCAGACAGGGCGCCCGGGAGAGAGCACATCTGCAGCGACGGCAGCTCCGCGGGGAGGGCCTCCCCTGCGTCTCCGGTCAGCGGCACGGGGCGACCAGCACAGCCCTGGCTGAGCCAGAGGCCGCGGACACTGACGCTTCTCTTCTCTTCGCTCCAGACTCAGCTTTCAGAGAAGCTGAACAGCACCCCCAGACGCCCCTCCTGGACATCATGCACCACCCGTCAAGGGGACGGGGGTGCAGGCCAACCCCGGGCAGTCACCACACGCATGCTCTCACACACGGACACACACATGCTCTCACACACGGACACACGCATGCTCTCACACACAGGCTCACACTCACACCCCCACTGGGCCGGGAGACGAACAGGTGAGAACCTTGGTCCACGTCGTGGAGGCCCGTGATCTCGAACAACTCGCGGCCATGCCTCTTCAGCTGCAGCCACACGGGCGAGATCAGCGTGAACTTGGCCCCAAAGACCTTGGTGACGTCGTAGCCGTGGCTGTTCCACTGGCAGAGGAGAGAGGCCAGTGAGTCCCTGCAGCTGGCCAGGCAGACGAGCCTCCCGAGGACCCTGCGCCGTTCCTGCTGCACCCCACGGCAGCCGGGCCTGGGGAGGTGAGCATGCAGACCCCAGTGCCGCCGTGCCCTTGGGACAACCCCGTCCGCCGGGAACAGCTCACCGGAGTGACGTAACCCAGGACGTCCCCAGCGAAGTGCCTCTCCCGGGCCTTGGCCGAGCAGTAGCTGCGATGCTCCAGAACCACGTCCTCGGCTCTGGGGTCCGTCACCACCAGCCCCCGGTCCTGGACAGGCTTCTCTGCAAACTGAGTCTGGAGCAAAGGGAATGGGGAGGCGTCAGCGCCCGCAGGCAGAGCGGCCTCTCGGTTCAGCCAGGGGACGCAGGGGGAGGCCCGCCCCGCGGAGCGGACAGTCCCTTGCAGACACGCTCTGCCTCCCTGACTGGACTTCACAGATGATCCAGGACGAGCGCTGGTGCTGAAAGCAGCGGAAAGCGGGTGGGGCCGAAATTTGGACATCGTCACCCGAGACAGGCCCAGGGCAGGGAGCTGCTCCCTGCGGCCGCCCTGTCAGCACACCGCCACGCCCCCCAGCCTCCCGCTCCCAGGCCACGTGGACACGGGGCCCCCGTGGGGAGAGAGAAGGTGCAAAGGGGCAGCCCTGCGGCCAGGCTCCCACCACCTTACCTTCTCCTGCAGGGTCTTGGAGGCGGCCTTTTTGGCGTCTGACTTTGACAGGGTGGTGTGAGCAGAGCCGCAGGCCAGAGCGAGCCAGAGCACGCGGAGGAGCGCCTTCATGGCGGGCAGTCGCAGGGGGTGCAAGCTCGGAGTCCAGGGGACTGCAGAGAGAGCAGAGCGCCTGGAGACCTCACAGCGGGGCCCGGGTCCTCAGGGCACTGGGCTGGGCATTGCTGGCCCCAGGACACAGCCCTGCCCTGGACCAGCCCCAAGTGCCCGAGTCCAGCTTCCAGCACCGCTGGGCCCATTTCCCTCACAGCCAGCCAGAGGGGCTTCCCTGCCTCCCTGCCGCGGGCCCTGCTGACCACTGCGGGCCCACTAGGGGAATGCTGGCTCTCCCTCCCCATCGAGCCCAAAGAAGCCCGGCCAGCGTGGCTCAGGGGTTGAGCATTGACCTATGAACCAGGAGATCATGGTTCGATTCCCGGTCAGGGCACCTGCCCGGATTTCAGGCTGGATCTCCAGTGTGGAGTGCGCAGGAGGCAGCCAGTCAATGATTCTCTTTCATCATTAAGGTTTCGATCCCTCCCTTTCTCTCTCTCCGAAAAAAAAAAATTATTAAAAACAAAACAAAGAGGTCCGGTCAGAGGGCTTCGCTGCGACTAACAGAGCCACGGAACCCGGAGAAGACACGGGCGCCTGTTCATGTCACCTCGGAGTAGGGAGGCTGTTCCAGCTCTGTGCGTGACGCGACGCTAGAGGTCACAGAAAAAACACCAATAGAGCTTACCGCGTGAGAACACAAAACTTCCATTCAGAAGACAAAATAAAGGTGTCCCAAAATTCACGCAAGAAGTAATTTTGATAAAAAACACAGGTTTATAATTAAAAATTGTAAATTTTTTATTGATTCATAAAGTATACAGTATAGGGTTATGTATGGAATAGCATATTGGGTAAATGGCCTCCATGGCTTTGCTGGCATATACGCACTCTTTTGTTGAAATTTTCCATGACCGTTTTGCATAAATGTGGCTGAATTTCATTGATACAGTGCTCAATTTCCTCCTTCAAGGCGTGGGTGGTTGTGGGCTTGTTGGCATAAACCTAGACTTCAAAAAACCCCAAAGAAAAATGTCCAACGGCGTTAAATCGCATGATCTGGGCAGCCAATTCTGATCACCAAAATGGGAAATTACATGACCAGGAAATGACTCATGCAGTAATTGAATTGTTTCTCGGGCTGTATGGCATGTGGCACCGTCTTGCTGAAACCACATGTCGTCCACATCCATATCTTGCAATTTAGGCACAAAAAAACTGTATTATCATGTCGCGATAGCGAGCACCATTAACTGTTACTGCCTGAGCAGCCGCATTTTCGAGGAAGAATGGTTCGATGATGCCTCCAGCCCCAAATCCGCACCCAATAGTGATACTTTGTGGATGCATTTGTTTTTCAACAATCACTCGTGGATTTTCTGAACCCCAAATGCGACAATTTTGTCGATTAACCAAGCCATCAAGATGAAAATGAGCCTCATCGCTGAAGATGATTTTGTTAGGAAAATCAGCATCCATTTCATTATTTTTAAAATATTGCTCAACAATGAAAACGTGTTGTTCTTTCGTGTAGCGCTCCATTTTTAATAACCCTGAACTGTCAGCTGTCATGCTATCTGTTTTTTTCGTTGGCAACACTTTATGGCACAAATGGCGTAAAATTCAAATCTTGTGTGAATTTTGGGACACCCTTTATGTATGCATCTATAGTAATAAAAGTATAATATGCAAATCGACCGAAAGACTGAACAGCAGGATGACTGTCCGGACGACCACGCTGTGACACCCACTGGCGCCAGGCCAGCCAAGGCAGGTGCGATGTGATTGGCCGGGAGCCTGGCCATCGCCCCATGATCGCCCCATAGAGGGAGGCCCAGGCTACCCAGTGGCAGTGCTGCAGCGGGTGGGCAGGGCCTCGCACTGTAGGGGCGATTGATCACAGGGCTCCCGGACTGTGAGAGGGCACAGGCTGAGCTGAGGGACCCCCGCCCCACCAGTGCACAAATTTTGTGCACTGGGCCTCTAGGATACATACACATATGTATATGCATACACATAAGGAATATATAAAGAAACAATGAGGAAAACAAGTACTCAGAACACACTTGCCAGCAGATTCCTACCCATTATCTATGCATAACACCTAAAGGGCTCTCTCTTACAAATCAGAGAGATAAAACGCCCACTACCTGCTAAGTGGGGACGTGAGGAGGAGGAAGACACAAGCCCCAGTCCCAGAGGCTTCCCCGGACAGAGGAAAGGATGCTGAGGAAGGCAGCATGTCCACCCGGAGTGTGAGCTCGAGGCTGAGGCACCGGAGGTGCCAGGGCAGCCCCTCTCGGCTGTTTCTGGGAGGTCAGGCTGGAGAAACCTTCCTGGGTGACAATCTGCCTGTGAACATTATACTTTCCAACGTGTTTCCTCTCCTGACAGACCCCGCTTTGGAAACGCCCCCGCCCTCGTGGGAGACACGGAGGATGTCTGTGGCAGAGCAGCCTGCAGCTCCTCCTGCTGGGACAGGGCAGGCGCTCAGCGGTGCAGAGGCACTGGCTCCACCAACGGCAGGAAGCGCACGCACACGCTCGCACGCAGCACGTCCCGGGTTTATCTAAAAGTCCTGTGCTCCTCCACCGGGGACAGTGAGGAGGGGGGCGCTGACATGCGGGCCGTGCTGGGTCCTCCTGGGCATCACCTGCGTTTTCTCCTTCCCGCACGGACTGGCACTAGCTGTGCAGTCATGCTAGCCCTCACTCCCCGCCCCCTCGCAGATCCCACCTCGTCTTTCTCCCGGGGCAGCTGAGTGACAAGCAGCCCGGCCTGGCTGCCGTCCTCGAGGCTATAAGAGGTGCAGGTGTGGCCCTGGCCGGTGTGGCTCCGTGGGCTTGATTCCGTCAGGTCGCACACCCAGGCTGTGGGTTCGGTCCTCGGCTGGGGTGTGTGTGGGAGGCAACTGACCTGTTTCACCCTCATACTGACGGTGTCTCACTTTCCCTCCCCCGAAATCAATAAAAATTATGTCCTCAGGTCAAGATAAAAACAAAAAAACGTACAGGTGTAAACAACTGGTCCTGGCAAGTGCTCCCTCCAGCCAGCCCAGGGGCCGCCCCATACCAGCCCGCTGGCATCGCCTTCCTGGCCAGGCAGGGTGTGCCCTGTCGGAGTGGACAGAGCCAGGCCCCCGACTATCCTCTCAACCTGCTCCCCGTCCCATGGCTGCACAGGCTGCGCTATTCTGGGCTGTCACTCCCCTGGGTGAGACCAGTGCCCTGGTGCAGACTGGGGGGCCCAGGCAGCATCAGAATCAAGGACTGCAGCCTCTGCCGTACTGCCCGCCCCAGCCCAGCATCTAGCCACCACAGCGGGGAGACTGGACTCCTTGGGCACAGCCCCAGGTCTGGAAGGGCCCTGAGGGAGGGGGCGCTGGCCATGGCAGGGGCAGGCTGCCCAAAATTACCCATCACCCCCCTGGACAGACTGAGACTGCAGCTGCTAAGCTGTGGGGGCCAGCTCCTGGCAGCTGGGCCACAGTGGGGCCGGACAGGCCTGGATGTGCTTCCACACGCTAGAGAATGGAGGTGAGGGCCGTGCGCGGGAGGGACCTGCGGGCAGGAGCTACATGGAGCGGCGGGAGGGGCCCGCTCTGCGAGGCACCGCTTTGGCCCCAGGCCCCCTCCACGACCGCAGGCGTCTCCTCGGCTCCAGGGCAGGGGCCTGGGTCACCGAGGACGGAAAGGAATGGAAACGAAGCAGGAAGTGCTCCCACAGCAGTAACCAGCAGGCTTGAGGGTGCCCTCCCACCCTCCCGCCGCGGCCTGCCGCCCCTCCTGCTGTCCTGCTCATGGTGGACCGAGACCCTCTGCCTGACCCCTGACCGGTGCTCTCTCACCACGGGAAAGGACGACAGAGGACAGGGTGGAGGTGGGGCCCATCTGGAGGAGACAGGCCCTGCTGGCTTAAGTGCCAGGAGCAGGGGCAACGGAAGGAGGACCAGGCTGAGCACAAGGCCTGGTGGGCACCGCGGCAGACCGCCTCCCCCTGGGGGCCAGCGTGGGGGTGAGGAGGCGCGCCAGGGAGAAGCACCTGGCGTGTGGGGCCGCTCCGGGACCAGCAGGGAACTCTGCAGACTGCCTGACTGGCCCTGGTGGTGGGGACTAACATGTGAGCTGTGTGGTGTGTGGGGTGCTCCTGCCTGGCGAGACCCTGCCCGGGCACTTCCCACCACTCCCCACTGGGCACTGCACGGCGATGTCCTCTGGGCCTGTGTGCCCAAGGTGCATGCTCCTGCCAGGCAGCGTGTTTCGCCCCATGTGCCCATGACCTCTTCTGTGTGGGACGGGGAGTGTGGTGTGTAGTGACCCAGAGAGGCTGCTACACATCTAAACCAGGGGCCGCAGGCCTGCCTGGAGCCACCATCTGAGGCTCCGGGCTCCGGGGGACTGTGTCAGCCTGTGCCCAGAGGACAGCCGGTCCCCGTGGAGACCCACAGTAAGAGCTGTTCCAGCCGTGTGACCAAAGGACCGAGACCCTGCGGTGCCGTTCAAGTGCTTTCCATCGAAGACCAGTGAGTGCTGGCCACAGCCCGGCTCACCCGCGCACACCAAGTGCGGACACGTGTTGTACGTGTGCCGATCGGAGCTCCTGTCCTGCGATGCCCTCCGGTCGTTTCTCTTCCTTTCGAGACGCTGGCTGTGGCGGACGGACTGCTCTCGCTACTCACGGAGGGGCCATTTTGAGAAGCCTGAATGGTGGGTCCAGAGTCCATCGCGGACACCGGGCTGGACCCTGAGCCGCCTTTGTCTTCAGCTGAATGGCAGGTGTGGCGGTCACTCATGCCCGCTGTCGCCTCTGAGTGCAAATTCTGGAGCCAACGGGGGTCCCGCGGGAGCGGTGGGCGCTCTGGGAAGTGAGGGCCCCGCGGGAGCAGGACCGCAGCCCCGGGGCCATGAATGGACCACGTGCCGCCCAGGCCGGGGGTCCGCCACCAGGTGTCCACACCGCAGGCGCCTTCCGTGGTGTGGAGGCGCGGAGGACGCAGCCACCGGGGTCCCCTGACCCCTCTGGGCTCAGCAACGTCTACCCTCGAGGCTGGGGACTGAGCGAGGCGGGGTCCAGCCCAGTGCACCCCAACCCGGAGGGGGTGGCCTGCCCCTGGGGTCGGGGCGACCCCCACTCCCCCGGCGCCCCGCCTGCTCACCGCCACCTGTCACACGGAGCCGCGCTCTCCCACTCGCTCGTCCACACCGGCCCGCGCTCGCTCCGCCGGGCCCACGGCGCCTCCGCCCACGTCCGCCCCCACACGCTGCCCGTCGCCCACGTCCTCTCGCTCCAACACCCCCTCTCGTCCACACCCGCCGCACGCCGCTTCCCTCACGCCCCCTTCGCGGAGGGGAACTGAGGCCGCGCGAGGAGGAGGCGCAGGCGCCGGGACGCGGGGCGCGGGCACTACCCCGGCCGGCCGCCGCGGGGCTCACCTTCATGTCCCGGAGGCCGGCCGGACCACCCTCGCGCGCGGCCGGAAGACGCTCGCCAACGCCGCCGGAAGTCCCGCCCCAGGACGCCCGCGCGCGCCGTCGCTGTGCCACGCCAGTTCCGTGCCGCCGCCGACACGTAGGGCACGCTGGGCGGGGCCGAGGGGAGGGGCCTGGATTGGGGCGGAGCCTGACGATGGGCTGGGGGCGGGTCGAAGGGGGGGGGGAAGAGCCGGGGCGAGGGGCGGGGCCTGGCAGGGTAGGGGGCGTGGTCAATGGGCGGGGCCGAGGAGTTGGGCGGTGCAAGGACCCTGCGTCTTCTGGGGGATGGTGAGCGCCCCCCTGCCGGGCGTTTCGAGGGTCGCTGCGCGGGGTCGGGGTTCCGGGGGGTGGGGAGGTCCCCTCGTGGGCATCGCGGCGTGTCCGGGAGGCTTCACCTTGCCTCCCCAGCTCATGCTCTCCCTGGAAGCCTGTGCGCCTTGTGCGACGACCGCGCTGCAGCCAGATGTGACCACCAGGGGGCGCCCGAGGCTCCAGATCCACAGCCTGGCGTGGACGCGTGGCCGAGGGGACCGCGCGGGACCGGCCTCACCGGCTCCCACCGTCTTCTCTCTTGGACACGGAATCGCCTCTCCAGGCTTTCCTCCTGCCGCTTTGGTGGCCTCCCCGCCGCCTCGCTTTCCTTCGCCGCCCCCACATCTCCCTGGGGGAGGGCATCTCAGTCCTCGCCTTCGGTCATCATCCATGGGCGGGTGGTGCCCAGCGCTGCCTGGAGCGGGGACACGAAAACCTCAGGTACCCGAGACCCGGTGCTGTCGCTGTGCTTGCGAACAGTGGCCCCACCTAGCACATGCAAACAGAACCTCTCTGTCTCAGCTCCCAGCAAGAGGTGTCCGCCCTGGGAAGGGCCGGACGCAGACCGGGCCAGCAGTTTCACTCACTTGATACCAGCGGACAGATGCCCCCACCCACCCCCAGCGTCCCGGCCGTTTCCTGCAGAAAACCACAGCCGATCCCCACCCTGGCCCTGCCCGCCAACGCCAGGACCCCTGCTCAGCTGTTTCCCCATTTCTGCTGCGTGAGAGGCTTCTCCTTGAACTGAACGTGTTTTCTTCTTTCTCTTCCCCATATTTCCTGCCCGTCTTCCAGGGGGTGGCTGGGGCTGGGGTTGCTGATGCATGTCATGTACCAACTGCCACGCGTCATGGGGCCGCTGTGTGTTCCTGGCACCCGGCTCAGCCCTGAGGCCTGACCTCTGGGGTACTGATCCCAAGCCAGGCAGAGCTCTGGAGGGGCCCCCACGAGCTGTGCCGATGCCCTGTCCGTTGTGCCGTCCCAGGAATGCCAAGCAGGGTCACAGGGCTCTCACTGAGAAAGGCATTTAGCCATGGGTGCCACTGGCTTCCGGGGTCTTTGGGGCTAAAGCCCTGTACAGTCCACTCAGGGCTCCCTCGGGGCCAGTCCTGCAGAGCCCCCACGGGCAGCATCCCGGGGGTCCTGGCAAAGCTGTCGGCCTCCCAGCTGCCCCGGCTGGTGCCCAGGGGCGCCCGGTTGAAACCCTGAGGTGGGTACACATCTTTCAGCCGCAGGAAGGCTGAGATGAGGCCTGGAAAGGCTGCAGGGAGTTGGAGTCAGAGCGTCCGCTTTTACCTAATTGAGTGAAACCTGAGCGCGTTGGGAGTTTGTGCTCCTGGGACACTTGGGACAGCTCGGGGTTCAGCACCCGCGCACAGTCAATCTCACGAGTGAGCTCTTCGGGCACCGAGATTCTGTGCTCCGTCCGGACAAGCTGAAGCCCTTGAGGAGGAAGTAAAAGAGACCTAATTTGTAAATTCACTTCTGAACGTCGAAAATGCTTACTTGACTGAGTTTGTGGATGGGACCGAATATGATGCAGAGGCCCCTTAACAATGACTTTAAAGCCCTGGCCAGTTTTGCTCAGTGGGTAGAGCGCTGGCCTGCGGACTGAAGGGTCCCAGGTTTGATTCCGGCCAACGGCACATACCCAGGTTTCGGGCTCGATCCCCAGTAGGGGGCGTGCGGGAGGCAGTTGATCAATGATTCTCTCCCATCATTGATGTTTCTATCTCTCTCTCCCTCTCCCTTCCTCTCTGAAATCAATAAAGAAATATATATTTATAAAAACAAAAATGACTTTAAAGTCTGCGAGGCTTTTAAAGGGAGTAACCGGGCTTGTAAAATGGAACTTAACAGGTTAAGAAATGAGGTTTGGAATGTACAGCACCCATAAGGCCTAATGATTTAAATTGAAGTGGAATCTGAGTGTAAGCCCCTGTCCAGGCCGAGGCCTGGCTCTGAGCTGGGAGCCCGCTGGCCCCCTCACACGGGTGTGGGCAGAGGGCACTAGGGGACAGAGGGCAGGCAGGCCTCGGGGAGCGAGCGAGCAGCCTGCAGAGACAAGCCCTCCTGCTGCAACTGGACCCTTTATTGTCGGGGTGCTGGCCGGCCGAGGGTCACAGCCCGAGGCAGCCTCCCCAGGACGGCCCCTGTGGCGCCCCTGAGTTACTACGGGAGCCCAGAGGCGGCTGTGGGGCCTCAGGGGGCTGGACTTGTGCCCTCCACCCCCCCCCACCCCCGGCCGGCCAGGGCTCCTGTGGGCCCTTCCTCACTTGCTGAGCCAGCACAAGGCAGGCCCTGCCCAGCGGGGACAACGGTGACTTGTCCTGTGTTAACGGAGGCCTTGGCCAGGGGTGGCCCCAAGGGCAGGGCCCGGGCCACTATCACTGGCCGTGTCCTGTCACCCCTGGACCCTGACACAGTCCTGCTTGGAGGCCGGAAGCCCAGGAAGAGAACACACACATCAGGATTTCCTGCTGCCAGCGCCACCCCCCCCCCCCCCCCCCCGCCGCCCGCCGCGCGGGGAGACATCCTCCCTGGGCGCCGGGAGAAGCCGAGCCCAGCGAGGAGGGCGCGGGCGTGGCACGTTCCCACGCGGCCAGGCTTCCGGGTGGAGCTGCAGAGACAGCGCAGCAGATTTTCTGTCGGCGTCCCGCGTGTGGCCCCGGCGGCCCCCCTGGCTTTGGCCGGGTGACTGTGACAGGCGTCGTGTGCTGTGGGTGTTGGCCAGCAGCCGGCAGGCGCTGGGCCGAGGTGGACGTCTGCGGGGGGCGGGCTGTGTGCGTCGTGGTCAGTCGCGGCTCATCTTATGCTTCTCATCCCCCCCACCCCCCCGCCCCCGCCCCAATCTTAAGTGCTGTCACCGGGGGAGGGACCGCCTGTGTGTCCACGGGACCCGAGGGGCAGCATTTCTTGGTGGTTGCAGTGGGGTGAATGGTGGACCCCAAAAGGTTGTCCCTGTCCCCAACCCCAGCTCCTGTGAGGCCACTTTGCTTGGCGAGGGGGTCTCTGCAGCTGTGGCTGGGGCCTGGGAGGAGGTCGCCTTGCATTTAGGACGAGCCCTGACTCCAGCGACTGGATCCTCATAGGAGAAGAGATGGAGAGCCTCAGCCCACAGACTTGACGGGGGCACCCGAACTGGGGGGGGGCAGAACTGGGGTCACGCAGCCCCCAGGAGCTAGAAGAGAGGCGGGAACAGTCTCCCCAGAGCCTCGGGAGCTGGCCCTGCACGCTGTGATCTCGGACTTCTGGCTCCCAGAACGGGGAGAACCAATTCTGTGGCTGTTAAGCCACTGGTTTGCGGTCACTGTTACGGCGGCCCCAGGACGCGGCCCCAGCAGCCGAGGTCTGACCCGTTTCCACCTTGTCTTCTCTCCCAAAGGGTCTTCTCAGGCTAACCTTTGCGTGGTTGTTGTCAATCTTCACCTGAGAATATGTTTTCCATTTATTATTATTATTATTTTTTTTTTTTTAGTGAGAGTGGAAGGGAGGGAGGAAGGGACAGGGAGCGAGAGAAACATCGATGTGAAAGAGACACATTGATTGGTTGCCTCCTGCATGTGCTCCCACGGGCTGGGAATGGAACCTGCAACCCAGGTATGTGCTCTTGAACGGGAATTGAACCCACAACCCTTTGGAGGCCTTGGTCAGGGGGTTGCAGGTTCCATTCCCTGCCTGCACTAACCACTGGATGACACTGGACGGGCAGGCTAATCTTAAAATGGCATAGGTTCTGCCCTGGCTGGGTGCTCAGTTGGCTGGAGCATTGACCCCTACACCAGAAGGTTGTGGGTTTGATCCCCAGTTAGGACATGTGTGGGAGGCAACCAACTGATGTTTCTCTCACATTTCTCTCTCTCTCTCTCTCTCTCTCTCTCTCTCTCTCTCTCTTTCATTCTCTCTCTAAAATCAATAAAAATACCCAGCTGGTGTGGCTCAGAGGTTGAGCATTGACCTATGAACCAGGAGGTCATGGTTTGATTCCTGTTCAGGGCACCTGCCCAGGTTGCAGGCTCGATCCCCAGTGGGGGGCGTGCAGGAGGCAGCCAATCCATGATTCTCTCTCATCATTGACTAGAGGCCCAGTGCACGAATTCGTGCACGGGCAGGGGGGTGGGGGTGGGGCCAGGGGCAGGGCTGGCAGGGCGAGGGGCTGCAGGTGCTTGGCCAGCTGTCCTGCCCCCTGGTCAAACTCTCAGTTGAGGGGACAATTTGCATACTAGCCTTTTATTATATAGGATGTTTCTCTCTCCCTTCCTCTCTGAAATCAATAAAAATACATTAAATAAAAGACTGTGACCTTCCTTGGAAACAGGATCGTTGCAGGTTGGATGGAGATGTGTTCACAGGGCGGGCCCAGTCTAAAGTGACTCAAGTCGTTAGAAAAAGGGGAAATTGGGGCTGAGGGCCGAGCACAGAGGGAAGACGCCCGCCTCTGAGGAGAGCCAGGCCTGCCCCTCACGCAGCCCAGAGGGGCAGCCCTGGGACCCTCCAGCGCAGACACCCAGTCTCTGGTGGACACTAACATCCAAGCCCCTCTCTGCATTAGATGCAGGAGTTTCTGGCATCTCAACCCTATTTTGTTTCATTTTAAAACATGTTTTTATTGATTTCAGAGAGGAAGGGAGAGGGAGAGAGAGAAACATCCATGATGAGAGAGAATCATGGATCGGCTGCCTCCTGCACGCCCCCCACTGGAGATCGAGCACACAACCCGGGCATGTGCTCTGAAGGGGAATTTCACTGTGACCTCCTGGTTCATAGGTGGATACTCAACCACTGAACCACACCAGCCACCCTGACTCCAGCCCCCAGGCAGTTGGCGTGGCTGCTGGGCCAGCTCAGCTGACCCAGGTGCGGCTCCCTGGGAGCCCGCCCCACACACACTCTGCGGGACTAAACCCCGCCTTCCGCAGTGAGGGGCTCTGCCTTCCCCTTCTGGGTGCGACTTTGTGTTGGGACCTGACTCCCCCAGGTGTCAAAGGATGGGCCGGCCAGGGGGCTTTGAGGGTGACTGAGTTTTCTCTTACAAAGTAACCCCTTCATTGGGTGTCATGACCGGGTCTTCAGCTACGGGGACAACTTCATCCAATGAGGGGAGGCTGGGGGGGGGGGGTGTCGTGGCGTTAGGCAAGCAGGGCGTGGGGTCCTGCCCGGGGATCCTCAGTTCCCCATTTATGGCCTTGCAGCTCCCTGGGCCCCACGTGTGCCCTCCCGGCACGCCAGCTTTCCTGTAAGATGTGGGGAGGCCGCAGGCTCAATGTCTGTGGCTGTTTTGCAACAATCCGAATCCAGCTGTGTGTGGCTCTGGGCTCAGTTCCGTGGCTGCAATGACAACCGCTGGGTGAGCAGTCAGGGGCCTGAGCTCCCCTCTGTCCTTCAGGTCCAGCTCTGCTTGAAGCCCCCTCCGCCCTCCCAGAATTCTTGAATTCCTCCTGCTGCACCTGGGCCGTGGCCTGGAGGCTCTGGGCCCCGGAGACTGGCCTTCCCCAACATGTCATTCCTGGTGACCACAGGGAGCCACCAGGTGCCAAGGACTGCCACCTCCTCGTCCCTGAATAGGCCTGGGTGCTCAGGGCCTCTAGCCATCCCTGAACCAGGCCACCAACTCCGATTTTCTGGAAGGGCCGCGGTCTGAAACCCATTTCAGAGATTATGGGAAGGAAGCCGCATCACTCATAGACCCCACAGGAGGCCTGCGGCGGCTCAGGTGTTGGCCCAGCTAACGCTGCAGGACACCCCCAGACCCGTTGGCCACGCTGCAGGCTTGGGGCTCCCTGCCTTCCTTTCCTCCTTCTCCATGCAGTTGTTGGGCAGGCCCTTACCCCCCAGTGGAAAGAGATGTTGGCTCCACCCCCGCCCTTGGGAGCCTGGCTGTGGCTACCAGGGGCTAAAATGTAACAGATGTCCAGTTGACACAGTTAAAGAAATGCAACTGTTTCCAAACACAGTCCCAAGGGGGCCTGAGCCTGGCTGAGCAGAGACAGTGGCCTGGGAGGGCCCCGTGGACTCAGGCCCGCAGCTGGATGGTAGTAAGTGATCTGAAGGGCTTGCCTGGGCCAACAGGCGTGGGGCTTCCTTATGGCCACCTGTGTGTCTCCTCAGGCCCTGAGATCCCCCACGCACGCACGCGCGCGCGCGCGCACACACACACACACACACACACACACACACTTCCCAGGAGGTTTGGGAAGCCCAGACTCACCCCTGAGAGGAGGTGGCTATCTGCCCAGCCCTAAGCCTCTCCTCCGAGGAGCCCTCCACCTCAGGTGGGGCCAGCACTCTGTCCCTGCCCCTTGTGAGCCTCTGGCTGTGGGGGTGGGTGGGGGTCTGCTTGCTGAGTCCCCCGGCCTCCTACTGTGGGTATGCAGGGCCTGGGGGTCTCCCTGAAGCCCTCTGCTGGCCCAACTCTTTTTTAAAATTTTTTAAAAATATGCTTTTATTGATTTCAGAGAGGAAGCGAGAGGGAGAGAGAGAAACATCAATGATGAGAATCACTTATCAGCTGCCTCCTGCACACCCCACACTGGGGATTGAGTCTGAAACCTGGGCATGTGACCAGGAATAGAACCGTGACCTCCTCGATCATAGGTCGATGCTCAACTCTGCACTGGGCCACGCTGGCTGGGCAGGCCCAGCTCTTTGGGAGGCCTTGGGAGGTGGTGAAATTGCTGTTACATAAGGATTTGGGTCTCTACAGCCTGGGTGGGGTGCCTGGTCTGTGGGAGGGGCCTGCCCCTTCCTCCTCCTGGCCGGGGTCCACCCAGGCCTGACCTCTCACCCGGAACTGAGGAAATGAGCCAGGGTGGGACAGAGGTCTCCTGGTCTCCGGGTTGGGGCCACTTCCAGGTGCAGGGCCCAGATAAGTCCTGATGAAGAGGAGCTTCCTCTTCAAAGCCATCAGCTTCACAAAAGGAGGCCTGGGCAGGGCCACCTGCTCTCCAAACGGACTCCCTGGGTGTCCGTGCCAGCCAAGGCCCCTGCCTCGCTGCGGTGTGGGCCACAGGGGCTGTCCCCTGCCTCCACCTCCCTGGGGTGCAGAGGCCATTGGCCCTGATTGGGCATTGAGGGATGGGACTGTAGCCCGGGCCCTGCGGTCACCTGCTGCTGTCATGGGGTGGAGGCGAGCAGACCTTTCACTGCAGGACCGGCTGGCTCTGCAGGGCTAGGGCGATGTGCATCAGGATCTCAAAGCTCTGGACAGGAGCCGGGCCGGGCCAGTGTGGCTCAGTGGTTGAGCGTGGGCCCATGCACCTGGAGGTCGGTGGTTCCATTCCCGGTCAGCGGCGTGCAGGAGGCAGCCGATCCATGTTTCTCTAAAATCAATATATTAAGTAAAAAATGCTCTGCACACACACCAGCCACCCCATGCGGGCAGCAAGCAACCCGAGGCCGGTCTCCCAGCGCGCGCGCGTGCGCCCGCGGCGTCGGCCTGCAGGGGGCGCCCCGGCGCCGGCCCGACGCGTCCGCCCTCAACGTGCGCGCCCCCGCGCCGACGAGCGCGCGCGTGCGTGCGGACGCGAGCGAGCGTGCGTGCGTGCGCGCGCGCGGCGGCGGCGCCCTGAGCGCGGCGCCGGGAGCCTGAGGTGGCTCGGCGGAGGCGGCTCCTCGGCGGCGCTGCCGGCTTCCCGCTGCCCGCTGCTCCCCGCGGCCTGCCGGCCAGGCCGCTGCCCGGGGCCCCACGATGCCGGCCGTGTCCAAGGGGGACGGGATGCGCGGCCTGGCGGTCTTCATCTCCGACATCCGCAACTGTGAGTGGCCGCGGCGGCGGGCCGGCCTGCAGGGCGGGGGTCCCTAGAGGGCGGGGGCCCGGGGGCCCGGGGGTCCGGGGGTGCGGGCTTAAAGGGCGGGGGTTCGAGGCTGGGCCCGGGGCGGCGGCCCGGGTGTCGAGCTAGATAGCGGGGGTCCGGGGGCGCGGGGGTGCGGACCCAGGGGCGGGTCCGGGCGGCGCAGGTCGGTCCCGAGCGCAGACCCGGTGCTGCCAACCTGGCGGGGGGTCGGGGCGGGCGCCGGGGGTGCGGGCTGGGCTGGGCCGGACTGGGGTGCGGGCGGGGCGCCGAGGGGTCCTGCGGGCCCCCCCGCGTGATGTCACCCCGCGGGCGCCCTCTCTCCGGTGAGGGAGCGGGTGACCGGCCCCCCAGCCGCGCGGGCCTCGGGGAGCCGCTCTGCTCCCCGCTTCCTGGGCTTCGCGGCCCGGGTCGAGGGGCTCACCTCCCAGGGGTCCCCACGCGGACCCCGACACGCCTGGGGGGTGCCGCCCACCGGGGGATCAGGGACACGCGTGCCCGAGTGGGAGGACGCACCCCAGGGGGCGGCCCCGTAAGTGGGGGTTCGGGGCAGAAGCCCGTGGGTCCGGAGAAGCCCTCCATTCGGTTGGAAGATGAACGCGGAGCCGGTCTCCCACGCGTGGACACCCCCCCCCCCCCCCCGCCTCGGTGGGAGCAGGTCCGTGACCTCGGCCTGGCCTCCGGCGGGCTGCCCCGGGCTGTGACCCACCGCCGGCCGGTTGGGAGGAAAGCGGGCGGGCTGCCCCGGGGCGTGGGGATGGGACCCGGCTCCGCCATCGGTGCCCCTGCCGGGCTCTGCACGTGCCTTAGACCCGAGGGGCCGTGGGGTGGTCAGTCACCGTCACCCACCGAGCATCAGCCTGCGGTGCTGGTCGGACGTGGCCCGAGCCCCTGTGCCGGGCAGGGCCGGCGGCCCAGCCTGGACTCGGGATGCCTGCCGGTGGACCCGCTCCGCTCCATCCGCTCCATCGGCCGCTGCGCGCTGCCCCCGGGGGGCAGCATCCCCGCCTCCGCCCCGGGCGCCTCTACCCCGGGGGGCAGCATCCCCGCCTCCGCCCCGGCGTCCCCGTGGTCACCCCCAAAGGCCTCCGCACTTGCCTGCGGGCCAGGTTGCCCTGGTGAGGGCCCTAGAGTAGAGCTGGGAAGACTTCCATAAGAAGGGGTGCCTCGTCCCTCGTGGGGGCCAGGGCCAGCTCTCCGTCCCTGAAGGACCTGTCCGACCACGCTGCCCGACCCCTCCTGCCCCTTCGCGCTGCGCTTCTCGCGAGCAGGGCCCTCCAGCTGCTGGCGCTGGACCCACCCACGCAGCTCGCCCGCAGGTGGGCCTACGTCTGTCTGGCGGGTCACTCTCCCCTGGTCGCTCGGCTCTGGCATGAGACCTGTGCCGGGTGGGTGAACGGGTGAACGGACGGGCGAGCCAGCGGTGTCACCGGGGAGGTGCCTCTCAGGCCGATGGGGTCTGCGGGCCGGCGGGCCACGATGCACGTGCACAGCCGGGAGTGGGCGGGTGGCTGGAGGGGGGACGAGAACCCGGTCAGAGCTGGCCACAGCTGGTCCCGTGTGGCAGGGAGAGGGCTGGGTTCTGTGAGCTCACTGCGCCCTGGGGAGCGGGTCGGAGTGCCAGGCTCTGGAGGGAGGGCACCCAGCTGCTGGCAGGGGCTGGGCTCCTTCTGCCTCTCGCCAGCCCATGACAGCAGCCACGGCCTCTGAGCCTCATGTCCTCAGCAGACGGGGTGGGTGCTGAACAGGCATCACTAAGGCCTCTTCCAGCTCTGTAGTCGCAGCTCCCTTCCGCCTCTCTCTCTCTCTCTCTCTCTCTCTCTCTCTCTCTCTCTCTAAAGGAGCTCATGTGTTGGCATCATTTTAAAAAATGTTTTAATTGATTTTTAGAGAGAGAGGCGGGGAGAGGGATAGAAACGAGGGTGAGAAAGAAACACAGTTGGCTGCCTCCTGCGTGCCCCTCCTGGGGATGGAGCCCCCAGCCCTGGGGATTGGACGGGTGACCTCTAGGCCACACCGCGGGCCCTTCTGAGCCGCTCTCCTGTTACCCCGCTGGAGACCTTTCAGAGCCGCCCTCACGTTCGTCTGCTTCTGGCCGACTGGCTGGGGACAGGGCACCCCAAGCGTGGGCAGCGCTGAGTGGCGCCAGCGTTTGTGAAACGCACAGGGAGTGAGCCAGTCCAGCGCCTCCATTCACCGACCCTTCCTGACAGGACCCCAGGGCCACTGGGTCAGCTCATGTGCTCAGCGTGAGGGAGCTAGTGAGCTGTTCTCCTTTAATTGGCGTTAAAAAAACGCTGTTTTTATTTAGTCCCACTTTTAAAATAATTCTTTATTTTTTTATTTACTAAAAATATTTTTATTGATTTCAGAGAGGAAGGGAGAGGGAGAGAGAGAATCATTGATTGGCTGCCTCCTGCATCCCCCTACGGGGATTAAGCCTGCAACCAGGTCACGTGCCCCTGACCGGACGTGAACACCCTTCAGTCGCCACTCTAGCCACTGAGCCAAACCGGCTAGGCTTATAATTATTTACTTTGAAACAAATACAGATTCATAGGCTGTTGCACAGAAATGGACAGGGCGTTGCCTTCACTCGGCCTCCCTAAGGTAGAAGCCTTCCTAACAGTACAGTTTCAACACCGGGACAGACACGGGCATATTCACACTTCACCAGTGTTAGTGCACTGACATGCACCGTGTGTGTGTGTGTGTGTGTGTGTGTGTGTGGCGGGGGCCCATGCGCTTCATCACTGTAGCTTTGCCTGCGTTGCATAACCCGCGCTCCATCAAGATACAGAGCTGTTTTGCATGGCAGAGCTCCTGTGCTCCCCGGGTAGCCAGAGCTCCCCCAGCCGCCCGTCTGTGCTCCATCCCTGCATCCCACCCCAGGGGGCTGTGCGGGGCGGTGGCTGTCCTGTGCGGGACGGTGGCTGTCCTGTGCGATGGGCTGTTCTCACTCAGCACTGTGCCCTGAGGCCCGTCCAGGCCAGCGCCCTGACTGGCATTCCCTTCAGCCATCGCGAGGAAGAAAGCACTGCTGAGAGTGGGAGCTGAGGGTTCCGCCGTTCGCTCGGTCACCGTGACTGCTGTTGGCTCTGACCCGTGTGGAGTGGGCGAAGGAGAGCCATGTGCAGTGGGCCCTTGAACAGTGGTGGGCTAGAGGCGCCGACCCGTGTGGTTGAACGTCCGTGTCTGACTTTTGATTCCCCAGAAACTGCACCGCAGCTGTCCCTCAGCACCCCAGGGGGATTGGCTCCCGGACCCATGGGTACCCAAAGGCGCGGATGCTCAAGTCCCTCCTGTATAACGGTGTAGATCCGGGTCTAGTCGGCCTCCACATCCGCGGATTCCCAGCTGTGGGTGTGGAGCCCAGGGACACGGGGCCGACTGTGTACGTGTTGAAAGAAGTCCGTGTTCAGTGGCTCTGCGCTTGTGTGGTTCACGGGGCGCCGGCATAACAATTAACGCGCGCCCTCTGCACCGCCAGGCCCGCAGGGAAGGGAGAAGTGATGGTCTTCATTCTTGGGAGGCCAGTCCCGGTGCCAGGGGCAGCCCTGCCGCTCATCCCCCCGCTGGGTGGTGTGGCCACGGTGCGGGTCGCGCTTGGAGGCGGTTTACTTCATGCCTGCCGGCGCTCCCGCAGATGAAGGGAACAAGGGGAGGTGTAATTAGCCATTTGGCAAAACCCTGACCTCCCAGTTCCTGGAGAAAGCGTGCGGTTTCGCTGCAGGCGCTGCTGACCTGGCGGAGGATCCTCAGCGCTCCGTCCCTGCGTGTCGGCTGGAACGCACGGTGCATTTCAGCATGACTAAAGTTTAAAAAATGTTATTTGCTCATGAGACCCATTGCATGAGTCAGACATTGGACATGGAGAAACCGAACATAAAAATTCAGATCCAGTGTAAACTTCCGTGTAAAAATTAAAGTCGGCCCTTGACTTTCCTGCGCAGTAATAACCATCAGGATCGGAATTTGCCAGTCTGCTTTGTAACTTTTGAAGTTTAAAAAAAAAAAAAAAGTAAGATTCATTTTAGTCTTGACTGTACGGTTTAAAAACGCTGACTTTTTGAAAAAGAATGCTCCTCTGGCATCTTTTCTTTTGCATGCTCATGCATAATCTGCGATTCTTAGAAGCTGATTAAGGAAGTCTGTGACGGAGGAGGGTGAGGGGGGTGGGCCCCCGGCAGAGGAGGAAGGAAAGGTTTGGTCCAGTTGAACTTTTCTGCCCAGGCTGGTGGTTGCTGCTTCTGGGAGCGGCTGTGTGTCCTTCCCATGTCCCCCTGGCTGCTCTGAAGGGAGATAACTCTTTTGTGACAAGTGGTCATGTCCTGGCGATAAGTGTTCTCACGCTGGAGCCTTAGAATTGCTTTTCTTTCCTCTTAAAATGATTTTTACTCTGTTTTTTGGGGCAGCAATGTGTGTCAGGATTTTGTTTTCGCAGAGTTATTGGAAAGACCATCTTTGTGGGATTCAATGTCATGTCCTTGGCTTTTAAAGTATCAAATAGAGTCAGACCAGAGGGTGGGTTTGAGGGGTTTGCACCAGCGTGACTGGGGAGCATGACTCTGGTGTGCGCTCCTGGGACCGGCCCTGAGCTTCTCAGGATCTTACCTGCTCGTTCCTGTAGGTTCTTGGGATGAGGCCGTCCTCCCGTGGCACGTTTCAACGCTTGGAGGGCTCCAAACACCGAGCGTCTATTTCTGTACGTCTCTGGTGGACTGGTTTGGTCAAGAGGCTGGCCCTGCGCTGCCCCACAACCCTGTGTGGCCGCCCTGGCTGTGCGGTGTTCACGAGGTGCTTCCAGGATGCGCGGTGATGGCCACACACTGTGCTTCCCCCGAAAGCCTGAGCGTGTGGAATTCTGGGACAGGGTGAGCTTAGGTTTTGGATCTGGAATGCTCCTGGGCCTGTTATGTGACCTACTGTGTGGGGCTCAGAGAAGTGTCTCCCTGAGGAGCTCAGACGTGCACTCACCTTGATCGAGCACCTCCTGAACACACAGGAGAGGAAGAGGCACCAGGTGGACCAGTGGGCCTTGGCCCCAGGGGTTCTCTGGTTTAGAGGTGAGCAGGTCCTAGAGCAGGGGTCCTCAAACTTTTTAAACAGGGGGCCCGTTCACTGTCCCTCAGACCGTTGGAGGGCCGGACTATAGTTTAAAAAAAAAACTATGAACAATTTCTATGCACACTGCACATATCTTATTTTGAAGTAAAAAAACAAAACGGGAACAAATACAATATTTGTATTTGCATGTGGCCGTAGTTTGAGGACCCCTGTCCTAGAGGGAGGGCAGAGGGAATGAGGGAGGTGGTCCCAAGTCAGACCTTGGGGTGCTTCCTGTTGGCCTGTGGCCTTGAGTCTTTTTCTGTGGAAGTGTGTCTAGCCCAGGGGTGGGCAAACTTTCTGACTCGAGGGCCACAATGGGTTCTTAAACTGGACCGGAGGCCGGGACAAAAGCATGGATGGAGTGTTTGTGTGAACTAATATAAATTCAAAGTAAACATCATTGCATAAAAGGGTACGGTCTTTTTTTTCAATAGTTTTATTCATTTCAGACGGGCCGGATCCGGCCCGCGGGCCGTAGTTTGCCCCCGGCTGGTAGCCCCTCCCACCCCATCCAGTGGTCAGCACGGTCTGACCGAAGAGCGGGAGGCTTCATCGGGAACCCGGGGGTGGGGGGGCGGGGGGAGCGGTCAGCCACAGGGGGCGGGGCATGGAGCAAGTTAACGGAGGTTCCCATCCTCACATGAACGGATGCTACTCACAGGCAAACAGAGGGCAACTGGTGGCCGAGACTCGATGGCAAAGCTGTACGCACCTGCCGATCCTGTGTTCGCCTTTTCCCGTCTTCCCGACTTCGGAGTGAAAGCTGACATGGCTGAAATGCCATGAGATGCAGCATGTGCCGTCGTGTTGAGGAGAATTTCTGGCCAGAAGTTCAAGCCGGTGCTCCCCGTGGAGCTGGGCGCTGCGGTCCAGGGGCTGGAGGGTTCAGCCCAGAGGCAGGAAGTGGCCTGTTCTCCGCCGGGGACTGAGTTGGGAAGAGGACCCGAGTGTGGCGACAGTGAGGGGCACGTGGGGGAAAGGGAGACGAGTCCTAGCCTTGCCCAGCGTGTTGCCGTGCCCACCGATGCAGTTGACTCTGGTCCCACCTGCCTCCACACATCACTTCCTGCCAACCCTTCATCGTTTTCCTTCAGCGTTGTTGGCAGAGAGGAGCGAGGTGGGGCACCGTCACCCAGTAATGAGAGTGTAGGCAGTGGGTCAGGGAGCTGCTGGGTGGGTCCAGTGCCTCTTCTGTGGGGGTGGGTGCTGCAGATTGAAGAAGGGCAGGGAGGCCTGGCCGGGTGGCTCAGTGGGTTAGGGCACATACAAGAAGCAACCAATGGATGCGTGAATCAGCGCAAAAACAAGTCAGCGTTCCTTTCTCTCTCACTCTCCCCCTTCCTCTCTCTCTCTCAAAAAAATTTTTTTTAAAAAGAAACAAAGAAGGGCAGGGATGTGTCCACATCCATCCTGGGCCCCAGATGGAGAGGATCGCCTTGGCCGTGAGGCCGAGACCCTCTCCCCGCGCATTCGGTGGAGCTCCCTCAGCCTCCGGCGCCTCAGAGCTGCTGGCTGTGGTCACACTCCCCCAGGGGTGCGGACAGCCCCTGGTTCAGTCCCCTCTCCCACCTTTGCCCGCTGGGGCCTGCAGAGCCTGAGGTCTCAGCCCAGAGAGGTGGGTGGTACACTGTCCTGGTCCTCGGAGTTGGGACGCTGACCTTCCTTCCCACGGCCGTGAGGTGTGCCTGCGGGTGGCCAGCATCCCCGTGGGCCGCCTGGTGTTTGTTTGGTCCTGTCGGGTGCTTTTCTTACTTTAAAATCCTTCTGGGGGCGACCAGGGCCGTACTTGGAGGGGGTGCCTGGAGCACTTAGCCCCCTGAGGCTGCGTAGGGGGTTTAGGTTTGCATTTTCTGTGGCCAGCCCTCCTCCATGGGATGTGTTTGAGAGAACAGCTTAGAAAGCACTAAAAACAACACTGAATTGATGTTGAATGTCTTTTAAAATAGCCAATAGAGAATCATAGCAAGAAAATGACTATTTTGGAACATTTTTGAATTGCATTTATTGCTCTTGAAAAATACAGTTCTGTAGTTTCTCTCTCTCTTTTCAAAAGTTGATTTTTAGAGAAAAGGGAGAGGGTTAGAGAGACAGAAATATCAATGAAAGAAAGATCATCAAGCAGTTACCCGCTGCATGCTCTAACCGCTGAGCCACCGTCCAGGGCGGAAACCACCGTTTCATCTCGTCTGTGCAGGTTTGTCGTTGCCTGAGGTGGGAGGGTCAGTCCTATGGCTACACTGGCTTCTGAGGAGCGTCTGGGCTGGTGTTAGAGAGGAGACAGGCGGTCACTGTGGCGTGAGTGCGGGTCACCACCAGGTGGTCACACTGCCGCACGTCTCCTTCCTGTGGGCAGGTGTGCTCCCGGCACCAGTCCTTCATGTATGCACCTGAGCTGCATGGGACACTTGACATTAGTATTTGGTTCTCCTCTCTACGGACAGGGAAACTGAGGCGCAGGAGCCCAAGGCCACCTGACTGCCTGCCTAGGAGGTGGTAGAGCCCATGGGGACCCATGTCTCCCGGAACCCCAGTGCTGGGCTAGTTCTGCCGGAGGGGCCAGCGGGTGGGTCGGGGAGGACTGAGCTGGAGAACCTGATGTGGGAGAACCATGGGGATGACTGGGAACCGGGAGTCTCACCGCACTGAGTTTTGCTGTAGCGCAGTGGTTCTCGACCTTGGCTGCACATGAGAATCACCGGAGAATCTTTAAAATCCTGATTTCCGGGCCTCATCCTCCGGAAATTCTGTTTCTTTGTTATGGGGAGGGGCCACAACATTAGTAACAAAGAAACAGAATTTCCGGAGTATGAGGCCCAGAAATCAGGATTTTAAAACGATTCCCAGGTGATTCTAACGTGCAGCCAAGGTTGAAAACGCAGCTGTAGAGGAAAGAGGAGCTGCTGACCGCTGAGGGCACAGGGTGTGGCTCTCTATGGCCCCAGCAGCAAACCAGGCAGCGCTGAGCTCTGTAGTGCCGGTGGGAGCCGCCCACTGGGCCCAGCAGGACCTTGCCTTCGGTCTCACCGGTGTCTGTGAGCCCGTCCCTCTGGAGACTTGGGTGTGGCTTCCGCCCAGTCCCTTCTTCCAGCGGCAGACTGGCCACATTCCTTCTCAGGCCCCGAGGCCCCTCCAGTGAACCCCCTTCAAGCCATGGATTTCTGACACATCAGCCACATCCGCTGCCTCCAGGCAGAGTTCCCTGTAGGTAAGGGCGGCCCACGCCCAGGAGACCAGCTGGCTCCCTGCTTTAGTCACCTCTGCAGGGCTCCTGTTGCCCTGGCAGGTAACTCACAGGATCCTTGCCTTAAGGTAATTCACTCTTCCACAAGCTTACTGAGCGGTTTTACACACAGCGAAGCAGCAAGGGTACCCTCACGTGTCTTACATTGAGGAGGAAAGAAAGGTGAACAGTGTCACAGGGGCCTGACAAACGGCATTCAGAGGAAACAAAGCAGGGAAAGGGGTGTGTCGGGCCCTGCAGCGCTGGCCGCTGGGTAGGGAGGCCGGTGTGGCTGCAGCAGGAGTTGGGAGAGAGCTGGGTGGCGGGGCTTGCAGGAGCCAGTGGAGGGTGAGCAGGGGGGCTTAGCCTCAGAAGGGTCCTCTCATGGCCGCCGTGTTGAGGGCAGGGAAGGGGAGGGAAAGTAGGAGGTGAGTCAGGAGGTCTGAACCAGGTGAGAAAGGTGAGGACTCCTGGGAAGTGGGGGACTAGAGCCTGTTTGCAGGCTGATGGGGAGAAGGGCCAGGAGGAAGTGGAGGGGTGAGAGAGGCAGAGGGGCAGGTGGAGGTGGGAGGTGGGAGGAGGGAGCAGGGTCCCAGCTGCCAGTAAGGGGAGAGGCGCTGGAGGTGGAGAAGCAGATAGGCTAGCTGGTGGGCCTCCCTGGCTGCAGGTGTGAGGCCAGCCTGGCGACTGGGGGTGTGGGTTCCCAGGCGCCTCGCTGTGCAGGCTCAGGTGCCAGCTGGCCAAGAGCTTCGTTTGGCAGGGAGGGGTTTGCTAAGCAGGTGCAGTGATGGAGGAGGAGGGTCGGGCTGATGATGCGCTGGGGCTGAAGCTGGCCAAGAGCGGCCGAGGACAGGAGGGAGAGAGAGTGGGTCGTGGGTCCTGGGGGCAGTGGGTGTTGGGATTTGCACCTGGTGGAGGAGCTGAGAGGTCGGGGCTGGTGGGACGCCTGCATTGGAGTGTGCGGGGGTGACTGTTGGAGGGGCTGGGGTGCGGACCAGACCACCTGAGGAGCCATGGTTGGCGGTGGTGGGTGGTCATGTGCCGGAGTATTTATCACGAAGGTGGCGCTCCTCCCTGGGTGGGGAGAGGCGTGCTGTAGCAGTAACTGGGCAGGTCCTCCCAGTGGTACGCATTTTTGTCCTTTTGTTGTTGTAGTCTTGTCCCCAATTAAATGTTTTAAAAAATTTAAAATCTGAGAAGGTAGTTTAAGCAGTTGACTTGTCCCATCCTGGCCCTCAGAGTCAGTCTTTCTCCTTTTATAGCCCTTTCTTCTCTCATCTTAAGATGTGATTGCTTACCAATTCTAAGTTATATGTTCATATGGCCGATGAGTGTCCCCCCTAATCATTGTTTATTGGTTTCGTGCTGTGGAAGATGAGGCTGTAACTTACCTGAGCTTCCTTCTCCCGTTCTCTAATGCAGGGGTGGGGAACACCCGGCCGGGGGGGCTGTAGAAGGTCCGCAAACCATCGGGTCTGGCCCGGCCAAGGCATCGGGGGAGTTAATGACATGGTGGACGTTATATAGCAGGCTCATGTGTAAGTTGATAATTTTGTGTGGCTTGTGAATGATGTTATAACTATCCAAATGGCCCTTGGCAGGAAAAAGGTCCCCCACCCCTGCTCTGATATGTTGCAGTATTTGATCGTATTAATGAATAGCATTTAATTCGTGTCCGAAAATATTCTTCTCAGCTAAGAAGGGCTCAACTTTTAATTTCTTGGAGTTAGCTATTGCCTTTGCTTGGTTACTTTTTGAGGCACCTGTTGCCCTGCAGCCCCCGTTTTGGGATTTGACTGTGACAGCCTCTGTGTAGGGGGACAGCCAGGCAGCCTCAGTCCCCACCCTGGTGGGCACGCCCTGCTGGATGGGCTGCTCTGGGACTTCTGGCACCGTGGAGGGTCTCGCTTCTGGCTGGACCTTTTCTTTGGGAACCCAGTTGTCTGTGCTCTGGGCCTGTGTGTTTCTGTACTCAGTGGGGGTGCATGTCCTGGTGCAGCTGAGAAAGATGATGCAGGAGCTGAAACAGTTTTGAGATTTTGCATTTTTGAAAGTATTTATTACTTTCACACTTGATTGTCTGGGGTAGAAGTCCAGGCTGGGAGTGGCTCTCCCTGGCCCAGTGATCTGGATGCGAGGACGCTGTGGCCAGGGTGGCCACACTCACTCTGGAAACTCGTGCTCTGGGTTTGGGTTGTTTTTTGACAATTTCCTTTCACCTGCTCTTGTTCAGTAATCTGCTAAGAGTAGAAATTCGGGCCTCTTGCCTTACATTTTCTGGACGTTTTCTCTCATTTCTCATTCCTCTGTCTTTGTGGTGCTCTGATTCCTGTGGCTCTCAGCTTGGTCCTCTGGCCCTGGTTTTGGATTTTGGATTCCTGCTCTCACTTTCAATTCGGGGGCTTCCTTATTGCCCGAGGCTCCTTCTTCGGTGGCATCTGGCCCTTAAAGCCGTGTCTCCTCTTGTTCTTGTCAGAGTGCTGGCTGTTTGGAGTGTCCTCCTCTCATGGCCTCTGGGGGACCCTCTCGCAGGCTTGTGTGGTCTCTGGCTCATGCGGGTGCCCTTCTGGACGCCCGTTGGTGGGTGTCTGTCCACTGATAGTTGCTAGCATGGCCAGCATGGGCAGGGCTCCGGCATGGTGCCAGCGGAGGGTCCCTGCAGCCATCTTCGGAGCAGCCCCTGTCTCGCCTGGTTGGAGGGAGGTGGGTAAGCCTGCTGCTGTCTCGAGGGGGTGTCTCCATCAGCGAGCCCGCATGCAGCCTGCTTTCCCTGGTGCTGCCTTGCGCCCAGCCCAGCACCCGGTCTCACTGGGCTTGGCACGCCTGTGTTCCTGCCGGGGTTGGGGTGGGGCCTGGCTCAGGGTCTGCGGCGGGACCTGCTCCTTTCATGGACGTCCGGCCCCTGCTCCTGACGCTGCTCCTCAGGCACCTGGCACCTCCAGGTCCCCATCCCTTCAGGTCTCTGTCCGGCCCCTCTTCCCCCCGCAGGCAGCTGGGTCCCAGTTGCTCTGTTAGGCTGAGCCACTTATCGCATGACCAGCTCTGTCCAGTGTCCAAAGTTGTGATACAGTCTTCTCCTTTTAAATATGGTTTTGACTAATTTTCTATATTACACACGCGCACACACACACACACACACACACGTGCCTTCATGACCATAAGGCCATTATTTATACTTTGGATTAATCACTGCGTGAGAGAAGGCCTTGGGAAAGAATAATTTAACTTTTTGTACTTTTTAGTTTTAAATGAAGTAATAACACCTTTGATTCAATCTAATTTGGACAGCAGTTCTCATTGTAGAGCTTGTTTCTAACAGAATTTTAAAGAGAACGTGGGATTCTGGGGCATTTTCTCTGGGTCTTACCTGAAGCCAGCACGCGGAGGCCTCGTTTCCCGCTGCGCAGAGCGGGGCCTGCTCCTGTGGGGGAGTGCGTCTCTGAAACCAGGACTCAGAGCGCGGAGGTGGGCGCCGAGAGGCTTGTCTCCCACACGCCATCTGGGCGGCCAGCAGTGGCGTGCCGGTAGCGGGATGCAGCGAGTGGGAGTTTCTCTGTGGTTACCCAGGATCGATCGCCACTGCTGTTGGCCATGAGTCACCAGAGGAGTTTGGATATCTAAATAGCCAGAGTTACTTTAGACCCTGAACTTCAACCTTTAAAAATAGAAACGTCTTTTAGAACGTGCTTCCTGGGACAGGACGAGGGACCCCAGGAGGCCTCTGAGGAGTGCTGCCTGGGATCCACCTCCTGAGCGGAGAAACTGGGTGGCGAAGAGCTGGTTCTGCTCAGGATGTGGGGCCAGTGCAGTTGGAGTGCGGGGGTGGGGGCGGGGCAGACACGGAGTCAGACTGCTGGGCTCCGAGGCCTGACAGCGAGCCTGCACTTCTCCGAGGGAGCGACAGCCTGATTATACGTAAAGGATGCTTGGCTTCTCTGCAGGGAGTAGCCAGGGAGGCCGAGTGGAAGGGGAGGCTGCTACAGTCTAGACAAGAGTGTTGGTGACAGTGGAGGTGGTGGGGGTGGAGCAGTCCCTCGGAGGAAGGATGGGCGAGGCTTCTGACAGGTGGCCAGGGGAGGAGCTCAGAGGCGCTGTGTGGATTAAAGAGCAGAGATTGGCAGAATGGATTTAAAAACACATGATCCGCCGAAACCGGTTTGGCTCAGTGGATAGAGCGTCGGCCTGCGGACTGAAAGGTCCCAGGTTCGATTCCGGTCAAGGGCATGTACCTGGGTTGCGGGCATATCCCCAGTGGGGGATGTGCAGGAGGCAGCTGATCGATGTTTCTCTCTCATCGATGTTTCTAACTCTCTATCTCTCTCCCTTCCTCTCTGTAAAAAATCAATAAAATATATTAAAAAATAAATAAATAAAAACACATGATCCAACTATATACTGTGTTCAAGAAGCACTATAGATTAAAAGACACAAATAAAAGATACCAGAAGAGAGCCGAGCAGCTGTGTTAATATCAGACAAAATAGACTTTAGGGCAAAAATTATTTTTAGGGACATAGAAGAACATTTTATTTTACTTTTTAAATGTATTTTTATTAATTTTAGAGTGGGAGGGGGAGAGAGAGAGAGACATCAATAATGAGAGAGAATCTTGGATTGGCTGCCTCCTGCATGCTTCCCAATGGGGATCGAGCCCACAACCTAGGCATGTGCCCTGATGGGGAAGCAAACTGTGACCTCCTGGTTCATAGGTTGATGCTCAACCACTGAGCCACGCCAGCCAGGCTAGAAGAACATTTTATAATGATTGAGGGTCAACCCCTTGAGGAGATTATAGGCATATCTACACCTAATAACAGCCCCTATATACATGGAGAAGGGAGCAATAGACAATCTGGTGATGGTGGGAGACCTTAACCCCCTATTTTCAGAACTCGGTACCACATTTAGACAGGTTAGCAGTGAGTGGAAGACTCACACACTGGAGGCCAGCCGGCCTCCCAGACACCCACAGACTGTCCCCTTCCCAAGGAGAGAAGACACGTCCTCTCAGTGCACAGGAAGGCCCTGCGGGATAGGCCAGACGCTGGGCCTCAGAGTCTCAACACATTTCACAGGGCTGAACACACACAAAGTCTATTCTGCAACCACAGGAAGAGTGAGAAGCCAGGAGCCAGAAGGACATTTCCAAACGTGGACATTAAACAGCCTCCAATATAACCAGTGGGGCAAAGAAGGGAGATTAAAAACATACTTTGAGATGAATGAAAATAAAAATAGACCCAAACTGACCAAGAGAAGAGAGAAAAGGCTTAGATGACTAAAATCAGGAGAGAGAAGGGACTTTATTAGTGAATTTGCAGAAATAAAAAGGAGTGTAATGGAGTACCATGAATAGTAATTGTGTGCTAAAAATTAGCTAACTTAGATAAGATGGAGAAATTCCTGGAAAGACAAATGAAACTGACTAAAGAAAAATAAATCTGAACAGGCTGATAATGAAGAAAGAGATTGAATTATTAATTTAAAAACTTTCCACAAGAACAAACCCTGGCCCAGATGGCTTCATGCATGCATTCTACCAAACACTTCAATGATCAGTTCCAATCTTTACAAACTTTGAAAAATAGAAGAGGGGAGAACGCTTCCCAGCTCATCCTGGGAGGCCAGTGTCCCCAATACCAAAGCCAGAAAGAGACATTGCAGCCGGAAGACCAGAGGCCAGCTTCTCTGTGAATGCAGACGCTCAGCCTCAGTGCAGGGTCCGGGCGGCTGTTCCTGGTGCAAGGACACAGGGATTGATGGGAGAGGATTGCGAGTACAGAAATAAACCCTAGCACGTGCTCCAAGTCACTAAGCATCCGAGATATGCAAATCACAACGACAATGCGGTACCATCTCACACCTGTCAGAATGGCTGTCTTCAACAAATCAACAAACGACAAGTGCTGGCGAGGATGTGGAGAAAAAGGAACCCTTCTGCACTGCTGGTGGGAATGCAGACTGGTGCAGCCACTATGGAAGACAGTATGGAGTTTCCTCAAAAAACTAAAAATGGGACTCCCATTTGACCCAGTGATCCCACTTCTAGGACTATATTCCAAGAAACCAGAAACACCAATCAGAAAGTATATATGCACCCCTATGTTCACTGTAGCACAATTTACAATAGTAAGATTTGGAAACAGCCTGAGTGCCCATCAGCAGATGAGTGGATTAGAAAACTGTGGTACATCTACACAATGGAATACTACACTGCGGTAAAAAAGGAGTTCTTACCATTTGCAACAGCATGGATGGAACTGGAGAGCATTATGCTAAACGAAATAAGCCAGTCAGAGAAAGAGAAATACCACATGATCTCACTCATTTGTGGAATATAATGAACAACATAAACTGATAAACAAAAACAGATCTAGAGACAGAGAAGCATCGATCAGACTGTCAAACCTCAGAGGGAAGGTAGGGGAGGGTTGGGGTAAGGGGGCGCGATCAACCAAGAGACTTGTATGCAGGCATATAGGCCTAACCAATGGACACAGACACCAGGGGGTGAGGGCATAAATGGGGGTGGGGTGGGGGCAATGGGGGGATAAGGACACATATGTAATACATTAATCAATAAAGAAAAAAAATTAAAAAAGAAAAAACCTTTACATTTTGATCAGTTAATTTTATTAAAATATATTTTTATTGATTTCAGAGAGGAAGGAAGAGGGAGAGAGAGATAGAAACATTGATGAGAGAGAATCATGGATCGGCTGCCTCCTGCATGCCTCACACTGGGGATTGAGCCCACAACCCAGGCATGTGCCCTGACCTGGAATTGAACCCTGACCTCCTGGTTCATGGGTTGACGCTCAACCACTGAGCCACGCCGGCCGGGCTCAGTCAGTTGATTTTTGACCAGAGTGCCAAGGCAATCTGGTGGAGAAAAGAGTAGTTTTTTAAGCCAGTGGTGCTGGCGTGACTGTGTAAACCACATGCGAAAGGCTGGAATGACCCTGCCCCACAGCACACTCAGAGGTGACTCAGGATGTCAGCCCAGTGCAGAAGCGGAGGGACAGGAACAGGAGTAAGTCTTTGTGAGGTTGGGGAATGACTTCTTAGATGTGACAGAGGACAAGTGACAAGAATGGTGCCTTGACTTCCTCAAAAAGCCAAAAACATGAAGAGACAACCCAAGGATGATGGTATTTGAAAGGGCTGTATTCAGAATATTGAATTAAAAAGTGGACAGAGTATTTGAATTTGTTTCTTGAAAGTAGACACACAAATATCCAGTGAGCACATTAAAAGCCATCAGGCAAATGCAGATCAAAACCACGATGAGATGCGGCTTCCCCCACCGGGATGACGGTGCTGGAGGGACCGCAGTGACAAGTATGGAGAACGGGGCTGCCCTTCGGGAGAGCAGCTGTCACCCCTCAGACGGGAAACACAGTGACCGTGTGGCCCAGTAGTGCTGCTCCCGGGAGTGTCCACCCAAGAGAAACGAGACCGTGTTCACAGAAACTGGCCCATGAACGTCCATAGCCACGGTATTCATAGCAGCCAGAGAGGGGAAATGGCCCCGTCCGTCACCGAGGGTGTGGCATGTCCACATAATGCGACGTTCTTCAGCAAAGGGACAGCGCATTGGTCCTTTCTGCCATGAACCAGCGAGGTGAAAGGAGCCCTCAGGACCCTGGGAGACTTTCAGGAGTGGGGGGGTGCAGCCGGGCCTGGGAGAGCCAAGGGGCTGCTGGGCGCTGCTGCCGGGCCTGCTCTCCCTGGTTTGACGCACTTTTTACAGGACTGAGCGTGGTGGAGGCACGGCTCTGAATGTCCCAAAGCCCGTGAACCGTGTGCTTTGAGTGAGCGGGTCGTGTGATGTATGTCCCAGCACAGCCGATGAGAGCCCGGGCATGGGTCGGGGTGGAGCGTGGCCTCGCCTCTGGCATGAGCCCTCTGACTCGGAGAGCAGTTAGTCCAGTTGGGGAGTCTGCTCCAAGGCCCGTTTCTCGCGCTTTCCGGGAAAGGTGAGTGCCCTGTGCCACCACTTGGCGTGTGCTTTGTGCTTGTTCTGCTGGGTCCTCCTCACGCCCACTGATGGAGCAGCCGAGGCACAGAGAGTGGCGTTGATGCCCAGGGTCAGTGCCGCCCGAGACCAGGCGGGCGGTGTGTCCTGGCTCAGTTGCAGAGTTTGCTCTGTTGACCACTGTGCTGCCCGCCCTCAGTATAATGTTAGCAATATCTTCCTTCATAAACACCCTTTTTGGTCAGTTAGGGCTTTTGATGTACTCAGTGAATTCATTTTATACAAAGATTAAGTCTTTCTTTAGACCAAACTTTACTGTAAATTTCAGACTTAGTACTTTAACCTGGGTGATAGGCTCCTGCCCTCGGTGCTTCCAGGATATGAGACGGTCTGTTGGCTGGTTCAGCGCAAATCAGGAGGAAGCATTGGCTAGCAGGACAGCTGTTCTGAAACTCCAGGAGCTGTTAACAAATCCCGTGCCCAGGCTGCATTCTCCGCTGCTTGCTGGGCGCATGGGTGGCTTGTTTTGGGCAGAGGTTGCGGCTAGTCCAGGTTACTCATTAGCCAGCAGAGCCCAAGTCCATCCTGGGATGCCTGTTAGGAGCTTGGCGTCTTCAGCGGCTGACCGACCTGCCACATTTGAGATAGAGATGGTGCGGGGTGGCACAGAGGTTAGACGGCAAGCCTGGTGAGGCCTGGCCCAGTGCCAGTTGATTCCTGAAGTCCGCGGAGGGCAGTAAACCCCGTGCCTCCCCAGAGCAAGTTCTTTATCTGAAAATATGAGCTTCCTGCTGGGGCCACTCCCAATAGTGTGGGTGGCCGAGTTGTGTGAGCCCTCTGTCTGGGAGGAGAGCAGCTGGAGTGAGCCTGCGTTGGCGCCCTGAAGCCCACCGGCCGTGCCCAGGCTGCCTTTGCCCTGCGGGATGGTGGCCTCCTAACGTGATTCCATGTGTCGATCTGTGGGTTGCCAGTCACCCCGCCACACTGGGCTTCCTTCTCCGCCTCCCCTTGGAGCGCTGCCTGTGACCAGTGTAGCACTTTGCTCCCCCGGAATTCCCCTCGGGCGCTTGCAGGGTTTGACACTTGGGAGTAGCCTTGCTGCCTGGACTAGAGGGAGAGAAACCATCCAGTTACAGGCTCATGTTTGTGAGCTGGTCCTCCTGATCCTCATGCTGCCATTGCCACCATGAGAAGAGGGCATGGAGGTGACAGCCCAGTTAGTGGACGTACCAGAGAGAAGCACGACGCAGATTCCCGTGCACCTGGGAGAAGCACGCACACAGGCACACACGGACACACACGGACACAGATGCGCACAGGAGCACACAGAGAAGAACTCAGAGGTGCACATGCACACAGGGCACACATAGTGTGCACACAGGTGCACACTGGCACACACAGAGGCACACAGACATAGGCATGCACACAGAGGCCCGCAGGCCCGCACACAGGTGCACCGAGGCACACAGGTACACACAGGCACACACAGGTACATACATAGGTACACAGAGGTACACACAGAGGCACACACAGAGGCATACAGACATAGCCATGCACACAGAGGCACACAGGCATGCACAAAGGCACGTACACATAGCCATGCACACAGAGGCACACAGGCACACACAAAGGCACGTACACATAGGCATGTACACAGAGGCACACAGGCACGCACATAGGCACACACACAGGTGCACCGAGGCACACAGGTACACACAGGCACACACAGGTACACAGAGGCACACACAGGTACATACATAGGTACACACAGGCACACACAGGAACACACAGGTACATACACAGTGGCACACAGGTGCACAGAGGCGCACACACATGCATGCCCTCCTGTGCACAGTGCTTTGTCCACACTCCATGCAGGCTGTGAAGGCACCATGTATTTGTTGAATTAAGGCCAACCTAGCAGTAGGCCAGGGTGGAGGCAGAGCCCGACGGCCACTGTGCCCTGGAGAATCCCCGCCCCTCACAGGTGCACAGGCGGCGAGCTCAGCGTGTGTAGGTTGGTGGCTTCATCAGTAGGCGAAGTTCATACCTTAAACATGGCTGCACCGTCAGGCACGCTGGGGGTAAACGATGAGCTGGAAAAAGCCCGGCAGGTGTTTGCGTGCTTCTCGCTCCGAAAGGGGGAAAAGGTGAATGAACGCTGGCATTCAGGAGCTTGCCCGCCTGGACCCGAGGCCCGGCCCCGCTGCCACTGGCCCTGGTGGAGGCAGCTTGCTTTGCTCGTCAGGCTTCTGAAAGCAGCGATTCTGCCTTTAACGTTCCGCGTCCGTCTCACCAGGGAACGGGTGTGTGTGGAGAAGGCAGTTAAAGAAACATATTTGTGTTCTTTTTTAGGCAAAAGTAAAGAAGCAGAAATAAAGAGAATAAATAAGGAGCTGGCAAACATTCGGTCAAAATTTAAAGGTAAGCGTGCGGGAGCCCTTCTGTGACGTGCCCGATTGCACCCTTTGTAGGAGGGACTCAGTCTTTCTTCCACTTCAGACCAAAGCTCGGGCGTTAGTGCTGCTGCTCTCATGCTGCTAGAAGTTCAGCAAGTTTGAAGTCAGGCCACCGGTTATTCTCGACCTGTTAGACGTTTGTGTAGTCGACCAGACAGCGTGGCCCCTTCCCAGGCCCCTAGCTCTTTCCGGAGCTGGGGGGACGCTCATCCGTGCCCCAAGCATGCCAGCCTGCCGACCCCGCAGGCCCCGCATGGGCTCGGAGTGGGAGCCTCAGATGAAGACCTGCATCCGAGGCCACTGGTTCCTCGTTCGGAATTCTGTCAAGTGATCCGAGCACTTCCCCTGCCAAAGCGTGCTCTGCCATGTTGATGACGCTACCTGATCCACTCAGGTTGTGGGGACGCCTTCCCCGGGCGCCCACCTCGTTTGGAAGAAGGCGGTGTCGATCTTCAGCTTTAAGGACTTGTGAGGGCTTCAGCCTGTAAGCCTTAGTTCTCAGTTCACTTAACGGTTGGGGGCTGGTTCCCGCCTCTGGGAGACCTTGGAGCCTGACTGCGTCGCCCAGGGACCATGGTGCAGGCGGGCGGGGCCAGCCCAGGAACCCGGCACAGGAGACAGGATTGCTTGGCGGTGGCTCCCTGTGCTGCCAGGCGATGGGGAAGCTAGTGGGGCTCAGGGGTTACTGACTGAGGTGCCCGCTGACCCTGGGGGAGTACCGAGCTGTGATATTTCCAGCCCAAGGCTGCTCTCGGTCCGTGGAGCTCCTGAGATCATGTGAAATGGTTTGCTTATGTGTGTATTTATGAGGGAGATGTCTGTAACTTTCATTGCTTGAAATTTTTTTATTTATCTTTTTTTATTAAGACTTCATTTTTTCAAAGCAGTTTATGCTCCCAGCAAAATTAAGAGGACAGTACAGAGATTTCCCAGGTACACCTGCCTCCCCCCATCGATGTCCCCACCAGACGGTGACTTCCTTTCAGTCATGAGCCTGCACTGCCCGTCATCAGCACCCAGAGCCCACAGAGCATCAGGGCTCATCGTGCTGTTGGACATTCTGTGGGATTGGACAGATGTGTCCACCTTTTAGTACTGCTGCCCTGACAGCCCTGTGCCCACCCCTGCAGCCCTGAGCTGCTCCGCCCCCACAGCTCCACCTTTTCCAGAGCATCAGAGTCGGAGTCACAGACGGCTTCTGTCACGGCCTCTGTCACTCAGTCACATGCATCTAAGTTCCCTCCGGGTCTTTTCCTGACCTGATAGCTCATTTCTTTTTAGCGCTGAATACCATCCCACTGTCCGATGGGCCCCATTTATTTACCCATCGCCCCCGGAAGGCCATCGCGGTTGCTCCAGGCCTTGGCGGTGATGATAAAGCGGCTGTAAGCACCATGTGCAGGCTGTTTGTGGGCGTGAATTTTCAGCTCCTTTGGGTAAATACCAAGGAGCACAATTGCTGGGTTCGAAGGCGAGAAACCACCACCTGCCTGGCCAGGCGTCTGCACATCTGCGTCCCCAGCACAGAGCCATGCCGCTGCCCCGCGCCCGCCCCGCACTGGGGGTGCCAGTGCTGGATTCTGGCCTACGGGTGGGTGTGCAGAGCTGTCCCGTCGTCTTAATTGGCATTTCCCAGGTGACAGACGCTGTGGAGCAGCTCTGTGCTCACCGGCCTCCTGTGCATCTCTGGGGTGGCACTGACGACTCCCACTGCTTCCTGAAGGGAGGGACTGTCACTGGTGGCAAGGTCTCTGCTCTGAGGCTTAGGAGCTGTGTCACCTTGTCAAGTCCCTTAACCCTTGGTGCCTCTTTTCCGAGCTGTAAAATGGGACACTGATGCCCTTGGTGGGTTGTCCGCGAGCAGACCCTCGATGAGATCGCAGGACTAGTGAAAGTGCAGGGGGAGGCCGGCGGGGTGGGTGAGGGCGGGAGGCAGCAGGGGGAGATGTGACAGTGTCCGTCTGCGCCGTGGAGTCAGGCATTGGGTGGGAACATGGGAACAGTGAGTCCCTCACCATGCCATCACTTAGTCGTGGCTGGAAAGCCCAGGAAGGCAGACCGCCAGCAGGCCAGTCAGCTCACCACTGAAGGGAGGGCCATGCCTGCTGCCCAGATGGCCTGTGTGTGGACGCACATAGACGCCTGTTTAGGACGGGAGTCCTGATACCTGTTAATCATGTTGTTATGGAAAGTCCCTGGCCCTTCAGATGGTGACTCTCCCAGCCATCCATACAGATGCTTTGGGACAACACGATTGTATTGTTTCCTCCGCCTTCACGCCTCTCTAAGCCCAGCCGCCTGCGTAGAGAGGAGGCTGCCCCCTGTCGGTTAACCAGTTGGTGTTAACTGAGCTCGCGTGCGCCCTGACTAGTAGCAAACATGAGAACACCAGCCCTGTCTGCAGAATGTGCTCTGGGGACTTGCACCCCTTATGGCAGGTTAGATGGTCTAGATCCGTGCTGTCCCCAGAAATACTGTGCAGGTCACATGCAGACACGCGCAAATGTCCCAGGACTCACGGTAAAGACGGAAGGGAAGGCAGTGAGCTTTCATGCATTTGACCCAGCGGCACACCTGAAGCCCCCCTGCAGTGTGAACTGGTGGGCAAGGAGAACCCTGCGTGGTTCAGACTCCCACCGAGGCTCCGGCACCGGGCGGGGAGGGTGGGGGGGGGTGCCTTGGAGCCCACCCTCTGCAGCAGCCACGGCTCAGGTGGTCGGGAGCCACTGTGGCCCAGACCAACCCTTTGCCTGAAAACAGCCTAAAAAGACCATAGCATGGACACAGTCTGGAGAGCCTCCTCGAGGAAAAGGGCAGTGAGGCTGGGCCTTTCTAAGAGGTGGGGGCCCACAGGGAGTGCTGCCGCCTGTGCGCCTCGCCTCGCCTCGCCTCGCCTCAAGAGCTGAGAGCTGTGAGCCAGAGACCGGCAGGAAGCACATCTCCAGGGTAGTTATCAACCAGGTGACTTTGCCCTCCAGGGGCACTGGGCAAAGTCTGGAGACATTTTTGGCCATCACGTCTTGGGGTGGGAGGGTGCTGCTGCCATCTAGTGGGCGGAGGCCAGGAGACTGCTGAACACCTTTGGGGCGCAGTATGGCCCCAATGTGAGCAACCCTGGCTAGAGGGGAAAAAGCCAGAGCCACCCAAAGTGGAGACGCCTTCCACTGTCAACGGGGACCCCCAGGCAATGCCCGCAGGCAGCAGTGACCTGGATGTGAGCCACCTGCCAGATCACCGCGACCTGGTGAAGGTGAGAGAAACAGCCCTGTCTGGGGAGATGCTATTACAGCGCTGCTGCCTGGGGTTCCTGCAGCGAGCTCCCCGAGGACCAGGTCGCCGCCAGCCGCCAGCGTGGAGTGCAGAGGACGGGAAGGGAATCCTGAAGGCGTGGCCAGAGCAGCAGAGGCAGCAGGAACAGGCTCACCGCTCGAAAGAAGTCATCAACAAACCTGGACATCTCAGCAGGAGACTCGGGAAGTGTGAAAGGGAACAGCAGATTTTGAAATAAGACCAAATGGAAATTCTAGAACTGAGACCTGCAGGGCCCCCTGGAGAGCTCCATGGGTGGTGTAACGGCAGGCCTAGTTGGAGAGAGACTCGGGATTCTGAGAGGCAGGAAAGGAAACACCTGTCCTGAGCCCGCTCCTGCTTCCCTTCCTCGTCCCTGTGAGCCTGTGCTGCCGGCTCACTCTCCCGGCGCCGCTCAGCCGTGCAGTGTCCGGCTTCTGCAAGGGCCGCCGGGGCACGGGCCTCAGACAAGTGGACAGGCCGCGGGGCACAGACAGGATGCCTCTGGTTTGTGGCCATCCACCCTCTTGGTAAGCCAGGGACGTGGCTGTCACTCTCATCATCCCTATTTACAGCTCAGAAAGCCTCGATTTGACAGTTTGGGATTGCTGGAATTAAAGACCATTTAACTGGAACTAACATTTTGAGGCCTGTCTTAGACTGGGCAGTCAGGAGAAAAGCCTCGCGGAGGGCCACAGGGCGCCCACTGTGAAGAACACAGTGCTGTAAGGTGACGCTGCGACGCAGGAGGCAGTGGCCTTCGGGGCTGAAGGAGCCCTCAGCTGTCCCTCCAGCGCCACCACTGGGATGGTGAGGGGGGCGCGTAGGGGATGCTGCCCTGGGCCGAGCCCCAGGGAGCCTGTGGAGCTGACCAGTGGCTGACAACAAGTTCTGCAGTTGGGAGTGGACTTGGGCTCCTGCAGAGTGAGGAGCAGGCCCAGTGTGCCCTGGGGCGGCTGCCAGGATGCTGGGCACACTGCAGCTTGGCCCTTGCTCCTGGGGGGTGGGGAGCAGGTGCTGGAGTATTTGGGGGGATGCTGGTGGAGCCAGCGCATACACTTTCTTTTTTTAAAAATATATTTTTATTGATTTCAGGGAGGAAGGGAGAAGGAGAGAGAGAAACATCGATGATGAGGGAGAATCATGGATCAGCTGCCTTCTGCGCACCCCACACTGGGGATCGAGCCCACAACCAGGGCATGTGCTCTTGACTAGAATTGAACCCAGGACCCTTCAGTCATCAGGCCGATGCTCTACCCACTGAGCCAAACCAGCTAGGGCCGCATACACTTTCTTGATGGAGATGGACATGTGGGCTGTGTGGCGTGAGCAGAGCTTTTGTTCCCAGGCCTGTCGCTGGGAGCAGTGGGGCAGAGCCCCTGGCGGTGCAGAACACGTGTGCGGTGCCAAGGCAGGAAGTGTTAGCGTCTCTCTCGAGTTCAGAGGGGACCCTGCACAGTGCCAGGTGCGTCTGCGCCCAGTGCCGAGGTGCCATTTGTGCCCAGCACAGGGCCGGCGTGCGTCTGGTGGGGCCACTGCCTGTGCCACAGGCCACTCCTTGCTGCCTGCCTTGCTCCTCGGTTAAGCTCTCAGCTTCCCTTCCCAGGTGACAAGGCTCTTGATGGCTACAGTAAAAAGAAGTACGTCTGCAAGTTGCTCTTCATCTTCCTCCTGGGCCATGACATTGACTTTGGGCACATGGAGGCCGTGAACCTGCTGAGCTCCAACAGATACACGGAGAAGCAGATCGTGAGTGGCGCTCAGGGGGACTGGAGGGTGCAGGGCTCTCATGGGCCTCCCCTCGAGACCAGTGCGGAGGAATCACGTCCCGCTGCCTGGGGAGCAGGTGGACTTGGGGTGACACGGGCTGGAGTTTGGCCTGGGTGGAGAGGGGGAGCTGGAGCACAGAGACAGATTCAAGAGGGGACAGCCATCAGCTGGGTTCTGGAAGTCACCCAGTGATTTTAGTTACAGTCGAGGCAAGCGCCTTCCCTCTCAGGACGGCAGTGAGTCTGGGTTACTCACCCATCACGATGCAGAGGCAGTGGGACTCGGGGGAAGGCCAGGCCAAGGTGTCTGATTCCCGTGGGGCATCTGACTGCCTCTCAGGTTCCTCTTGCAGGACTTCCCCCTGCAGGGCCAGAAGCAGAGACTTAGCCTCCGTAACAGGAGTGGCTCCCCCACCCCCCACCCCCAACCCCGGCCCCGTGCCCACGAGTCCTGCATAGCGTGTCTTAGCGCAGCCCGCGGGCCCTCGGGAACATGTGGGATCTGCTGGTGCCTCCGGCCCACGTGGACGAGGTGGTTAGGAGCTTTCTGCTCTCTTGTCCTCCGACCCAGGGGTACCTTTTCATCTCGGTGTTGGTGAACTCCAACAGCGAACTGATCCGCCTGATCAACAACGCCATCAAGAACGACCTGGCCAGCCGGAACCCCACCTTCATGGGCTTGGCCCTGCACTGCATCGCCAACGTGGGCAGCCGGGAGATGGCCGAGGCCTTCGCTGGGGAGATCCCCAAGATCCTCGTGGCTGGGTATGTGTCCTGCCACTTGTTGGAAAACGCCTGTCAGTCAGTCAGCTATGCAGCTACCCAGAGACTTCACAGGACGAGCTCGTCTCTGAAGATTACGTAGCGGAGACGAGGTGCTGGTTGGACGTCAGGAGGAGTCCAGTCCAGCTCCCCGCCCTCCAGGCCCTCAGGGATGAGAAAGCCAAAAGGGAGGCGAATAGTAAAGACAGCCCCCAAACTCTCTTCCCTCCGTGCCTCACCAGCTGGCTGGTGTGCGGCCCACCCTGGAGCGCTCCCTGGTGGCCTGGAGCAGATTGGGCTGGGGTGTGGGGGAGGGGCATAGACAGTGCTGGGAACGAACATTCTGTGCCTTCAGCCAGCATTCCTACCAGGATAGACCCTCCCTCCCCGCAAGGTGTCTGCAGGGGTCCCACCTAGCCTCCCGGTGCTCCCCAGCCCAAAGCCGGGCTTTTCACCGCGGCCACGTGAGAGGCGCAGGCATTGGAGCCGCTGGCCCTGTCTCTCAGTGCTGGGGGCAGGCAGGCGGGTGGGTGGACGATGCTGGGCGGGCGCCTGGCGGTGGTTTTGGAGATGGGAGGAAATCTTCAGGTTGACCAAAACAGCGTTCTTCAAACAATGAAAGAGATCGCTTCTCGGCCTTTTGGCTAAGGTCAAGTGCAAACAATGAGAGGATCGTGACCTGACTACCCGCACAGCCAGGGCTACCTGCAGCAGGTGGGCGCTAGGCTGAGTCTTGGGAGAGGGCTCTTTCCCGCAGTGTGTTGGAGTGAAGTCCCGAGGCAGCTCTTTAGAGCAGACCCCTCCCTGAGGCTGAAGCCCTGCTCTGCGTGTCCTTCCAGCCGGCCCACTGGCGGGCCTCTGGCTCGGTTCTGCTGGGGCGGGTGTTCTTGCAGCTCCAGGCCGTGCTGGCTGTGTTGTCCATGACCGCTGGGTTGTCTTTCAGAGACACCATGGACAGCGCGAAGCAAAGCGCCGCCCTATGCCTGCTGCGTCTGTACCGGACGTCTCCCCACCTGGTCCCCACGGGTGACTGGGCATCCCGAGTGGTGCACCTCCTCAACGACCAGCACTTGGTAAGCGCCTCTGGATGAAGCCTCCCCCGTAACCTCCGCAGGAATAGCCACCGCGACGCGGCTGCCCAGTGTCAGGGCGGCACACAGCGCTCCCGTCGGGCCTGTGAGCCCCCTGCCTGGGTGACGAGTCGGACGTGGTCTCTGGCTCACCTGGAACTCGGCGTTGGGGAGCCACCTGCAGGCTGGGTGCAGGCAGCAAGCAGAGGTCAGCCTGTTCAGCGAGGGCGTGCCGTGTGTGGACGGGACGGGGGGTGTAGAGCGATGCAGTGCCTGTGGTCAGACCTCCACACGGGAGGGGCGTCTGGGGACAGCGCATGGGAGGCAAGGTCAAGTAGGAGCAGGTGAGGGACAGAGTGGCCTTCTTTTGCCTGAATTCTGTTGCATAAATGAGAGAATCAGACTTCAAGGGAAACAGATTTTCCCGCTGAGTAGAGGGTGTGAGTACGTTGGCTGGTTACCACAATTTTTCCAGAAGAGAAATCTACCTTAAAAATCAAATTAGAAACAGTCATTGCATGGAGATTCCGAGGTGAGAGCTTGCTGTGGCGTGGCAGCCGGTGAGCTGTCCCTGACCACTCCCCGCGCTCACTGGGAAGGCTTGTGTCTGGACAGAGGCAGCCCTTCCTCAGGATGGAGCTGGGCGCCTGCCAGCAGACTTGGGGTGGGGGTGGGGGGCGCTGGCAGGAGGCGTGGGGATTCGGCTTCCTGTACCAGCCATGCACCCGGCTCCCACCGGGTCACTCAGGGTCAGACTCTGCCCAGGCATGTGGGAAGCAGTGCTGGAGGCTGGGCTGGGAGGCTTCAGGTCACAGGTCGCCCCTCGGGGACCCCATGAGGCAGTGGGGCTTTCTCAGCTTTGCAGGTGAGGAAACGGAGGCTCTGAGGCTTAGAGCTGGGGCCTGGGGCCTCTGCCAGCCAGAGCCCAGGTGGCACACGGAGGAGGCAGAGGGCAGGAGGGGCATGGTGCTCTGTAGACGCTGTCGTTCAGGTTCGTGGCTTTCTGGCGGTCGTCACTGCCGCCTCCTCAGGGGAGCTCCTGCGGCCACAGGGCTCAGAGCCTGGGGGTCTGTGTGAGCAGGGGGGCCCCTCCGAGCCCTGTGTCCGTCACAGTAGACTTTCTGCAGCGGGCGCTGGCCTACGCCTCCCTTTCTGCAGGGACGCAGGGACACGGAGAGCCAGACCCTGTACCAGGGCTCAGGGGCCCAACCAGCTCTTGTTGGTGGGCTTGTAGGGGAACCAGGCCCAGACACTGGCCTGGCAGAGCCTGCCCGTCACACGGAGTTGGTGAAAGCTCTCTGTCTGGCCTGGGGAGTCTTTGGCACTTATCTTGCCGCCAAGGACCGATAGGCAGGCAGCGCGCCTCTTCTGTGCAGCCCTCTCTCTCCCCGGAAAGCCGAGCCGCACAGCGAGGCTCCGATGAGGTCGCAGGGCGCTGACTTCTCCCGCTCTCTGTCCCAGAGTCTGGGTTGGGGTGGGGGTGGAGCAGGGGAGCACCTGATGCCAAGGGAGCTTCCTGAGCTGGTTTGGGCGCATCTTCACTGGGAAGTGTTGTTCATTTTGTCTTGATTTGTTTATATTTGTGAGGAAACTTCTTTACTTAGATCTTCCGGGAGAACCAAGGCCACAAGTTGTGCTGGGAAGGTCCCGCAGGGGGAGGGCGCTGGGCCTGGTGGTGCTGTAGGGGCCACCCAGTTGGTGGCAGAGATGCAGCCCGGGCCACTTTCAAAAAGGGCCGAATGGGCTTTTTCAGTTCCTTTTCCACTCCTCACTTTTGGGTCATGAAGATTCAAGTGAGGCTGCAGATAATGCCTGCGGCACAGTCCACATCTAGGCAGGCGGCTGGGCGCGCAAGGATGGGGGCTGCCCTCTGCTGCCCCGCCCTGGCGGGGGAGCTGGAGTGTGGGGGCTGCGTGGTTTGCAAGAAAAACGGCATAAAGACCACCACCTGCGTGTGCCATGTCCACCTTCAGAAATACCATGGGCCCACCCAGTCGGCCGGAGGTGGCCGTGGGCTGCCGGTTTGTTGCTCTTAGTTTATTTGAAGTTGTATCTGGAGGGTGGGTTTAACACGAGAGGATTAACGCTGCCGGTATTTTGAATGGAACCGGAATGCGAATCGCGCCTGCATTTTCCTTTCAGGGCGTGGTCACTGCTGCCACGAGCCTCATCACCACCTTAGCACAGAAGAACCCGGAAGAGTTTAAAACCTCTGTCTCTCTGGCCGTCTCCCGACTAAGCAGAGTGAGTCTGTGGGCAGGGACGGAACTCAGGGCGGGTTTGGTCTCAGTTATTTGATGCAATTGATATATTAGTTTAGTTTTTAGAATGCAGGGTATTTGGCACGGTTTGTAAATTCAAGAGTGAAAAGCTGCTTAGTAATTGGTGAGCTTCCTTTCGACCTTGAGGCCGTTGAGCACTGTCTGTGTGGGAAGGTGCTGGAGCAGAGCCTGCCAGCCCCTCTCACCTGGCGGGCGGGGCCCAGCCTGTCCTCACGGCCCTGCGCGGTTTGATTTTATAGAAATGTTCGAGCAGCACATGTTCTCATGTGTTTGACCTGTTCTGGTCACCCTTGTGGGATTACGTTTGTTCTGTGTGCTTTTCATTCACTTGATGCCAGGTGAATGCGCCACAGCGCCTCTTTATGACCGTGCACCCCCGGGAGCTCTGGGGGGTGAGGCTACCTGACCTCCCCAATGCTGGGCTGTGGGAGTGGGGACAGTGTCTTGGGGATAGTCGTGTGTTCGGAGGGTTGATGAGTGTCTGCCCCGCCAGGGCTGTGCTGGGACTGCGAGTAAAGGAGGCGGGTCCCCCACCCTCGATGGGCTCATGGCAGGGTGTACGCTTGGGAGACATGGGCGTGTGGGGCGGGGACAGGACACCAGCTGCTCCCTTCTGAGGGACCAGAGGCCTCCCTTTTGTGCCTCATTCACTTTCCGGTCCACAAAGGAAAGGCTGAGTTCCGCAGGCGCCGTGGAATTCTGTGCGAGGCGGCGGCGCAGGCGTGGCCCAGGCGGAGCGGCAGCACGCAGCTGCCCCCCTGAGGACGGGCCCTGCAGGTGTGAGCCTGGAGCAGCCGCGCCCCTTCACCTCTCAAGTACAGAGGAGCGTCTTAAACAATCTTAGCACATTGAATGAGACCAGGTTTCGGTTAGTGTGTGACCTGTGGAACCAGGGCCCGCGTGGCTTTGTGTGGGTCCCACAGGGGGGCTCCTCCTGGGGACACCTGCCCGCAGTGTCTTACACCTGTGTTGTTTTACAGATTGTGACCTCCGCATCAACAGACCTGCAGGATTACACTTACTACTTTGTCCCGGCTCCCTGGCTGTCAGTCAAACTTCTGAGGCTGCTACAGTGCTACCCACCCCCAGGTATGGCCTCACACGGACAGGGTCAGCTCAGCCCCTTAGGGTTAGATCTTCTGTTTGTTCTCTTAAGTCCTTTCCTGCCCGGCCGGTGTGGCTCAGTGGTTGAGCGTTGACCGATGAACCAAGAGGTCACCAGTTTGATTCCCGGTCAGGGCACATGCCCAGATTTCAGGCTTAATCCCCAGCAGCGGGTGTGCAGGAGGCAGCCGATTGATGTTCCTCTCTCATTGATGTTTCTGTCTCTCTCTCCCTTTCTCTTCCCCTCTCTCTAAAATAATCAATAAAAACATTAAAAAAAAAAAAAAGTCCTTTCCTGCCGCTGCTTTTTGTCCTGTGGATCCCTCTGTGAGGTGGCCACGCAGCCTGGTTTTCCCAGAGAAAGCTAGTGGAGCGCTTGCAGTGTTGTCACGACCTGGGACTATCTCTGTGTCTCTACACTGTCATATACACCAGTGATGGCGAGCCTTTGGAGCTCGGCGTGTCAGCTTTTTGAAAAACCCTAACTTTGCCGAAACCGGTTTGGCTCAGTGGATAGAGGGTCAGCCTGCGGACTGAAAGGTCCCAGGTTCGATTCCGGTCGAGGGCATGTACCTGGGTTGCGGGCACATCCCCAGTAGGAGTTGTGCAGGAGGCAGCTGATCGATGTTTCTCTCTCATCGATGTTTCTAACTCTCTATCCCTCTCCCTTCCTCTCTGTAAAAAATCAATAAAATATATTTAAAAAAAAAAGAAAAAAAAAGAAAAACCCTAACTTAACTCTGGTGCCGCGTCACAGATAGACATTTTTTGATATTTGCAACCATGGTAAAACAAACATTTATATTTTTGATATTTATTTTATATATTTAAACGCCATTTAACAAAGAAAAATCAACCAAAAAAATGAGTTCGCGTGTCACCTCTGACACGCGTGTCACAGGTTCGCCATCACTGATATACACTATCAGATCAGTGCAGGGTTGTGAAACAATCTTTTAAAATAAAACTTGAAACCATGAAAAACTTTGTCTCCTAAGTAGTCGGTGATCTTTGTAACCCTAACATGCACAGGGAGGAGGAGGAGCTTTCTGTTTGTTCCTTGGAAAAGGTGGTTGATGTGAGCAGTGCTGTAGGTGTCAGGAGAAGAAATCTGAGTTGAAGAACAAACATGAAAATTTTGTTAGATACTCCCACTCCCTTCTTTAAGCATTGCTTTGTTATTGCAACCTTTACATTGGAATCTAACTTGTTTTTATACAGCGTGTTTGTTAATGTCAAGTAACGGCATACTGAGTATCTTTTATACCAAGTATGAACCACACAGCCTCCCTGGGCGGGTGCCTTTCCACTCCTTAGCCCCACAGACCTTTCCATGGAACTGGCTGCCTCCTCCTCCTCTTCCTCCTCCCCCTCCACCCGAGACCTGGGGACCAGACTCAGACCCCCACCCTCCCACTTGCCCAGAGGTGTGATTGCCATGTCCTCGTCCTCCTTTCCGTTCCAAGGTTCCGATTCTCTCTGGGCTGGTTCTGATGCGTTGCAGTTTGGGACCCTCCATCCTGTTCCCCTCCTCGTGCCCCTAAGTTCAGGTCTCAGGGCTTCTCGGGGGCCCTGCTCTGCGTCTGAGTCACAGAGCTGGAGGCTCGCGTCCTCTCTGACACGGCTGGTTTTCCAGCCCCCGGAGGTGGTGTCTCTGTAGACGTGTTCCCGTGTTCTACTAGTTGTTTCCCGTGTTCTACTAGTTGTTTCCCGTGTTCGACTAGTTGTTTCCCGTGTTCTACTAGTTGTTTCCCATGTTCTGCTAGTTGTTTCCCGTGTTCTGCTAGTTGTTTCCTGTGTTCTACTAGTTGTTTCCCATGTTCTGCTAGTTGTTTCCTGTGTTCTGCTAGTTGTTTCCCATGTTCTACTAGTTGTTTCCCATGTTAGGCTAGTTGTTTCCCATGTTCTACTAGTTGTTTCCCGTGTTCTACTAGTTGTTTCCTGTGTTCTACTAGTTGTTTCCCATGTTAGGCTAGTTGTTTCCCATGTTCTACTAGTTGTTTCCCGTGTTCTACTAGTTGTTTCCCGTGTTCTACTAGTTGTTTCCCATGTTCTACTAGTTGTTTCCCATGCTCTGCTAGTTGTTTCCCGTGTTCTACTAGTTGTTTCCTGTGTTCTACTAGTTGTTTCCCATGTTCTGCTAGTTGTTTCCTGTGTTATGCTAGTTGTTTCCCGTGTTCTACTAGTTTCCCATGTTCTACTAGTTGTTTCCCATGTTAGGCTAGTTGTTTCCCGTGTTCGACTAGTTGTTTCCCGTGTTCTACTAGTTGTTTCCCATGTTCTGCTAGTTGTTTCCTGTTCTACTAGTTGTTTCCTGTGTTCTACTAGTTGTTTCCCATATTCTGCTAGTTTCCCGTGTTCTACTAGTTGTTTCCCGTGTTCTACTAGTTGTTTCCCGTATTCTACTAGTTTCCCGTGTTCTACTAGTTGTTTCCCGTGTTCTACTAGTTGTTTCCCATGTTCTGCTAGTTGTTTCCTGTGTTATGCTAGTTGTTTCCCGTGTTCTACTAGTTTCCCATGTTCTACTAGTTGTTTCCCATGTTAGGCTAGTTGTTTCCCGTGTTCGACTAGTTGTTTCCCGTGTTCTACTAGTTGTTTCCCATGTTAGGCTAGTTGTTTCCCGTGTTCTGCTAGTTGTTTCCCGTGTTCTACTAGTTGTTTCCCGTGTTCTGCTAGTTGTTTCCCGTGTTCTGCTAGTTGTTTCCCGTGTTCTGCTAGTTGTTTCCCGTGTTCTACTAGTTGTTTCCCGTGTTCTACTAGTTGTTTCCCATGTTCTACTAGTTGTTTCCCATGTTAGGCTAGTTGTTTCCCGTGTTCTGCTAGTTGTTTCCCGTGTTCTACTAGTTGTTTCCTGTGTTCTACTAGTTGTTTCCCGTGTTCTGCTAGTTGTTTCCCGTGTTCTGCTAGTTGTTTCCCATGTTCTGCTAGTTGTTTCCCGTGTTCTACTAGTTGTTTCCCATGTTCTACTAGTTGTTTCCCATGTTAGGCTAGTTGTTTCCCGTGTTCTGCTAGTTGTTTCCCGTGTTCTACTAGTTGTTTCCTGTGTTCTACTAGTTGTTTCCCGTGTTCTGCTAGTTGTTTCCCGTGTTCTGCTAGTTGTTTCCCATGTTCTACTAGTTGTTTTTCCCATGTTAGGCTAGTTGTTTCCCGTGTTCTGCTAGTTGTTTCCCGTGTTCTACTAATTCTTATTCTTTTTGATCCATTGTTTCTTCTGGTTTGAATAGAAACTTAAACATTTCCTTCTCTTTGTATTGTTTCTTGTAACGTTTTCTTTATTTCTGTTAGTAATAGCACAGGGAAAAAATATTTTTCCCCTTTTCCCTAAAGTTTTTTTAAAAATATTATCGATTTTAGAGCAAGAGGAAAGGAGAGCGAGGGGGGGGGAGAGAGAGAGAGAGAGAGAGAGAGAGAAAGAAAGAGAGAGAGAGAGGGAGAGAGGGAGAGAGGGAGAAAGAGAGAGAAATCTGTTGTTCATGTATTTTATTTATGCCTTTATTGGTTGATTCTTGTATGTGCCCTGGCTGGGGATCAAACCTGCAACCTTGGTGTATTGGGACGACACTAACCAGCTGAGCGACCCAACCCGGCCCCTAAAGCTTCTATATATCACGTATTATGTCCATGTACATGAGGTTTTATCTTCTCTTGGCTTACATAATCTATATCTCAGTAAGTGTGTGCGTGATTCCATTAGAATGTATGCGTCATTACCCCAGCTGCTAAACCATCCTATTTTAAATGGAGCTACAATTTGGCCACTGTTTCTCCCCAGTTTGAGGGGACTTGCTAGTGAGGACCCGCGGCGTGCAGCGGGTGGGGGGAGGGTGGGCTGTGGGAGCTGCCCGATGGCTGTCTGTTCGCCCAGAAGACCCTGCCGTGCGAGGCCGCCTGACCGAGTGCCTGGAGACGATTCTGAACAAGGCCCAGGAGCCGCCCAAGTCCAAGAAAGTGCAGCACTCCAACGCCAAGAACGCGGTGCTCTTCGAGGCCATCAGCCTCATCATCCACCACGACAGGTGAGCTGGTGGCACCTCGCCGCTGCCCGCCCCCAAGCAGCTTTGAGACGTGGTCCTCCCAGACGCAGGCAGCGCACTCTTCCTCGTTGACCTCGGGCCTGGCGGGCAACCTGGCGGCCGGTTCCCTGCCAGCCCCCTCCCTCCCGCAGGCCTGGCGCCTGGCCTCGCCCTCTTCCCCAGCAGCGCCTGCTCCTGCGCAGCCCCTCTTCTCTGCCCTTCGCCCTCAGCACTGTCACACCGCCTCTCTGCGAGGGTCCCTGCTTCTCTCCTGGGCACCCACTGCTGGCGGGAAGGACGGAGCACCCGTCTGCGTGTCTCGTTAGCTTGCCTGTGGCACAGGGCACTGGGGCAGCGTGGAGATGACCGTGGTGTCAGCACAGGTGGGCAGAGGCAGTGGGGCAGCGGGAGGGCTGCTGCCTCGCCATCTCTGTAGCTGCTGCCGTGGCCCTGCCTGCACGTGGCCTTGCGCCTGCTGCCAGTTCTGGCGCTCCCTAAGAGCAACAGCGCGGCCGCTCCTCCACACACGTGCTTTCCCGTGACCAAACGCAGTCTGTTACACCTCAAACAGACTTCCCACGTGAGCAGAAGCATTTAAAGAGCAACAGCATCATGCAGACAGAGCCAGGAGTGTGCAGAGGTCCAACCCATTGCGCAGTACTGGCCCTTAAGTATCCACCAGCCTCTTCTATCCCCATGTCTGCACACTTACCCTCCAGAGCCCCATTGTCAGGGTACTTGTTCAAGGTTCCCTGGGCTGGTGACCTCGGCTGAGGTCACACTCCTGGCCACAGCCTGCGGGGGCCCCGAGGTGGCTGCCATGCTCTGGGGATGGGATGCCAGGGGTGGCCCTGCTGTCAGCAGCTTTTTGGAGTTGGTGGAATTCTGCAGATGTGCTTGGCAAAGCTCCTGTGGGTCTCCCCTGTGGGCGCTACCAGAGGGGATGGGCAGCTGACTTGGTTTACGGTTGAGGCTTTTGCGTCCAGGGGGCCAGGGTGTCTCTTCAGCAGTGGTGCCTTGAACCTGCCGTGCTGAAGTGCACGCAGCCCACTCACCACCGCCCCGTCCCTGCAGCGAGCCGAACCTGCTCGTCCGCGCCTGCAACCAGCTGGGCCAGTTCCTGCAGCACCGGGAGACCAACCTGCGCTACCTGGCCCTGGAGAGCATGTGCGCGCTGGCCAGCTCCGAGTTCTCCCATGAGGCCGTGAAGACCCACATCGAGACCGTCATCGCCGCGCTGAAGGCAAGTGCTCTGCGCCGGGCGCTCCGCCCCGCGTGCCGGGCCCCTGTGGCCTGCATCGTGCAGCCGCGCTGTGGCCCAGCCTCTGCCCTCTGCCCGCGAGTGACTTGGAACGTGCGGCATCTCACAGGTGCCACGGGCACAGTAAATATTCGAACCAACAGAAACAGTTCCTTTTGTTAGAAAGATGAAGTATTTTGTCTTTGTCTCCAAGAAAACTCACCGTTTGCAAAAGAAAATTAACTTTTTTCAAGGAATTAAAATTCCAGACTTAGAAGGGCCACGTGGAGGCTGTTTGTCCCCTTTTCAGACACAGTAGTGCCCACAGCGTCCCCGATGGCAGCCAGCACCCGAGAGGGCTGGGAGCAGGTGGGGGCTGCTGAGCCGCACTTTGGCCCCAAGCTTAGAGGAAGAGCAGGCTCAACTCCATCGCTTCGTATTTGCATGAATCTCACATTGTTGGGGCCTGATTGGAACGGGAGGCCCACAGGGTTTGGAGCGAGCCTCGCGCTGCCCTGGGTCCTCCAGGCCCGGTGCCGTGTGCGCGCAGTCCCGTGAGGCTCCCAGGCTCGCCCTTGCCCTGCACGTTGCCTGACCCCAGCCAGCGCTCTGCTGCCCTGTGCTGAGGGACTGATGTGCAGGCGGGGGCGGGGCGAGAGCCAGCCCTGCGACAAGTTCTCAGGCGACACGGAAGGTGCCGGTCTGTGACCACACAGTGGACAGGCCTTTGACGTCCCCTAGGAGACGGAGCCTGATTCCGGGCAGTGCAGGGACGAGGGGAGCAGTGGATTGGGGTGAGGGGCTCTGCTCACCATAGCCTGTTGGGGGTCTCTGCATTCAGATGGTGAGTGAGGGGAGCCCAGCGTGAGTGTCAGGGTTGTGTGGAGGCGCATCTCCCGACTCCTCACTTGGTGCCTTTTCCCCAGACGGAGCGGGACGTGAGCGTGCGACAGCGGGCCGTGGACCTCCTCTACGCCATGTGTGACCGCAGCAACGCCCAGCAGATTGTGGCCGAGATGCTGAGCTACTTGGAGACGGCTGACTACTCCATTCGAGAAGAGATTGTGAGTTCTGACGTCACTGGCCCCAGAGGCTTGTGAATCTCAGCGAATTGTTTCCTGAGTGGGTGGGTCTCCCATGGAGAGTGGAGGGGAGCCTGGCTAGACAGGCGGGCTGGAGCCAGAGACCCACAGTGCGGCTGCTCCGCATGCGGGCGCGGGAGGGACGCCCAGGCCTGGCCTGGCCGTGGTCAGGTCGACCCTCGTGCGCTCCTGCAGCTGTGCTGTGCCTGTGTTCCCAGACGTGTCCTGTCGTGTCTGTTGCTGGAGGGCCGCAGGCTTCCTCAGTTAGCCCTGTGAGCCTTCCGCTGCCTGGGCTCCTTTGAGAACCCGGTGGGAGTGCCTACTACTGAGCGTGGCTGCGAGGGCTCAGTCCTGAAGCCGCACACGGATGCTCTGCTGTCACGGGCCGCAGGGACCTAGCCTGAGCAGCCGCCCCCTGCAGGTGCTGAAGGTCGCCATCTTGGCGGAGAAGTATGCTGTGGACTACACGTGGTACGTAGACACCATCCTGAACCTGATCCGGATTGCGGGCGACTACGTGAGTGAAGAGGTGTGGTACCGTGTCATCCAGATCGTCATCAACCGGGACGACGTGCAGGGCTACGCCGCCAAGACAGTGTTCGAGGTACCCAGCTGGCCCGGGGAGGTGCCCCAGCTGGCCCGGGGAGGTGCCCAGCTGGCCCGGGGAGGTCCCCAGCTGGCCCGGGGAGGTACCCAGCTGGCCCGGGGAGGGCGGCCCACTTCCTTCCACCTGCTGCTGACTGTCCTGGGGTGTCCAGCTCCTGTTCTGTTGACCCTCTGCTGCACTCTCAGGCTTCTCCATGGAAGGGTGTCCTTTCATGCTGGCCGGGTGGAGATGCCACGGGGAGAGTTGTGTGTTTCCTTGCTGTCCGCTCTGGACTGGGGCTTGCGGAGAGCGGGCACACCAACCCTAACGTCCATGTCACTGACCACCTGAGCGCAGTGCCGGGGCCGGTGCCTCGCTTCCTCCCTGAGCTCGGGGCCTGACGTTAGCTTTGGGGAGCGCGGCTCTCATTACAGGTGGGACTGGCCACGCCGCTGCCTCTGGGGCTGCTCTGCTGCTGCACCTCTGCTGCGTGGCAGGAGGGCGGGAGGGCAGGAGGGTGGGCTCCCGCCAGGAGGGTCCTTCCCACGCTGGCTTTTTCCCTGACTTCCTGCTCACTGTCTCGCAGTCGCTGCAGGCCCCGGCGTGCCATGAGAACCTGGTCAAAGTGGGCGGCTATATCCTGGGCGAGTTCGGGAACCTGATAGCTGGGGACCCGAGATCCAGGTAAGACGCCCCTAGGGAGTCGGGGCGCTGTGCTGGGCTGTGCCTGCTGGGCCCTCACGGTGGTCTGACCTGGCCGCGGGACAGCCCAGACCAAGCCACCTGCACTCTGGCCTGATGGCTCTGTGCCTGCGAGCTGCACAGAAACAGGGTCCTGCTGAAAATGCAGATGTGGCTGTGGGGCCCTGCCCCCAGAGGAAGCGCAGTCGCTGGGCGGAGTGGCCCTGCCCCTCCTGGGGACCCTCGGGCTCAGGCCCCCGCCGTCTCTCTCCTTCCCGCCAGCCCCCTGGTGCAGTTCAACCTGCTGCACTCCAAGTTCCACCTGTGCAGCGTCCCCACGCGGGCCTTGCTGCTGTCCACCTACATCAAGTTCGTGAACCTGTTCCCGGAGGTGAAGCCCACCATCCAGGACGTGCTGCGCAGCGACAGCCAGCTGAGGAACGCCGACGCGGAGCTGCAGCAGCGGGCCGTGGAGTACCTGCGGCTCAGTACTGTCGCCAGCACCGACATCCTGGTGGGTAGGCCTTGGGGTGCCGGCCCGCCCCAGCCGCACCCCTGCTGACCCGGCTCCCCCCCACAGGCCACGGTCCTGGAGGAGATGCCCCCGTTCCCGGAGCGCGAGTCGTCCATCCTGGCCAAGCTCAAGAAGAAGAAGGGCCCGGGCACCGTGATGGGCTTGGAGGAGGGCAAGCGGGAGCGGGGCCCCGACATCAATGGGGGCCCCGAGCCGGCCCCGGCCAGCGCCACGGTGGGTCCCTCCCTGACGCCAGCGCCTGCCCCAGCTCCCGTGCTGCCCGGCCCTGAGATTCGGGCCAGCGTAGCCTTTGTCTGCCGGGGAGCAGCTTTGTTAAACAGGAAAGTGTGCCAGAAGTCTGGTGGTGGCCCCACAGCTGAGGCCTTTTGCTTAAACCTGCTGTTTAAGATGGCCCTGGCCGTGCTGTTCTTGGAGGTTTCCCGGTTGGATTGGACTCGAGTCCGCTCCTGCTACGTAGGACGTGGTGGGAGCCTCGCACATGCACAGAAGGGGGTGTCCTTTCATGTTGGCCGGGTGGCGATGCCACGGTGGGAGGGGTATGTTTCCTTGCTGTTGGCCCTGGACTGGGGCTCGCGGAGAGCGGGCACCCCAACCTGGCCCCACAGCGGTCCCCTCGGCAGCGGCCGGCCCGCAGGACCCAGCATCCGCCTGCCCAGATGAAAGGGAGCCTGGCGAGCTTTGCTCCCTCCCCGGAGGCGCTCAGTGCTGGGAGCAGTGCCGCTGGCCACGCCCGGTGGCCTTTGTGAGGAGGCACTCGCTGCCCGTGCGCGCGCGTCAGGAGTGTGCTCGTGTCCGGGCCCTGGTGCTCCTCGCAGGGCCCTCGTGTGACCCCCTCCGCTTGTGGGCCCCTCAGGCCGAGGACGCCAAGAGCGAGGCCTGCAGACCTGTCAGGCCCCTCACCGGGCCTGCTGCCTTCTCTCCGGACGCCTATCCCCTGCTCTGTGGCGGGCAGTCTGAGTGTCAGGGCGCGTTGGCTTTGGAGTGAATGATGAACACGTGCTTTGTCTCCTGGTGCTCGTCCCTCCCATGGGCTTCTCTTCAACCCGTGCCTTTGACCTTGTCCTGGGCCCTGCAGTGAACCGAACCTAGGGCAGCGCAGGGCTCCTGACGCCGCTTGGGAAGGGGTCACAGAGGTCGTCCTGCTGCCAGAGACATCGATGGCCTGGATCCTCAGTGGTGTGGTTTGTGGTAGTTCCCACGTGGGTTTGCTGATGAGCTGCGGTTCCCGTAGAGACAGCAGCAGCCCGGCCTGCACAGAGGGGCTGTGTCTGAAGGAAGACTCACCGTGAAGGGTGGGGTGCGGGTGGGGTGCGCAGGAGGTGGAGCGAGGGACTCCTTCCGGCTGCCGTCCAGGAGAACCGCGAAGGAAGGCGGGCTGTGGGGGAGCAGGTGCCTCCTTTCTGTCCAGCAGCTCTGCGGGCGGAGTGCTTGAGGCAGCACAGGAAATAGGCTTGAACGCATGGACCATTGTCATGGGTCTTTCTTACTTGACTTTTGAGATGTGCATGTGCCTTTCGGCCACACTGTTTGCCCAGCTAACGCCCAGGATGCAGTGGCCTGGGGTCTAGGCTCAATGCTTGGTGCGTATGGGAATCCGAGGGAGTTAGCAGTGAGCTCCACTTTGAAAACGGAACCCTGACAAGATGTAATATGCACGAGGGTCAGGGGGCAGAGGGCCTCTTCCTGGTCAGTTCAGTGCATTTTACTTTATGTATTTGTTTGTTTTTATTCTCATCCCAGGATGTATTTTTATTGATTTTAGAGGGAGGGAAGGGAGAGAGAAACATCAATGTGAGAGAGAAACATCGGTTGCCTCCTGTGCCCGTCGCACTGGGGAGCGAACCCATAACCTTTTGGTTATGGGATGATGCTCCACCCAACTGAGCCACCCGGCGAGGGCCGTGGGGCTGCTTTTTGCTGTTGTAATTCTTTACTGTCAGAGTGAGCAGGAGTGACTTGTGCAGACTGGGGCCAGATGGGCTCCCTGAGGATCTCCCCGTCCTAAGGAGACGCGGAGAAAAGGCTGTGGTCCCTGCGTGCCCTGGGCCTCCCACACGATGGCTTGCTTATGTCTGTTGCGGACTCTGCGGACTATGTGTGACTTAATTGGACAGAAGGGGTTTCTACTGGGAAAGCACTGGCACTGTTTGGAGGAACCAGTGGTGAAATCCTACAGCAGCTGGCAGAGGGGGAGGCCCCATTCTGTCTGCAGGCGTATGGTTCTCAGCCCAGCGCCAGGCTGCCCCCTCTGCCCGTCCCCTCCTGGGGGCACAGCGTGGCAGCAGCTGTCACAGGTGCCGGGAGGGTGGCCGTTCCATCCAGACCTCCCTGCACTGCAGACCTTTCTCATGCTCTTGACAGCTGCTCCGAGCAAGGAATCCAGTCTGTGCCCTCGGCCGGGAGCCCTCACACCCGAGCCACCCCATGCGCACTCTGCGGGATGTGCATTCTGTAGCTTCCTCCTCCTCCAAGTAGAATTCACGTGTTTACTACCCGCCCCACAGGCAGTTCTGTAGAAGTGCGGCACGGCTCTAACCTGACATGAAAGAGAAACGAGCAGTGTTTATCCAAGCATCGATTGCCACGCGTGAGTGCTGAGTGCGGCTGTGCCAGGCGGCGGGAGGTGGGCGAGGCCAGTGCTGGCGGCGTGCCCACGTGCTGCAGATGGAAGGGCTCCGTCCTCCTGCAGCTCTCGGCCGCCGCGCTCCCGGAAGGATGAGTCTGTTAAACCTGAGCAGAACGAGAGCGACAGCAGGCAAGGCCTCAGGATGTGGTCTCAGGTCCTGACAAACCCATTTGACCTCTGAGTGTCCAGTGGGACATTCTGGTTGCACAAGACGAGTGGCCAGGACGCAGTGGCTCACATCCCTGGTTCTTGCCGGTGACGTGGACCATCGGAACTCCACACGTTTGGAGGGCGGACACCCAGAGGTGCAGGTCGCAGGGCGAGCTCCCGCGAGTGAGCATGGGAGACCCTCACCCAGGCCCATGAATCAGTGTGAGAGCGTAGGGTGGCTTTGTTAGTCTTTGTCAAGGTTCAGAGCATTTTCTTAAAGGTTTGTTCTGTGGCTTTGCTGTACCTTCTCCCGGAGACAGCAGCATAACGGTGGCCTGGGCACGCGGGCGGCTCCTCTCCAGCGGGCAGTGTGCCTGGGGTTGCTGCTCCGGGCACACATTGCTATTGATCTCTTCCAGGACATTTTTCCAGAGCTGTTTTCTTTGTGGGAAAAGGTGGGGTACTTCTGTTGTGTGAGGTGGGACTCGTTTGCACCATGTGATGGTCTCAGGCCTGAGTCTGGGGCAGTTGCATCCCAGAAGCGGTCACAGCCTGCACCTACCTGCCCGCACCACACAGCCCAGTGGCCGCCGTGGGAGGGCGTGGCACTGCCCAGCTGGCCTCTGAGTGCCCAGAGGCTCCGCACTGACCCTCTTCTTCCCTGTTTTCCAGTCCACGCCTTCTCCGTCGGCAGACCTCCTGGGTCTGGGGGCTGTGCCCCCCGCGCCTGCAGGCCCGCCCCCCTCCTCCGGCGGGCTGCTCGTGGACGTGTTCTCCGACTCGCCCTCTGCGGTTGCGCCTCTCGCTCCTGGCTCCGAGGACAACTTTGCCAGGTAGTTGATCTCCTGCTTCCCAAAGATAGGACCCTGTCTGCCGCCGACCTCTGACCCAGGCCCGGTGAGCAGGGCGGAGCGGGCAGAGGTCCTTCCTGCCAGGGCCCTCGCAGCGGAGTGAGGGCCTGCGGAGCTGGGCGGGCTTGCTGTGACCGCCAGCTCACAGTGTCCCTGGGGTTTACGTTAGAGGAGGCCGGAGCCTGGAGCTCCTCGGGGATGAGCACAAGCGAACTAACACTCACGTTGTTTTATCCCTGATTCTGTGTAGTGTCAATACCATGTAGTGAGCAAAACCTCGGCCCTCCTGTGCAGTGCAAAGTAACCTGCCTTGAGGAGGGGGGGAGGGAGGGGAGGGGTGGGCCATGTTGTGGAGGGGGGCCGCCTGCGTTCCCATAGCCCGGGATGCTGAGGGTTGTCCCTGGATGGAGGTTGGTACTGGCTGTCCATCGGGAGGAGCTGTGGTCCAGCCTCGGTGTGGGGCTGGGACCTGCGGGAGGAGCAGCGGGGATTGTTGAGCAGAGGGAAGCAGAGGCCTGTCTCCGGTGCTCACTCCTGCTGCGGCGTCCCTGCCGTCTGCTCACCTTAGTTCTCCAGAGGGCGCTCTGCATGGGTCCCTGGGAATATCGTCTGCTTTCCCTCCCTCTGTCCCTCAGTCCTTCTGGCCTCAGTGCCCGCTGAACCCTCCGTGAGAGCAAACCTTTGTGTGTGTGCTGAGCGACCCACATACTGTCCCTTTCCCCAGGTTTGTCTGTAAAAACAACGGTGTGTTGTTTGAAAACCAGCTGCTTCAGATTGGACTCAAGTCTGAATTCCGGCAGAATTTAGGTATGGGTTTTGATCACCTAATGCAAACTTCTCTCAGAGATTATGGGGAGGAAATCTTCCCAAGTCACATGTCTGATAAGGTTTGGGTTGAGAATATGTAGGCACTTCAGCTCAGCAACAGACAGACAAGCAGCCTCGGGAAAGGTCGGGCAGGGACCAGACATTTCTCTCAGGGCGTGTGGGCGGCCGAAGGCACAGGGACAGGTGCTCCACGTCGCTAGTGATCAGAGAAATGCAGTCAGAGCCGCCGGGAGTCCCCAGCTCATGCCCGTCAGAGTGGCCCCTGTCCCAGGGCCAGGACAGCCAGTGCTGGCGCGGACAGGAGAGGGAGCCACTGCAGCCGCTGCGGGATCCAAAATTCAACAGGGTCACCCAGCCGGGTGGCTCAGCTGTTGGAGCGTCGTCCTGTACACCCAGAAACAGGTTGTGGGTTTGAGTCCCGGTCAGGTTTTGGGTTGGATCCCCAGGTGGGTGCGTACAGGAGACTACCGATCAATGTTTTTCTCTCTCTAACCCTCTCTCTCTAAAAATCAATAAACATATCCTCCAATGAGGATTAAAGAAGAGAAAACCAAATTAAATAGAATTTCCACATAACCCAGCAGTTCCACTCTTGGGTACACCCCCAAAAATTTGAAAGCAGGGTCTTGACAAGATGTGTGTACCCCATGCTCACAGCAGCATTAGTCCCAGTAGCTAAAACATGGAGGCAGCCCGAGTGCCTGGGCCGGAGGGGAATGCACAGCGTGCGGTCCATCCACACACGGAGTCTCACTCTGCCTGAAAGAGGAGGGGCCCTGACACCTGCTGTAGGGCCGGACCATGGGGACGTTGTGCTGAGCGAGTCATCCAGACCCAGAGGGACAGGCCCTGTGTGGCCCACTCAGAGGGGTCAGATCAGAGCGACAGGAAGCGGGTGGTGGGTGATGGGCTCGGGAAGGGACGGGGGTGAGTGTTTAATGGGCACCAAGTGCCCGTTTGGGAGGATGGCAAGTTCTGGAGAAGGTGGTGCTCACGGCTGCACCACAGCGTGAACGTCTCATGCCTGAGCTGTGCACTTAGAGATGTGAAGGTGGTAAACACAAGCGAAAGTGTGAGAAAAAGGAGAGAACCAGCACGCACTCCAGGGACCTGGGGGATTGCCAGGACTCATGCTGACACTGCAGTGAACATGGATGGTGACATTTTATTCTTGCTTCGATTCAGGTGTGAAACGGCCTCAGGGGCCTCCCTGGGTTTGGGTTGTTGATTTTCAAAAATATGTATGTTTTTATTGATTACAGAGAGGAAGGGAGACGGATTGAGAGAGAGAAACATCGAGGATGAGAGAGAACCATGGATCGGCTGCCTCTTGCACGCCTTCCACTGGGGATGGAGCCTGAAACCCAGGCATGTGCCCTGACCGGGAATGGAACCCTGCCCTCCTGGTTCATAGATCGACGCTCAACCACTGAGCCACATCGGCCGGGCTGGACTGTTGATTTTTAAGTTGTGGGAGGAGCGATGCTGAACTGCTGTCTCTTTTGGACGTTTGCAGCTCACTTTCTATTCGGAACTCAGAGGGTATAAAAACGTGTGCAGAGATTCGTGTAGGATCTCTGTCCTAAGGGCAGCGTCTTAAATGTCTGCCACGCGAGTCCAGGCACCTGCAGTGGTGAGGTCCCCTGCTGGGGTGGCGCCCGGGTCCCTGCAGGGGGCGACGGCGCAGGCTGTGGGGCAGGGGGAGCCCAGCACTTGGCTGGGACTCCATTGGGGGTGGGGTTCTTGGTCTTTCTGTTCCTCCTCAGGGTTGTGAAACGTGTTTGAGACGGACTGTTTCCTTCTAGGTCGCATGTTTATATTCTATGGGAATAAGACCTCCACGCAGTTCTTAAACTTCACTCCAACGCTGATCTGCTCAGATGACCTTCAGGCCAATATCCTTGGTTCCGCCTGCCCCTGACCCTGCCAGCAGCCCCTGGGGGGGAGGGGGGGAGCGGAGGGTTGTGAGCAAGGGTTTAAAAAAGTCAGAGTAAGAAGACATTGGCGGTGCTGCCCTCATCTCAGGGGATGCTCCCCCTCGACAGGCAGCGTCTACTCCTGGCTCACTTGCTTTGCTCTCCTGTGACATTGCTAGTCCCTCTGAGCTCTGGTGTCCTTCTCTGCGGGTCTCCGGGGCTGCTGCCGCCGGACACAGCGGGCCCACCACTTGCTGGGTGAGCTGGTGTCTGTTGAGATGGAGGCTTATCCCCCCAGAAAGTCAGCGATGTGGGAGCTCTTCCGGCCAGTATGGCGTCACCGTAGTGTCCACCGTGCTCCCTCCAGGAGGGCTGGCCGCATAGTGGTGGTGAGCAAGGCCCGGCTTGACCAGAGGGGCGGCCACCTGCTCGCTTTTATCTTGAGACGAGTACATTTTAAATGTAGCCTGTCACGGCGGTGTTTCAGAAGTCTTTAAAAACACTTGTACGTAGGTTCAACTCTACTAAAGGTTTCGTCCAAGATCAGCGTGAGCACCACTCTTCTGAGCCCCTTTTAGAAGGTCTCTTATCGCTGGGCTCCCCGGGCCCGGGGAGCGCAGGCTGGTTTGGCCCGGAGCCACTTTGCTAGTTGAAATGGCCTTGACACGCACACACCTGAGCCTGCAGACCAAGCCCGTGGATCCGACAGTGGACGGGGGCGCGCAGGTGCAGCAGGTTGTCAACATCGAGTGCGTGTCGGACTTCACCGAAGCACCAGTTCTCAACATCCAGTTCAGGTGAGAGCCCAGGTGGGGCGCTGCTGGCTGGCGGGGTGTCCCAATCCTGGCGCTGACCTGGAGCTTGAGGGGCTGGGGCTCACCTGCACGCAGCTGTGTCCCTGGGAGCCATTCGTCCTTGCTCAGCTGCAGCACCAGCTACAGAGGATGGAGGTGGGGGAGAGTGAGTCCAGACCCGCGGCGCCTGCTGGCGTGCCATCTGGGGCGGGACCAGCAGGTCCCCTGTGCCGCCGCAGGGGGTGTCCCTCCAGGCCTCATCTGCTGTGAGTGCTGCTGCAGACACACTGTTTTGATTGCCAAAGAGACCCACACGTATTTTTGGTTTGTTACTGGTTCACTAGTGTTATTTTCCAGTGGCTACAATAGAGTGCATGTGGTTGACCAGTTCACTGTTGAGTGTTTGTAAAGTTACATTTTTGGAAAGGCATGTATTTTTAAAAAATATTTTTTTATTGACTTTCAGAGAAAGGGAGAGGGATAGAGATGTAAAGAAACATCGATGAGAGAAACGTCATCCATCGGCTGCCTCCTGCACGCTCCCCACAGGGGACTGAGCCCGCTACCCGGGCATTTGCCCTAACCGGGAATTGAACCGGCGACCTCTTGGTTCCTGGGTCAACACTCAACCCCTGAGCTACACCCACGGGCATGGAAAAGCATATTTTCAAACATCAAATACACAGAGAACTGAAGATCGTATACTTTGTGGAATTGAGGGAAACAGGCACATTGTCTTTTCATGAAAAGAGGAAAAACCTGACACAATTTCAACTGACTTGCAGTTGTGGGCGTGGCCTGATGGGGAAAGTGAGGGGGTGGATGTCCTCGGGGGTGTCGCCTGCAGCGCTTGGCCAGAGCAGCACGGCTACCGCAGGACAGGTGCCCAGGAGCCGGCACGAGTGTGCGGTCCTCTCAGTGACAGTGCCCGGGCCAGGCTGAGCCACCCTCCAAATGCTGCCCCCTGTGGGCAGGACAGTCCCTCTAGCGGCTGGGTGGATGAGGCGCTGAGGCAGGAGCCCCCCACCTTGGACCACAGCCCTCTGTGCCTGGAGATGGGCAGGCAGGGGCTTGGCCCCCAGCTGAGTGGCAGTCCCCTGCTGCCCGCGGCTCTCCTCAGCACGTCTCTTGCTCGCAGGTATGGCGGAACCTTTCAGAATGTGTCCGTCAAGTTGCCCATCACGCTCAACAAGTTTTTCCAGCCCACAGAAATGGCCTCCCAGGACTTCTTTCAGCGCTGGAAGCAGCTGAGCAGGTGAGCGGCCCCTGTGCGGAGGGGGAGGGGCGGCTGGGCCTGTGGTCCCTCGGCGGAAGGTCTGACGCTGGTTTGTGTCTCAGTCCCCAGCAGGAGGTGCAGAACATTTTCAAGGCAAAGCATCCAATGGACACAGAAATCACCAAAGCCAAGGTGATGGCCTTGTTGGCGGTGCTCCCGGGGTGGCCCTGTGTCTACCTGCAGCTGCGGTGTCCCAGCTTCCCGTTTCCTTTGCACAGATTATTGGGTTTGGTTCCGCGCTCCTGGAAGAGGTCGATCCGAATCCTGCCAATTTTGTGGGAGCCGGGATCATCCACACCAGAACCACGCAGATCGGGTGCTTGTTGCGCTTGGAGCCGAACCTCCAGGCTCAGGTCAGCCTCTTGAGGACATGGCTGCCTCCACGGCGTGGCTTCAGGGTGTGGTTGCCACGGGGAGCCAGAGCCTAGTGTGGGGTCATGAGTGCCCAGGAGAACTCACCACCCTGCGCATGACACTCCCATCCCACCCGAAAATTCCACGGAGCCTGGCCGCCAGCTCCGCTTCCCCTCGAGGCAGTGCTGTGCCAGTCCTGGTGGCCTTCCTACTGACGGACCCCTGGGCGGTGTGGGGGCAGGGTTGCTGCGGGTGCTCTGGGCAGGCCTTTGTGCAGACGGCGGGTGGGACGCAGTGAGGAGCGCACTCACAGGCCCACATGTGGTTAGTGGGTGAGTAGCTGCCCCTACTCTCCAGGGGCTGGGATTGTCCCCCCCAGCAGCCGCTCCTGTGCACACCAGCACCTGCCACCTCAGACTTCCCGTCCGCTGTGGCCGAGAGTGTGATACGCTCGAGGCGCTAGAGCTTTGGGCCCCTCGGGAGGGCCAGGGCTGAGCGGGGAGTGCGAGGCGGCGCCCGGGCTGTGATGGCTGTGAACCCGGGCCCTGACCGGCCTCTCTGTTGCAGATGTACCGGCTCACGCTGCGGACGAGCAAGGAGACCGTCTCCCAGAGGCTGTGTGCGCTGCTGTCGGAGCAGTTCTAGCCCCGCGACTCCTCGCTCAGCCGCTGTCTGCACAGCTGCAGGCCCGCCAGCCTGCCTCGTCCCTCAGGGTGGACGGGACGGCGCAGTGTGAGGACAGAGGCTGAGCCTGCACCGCAGCCGGCCTGCCAGGTCAGGAGGGCGGCCCTGGGATCCGTTTTTATAGAAATCAGGACAGTTCTGTGGTTAAACCTACAAATTAAAGGGAAACTAGAAGTTTGAATGGAAATGGATAGTTTCTGGAACTTTTTCGTATACCACCGCTATGCTGCTGCTCTGCTTCTCAGAGGCAGGCGGCAGTGTTTCGTCGTGGGGCTCAACCTGAACCAGGCATGTGCCTGTTGTGGGAGCCGCCAGGGCAGGAGCTACGTGATGAGGCCCCCATGTGGCCTGGCCCTGTGCTTGGGCCTTGGGGCCGGAGCCCAGAGCACGCCAGCTGCCGCGCTGAGCCTGGCTCTCCCAGGGCAGGATTTGCGGTCTAGACGAGGGGACATCTGTTCTGCCTCCCCACGTGCATCCTGCTGGGCTCAGCTCCCTCCAGCACAGTGTTCCCAAGGGGGTTTGCCGTGCCGACTGACTGTGCACGGGGAGGCTACGGGGGCTCTAGAGGGTGTAGCTGACCTCACTCATCTTTGGGCTTCACCGTAGTGGCCAGGGACTGATTCCCATCTGTGATTGGAGGGTTAAATGTGACCAGCAGAGAAGATTCTAGAAGGCAAGCTGGTCTCTTCCCTTTTGGTAGCCTTGGGCTGTCAGCGCCGTTGTCCCTGGGTCATAGTTGCAGCCAGTGTGGCTGGCATGGGCACAGGAGGTTGTCACCCTGTGCCACTCTCATCACTCAGCGCTGGTGGCGGTCACTCTGTCCTGGCCGCCAGCCTGCACGTGTGCACCCTGAGCTGCCACCCAGGAGCCCAGCCAGCCAGGGCCTCTGTTCTGCTTGGGGCTGGTGTGCAGAGGGTAGCAGCTCAGCCTGGCAGGTGGCACCTGAGGGCCTAGGAGGAGCCAGGGCTTCGTTGGTTTCCCAGTTTCCCAGCAGGCACTGGGCACCCCGAGAGGCGCCTCAGACCCCCATGAGCCTGTGCTGTAGTGTGGGTCCCGGGGAGGCAGAGGCACGGAGGCGCCCTCTGGGCCTGGGGCAGCCACACTGCAGACACCCCACCAACGTCAGTGTATCCCCTGCGTGCGTGCTCTGTGACCCACAGAGACCCGCGTAACCACCACCTCCGCGTGTGCCTCTGTGTCCAGGGGTCCCTGCAGGGACAGGAGTGGCCTTTTAGTTTCCCTTTAATTTGTAGGTTTAACCGCTGACGTGGCCGGCCACACAGTTATGCTCCTTGTGCGTCTGTTTAAGCTGCTGGCGGTGCGCGGCGCTCCCGCACTGCCGTGTGGCCCGCCCGCCTGCAGGGTTCTCCTGTGTCCGTCGGTGCCCTCCCTGAGCTACGCCTGGGCTAGTGCATTGTAGGAGGGAGCACCATGAGGTGTGCTCCTTCCAAGGGACAGTCAACACCAGGACCATGACAGGAACGTGTGTGCTGTCCCTGGAGGGACGGGAAGGTGGAGGGAAAGCCCCTGCCTGCAGCGGGAGGCCATTGACCCCCTGACACGGCAGGGCGCCGCCTTGGGTGGGTCGTCCTCCAGAGCAGCGGTCGCCAACCTTTCGGACCTCACAGACCACCAGTTGGCGGCCGCTGCTCCAGAGCGTGGCGGCCCGGCCACGGCAGAAGCTTGGGTGCGCTGGAGGTGATGTGCCTTTTGCTCTGCATGTGGGTTCAGGGTGTAAGGTTGAGCCTGTGGGGCCATCCTGCTGGGCCCCGCCCGGCCTGGCTCTCCTCTGGGCAGGACGTGTGGGGTAGTCTAAGGGTTCCTCCTGGGGAACAAGCCTCCAGAGCTCATGGGAGGGGTGACCCCACCACAGACGGGGAGCAGGATCCCACGGGAGGAGGGCTTCCCAGGAGAGTCCCGAGTGAGGGAGGGACCCTGGAGGTGGGCCCAAGGAGGGCGAGGGGCCTGCAGGGGTAGGTCCTGGCCGATGCAGCCTGGCCTCGTGGGGCAGGTGGGGTTGGGGTTCATGGGTGCCAAGGGGCATGGAGACGACAAGCAGAGCTCAGGGTGGCTTCATGCCTTGACCAGGGCCAGTTTATTTGTCCTCTGTTCACAGGGCTTGTCGAGCACGGCGCTGGGACACCCCTCCCCAGGGTGAGCTGTGTTGGTGGGCAGGCTGGTGCCCTCACTTCCCTTCCCGACTGCTCGGCCCCTCTCCTTGCTGCCTCTCCGCTGCCCATCGTTGCCCTTCCTCGGGCCCCAGGGTCTGGTTGGGCAGGGCCGGGCAGCTTCCTTCTAAGGCTGGGAGGCAGTATGGACGATTGGTGGGCGTGTCCCGAAAGGCTTGTGTGGGGTGGGCCAGGGTCTGCGGGACCCCTGTCCGGTAGGCCCTTCCTGCAGGTGCCTGGATGAGCTGCACCCAGGGCTCTGAGGCCAGGCCTAGAAAGGGGCTGCCGGGCACAGCAAGCTGGGGAGGGGACGGGGAGGGGGGAGAGGGCTGGGCGCTGGGAGCGGTGCTTCATCCTCTCACCAGGGGGGCTGCCCCTGGTCTCTGCAGCGCCAGGGGCCACACGTGCAGCGTTTGAACACCTGCATCCTGAGCACCAGCTGCTTGCCTGGTGCCCCGGGGTCTGGACAGGGCAGTACCAGCTGCTTCTCGTAGGAGCCAAGGGGGTGGCAGCAGCTGCAGAGGGTGTCCACTTGGTTGGTGTAGGCGTTGAAACTAAAGAATCCGCCGAAGGTACATGGTCAAGCCTGCGGCCTCGGGGAAGGATCCCCGTTCCTCCCCAACCACCCAGACAAGGGCAGACCCTGGCAGGGCCTCGGGGCGGGCCTCTTTGGTGACCTTCCCAGCTGTCGGAGGTCAGCTGCAAGGGTGGTTGAGATGCGGCAGGAGATCCTGGCTGGACCTGCCCGACCACCCCCTGGGAGCCTCTGCTGGGTAAGGCGGCTCCAAGCTCGGAGCCCAGCAGTAGATGGAGACCGCCCGGTGACAGCTCACCTGGCTGAGGAGGCGCAGACACCCTCGCAGCGGGTCACTGTCACGTTGGCTGTGCACCCCTGGTAAGTGACCTCCTCCTCCAGCTCCCGCACTCGGCAGACCTCTGAGAAGTGGAGGCAGGAAGTGAGACGCCAGCCCCAGAGCCAGGTGACGGTGCTGCCCCCCCGGGGTCTTTGCCCGGCCCTCAGGAGGTGGGGCTGGGGGACCTGCGGGCTCTGGGCCTGGGCTCCTCAAGCCCTGTCTGTGTGGGACGCCGAGTGATGCCGGCCCAGGGAGCCAGGAGATGAGCCTGGGCCCTGTGGGGGCTGGTCGGCACTTACCTGGGCCCTACCTGTGCAGTCTCTCCTGCCCGAACCCCCTGGGTCTGACCTCACCCCGGGAATAAAGCCTGCTGGTCTCCCCCGCGGTCCAGGGCTGTCTCGGGATGAGGCAGATTCCCACGCTGCTCCCCAGCCTCCCCAGCCACCTCCCCTCCCAGCTGATACCTACCTGCGGGCATAGGTGTGTCTGGTTTGCTGGGCTCAGAACCTGCAGGGGGGACGAGAAGAGGACATCAGTGTCACCATACGGGAGTTTCCTGCATGGCTTTGTGGTCCCTGAGTGGACCCATGAGCTTTGACCTGCACTTAGGCCGTTTCCCAGGAGAAATGTGTCACTGTGAACAGTCCTGCCTGGGGCTTGTGAGGGGAGCCCAGTCCAGGGTGTTCTGTGGAGGGAACACCCAAAAGGGAGGGGAGTGGCATCTCTGGAGGACAAGGTGGGTGCAGCTGGCCTGGGTGCAGAGGGCAGAGTGGACACTGGAGGAGGCTGCAGGGCTGAGAGCGTGCTGCTAGTCCCAGCTCGGCCCTTAGTGGTCACCTGGGGTGAGGCATGGCCTACCAGCCTTTGCTTTGCTTTCTGCAGCCTCGGGGAAGGTGGGAATAGTTGCTCCCAGATCCCTGCCAGCCCGAACCTCCTCTGAGCTCCGCAGGGGACAGCAGTGGAAGGCTGCTGAGCACAGGGTCTCCTCAAAGGGAGGCCAGGACTGCAGGGGAAGGGGATCAATAGGGAAGGCCAGGTGTGCATTCCAGCCAGGTGCTGACAAGGGAGGGGCTTGGGTGGTTCCTCTTGTGGGGTTTTCTGGAGAGGTTCCAGGGGAGGAGGGAGGAGGAAGCTGGGGAAGAGGGAGAGAGGAACTGACACCCTGACAAGGAGGGTTGAGAATAGGTCCCAAGGGTGGGGGAACACGAGGCATAGGACAGGACAGAGTGCGGAGGTATGGGGAAGCATAGTGGAGGAGGTGAGTCGCAGACCCCCGGGAGGCACAGCTGAGGACACCCAGAGCATACACCTGGCCAGAGGGTAAGCTGGCTCTCTGACTTGGTGCACCACACCCTGTGCGGCCCTGCGGTGCCGGGACAGGTGAAGGCTTCAGGGGCAGGAAAAGAGACCTGCCCACCTCCCACACAGCAGTGAGCTAGGTGTGATGTGAGCACAGAGTGGGGGACAGAGGCAGGGAGAGGAAGGAGAAGCCCCAGTGGTCACTGGGCAGTGTGAGGAGTCAAGAAAAGGGAGGGGCACCATGGGAGTGTCCCAGAACGTGGCTCAGTAGAGAGGCAAGGCTAGGAGGATGCAGTGCACAGGGTCATTGGGTAGGCTGTGGAGATACCACTTACTGGAGAAGCTGGGCCTGGATGTGAGGAGAGAGGAGGTGGAGGAACCTGCAGTGGGGGAAGAGGAGCTTCTGTGCGCAGTGATGGAGCTGGTCAGGAAGAGAGTGGTCAGCAGTCCAGTGGTACCAGGATGCTTGGTAGTGAGGTTCGTGGCAGGAGAACTTCGGATGGATGTCACCCCCAGCGTGGATGACATGAGGCTGGGCAAGGGAACTCGGGTGGTGAGAGAAGTGAACTGTGAGGTGGTGGAGACAGAACCCGTGGGGGCAAAGTGAGAGGTGAAGGGAGTGTGTGGCCGGTGGGGAGTGGCCGAGGCTATGGCGGTGTGTGTCCCCGGGCTCCCGGTGCCTCTACTGGTGGTCATGGGGGAGATGGTGGTGCGTGGAGCAGATGTGGTGCCAGAGTGGGCAGGTGCGGAGGGGTGTGACACCAGGGAGGTGGAGGTTTTGGCTGTGCTGACAGAGTGAGGGGCTTGGGTGGTTCCTCTTGTGGTGGGAGTCCACGGCACTGTGGAGGGTGAGGGCACTGTGCCTGTGGCAGGGACGTGGGTCGATGATGGAGAGGGGCCTGTTGGCCTTGCAGTAGAGATGGAAGGAGAGTGGGTCTCTGCTTGTGTTGTGGTGATCACTCTGTGAGAAGTGGGAGTGACAGAGGAGGTAGCAGAGTTTGGAACGTGAGTGGATTGAGTGGTCTTGGATGGAGATGCGGTTGGGAAGGTGGTGGTGGTCCGGAATGATGTTCCAGTGGGCGGACCTGTAATGTGGGAGGTGGTGGACACGGATCCAGTGTGTGGAGAGTGAGAAGTGAAGGGAGTGTTTGGACCGTTGGGTGTGGCTGTGGCGGTGTGTGTACCCGGGCTCCCGGTGCCTCTACTGGTGGTCGTGGTGGAGATGGTGGTGCTTGGAGCAGATGTGGTGCCAGAGTGGGCAGGTGCGGAGGGGTGTGACACCAGGGAGGTGGAGGTTTTGGCTGTGCTGACAGAGTGAGGGGCTTCGGTGGTTCCTCTTGTGGTAGGTGTCCATGGCACTGTGGAGGGTGAGGGGTGTGTGCCTGTGGCAGGGACGTGTGTCGATGATGGAGAGGGGCCTGTTGGCCTTGCAGTAGAGATGGAAGGAGAGTGGGTCTCGGGTTGTGTTGGGGTGATCACTCTGTGAGAAGTGGGAGTGACAGAGGAGGTGGCAGAGTTTGGAACGTGAGTGGATTGAGTGGTCTTGGATGGAGATGCGGTTGGGAAGGTGGTGGTGGTCCGGAATGATGTTCCTGTTGGTGGGCCTGTAATGTGGGAGGTGCTGGACAGGGAACCTGTGTTGGGGGAGTGAGTAGTGAAGGGAGTGTGTGGCCCGTTGGGAGTAGCCGAGGCCGTGGCAGTGTGTGTCCCCGGGCTCCCGGTGCCTCTACTGGTGGTTTTGGTGGAGATGGTGGTGCATGCAGCAGATGTGGTGCCAGAGTGGGCAGGTGCGGATGGGTGTGACACCAGGGAGGTGGAGGTTTTGGCTGTGCTGACAGAGTGAGGGGCTTGGGTGGTTCCTCTTGTGGTGGGAGTCCACGGCACTGTGGAGGGTGAGGGCACTGTGCCTGTGGCAGGGACGTGGGTCGATGATGGAGAGGGGCCTGTTGGCCTTGCAGTAGAGATGGAAGGAGAGTGGGTCTCTGCTTGTGTTGTGGTGATCACTCTGTGAGAAGTGGGAGTGACAGAGGAGGTGGCAGAGTTTGGAACGTGAGTGGATTGAGTGGTCTTGGATGGAGATGCGGTTGGGAAGGTGGTGGTGGTCCGGAATGATGTTCCAGTGGGCGGACCTGTAATGTGGGAGGTGGTGGACACGGAACCAGTGTGTGGAGAGTGAGAAGTGAAGGGAGTGTTTGGACCGTTGGGTGTGGCTGTGGCGGTGTGTGTCCCTGGGCTCCCGGTGCCTCTACTGGTGGTCTTGGTGGAGATGGTGGTGCGTGGAGCAGATGTGGTGCCAGAGTGGGCAGGTGCGGAGGGGTGTGACACCAGGGAGGTGGAGGTTTTGGCTGTGCTGACAGAGTGAGGGGCTTGGGTGGTTCCTCTTGTGGTGGGAGTCCACGGCACTGTGGAGGGTGAGGGCACTGTGCCTGTGGCAGGGACGTGTGTCGATGATGGAGAAGAGCCTGTGGGCCTTGCAGTAGAGATGGTCTCTGGTTGTGTTGGGGTGATCACTCTGTGAGAAGTGGGAGTGACAGAGGAGGTGGCAGAGTTTGGAACGTGAGTGGATTGAGTGGTCTTGGATGGAGATGCGGTTGGGAAGGTGGTGGTGGTCCGGAATGATGTTCCAGTGGGCGGACCTGTAATGTGGGAGGTGGTGGACACGGAACCAGTGTGTGGAGAGTGAGAAGTGAAGGGAGTGTTTGGACCGTTGGGTGTGGCTGTGGCGGTGTGTGTCCCTGGGCTCCCGGTGCCTCTACTGGTGGTCTTGGTGGAGATGGTGGTGCGTGGAGCAGATGTGGTGCCAGAGTGGGCAGGTGCGGAGGGGTGTGACACCAGGGAGGTGGAGGTTTTGGCTGTGCTGACAGAGTGAGGGGCTTGGGTGGTTCCTCTTGTGGTAGGTGTCCACGGCACTGTGGAGGGTGAGGGCACTGTGCCTGTGGCAGGGACGTGTGTCGATGATGGAGAAGAGCCTGTTGGCCTTGCAGTAGAGATGGTCTCTGGTTGTGTTGGGGTGATCACTCTGTGAGAAGTGGGAGTGACAGAGGAGATGGCAGAGTTTGGAACGTGAGTGGATTGAGTGGTCTTGGATGGAGATGCGGTTGGGAAGGTGGTGGTGGTCCGGAATGATGTTCCTGTTGGTGGGCCTGTAATGTGGGAGGTGCTGGACAGGGAACCTGTGTTGGGGGAGTGAGTAGTGAAGGGAGTGTGTGGCCCATTGGGAGTAGCCGAGGCCGTGGCAGTGTGTGTCCCCGGGCTCCCGGTGCCTCTACTGGTGGTTTTGGTGGAGATGGTGGTGCGTGCAGCAGATGTGGTGCCAGAGTGGGCAGGTGCGGAGGGGTGTGACACCAGGGAGGTGGAGGTTTTGGCTGTGCTGACAGAGTGAGGGGCTTGGGTGGTTCCTCTTGTGGTAGGTGTCCATGGCACTGTGGAGGGTGAGGGCTGTGTGCCTGTGGCAGGGACGTGTGTCGATGATGGAGAGGGGCCTGTTGGCCTTGCAGTAGAGATGGAAGGAGAGTGGGTCTCGGGTTGTGTTGGGGTGATCACTCTGTGAGAAGTGGGAGTGACAGAGGAGGTGGCAGAGTTTGGAATGTGAGTGGATTGAGTGGTCTTGGATGGAGATGCGGTTGGGAAGGTGGTGGTGGTCCGGAATGATGTTCCTGTCGGTGGGCCTGTAATGTGGGAGGTGCTGGACAGGGAACCTGTGTTGGGGGAGTGAGTAGTGAAGGGAGTGTGTGGCCCATTGGGAGTAGCCGAGGCCGTGGCAGTGTGTGTCCCCGGGCTCCCGGTGCCTCTACTGGTGGTCATGGGGGAGATGGTGGTGCGTGGAGCAGATGTGGTGCCAGAGTGGGCAGGTGCGGAGGGGTGTGACACCAGGGAGGTGGAGGTTTTGGCTGTGCTGACAGAGTGAGGGGCTTGGGTGGTTCCTCTTGTGGTGGGAGTCCACGGCACTGTGGAGGGTGAGGGCACTGTGCCTGTGGCAGGGACGTGTGTCGATGATGGAGAAGAGCCTGTGGGCCTTGCAGTAGAGATGGTCTCTGGTTGTGTTGGGGTGATCACTCTGTGAGAAGTGGGAGTGACAGAGGAGGTGGCAGAGTTTGGAACGTGAGTGGATTGAGTGGTCTTGGATGGAGATGCGGTTGGGAAGGTGGTGGTGGTCCGGAATGATGTTCCAGTGGGCGGACCTGTAATGTGGGAGGTGGTGGACACGGATCCAGTGTGTGGAGAGTGAGAAGTGTAGGGAGTGTTTGGACCGTTGGGTGTGACTGTGGCGGTGTGTGTACCCGGGCTCCCGGTGCCTCTACTGGTGGTCGTGGTGGAGATGGTGGTGTGTGGAGCAGATGTGGTGCCAGAGTGGGCAGGTGCGGAGGGGTGTGACACCAGGGAGGTGGAGGTTTTGGCTGTGCTGACAGAGTGAGGGGCTTGGGTGGTTCCTCTTGTGGTGGGAGTCCATGGCACTGTGGAGGGTGAGGGCACTGTGCCTGTGGCAGGGACGTGTGTCGATGATGGAGAGGAGCCTGTTGGCCTTGCAGTAGAGATGGAAGGAGAGTGGGTCTCTGGTTGTGTTGGGGTGATCAATCTGTGAGAAGTGGGAGTGACAGAGGAGGTGGCAGAGTTTGGAATGTGAGTGGATTGAGTGGTCTTGGATGGAGATGCGGTTGGGAAGGTGGTGGTGGTCCGGAATGATGTTCCTGTCGGTGGACCTGTAATGTGGGAGGTGCTGGACAGGGAACCTGTGTGGGGGGAGTGAGTAGTGAAGGGAGTGTGTGGCCCATTGGGAGTAGCCGAGGCCGTGGCAGTGTGTGTCCCCGGGCTCCCGGTGCCTCTACTGGTGGTTTTGGTGGAGATGGTGGTGCGTGCAGCAGATGTGGTGCCAGAGTGGGCAGGTGCGGATGGGTGTGACACCAGGGAGGTGGAGGTTTTGGCTGTGCTGACAGAGTGAGGGGCTTGGGTGGTTCCTCTTGTGGTAGGTGTCCACGGCACTGTGGAGGGTGAGGGCACTGTGCCTGTGGCAGGGACGTGTGTCGATGATGGAGAAGAGCCTGTTGGCCTTGCAGTAGAGATGGTCTCTGGTTGTGTTGGGGTGATCACTCTGTGAGAAGTGGGAGTGACAGAGGAGGTGGCAGAGTTTGGAATGTGAGTGGATTGAGTGGTCTTGGATGGAGATGCGGTTGGGAAGGTGGTGGTGGTCCGGAATGATGTTCCAGTGGGCGGACCTGTAATGTGGGAGGTGGTGGACAGGGAACCTGTGTGGGGGGGTTGAGTAGTGAAGGGAGTGTGTGGCCCGTTGGGAGTAGCCGAGGCCGTGGCGGTGTGTGTCCCCGGGCTCCCAGTGCCTCTACTGGTGGTCTTGGTGGAGATGGAGGTGCGTGGAGCAGATGTGGTTCCAGAGTGGGCAGGTGCGGAGGGGTGTGACACCAGGGAGGTGGAGGTTTTGGCTGTGCTGACAGAGTGAGGGGCTTGGGTGGTTCCTCTTGTGGTGGGAGTCCACGGCACTGTGGAGGGTGAGGGCACTGTGCCTGTGGCAGGGACGTGTGTCGATGATGGAGAGGAGCCTGTTGGCCTTGCAGTAGAGATGGAAGGAGAGTGGGTCTCGGGTTGTGTTGGGGTGATCACTCTGTGAGAAGTGGGAGTGACAGAGGAGGTGGCAGAGTTTGGAATGTGAGTGGATTGAGTGGTCTTGGATGGAGATGCGGTTGGGAAGGTGGTGGTGGTCCGGAATGATGTTCCTGTCGGTGGACCTGTAATGTGGGAGGTGCTTGACAGGGAACCTGTGTGGGGGGAGTGAGTAGTGAAGGGAGTGTGTGGCCCGTTGGGAGTAGCCGAGGCCGTGGCGGTGTGTGTCCCCAGGCTCCCGGTGCCTCTACTGGTGGTCTTGGTGGAGATGGAGGTGCGTGCAGCAGATGTGGTGCCAGAGTGGGCAGGTGCAGATGGGTGTGACACCAGGGAGGTGGAGGTTTTGGCTGTGCTGACAGAGTGAGGGGCTTGGGTGGTTCCTCTTGTGGTAGGTGTCCACGGCACTGTGGAGGGTGAGGGCACTGTGCCTGTGGCAGGGACGTGTGTCGATGATGGAGAAGAGCCTGTTGGCCTTGCAGTAGAGATGGTCTCTGGTTGTGTTGGGGTGATCACTCTGTGAGAAGTGGGAGTGACAGAGGAGGTGGCAGAGTTTGGAACGTGAGTGGATTGAGTGGTCTTGGATGGAGATGCGGTTGGGAAGGTGGTGGTGGTCCGGAATGATGTTCCAGTGGGCGGACCTGTAATGTGGGAGGTGCTGGACAGGGAACCTGTGTTGGGGGAGTGAGTAGTGAAGGGAGTGTGTGGCCCGTTGGGAGTAGCCGAGGCCGTGGCGGTGTGTGTCCCCGGGCTCCCGGTGCCTCTACTGGTGGTCTTGGTGGAGATGGTGGTGCGTGGAGCAGATGTGGTGCCAGAGTGGGCAGGTGCGGAGGGGTGTGACACCAGGGAGGTGGAGGTTTTGGCTGTGCTGACAGAGTGAGGGGCTTGGGTGGTTCCTCTTGTGGTAGGTGTCCACGGCACTGTGGAGGGTGAGGGGTGTGTGCCTGTGGCAGGGACGTGTGTCGATGATGGAGAGGGGCCTGTTGGCCTTGCAGTAGAGATGGAAGGAGAGTGGGTCTCGGGTTGTGTTGGGGTGATCACTCTGTGAGAAGTGGGAGTGACAGAGGAGGTGGCAGAGTTTGGAACGTGAGTGGATTGAGTGGTCTTGGATGGAGATGCGGTTGGGAAGGTGGTGGTGGTCCGGAATGATGTTCCTGTCGGTGGACCTGTAATGTGGGAGGTGCTTGACAGGGAACCTGTGTGGGGGGAGTGAGTAGTGAAGGGAGTGTGTGGCCCGTTGGGAGTAGCCGAGGCCGTGGCGGTGTGTGTCCCCGGGCTCCCGGTGCCTCTACTGGTGGTCTTGGTGGATATGGAGGTGCGTGCAGCAGATGTGGTGCCAGAGTGGGCAGGTGCAGATGGGTGTGACACCAGGGAGGTGGAGGTTTTGGCTGTGCTGACAGAGTGAGGGGCTTGGGTGGTTCCTCTTGTGGTAGGTGTCCACGGCACTGTGGAGGGTGAGGGCACTGTGCCTGTGGCAGGGACGTGTGTCGATGATGGAGAAGAGCCTGTTGGCCTTGCAGTAGAGATGGTCTCTGGTTGTGTTGGGGTGATCACTCTGTGAGAAGTGGGAGTGACAGAGGAGGTGGCAGAGTTTGGAACGTGAGTGGATTGAGTGGTCTTGGATGGAGATGCGGTTGGGAAGGTGGTGGTGGTCCGGAATGATGTTCCAGTGGGCGGACCTGTAATGTGGGAGGTGGTGGACAGGGAACCTGTGTGGGGGGGTTGAGTAGTGAAGGGAGTGTGTGGCCCGTTGGGAGTAGCCGAGGCCGTGGCGGTGTGTGTCCCCGGGCTCCCAGTGCCTCTACTGGTGGTCTTGGTGGAGATGGAGGTGCGTGGAGCAGATGTGGTTCCAGAGTGGGCAGGTGCGGAGGGGTGTGACACCAGGGAGGTGGAGGTTTTGGCTGTGCTGACAGAGTGAGGGGCTTGGGTGGTTCCTCTTGTGGTGGGAGTCCACGGCACTGTGGAGGGTGAGGGCACTGTGCCTGTGGCAGGGACGTGTGTCGATGATGGAGAGGAGCCTGTTGGCCTTGCAGTAGAGATGGAAGGAGAGTGGGTCTCGGGTTGTGTTGGGGTGATCACTCTGTGAGAAGTGGGAGTGACAGAGGAGGTGGCAGAGTTTGGAATGTGAGTGGATTGAGTGGTCTTGGATGGAGATGCGGTTGGGAAGGTGGTGGTGGTCCGGAATGATGTTCCTGTCGGTGGACCTGTAATGTGGGAGGTGCTTGACAGGGAACCTGTGTGGGGGGAGTGAGTAGTGAAGGGAGTGTGTGGCCCGTTGGGAGTAGCCGAGGCCGTGGCGGTGTGTGTCCCCGGGCTCCCGGTGCCTCTACTGGTGGTCTTGGTGGAGATGGAGGTGCGTGCAGCAGATGTGGTGCCAGAGTGGGCAGGTGCAGATGGGTGTGACACCAGGGAGGTGGAGGTTTTGGCTGTGCTGACAGAGTGAGGGGCTTGGGTGGTTCCTCTTGTGGTAGGTGTCCACGGCACTGTGGAGGGTGAGGGCACTGTGCCTGTGGCAGGGACGTGTGTCGATGATGGAGAAGAGCCTGTTGGCCTTGCAGTAGAGATGGTCTCTGGTTGTGTTGGGGTGATCACTCTGTGAGAAGTGGGAGTGACAGAGGAGGTGGCAGAGTTTGGAACGTGAGTGGATTGAGTGGTCTTGGATGGAGATGCGGTTGGGAAGGTGGTGGTGGTCCGGAATGATGTTCCAGTGGGCGGACCTATAATGTGGGAGGTGGTGGACAGGGAACCTGTGTTGGGGGATTGAGTAGTGAAGGGAGTGTGTGGCCCGTTGGGAGTAGCCGAGGCCGTGGCGGTGTGTGTCCCCGGGCTCCCGGTGCCTCTACTGGTGGTCTTGGTGGAGATGGTGGTGCGTGGAGCAGATGTGGTGCCAGAGTGGGCAGGTGCGGAGGGGTGTGACACCAGGGAGGTGGAGGTTTTGGCTGTGCTGACAGAGTGAGGGGCTTGGGTGGTTCCTCTTGTGGTAGGTGTCCACGGCACTGTGGAGGGTGAGGGGTGTGTGCCTGTGGCAGGGACGTGTGTCGATGATGGAGAGGGGCCTGTTGGCCTTGCAGTAGAGATGGAAGGAGAGTGGGTCTCGGGTTGTGTTGGGGTGATCACTCTGTGAGAAGTGGGAGTGACAGAGGAGGTGGCAGAGTTTGGAACGTGAGTGGATTGAGTGGTCTTGGATGGAGATGCGGTTGGGAAGGTGGTGGTGGTCCGGAATGATGTTCCTGTCGGTGGACCTGTAATGTGGGAGGTGCTTGACAGGGAACCTGTGTGGGGGGAGTGAGTAGTGAAGGGAGTGTGTGGCCCGTTGGGAGTAGCCGAGGCCGTGGCGGTGTGTGTCCCCGGGCTCCCGGTGCCTCTACTGGTGGTCTTGGTGGAGATGGAGGTGCGTGCAGCAGATGTGGTGCCAGAGTGGGCAGGTGCAGATGGGTGTGACACCAGGGAGGTGGAGGTTTTGGCTGTGCTGACAGAGTGAGGGGCTTGGGTGGTTCCTCTTGTGGTAGGTGTCCACGGCACTGTGGAGGGTGAGGGCACTGTGCCTGTGGCAGGGACGTGTGTCGATGATGGAGAAGAGCCTGTTGGCCTTGCAGTAGAGATGGTCTCTGGTTGTGTTGGGGTGATCACTCTGTGAGAAGTGGGAGTGACAGAGGAGGTGGCAGAGTTTGGAACGTGAGTGGATTGAGTGGTCTTGGATGGAGATGCGGTTGGGAAGGTGGTGGTGGTCCGGAATGATGTTCCAGTGGGCGGACCTGTAATGTGGGAGGTGGTGGACAGGGAACCTGTGTGGGGGGGTTGAGTAGTGAAGGGAGTGTGTGGCCCGTTGGGAGTAGCCGAGGCCGTGGCGGTGTGTGTCCCCGGGCTCCCAGTGCCTCTACTGGTGGTCTTGGTGGAGATGGAGGTGCGTGGAGCAGATGTGGTTCCAGAGTGGGCAGGTGCGGAGGGGTGTGACACCAGGGAGGTGGAGGTTTTGGCTGTGCTGACAGAGTGAGGGGCTTGGGTGGTTCCTCTTGTGGTGGGAGTCCACGGCACTGTGGAGGGTGAGGGCACTGTGCCTGTGGCAGGGACGTGTGTCGATGATGGAGAGGAGCCTGTTGGCCTTGCAGTAGAGATGGAAGGAGAGTGGGTCTCGGGTTGTGTTGGGGTGATCACTCTGTGAGAAGTGGGAGTGACAGAGGAGGTGGCAGAGTTTGGAATGTGAGTGGATTGAGTGGTCTTGGATGGAGATGCGGTTGGGAAGGTGGTGGTGGTCCGGAATGATGTTCCTGTCGGTGGACCTGTAATGTGGGAGGTGCTTGACAGGGAACCTGTGTGGGGGGAGTGAGTAGTGAAGGGAGTGTGTGGCCCGTTGGGAGTAGCCGAGGCCGTGGCGGTGTGTGTCCCCGGGCTCCCGGTGCCTCTACTGGTGGTCTTGGTGGAGATGGAGGTGCGTGCAGCAGATGTGGTGCCAGAGTGGGCAGGTGCAGATGGGTGTGACACCAGGGAGGTGGAGGTTTTGGCTGTGCTGACAGAGTGAGGGGCTTGGGTGGTTCCTCTTGTGGTAGGTGTCCACGGCACTGTGGAGGGTGAGGGCACTGTGCCTGTGGCAGGGACGTGTGTCGATGATGGAGAAGAGCCTGTTGGCCTTGCAGTAGAGATGGTCTCTGGTTGTGTTGGGGTGATCACTCTGTGAGAAGTGGGAGTGACAGAGGAGGTGGCAGAGTTTGGAACGTGAGTGGATTGAGTGGTCTTGGATGGAGATGCGGTTGGGAAGGTGGTGGTGGTCCGGAATGATGTTCCAGTGGGCGGACCTATAATGTGGGAGGTGGTGGACAGGGAACCTGTGTTGGGGGATTGAGTAGTGAAGGGAGTGTGTGGCCCGTTGGGAGTAGCCGAGGCCGTGGCGGTGTGTGTCCCCGGGCTCCCGGTGCCTCTACTGGTGGTCTTGGTGGAGATGGTGGTGCGTGGAGCAGATGTGGTGCCAGAGTGGGCAGGTGCGGAGGGGTGTGACACCAGGGAGGTGGAGGTTTTGGCTGTGCTGACAGAGTGAGGGGCTTGGGTGGTTCCTCTTGTGGTAGGTGTCCACGGCACTGTGGAGGGTGAGGGCACTGTGCCTGTGGCAGGGACGTGTGTCGATGATGGAGAAGAGCCTGTTGGCCTTGCAGTAGAGATGGTCTCTGGTTGTGTTGGGGTGATCACTCTGTGAGAAGTGGGAGTGACAGAGGAGGTGGCAGAGTTTGGAATGTGAGTGGATTGAGTGGTCTTGGATGGAGATGCGGTTGGGAAGGTGGTGGTGGTCCGGAATGATGTTCCAGTGGGCGGACCTGTAATGTGGGAGGTGATGGACGGGGAACCTGTGGGGGCGGAGTGAGAAGTGAAGGGAGTGTGTGGTGGGTTGGGTGTGGCCGTGGTTGACCTGGTCGCTGGGCTCGTGTGTGCTGTGCCCTGGCCTGTGCTGCTCCCTTGCGATCTTGTGGTTGTTCCTTCCGTTCGGTGGTGGGTTGAGTGCCCTGTGGAAAGTGTTATGCGTTAGTTTGTTATCATTCATCCTTGCCGGGTAGGTGGCCTCCCGCCTGCTGATGGTGTTTCCCACACCGGCTTCGTATCCACCTGGTGTGTCCCCCTTGCGTTTACTGACTCTGCTGATTTTGGTCCCTGCATTTGTGTTTCTCTCCTGCAGGTGTTTTTGGTCCCTCTTTCCCCTCGCAGAGGGTGCTATGATGGGTTCAGGTACTCTCGGGCTCCTTCCTGTGGGATCTTTCTGCAGTTTTGACTTGTGGCCCTGATTTCAAACCTGGTCACTGCCCTCTAGATCCAGTGCCTTTGGGACCCCTGTGCTCACCTGGTGTGGGGGCAGCCGTGGCGGGTGGGCCTGTAGGTGCTGTGCGGGGAGAGGTGCAGAGAGCACGTGGTTAGCTGGAGGCTCAGGCTGGTTGCTGGGCTGTCTGCCCCCCTTTTGAGTTGGAGGCGTCCCCTCCTGGGAATCTGTGGCCTGTTCTCATACGCAGTTCCACAGCCTGGGCTGGGCGTTGGAGCACCGGTGCTATCTCTCCTCTGTGGGGACCTCATGGGGTAGCCTTACCTTGGGGGGACCCCGTGGTGGTTTCTGGTTTGGTTGGTGTTGGCCATGCCGCTGTGGTGCGCACTGTGGACCGAGCTGTGGATTGCGTGGCTGTGCTGAGCAGGGGTGCGGTGGGCTGTGTGGTGGCCTGAGTCACAGTAGGCCCTGTGGCTGTTGACCTGGGGGTGGCTGTGGGGGCTGGTCCTGACGTGGCTCGTGTGGTGATGGCGGAGGTCGTTCGAGGCGACTCTGCAGGGAACAGGACCATCTGCCCTCCCCTTTTCCTGCCCCACCTGTGCCACAGGAGCCTGGCCCGCGGGCACGCTGAGCCCCTTCGAGAAGGGCGTGTGCCTTCCCCTCGCCAACACGCATATCCTTCCTCAGCTGCTTGTTCGGTGGCCATGGGCTCACTGGGCGCTGGCTGGCCCTTCACCTGCCCTTGCTAGCAGGACCCATGCCATGTTCCCCCTGGTCCCTGGGCCGCGGCAGGGGCTGCTGTGTGGGCTCCCTGCGTCCGCAGGTCCCACATGCTTCAGTGACAGTGCCAGGCAGCTAGGAACTGCCACGTCCCACGGCAGCTGGTCCTTCAACCCCACCCGCTCTGCTGAGCATCTGCCCGCACCCTGGGGAGCATGTCTGATCGTCACGTGTTCCGCACCGCAGGGCGTCCTCACCTCCTGAGGAGACTGTGGGTTCTGGCCGCGGGGTCGGGGCTGTCCCTGTCTGTGTGGAGGCGGGGGCCGAGGCCGTGGGGGTTGCAGGTGTAGCGTGGGGGCTTGGTGAGGGTGCCGTGGAGCTGAGGGGCCCAGTGGTTCTGGGGGTGGCTGTGATGTTGGGGGTGGCCAAGGTGGGCCTGGCTTCTGTGGAGGGCGAGCCTGAGTGAGGCAGAGGGCTGTGAGTGCAGGCATAACCCTGGGAGGAGTCCCCTCTCTTGCCTGCTGAGCCATGTAGCCCCCCACCCCCAGGTGGGCTGGAGAGGAGGCACAGGGTGCAAAGGCCGGTGCCCCGCTGAGGGCAGCATCCCAGCCCCTTTGGCCTTGCTGTGACAGTGGCCGTCCAGCACGGCGGGGTTGGTCAGCCAGGATAAGCTTTCCATGCCCCTCCCCTCTCCTGTCCTGGTCAGCGCCGCTTGCCCCTGCCTTGTGGGGCAGCCCAGGACAACCCAGGTGCACCCCAGCCTTGCCCACATGCCAGCCAGCAGCTGCTGGGATGGGCACAGGCTGGGCTGACGGCTACCCGGGGATGAGCCCGGGGAGAGCGCTGCTTCACCTTGGCACCTAGTGTGTGCGCAATCACCTGTGGGCGGCGGCGGCGGCGTGGGCGGCACTGCAAGAGGAAGTGTGGTCAGTGCTGCCGCCCCGTCCGCCCTCCCAGTCCTGCCCTCCCGGGGCCCCAGGTGGGTCCCTGCTTCTCAGTCCTCTCCCCGCCTCTGCCCCGGGTCTCCTCTTCTCCCAGCACCACTGCCCAACCCTGGTGATGCCTGGCAGCCGGGATGCTGTCCAGCGCCCACCTGTGGTAGCTCAGGCCAGCTGTCACCCACATACCCAGCAAGCTGGCAGAGCCCGGGCCTGGGTTGCCCTGCAGCTGGGGGCTGGGTGTGGGTGCGTCAGCATTTGGGGAGGGGAAGCCTGATTGTTTTCCCTCTGTGTTTGCTGTCTGGGGCATGGGCATCCCAGCACCTCAGGGGCACAGCTAGGGAGTCGGGTGCTGGAGAGCTAGCCAGAGGTGTGTGCAGGGCTCCGCCGTGGGGGCTGGGAGGGCATGGGGGCTGTGGCCTGAGCTTACTGCACTGCACGCACGTCCCCGTGTCCTGGTCGAAGTACTCGTCCTGGGAGCAGTTGTAGCAGCCTAGGGGGCAGGGCCGAGAGGCAGGGCCTCAGTGCCGGAGCCGGAGCCCCTCTTCAAGGCTTGGTTCCTGCCTCTCTGTCCCCAGCCACTCCTGGCCTCTCACTGAACTGCAGAGGCAGGTCCCCCCTTGTCCCCAACCCCAGCCACCCTGCCCTGTGCCTGTCACCGTCCCCTGGCTCCAGGCTGGGCCCTCGTCCACCATCCTGTCCTGATCACTGGCGGGGAGGCCATCAGTCGTCTGGCCCAGCCTCGCCCTCTCCTCGCCCGCACCTTCGATGTTGGTGTCTGGAAGGCTCTGCAGCTGCTGGGGGCAGAGGCACGGCTGGTAGTGCCACGTGCAGTTGGTCTCCGGGGTGTGCTGGTACTGGCCGTCGCCCGCCCGCGTGTGGGAGTTGTAGAAGTCGCAGTAGATGGCTGGGAGGACGGGTGCCTGTCAGGGCCTGGGAGGCTCGGGGTCCTTCTGCAGGTCCCTCTGCAGGGCACAGCCTGCTGCCCACCCGGGAGAGGTGCTCCCGCCATGGCCGCCCCCAGTCGGGGACAGGGTACTCACGGCAGAAGTCGGGGGCCCTCCAGTCCACGCACACGCCCTTGTCCAGGCAGGCCTTGGCGTAGGCGGCCACAGCGTCGCACAGGCACTCACAGTCCCCACCCGTGTCGCACCCACATGTGTCGCGCACGCAGGCCTCGTAGTAGGGCAGGCGGTACACCTGTGGGAGTGGCCCTCAGTGTCTGCTGTCCACCCACCTGCTCAGGCCCGACCCCCGCGGCGCAGCCCACCTGGCTGTGGCAGGCGGCGAAGGTCTGGCTGTTGATGATGCTGCACTTGCGCTCGGCCCAGGCGCGGCGGAAGGCGTTGAGGCTGCAGGGGTCCAGCGCGAGTCTGGCGTCTCCGCACAGCGGGCTCTCCTTCCACGAATTCACAAACTCCAGCTCGCTGGACGCCACGTACTTGCTGCGTGTCTCAAAGTCGTCCTTCATGTTCCCGTTGTAGTTGCCGCACAAGCCGCACAGGGCGTCCTGCGGGGGCTGGTGTCAGGCGGGCAGACGTGCGGGTGGCGGGCGCTGCCCCACCCCGGCGACCTGGGCGGTGGTGCGTGGTACCTGTGAGGCTCGCGAGATCTTGATGGAGACGGTCATGTGCTTGTTCCAGATGAGGGTCAGGTTGTAGCTGCTGCCGATGGTGACGTCCAACACCAGGTGCAGGGAGCCAGCCCTGACCCGGAAGTGCACCTGGGGGTCTGTCCCGCTGACCGTGTAGTTCCTGTCCGCCAGTACGATGGACAAGCCCTGTGGGGCAGGGCTGTCACCAGGCTGCCAGCCCCACCTGGGCGGCTGCTGAGTGCCCCCAGCTCTGCTCCCACCCGTGCTCTCCCGCAGGGGCCCGTTAAGGACACGCGCCGGCCAGCGCCTACTGAGGGCCAGCTCTGGGCTGGGGCCTGTCCTCTCGAGCCTGCCGTTGGCGGGAGGTTCCAGAACGTCATGGACACTGAGCTGAGGACTGAGTCAGGCTTCTGGGAGACTCCCCACCCCACGTCCAGCTCTAGGAGACACTGCTGCCCGTTGTGTGGATGAGGAAGCAGAGGGGAAGAGAGGCCAGGACCTGGAGCTTGGTGGCTGCCTTGTGGGGACACCCACCAGCCCACTCACCCCCAGGAACATCCTTATGGCCCGGGAGCAGGTGACACCCGATTTCCCACACACGACGTTCTCCGTGAGGATCTTGAAGGTGGGCCGGGAGTCATTGGTGCCGCAGCCATCCTGTGGGAAGGGGGCGCTGAGGAGGAGCCCACCAGGAGCCCCCGAGTCCTCCCAGGGCCTCCTCGTGGCCCCCCGTGGCCCTTCCCCCAGGGTCTCACCGTGGCCAGGATGTACTCGCAGCTGCCCTCAAACACGAAGCGCTGCCCGTCGAAGGTGACCACATGGCCCTCCCCATAGAGGGTGCAGGTGGACGAGCAGTGGGCGCTCTGCTGGCATGTCCACTTCCCCCTCGAGCAGGTGCTGCCGGGAGCAGGGAGCTCTGGTTCTGAGAGACCCGGGCCGCACCCACCCTGTAGGATCTGACCTCCCAGCCCCCAGGACCCTGCGGATAGCCCTGTGCCAGGGTGGGACTGGCTTACCAGGCCTTACAGTCAGTGTGGAGCTTGGCGCCCCGGGGGTAGGAGACCCCCGCAAACTCGCACGGGCACTCCTCGGGGGGCACGCACTGCCCGCTGGCGTTCTCGTAGAGCCCCTCGGCACAGACGCAGCCGGGCTCGCACTTGGTGGGCACCTGCAGGGCGGAGGTCAGCAGCCCCTGGGAGGGTGGCCCCGGTGGGCCCTCTGCCCCTGCATTCCTCCCAGACCCCCTCCTGCACCAGCCTGCTCAGGACCTTTCTCTCGGCAGCCTCCCTCCCTCAGGAAAGGGGCCGGTGCCTCCGTGCCTCAGGCTGGGCTGTTGTACCCCCTCCTACTCCTCCCCAAGTTGGGGCCCCAGCCCACCTTCCTCAGGGAACCCCCCAGACTGAGCACACCACCCTCCAGCTGCTGGGCCTCCCAGCCCCACTGGGCACGCCTCTCCTGGAGGACAGGGTGGGGGCAGAGCCTCTCCTGAGGAGTCTGGGCTTCCTCCCGCGGCCCAGACAGGATGGGGGAGCCCTGCCCTCGCCCGCCCCAGCCTTACGCAAGGGGTGCCCGTGGCCAGCATCTGGCACGTGGGGGCACAGGCCGCCCCAAACTTGTTCCTTGAGGACTGGCTGCAGGACTGGAATGTCTTGGGGGCCGAGCAGGATGCTGCAGGGAAGGGGGCTGGTGAGGCGGGCTCAGCGGAGGCCAGGGCCCCTCGCAGTCCAGGGTGCCGCCCTGCTGCACTACGTACCCAGGAGCATCGACGGCCGCCCAGGGCAGCTCAGCCGCCCGTTGGAACAGTAGCTGCAAGAGAGGCCGTGTGAGGGGGCGGCCTGGGGCGGGGCTGCAGGGGGCGGGGCTGCCACCCAGGACCCTCACGCACCAGATGACGCCCTCGACCACAGTGGACTGGCCGGCCAGGATGAGCTTGTGGTTGTCCAAGAGGCAGGGGCACTGGGCCTTGCGCACGCACTCGGCCTTGTGGTTCAGGTAGGTGCCCTCGGGGCAGTTGCAGCCTTCCAGGGGCACGGCACTGGGGTGGCACTCGGCGGCGCGGTCGGACAGTGAGAAGCAGGTGCGGCCGCAGGCCCGGCTGTCATAGCTGTATGTCTGGTTGCCCGTGCAGGGGACGGCTGCGGGGAGTCTGGCGTCAGGATGGCTGGGCAGAGCTTGGCCCGAGCGGTCACAGCCCCACCCTCCGCATGACCCCGGGCTCCCGCCGACCGCACGCCCGGCAGCACGCACTGCAGTTGTCCACGCTGCTTCTCCAGCCCCAGAGCAGGATGCCCCTGGAGGCGCAGGTGTGGGCGTAGTCCCCCAGGGCGGCACAGATGTGCGGGAAGGTCTCCTCGTAGTTGCAGGCCTGGTACACGCACCTCTGCGGGCAGACAGCAGCGTTGGCGCCCGCCATCCACACCCTGTCCCCAAGGTGCCCGACCCCGCAGCCCTCCTGGCCACGTGCGAGCCCCGCCTACCCTGTAGAAGGGCTTGGGATTCACCACGGCGTGGCACCTCTCGAAGACCGTGCCCTTGTTCACCAGCACCGCACAGTGGGTCTCCGCGCACACCTCTGCGGGGACAGGCCCCGTGGGTTCCCGCGCCCCCAGCGTGGGTTTCCCGCCCGCCCCAGCCCTCCGGCCGGCACTCACTGTTGAGCTGGCTCATGGAGCAGGGGTCGGTCTCCCGCTCCAGGGCGGCCGGGCAGTTCCCTGCCCGCCAGGAGTCCACGAAGAGCGAGGCCGTGCCCTCAGGGACACCCATGCTGGTCGTGAAGTCGTCCGTCGTGTCCCCGTTGAAGTTGCCGCAGAGCCCTGAGCGGCCAGGCCATGAGGGTGGGCGTCCCGCGTCCCAGTCCTGCCCCGCGTCCCCTCACCGGGCCCCAGGCAGGAGCCCAGCACCAGCCGCACCCCTGGGGGCTGGCCAAGGCCCAGGGGCGGGACCTGCTGGGTCCCGTGAGTCTCTGTGGGGCCCCTTCGTTTCCCGGGAGGCCCGGCCCAGCGGGCACTCACCTCGGGTCTGGCCTCTGAACTGAGGCCCGACGGTGACGTAGGCCTGGAACACGGGCTGCAGCTGCACCACCAGCTCGAGCCCGAAGGTGGTGGCCATCTGCAGGTGGGTGGACGTCTGCTTGAAGACCGTGATGTTGCCTGTGGGACGGAGGCTCAGCGGGCGGCCGCTCTGGGCCCGGCCCCTGTGGCCCAGGCAGGGGCTGCGACCTACCGGTCTTGTATGGCAGCCACTTGGTGTCTCCGTGGTTGGTGACCACCTCATCCTGGGAAATCACGATCTTGTCCTGGAGGGAGGGCCCTGAGTCACTGGGTGCGGAGGGTGGGGCTGGGCGGTGGCAGGACCGTGTGCTCAGGCTGGGTAGGCGCAGTGGCGGCCGTCGGGGCGGCCTTACCTGGCTGGACACGTAGATGAGGGCGGCCAGGGAGGTCTCCGAATGCGAGTACCCGGACTTGTCGTAGGCGGCCATGAGGGAGCCCCCGTCGGGGAGCTGGGGGCTCTGGGGAGGACAGTAAGCACAGAGGGCTGGGGGCTGGTGGGGACCCCCCTGGCGGGACCCTTGTGAGACCCCCACCCCGTGGTGACCCCTCTGATCAGTTCCCTGGGGGTCCCTAGCGGGCCTCCCACCTGGAGGAGGGTGTAGGTGCAGGTGCCATGGAAGCGGTAGGGCCTGGCGTCAAACGTGGTCACAAAGGAGCCGCCTTCCAGGGCGCAGCGCCGGGGGCAGGGCCGCTCCTCGCACTTCCAGCGCCCCATTGTGCACTGGCTGGGGGTCGGGGGAGGGCGACCAGAGTGGTGGGGGCGCCCCCGGGTGTTCTGGGCCAGCAGAGCTGGCTGCTTCGGGCTGAGGCTGCCCCTGACCCCCGTGCCCCCATGTCCCCACCTCCCCTCCTGTCCTTACCAGGTGCGGCAGGCGTCGGCTGTGACCTCCCCAGGGGCGTAGGCCACGCCGCCGAGCGTGCAGGGGCACTGGGCGATGGGCACGCAGGTGAGGTTTTTGGAAACGTCGTCGAGAACCATACCTGCAGGCAGGGGCTTCCTGGGGCTGCGTGGGGGAGACCCCACCCCTCCTTGGGCCTCCCGGCCTGTGCCCCAGGAGCTTGTCCCCCTTCACACCCGCAGTCCCATCTGGTCTGCATGCTCAGCGTTCTGCCCCCTTGTGCCGACAGGCCCAGGCCCAGGGCTGCCCTGGGGGAGCGCAGGCCTGTCTCTGGCCTGGCTTGGCCCACCTCCACCCAGTAGCCTCCTGGACCCACCCCCCATGTGCATATCCCCTCCCTGTCCCGTGGATCAGCCCTTGTGGCCTTGAGCACTTAAGGGGGCAGGGGATCCTGGTTTGAGCCAAGTGGAGCGCATGCTGGGTGGGTGGGGGCTCATCTGGAGGGTCCTGTCGGGAGAGGTACGCCACCTTCCGGGCAGAAGCAGCCGAAGGTGCAGAAGCGGGCACAGCTGTGCTGTGGGTTGGAGCAGGTCTTGACGCAGGCCTCGCCGCACTCCTGGTACACCTGGTTGGCCGGGCACTGGCCCAGGGCTGTATGTACACGGGGCCCTGGTGAGCGTTCAAGGGAACCCTGGGGCCCTGCTCCCCCCCGAACCGCTCCCCCTCAGGCCTCCTGTCCCGGGAGTGAGGTGCCATAGAGGCCCTGGCCCTCCCTGCAGCCTCCTAGGACTCACAGCAGAGGCCGGGCCTCCGCCAGCGGCTGACGGGCTGGCCGGCGAGGCTGCAGTGGCGTGAGTACTCGGAGAGCGTGGCGCAGGCGCAGCTCTGCTGGCCCGGCCGGGCACACGCGGCCACGTCGGCTTGGCAGCTCTGCACGAAGGGCTCCTTGGGCACATGGCACTCGGGGGCCACCAGGGCCAGCAGCTGGGCGCAGGTCCGGGCCTGGGCAGAGGGCCATTCGGTCACGGGGAGAAGGCCGCGCCCCACACCCAGTGCTTCCACTTGGAAGGCTGTGCGGCCCCGCCCTCACATACATGCTCTGCCTGCAGGACCTGGGGGCCGGGGATGGCCTCGTGGGTGCAGATCTCGTTGGGGTCGTCCAGCTTCTGGAGGGCGGCATACTTGTGGGGCTCCAGGCGCGTGCCTGCAGGGGGCACAGGGTCAGCACCCGGGCTGGGTGCAGGGGTCCCCGCCCACCCCCACTTACCATCTTCGCTCAGAAACTCATTGGTCTTCTCGCCGTCAAAGTTCCCGCAGAGCCCACACATCCTGCCCATGTGCCTGTCCTCCACCAGGACCTGTGGGCGAGGGCGGGTGGTTGGCACACGGGGTGAGCAGGGCGGGGCAGGGCTCCCTAGGACAGGGACCCCTCGCCCAGATGCAGAGACCGCAGATGCCTGCTCCAGGAGCCGGGCACCCTCACCGTATGGGTTGTGACCACCCTCCCTCCCCGGGGACCTCTTTTCTTGCTGGATGGTCCTCATCTTCAAATGGGGAAACTGAGCCTCCAGCAAAGCCCAGGCTCATCCGGGCTCCTGGCTGGAGTCCGCCAAGCTGAGGAGCCGGGGGACCGGGTCAGGACCTCCCCCTCCGGGGGCAGCCCCCAGCTCTGCCCACCAACTCCTGCCTCAGGTGCAGCCCCCACTGCATCCTCACCATGAGGTGGGCGCCGGGGCCCCACACCACCACCAGCTCCAGCTCCAGCTGCTTGGCCACCAGCCGCACGCTCTGGCCGAAGGGGGTGATCTGCAGCCCGTTGCTGGTGTAGGGCAGGCTGACGGCCCTGCAGGGAGGAGCAGTCAGCGGCTGCCCTCGCCCTGGCCATTCCCTCGTCCCCGGAACCCTCCCCCCACCCCCCGGCCATGGCCCTGGTCCCTGACCGACCCCACATCCTTGATGGAGATGGCTCCCTGCTGCACCGTGACCACCGAGGCTCCCAGCTCCACGATGACCCGGGAGATGTCCCCGCCGGGCCCTCGCCGCAGCTGGACGCTGAAGGTGGGAGAGGAGGCGTCCTTGCAGATGGCCGCAAAGATGTAGTTGCAGGTCCCCTCGAAGTCATACATGTGGCCGTCGAAGGTGGAGAAGTGGCCGGTCCCCCATGTGGAGCACCAGCCCCTGCCGGGCGCTGTGGAGGGAGCCGGTGGGTCTCGGGGTTCTGGGTCCCCTGATCGGCAGGGCCCATGCTCGCGGCCTCCCAAGTCCCAGGCCCACTGAGCCTCACGGGAGAGCCAGCTGCTGCCGTGGGGGTTCTGGGTGTCAGCCAGCAGCCCCGCCCCCCAGGGACCCCCAGCACAAGCTGGTCTCCCCAGGTCCCTGTGGTTGGATGTCCCTCGTGGAAAGCCCAGACCACGGCCACCTTGTGGCAGAGCCTTGGTCCTCACCTGGCTGTGGGGAGTCCTTCAGCCCCTGGGGTCCTGGGTGGGCAAAGGAGGTGTCGTCTAGACCTGCGTGTTCAGGGCCCATGTCAGTGCTGGGCCCGGCCACCTCTGCTCCAGGGCACAGCCGGCCCCGGGTACTCAGAGCCTGGCTGTGAGCGGGGCCCAGGGCTGGGAACCACAGCGCTGGCCCCAGGCCTGAGCCCAGCCGGCTGGGCCCTCCGCACCCTCGTTTCCTGCCCGCTCGCTCATTCATTTGGTCACTCACTCCTTCGCCCGCTCACCAGTTCGGCACCCTGCACGCAGTGAGCACCTGCTGTGGGCCTGTTCCCTGCTGGGTGCAGGAGACACGGGGGCACATGGTCCCTGCTCCCGAGAGCCCCAGGGAGGGTGAGGCAGTGAGCAGGGCCTGGGGGCTTGGAGGTGGCAGCTGGCCGTGCTGGGAGGATGGGAGGTCCCTGGAGAGGTTCCTGTGGCCGAGGGCCAGGCCCCAGGGCGGGTGGGTCCTCCACACCAGACACTAGCCCCTCTGGGCCCCTCTGGCCCCGGGGCATCTGCTGCTCTGCCCACCAGGCTCCCATGACGGCACCCTGGAGGCTCCAGGCCCTCGGGCCGGCAGGAGGGCCGAGTGAGCGCAAAGCCTGTCGGCCCGCTGGCTCTGGGCAGGCTCCGTGGGTCTGGGTGGCAGGGTGGCCGGACTCCTGGGCTTCTGCCCTGACTTCACTGGAGTGGGGTGGGGAGGCGAGGGGGAGCCCTGAGCTCAGAGGGGCAGGGGAGAGTGGGGAGGAGCTCTGCCCAAAGGCTCTGTGGGATGGGACCCCTCTCTCCGCTGCACCCCTGTCTCCCACTCAGCCCACCTGGTGACATGGGTCACAGTGACCGCAGGGACAGGAAGGTGGCCCTGCTCAGGGCAGCTGCGTGGGGCCTCCCCTCCCTGCAGCCCTCCCCTGCCCCAGCTCCACCGTCCTGAGCTGGAAGTAGCTCGTGGCGGTTCCTGCCTGCCCCCCCCCCACCCCCCCCCCCATCGCCACACTGGTCCTTGTCTACAGTGCATCTCGGCGATGCCTGCCCCTGGCCGTGTGGTCCCGGCTGGGGTGGGAGGCACAGAGGTGGGGGGGGGTGACCCTGGGCGGCCCTGCCCCCGCGGTGTTGATCAGGGGGGTCTGCGTCTCAGCTCACGTCTGTGCCCCCAGAGGGTCACTCCCAGTCCCCGGCCGCCTGGTGCTGGCCTCCAGCCCTGCCACGCCTCCTGTCCATCACTGCGCGGTCCCCCCCCCCCGGGCCTCAGGCTCTGTCTCGACAGTGACCCCACCCCACCTTGGCCGCGGGGGCTCCTTTGAAGACGCTCAGGAGGCTGGCAGTGCTTCCCACCGCGGTCAGGGCAGGCACTGACCCCTGGCCGGACCCACGGAGCCGCAGGGCGGCCGGCCTGGCAGCCGCAGCCAGGCCTGGCCATGCGGCGCAGAGCACTCACCGTCCTGCACGCTTGGTGGCCCCCGCCCCTGCCTGCCCTCGCTCAGCACTGGCCCGGCTGGGGCCTTTCCCTGGCCCCCAGGCCCCGGCTTCAGACCTCCTTTCCCTGGTCCAGGAGGACAGGACCTGCCTCTGTCCCTCCCAGGCCGGCGGAAGGTGGTGCTGAGGCTCAGAGACCTGCCCCACCCTCTGCTGCTCACACAGCCTGGACCCCTCGCAGGCTCCCGCCCCCCTCACCCAGGGCTCCTCCCTCCTCCCCAGGTTCTGGGGTCCAAGTCTGAGTCCCAGGACCGGGGAGGGGCCCAAGAAGGGCTCAGCCGGGCAGGGGTCCTGAGGGCTCAGAGCAGCCCTTGTGGGAAAGGCGGTGCCTGGAAGGGGAGGGGCTTTGAGGGAGGGCGGGGGCGGTACAGCCCAGGGGACCTACTGTGCAGGTGTCTGCAGCCGCCCCCTGCACTGGGCCCATCACTGCTCCCAGAGGCTGGTGGGGACATGGGGCCACCAGGGAGGGGCCTGCGGGCCAGGACTGAGGAGAGGAGTCCCTGGGCTCCGCCACCTGGGCTCACGCGGCCAGAGGAGCCACGGGCCGGGTGCTGGTTGGTGAGGAGGGCTGGGGCCTGAGCCGTGCCAGGTGGGTGGAAGGGACGGGCATGAGGTGTACGGAGGGGGAAGGGGACCCTGCCCTGGGGTGGATGGGTGAGACTGGGTAGGCTCGGGGCAGCCCCGTGACGGGGAGATGTTGCCCCCACTTTCACAGATGGGGAGCCCAGGCCCAGGCCCACTGAGTGGTCATTGCTCACAGCCAGGACCCACGGAGCTGGGCCTCCACCTGGGTTTTGCAGCCCCAGTGCCCACAGGCCCTGCATCACTGTGGCTGCCCCTGAGGACCTGCCCCCCTCAGGACCCATGGGGGTGGGGTGCCAGCTGAGGGCTGAGCCTGAGCCCTGTCCACCCAGCTGGGGCCTGGCACTGCCTGGCCCCCTGGGACCCCCGCCCCCCAGGCCCGAGTCCGTCCTCCCTGGCACTCGGCCTCGGCACCCTCTGACCTCACTGGCTGGGGTGACCCAGGCCTTGGCCGGAGCAGGGCGGCCCCGAGCGAGGGGGCCTCACAGCCACATCCTGGTGGCCAGCCCACTTCTGGCCAAGTCGGAGAGGCGGGAGGCCGGGAGCCTCTCCCAGGCCCGGGGCCGCGGGGACATCTGGCCGTGCCCCCACTCACCGGCGCCCAGCAGGGCTCCCCCGCAGGACAGCAGCAGCAGCAGCCGAGGCCCCAGCATGGTGCGTGGAGAAGCGGTCACCGCAGGACCCGGCCCCTCCTGCCTCTGACACCAGGCAGACTCGCTGCACCTGTGCACCCGAGTAGCGGCCTCGACGCCTTATATAGGGGCCCGGTCCTGGCCGAGCCGCCCGCGCCCCTCCCGGCCACGTGCAGCGGCGGACAAACAGGATCTCGGCGCAGCTTTATCAGGACCTGGGCTTCTTGGAAAGATCCTGGTGCGGCAGCGGCCCCGTTATCGCCACTTCCGCGGGGCTGGCACCCTTCCCGTTGGCTCCAGGTGGGGATTGCCAGGGGCCAGTCTGAGGGTCGGTTCCAGGGGGGCCGTTCCGGGGGACAGTTCCGGGGGTCAGCATGGACACCGTCAGCCGCAGCTCAGGAGCCCAGAGGGGCTTGTCTAGGGCAGGTGGGGAGGGGGGGCAGGCACCCCTCTGCCCCTGTGGGGAGCGTATCTCCTGGGGTGAGTTCCACTCTCATCTGGACCCCAGGACCCCCAAACGGCCCCGCATGCTGGGCCATAGTCCCAACCTGGGAGAAAGACCGCCCGTGGAAGGACTGCCTTTGGGTCATCGGGGTCCTGGGTGCGAGGCCATCATGGGTGGGCGGTGGCCTTGGGCTCAGACAGGACAAGGCCTGGAGGCCGGAAGACAGGCTGTGCCTGGGACCCTCTGCCTGCCTCTGGCCTCGGGTCCTGGGAGGGGCGGGGGGACAAGCTATATCCCAGGGCCCCGTTCCATTTCCTGCTCCCACAGCTCTGAGGAGAGGAGCAGGGGCAGGAGGCTTGGGGCTGCCCACCTGGGGGTGCATGTGGGTATGTGCCAGCCTTAGGGTGCAGCGCCCACAGCCCTGGTGGGGGAGGGCGTGGCTCCTGGGCCAGCATCTCAGGGAGCAGGGGCAGCAGGGCCGCTGGGCCTGGTCCATGGGCAGGACGTAGGCCAGGGCCATGAGGGGTCCGGGGTGAAGGTCATGGTCAGGGTGAGGTGAGGGCCAGGGACATGGGTGTTTGGATACTTGGGAGTCCCTCGAAGTTGGGGAGCTCTCCAGGCCGCCTGGCCCCGAGTGGGACCCGAGGTTAGACTCGGGGTGCGGCTCAGGAGGCTTCCTCTTTCCTGAGGGGGGTCTGGCCTCACGGAGACATGGGTGCGGGAGCCCCAGCTCCTTCCGCGGGGCCTACATCTGGGCCGCCGGCCGGCCCCAGCCCGGCTCCTCACAAGGGGCCGAACTGTGAGTCACAGACCAGCGCCCACGTGGCCGGGCTCGGGCCGCCCGCCCACCCGAGGCCCAGCCACACCCACGGAGCGGCCCCTGTTCATCTGGTTTAATAGAAAGTTGCTCTCCAGAAGCCCACTCGGCCGGCTGCTGCCCGGTCCTTTCTCCTTAAGCCTTAAGCTTGAGTGGCCGGAGCTGTGCCCGGCGTGTGCCCACCCAGCAGCCTGGAGCCTTCCCGGAGCTGGCGGAGGGTCCTGGGGCCTCCTGGCTCCCTGCAGCGGGGGCGGTGTCAAAGGGGCCGTGGCTGGGTCGCTGACCGGCTGTCCGGGCTCCGTGGAGGGATCGCACAGGGCAAGGGGGCCTTCTGTCAGCCTCAGCCTGTTCTCGGGGTCCTGGCGCCTGGAGGGCGGACCAGGGGATGGTGAGGATGGAGCCGAGGGAGGGGCTGTGGTCCTGGGACATCCCTGTCACCGCAGGGGCTTGTGGCAGGCAGGGTCCCCTACGTTGGGGTCTTCAGTGTCACCCCAGCAGCTTGAGGGACACAGATGTGACCCTGGCGGGGGTTGGATATCACCTGGACCAGTGAAGCTTGAGCATGTGTGTAGGTGCGTGTCGTGTGTGGCCTTGTGCACCTGTGTTGTATACGCCGTGTGTATGCACGTGCTGTGTGTGAGCATGTGCATGTGACTGCTGTATGTGAGCCAAGTGTCCATACATGCCTGTGTTGTGTGTGTAGGTGTGTGTGCTGTGTGTGAGCATGTGCATCCGTGTCAGTGCTGTAATGTGCCGTGTGTGGGCATGTGTATCTACAGTGCGCATACATGAGTGTCTGCTGTGTGTAGGTATGTGTGTCATGTGTGAGTGTGTGCATGTGTATTTGGTGTGTGCTGTGAGTGCATGTGTGTCTGCTGTACATGTGCTGGGTGTGTGGGTATGTGCCTGTGTGTCGTGCGTGTGGGCATGGGTATGTACACGTGTGCACGCATGCGTCTGTGGGCATGTGTGAGATGTGGTTGGAGTTTCCTGGAAACATTGGCTGTGCGTTCCAGGATCCGTGACCGCAGGCTCTGCGGCCTCGAGGGCAGGGTTGGTGGGTGCTCAGCGGGGTGGGGGCTCCAGTGCTGCAGGGGGCGGGGGGCATCACGGGAAATCACGGAGAATGGCGTGTTTGTGGCTGACCTGGGAGCGCTCTAATGCGCTGAGCAAACAGCGGGGAGATAAGCGTGTGTGTGGCCATTGTTCCCAGCGGTCTCAGCGATAAGAGCGGTCCCGCTGGCCGCCGGCGAAGCGGGCCCAGGCGGACAAGCGGCGATTGTGCGCCTCAGGCCCCAGCTCAGACCCCTGCCCTGCCCTCGTCAGCGTGGCTGGCCCTGAGCGGCACCGGGGGCCCGGGGCCAGGCTGGCTGAGTCAGGGAGCCCGGTGGGCACCGAGGCCTGGCCTGCCCGGCATGGCCAGCCCGGGGTCCAGGGGCCAGGGCCAGGGCCCCCGCACTGCCTCCTGCCGCCTGCTTCCTGGGAGGGGGCACTGCCCCTGTCGCCGTGGCCTCGCATCCCCTTCCCCGGGTCTGAGGCTGTTGAAGACGCTGGCGTTCGCCCCAGCAGGGCCCTCTGGGGGCCTGGCTCCCGGCACGGGCAGGGCTCCCCCAAGACCCCGGGTGCTGGCCTCTGGTTGTGGAGGTGCCAGAGCACCCACAGGGCCGCCCACCCTGGACCCCACCTGTCATGTGTGAGCTCTGGGGGAGGCGGGCCGCTGCTTCCCTGCCCCAGGTGTGGCCGCACCAGCCGGGGTCACAGCGAAGGGCTGAGCGCTGTGGCTTTCGGGGGAGTCAGGTTCAGGCTTCGACAGGAATGGCCTTGGTGCGCCCTGGCCTGGCCTGGCCGGCTGCTGTCGCCTGTCTGAGCGCCTAGCTGCCGCCAGCTGCCCGGATCCGGTGCCGACCCGCGCCCTGGGCTACGGGGTGGGCGCGCTCCACTGCAGAGCCGGCGGGGACTCCCGTGACTCGGCCACGCTGGACCGTCAGGATCCGGCGTCAAGGGTGGCTGAGGGGTTGGCCTGCTGACCCTTCGCCTGGCCTGGGGGCCCGGCCCTCGGTGCCTGCTCCTGGGGGCACGGGGGCCGGAGATGGTGCCTCCCGAGTCGTGACCTGCAGCCTCACTCGAGACGTGCACCCAGAGCAGCAGGCCCTGTGCCCGGGCCTCCCTGCTGGGCAGCCCCAGAGCCAGCGCCACAGGCCGGGCACAGACCCCAGGGAGGTACTGCCCGGGGCAGCCTCACCCCCAGACTTCCCTCTTCACTGAGCCCCCAGTGGAGCCCCCCGTGCCTGACCCCCACTGTATGCATTGCAACCTCAGCCCCTGCCCTTCCTTCTGGGCTCGGGCCCCCGAAGGGCAGCCCCAGTGCTGACCACTGCCCCGCCCCACCGGGTGGCATAACCCCGGGAGATGCGTCCCGGGGCAGGTGAGGGGGCCGCTCTCAGGCACCTGGACGGGTCCCTGGGCCCCTGCCCACCGCCTCCAGGCCTGTGGGCCTTTGTGTCCATTCAGGTGCTGGGCCCTCCAGGAGCACCACAGACCAGGAGCCAGCGTCAGGACGGGTGGCCAGCCCCAGGGAGCTGTGCATGCCCGCCGGGTGGGCCGGGACGGCCAGCCAGGGCCTGACGCCCTCCTGCTGCCCAGGCAGCCTGCAGGAGGGACCCACCTGCCCGCCCACCAGGCAGGGCTCAGCTGGGATGTATGTGGGGAACCTGTGCCCAGGACGGGCCGGCCCGGAAGCTTCAGGCCCCCACACAGCCCGTGCCCGCTCAGCACAGCCCCAGCACGGCCGCCACACCTGACCCTTTGGTTCCACCTCCCTCCACGCACCTCTGACCCCTGTGGCTGGAGTTGGCATCACACAATCAGCACCTCCAAACACTGCCGCCTCCTCACGCCCTCCAGCCCTGTGGTGGGGCCCGGGCTGCCCCGTGGTGCTCACTGGCTCCATTTCCATGTGGCTGTGGGTCCCCGGAGCCCGGAGCCCTGGCTTGTCCCCTGCCCTGAGTGTAGGGTCCCAAAGGCTCCACTCCAAGGGCCCTGGGGAGCTGCCCCATCTCACCCCTGAGCCGGAATGTCCCCCTACCCCGCAGAGCGGGCCCCTCGCCGGCCCCCCGCTGGGTCCATGGCGTGGAGTGAAAAGCAAACAGATAAGGCTGGTCAGGGGGGAGGGGGGCGGGGGGTGGGGGGGAGGGTTGAGGCTGGCGGGACGGGCGTGTCGTGGCGGGCGGGTTATCTGGGCTGCCTTCACCTCCCAGCGCAGAGGTGGCCGGGGAGCGAGTGTTTGTTCTCTGCTGGTGGCCTGGGCGGGGGGTGGGGGGAGGGGGAGGAGGGAGGGTTTTGGGAGTGGGGGGGACACTGGCCCCATCTGTGACCCTGGAGGCTGGTAGCCAGGTGGGGGTGCCATTGACGTAGGGCTGGGGTGCACCTGCCCCTCGAGTCTGATGTTGGTGGAGTATGTGGGGGTGACGTTGTTGGAGTACATGGGGGGGACACTCGTTGGGGGTGTCTGGCTCGGGTTGCTACAACACAGCCCCCCAGCTGGGTGGCTCGTCAGCGACACACATTGGCCTCCCGGGCCTGGGGTCTGCGGCCGGTGCGGCAGGCTGGGCACGAGGCCTCTTCCTGGTGCGGTGGCTCCTCCGCGCTGTGGCCTCCTCTGGGGACTGAGGGAGGGGGGGGCCCTGGGGCTTCTCTCGGAAGGACACGGATCCCATCACAGCGCCCCCCCCCCACCTCATCCCTTCTAACTCCACCACCTTGGGGTAAGGGTTTCCACATCTGAATTTGGGGGGACACAAATATGCAGTTCATAGCGGGTGACATGCTGTGGCGGACTTTCCCGTTTGGGCACCAGCTGAGTGGTGTCTGTGGAAAGAAGTGGCTCAGAGCGGGGAGGCCCTGAGCAGCCGGGGCGGCTTCCTGGAGGAGGTGGGCCGAAGGAGGGGCGGCCGGACTCCCGAGGCCCAGAGCGAGGCAGGGTCGGGGGAGGCCCCACTGCGCCTGGGGAGGGAACAGAGGCCAGGCCTAGAGGGAACGGGGACAAGTGGGTAAACTGAGGACAGAGAATGGGGGAGGGGGGTCTGCACCAAGGAACGAGGGCAGCAGGGGGATGGGCAGGGCCGGGTGTCAGGCCCCAGGGGATGCTGACTCCTACCTGCTGGTCCCGGGCTCCTCTGGCTCACAATGGCCAGTTCCTCGTGGCCGACCAATGAGAACGCAGCACACGCGACGTGGACCAGGCGGATTTCCGGCTGCTCTTGCTGGAGCCTGGCCTGGGAGCCTTGAGGCCACGGTGCCAGGGAGGCAGCTGCCAGGGGCCCCCGACCTCGTGGGACTGGAGGCCAAGGCCCCCCAGGAGCTGGGAGACAGGCCAGGGGCTTGCAGAGGGCTCTGCTTTCTGATGTGGTCTGACAGCCTTGCTGGCATTCGCCGCAGGGAGACAGTGGCTGTGAACAGATGGGGAAACCGAGGCTCAGGGAGGCGAGTGGCCCGCCCGACACCGTGCAGGGAGGAAGTGGAGGGACCAGCTTCCTCTGGCCCAGCCATGAGAGTGCGCCCATGCGGCGCAGACTCCTGGGTCCAGGTGGGTGGGTGTGCAGGCCCCGCGGGGCGCCTGGGCTGGCAGGTGACTGGGCTCGGCCCACAGATGCGGACAGTTCAGAGAGATGTGGGGTCCGGTGACCACCGAGCTCGGTTCCAGGGTGGTGAGGCTGCAGGTCCCCCAGGGGCAGGGTCCCCACCACAGGGGCCCTCAGGGTAGGTGTGGGTGGGCACACACAGTCGTGCCCACATGCGTGTGTACAGGGCCTGGGGCCCACGCACACTGCTTACACACGTGGGGTTCCTCACCTTTTCGCAGGTTCACATGAGGGCTTAAGTGCACACCTACAGCCCTGTGCCCAAGGCACACCCTTCTGGGTGGAGTGCGGGCTCCGCGCGCCCCCTGCTGGTGGGTGTGAGCATTGGCGTGTCATCCTCCAGGGAGTGCGGGCTCCGCGCGCCCCCTGCTGGTGGGTGTCAGCATTGGCGTGCCATCCTCCAGGGAGTGCGGGCTCCGCGCGCCCCCTGCTGGTGGGTGTCAGCATTGGCGTGTCATCCTCTTGAGCCTCTGGGGGTCACACTGGCTGGTCCTGGGGGCGGAGCGGGCTCTGCTGGGACAGGACACAGACCCTTCCCACGCTCCGAGCCCCACTGAGCAGGCTGGACAGTGCGTGGCACCCGGGCCTGGAAGGGCCGATGTGGGGCCCTGGGGGGAGGTGGCACTGGGTGGACCTGGCTGGAGGGACCTGGGGGTCCCCAAGTTCTCCGTGGCTGTCCTGAGCCCTCCTGTCCTGCGAAAGTGCAGAGGGGGCAGCTCCGGCCCACGACCCCAGGCCCAGGAGGCCGCTCCCCACCTGCCGCTCAAGATCAGGTGACCTCTGTGCCCATGGCCCGGCCGACAGCCCCTAGGCCCCCCTCCCCCTTCCCGCTCACCAAGCCCAGCAGGTGGGAAGTCAGGAGGCGCCCCACCCCCTTGCCTCTCCCTCCCAGCACTATCTCAGCCCAAAGCTGCTTCTCTTCACCTCAATTACCCCCCCGCCCCCCCGGACCTGGGCATGACCCAGGGGGCTGTCCACAGCATTGCTGCACCCACACCTGCCCCCCTGTGCCCACGCGAGAGCAAGGGCTGGGGTGCTGTGGAGGCTCGGGGTCCCTGCAGACGAGGTGTTGGGGTGTGATTCCCATTCAGACACTGGGCCCGGGGCTCGGCCTGCTTCCTGAGTGCCTGGCCGGTGGCAGGTGCTCGAGAAGCAGGTTCAGCGGGGCAGTTGGCAGTCCCCGGGGTGGAAGCTGCTCCCCCTCCGCTGGCCCTCCTGGCTTCTCCCGACTTCAGGTCACTGTGACACAGGCCCCAAAATGTGGGGTGCTGTGTCCACCCCACACATGCCCCTGGGTCAGTCCCTGTGCTGGGGCCACCCCCAGGGAGGGGGCCCGACCAGCTCCCTGCCCCCGGGACGAGCCCCATGAGGGAGGGGCCCCCGCGGAGGGCTGGGTCGGCGGCCTCGCGGGCGCAGGGTCACTGCGGTCACCGGAGTTGGCGCTGCTGTTGGGGCAGCGGAGGGAGGTGCCCGGCCTGAGGCCCCCACACCCCAGCCAGCTGGTCACCCCCTCCCTGGTGCCCCTAGGCAGGGTCCCCCCAAGTCACTGCCTGTGTCCTCAGGCGCCTCTGGAAACTGTCCCACCTTCTGTCCCCCCAGCGCGTAGGTGGGGGCAGGAAGTGGGACCCACACGGGCAGAGTGTACTTTGGCGCTGCCCTCCATCAACAGCGGAAGCTTTTATGGACGCCGCTGTATGCAGAGCCGCTGAGGGCGGGAGCCCGGGCAAACAGTGGGGTCAGACCCCCAGAAACACCCCCACTGGCGGGCGTCTCCCCTCCCTCCCCTCTCTTCCCTCCCGGCGCCCCCTTTCTCCAGTTCTGCTAGCTGTTGCCCCTCCCCCCAGGGTGCCTAGTGAGCTGCTGGAGGGGTTGGGGGGTGGTGAGCAGGGCCTGGAGGCCACAAGTTCCGGGGAGGGGGGCCTCCTGTGCCTGGAGGCCGGGCTCCAGCAGAGGGCGTCCTGCCGGGCCTCCCAGCCTCTGTCTCAGGCTCTGCCTGGGCCCCGCCCGCTATGGAGGAGAAGCCTGCTGGCCCCGCCCAGGGGCTCTGGGCCCGAGGGCACTGGTGGCCCTGGTGGCCAGCTGGCCGCCTGGGCTCTGTCGAGGGGAGTGGTCTGCTGGGGGTGGGCGGGAAGGACGCAGGGACAAGGAGGCCCTGCTAGCTGGCCCGGGAGACCCTGTGGAAAGCAGCCTGCCCCACTGTGGCTGGCATGGTGCTCTCGAACGTGGCCCTGCACTCCTGCCCTGAGCGCCCCCCTCACCCAGTCCAGCTCTGCCCTAAATTCCCACCCTCAACCCTGTGCCCCACACCCTAGCCCTAACCCCTGCCCCTGCCCCGCCTCACCTCCCTCCTCAGAGCCCCTGACCCATCCGGGCTGACCCCCCAAATCTGCCATCCTCAACCCCTCCCCAGTCCCAGCGGATTTAATCCCCGGAGCTCAGGAGAGGCAGGTGGGTCCCCACAGGCTGCACCCCGAGCGTGTGGCCATCGGACTCACAGGCACGGACCCCTGCCCTCTGTGGACACACCCGACGCCCACTGGGTACGTCCCCTTGGGGCCAGAGGGCAGCCGGGACTCGGGTGCCTTTCAGGGAGGGGCTGGAGGCCGGACCCTCCTCTGCGCCTGGGCTGCAGCCCGATGCTGTGACCTGGATGAGGGGACAGCCCCGGTTGCCCCCACCCCGGGTCTCCGAGAAGCCGGCTCACGCAGGCCTGGCTGGTTCCCGGAAGAGGCCCACGCCCGCAACAGGACCTGGCCATAAACCGGGCGGGGCCGCGGTGTGGACACCAGCCTCCGTCCTGGCCCACAGCTGTCGTCCTTCCTAGTAACTGGCATCTTTGTTTGTTCCTTGAAGGAGCTGGTGGCATCGCCCGGCCGAGCCCTGGCCGAACCCTGGCCGAGCCTGGCCGGCCCCTCTGCGGGCCCTGGGAGGTGGGCAGGCGGGAGGCCAGGCTCCCCTGGGGGCTCTGCTCCCCGTACCCCCAGCCTGGGCGCTGTAGGCGCAGCACCCCCCCCCCCCAATAGCAGGACGGACGTCCAGAGAGGCTCTGGTGACCAGGCAGGGAAACCGAGTCCCAGACAGCGCAGGGCCCCGGGGGTGGGGGTGGGGGATGGAGGGTTTCTCCCCGGCCCCACCCCCACCCCCCTGCCTGATTCTGTCATGTGCTCCGTGTGGCCCCCTGTCCCTTGGGGTCTCTGACACCCTTTTGGGGGTCCGTGAGCTCTAAACTCCTTTTTTTGGGTAAATATATTTTTATGATGTCAGAGAGAAGGGAGGCAGAGAGAGAAACATCAATGAGAGAGAATCATGGACCGGCTGCCTCCTGCACGCCCCGCACTGGGGATGAGCCCGCAACCCGGGCCTGCGCCCTGACAGGGAATCGAACCCTGACCTCCTGGCTCCTAGGTCGATGCTCAGCCCCTGAGCCGCGCCGGCCGGGCTCTGAGCGCCTTTTCTAACAAGACTGAGGCCCGACTTCCCTTGTCCCCTCCTCCCGCTGGCGCAGAGGGTGCGAAGGCCCCCCCCCCCCAGCACAGGCTGCAGGGACAGTGAGGGTGTCCGTGTCACCCTGTCTCGGCTCCTGGGGAACTGGGGGTCGCCCAGGCGCCCTCTGCCCCCCCCCCAGAAGCACCCCCGTGTGGAGGCCGAGGCCTGAGCTGCCCTGGGCCGGAGCCGGCACCTGGAGGGCAGCAGCCACCGTGCTGGTGGCCAGGATGGGGGGAATGAGCCTTCAAGGGGATTCGCATCTCGGGACCCGCCTTTGGGGCGGGACAGCCTCCCCCTGAGACCCTGGGAGGGGCATGTGGCGACGGGAGCGGTTTTCCCGTTGGAAGCAGATGTGTCCGCACGCGGGATGTCGGGGGTTCCGGGGTCAGGGCCCCCACAGAGCAGGAGGGACGTGCTGGCGTCACGGTGACACGCTGGGCGTCCACGGCCAGCTCGCCCCCCGCCCTCAAAGGACTGCGGCTGCCGGGGCGTGGGAGGGGCGTGGGGGCGCGTGGACGGAGCAGGGAGGCCCGCAGTCCCGGGCCAGATCCTGCCTTTTCCCGCTGAGCCCTAGGAGGCCGACCCCCTCGCCGGGTCACAGGGCGCGGGGGGCGCGGCAGGGCTCCGTGGGCGGCACTCACCCACGCGTGCGCTGCGCGTCCTGCTGTAGAAGACGGTTCTCTGGGAAGCGCTGCTCTGTCCGCATGCGGCGCTGGCGTTGCTTGGACGGAGGTCACAGCCCTGACGGCCCAGCTCTGCCCGGGGCTCACACGGCCAGTGCGGGTGGGTGTCCCCGCGTGGCACAGAGCTCCGGCCAGTGGGGAGTCTCGGGGTGCAGGGCCCGAGATCGGGACAGCGTGGGCTCCCCTCCCGGCCCTGTGGGGGGCGCCTTTCTTGTCAAGTGGGCTCCCCAACACCTTCGGAGGGAGACCCGATGTGGGGACTGGCGAGGCCACCCCTGGGGTCACAGCTGGGCGGCTGCCCTGACCTGAACTTACTTGTGACTTAAAATAAATGTGGCCCTGACCAGTGTGGCTCAGTGGATGGAGCGTCGGCCTGCGGACTGAGGGGTCCCGGGTTCGATTCCGGTCAAGAGCATGTACCTGGGTTGCGGGCACATCCCCGGCGGGGGGGGGGGGGGTGCGGGAGGCAGCTGATCGAGGTTTCTCTCTCATAGATGTTTCTAACTATCACTCTCCCCTCCTCTCTGTAAAAAATCAATAAAATATATTTTTAAAAAAATGTATCAAATTTTTTTATTTTTTATATTTTTATTTTGGGTCATAAAACACACAGAACATAAACTTCCCCGCTTCTCATTCGAAGGGCTCGGCTCAGGCGTAAGCACAGTCGCGCTGAGGTGCGGCCGTGACCACCACCGTTCCCAGAACTTTCCACCCTCCAGACAGAAGCTCTGTCTGTTAAACACTCACCCCTGCCCCTCCCCAGCCCTGCCCCACCACCTCCTGTCTGTGGATCCGACTCGGGGTCTGTCCCTCTGGGTCTGGCTTATTCGCTCGGCGCAGCGTCCTCACGTCCGTCCTTCCCCCCCCCCCCGGGGCAGGCGGCAGGGTCCCTTCCTGTGAAGGGGGTGAGGTCTGCGTGCGGATCCCTCGTCCGGGACACCCGGCCTGCGCCCCGAGGTGGGGGGAGGCTGAGTTTAGCTCCCGTGATAACGCTGCTGGGGGCGTGGTGAGCAGAGACCTCGGCACCTGCTGTCACTTCCTTTGGGGTGAACCCGGAGGCGGCATTGCTGGGTGGCGGAAACCCCACTTTAAATGGTGGATGGAGGGCCCCCCCCCCGCCCCAGCAGCACGCGGGGCGCCAGTTCTTCCATGTCCTTCAGCTCGAGCTGCTGCTCTGCGACCGGCCGGCTGCCGGGGCGGGCGGGGGGGGGGGTCGCGGGGGGGCGGGGGGCCCTTCGTGCAGGGCCCAGTTGGCCTGGATGCTGCGGAGCGGGAGGTGGAGACCAGGCCCCCCCACTGCCTGGGTCCCTCACTGCTGCGCCTGGGGAGCCCCTGTCCCTGGCTCCTGCCCCATCAGAGGCTCGGGGGCCCTGCCAGCTTGGCGTGTCCCTAGCAGGTGCCCAGGTGCCCAGGTGCCCACATGTCTCGGCTCTGAGGCCTGGGCATGGGCAGGACGCAGGCCTGGCCTCCTGTTCCGCCTGCCCTCAGGGCACCGGCCCCAGCGGCAGTGGCAGCGGACACGGCTGGGCGGCTGGGCGGCTGGGCCCGGCCACCGTTTGCCTTCTTTATGGCTGCGGTTTACGGCGCGGGGCACGGCGCGGAGGCAGCGGTGCAGGAAGCGGAGTTTATGGCCGGCTGCGCCCGAGCAAGGCCTGCCCGTCCGTCTTTACTTTGTGACGGTGCCCACGTCAGCCAGGCCGGGAGTGACGCGCAGGGAGACGCCGGTTCACCCGGCAGGACTGGAGAGATGTCCATGGGGGGATTTCAGGGGCCACCCCGACCGTGCCCCCGGGGCCGGCGGCCTGCTGGTCCCCGCAGCGTCTCCCCTCCCCTCCCCTCCCCGGGCTCCCCAGCATCTCCGGGGCGTCGGTCCTGCCACACCTTGGGGACAATCAGTGCCCAGTTCTCTTTATTAAATAACTAACTTCCCTGAGAACAAAGAGACTCCATGAGCCAGAGGAGGGCGAGAGGCAGAGGCAGCGGGAGGGGAGGCTCAGGGAGGCATCCGTCCCCGCTTGACCTGGCCTGCCCTGCATCCAGGGCCCAGGGCAGTGAGCTGGCTGCCGGTTATGGTTATGGTTATGGTTATGGTTAGAGCCATGGTTATGGTTATGGTTATGGTTAGAGCTAGGGTTAGGGTTAGGGTTAGGGTTAGGGTTAGGGTTAGGGCTGGGGGAGGGTTAGGGTTAGGGCTAGGGCTGGGGGAGGGTTAGGGTTAGGGTTAGGGCTGGGGGAGGGTTAGGGTTAGGGTTAGGGCTGGGGGAGGGTTAGGGTTAGGGCTAGGGCTAGGGTTAGGGTTAGGGCTAGGGTTAGGGTTAGGGTTAGGGCTGGGGGAGGGTTAGGGCTAGGGTTAGGGTTAGGGCTAGGGTTAGGGTTAGGGTTAGGGCTAGGGTTAGGGTTAGGGTTAGGGCTAGGGTTAGGGTTAGGGTTAGGGCTAGGGTTAGGGTTAGGGCTAGGGCTAGGGTTAGGGTTAGGGTTAGGGCTAGGGTTAGGGTTAGGGCTAGGGCTAAGGTTAGGGTTAGGGCTAGGGTTAGGGTTAGGGCTAGGGCTAGGGTTAGGGTTAGGGTTAGGGCTAGGGTTAGGGTTAGGGCTAGGGCTAAGGTTAGGGTTAGGGCTAGGGTTAGGGTTTACGTATTATGGTCATAGTTAGAGTGTTTGTTTCATGGTTAGGGTTAGAATTTATGTATTTTGGTGATAGAGTGTTTGTTTCAGGTCTCTTGTTATTCTATTCAGACATTCGCGCCTGGCCTGGCCTTTCTCTCCTTCCGTATGTCACGATGGGTCCCTTGGGCCCCCCATGTGCCTGGCTCTGCTCTCCTGCTGTCTCCCAGCTCCTTGCTGTGTGAGCTGTGTGTCCTGGGGGCCCCTCCCGCCAGGCTGGTCACTTCCGAAACTCCGTCCCCACGGTGAGGTCTGCGGGGAGGGAGTGGCCATGGAAAGCCCGACACCCTATGTCCTGCCATGGGCCGGGGAAGGTCTCAGCTGACCAGCCTTTCCGTATGTCCTACCTCCCATTCAGCCCCCACGGTACCCCAGGCGGTGGTGGCACTTGGACAGCAATCTGTGTGGCCCCCTCCAGTCACTCACCTCCCCGCCCCGGAGAGCCCTGTGCCCTCGGGCAGGGCCAACCCTGTCCGTCAGCCTGGCCCAAGTCACGTCCTCTCCCCAGTCAACAGCCGCGGGCCCGTGTCTGGAAGCTGGAATGTCCTGGGCGCCAGGGGCGGGGCCTTCTGGAACACGGTGTGTCCCTCGCGGCTTGAGCCCGGGCACAGGGGGCTGGTCCCACCCTGTGTGCAGGGCCACGGCTCAGGGCGGCGGTGACCGTACGTCACTCCAGCGTCCCCGCTCGTGCTCAGATGGTGCTCACACGGCACCCATTTCCTTCTCACTGCTGCCCCCCCCACCCCCCGGCCCCCCACCCCCCCGTAACCCGGATGCAGGTCTCCTGTCGCCAAAGATTCTCTGTAAACATGGTTTCCAGTTTGAAGTTATTTCACTTGTTTTTGAATAAGCAACCGGCCCCCTCCTGCCTCGTCAGCCCCCGTCCCGCCCGCGAGGACCCCGCGGCCCCACAGACATCCCGCTCTCGCGGGCACTGCCGGGAGGTGGGCAGGAGAGAGGGGCTCCGCTCCGGCTCCGGCTTCTTTCCGAGCCCTGAGCCCCGCGGTCACCCGGTGGGCGCTCCCCGGCCCCTCAGAGGCCCCTCCTGTCCCTGGGCCTCCAGCGGGCAGCTCTGTCCCACATCCCTCTCCCTGAAGGACCGGGGGGGCAGGGGGGTCCCCCGTCAGCCCAGCGTCCAAAAGCTGGCAAGAGAGTGGAGGCAGGACTGCGGGGCGAGAACTGGACTTTGGGGTCCCCAGAGCCAGGACTTCAGCATGGAGGGGTGCGCAGTCCGTGGGGGACGCCTACACTGAAAGGCCGCGAGAGGAAAGCAGAACGACCCCTGCCCCCCCACCCCCACCCCCGCCCCCACCCCCGCCCCCACCCCCACCCAGGCGTCAGGAGAAGAACCTGAATCAGAGTGAGCGGTGGCCTTCGGAGGAGCGGGAGCCACGAGCGGAGGAGCGGGAGCCACGAGGGAGGAGCGGGAGCCACGAGGGAGGAGCGGGAGCCGTGAGCACTGAGCCCCGGAGGAGAGCAGCGGGCGCCAGGCCGGCGGAGGAGGCCGGTGGCCGGGAGCCTCTGGCCAGACTGACCGGGAAAAGGGGAGAGGACACCAGCCGTCAGTGTTAGCAACGCGAGGTGGCGTCGCCGCGGCCCCGAGATGAGCAGGAAAACCAGGGGTTGTGGGCTCCCTGCGGGGAACGGGGACGGGTGAGAGGGACGGGCGCCAGAAAGGCGTTCCCCGAAGCGCCCGCGGGAGAAATGCTGAAGATCCCGGGGCCCCCCACAGAGGAGCCCGGGCGCCGACCCTGTAAGACTTTAGGGAGAAAGCAGCGGCTGCTCTGCGTCTCCCAGGAGCACGAGGAAGGCAGGGGGTGTCGGCCCCCCCCCCTCCGCCGGGCCAGGCGCACCGGGTGCCAGAGCCGCACCAAGACGCCTGAGAAAGAACCACAGACCGCCGCCGCCCGGCACGGGGCAGCCGTTCTAAACAGAGTTTAGCAGATGGAATCCGGCTGCGCAGGGAAGTCACGGTGCCGTGGGGTCGCCGGGACGCGCAGCTGGTTGGACAGTCACGGTCAATGCAGTCGCCGTGTCCCTGTGCGAGGTCAGCCCAGGACGGGCACGCCTCTGAGCACGGCCAGCGGACACAGGCGGCGGGGCCGGGGCCTGTGCGGGGGGTGGGAGCGGCCGGGGAGGTCCATGGGGGAAAAGGAGACGTATGTGAAACGTGCAACAATAAAGAATTAAAAAAGAATAAATAGATAAATAAATAAAGTAAAAAACCCCAAAAACACAACACCGATCTACAAAAAGCAGCTGTGCCAGCAACAATCAGAAACGGGAATAAGGAGTGCCCTTGCCCGGCCGGAGGGCTCAGGGGCTGAGCGTCGACCTATGAACCAGGAGGTCACAGTTCGATTCCTGGTCGGGGCACAGGCCGGGTTGTGGGCTCGATCCCCAGTGGGGGGTGTGCATCCTCGTCATTGATGTTTCTCTCTCTCCCTCTTCCTTCCTCTCTGGAATAAATTTAAGAATATATTTTTTTAAAAATGCCCTTTATTGCCCTAACCCCGTGGTCAGCAAACTGCGGCTCGCGAGCCACATGCGGCTCTTTGGCCCCTTGAGCGTGGCTCTTGCTAAGCCTTAGGAGTACCCTAATTAAGTTAATAACAAGGTACCTGCCTATATAGTTTAAGTTTAAAAAATTTGGCTCTCAAAAGAAATTTCAATCGTCGTACTGTTGATATTTGGCTCTGTTGACTAATGAGTTTGCCGACCACGGCCCTGACCGGCTTGGCTCAGTGGATAGAGCGTCGGCCTGCAGACTGAGGGGTCCCAGGTTCGATCCCGGTCAAGGGCATGCACCTTGGTTGCGGGCACATCCCCGGTAGGAGGTGTGCAGGAGGCAGCTGATCGATGTTTCTCTCTGTCTTTCCCTCTCTCTTCCTCTCTCCCTGAAATCTATGGGAGAATATCCTTGCGTGAGGATTAACAAAGAATTAGGCAGCTGGACACGTTCCTGCTGATGAGGCCGTGGAGCAAGGGGCTCTCCCACGGCTGCCGGGGTGTCACGCACACCACACGCTCCGGGAAGCAGTTTGCCTGTTTCTGAAAAAGCCGGACGTACACGCAGCGTGTGACCCAGACACCCGCTCCCCCCGCCCCCCCCCCGTGCCGTGTCCACGTGACCCAGACACCCTAACCCCCGCGCCGTGTCCCCGGCAGCTTTGTCTGTGGGAGCGTGGAGCTGGAAACCAGCCAAACGCCCGCCGAGCGGCTGCCGGACACAGTTTCAGTGCCACGTACAGGAAAGCTACTGGGTAACCGGGGACGGAACAGGGATCGTGCAACGGGGGCGACTCACAAAGCGATGGTGCTGAGGACGAAACGGCCGCGGAAACGAGCGGGCGGGGGAGGGGGCGCATGGACACGCACCCCAGAAAGCTGGCAGCACGAGCAGGACAGACATCGGTCCTGTCGCCTCGCGGGTGGAGGGGCGAGAGCAGGTGGCACAGGCCCACCGCCCTCAGGGCGCCGTGGCAGGTGCGAAGCCACGCTGAGCGCGGGGATGGTGGGCCAGCCGCCCCGGCGACGCTGCTTTCACGGTTTAGAGCTGATGCTTGGACACAACTGTGTCCTCAGCCGACCGGCGGCTCCGTGGCTGAGCGTCGCCCTAGGAACCAGGAGGTAACGGTTCGATTCCCGCTCAGGGCACAGGCCCGGATTGCGGGCTCCATCCCCCGTAGGGGGCGGGCAGGCGGCAGCCGGTCCGTGATTCTCTCTCATCACTGCAGTTTGTATCTCTTTCTCCCTCTCCCTCTCCCTTCCTCTCTGAAATCAATAAAAATATGTTTTAAAAAATACCTTCACAGAAACATCTAGACTGGTGTCTGACCCCAAACTGGGGACCAGGGCCTGGCCGAGGCGGCCGAGGTGACACAGGAAACTAGCCCCCCACGAGGTGGCGGAGCCTGGGCAGGGCTGGGGGCGGCTGAGGGCCCCCCTCCTCCTCTCTCTCCCCAGCCTTTCTTCCTTCCTCCCCTCCCCCCACCTCGCCCTGTGGCCGCCCCACCCCCACTTCCTGATGAGTCAGGGTTTGTGGACAGAGAGCGTGGAGCAGTCATTTTAGGCTCTTTCGTGACGTCTGTGTGGCCTCCTCCCTGTGGTCAGTGTCCGGGCAAACACTGCTGGGCGTGGGCCGGGCGGGCTCCGGGCCTGGGCAGCCCGAGCAGGTGGCCGGGCAGGTGTCCTGGGAGCCTGAGGGCATCACCTCCCGGTCCAGAGGGAGGCCCCACCGGCCGCTTCCTCGACTGACCCTGCAGGGAGGACAGGACGGTCCCCCGGAGACAGGGAAGCTCAGCCCCAGGGAGGGGAGGCTTTGGGGGTGCACAGCCCCCCGCCAGTCTGAGGGTACTGGGTCCGAGGCCCTGAATGGACGCGTCCGAGTTTGTTTCTGTCCCGATGTCTCGGGGCTGCACTCCCGCCTCACTGACTAGAGGGGTCGCCTCACCCCGGCCTCCACCAGCTCTGTCCACGTCCCACCTACCCCTGTGGGCGGCCTGGTCCCCGTGCACGGCGGCCCCACCTGGGGCCTGAGGCGGGGCCAGGGGCCAGGAGGGGCATTGGGCAGACCCCGGGGCTCAGGTCACTGCCGCTGCCCCGTCCAGAGGGGCCACGGCCTGACCTCCTCAGGCCGGAGGCCCCACCTCTCCCTCCCAGGGCAGCCCCGCGGGCAGGGGGCCTGGCGAGGACGGCTGGTCCTGGGGCTCCCAGGCCCCACAGGGAAGCGGCTCTGGTCTTGAATCCCGGCTCCCCCGGCTCCCGCCACAGGCTCCGAGCGCCTGCCCCACCTGGGCCCCTGCAGGACAGGCGGTCCCTGGGCCTGCGGCTGGCGCACGCGGGACGGGACAAGGGCGTCACCCCAGGCCCCGGCCGCGGCGGCCCAGGGCCCTCGGCTCCTGGTTACCCCCTCAGACACCGGGGGACTGGCCCCTTGATGTCCGCACCCCGTGGGGACCCCCGGGAGCTGTCGTTGGGGCAAGAGGTCCTGATGCAGAGGTGGCCCCGGAGGTGCCAGCTGAGCCTCCACCCACCAGCGGCCCCCGGCCCAAGTCTCAGCAACGGCGGCGATGGACCTGCCCCACTCACCCCTGGAACTCGCGGACCCCATGATGGGAGCTGGCGCCCACCGCTGCGGGCCGGTCAGATGCCAAGTCAGGATCCACTTGTCCCAGGAGCAACATGTGGGGAGGGGAGAGCTCTGGCCGGTTCCCCACCAGCTACACGGCGGGCGCCGCCCGGGCCCCCGGGGTGAGGTCGGGGCTGGACCCCGATCTTTGATCCTCGAGGCGTTTACGGGCGGCTGGGGGCTGGCTTGGGGGTCGGAGCCTCCTCCGAGGCCACAGGTCACCTCTGTGGGCAAGAGGTGGGGCCCAGGGGACCGGGCCTGGCCCTGTGCTCCCCTCCAGGGGGGAGGGGGGAGGGCAGGGCCTGAGCTGACACCTGCCCAGGCCTTTCTGGGACCCCAGCCCCACTCCCTGCGGGACGAAAGCTCCTGGCCAGGTTCCCTGGGCCCCAGAGGGCATGAGTTCCAGTTCCATGTAACCCTGAGGTGGGACCCACCTGGGATGGAGGGATTAGTGGGGGGCTGGCGTGGGCCTGGCGGGAGTGGGCAGCACCCCCAGGAGCCCACACCCTTGCTGCCCTGGGTGCTGGGTGCAGGGAGAGCAGCCCCCACCCACCCCAGAGCTCGAGGCCTGGTGGGGGAGGCGGGGCAGGGCCTGGAGAAGAGGAGTGAATGGGGTGGGGTCTGTCCCGGGGCCTCAGGGAAGCACCTCATTGGACCCCGGGGGGCTGGGCAGGGGCCTGGGGCCCGGGGAGCCTGCAGGACGTGCTTCCGGCCGGACATCCCGCCCGCTGGCCGGGGGGGGGGGGGCGAGTGGGGGGTGTTGGGAGGGACCGAGGTCCGCTGGGCGTGTGTGGAACCGGGTAATTGGGAGGAGGGGAGATTTACCCAGGGAGACAAATACATAAAAAGATAAATCTCAGATAACTGAGTCAACATTTCCCCACGCGGCCACGGAGCCCCCACAGCTGTCTTCGCCATCACTGGGCAAACGCCCCACCCACCCTCGCCCCTCCCCTGCCTGCCCCGCCCTCTGAGGGCCCTGCTGGGCATATAAGGCCCGGACCCCAGCCCAGGTCGCTCTCCCGCACCGCCTGCCGCCACCATGGGGCAGCCACTCGCCTGCCTGCTGGCCCTGTGCCTGGCCCTGGCCTCGGCCGAGGGCTCAGAGCTGCGGAGAGGTGAGGGGTGGCGGGGGTGCCCTGGGCCGGGAAGTGGGTGGCGGGGGAGGCATTGCCTGGGAGTGGAAGGTGGTCTCCCTCTGCCCAGACTTGGGGGGCCGGCCTGTGGGCGCCTGCAGCCCTGCCCGTTGGCACTGGGTGGAGGGAAGGAAGGAGAGACAGAAGGACAGGTGGTCGGGGTTCCCACTACCCCTCCGAAGCTGACCCCTGGCCAGGGTGTGTTGGGGGCTGGACCAGGTGGTAACAGCCAAGCGTGTCTGTGAGCCTGGGGGCGGCCAGGAGGGGCCCGGCTGGGGGGCCTCAGGCCCAGGAATCGGGGCCCTTGGAGGGGCCAGGCCAGGTGGTTGGCCCCCTGCGAGGGGTCACTGTGGCCCTAGAAACCGGGAACTAGGACGGGACAGCTCTGTCCAGCAGGCGGGCGGCAGGCCCCGCAGCGCCCCTCCTGCGGGGAGGGGGCCCTCCCTGGGCCCTGTGCTGAGGCCCCGGGGTCCGGGAGGGCTGCCGCCGGGCGGGGCCCTCGCCCGCTCACCCCCGCCCGCTGCTCCCCAGAGGGCAGAGCCCGGAACCACGGCCACAACGTCTGCAGCACCTGGGGCGACTTCCACTACAAGACCTTCGACGGCGACGTGTTCCGCTTTCCCGGCCTCTGCGACTACAACCTGGCCTCCGACTGCCGCGCCGCCTACAAGGAGTTCGCCGTGCACGTACAGCGCAGCCCCGGCCGCGCCGGCGGCCACCCGCGGCTCGAGTACATCCTGCTGACCATCAGAGACGACACCATCTACCTCACCCGCCAGCTGGTCGTGGTGAACGGGGCCATGTGAGTGGCGGGCGGCCCTCCCTGTCCTAGACGTGGGGCCCCTGTGAGCCCCGCGGTCGCCCATCCTCAGAAGGAGACTGTGGGGTTGGGGTTCAGGTCACCGATTCACTCAGCAAACACGGGGGAGCCCACCAGGCGCCCCCTGGTCCGCGGACGGGGGACGGGGCTCAGGGCTTCATTTATGCGGTGTCTCGGGGCCCTCTGCCTGGCCCACCCGGCTCCGGGTGGGGGACAGCCTGGGCACCCTGGCAGGGGCGGGGCGCAGTCTGGAGAGGAGGCCTGTGCCCTGGGACCCCAGGCAAGCGTTACCGATGCCAGAAGGGCCGGGGGAGCCCCTGGAATAATGGGCTCTAAGCACATTCCTGCCCGCGGGGTCCCCACCTGCCGGGCTGCAGCCCAGGTGGCCAGGTGGGGCCGAGTGGGTGGGTGCAGGGCCCCCGGAGGCCCAGCGTTTGGGGGAGCTCAGTGCCTGTTTGGGGTGGGCAGGAGAGGCCCCCACCTGGGCAGAGCCCGCCTTCCTTCCTCCTGGTGCACCTGGGGGCCTGCCCAGGATAGGAGAGGCCAGGCGGACACGGGCCTGGGCCACACAGTCGCGGCCCCTCTGGGTGGGATGGGAGGAGAGGCGGTGGCTGAGCGACCCCCCACCCGCCCCCCGCAGGGTCAGCACCCCGCACTACCGCTCGGGGCTGCTCATCGAGCGGAGCGACGCCTACACCAAGGTCTTCTCCCGCGCCGGCCTCACCCTCATGTGGAACCGGGAGGATGCGCTCATGGTGGGTGCGGGCCGGGCACAGGGTGGTCCGGGGCGGCTCGTCCGTGCTGACGGAGGAGCCCAGCGGGTTAGCGGTGGGGAGCAGGCCGCAGCACCCACCCAGCGGGGACCCTCAGTGATGCCAGGGCCCTCCCCCGCCCCCTCCCCCGCCCCCTTACCCCCCCAACCCAGCCCTTCTGTGGAGCCGACGCCCAAACAAGGTCGGGAGGTGGCCTGGCTGTGGGGGCTCCCTGGCTGCCGGCTGCCCTGCCTGTGGCCCCGCTGCCTATGGCCACTCACCCGCCTCCTCCCGCAGCTGGAGCTGGACAGCAGGTTCCGGAACCACACGTGCGGCCTCTGCGGCGACTACAACGGCCTGCAGACATACTCGGAGTTCCTGTCCGACGGTGCGTGCTCCCGGGCCTGGCGGGCAGGGTGTGTGTGTGCACGCACGTGTGTGTGCATGCCTGTGTGTGCATGTGTGCGTGCATGTCTCTCTGTGTGTGCACGTGTGTGCATGCCTGTGTGTGCATGTGTGCATGCATGTCTCTCTGTGTGTGTGCATGCATGTCTCTCTGTGTGTGTGCATGTGTGTGTGCATGTCTCTGTGTGCATGTCTGTGTGTGTGCATGTGTGCGTGCATGTCTCTCTGTGTGTGTGCATGCATGTCTGTGTGTGTGCATGTCTCTGTGCATGTCAGTGTGTGTGTGCGTGTGCATGTGCGTGCAGGCTCCCAGTGCCCTGACGGGCTGTGCCACCCGCAGGCGTGCTCTTCAGTGCCCTGGAGTTTGGAAACATGCAGAAGATCAACAAGCCTGGGGCAGAGTGCAACGACCCCGAGGAGGTGTCGGCCCCCAAGTCCTGCTCTGAGCATGTGAGTCACTGGGACCAGCCCAGGCCCCCCCAGGGCAGTGCTGCTCCTCCCCCCCAGCGCCCCTCCCCTGCCCCATAGCTGGGAAGGGAGGTGGGAGCAGCCGGCCCACCGCCCACACTGAGCCTGCCTGCCCGCAGCGCGCCGAGTGCCAGAGGCTGCTGACGGCCGAGGCCTTCGAGGGCTGCCTGGACCTGGTGCCGCTGGAGCCGTACGTGCAGGCCTGCGCCCAGGACCGCTGCCAGTGCCCGTCCGGCGCCGCCTGCGTGTGCAGCACCCTCGCCGAGTTCTCCCGCCAGTGCTCGCACGCCGGCGGGCGGCCCGGGAACTGGAGGACAGCCTCGCTCTGCCGTAAGCGCCCGGGTCGGGTCGGGTCGGGAGGACAGGGCCCGGGCGCAGGGGTGGTGGCCGGGAGGGGTGCTGGTGGGGAGCCTGCCTGCGGACCAGGAGGTGGCCTGGGCCTGGGGGGCCCGGAGCCCAGGGCCCTGGGCGTGCAGCTCCCTGCCCGGCCGCCCTCCCCTCGGGCACAGCCGCTCAGGGGCCTGCGCTGCCCTTCCAGCCAAGACCTGCCCCCGAAACATGGTTTACCTGGAGAGCGGCTCGCCCTGCATGGACACCTGCTCCCACCTGGAGGTCAGCCACCTGTGCGAGGAGCACCGCATGGACGGCTGCTTCTGCCCCGAAGGTGCGTGTGCGGCGGGCGCAGCGGGCGCAGCCGTGGGGGCCCTGCCCAGGGTCCCGGGGATGATGGCCTCACTGCCTTGGGCGTGGGTGCCCAGCTGCATGGAGGGACGGGGGGGCATGGACGGACAGGGGGCACCGAGGGGACACAGGGACACAGAGGGGAGAGGAGGGCATGGAGGGGACGGGGTGAAGTCAGGAGACAGGTCCGGGTAGAAGGGACAGAGCGCTGAGGGCCCCTCCCCTGCGTACGCCGTGGTGGCTGCTAGGAGTCTGGCGGGGAGGGCACCGTCCTGGTGACCACTCGGTGGACAGACCGCCTGCCAGGCCTGTGGGACCTGGAGGGTCCTGGGGGGCCCTGGCCAGCGGTGTGGGGACCAGCAGTACCTGCCGGGGGAGGCCTGGCTGGCGGCCGCCGGGGATCTCAGCTGAGTGTGACGGGCCGCTATCCGCTGTCCCAGGCACCGTGTACGACGACCTCAGGGACGGTGGCTGCGTCCCCGTGAGCCAGTGCCACTGCAAGCTGCACGGGCAGCTGTACGCTCCCGGCCAGCAGGTCAGCCACGACTGCGAGCACTGGTGAGTGCGGGGCCGGGGCTGGCGGGCAGTGGTGAGTGCGGGGCCGGGGCTGGCGGGCACTGGTGAGTGTGGGGCCGGGGCTGGCGGGCAGTGGTGAGTGCGGGGCCGGGCCGGGGCTGGCGGGCAGTGGTGAGTGTGGGGCCGGGGCTGGCGGGCAGTGGTGAGTGTGGGGCCGGGGCTGGCGGGCGGTGGTGAGTGTGGGGCCGGGCCGGGCCGGGGCTGGCGGGCAGTGGTGAGTGTGGGGCCGGGCCGGGCCGGGGCTGGCGGGCGGTGGTGAGTGTGGGGCCGGGGCTGGCGGGCAGTGGTGAGTGTGGGGCCGGGGCTGGCGGGCAGTGGTGAGTGTGGGGCCGGGCCGGGCCGGGGCTGGCGGGCGGTGGTGAGTGTGGGGCCGGGGCTGGCGGGCAGTGGTGAGTGTGGGGCCGGGGCTGGCGGGCGGTGGTGAGTGTGGGGCCGGGGCTGGCGGGCGGTGGTGAGTGTGGGGCCGGGGCTGGCGGGCAGTGGTGAGTGTGGGGCCGGGCCGGGGCTGGCGGGCAGTGGTGAGTGTGGGGCCGGGCCGGGCCGGGGCTGGCGGGCAGTGGTGAGTGTGGGGCCGGGCCAGGGCTGGCGGGCCGGGTGAGCCGAGCCTGACCTGTGCCCGCTGCCTGATAGCGTCTGCAACGCCGGCCGCTGGGTGTGCAAAGACCTGCCGTGCCCCGGGAGCTGCGCCCTGGAGGGCGGCGCCCACATCACCACCTTCGACGGGAAGAAGTACACCTTCCACGGCGACTGCTACTACGTGCTGACCAAGGTGGGCAGCCGCCCGGCGCCTGTGGGGGGGCCTGAGCCCAGCCCGGCCCGGCCTCACCGCACCCCTGTCCTCCGCAGGGCGACCACCCCGACTCCTACGCCCTCCTGGGCGAGCTGGCCCCCTGCGGCGCCACCGACAAGGAGACCTGCCTGAAGACAGTAGTGCTGCTGGCAGACAAGCAGAAGAACGTAGGTGCCGCTCCCTCCGACCCCCACCCCCCCACCCCCCACCCCCCACCCCCTTCCCCGAGGCCCTTCCCAGCCCCGCCGCCCGCGCTCTGTCCCCAGGTGGTGGTCTTCAAGTCCGATGGCAGCGTGCTGCTCAACGAGCTGCAGGTGAACCTGCCCCACGTGACAGGTGAGCCCAGTCCCCAGCCCTGGCGGGGAAGTGGGGGTGTGGGGGCGGAGGGGTGTGGGGGCGGAGGGGTGGGGAGGGCCGGCCGGCAGCCCTCACGCGCTCACCCCTCCCGGCAGCGAGCTTCTCCATCTTTCAACCGTCCTCTTACCACCTGGTGGTGAGCACCGCCTTCGGCCTCAGGCTGCAGATCCAGCTGGTGCCCCTCATGCAGCTGTTCCTGACGCTGGACCAGGCCGCGCAGGGCCGCGTGCAGGGTGAGTTCCCCCTCAGGTCTGCCCCGCCCTGCCCCCGCCCCCCCATCCCTGCCCCTGCCCCCCGCCCCCCGCCCCCCGATCCCTGCCCCCCGCCCCCCGCCCCCCCCCCATCCCTGCCCCAACCCTGTCCTGTCTTCAGGCCTCTGTGGGAACTTCAACGGCCAGGAGGGTGACGACTTCCAGACGGCGGGCGGGCTGGTGGAGGCCACGGGCGCCGGCTTCGCCAACACCTGGAAGGCCCAGTCGAGCTGCCAAGACAAGCAGGACTGGCTGGACGACCCTTGTTCCCTCAACATCGAGAGCGGTGAGCGTCCCCCTGCGCCCCACAGCTGCGGCTCCTGGCGGACACTGTGTGTGTGGGAGGGACAGGGCCTGCCCTGCTGGCTTATGGTGGCCCACGGTGGCAGCCCGCCAAGCGACAGGGCAGAGGGGCTGGGCCGCTAATTGCTGGGCGGTGGCCTTCGTCCAGGGCTGGCCTGGTGCCGGGACAGTACGCCTCCCCCCTCCATGACACCCCACCATCCTGGGGAGGCTGAGAGGGGGCGGTGGGCACCCTGCCTTGTTCTGGGCTGACCTGACCTGGAGGGAGGTGACTGGGCCTGGTCCACGAGGGGACAGCGTCCACCCCAGCTTGGGTGACGGGTCGGCCGGACTCAGGGGACCTGCCGCGGGGCCACGCCCACTGAGCCCCGCCCCTCTCTAGCCAACTACGCGGAGCACTGGTGCTCGATGCTCAGGAAGAAGGAGACCCCCTTCGGCCGCTGCCACTCCGCCGTGGACCCCGAAGAGTACTACAAGGTGGGTGGGACCCCACATGCGCCTGCCCCCCGCCTGGCCAGGCCTGCTCGGGGCACCTGCGGTGCTGCGGGAAGTGGCTGAGTGTGTGTGTACACGTGCGTGATGCGTGTGTGAGTGTGGGCATGCATGTGTGCACACAGGTGGTGCAGGTGGCAGTGTGTGCACGTACGGGGGTCTGTGGGCATACATATTCGCACACGTGCACTGCACATGCAGGTATGCGCACACGTGTAGCACGTGTGAGTCCGGGTACACGTGTGTGAGTGCCCCTGGGTGTGGGGAGTGCCGGCACGGGCGTGCCAGGTCCCAGCCCCTTCCCTCCTCGCCGCCCAGAGGTGCAAATACGACACGTGCAACTGCCAGGACAACGAGGACTGCATGTGCGCCGCGCTGTCCTCCTATGCCCGCGCCTGCGCCGCCAAGGGCGTCATGCTGTGGGGCTGGCGGGAGCTCGTCTGCAGTGAGTGCCGGCCCCTGCGGGCGTACGGGGGCTCGGGGTCCTGGAGTCCCGTGGGGGTCGGGCCTGGTTCCCCCGCCGTCCCCAGGGCAGCGCCTCCTCTGCAGGCGGCGGGTCGGAGCTGTGGCCGCAGCCCCTCTGCCCAGCGGGAGGTGTGAGGGGCGGGTGTGCCTGTGCGGCTGGGCTGTCCCAGGGCTGTCCCGGCACCTCAGCTGGGCAGGTGTCCGCCTGAGGTGGGCCCGGGACGGCCAGCGGGGGCGCTGGGAGCGGGGCGCTGGGAGCGGGGTGCTGGGAGCGGGGAGCGGGGCGCCCCTCCGCCCCTCACGCGGCCCCTCGCTTTGCAGACAGCGACGTGGGCTCCTGCCCCAAGACGCAGATCTTCCTGTACAACCTGACCACCTGCCAGCAGACCTGCCGCTCGCTCTCGGAGGCCGACAGCCACTGCGTCAAGGGCTTTGCACCCGTGGACGGCTGCGGCTGCCCCGACCACACGTTCCTGGACGAGAAGGGCCGCTGCGTGCCGCAGGCCAAGTGCTCCTGCTACCACCGCGGCAGCTACGTGGAGGCGGGCGACGTGGTCCTGAGGCAGGAGGAGCGCTGGTGGGTGTCCCGGGCCGGGGAGGGGCAGGGGGGGCAGGGACAGCCCCGGGCCCCGCATCCCCGCCCGCACGGGCAGCTCGCTCAGCCCCGCCTCTGCCCACAGCGTCTGCCGGAACGGGAGGCTGCACTGCACCCAGGTCAAGCTGCTCGGCCAGAGTAAGTGGGCGCTGCCCCCGCGCGGCCCCCTCGCCTGCCCCCCCCCGCCCTCCCCCTACAGCTGAACTAAGGCGCCCCTCTGTCCCACAGGATGCGCGGCCCCAAAGATTCACGTTGACTGTAACAACCTGACGGCGCTGGCCGTCCGGAACCCCCGCCCCGTCAGCTGCCAGACGCTGGCTGCCGGCCAGGTGCGTGCAGGGCAGGGCCCTGGGCCTTGGGAGGGAGGGGCAGCAGGCTCGATGCCAGCCCGAGACTCTGCCTGCCAGGCCTGTGGACACAGGGGTCTCGTTGGCCCTCCCTGTCCCCGTGGGCCCCTGCCCAGCGCCCCGCCCCTCATCGGGCTCCCTGGCCAGTGGTGGGCCCAGGAGGGAGGTCAGGGGCGGAGGGGGGACGCGAGGGCGCCCGCAGTGTCGGATGCGCAGCCAAGGACAGGGCTGGCCTGGCTCTGACCCCCCTGTCTGGCTGCCCCCAGTACCAGACGGAGTGCATCAGCGGCTGCGTGTGCCCCGAGGGGCTGATGGACGACGGCCGTGGGGGCTGCGTCAGGGAGGAGGAGTGCCCCTGTGTGCACAACCAGGACCTGTACAACCCCGGCCAGAAGATCACCGTGGACTGCAACACCTGGTGAGCCGCCGGGCCTGGCTGACGGCCCCTTGCGCCCGCGGGAAGTGTGCCCTGGGGAGCAGGCCAGGCTTGCAGGCCTGCGGCCTCCCCAGGGGCCGGCCCAGGTGTGCAGGGCTCCGTGCACCCCCCCCCCCCACTGGCTGGCAGGGTCCTGGCCCCAGTGAGGGTGCACGGCGGCACTTGCGGTTGGTGGTTGGTGAGGGCCTGTCGGTGTGGTGCCTGGGAGCTGCCCGCACAGCCCCTCCAGGCCCCTGTCCCGCTCTCCTCAGCACCTGCCAGAGAGGGCGCTGGGCCTGCAGCCAGAAGGTGTGCCACGGCACCTGCTCCATCTACGGGAACGGCCACTACATCACCTTCGACGGGAGGTTCTACGACTTCGATGGGCACTGCTCCTACGTTGCCGTGCAGGTGCGGCTGGGGGCGCCCCCGGACCCCCCCTGCTCCCTGTCCCCCCTGTGCTGGCGCTGCCGATGGCCTGGGGGGCTGTGTCCATGGCAAAGGGCCCTTCCTCCGCCCTCTCATCCTGTGGCCCTCCCTGGGGCAACGGGGGTGTGGGGTTCACGGGAACGAGGGGCCCTGGTGGGACACGGCTGTCCCCTCTCCACGGAGGAGGGGCCGAGGCCGGGCGGGGGTGGGTGCCCAGGGCGCCGGTGCCCACGGCTGGCTCACGCCCTCTGCCCTCCGTGGCTCCAGGACTACTGCGGCCAGAGCTCCGGGCAGGGCTCCTTCAGCATCATCACCGAGAACGTGCCCTGCGGCACCACGGGCGTCACCTGCTCCAAGGCCATCAAGATCTTCATAGGGGTGAGTGCTGCCCGCCCGGCGGGTCTGGGAGAGCCGGGGCCCGCCTGACCGCCCCCCCCCCCACAGAGGACGGAGCTCAAGCTGGAGGACAAGCACCGTGCGGTGATTCACCGGGACGAGGGCGAGCCCGTGGCCTACACCACGCGAGACGTGGGCCAGTACCTGGTGGTGGAGACCAGCACCGGCATCATCGTCATCTGGGACAAGAAGACCACCATCTTCATCAAGCTGGCGCCCTCCTACAAGGTGCGCCCCGCCCCGGCCCGCCCCGCCCCCCGTCCTCCTCCCCCCCGTCCTCCTCCCCCCCCCCGTCCTCCTCCCCCCCGTCCTCCTCCCCCCCCCGTCCTCCTCCCCCCCGCCCCGCCCCCCCGTCCTCCTCCCCCCCCCCGTCCTCCTCCCCCCCCCGCCCCGCCCCCCCGTCCTCCTCCCCCCCGTCCCCCTCCCCCCCCCCCCCCCCCCGCACCTCTGGACGCCTCGCGCCTGTGTCCGCAGGGCTCTGTGTGCGGCCTGTGCGGGAACTTCGACCAGCGCTCCAGCAACGACTTCACCACGCGGGACCACATGGTGGTGGACAGCGAGCTGGACTTTGGCAACAGCTGGAAGGAGGCCCCCACCTGCCCCGACGTGACCACCACCCCCGAGCCCTGCAGCCTGAGGCCCCACCGCCACGCCTGGGCCAAGAAGCAGTGCAGCATCATCAAGGGCGAGGTCTTCCACGCCTGCCACAGCAAGGTGGGCGTGGCCGCGAGCGTGTGGGCGCGGCCGCGAGGGCGATAGGCGTGGCCGCAAGCTTGGTGGGCGCGCCCATGAGCCTGGCTGTGGGCCTGCGCGCTGGGGGGAGTCCGTGGTGTCCCCAAGAGGCACCTGGCCCGCAGCTTCATCTCCATCCTGTGTCCTTTGAACACGTGACCGAGGGGAAACCTTCCTTCTGAGACCCCGGCTGGACCCCCAGCCTCCTGCACCGTCCAGGGAGGGGGAAGGCCACCTGAGCCCAACACCCCCACGGTGCTCAGTCGGGCAGCGGAGGGGCGGAGGGACAGCGGAGGGACAGCGCGCACTGCAGGGTGCCCACCGCCTCCGACCTCCCCAGAGCCCTGGGAGGCCCGGCCGGGTGGTGCGCCTGGTCCCAGGAGCGGGGCTGGCGTGGGTGGGGGCCCGCGGGGGAAGGCCTGCCCCGCGAGGCCCCGTGGACCCAGGCGCTCGGCCGCTTCCCCCCAGGTGGACCCCAAGCCCTTCTACGAGGCCTGCGTGCACGACAGCTGCTCCTGCGACACGGGCGGCGACTGCGAGTGCTTCTGCTCGGCCGTGGCCTCCTACGCCCAGGAGTGCACCAAGGAGGGAGCCTGCGTGTTCTGGAGGACGCCCGACCTGTGCCGTGAGTGCCCGCCAGGCCCTGCCCCCTGCCTGAGCCCCGGCCCCCTGCCCCCCATCTGACCCCGCCCTGCCCCCCCAGCCATCTTCTGCGACTACTACAACCCTCCGGACGAGTGTGAGTGGCACTACGAGCCTTGCGGGAACCGCAGCTTCGAGACCTGCAGGACCGTCAACGGCATCCACTCCAACATCTCCGTGTCCTACCTGGAGGGTGAGCCGGGCGCCGGGGCGCCACCGGGGGGCGCTGCGGGGCGGGCCGAGGTCCAGGGTGGCGGCTGGTCCCGCTGCAGAATTCCTCCACTGAACGGGGGGGCTTGGAGCCTGAGCTAAGGGGAGAGGCAGGAGAGAAACAGGTCACCCCGACCTGTGAGGTCAGGCCCGGGAGTGCCAGGGACCGGCAGCGCCGGATGGGGGCGCATTTCCGAGGAGGGGCTGGGGGGCCTCTGAGTGGAGAACTAGCGGACATGAAGCAGTGAGAATGGCCAGGTCAGGGATCCGGGGTGCCGGACGTGGGCGGGGCCTGGCTGTCCCTGTACCCCTATGGGTGTTCCAGGCTCAGCCGGGGCGTGGATCTGGGCCCTGCCTTTCCCATCCTGCCCTTCCCGGAGGAATGGCCCAGCGAGAAAGACCTGTGGGCGGGCGGGCGGCCGCCGGGTGGGGTCTGAGGGGTGTGGTTCCAGCCCTGTGCCCGGTGCCCACCAGGCTGCTACCCCCGGTGCCCTGAGGACCGGCCCATCTACGACGAGGATCTGAAGAAGTGTGTCACCAGAGACCAGTGTGGCTGTTACGTGGAGGACACCCACTACCCACCCGGAGCGTCCGTGCCCCCCAAGCACGACTGCGAGGCCTGGTACGTAAGCTCACATCCCAGGGGCCCTGGGGGCGGCCGGCACACACACGGGCCCCGTGCACACCCGTGCACACGCCTGCACGCGGGAGCCAGGGCCCAGGCCGCCCTTCTCGTCCTGGCCTCTCGGGCGGCTTGGCCTGCCTCCCCCCACCCACCCCCTGCCCTCTGTCGGGGCCCCGGGGGCTCTGGGCTGCACCGGGCACGAGACAGCCAGGTGCCCGGACTGCAGCCTGCACTTGCTTTGCAGCGTGTGTACCAACTTCTCGCAAGTTGTCTGCCAGCCGGAGGGAGGTGAGCTGCCCGCTGAGGCCGCCCTGAGAGCCCGTCCCTGGACGCCTGGGCCGGGGGAGGGGGATGGGGGGTGTCTCCTCCAGGTCCTTCCCGCCCAGAGCCTCTCTGGTCTGGAGGCTCCCACCACCCACTGTGCTTCCCTGGGTGGTGAGCCCGTGACCCTCCTGGGATGCGGCTGCTGTTTGGGGGGGCCCTTAGGGGGTTCCTGTGGGGTCCTTGGCTCACCACTGGCAGGAGTTGGGGGACGCCTGTCTGTTGCTCTGGGGCCAGGCCATGGGCTCTGGTTCCCTGTGTGCTGACGGCCGCCTCCCTCCGCCCCCAGGGAAGGTTCTCAATTTCACTCAGGACGGCTCCTTCTGCTACTGGGAGATCTGTAGCCCCAACGGGACGGTGGAGAAGAACTTCACCATCTGTGTGTCCACCCCCACCCCCATCTCCTCCCCGACACCCATCACCACCACCCCCACCCCCACCACCACCACCACCACCACCACCCCGACCCCGACGCCCAGCACAGGTGAGGCCCAGGGCCACCCCCTCACCTCGGGGCCCCGCCTCCCCCAGCCCCCGAGCCGGCAGGAACTGGGGCAGGAGCGAGGTCCGTGTGGACGGGTCTCACCCTCTGCTCCCGGGCGGGAGGTGCCACACACCTCTCGGCTCAGGGAATGGGTGTCCCCGGGCCCCAGCCTTGCCCGCACCTGGACCGCACCCAGCTTGGGCCGCAGCGGAGGCGCCGGGGGCATTTCCTAAATCCAGCCAGAAAGTACCCCTGTGGGTCAGAGGGAGCAGAGGCTGTCCTTCGAGGCCTGGGCATTGGGCCGGTGGAACCGCAGCCTCACCGCCCGCGGGAGGGACAGACAGCCACGGGAGAGGGAAACCCGTGGGGGGGAGGCAGCGCCTGGGTCTCCAACTGTGTAGTGACGGGTCTTCTTCCCACTCCCGCAGTGTCACCGCCCGCCTCCACGACTCCCAGTAAGTGTGTGGGCGCTGTCCCCGTGGGGGCCGGGGTGGGGGGCAGGGAGCGGCCCTGAGCCCCCTGGGCACCTGCTCTGAGGCCACAGATGGTCTGGGGGCTCATGCGAAGCACACGGCGAGCTCGGGGTGACATGTTGGTCAGGACTCGCGACCAAGCCCCTTCCGCGTGCTTCCTCCCTGGGTTGGGTGACCCTCCCTTCCTCCTTCCCTCCCTTCTTCCCTTCCTTCCTTCCTTCCTTCCCCTCTCTTTCCCCTCCCTCCCTCTCTCTTTCCCCTCCCTCCCTCCCTCCCTCCCTCCCTCCCTCCCTCCCTTTGTTGTTAATCCTCACCTGAGAATCTTTTTCCCAAAGAGAGTGGAAGGGAGGGAGGAAGGGAGGGAGGAAGGGGGAGAGGGAGAAACAGAGAGACAGGCACAGCCATCGGTTGTCTCCCACACAAGAATCCACAACCCATGTCCTTCCGTGCGCGGGCCAATGCTCTACCCATTGCACCACCGGCCAGGGCTGTTACTTACTTTTTGGCACAAGGAGGGACCGTAGCCGACGAAGGGGCCCGGGCTGGACTGTGTGGCCAGGGCCTGTCGCCTGGTGTGGGTCTGGGGCCCCCTCAGTGCTCAGCTGCAGGGTGGGGTGGTGTCCGGACCTCCAGTCTGGGCCTCTCAGGGGCAGGGACTGCCAGCCGGGGGCTCTGAGCCTCCTGGGTCCGGCCACCTCTCTGGAAGGTGCCACCCGGGCACAGAGGACCGAGGCTGGGCCTTGCTCCCCAGAGCTGTGCTGCTTCTGGTCCGACTGGATCAACGAGAACCACCCGAGCCAGGGCCCCGGCGGCGGCGACAGGGAGACCTTCGGCAGCGTCTGCCCGGCGCCGGAGGACATCCAGTGCCGGCCGGCCACGGCGCCGCACCTCAGCTGGGAGGAGGCGGGCCAGAAGGCGCGGTGCGACCTCTCGGTCGGCTTCCTCTGCAAAAACGAGGACCAGTTTGAAAACGGCCCGTTCGAGATGTGCTATGACTACGAGATACGCGTCAACTGCTGTCTGCCAATGGATGAGTGTCCTGTGCCCCCACCCTCGACCCCAACACCGACCCCCACCACCACCTCCACCACCTCCACCACCACCCTCATCCCAACCACACCCACCACCACCACCACTGAGACACCAACCCCAACCCCCACCACCACAGTGACCCCGACCCCCACACCCACCACCTCACCCACCACCTCACCAACCACCCCCACACCAGAGCCGACCACCACCACCACCACCCCAACACCAGAGCCGACCACCACCACTACCACCCCCACCACCACCACCACCACCCCCACACCAGAGCCTACCACCACTACCACCACCCCAACACCAGAGCCGACCACCGCCCCCACCACCATCATTATCACCCCCACACCAGAGCCAACCACCACCACCACCACCACCACCACCACACCAGAGCCGACCACCACACCAGAGCCGACCACCACCACCACCACCCCCACACCAGAACCGACCACCACCACCACCACCCCCACACCAGAGCCGACCACCACCCCCACCACCATCATTATCACCTCCACACCAGAGCCGACCACCACCACCACCACCCCCACACCAGAGCCGACCACCACCACCACCACCACCACCACCTCACCCACCACCTCACCCATCACCCCCACACCAGAGCCAACCACCACCACTGCCACCACCACCTCACCCACCACCTCACCGATCACCTCCACACCAGAACCGACGACCACCGTGACGACCACCACTACGACATCCACCGCTACACCAACGCCCACCACGACGGTGACCACCAGCACGCCCGGACCAACATCCACGCCATGTATGGATGAGTGCCGATGGACGGGCTGGCAAGACAGTGGGAAACCGAGCTTCGGGGGATCAGGTGGAGACTTCGAGTCCATTGAGAAGGCCTGTCAGGAAGGCTGGGCAGCCAACATCTCCTGCAGAGCCGTCATGTTTCCGGATCGTCCCATCGGAGCCCTGGGACAGAAGGTGCTGTGTGACCTCAAAGAGGGACTGGTGTGCAGAAACCAAGACCAGCTAGGGATCCCCGGCGGCATTCCCATGTGCTACAACTATGAGATCAACGTCTACTGCTGTGGGTACTGCTCTGCCACCACCACAGTGACCCCGACACCCACACCCACCACCACCACCCATAGCACCACCACCACCACCACCCCAGTGCCCCCCACCACCACACCCACCATCAGCTCAACAGAGACACCAACCACCACCCCCCATAGCACCACCACCACCACCACCACCCCAGTGCCCCCCACCACCACACCCACCATCAGCTCAACAGAGACACCAACCACCACCCCCCATAGCACCACTACCACCACCACCACCCCAGTGCCCCCCACCACCACACCCACCATCAGCTCAACAGAGATGCCAACCACCACCCCCTATAGCACCACTACCACCACCACTCCAGTGCCCCCCACCACCACACCCATCATCAGCTCAACAGAGACACCAACCACCACCCCCCATAGCACCACCACCACCACCACCACCACCCCAGTGCCCCCCACCACCACACCCACCATCAGCTCAACAGAGACACCAACCACCACCCCCCATAGCACCACCACCACCACCACCCCAGTGCCCCCCACCACCACACCCACCATCAGCTCAACAGAGATACCAACCACCACCCCCCATAGCACCACTACCACCACCACCACCCCAGTGCCCCCCACCACCACACCCACCATCAGCTCAACAGAGATGCCAACCACCACCCCCCATAGCACCACTACCACCACCACCACCTCAGTGCCCCCCACCACCACACCCACCATCAGCTCAACAGAGACACCAACCCCAACCCCTACTACCACCACCACTGAGACACCAACCCCAACCCCTACTACCACCACCACTGAGACACCAACCCCAACCCCTACTACCACCACAGTGCCCCCGAGCACCACCTCAACAGAGATACCAACCACCAGCTCCCATAGCACCACCACCACCACCACCCCAGTGCCACCCACCACCACACCCACCATCAGCTCAACAGAGACACCAACCACCACCCCCCATAGCACCACCACCACCACCACCCCAGTGCCCCCCACCACCACACCCACTACCACCTCAACAGAGACACCAACCCCAGCCCCTACCACCACAGTGGCCCCGACCACCTCACCCACCACCTCACCAACCACCCCCACACCAGAGCCGACCACCACAACCACCACCACTACCGCCTCCACACCAGAGCCGACCACCACCTCACCCATCACCCCCACACCAGAGCCAACCACCACCACTGCCACCACCACCTCACCCACCACCTCACCGATCACCTCCACACCAGAACCGACGACCACCGTGACGACCACCACTACGACATCCACCGCTACACCAACGCCCACCACGACGGTGACCACCAGCACGCCCGGACCAACATCCACGCCATGTATGGATGAGTGCCGATGGACGGGCTGGCAAGACAGTGGGAAACCGAGCTTCGGGGGATCAGGTGGAGACTTCGAGTCCATTGAGAAGGCCTGTCAGGAAGGCTGGGCAGCCAACATCTCCTGCAGAGCCGTCATGTTTCCGGATCGTCCCATCGGAGCCCTGGGACAGAAGGTGCTGTGTGACCTCAAAGAGGGACTGGTGTGCAGAAACCAAGACCAGCTAGGGATCCCCGGCGGCATTCCCATGTGCTACAACTATGAGATCAACGTCTACTGCTGTGGGTACTGCTCTGCCACCACCACAGTGACCCCGACACCCACACCCACCACCACCACCCATAGCACCACCACCACCACCACCCCAGTGCCCCCCACCACCACACCCACCATCAGCTCAACAGAGATACCAACCACCACCCCCCATAGCACCACCACCACCACCACCACCCCAGTGCCCCCCACCACCACACCCACCATCAGCTCAACAGAGACACCAACCACCACCCCCCATAGCACCACCACCACCACCACCCCAGTGCCCCCCACCACCACACCCCCTATCACCTCAACAGAGATACCAACCACCACCACCCCAGTGCCCCCCACCACCACACCCACCATCAGCTCAACAGAGACACCAACCACCACCCCCCATAGCACCACCACCACCACCACCACCACCCCAGTGCCCCCCACCACCACACCCACCATCAGCTCAACAGAGATACCAACCACCACCCCCCATAGCACCACCACCACCACCACCACCCCAGTGCCCCCCACCACCACACCCACCATCAGCTCAACAGAGATACCAACCACCACCCCCCATAGCACCACCACCACCACCACCACCCCAGTGCCCCCCACCACCACACCCACCATCAGCTCAACAGAGACACCAACCACCACCCCCCATAGCACCACCACCACCCCAGTGCCCCCCACCACCACACCCACCATCAGCTCAACAGAGATACCAACCACCACCCCCCATAGCACCACCACCACCACCACCACCCCAGTGCCCCCCACCACCACACCCACCATCAGCTCAACAGAGATACCAACCACCACCCCCCATAGCACCACCACCACCACCACCCCAGTGCCCCCCACCACCACACCCCATATCACCTCAACAGAGATACCAACCACCACCCCCCATAGCACCACCACCACCACCACCACCCCAGTGCCCCCCACCACCACACCCACCATCAGCTCAACAGAGACACCAACCACCACCCCCCATAGCACCACCACCACCACCACCCCCACCCCAGTGCCCCCCACCACCACACCCACCATCAGCTCAACAGAGATACCAACCACCACCCCCCATAGCACCACCACCACCACCACCACCCCAGTGCCCCCCACCACCACACCCACCATCAGCTCAACAGAGATACCAACCACCACCCCCCATAGCACCACCACCACCACCACCACCCCAGTGCCCCCCACCACCACACCCACCATCAGCTCAACAGAGACACCAACCACCACCCCCCATAGCACCACCACCACCACTACCCCAGTGCCCCCCACCACCACACCCACCATCAGCTCAACAGAGACACCAACCACCACCACCCATAGCACCACCACCACCGCCACCCCAGTGCCACCCACCACCACACCCACCATCAGCTCAACAGAGATACCAACCACCACCCCCCATAGCACCACCACCACCGCCACCCCAGTGCCCCCCACCACCACACCCACCATCAGCTCAACAGAGATACCAACTACCACCCCCCATAGCACCACCACCACCACCACCACCACCCCAGTGCCCCCCACCACCACACCCACCATCAGCTCAACAGAGATACCAACCACCACCCCCCATAGCACCACCACCACCACCACCACCCCAGTGCCCCCCACCACCACACCCACCATCAGCTCAACAGAGACACCAACCACCACCCCCCATAGCACCACCACCACCACCACCACTACCCCAGTGCCCCCCACCACCACACCCACCATCAGCTCAACAGAGACACCAACCACCACCACCCATAGCACCACCACCACCGCCACCCCAGTGCCCCCCACCACCACACCCACCATCAGCTCAACAGAGACACCAACCACCACCACCCATAGCACCACCACCACCACCACCACCCCAGTGCCACCCACCACCACACCCACCATCAGCTCAACAGAGACACCAACCACCACCCCCCATAGCACCACCACCACCACCACCCCAGTGCCCCCCACCACCACACCCACCACCACGCCTAAACCCCCGCCTGAGTCCTCCTCCCCTCCAACATCTCAGTCCACCTCCCCCTCTACCACGGAGTCAACCACGCCTCTGACTACCTCTCCAACAACTGTGAAGACAACCAGCATTCCTTCAACCCCCACGGAAACGAAGCCCGTGGTCAGCACCCCGGGGAGCACCACTTCAGGTATGGATACCAGAGCCAGTGTGGCAGCTGGCAACTCGCTCCGGTCCCTTATCACCCACGGGAGCTTTGTAGGCCCTCGGACCTAAACCCTGGGCGCCGTGCTCTGTCCAGTGAGAATGGTCGCCGGGAGGGTCCAGTCCGGCTCGGCGAGCCTGGTGCCTGCCCAGCCCAGCCGGTGAGCGTTCTGTGGGCCACGGCCATGGGCCTACGCGAGGCCCCCACTTGCCCCACAGGATGCCTCTCCGCAGGCACAGGGCCCTTGGCCACCGCTGAGTGGTGGGGGGCGGTGCCATGCTGTCAGGAGGGGGGTGTGGGGCAGGGCTGGGCGGGGAGCAGAGGCTGCCAGTCGGGTTCTCGGAGGTCCTCCCTCCGGTCCGCTCCCACCTACCTCGGGGCAGGGGCTCCACCCTGTGGGCCTCGCGGCTACTCATACTGTGGACCGTGGGCCTTGCTCATCGGCCCCACCTGAGACTGAAAGCCCGGACGTGGGCGTGAGCCCTTCCGTGCCAGGCGCCACGCGGTGGTGAGGTGCCAGGCCCCTGCAGCATCGAAGGTGAGTGACGCCACCAGCCTCCCCTGTAACCGTTCTCGCAGGCACGCCGACCACCTCGCCTTCCACACGACCCCCGTCCACCCCCACCCCCACGACTCTTGCAACGACGACCACGGGAACCCCTACTCCGCCCGGACACCCGTCAACCACGCCGACCACCACCGCCTCCACCGGTGGGCCCACCTCCTTGACGACCCCGATCGTCACCCCTTCCATCTCAATTTGCTGCGTTTTGAATGACACCTACTATGGCCCAGGTACCCAAGCGCTCTCTTCCGATCTCAGGCAGAGCAGCTGCCGGGACAGTGGTGGGGAGTCAGGTCCGCGGTCTAGCCCGGGAGCTGCTGGGGAAGCCGCACGCTGCGGGTGGCTGTCCCTGGCCGGCCCCCCCTCGCTGCGGCCACGGCCGGGGTCCGGCAGCCTCTGTGGGGACCGGCCTCTCGGACGGCGTAGGGACCGCGCTCTCCCCTGCAGGTGAGATGGTGTACAACGGCACCCATGGGGAGACCTGCTACTACGTGAACTGCTCCCTGAACTGCTCCTTTGAGATCTTCAATTGGCCCTGCCCGTCCACACCCTCCACGCCGTCCACACCCTCCACGCCGCCCACGCCCTCCACGCCGACAACCCCTTCGACACCCAGCACGTCCACGCCCACCACCCGGCCACCCACCACGTCAAGCACGCCGATCACCACCAAACCCCCCGGGTGCCCGGACTTTGATCCTCCCAGAAAGGTCAGTGGGCTGTGGGCGGCTTTGGTCCCCTCGGTGCTGGATGCACCGTCCAGATCTGAAGCCCCGGGGGCTGCCTTCCTGCCCCCTACGCCCCGAGCCGCCCCTGTAGAGCCAAGCCTTCCGGGCACAGGGTCTGCAGAGCCCCCCCTTCTCGCTGGAACGAGATGCAGCTGCCTCCAGCCCCGGGGAGGGCTCCTCGGCTGCCCCTGGGCCTCGCGAGCACAGCCCCTCCTGAGTGGGCAGCGGGGGCTGGCCGACCCCGGCTGACCCCGGCCGGCCCCGGCTGACCCGCGCCCTCCCGCCCGCAGGAGAACGAGACGTGGTGGCTGTGTAACTGCACCATGGCCGTCTGCAAGCACGACAACACGGTGGAGCTGGTGGAGGTGGAGTGCAAGCCCCCGCCCATGCCCACCTGCTCCAACAACCTCACTCCTGTGCGCGTCATGGACCCCGACGGCTGCTGCTGGCACTGGGAGTGTGACTGTAAGCCCGCCCAGGCCAGGCCCGCCCCTCCCCGCCTCTCCCTCTGTGGGTGGAGGCTGCAGGCCCAGGGTGGGCTGGTGGCTGATGGCCAGGCACATGCCCCGAGGGCTTCTCACACCCCACTTCTCATCCCAGGCAGGGGGCGCACAGGGGGCGGGGTTAGCCCAGCGGAGCTCTGCCTGAACCCAGCCCTCTGACTCCAAAGTCAGGCCGGTCCTGTGGGAGGAGCCGGGAGAGGCCCTTCTGGGGGCTGGAGGCGGAACCAGACCCTCTGGCTTGGACGCCCGGGTGCTCGGGAAGCAGTCTTTCCTGCCCCTGGTTCCCGCCCTGGCTCACCCGGCCCCCTCCGCAGGCTACTGCACGGGCTGGGGGGACCCCCACTACGTCACCTTCGACGGGCTCTACTACAGCTACCAGGGCAACTGCACCTACGTGCTGGTGGAGGAGGTGCGGCCCACGGTGGACAACTTCGGGGTCTACATCGACAACTACCACTGCGACGTCAACGACCAGGTGTCCTGCCCCCGCACGCTGATCGTGCGCCACGAGACGCAGGAGGTGCTGATCAAGACCGTGCAGATGGCGCCCATGAGGGTCCAGGTACGTCCACGGCCGGCACCACCCCTCGGCGGGAGGCTGGGCGGGAGGGACAGCCCGCCCGGCCTGGCCCTGACGGACGCATCGAGCTCCCGTCTCAGGGGGACGGGGCGGGCCAGGCGGCGGCTGTGGCCACTCGCTCCGGCCCCGGCCCCTGACCCCGCGTGTGGGCCGCAGGTGCAGGTCAACAAGCAGGCGGTGGCCCTGCCCTACAAGAAGTACGGGCTGCAGGTGTACGAGTCAGGCATCAACTACGTGGTCAGCATCCCCGAGCTGGACGCCCTCATCTCCTACAACGGCCTCTCCTTCGCCATCCGGCTGCCCTACCGCCTGTTCGGCAACAACACCAAGGGCCAATGCGGTGAGCGTGGCTCTCCCGCTTCTCTGCTCGGGGACCTGTGGGCTCAGGGACTTGGGGACCCGAGGCTGCTGGGGGCGGCCGGCACCCTTCCCGTGCGTTGTCCTGGCTTTGGCGCGTGTGGGACGCTGACAGGAGTCCGGTGCTGCCCGGCCAGCGGGTCACGGGGTGGCTGTGTGGGGGGCGGAGGGGTCAGCGCGGGTCTCTCGCCGCCACAGGCACGTGCACCAACACCACGGCGGACGACTGCGTGCTGCCCAGTGGCGAGGTCGTCTCGGACTGCGAGGTGGCCGCCGACCAGTGGGTGGTGAACGACCCGTCCAAGCCGCACTGTCCCCACACCAGCTTCACCACCAGGCGCCCGGCCACCACGCCCCCCGGGGGCAGCACCGGCCCCAACAGGAACTGCTCCTCTCCTCTCTGCGAGCTCATCAAGGACAGGTGCCGGGCCGCCGCCAGCCGCAGGGTCTCGAGGGGCAGGCTCCCCTGTGTCTCCCCCCGCCCCCCCCCATCAGCAAGGAGAGGAGGCGGGGCGCTGAGGGTGCCGGTCACAGTGGGGCCCCGGACTCGGGCTCCTGCTTCCTGTGGGCCGAGCTGCCTGGTCAGACGTCCCTCTGCCTTTTCTGAGCCCTAAAGCTACCCTGGGGTAGACCAGCTGACCGGGTCAGGGGTCAGGGTTGATATTGGAGGGAGAAGTGGGTTAGACAGAGGGGCCCCTCCCAGAGCTGGGGGGAGGGGGGCTCATCCCCAGGGGTGGGCAGGTGGAGGCAGGGTGGCCTCTGCTGCGGCTGCTGGGGCGGCTGGCCCCCCCCTCACCCTGGGGCCACCGTGCTGGTGCTCTTCCCAGAGCCACCCACCCAGGGCCTCTCGGGGGCAGCGCAGGGCAGGGCTGGGTGGAGGGGAGTGTGAGAGGCGGGCCGTGACCCGTGTCCCTCCCCGCAGCCTCTTTGCCCAGTGCCACCCCCTGGCGCCCCCCCAGCACTACTACGAGGCCTGCGTGTTCGACACCTGCAGCGTGCCCAACTCGGGCCTGGAGTGCGCCAGCCTGCAGACCTACGCGGCCCTCTGTGCCCACGAGGGCGTCTGCATCGACTGGAGGAACCACACCCACGGGGCCTGCCGTAAGCGCCCGCCCACCTGCCCGGACTGGGCTCCCGCAGGGCTCAGCTGGGTGCTGTGCCAGCCTAAAGCCAGGCTGGGGGCGGCCGGGCACGCATGGAGCGCAGGCCGGGGCTGGGGTGGGGGAGGGCTGGCTGGAGGTTGGGAGGGGGGAGGCTGCCGGCCTTGCTCAGACCACTGGGCACCTGCCGCTCAGCTGGAGACGGCATGGGGTGCTGAGTCGAGCAGTGCGGGCGGCCCGCCACCCTCAGCCGTGTGGGAGGGAGGGGCTGGGTAGGACGGTCACTTTGGGGGGCACAGGCTCCTCCCTCCTGACCCTGGCCTCTGCCTGCTGCCTCCCTCCTGCAGCGGTGACGTGCCCAGCTCACAGGGAGTACCGGGCCTGCGGTCCTGCGGAGGAACCCACCTGCAAGTCCAGGTCAGTCTCGGCGGCGGCTCCCCGGACGGCGGGCGGCACTGCCAGGCTTGGTGCCCAGCCGCCCGCACACTCGGCTCATGATGCCTTCCTTCCCCCAGCGCCCCGAGTCTGCCCGCCCCCAGTGCCTCACGCCTGCCCACCCCCAGCACCCCGCAGAACAGCACGCTGCTGGTGGAAGGCTGCTTCTGCCCCGAGGGCACCATGAACTACGCCCCCGGCTTTGACGTCTGCGTGGAAGTGTGTGGTACGTCTCCCGCCCTCGGGCCTCCCTCCGGCCTCCACGAGGCTGAGCCTGTGCTGTGGCCCCCGGACTCTGCTAATGGGATCTGTCTCCTCTCTCCTAGGCTGTGTGGGGCCTGACAACGTGCCCAGAGAGGTAGGCCTGCCCCTCGGTGTGGGGTGATACTCTCTCACGGACCCTGAGTTTTTTGGGGTGGGGTGGGGTGGACATGAGAACCTGGGAGTTCAAAGACTCTGTAACCAGTCAATTAAGTCCTGCAAAGCTTGGCTAGCAGGACCGTCCACCTTCCACCCAGCTGTGCCAACAACCCCTCCTCCCACCCCTCTGTCTGTTTGCCCGTCCCTCCATCCTTCCATCCCTACATCCTCTGTTTTTCTGTACATTATCCTTTTGCTCATTCACCTGTCCATCCATCTATCCACCCATCATGCTTCCAACAATCCCTCTATCCATCATCCATCCATCCATCCAACCATCCACCATCTATCCACCATCCATCCACCCACCCACCCACCCACCCATCCATCCATCCACCATCAATCAACCATCCATCCACCCAACCATCCATCCATCCACCATCAATCAACCATCCATCCACCCAACCATCCATCCATCCATCCATCCAACCATCCATCCATCCACCATCCACCATCCAACCATGTATCCATCCATCCATCCATCCATCCACCATCCAACCATGTATCCATCCATCCATCCAACCATCCATCCATCCATCCATCCAACCATCCAACCATCCATCCATCCATCCATCCAACCATCCATCCGTCCATCCATCCAACCATCCAACCATGTATCCATCCATCCAACCATCCATCTGTCCATCCGTCCATCTGTCCATCCGTCCATCTGTCCATCCATCCGTCCATCCACTCAACCATCTATCCATCCATCCAACCAACATCCACCCTCATACACCCATCTCCACCATTCAACCATCTATCCATCCATCCATCCATCCACCTACCACCTATCCAGCCAGCCAGCCACCCATCAATGTCTTCAACAATCCATCCATCCATCCATCCACCCACCATCCATCTATCCATCCAACCAACCAACCATCCATCCATCATCATCTGTCCAACCATCCATCCATCTGTCCGTCCACACATCCCTCCATCCGTCCATCCACACTCCATGGTTCCCAGTGCCCTGTCTAACCCTGAGCTGCAGTCCCAGCCACTGCCCGGTTGTCTGCCTCCTGCACGCGGTTGGCCCCTTAGCTCTCCCTCACACACCCAGTGGCCACGTGTGGTTTGTCTGCCACATGCGTGGCCGCAGAGGGAAATGCTGGCGAGCAGGTCCTGGTTGTGTTATTCGTGGCCTGGCCCTGCATGACGGCCGCTGTCCTGGACCAGAACCCCCTGGTGCTGAGGGGGGCCGTCAGCGGTGCCCAGCGCAGTGCCTCTCCCTGCTGACCCCAGATGCACCACGGAGCCGCCCGGGGGGGGGGGGAGGGGGCACAGCTCTTGTCCCCACTCACCGCGGCCCTCTCTGCAGTTTGGGGAGCACTTTGAGTTCGACTGCAAGGACTGCGTCTGCCTGGAGGGTGGGAGTGGCATCGTCTGCCAGCCCAAGAAGTGCAGCCAGGAGCCGCCCGCCCAGTGCAAGGAGGATGGCACGTACCTGGTCACGGAGGTCAACCCCGCGGACACCTGCTGCAACATCACCTTCTGCAGTAAGGCCCGGGCCCGCCCCGCGACCCCCGGGGTCCCCAAGCCAGGCCCCCACCCCCGGGCCCGATTCCACCTCCTCTGTGAGCTGGGAGCCACCGACCCGGGGCGCTGAGGCTGGGGCTGGGGAGAGGGGGGGGGCGCTGGGAGCGAGTGCTGCTGGGGCGAGGCGCTCAGCACCGGGCCCTGCACGGGGGTCACCGTGTCCCGCGTCCCCGCCCTCCGCCCGCAGAGTGCAACACCAGCCTGTGCGAGGAGAAGCCCCCGCAGTGCCCGCTGGGCTTCGATGTGAAGAGCGAGATGAAACCCGGGCGCTGCTGCCCCTTCTACTCCTGCGGTGAGAGGCCGGGCGAGGGCCAGGCGGCGGGGGCTGGGCTGTGGCGTGAGGGGCCCGTGGGGTGCAGGGGCTCACTTCTGGGGGGTCCCACCCACCCCCGGCCCCAGTGCCCACGCGGCCCCCGGGCTGCGCGTCTGACCCACGGCCCTGTTCTCTTTCTCCCCAGTGCCCAAGGGCGTCTGTGTTGTTGGGAATGCCGAGTACCAGGTGCGCCAGGGGCCGCCCTGGGGGAGGGGGCGGGGCCGGAGGGTGGGGTCCCAGCCAGGCTCGGGGCTCGCCCGCCTCACACGCCCCTCCCTGCCCCCAGCCCGGCTCCCCAGTGTACTCCTCCAAGTGCGAGACCTGCGTCTGCACCAACATCACAGACAGCGCCACGCAGCTCAACAACGTGTCCTGCAGCCACGTGCCCTGCCCCAGCACCTGCAACCCCGTGAGTCCCCCGAGAGGAGCTGGGGTGGGGGGGGCTGCCCCACGCCTGCTCCCCAGCGCCGCCCTGAGCCGGCCTGTCTCCTAGGGCTTTGGGCTGGTGACCGTCCCGGGCGAGTGCTGCAAGAAGTGCGAGCAGACGGACTGCATCATCAACAGGCCGGGCGGCCAGAACCTCATCCTGAAGGTGCAGGGGCGGCCCAGGGGGGGCGGGGCTGCCGGGAGCCCAGGGCACGCCCACGGCCCCTCCGGCCTGGCGCCAGTCGCCAGTCGCATGGCCTGGGGCCTCCATCCTTGGCTGGGGGGGGGAGGGCCTGCTGGGCGCCCCGTCGGTCTCTCGGGGCGGCCCTCACACACTGCCCTCCGCCCGCAGCCCGGGGACATGAAGAGTGACCCCAACAACAACTGCACCTTCTTCAGCTGCGTGAAGATCCATAACCAGCTCATCTCGTCCGTCTCCAACATCACCTGCCCCGACTTCGACCCCAGCGCCTGCCTCCCGGTGAGCGGCCATCCGGGCGGCCTGTGTGCCCTCCGCTGGCGGGGGCGGGGGGTGGGGTTGCTCATGGTCCTGGAGGGCTGGGCTCTATGCTGGGATGGTGGCCTCTGGCCTGGGCCCCTTCTGTAGCAGCTGCCCCTCTGACCCTGGTGACCGGGGACCTCCCCATGGGGGGGTCTGGGTCCCAGGCTCACTCTCCCTCTCTGTAGGGCTCCATCACGCTCATGCCCAACGGCTGCTGCAAGAAGTGTGAGTACCCTGACCCTGACCCTGACCCTAACCTTAACCCTGACCCTGACCCTAACCCTAACCTTAACCCTGACCCTGACCCTAACCCTGACCCTGACCCTAACCCTGACCCTGACCCTAACCCTGACCCTGACCCTAACCTTAACCCTGACCCTGACCCTAACCTTAACCCTGATCCTAACCCTAACCCTGACCTTAACCCTGACCCTAACCCTGACCCTAACCCTAACCCTAATCTTAACCCTGACCCTGATCCTAACCCTGACCCTGACCCTGACCCTGACCCTGACCCTGACCCGCACCGCGAGTCGGGCCCCGGGAGCCAATCTCAGGCGGATGAGAGTTTGAGGGCTTCCCCTCGGCGGCCCGGCTGCCAGGGGCTCTGGGCGGTGGCCCCCCGGGAGGCATGGAGGCCCCCCCAAGCCTGCGCCTCGCTGTCCCCAGGCATCCCTCGCAACGAGACCAAGATCCCCTGCTCCACCATCTCCGAGACCAAGGAGATCTCGGAAGGCGGCTGCACCAAGAAGGTCCTCATGAACTACTGCTCCGGGTCCTGCGGGACCTTCGCCATGTGAGTTTCGGGCTGTGTGGGGTGGGGCGGGCCGAGCCCGGGACGGGGCCTCACGCCGGCGCCCCCGCAGGTACTCGGCCGAGGCGCAGGCGCTGGACCACAAGTGCTCCTGCTGCAAGGAGGAGCGCACCAGCCGGCGGACGGTGGAGCTGCTCTGCCCCGACGGCTCCTCGCGCAGCCACACCTACACCCACATCGAGAGCTGCCTGTGCCAGGACACGCTGTGCGAGCTGCCGCCCCAGCGCAGGGGGCCCGGCCGCGCCCGCCGCTCCGGGGCCCTGGGCCTGTCTCCCAGCCGGGGCTGAGTGGGGTGCCCCCCTGGCCCCCTCAGCACCGTCTGCACCGCACCCTCCGACCTGCGACCCTCTGATCCCCGCCCCCCCATCCCGCCCGACTGCCTTGTCTGTACGGGTATTTATTTCCAAGCCTTTGTCCAATGCTCCGCTTTCTGAAATAAACTTGCTGTAGAGATGGGTGTGCTTCAGTTGGCGCCTCGGGTCTGGCGGGCGGGGGGGGGGGGCTGCTCCCGGGGGCCAGGGCATCCAGGAGGCCCAGAGGGGCCCCTACCCCCCACGGCACCGACCACCAGGTCTGCACACAGGACCGGGGATGCCGGGCACATATGCCTGGCTTGGCGTTGGCTGATTGCATACACCAAACAGGACCCCACCCCTCATGACCGCCTTCTCCAGGGCTGTCCCAGGAGTCCTGTCTCTCCCAGTGCGCTCTGGCCCTCACTGGGCCCTCAGGAGGCAGGCGGCCCCTCCAGGCAGCCCTCGGGCCCTGCCTGGTGAGATAGATGGACCCTCAGCTCCTCCTCTCACAGCCACGTCCAGGGCTTTGCACAGAGTGAGGCCTCGTCCGCCCCACGGCTGTGGGCAGGCGTGTGTGCGCATGTGCGTGTGTGACCCATGTGTGAGCGTGTGGCCCATGTGTGAGCGTGTGACCCGTGTGTGAGCGTGTGACCCATGTGTGAGCGTGTGACCCGTGTGTGAGCGTGTGACCTGTGTGTGAGCATGCACAATGAAACAGACCTCATTATGGTTGAAAACTCCTGCTCTTTGAAAGACAGTTACCAACTGGTCAGCCCCAGGCTGGCCGAAAACTGCAAAATGCGCGTCCAGAACAAACAAGGAACGCCTGCAAGTCAGTAAAGGCGCGTTGAACAACTCGATTAAAAATGGGGGGACGACTGGCCAGCAAGCCCGTGAAAGGGTGTCCTGTGACATGGTCATCTGACAGCGCACCGCACACGCATGCACACACACAAGCACACGCACACGTATACACACACACACGCACACGCACGCACATGGCAGGGACGGCCCGGAGGGTTGGCCGGAATGTGGGCAGCTGGGACCCTCCTGCGTTGCTGGGGGCCTGTGAGCTCGGACGCCGCTCGGCAAATAGTCATACAATGAAAGGGAACTCACTGCGCGACCGCAGCTCCCCCTGGAGGCAGGAAGACGGCAGGGGCCCCCCCACTGAGACCCCCCAACCAGAGCCGGGGGTTCATGCAGGAACCCAAGGACAGCCAACAGCGAGTCTAAGATCTGACAACTCAGGTTTCTCACTCGCTCCTGCTTTGGGTTTGTCCCCGAGTGGCTGGTGCCCGCTCTGCGCCCTCTCACGCCAGGACCTGGGCGATGGGCAGCTGTCGCCTCAGAGATGCCATGCGCCCTGCGGGGGGGCGAGGGGGGGGGGTCCCTGCCCGGTGTCTGAACCCTCAGAGTGAAATAAAGGTCACCTGCCTCCTGGCGGCCACAGGCGCCGGGGTGTGCAATGCCGCGTGCGACCAGGAGGGGGGGCCAGCATGCTTGCGAACCACAAGGCTGATTTCAGGAGAAAACCCCTTAACAGAGCAGAAAACACACCTGGGAAAGGTGCCCGTGTGTGTGTGTGTGTGTGTGTGTGTGTGTGTGTGTGTGAGAGAGAGAGAGAGAGAGAGAGAGAGAGAGAGAGAGAGAGAGAGAGCGCGCAAACGAAGACGAAGGAAAGATGCTTAACATGTTAAGGGGTATTTGTCCCCCCAAATTCAGCCAACATTAGATTCAGGCTGGGCTTTCAGCAGCCTATGGGGTCCTGGGGGTTCTCCCAACGCGAAGGGACAGACGTGGAAAGAGGGGGCGCTGCCTGAGCTCCCGACACCGACTATCCAGGCTGAAGGGGAGCCAAGAGCACATGGCCGTCACTGGCACCTGGACCAGGTCGGGTCGGTAACACGGTAACGAAGAAAATCACAGGAAACAACGGCTCTTACTTACCCAGGAAACACCGAGTAGAAATTCTATCAGAGCCTTGGCCACGCAGCTCAGCTGACCGGAGCCTCGTCCTGATACCCCAAGGCTGGGGGCTCGATCCCCAGTCAGGGCACATACAAGACTCAACCAATGAAAGCACACACGAGTGGAACAAGTCGATCTCTCTCTCTCTCTCTCTCTCTCTCTCTCTCTCTGATCCATCAATAAATAAAAAGAAACTATAGCCCTGGCCAGTTTGGCTCAGTGGGCAGAGTGTTGGCCTGTGGACTGAAGGGTCCCGGGTTTGATTCTGGTCAAGGGCACACGCCTGGGTTGCAGGCTCCATCCCCAGTGGGGGGCGTGCAGGAGGCAGCCGGTCCATGATTCTCTCTCATCATTGAGGTTTCTCTCTCTTTCCCTCTCTTCCTCTCTGAAGTCAATACAAAAAATATATATATTTTTAAGAAACTGTAACAGGACATCACCTCTGTGCCGAGCCGGCGTTGGGCGCCTTATGTGCCACGCCAGCTCAGCCAGGTCCGGGAGCCTGAGCGGGGGCGATGGAGGGTTGAGAAAAGACAGACAAGAGAAGAACGCTGGGGCTGGTGGGACGCTGCCCTCCCTGATGGACAGCCAGCGCCCCGGCCTGCAAGCCGAGTCTTCATTTGATAGCAGATTCCACGAGGCACAGTAAGGGCGTGGCCAAGATGCTTACAGCGTTCTCGCGGGTTTCGAATCCACTCAATCACAGGCACCTGATCGAGCTTTGTTTACTTGCTGCCCCTCCCGCAGCCCACACCACTCAGCCACGTGGGACCACAGGTTCGGGCCATGAGGTCAAGCTCACAGCCACAGCCTTTGGCTGTAATTGGGCTGGGACCTGCACGTGGCTTTGCCACGAGAGGGGATCGCGGCCTCTCATTAGGCCCAGGCTTGAACCTGTCCAGACGCTGTGGCCGCTCTCCGCACCCCTCACCAGAGCAGCCACTAAGCCTCCGCAGATCCCTAGAACACGGCACGGAACACGTCCCAGGCCGTGCCGGGAAAGCTGCCGCCGCCTCGGGGCTGCGGGGAGAGGTGAGCCGCTGCCAAGGCCGGTTCCCTGTTGAAACGGAAGGCCGGCCTCGCAAACAGCTGCATCGCCCGGGACGCGCCTTTCCCGCAGCGAGCGCCCTCCTGCAGCCGCACGTGGCGGCGAAGGGCCCAGGAGAATCGAGAGCGTTCAGACTCCCGGGCGGCGCGCGGGCTCGGTGTGGGGACAGGCAGAGGGGCGGGGGGGACAGACCCCAGGCTCCGCAGCGGGAAGCGGGAGGGCCTCCGCCACTGCGGCCGCCAGGGCTCTCTCTGCGCAGAAATCGACGCCAGGCAGCTGGCGGGCGGCCGAGCCCCTCCCTCCGCCTGCACCGGGGCCAGGGCCGGGCTGTCCCCCGGAACCTGATCTGGTGTGACCGGGGTCCACATGACAAGAGGGACCAGGACACAGGCACCCACAGAGGGACCCTGTGGGGATCCGGGAGGAGACGGCGCCCACACGCCCGGAGAGCGGCCTCGGCTCCAGCCTCCAGGACGGGCAGTGCGTGTCCAGGGTTCCAGCCGCTCGGCTCAGGCCACGAGGACGCTCGCGAACGACCATCTTGAGGGGCCGGCCCCCACCTTCACTTCACAGATGGCGAAACTGGCTGAAACCGGCCACCGGCCAGGGCGTCACAGGGCTGCGCCCGCAGCACCCACCATGTGGTACGTCTGCCGGAGACGCTGTGCCCGGCGGGCGAAGGGTGGGCCACGGGGACCTGGCCAGGCGCTGCCCCTCAAAGCACCCCTTTGTTCCGCCCGGAGCACCCCGAGCCCTGGATTCCTGCTCCCCCAGCCCGGGAAGCCCGCCCCCCTCAGGCAGCCCCGCTTGCTGCGTGGTCTTGTCCCACCGCGTGGCCCAGAGGCGGCTGGCGGCCCCCACAGCCGGCGCCCCTCCTGCATTATCGGCGATCGTTTGGGCACGTTCACCCCCAATCTCCTCGCACGGCAGCAGCTTATTTAACAAGGCCCAGAGCGCTCGCGGCAGGCAGGGGTGGGGCCGCTCAGTGGCCGGGGACCAGCGGTGTCCTCTCATCTCCGCGTCCTTGGGCCTGCACCCAGCCCAGCGCCCCCAGGTCTGCACCCCCAGGTCTGCACCCCCAGCCCAGCACCCCCAGGCCGGTACCCCCAGCCCAGCACCCCAAGCTTGTGCCGGCCCCCAAGACCTCCCTGAGATGGACGTTGGGCAGGGGCCTGGGGGTGCGGCCTGTCCCAGGCACCAGGGCCCCCGGGGCCTCCTATATGTGAATCCAGGGCTCAGATAAGACCAGACCCAGAGCAGCCGCACGGGGCCAAACCGCAGGCACCGCAGAGCCTCCGGCCGTTGGCAGGAGACGGCCACGCCCCGGCCCCGGAAGTGCACCCACCTCCTGTCCCTCCCGTGGCGGCAGCTGCCAGGGCCCACTGACCTCTGGGTAAGCCTCGGTGGGGAGCCCGGGGCCGTCCCCGTCCAGCCTGTGGCTCTGCCGGGTGGGGGCGGGGTCTGCCATCACGTCCCAGGGGGCCCGTCGGTGCCCGCTGCCACGCAGAGAGCCACGCTGCCCGCACTGATGGGGGGGAGAAGGGCCGAGGGCTCTGAGCGCAGCCAGGTGGACGGAGGTGCCTCCCCCCGGCTCTCCCTCCCGCAGCCCCGAGTCTGGACTCCCCACCGGGCCCCGTGGATCCGCCCCTGTGGCTTGGGCAACGGCAAACTCTCCCGCACGCCCTTCGGGACCGTCCTAGACCGTCGTCATCGCGGTCTCTTCGCGGCCGGAGAAGCGGACAGTTTCACGTCCTCACGCTGAGTGACAATTGGCCGCAGCAGGGTCTTCCTTTCAGCACTTTAAAGCTCTCACCAGCCCCGGCCGGTGTGGCCCAGAGGATGGAGCGTCGGCCTGCGGACTCGAGGGCCCCGGGTTCGGTTCCGGTCAGGGGCATGCACCTTGGTTGCGGGCACATCCCCAGTGGGGGGTGTGCAGGGGGCGGCTGATCGATGTTTCTCTCTCATCGATTGTTTTTTTTGCTGGGTCCAATGCTCTCTTTATTTTACCTCGGCGGCCTCCATCCTGACCTGAGCCCTGGCCGGGCGGGTCAGCAGGTCAATCGGAGCGTCAGCCGGTGCCCGAGCAGCCGAGTTCAATTCCCGGTCCGGGACGGGCCCGCGGCCGGTCGTGTACGGGAGGCAGCCAGGGATGTGGGTGGATCTCTCTCTCTCCCCTTCCTCCCTCCCCCATCCTCTCTAAAAACCAGTAAACACACCCTCAGGGGAGGATTTAAAAAGATCAGCGCTGGAGGGCGCTGCCAGCTCCGCCTCGTATCGGGTATCAGGACGTGCAGCCGTGGGCGCCCGGGAGCCGCAGGCAGCCAGGCGGCCGGTGAGCTGCTCACCTCCCTGCGGTCGGGCCGGCACCGGCTCCCGGCCGGGCCCCGGACATCAGCACCCGGAGGACTCCCTCTCGGACCCGCCCGGTTCTGCCCCGACCCGCGCTCGGGCGAGGAGGGCCCGCGTGCGCCCCGGTTTCCCGTCACCCCGCTTCCGCTCTGGATGCGCTCTCGCCGGGGCCGGCGGGGACCAAACCCTCCCGGACGCGGCGAGTCTCCCCGGAAGCTCAGACGTAAACCCCTCGGGAAGAGCCGCCCCTGCGCGTGGAAACCTCTCGGGGTTTCCTAGTCCTGGGCGCCGTCCGTGTCAACAACATGACGCCGCGGTCCGCACTGCGACCCCCACATGGAGCTCCGCCAGCGGCGCCGGAGCCCGAGTCCTCGGGGCGAGGCCGGCTCGTCCCCCTTCCGCTCCTCAGGCCCCAGCAGCGTCCGCGGGGCGTTTTGAAACAGGTGGTCCTGGCTCAGAATGTTTACACACGTTACCCAGCGACGCCGTGCGGGTGTTGTCATCTCACCTCGCTCTGCGCTCTCCACGGCGCCGCCATCCTGCACGGAAACTCTCTATCCCTCCCCCTTCCTCTCGGTAAAAAAATCAATAAAATATATTAAAAAAAATAAAGCTCTCACCAGTTCTTGGCTCTTACGAATAGAGTCGCTATAAACACACACACACACACTCACACACACTTGCACACTCCCACTGCACACACTCACACGCACACTCACACCCCACACACACTTGCACGCTCCCATGCGCACACACACGCACACTCACACACACGTGCACACACACCCACACACTTGCACACTCCCATACGCGCGCACACTCACACGCACACTCACACACATGCACGCACACACTTGCATGCTCCCATGCGCTCACACACGCACGCACACGCGCGTGCACACCCACCCACACCCACCCACACACACACTCGCACATTCCCATGCACACACACACTCCACCCACCCACACACACACTCGCACATTCCCATGCACACACACACTCACGCACGCGCGCGCACACACACACAGTATGCGACCATCATGTCTGTTGGGCAAAGACCAGGAGCGGAATTGCTGGCCCTGTATCGGGGGCACGGCTTCCCACCGTGCTCACGGCCGCCAGCCCCGCCTGGGGCTCCACGAGCCCCCCACACGCTCCCCACGCACTTCCGCTTCCCTGTGCCGGCCCGGCCGTCTCCGTGTCCCTCTGGCTGGGCTCCGTGTCCCCCCCGCCCCCCAGGCTCTGAGGCTCAGCCCTTTGCTGTGGGAAGGCTCCCCGTTGTGGCTGTAACATGCTTCCTCGCCATTGAAGTTCTTAGAAACGTTGTCTTTGTGGTAAAAACAGCGCCTGACGTAAAAGCGACCACCTTCACATCTCTAAGGGCTCGGCTCAGGCGTGAGCACATTCGCGCTGAGGGGCAGCCGTGACCACCACCGTCCCCAGAGCTTTCCACCCTCCGGACGGAAGCTCTGTCCCCGTTAAACACCCCCCGCCCTCCCCCGCCCCCTCCCCGGCCCCACCACCTGCTTCCTGTCTGTGGGTCTGACTCGGGGACCTCCTCTGAGCGGGTGGCACAGGGCCCGTCCCTCTGGGTCTGGCTTATTGGCTCGGCGCAGCGTCCGCACGTCCGTCCCCCCGCCCATCCCCCCAGGGCAGGCGGCAGGGCCCCTTCCCCTTTAAGCGGGTGAGGTCCGCGTGCGGAGGGACCGCGTGCCGTGTGCCCACTTCTCGGTCACCGATGGACACCCGGCTGCCTGCCCTCGCCCGCTGTGCCTGCTGCTGGGCCCCGGCCTCAGTGTCTTGGGGCACTCGGTGTTTTCTACGCAGAAAGGAGGGGGGCCCAGGCCCTCCACCCCTCGGCCAGGCCCCGCTGGTCGAACCCTCCCCTGGGCCCTCCCTGTGGGTCACGGTCACCCACGTCTTCACCCCCTCTGGCCGGACGCCGATGCCGACCTCTGACCCTGACCTCTGACTTCCAATCCAGGCGCCTGATGTGGGGTGAGACCAGCGAGAGGCTGCAAGGCCCTCATCCAGCCCGCGGTGGCCTCCGACTGACCCCGCCCAGCGGTGCCAGCTGTGCCCGCTGCAGCCACTGCCTGACCGCCTGCCCCCCGCCCCCCTCCCCCACCCCAGGGGCAGCTCAGGTCTCTCGGCAGCTGCCTTTTCCTCCTTCCCTTCCTCTCCCTGTCTCTGTCTCCCTGTCTCTCTGTCTCTGTCTCTCTGTCTCTGTCTCTCTGTCTCTCCCTCTGTCTCTCAGGCCGCTCCCTGGCCCTGGTGGTGCCCAGCGGCGGTGTCACCTGATACGGCCTAATTAAAACCCCATCCGTCTAGCTCTCCCGGCAGCCGGCAGCCGGGCCAGCCCTGTGTGCAAACAAGCATTGTGGCCCCCGCCCTCGGTTTGGGGATTTGGGGACCGGCTGTGGGGTTGCAGGGGGACAGCCCTCCCCCCTGCCCTCCCCCCAAACACGCCGACACCTCCCTCCAGGCCCCTTGGAAGTGGGGGGCTGGGGCGCATCTGCTGGCCCTAGGCTGCTCCCCTCCCCTCCCCGGACCCACAGCCTGCCCGCCGGCCTGGTGGGGGCTCCCCAGGCGGCTGGCAGGGCCGGGGGAGGGGCGGATCCTGGGGTCTCCGGGAGCCACTTGGGGAACTGCTGGGGCTGAGGGCACCGGCCCCGACCCCGCCTCCTCCCTGAGGCCCCCCTGCAGGCCGCTCCTGCCCGGCCGGTGGGCGCAAGGTGCCTGCTGGGGGGCGGCTGGTGCTGCAGCCCCCCCTCTGTGGCAGCCTCGGGGTCTCCGAGGCTGAGAGGAGGGTCCCACCCACGGAAATCGCCGTCCACGGCATCAGTGCTGAACCCCGAGTCCGACGGGGCCGGGGTCCCACGTGCAGACGGCCCGGTTCGGGGGGTGGCGAGTCTCAAGCCTCAGGAAGTTCTGCTTTGAGAGGAAGCCGGGCCCCTCCGCGGCCCCCCTTCCTGCCCCCCACCTGCTGTCATTCTCCCGTGGGCAGGCCCCGCCCGTCCTCACACCTGGGCGCCCCTCAGGTGTGCCCGTGGGACGTGGAGAAGGTGTCCGAGCGGGGCAGCCCCTGGGGCGGCCGGGCGCAGGGTCCCCGCCACACAGCCTGCAGCCGCCCGGCCCTGGGTGACGCCCCCCACAGAGCCCCGGCCAGCACCGTCGTGGACGGGCCCTCGAGTGGCCTGAGAGCCCACGGACACGCCGCCCGGGCAGCCCCGCACGCAGGGGGGTGCCTCCCGCTCCGAACTGGACGCTGCTGCCCAGGGGCCTGGGGCCTTCCGAGGGGGCGTCGGGGAGCCTGAACGGGGCGGCAGCTCGGGGCTGGGTCACGGTTCTGAGCCACACTTCCCGTCACCCTCCGCGACCTCTCCCAAGGCCAAGGGCACAGGGGGACTTCCGCTGCCCCCTCCGCTCCGACTGCCTGGCTCACGGGCCCCTCGAACCCGAGGGGCTGCAGCCGGACTCGCCTCCCTAGGGACCCGGAACCGCCCGCCCGCAGGCGGGAAGAGGTCGGGTCAGCTGGACGGCAGGCGCGCAGGGCCCGTCCTCTGCCTCCACTTTGGGGAAGCTGCACCCGCTGATCCACCACGGACGCCCACAAAATGCACGTCCTCGGCCAAGGTGTCCTCCGGAGCCCCAGGCTGGTCACCCCTCCCACCCCGGCCCCACCTCCTACTTCCTGTCTGTGGGTCTGACTCGGGGACCTCCTCTGAGCAGGTCGCACAGGGCCCGTCCCTCTGGGTCTGGCTTATTCGCTCGGCGCAGCGTCCTCGCGGGCCTTCCCTCCTCGGGCGGGTGAGGTCCGCGTGGAGGGACCGCACTGTCTGGATGGGCCTGGTTTCTCCGCCTCCGGGCGGCTGGGAGCCTGTGTGCGAAGGGCAGGATGCCCGGACGAGGGCTCTCTGGGTGGGCAGCTCCCCGTGGCTGTGGCTGGGGGACAGGGCCGTGGCGCTAGAGGGGCCTGAGGGCACCCCCAGCGCCCACTACCCAGGCCTGCCACAGCCACGGGGAGCTGCCCACCGCCGCTGCCTCTCTGCCCACCACGGGCCCGAGTGCTCCAGCGCCCACCGCACCCCGCTCCCCGTGCCGGCGGCAGCCTGGGGGCTCATTTCTCCCCGCGGGTCCCGCTCGCCGCCGGCGCGACCCAGCCCTGCACCCATCCCAACACCCTCAGGTGTGGCCGGAGACTGAGGCCCAGGGCCCCCAGCAGTGCCGCTCTGCCCCCCGCCCGGAGCCACCTGATTGGCAGGGACCGTGGGGGCAGACCTGGGGTGTGCGGACTTGTCCAGCCACGTGGGAGCGTCAGGACACCCCAGCCTTCCCTCCCACTGACTGGGGGACACATGGACGGAGGCCACTGCCTCTCCCAGCCGTCCTGCCGGTGGGCACGGCCCCCAGGTGAGCCCGCAGGTGTGGAGAGCAGGGCGGGGGGGGGGGCCGGGGGAGCCTGCTGGACCCTCAGGTCTGGCCTCGGGGGACAGTGAGGCAGCAGAGCGAGCCACGCCCTCCCGGTCTGGGCCCAGCGGGCTCCCCTTGGGCGCGGCCTGGCTGGGGCCGCGGGAATCAGATTAGTGCGTGGCCTCCTGCGAACCCGGCCTTATCGAGGCCAGGATGTTGTCTCAGGTGGAGCCGGCAGGCCCGGTGCGCTCGGCCCCCACCCTCAGCCGGGAGCGGGAGGGTCACCGGATGGCCTGCTGGTCACGGGCCGGGGCCGGGGCCAGCGTTCCTGTGGTTGGGGCAGGAGCGGCCACGGAGCGGGAGGAGGGGCCACGGCTCAGAGGTGGGGTGCGGTTAAGAGGGGTGAGTGGTGGGGGGTTGGAGAAGTGGGAGTTTGGGGGCTGGCAGAGGGGGCCAGGCCGGTGGGTCTCCCCATCTGTTCCCTCCCTGCAGGGGCCACCCGCGTCCCGGCAGGCTGAGCTGCTCCCCCCGCCCCGCCCATGCTCCTGCGTGGGAACGAACATTCCCTCCCGAGTCACGGCCCTCGGACGCCTGTCCACTGCCAGCCCACGGGAGCCTCACCCCGTGCGCCCTCCAGGAGACCGTCTGCCCCCCACGGGCAGTGGGCCCCTCCCCCGATGCCGTGTCCACGGGCGGGCCCCTTGGCCGAGTCCCAGAACGGCCACGTGTGGGGGCTCCTGCAGCCAGTCTGTGGCTGTCTGTCCCCCGGGCGGTGGGCCTGGGCCCCGGGCGGATCTGAGCGGGCGGAGTCGCTGGGAGAGGAAAGCAAACAGCTCTTTGTCTGCGGCCTTGGCTTCTGCTTGAGGGGCACCGGGGACAAAAGCCCAGGGGGCCAGCAGCCTGCCGTCTAGACAGCCCCCCGCCCAGTGGGCAGTGGGGCTGGGCCCCCAGGAACCTGCTGAGGGGCCGGAGGAGTGAGAGCCGAGAGCCGAGACTCCAGACCCCGGCTCGGAGGGCCTGTCCCATCAGACGCCTCCTTTCTGCGTCCCCCATTGTCCTCCGAGCTCCTCTCCCGGAGCCGGGATGGGGCCCCTGCAGGGCCTGAGCTGCCGTCACCGTGTGGGGTCTCGTGTGGTGCCATGTGGTCCCGTGTAGTCCCGTGTGGCCCCGTGTCCGCCATATGCACTTCAGACGCCCTGGGCCCACAGGGACCACAGTGCACCCACCCTCCCCGCATCTGTGCCCCTGCAGCTGGTCTCCACTCCCGTCCTCACCGCGCACTCCAGGCCCCACACCCTCCAGGCCCCTCGCCCTCCAGGCCCCTCGCCCAGGTGTGCGCAGCTGTGGACCTTCTCAGCGGCCTCCAGCACCTCCACGGAGCACCTGGTTGCACAGCTGCAGACACCCGGCCATCTCACCATCACCCGCCCCCTTCCCTCCCGGCCGTCTCACCATCACCCACCCTCTCCCACCCCCCCACCATGTCCCCGTCACCCACCCCCTCCCCCTCCCGCCCCAGCCGCCTCCCTCGGGCACCAGCTCCCAGACTCGAGTTCCACGCCTGCCTGGGAACATCTCCGACACCCGCGGGCGGCCCCGGAAATCGCTCCCTGTTGCCTCTGCCCGGCGCACGGAGATGGACCCCTGGCCAGGCCGGAGCAGGACCCCCGCGGCAGCCGGCCCGCTCCCGGCGGACCAGCCGATGAGCCCCAGCCGGGAGGTCTCTGCCGTCCAGCCACCCCCGACTCACTCACAGCTGGTGGCCTGAGAGGCCGGATAACAAACCTAAACATGACCTGCTCGGGCCAGGGGACCCACCAACAGCCGGCCGCCTGCAGGAGGCCCGGAGCCCGAGGCCCCGCGTGCGACGGCACAGGGTCCAGTCCAAGACGCCGGTGACCAGGGGCCTCGGCCACGAGGAAGGCAGTCGGTGGACACGCCCCCCGACCACGCGCAGAAACCACCACACACTGCAGCCTGGGCGGTGCGCTCAGTGGGGAGAGTCTCCGCCACCCCCCAAAGGGTCGCGGGTTCGAGTGCTGGTCAAGGGCACGGGCCCGGGGTTGCTGGGCTGATCCCTGGCACCCGTCGGGGTGAGTGCAGGAGGCAACCAATCACTGTGTCTCTCTCATATCAACGTCTCTCTCTCTCTCTTCCTCTCTCGCTCCCACTCTCTCTAAAATTAATAGGCCCCGCTGGTGTGGCTCAGTGGTTAAGCATCAACCTATGAACCAGGAGGTCTTGGTTTGATTCCTGGTCAACACACATGCCTGGGTTTCGGGCTCCCTTCCTCTCCGGAAAAAAAAAAATCTAGCTATATTTAAATCAACAGAAAACTATCCTCGGGTGAGGATCAGCGAATTAATAAATAAAATAAAATAAAATAAAATAAAATAAAATAAAACTCTGACGCGTCACCTCTTGGGGAACAGCAGATTCCTCATCAGAAACCAAAGCCCCGGACGAAGCGCGACCCTGGGCAGGAGCAGGAGGGGGCCCTGCCCTCGTGAAAGCCGCCCCCAGAGCGCACCCCCCCCCACCCCCCACGGGAAGGACAGACGCGGGGCCCGCCCCGGGAGGCGCACCGAGAGCTGCGGGCGCGGGAAGAAAGGGGGGATTACGGGTCAGCTCCCCATGGAGACTGTAGCGCCAACACCCGTCCTGACAACATCACAGAAAACAGGACAGACACCAACACGGATGCAGGGGAACCTGACACCGTCACCAGGATGTCGTGCGGCGTTCCCAGGACGCGCCCGGCCCCACGCGCAGCTCAGCGCCCGGGACCTGGGCCCAGACGGCCGCGTCCTGGGCCGGGGAACCGCAAGTTCACTTCATTGGAATCACAGTCTCTCCTCTGACAACAAGGGAACCAGCTGGGAACCAGTCACAGGCAGTTAAAGGAAAGTTTACAGAAAACCCTCAAATACTCAGAAATATATTTCTAACTAATCCTGCCCCTGCCCTGCCCTGCCCCTGCCCTGCCCCTGCCCCTGACCTGCCAGGGCAGGGCTGAGGGATGCGGCTGAGCAGGGAAAAGGGTAATGCAGACCAGCAGCCAGTGGCCGGGGCAGGGACTGAGGTCCTGGTGCAGGGACCCGAGGGTCTAAGGGGCCCACGGCTCCGATCGCTGCACTTCCTCAGCTCCGGGCACGTGGCCCCGGGGCAGGACCCGCAGCCCAGCACCGCCCTCCTCCAGCCCAGGGCTCAGAGAGGGCGTCTGACCTCGGGAGGGGCCCGGCCGTGCTGGGGGGCCTCTGCTGCCCCCCCCCCCAGAGCTCCCCACTCAATCTCCCGGCCAGAGGCCCAGCTCCATCTGGTGAGGATGTCAGGGCCCCCAGGACCCTCTGCACCCCCAACACTACTGAGCAGATGAGGGCCTAGGGGGCTGAGGGGAGAGAGTCAGCCGTCCAGTGAAAGAGCTGCCACGGATGCAGGGGCCACAGCTCAGGGGCCACGGGGGCCATGGAAAACGGGGGCCACAGTGTGGGGAACCCGGATACCGGCTGAGGGAGGTGGGGAGTCAGAGTCCAGGCTCCATGCAGCCTGGGGGCCGAGGGCACCCCGACTGTGTGGTGGGGAGGGCAGTGGCTCAGAGCGGGTGTGTGGGGCGCCTGGAGCCCGGGCGGGAGCGAGCACACAGGTCCCTGTGCTTGCCAAGGGGGAGCCGGGCAGGACGGGCCCCAAAGTGGGCCCGGGGCTCGTGCTCCTAGAGGTGGGTGGCGCCGGCCTGGGAAGAGCTGCCCCCAGGAGTTTCAGGAGCCCCCCCTTCCCCCCCCATCCTCTCAGCCACACTCGGAGAAGGGCCCTGGAGACACGGCTGATCTGTGCCCTGGGGTGACACGGGGTCAGGGGTCAGGAGCGTGCCCTGTGACCCCCCTTTTCAGGCCTGGCGGGACCTCGCCAACGCACTTACGGCGGCTTGCTGGGGGGGGGGGGGGCGGGTTTGCTATGATTGTTTAATTTGTGCTGAAATACACATCACATGACATTCTACCACCCATTGCCCATCACTGGGCATAGCTCCGCGTCTGCCCAACTGACACCGTCCCCATCAAACACCGGGCCCTCCCCCCGCGCCCGCCCCTGGCCCCCCAACCTGCTTCCTGTCTCTGTGGAGCCCCTGGGGACCTCCTTGGAGGGGGCCACACAGCGTCTGTCCCTCTGGGCCTGGCTGACCCACGGTCCGTCGGGGGCAGGCGCCAGGGCCCCGTCCCCTCCCAGGGGGAGTGAGGTCCATGTGCGATGGGCTGCCTGCTGTGTGTCCGTCCCTGTCACGGGTCCTTGGCCGCCCCCCCCCCCCGACCCCGCCTGCTGTCCTGCGCTGCTGGGGCCGCGGGGCGCACGTGTCCCGGAGACCTCACCCTCCATCCGTTTGCAGATGCGCCCGGATCAGTGCCTGGACTTCTGCGTGCGATTGACACTGAGGAAGGCATCTGCTGAAGAGCTGAGCCCTCAGAAAGCTCCCCCTCCCCCCTCCGTGCTGAGGGTGCCCCCCTCCTGGGTCGAGGGCCCGGCTGAGCCTGCAGGCCCGTGCCCTGGGGAGCCCCGGCCTCCACCTGCCCTCTCTCGGGACCCTTTCTTTGTCCTCACGTAGGCCCCCCGCCTGGCAGGCCCCCAGGTGCACGGGCTTGGGCTGCGGGGGGCGGGGGGGCGAGGAGAGGGGCTCTGAGTGCAGAGAGCCCCTCCCCACCCTCCGTGCCAGCCACCTGGGCTTCAGGGAGCAGCCCCAGGGTCTGCGCCCACGGCCCCCGCCCGGGCCCGGGGGCAGGAGCGAGAGGCACTCAGGACGGGAGGGAGGGGATCTGGGAGCAGCTCTGCCCCAGGGTCTGGGAACACCCCACCAGACTCCATGGCGGGTGAGGGGCACCTGGGGGGGCGGTGGCCTGTCGGGGGGGTGCTGAGGGCCTTTGCGTTTCCTGGGGCTGGAGGAGGGCGGGGGGCGGGGGGCAGGCAGGCTGCAGGAGCCTGTGCCCAGGTGGGGAAGAGCCTTCTAGCCCAGCAAGGCCGGCCCAGCCGGGGCAGGAGAGGCAGGAGGTGGGGGGTGTGGGGGGAGCGGGGGGCCCAGGAGGGGCCTCCCTGCGGCGGGAGTTGTGGGGCCAGAACCGGGTCCTGGGCAGAGACCTGGGGAGGAATTCTGTTTGTCCAGTGATTCAGACGAACAAACACACGCACGCACGGAGGCCCTGAGCAGCGGGCCCCGTCACGAAACCAAACGTAATCCGCCACTCAGAGCGCACCCGCCCCTTGCCCATCGGGAGGCGGGCCCCACCCGTGGGCACCCCATGGCTCTCCCTCGGTCCCGAAGCCAAGCAGAGGGGCCCGGGCGCCTCCTCCTTATCGGGAAGTTCCTGGCCGGGAGAGAGGGCAGCCCACCCAGCCTCTGTCAACAGGCGATAATCCCTAAGCCTCCTCCAGGCCGCCCTGGCCTGGGGCCTCCCCACCAGCCCAGCTGCTTCCGCCTCCCCGAGGCGGGGCCGGGGTCCCCATCACACGGAGGCCCGGTGATGCCCCCACCTGTGACCTCGGCAGCCGCCGCAGCTGGTAGGGTGGGTGGCCCCTGACCCCATCGCATCCCGCTCACGGGGCGCGCGGACACTAAGCCAGGGCGATGGGCGGCGGAGATGTGAGTGCCCCCAGGACCGAAGGCGCGGCCTTCACATCCCGACGCCAGCCGGACCCAACCCGGGAGGCACGGCCACTCCGTGTGGGGGACACAGAAGCCGGCGGGGGGCGGGGGGGCTCCTTTCGGATGTGTCCGGGCCAGGCCCTGCCTTCTGGCCTGAGGGGGGGTCGGGGTGCAGCTGTTGACCTCTGGATTGGAGGCGCCCCGAGTGGGGGTGGGATTCGAGGATCTGCGCTGCGGTCGCTTCTCCTGGGCCCTGAGGGTGAATGCCGGCCCCAGGAGCCTCTTTTCTGCCCCAAAGCCAGGCCGGACAGAGGAGAGGCAGGCAGCCCGCGGGGGAGGGCGGGCGGGGGGGGGGCAGCCCCAGGTCCGCCCCCAACCAGTGACCCCAGTGCCAGGACCTCGGCTGTGCCCAAGACTGGAACCGGCCCGGCCGCCGGCAGCTCAGGGCTTGAGCGTCGACCTGTGAACCAGGAGGTCAGGGTTCGATTCCGGGTCAGGGCCCGATCCCTAGAGGAGGGCGTGCAGAATCAGTGATTCTCTCATCACTGATGTTTCTCTCTCTCTGCCCCTCGCCCTTCCTCTCTGAAATCAATAAAAATATATTTAAAAAAAAGGACTGAAACAGCGATGAGCAGGGAGAAGCCGGCACAGGGACAGGCCGGGCGGGAACCGGCCCCTGGTGGCCTTGCCAGGAACAGGCGGGGTCAGGCTGGGCCTGGTCGGGTCGGGGTCAGGTCGGGGTCAGGGCTGGGGTCCGTCTAGGGCTGGGCAGAGCCGGTCCTCGCGGTGCCGGCAGCCCAGCGCTGCCTCCTTTACTGGCGGGTGTTGAGGGAGCAGGAGGGCAGAGGAGTGGGTGGGACCCCCAAGAGAGACCCCTGAGGAGAGAGACCCCTGCGGGGGCGGGGGCTGCGTCGGTCCTATCACGAGTCCCGGGGCCCAGGCCTCATCCTCATCCTCCCCTGAGAGGGGCGCGTGGAGGGGCAGCTCGTGCCGGACCGGTGGGTCCCCCGGACCCCACACTGCACCCCACCTGCAGGTCCGAGTCCCTGTTCAGGGCGGGACCTGGGCTGGCGGGTGCCTCATCCTCCTCTGGGTGGGCTGGCCGTCACCCCCACACACAGGTTATCTGCTGCCCGCTTCCTGTCCCGCTCCCAGCGCCCCCGTGAGTCATGCCCGCGATAGCGTGGCAGCAAGAGTGACGCTCTGGGATGCAGCCAGGGCCTCCTCCCAGCTCCCCACACCCCCACGGACCTCCCGTCCCCATGGCAACGCCTGGGAGGTCCTGAGGGTGGGACCCCAGCTCGCTCTCGCTCTCGTGCGCTCTCTGACTCCGAGAGCTTATCAGGCCTGGGAGGGGGGCTGGCACGACCCAGGCACAGGGTGGGCAGCCCCAGGCACCCAGGGAACAAAGCCTGCTTGGGCCCCGCCCTGGGCCAGGGTGTCCTCACGTGTGCCCCCCCCCCCGACTCCCTGCACACAGCCCCAAACTGAGTCCCCTGCCCGTGTGACCCTCTTCCTGCGGGGACTTTCAGACCCCTTTTCCGGATGAGGAAACTGAGGCTCAGAGAGCCAGCTGCTCGTCCCAGCGGCCCCCCCCCCCCCCGCACGCCCCTCCCTGAGCGGGAAGCCCCCAAGAGCAGGGACAGAGCCGCTGCCAGGCTGCGTCAGGGCCCCCGTGCCCCCACCCTGCCACGGCCCCCACTGGGCTCGGGAGGTCACAGGGCGGACCCTGAGTTTCGAGTCCAGGCCAGGACCCAGGCCAAGGGAGCGTGAGGGACACAGGCCTGTCCCTGTCACACCCCAGAGGCAGGGAGGCCACAGGTCAACCAGTCACAGGCCTGAGCCCACGCCACAACCCCTGACCCACCTGACTCACCAGCCTGGCCCTCCGAAGACCATGCCGTGCACGTCCGAGGCCGAGCTGACCCGCCCGGCAGCGGGCACGGCCGGCTGCCCGGAGCTCGCACCCAAACTTGCAGCTCATAAGATGCCAGTCTGGCCGCGCTGGGCTTCCCCCTGGAGCCCCCCTCGAACCACCTGACGCAGGCCACCAGGCCACCCGCCTGGCCCCTGAGAATCTAACCCAGATGGACACCTCGGGGGCCCAGGCCGGGGCTGCTCAGCCTGAGGGTCCCCAGCTCCCGAGGGGCCGCGGGGAGGGCGGAGTCAGGCTCTGGTTCCCACGTCCCCGTCTAAGGACAAGCAGACCCGTCCGCCTGCCCCGACCCCTCCGCCCGGCTCAGCACCAGGTGACAGGTGTCCGGCTCCGAGGCCGGCCGGGTTCCCGCCTGTGCTGCAGGGTGAGGACGTCGGGTCCCACGCCCCCCATCCTGCCGGCACCCCCTCTCCTGTGCGATCCCTCACCAACCCACTCACTCGCTCGCTCATCGTCCCCCAGGCGCCTGCGACGGGTGAGGAGTGAGTTCTCTCTCCCAGGCGCCAGGGCTGAGCCAGGGCTCGGACGCTGAGCACCAGGTGACCGGGAGCCTGGGCAGGTCCTGAGCGTGGCCGCAGGTTCTCAGAGCAGCTCTGAGCCCCTCGGGTCCCAGACCCCAGCCCAGCCGACCCCACTCCCTGAGCTGCCTCCCCTCCTCCGGGGGGGCCGGGTGTCCACACGCTGTGGCCTGGGGCTGGGGGTCCACACACTCTGGTGCCGTTTCTGCCGGAGCCACCGGGGCTGAGACCTGGGGGACGGTGCCTGGCCAGGTGGCATCGCCACACAGCTGGGCACAGACACCCCTGTCCTCACAGCTACAGGCCACCGTGAATCCAGCTGCCCACTGCCCGCTGTCTGCCGAGGCGAGGAGCTGAAGCACAGCAGGGAGCCGGCGGCAGTGGGCTGGGCTGCGCGGGTGGGGAGTGGGGAGGAAGGGCCTACCCTGGGGAGCAGCCCCCCAATCCCCTCTCCAGGGAGCGCAAGGCTGGCCTGGTGAGGAGACCCATGGCCTCTGGCTGCATGAGCACGGGTCAGAGCGATCCCCAGGGCGGGGGCCCAGCAGCAGGATGCCTGAGCTAGGACTGGGGGTGCCCTCAGGAATCCAGCCCCCCACCCCCCCACCCCCCACCCCCCTGGCACACACGCTCATCTCTGCCTGGTTCCGGCCGCCGGCCAGCCCACAGCCAGTGCCCACTGTTTACCTGGGCGAGGGGGGCCGCGGCCAAGCCCCGCCCGCCCGGTGGAGTCACGTGGCCTCAGCCCGGGTACAAAGCCTCCTGCCTGCAGCCCTCCCCAGAGGCGGCCACTTCTCCCACCTCTCGACATGGGTGTCGGCCTCAGGGAGCCCGCGCGGCTCTGGGCCCTGGCCCTCGCCCTCGCCCTGGCCTGCGCCCAGCACACAGGTGAGGCTCTCCTGGGGCTGCCCTGTCCATGGTGGCCCTGGTCCCGGCGGGAGCGGTGGCTCAGGAGCCCTGTCCTACTCCGGACCAGCTGAGGGTGCCCGCCAGCAGCTCCGGGAGCTCGGCCTCCGCCTCAGCCGCCCGCCGTGTCCAGCTCCCGGGACTGGTGGGCGCTCGGGCTGCAGGCCCGGGTCCTGGCCCTTGCCCAACCGCCGCCCTGTCGGTGGGCAGCCCTGACCCACACGACTCGCCCTCCGGTTCCCCGTGCTCACAGCTCTCGGCCCCCTCCCCCTTGGGCCCTGGGGGTGGGCTGGCGCCCCTCCTGCCATCTGGGCTGCCTCTGAGGACCCCAAAAATCAGCCTCCGGTACTCGGGTGGCCTCGGGGCTGACACCACCGTCCCTGGGCCCCCCGGCCTGGCCGGCTGTGCCCCCCGCTCCGTGGCTGGCACCCCCTGTAGGGTCAGCTCCTCCCCACTTTCGGCCCCTAACCTGCCCCGTTTTCCTGGGGAGCCCGGTGCCTCCTGACCAGCTGTCAGGACCCTGGGTTTACTGACGGGCCCCTCAGAGGCCACGCCCCGGGCGCTGCTGGGCACGGTGTCTGCCGTGTGGACACGCACTGTGAATGAGGGAGTAGCGAGTGGATGCCCTGGGGATCCCAGGTCTGGCTGGGGAACCCCCAGCTGGTGGACTCAGCTGAGGGGTGCTCCTGGAGGGCCCAGGCGGCCGGCCCAGAGCCCTGCAGACGGCCCTCCCTCCAGCACCGCACGCCTCTCGCCCGCCCGGCTCAGGCCAGCCCTCCTCTCCCCACAGGCGGGGCCCAGCTCAGCTCTGCACCCAGCGAGGAGCACCCGCACCCCCCTCCCGCCCCCCAGGGGCCCGGCGGTGAGTCTCCCCCTCCTCTCAGGGCCTCCCCACCCGTCCCGGGACCCGAGGGGCCACCCACCCTGGGTGCCTGCCAGCCGGCCCCACCGCGGGGCCAGGGCTTGGCTGGGGACACCCACATGCAGGCAGGGGCTGGCGGGCGCCTCTCGGGGTGGGTCTGTGTCCACGCTGCCTGTGCGGGGCCCAGAGCTCGGCCTGCTGCCCTCCCGGCCCTGGCGCGGGGGGAGGCGAGGGGCATCTCCCAGGGGCTCCCAGGGGTTCCCAGGGGCTCCCTGCCCCGACCTTGGCACCGTGGGGCCCGCTCCAGCGCTGGGCCCCTTTGGGCGTTTTGAGATTCTGGGCGTAAGGAGCCTCCCGGCCTCGTCGGCGTGAGCACCGCCAGCAGGTGGCTGGGTGAAGGCCTGAGGAAGCAGAGCCAGCTGCTGTGGGAGCCACAAGGCGCGGGCAGACCCCCCAACCCCCCCCCGCCCCCCGCTGTGTGGGCAGAGGAGCGGGAGGGGCTGTGTGTAACCTGCCCTGTCCCCGCAGGTGACGCCCTGCGCGGGGTGACCATCCTCCCGCCTCTGAGGACCGCCCCCGTGGTGCGCGGTGAGTGGCCCCGCAAGGCTGGGGGCTGTGGTCGGGGGTCCTCCTCCCTCAGGCCGGGGCCCCGCTTCCTGGGTGGACACTAAGTGTTGGAAAAGGGCCCCCGGGTGCTGGCAGGACCCCCCAGGCGCTCGGGCTCGGGCAGGTGCCGGCGGAGGGGGCCCTCAGCACGGCCGCGCTCCCCACAGCCCTGAACCCGGCGCACAACGGGCGGGTCTGCAGCACGTGGGGCGACTTCCACTACAAGACCTTCGACGGCGACGTGTTCCGCTTCCCCGGCCGCTGCAACTACATCTTCTCGGCGCACTGCGGGGCCGCCTACGAGGACTTCAACGTCCAGCTGCGCCGCGGCCCCGACGCCCCCGCCGGCGCCCCGCGCAGCGTCACCATGAAGCTCCGCGGCCTGGTCCTGCAGCTGAGCCCCGGCTCCGTCCTGGTCAACGGCCGCCCGTGAGTCTGGGCCCCGGGGCGGTCCTGGGGGGGACGTGGGCTCCGTGCTGCGCCTGGGAGTGTCCCTGTCCCGCCCGCGGCCCCATCCGTGGCTCAGGGAACTTGTCACAGCCATGGCCGGAGGACCCTCCCTGCCAGGGTCCAGCCCCCGCCACCCTGTCCACTCTGGCCCCTCTCCCCGCAGGACCCAGCTGCCCTTCAGCCAGTCGGGGGTGCTGGTGGAGCACAGCGCCAGCTACCTGAAGGTGGTGGCCCGGCTGGGCCTGGTCTTCATGTGGAACCAGGACGGCAGCCTCCTGGTGAGTCGGGGGACCGCAGGCCCCGCGGTGGTGCGGGGAGGGCGGGCGGGAGGGCTCGGGTGAAGCTGGGTGGGCAGGTGGGGGCCGGGGCCGGGGCGTCATCTCCAGAACTGGACGCCGCTGGGTCCGTGGCTCCGTGGGGCGCGCGGGCGGGTCCCCTAGCGCAGGTGCCCTCTGAGCGGCCTGAGTCCCTCCCTGGGGTGCCAGGCTCCACCCGCGCGGTGCCTCCTGCCGGACGCCCTGGTGGGCCCGGCCTGACGCGGCCTCTCCCTCAGCTCGAGCTGGACACCAAGTACGCCAACCAGACCTGCGGGCTCTGCGGGGACTTCAACGGCGTCCCCGCCTTCGACGAGTTCTTCTCCCACGGTGAGCCTGCGCCCCGCGCCCCGCACCCCGCGCCCCGCGCCCCACGCCCGCCACTCCGCTCCCTGCAGGGTGCCGCCAGGGCCCAAGTCCACCTTTGTGCCCTGCACCATATGCATGTACACTCACACATGCGTGCAGACCTGCACACAGCTATGCACAGGCATATGCATGGATGCACCTGCACACACCCACACGATCCCAGCAAACACGCATACACACACGCACACGCATGTGATCCCGGCCCAAGGCATGCTCTCAGCACGCCCATGTGATCCTAGCTGCCGGCTCTTTCTCAGTGAGGTTGCTCGGGGCTGTGGCAGACCCTGAACACACACCCTCACCTGACATTAGGCCCTGTCACTGCTCTGCGTCCCGAGGCTTTGCCACCCAGCAGTGCCCCAGGCCCCCTCGGCCAGGCCCTGGGAGCCCACCCATCAGGGGTTCTCAGCCCTGGGGGACCGAGCCTGCCCAGCGTCCAGGGGCCCTGGCCAGGGAGCTCCAGCGCAGGCGGGCCGGGCTCCGAGGGCCGGCGGGCGCTCAGGGCCACGCTCCCACCCTCTGGGCTGCGTGCCCGCCTCAGCCTGTGCCCGGTGGCTCCTCGTGTCATCTTCACAGCCCGCATGTCCATGCAGCAGTGTGGACGGGGCGGCGGGCATGGCCGGGTTCCCTCGGGCGCGGGACGGGAGGGGCCCCGGGGCCTGCACAGCCAGCCCTGTGCTTCCCGCAGGCACCAAGCTGAGCGCCGTGGAGTTTGGGAACCTGCAGAAGCTGGACGGCCCCACGGAGCAGTGCCAGGACCCCGCCCCTGAGCCCCCGGGGAACTGCTCCATCAGCTCGGTGAGCCCCGCGTGGCCAGGCCGGGCTGGGCCGGGCTGGGGTCACTGGCCGGGGTGAGGGGACCGGGGACCCAGGCCCCGAGCCCGGACTCAGATGCCCGCTCTGCCCCAGGGCCTCTGCGAGGAGCTGCTGCTGGGCGAGCGGTTCCTGGGCTGCAACGCCCTGGTGGACGCCGGCAGCTACGTGCGCGCCTGCCGGCAGGACCTGTGCCTGTGCGAGCACGCCGACCTGGCCCGCTGCGCCTGCCCCACGCTGGCCGAGTACTCCCGCCAGTGCGCCCACGCCGGCGGGCGGCCCCTGGACTGGCGGGGCCCCAGCCTCTGCCGTGAGTGTCGCGCTGCCCTGCCCGCCCCCCCCCCCCCGCCCCCCACCCCTGCCCTGCCTTGGGCCCCGCGCTGGGCGGGGTGTGACGAGGCCCGCCTCCTCCCCGCAGCCCAGACCTGCCCCCACAACATGCAGCACCGGGAGTGCGGCTCGCCCTGCGCCGACACCTGCTCCAACCTGGAGCACTCCCAGCTCTGTGAGGACCACTGCGTGGCCGGCTGCTTCTGCCCCGAGGGTGAGCCCCCCTCCCCCGCACTCCCCTCCCCCAGGACCGCACGATGCCTCCTGCATCCCGCTGCCGGAAGGCCCCGACCCGGCCGTGGCCGCTGATCCCTGGGACGGAGGGGCCGAGGCACAGGGCCACCAGAGCAGAGGGCCCGCCCCCGCCACACGCTCATGCGTGGACAAGCCTCTCCCCCCCGCGCACCTGCCACACAGCCTGCCCGCTTCCCCAGGGACGGTGCTCGATGACATCGGCCAGACCGGCTGCATCCCCGTGTCCCAGTGTCCCTGTGTGCACAACGGGGCCACCTACGCCCCGGGGGCCACCTACTCCACAGACTGCACCAACTGGTAGGACCCCGTCCCTCCCCCCATGTGGTCCTCCCCCCCCCCGCCCTGGGATGGCCCCTCCTGGGGCTGCTGCCCGACATTCCGTCCTCTCCCACTCGGCAGTCTGCGGGGGGCCGGGGGACTGGGGAGAACGCGGGGCGGCACCCAAGGCCCGTCTCTGCCTCAGCACCTGCTCCGGGGGCCGGTGGAGCTGCCGGGAGCTTCCGTGCCCCGGCACCTGCGCGGTGCTGGGAGGCGCCCACTTCTCCACCTTCGACGAGAGGCCGTACACGGTGCACGGGGACTGCAGCTACGTGCTGGCCAAGGTGCGGCGGGTCCTCGCGGGACTGCTGTGGGATGTGGGGCCACCCCCTGGGCCCTGGGCGTCCTGGGGTTCGGCGTGGGCGGGAAGGGGAGGCGGCGGGGCAGAGCCTGAGGCCGGTGTCTGGTGTCCGCAGCCGTGCAACAGCAGCGCCTTCACCGTGCTGGCCGAGCTGCGCAGGTGCGGCCTGACGGACAGCGAGACCTGCCTGCGGAGCCTGACGCTGAGCCTGGACGGGGGGCAGACGGTGAGTGCAGAGCCCGGCCGGGGAGGGGCGGGCCTCATGGGGGCGACACTGCCCCCGCCCTGGCATGGGCAGCGAGCGCCTGGCCTGGCCCCAGGACCTCCCGCCCCGGCCACTGCGTCCATCCCCGAGGGCGGCGCGGTGGGGTGGCTGCTCCAACCACCCACGAAGGGTGGTGGCTTCTCTGTGGATAAAAGCACCTCGGATTTTATGTGATTACAAAAGCGCCTCCTCGGTCCCTGTAGAAAACTTGGGGTGAGCACGGTCCGGGGGACACGGGGCATCAGCTCCAGTCCGGCCAGAGGCCTCAGGCACATTTCACAGCCTCGGGGGCGGCTGGGGCCCCGCAGAGCTCCCCCCTCCCCCTCATTGCGAACGCGCCCTCTGCTCCCAGGTCGTGGAAGTCAAGGCCAGCGGGGAGGTGCTAGTGAACCAGCTCGTCACCCAGCTGCCCGTCTCGGCAGGTGAGGCCCCGCCCCGCCCCGGCCCCGGGGACCCCCTGAGCCGGCCCCGGGACCCCCCTGAGCCCGGCCCCGGGACCCCCTGAGCCCCGCCCCGGGACCCCCCTGAGCCCGGCCCTATGTCCGCAGCCGCCGTCACGCTCTTCAGACCGTCCACCTTCTTCATCGTGGCGCAGACGCACCTGGGGCTGCAGGTGGAGGTGCAGCTGGTGCCCACCATGCAGGTGTTCCTGAGGGCGGCGCCCGCGCTCCGCGGCCAGACCTGCGGTAAGAGCGCCGCCCGCCCGCCCGCCCGCCGGTGCCCCCCCCCCCGCCCCCCGCCGGGCCGCCCCGCCCCTCGGCTGTTCCCGTCTCACGCGCCCGCCCCCCCTCCCCCCCAGGCCTCTGCGGGAACTTCAACCAGAACCAGGCGGACGACTTCCGCGCCCTGAGCGGCGTGGTGGAGGGCACGGCCGCCGCCTTCGCCAACACCTGGAAGACCCAGGCCGCCTGTCCCAACGTCAGGAACAGCTTGGAGGACCCCTGCGCCCTGAGCGTGGAGAACGGTACGTGCTCGCACCCGCGCCCCGCCGGCTCCGGCCGCGATCCGGCTGCCCACGGGGGAGGGGGTGCAGGGACGCTCCGGCTGCCCACGGGGGAGGGGGGGCAGGGGCGCTCCGGCTGCCCACGGCGGGGGGGGGCAGGGGCGCTCCGGCTGCCCACGGGGCTGGGGGCAGGGGCGTTTGGCGGTGAAGGTGGACGCGCGGTGCGCCCCGGAGAAAAGGAACAAGCGCCGGGGCTGCGGACCCAGGCAGGTGGGCGCCCGGGAGCCCGGGGGCGCGCGCCCCAGCACGGCGGGAATTCGGGTAGAAGCCCGGCGCCCGGCTGCCCGCGACCCCCGCCCTCCTCTGCCCACAGAGAAGTACGCTCAGCATTGGTGCTCGCTGCTGACCGACCCGCAGGGTCCCTTCGCTCCGTGCCACGCCGCCGCGAGCCCCGGGCCCTATTACTCGGTGAGCCGCCCCCGCCGCCCGGTGTGGTCCCGGCCGTGCAGCGGGGTCTGGGCCGACCAGTCCCCATTCAGTCAGTCAGTCGTGCACCCGGTCTCCAGTCTCCGGGGTGTCGGGAGCCTCCAGCCCTGCTCCGCCCCCCGCGGCAGAGGATGGGGCGGGGCGCCCGGATGCTCTAGCCCAGTGGTCCCCACCTTTTCTTGGCCACGCCCACCCAGGCGTCTCTAAAACCCCGATGCCCCGCCCCCCGTGACGTATAATTCTTACTATTCAAAAAGCGAGCCCCTATTCACGTGGAGGAAGCCCGAAAGGCCATGAACTGGGTCCAAACCAGCTTCCCAAGAACATGGCGTCCACGAAGGAGAAAAATCAAAGGACGGAAGGACAGTGGGAGTCCTGGGGAAGAAATCACTAAGAAACTGTTAAAAAAAATAATAATATGGAGGGATAGGAAAAATAGCAAAGTTTCGAAACATATAATAGAGAACAAATATGTCACAATATCTATTTATATTCTATATATGAGGCCCCTAGGACCAGAAGAAATGCAAAAAGCTCACTGAATAACTCATTCTGGAACTTCCCCCTTAACCGGCTAATTGCCCCCCTGCGGGCTGCGCCCCACCTGGGAACCTGCCCTAGAGTCCCGGCCCGCCAGCAGGGCCGGGCGTGGTCACTGGGACGGCCCAGGTCTCTGCAGTTCTGCTGGGGGGAGGGGGGGCGGTCCGGGAGCAGGCGGGGTGCGGGGCAGGCTCCGGGGTGCGGGCCGGGTCCCTGACGCCCCGCGCTCCGCGCCCAGAACTGCCTGTTCGACACGTGCAACTGCGAGAAGAGCCAGGACTGCCTGTGCGCCGCGCTGTCCGCCTACGTCCGCGCCTGCGCCGCGCGGGGCGTGCTGCTGGGCGGCTGGAGGGCCGGCGTCTGCGGTGAGCGGGCGGGGGCGCCCGGGCTGGGGCTGGGGTCGGGCTCCGTGGGTCCCGGCGCAGGAGGGCGGCCCGGTGGGGCCGGGAGCGGGGCCAGGGGCGGCGGGCGGCGTGCTGAGTGCCCCCCCCCCCCGCCCTGGCACCTGCAGCAGCGCCCGTGGACACCTGCCCGCCGTCCATGACCTACCGCTACCACGTCAGCACCTGCCAGCCCACCTGCCGCGCCCTGAGCCGCGAGGACCCCACCTGCGCCATCAGCTTCGTGCCCGTGGACGGCTGCACCTGCCCCGACGGCACCTTCCTGGACGACGCGGGCAAGTGTGTGCCGGCCGCCAGCTGTCCCTGCTACCACGGGGACGCCGTGATCCCCAACGGGGAGTCTCTGCACGAGCGTGGGGCTGTCTGGTAAGGGCCCCTGCAGGGTAGGAGGGGGCAGGAGGGGAGGGGGTGGGCAGGAGAGCGGGGGAGGGGCAGGAGGGGCGGGGCGGACCCCTGACCGCCCTCTCCTCTCAGCACCTGCACGCAGGGCACACTGACCTGCATCGGAGGCAACACCCCCGACCCAGGTGAGGGCAGGAGGGAGAGGGGGGAGGAGGGAGGGGGGAGGGAGAGGGGGCAGGAGGGAGGGGAGAGGGGGGAGGAGGGAGAGGGGGGAGGAGGGACAGGACCTTGGTTATCTTCCCGTGAAACTTCAGGGTTAAACACCCTGCACGCCAGCGGGTGGGTGCCGGTCAGCGTCGGGGCCAGGCAGGCCCAGCCCTTGGGGCTCAGAGTGGGGGTGTCAGGGGGGCGCACACACACACACACACACACACGAGCTACACACACACGCGCACAAACACATATCCACACATGCACACAGCACAGCCTAGGTTGGAGGGAATTACGGGTGGGGGCCCCGTGGGCGGGTCCTCTGAGCGCCCCTCCCTCCCGCGCAGTCTGTGCCCCCCCCATGGTGTACGTGGACTGCCGCAACGCCACGCCGGGGGCCGCGGGGGCCGGCTGCCAGAAGAGCTGCCACACCCTGGACATGGACTGTGTGAGTGACCGTGACCCCCACGCCCGGGACCACAGTGACCCCACACCTGCTGGGCCCTGGGGGCCCCCTGTGGAGGCCCCCGCCCAGGCTGGTCCCAGGAGGAGCCCGCTGGGAGTGTGCGGGCCTCGGGGGACCCTCTGCCCTCGGGGCGAGTGTCTGCCCGGTCCCTGGGCACTGAGTGTGTCTGCCCCGCCCACAGTACAGCCCCCAGTGTGTGCCCGGCTGCGTGTGCCCCGCGGGGCTGGTGGCTGACGGCGAGGGCGGCTGCGTGGCGCCGGACGCCTGCCCCTGCATGCACAACGAGGCCAGCTACCCCGCCGGCCAGACCATCCGCGTGGGCTGCAACACCTGGTACGTGCGGCCGGGGCCGTCGGGGGGGGGGGGGGGCGGCAGGGGGTGCGAGGCCTCGGGCTGGAGCTGCCCCCCCAGCCAGCCCGCCTGGGGCCTGACCACCCCGCCCCGCCCCTCCCCCAGCACCTGCAAGAGCCGGAAGTGGCAGTGCACGGACCAGCCCTGCCTGGGCACCTGCGCCGTGTACGGCGACGGCCACTACCTCACCTTCGACGGGCAGCGCTACAGCTTCGACGGGGCCTGCGAGTACACGCTGCTGCAGGTACGGCGGCCGCCCTCCCGGAGGCCCCAGCGCCTGGCCCGGCGCGTGAGCCGTGAGCGGACCCTCCTTGTCCCCGCAGGACCACTGTGGCGGGAACGGCAGCGCCCAGGACGCCTTCCGCGTGGTCACGGAGAACGTCCCCTGCGGCACCACGGGCACCACCTGCTCCAAGGCCATCAAGATCTTCCTGGGGGTGAGCGGGGCGCCGGGGCAGGGCCAGGGCACCCGTGGGGGCTCCAGGAACCCCGAGGAGGCCCCACGCCACGGCCGAGCCAGGATGGCACCACGGGCCGGTGGACCCTCCCGGGAGGTGGCCTGGGGTCCCCGCCAGCCCCTGAGTGACCCCTCCCTGCGCAGAGCTACGAGCTGAAGCTGAGCGAGGGGCAAGTGGAGGTGATCGAGAAGGGCCCGGGGCAGGAGGCGCCCTACTCCGTCCGCCAGGTGGGCATCTACCTGGTGGTGGACACCAAGGCCGGCCTGGTGCTGCTGTGGGACAAGAAGACCAGCATCTTCCTCAGACTCAGCCCCGAGTTCAAGGTGAGGCTCCGCCCACCTGCCACCCCCTTGCCCCAGACCCACGGGGAAGCAGGGGGTGTGGGGTGGGGGAGAAAGACAGACAGAAGAGAGGCGGGTGTGGGCCTGGGCTGGCCTCCCGGGAGGTGGGGTGGGAGACCCCGAGCTGTGGGTGGCAGGTCCTGTGGCTGCGGGACAAGTCAGAGCACCGGTCTGGAGCCAGAGGTCCCGTCCAGGGGTCGCAGGGGTTGCAGGGGTCGCAGGGGTCGCAGGGCTGGTCCCTCCGAAGGCTCCGGGCTTGTGGCCACATCACCCCACCTGTGCCTCCGAGACCACAAGCCTCCCCGCTGTGCGTTGTCTGACTGCTCACTCCCCTCGTCCGAGGACGCCCGTCCCGCTCCCCCCTCCCCCCAGCATGCCCTCATGTTCACTGCCTCCCGCCTGCAGGGACCGTGTTTCCACACAAGGACACACCCGGGGGCCTGAGCCTGTCTTAGGGGGACACCATCTAGCCCTCACCCCTGTCCCCGGGGAGGGCCGTCAGCCTCAGGCGCCCCTCCTCTCCTGGGTCCGGGGCGGGGCGGGGCAGGGGCTCCGGCTCCCCCTGCGCTTGCCCTGAGGCCCCCCACTCTCTGCCTCTGCAGGGGCAGGTCTGCGGGCTGTGCGGGAACTTCGACGACAACGCCGTCAACGACTTCACCACGCGCAGCCAGTCCGTGGTGGGCGACGCTCTGGAGTTCGGCAACAGCTGGAAATTCTCCCCCACCTGCCCCGACGCCCCGGCCCCCCGGGACCCCTGCACCGCCAACCCCTACCGCAAGTCCTGGGCGCAGCGGCAGTGCAGCCTCATCAACAGCGCCACCTTCCAGGCCTGCCACGCCCACGTACGCGGCCCTTCCTCCCTCTGGGCGCCTGGGAGGAGGGTGGGGGGGCGGCGTCCCCTCGCTGGGGCCGGGCCACCTGGTGGGGAGCCTGCATTTGCTGTGCCTGAGCTCCACAGTGCAGGCCTGAATCCGCCAGCACCCTGGGGCGTCCCCGGAATCTGAGGCCTGTCCCCCACAGGTGGAGCCAGCCCCGTACTACGAGGCCTGCGTGAGCGACGCATGCGCCTGTGACTCGGGGGGCGACTGCGAGTGTTTCTGCACCGCCGTGGCCGCCTACGCCCAGGCCTGCCATGACGCGGGCGTGTGTGTGGCCTGGCGCACCCCGGACATCTGCCGTGAGTTTGCGCGCTCACCCCTGGGAGGGGTGGGGTCAGCTGGAAGGGAAATGGGTGTGTATGTTGCTGATGGAGAGAGGCAGCTGTGGTAGAATCTTCTGGAACTGAGAGGTAGCAGAGCCCCCCAGCCCCACCTCTTTCCAGCACAGACAGTTTGTCCAGAGGGCGACATAGCTGCCTCTCAGAGGCACCCCCAGCAGCCACCCTCCCCACTGCCCATCTGAGCCACAGGAGTCTAGGCCACGCCCTCCGAGGCCACGTCCGAGAGTCACGCACGGGAGGGAAAAGTCCAGAACAGCCGATGGGACTTGCTCAAAATGGGGGTGCAGGGAGCCGGCTGGGCCAGCGGGCGGCCCCAGCTGTCCCTCTGCGGGCACTGCCCCCTGGGCTGGTGGGAGGCCGGCTCAGGCTGAGCGTGTCCCTGCCCACAGCCCTGTTCTGCGACTACTACAACCCCGAGGGCCAGTGTGAGTGGCACTACCAGCCCTGCGGGGCGCCCTGCCTGCGGACCTGCCGGAACCCCCGTGGCCAGTGCCTGCACGACACGCACGGCCTGGAAGGTGGGCTGGGCTGCTGGCCGGGGCGGGCTGTCCTGGGGGGCCTGGGACCCTGAACCGCCGGACTCTCCCTGACCCCTCGCGATGCCTTTGTGGGTGCAGCCTGGTACCCCCTGTGGTGCTGTGGGCAAGGCCCAGGGCTGGGGACAGCGCGGAGGCCACGGGGGCGAGGCGGCGGGCAGCCGTGCACGGGAACTCAGTCTCCCTGGCCCCCAGGCTGCTACCCCAAATGCCCGCCGGAGGCTCCCATCTTTGACGAGGACGCCATGCAGTGTGTGGCCACGTGCCCGACCCCGCCCCCACCGCCACCCTGCCAAGTCCAGGGCAAGTCGTACCGGCCGGGTGCGGTCGTGCCCTCGGACGAGAACTGCCACTCCTGGTGAGTGGCCCCATGAGCATTCCCCCGGCCCCCACCCTCAGGACGAGGCCCCCACAGGCCGCCTCCCAGAGGGCCCAAGGGGAGGGGTCCTGGTGGCCTGGGTTTCCCTGGGTCACAGAGCCTCCTGCTGCGGGGCAGGGAGGGGCCTGGAAGGTGAAGGGAAGTGGGTGAAGGGATGGGGCTGGGGGCGGAGCCTGAGGCCACCCAGGGACCCAGGACAGACACCCTGGGGAGGAAGTCAGTGGGGCTCACGGGCCATTGATTGGAGGGGCCTCCCTGGGAGGGTGACCCCAGGCTCCCACGGGCACCCCAAGGGGCTGCTCCTGCCCCCCCGCGCCCCCCCCCCAGCTGGGACGATCTACCCCCCAGCCTCACCTCTTTCCTCTGCCACCAGCGTTTGCACAGAGAACGGCGTGCGGTGCGCCTACGATGCCAAGGGTGAGCAGGGGGCCTTCCTCAGGGCCGGGGTCTGGGGTCCTCCTGCACCCCAGCCCCTGACCCGCCCGGGGCTCTGCTCCCACAGCCTGTGTCTGCAGCTATGACGGGCGGCACTTCCGCCAGGGAGACGTCATCTACCACACGACGGATGGCACCGGCGGCTGCATCTCCGCCCGCTGTGGGCCCAACGGCACCATCGAGCGGACCTTCCACGCCTGCAGCTCCAGCTCCCCCGCCCCCACCACCACCTTCTCCTTCTCCTCCTCCACGCCCCCCAGCGGTAGGCAGCTCCTCCTCCTCCTCCTCCTCCTCCCCCTCCTCCTCCTCCTCCTCGCCCCCCAGCGGTAGGCAGCTGTGCCAGGACCATGCAGGGCGGCCTGGCCCTGAGACTCGATGGGGAGGGACCAGAGCGGGCAGAGGGCGGTCACCTGCGTGGAGGTCGGCCTCCCTGGGCCTCCCGGGGGACTGTGCCCAGGGCAGCGCTGCCAGTGCAGGCTCCCAGGCTGGCCGAGAGGAGGATGCCCCCCGTCCTGCCCCATCACAGCCGCCGCTCCCCGCACACCGTGGTCCTCACCCGCTTCTGGGGGCATCCTAGCGCCTCATCAGAGATCCCCCCAAGAGTGAGGAGTCCCCAGAACTCTGGCTTTTGGGTCCCCGTGTCCAGGGTCCATTCAGGGCGAGCCTGGGGGTGGGCTTCCCGTCATGGAGGTCAGTTGCCTATTCATTCAGTGCTGCGCATGCCACCGCGCATGTGCGGCGCGCCCCGGGGACCGGGTGCCCATCGTGGACAGACAGGCCGCTGACAGGCAGGGGGCAAGGATGCGTCAGGGCGGGGGCCGAGTGCGTGCTGGTCCCTGACGCTGGGCCCTCTGCTGTCCCTCCTTCCCGCAGCCGTGAGCTCCACAGGCCCACCCGGCCCGCGCCCCAGCCCTGCCACCAGCCCGGCCCCTGCCAGCACCCCCAGGCCGCGGACTTCGACGGCCTCCGTCGCCCCCGGCCCCGCCTGTGGGGAGGACTGCCAGTGGTCAGCATGGCTGGACGTCAGCCGCCCGGGACGCGGCCTCGACAGCGGTGACTTCGACACGCTGGACAACCTCCGTGCCCACGGGTACCGGGTCTGCCAGGCCCCGAGGGCGGTGGAGTGCCGGGCCGAGCACGCCCCCGACGTGCCATTCCAGGTCCTGGGGCAGCATGTGCAGTGCAGCCCGACCGCAGGGCTGACCTGTTACAACAGGGACCAGGTCTCAGGGCTCTGCTTCAACTACCAGATCAGGGTCCTGTGCTGCTCCCCCCGGGCCTGCCCCACCTCCCGGGGCCCTGCCACCTACAGCACAACCAACACATCCGTGCTGACAGCCCCTGTCACCACCACCACACCTGCCCCAAGAACCTGCACACCTGCCCCAGGCACCACCTTACCTGCCCCAGCCAGCACCTCACCTGCCCCAGCCACCACCACTCCTGCCCCAGCCACCACCAGTCCTGCCCCAGCCACCACCACTCGCACCTCTACACCTGCCCCAGTCACCACCACTCCTGCCCCAGCCACCACCACTCGCACCTCTACACCTGCCCCAGGCACCACCTCACCTGCCCCAGCCACCACCACTCCTGCCCCAGCCACCACCACTCCTGCCCCAGCCACCACCACTCGCACCTCTACACCTGCCCCAGCCACCACCACACCTGCCCCAGCCACCACCACTCGCACCTCTACCCCTGCCCCAGTCACCACCACTCCTGCCCCAGCCACCACCACTCGCACCTCTACCCCTGCCCCAGCCACCACCACACCTGCCCCAGCCACCACCTCACCTGTGAAAACAACTGGCTCAGCCCCCAGCCCAATGCCAGTTTCAACCACTGCTTCCACCACAGCCTCCGTGGCGACCTCAGCCCCAGGGCCCTCCGAGGTCCCGGATGTGCCCACCACCTCTCAGCCCAGCATCATCTCCTGCCTGCGGAAGTACTGCAGCTGGACCGAGTGGCTGGACGGCAGCTACCCCGAGGCTGGGATCAACAGTGGAGATTTTGACACGTTCCAGAATTTGCGATCCAAAGGGTATGCGTTCTGCGAGCGGCCCAGCCAGGTGCAGTGCAGGGCCGAGCGCTTCCCGGACACCCCGCTGGCGGAGCTGGGGCAGACCGTGGTCTGCAGCGACAGCGTGGGCCTGCTGTGCCTCAACAAGGACCAGCTGCCCCCCATCTGCTACAACTACCAGATCCGGATCCAGTGCTGCGAGTGGGTGGACGTGTGCAGAGAGAGGACCACCCCACCGGGGACATCGAGGGCCATGCGCTCGACCCCACAGGACACAGCCAAAACCCAGGCCCCCTGGACCACCACACAGCGCTGGACGGCCAGCTCGATCCATGTGCCCCCGGCCACCAAAACCATACCCAGCACACACACGGTCATACCACGCGGGACCACCCGCTGCCAGCCACAGTGCACGTGGACCAAGTGGTTTGACGTGGACTTCCCGTATCCGGGGCCCCACGGAGGAGACCTGGAAACCTACAGCAACATCATCCACAGTGGAGAGAAGATCTGCCGCCGGCCCGAGTACATCACCCACCTGGAGTGCCGAGCCGAGAGCCACCCCGAGGTCAGCATCGACCGGCTGGGCCAGGTGGTGCAGTGCAGCCCCGACGTGGGCCTGGTGTGCCACAACCGAGACCAGACAGGCAGGTTCAAGATGTGCCTCAACTACGAGGTCCGCGTGCTGTGCTGTGAGCCCCAACCAGGCTGCCCTACCTTCGAACCAATCACCACACCCAGCACCCCAACTGTGAGCATCTCCAGTCCTACTGAGACAACCTCCCACATGGCCACTTCCAGCACCACCTCTGTGCCAAAAACCAGCACCCCTGTGCCGGAAACCAGCACCACCTCTGTGCCAAAAACCAGCATCCCTGTGCCGGAAACCAGCACCACCTCTGTGCCAGAAACCAGTACCCCGGTGCCGGAAACCAGCACCACCTCAGCTCCCATAACCACCACAACCCCTGTGCCTGCACCTCAGACGACCCACCCCACATCGGGGACCACCCGCTGCCAGCCACAGTGCACGTGGACCAAGTGGTTCGACGTGGACTTCCCGTATCCGGGGCCCCACGGAGGAGACCTGGAAACCTACAGCAACATCATCCACAGTGGAGAGAAGATCTGCCGCCGGCCCGAGTACATCACCCACCTGGAGTGCCGAGCCGAGAGCCACCCCGAGGTCAGCATCGACCGGCTGGGCCAGGTGGTGCAGTGCAGCCCCGACGTGGGCCTGGTGTGCCACAACCGAGACCAGACAGGCAGGTTCAAGATGTGCCTCAACTACGAGGTCCGCGTGCTGTGCTGTGAGCCCCAACCAGGCTGCCCTACCTTCGAACCAATCACCACACCCAGCACCCCAACTGTGAGCATCACCAGTCCTACTGAGACAACCTCCCACATGGCCACTTCCAGCACCACTTCTGTGCCAGAAACCAGCACCACCTCAGCTCCCATAACCACCACAACCCCTGTGCCTGCACCTCAGACGACCCACCCTACATCAGGGACCACCAACTGCCAGCCACAGTGCACGTGGACCAAGTGGTTTGACGTGGACTTCCCGTATCCGGGGCCCCATGGAGGAGACCTGGAAACCTACAGCAACATCATCCACAGTGGAGAGAAGATCTGCCGCCGGCCCGAGTACATCACCCACCTGGAGTGCCGAGCCGAGAGCCACCCCGAGGTCAGCATCGACCGGCTGGGCCAGGTGGTGCAGTGCAGCCCCGACGTGGGCCTGGTGTGCCACAACCGAGACCAGACGGGCAGGTTCAAGATGTGCCTCAACTACGAGGTCCGCGTGCTGTGCTGTGAGCCCCAACCAGGCTGCCCTACCTTCGAACCAATCACCACACCCAGCACCCCAACTGTGAGCATCACCAGTCCTACTGAGACAACCTCCCACATGGCCACTTCCAGCACCACTTCTGTGCCGGAAACCAGCACCACCCCTGTGCCGGAAACCAGCACCACCCCTGTGCCGGAAACCAGCACCACCTCCGTGCCAGAAACCAGCACCACCTCTGTGCCAGAAACCAGCACCACCTCCGTGCCAGAAACCAGCACCACCTCTGTGCCAAAAACCAGCACCCCTGTGCCGGAAACCAGCACCACTTCTGTGCCGGAAACCAGCACCACCTCTGTGCCAGAAACCAGCACCACCTCAGCTCCCATAACCACCACAACCCCTGTGCCTGCACCTCAGACGACCCACCCCACATCAGGGACCACCAACTGCCAGCCACAGTGCACGTGGACCAAGTGGTTTGACGTGGACTTCCCGTATCCGGGGCCCCACGGAGGAGACCTGGAAACCTACAGCAACATCATCCACAGTGGAGAGAAGATCTGCCGCCGGCCCGAGTACATCACCCACCTGGAGTGCCGAGCCGAGAGCCACCCCGAGGTCAGCATCGACCGGCTGGGCCAGGTGGTGCAGTGCAGCCCCGACGTGGGCCTGGTGTGCCACAACCGCGACCAGACGGGCAGGTTCAAGATGTGCCTCAACTATGAGGTCCGCGTGCTGTGCTGTGAGCCCCAACCAGGCTGCCCTCTGACTTCCGTGACCCCTTATGTGACTTCTACCAAGTCCCTGCCCACCACAGAGCCCTCCTCCGTGGTTCCTACGGTGACCGCCCTCAGCTCGGCAGCACCGTCAGTCCAGACGTGCTACTGCAGTGTGTCCGACAAGCTCTACCCCGCAGGTAGGTGACGGCTGCCTGGCTGTGCTGCCCCGTCACGGGTCCCCCTTCCTCACACAGCCACAGTGTGACCCACAAACAGGCGCTGTGATCACAGCTTCACCTGGGCCGCCTTCGAGCCTTTATCCACGGACATCTGGTCGGAAGGCCGCTGACCAGATCAGCCCTGGGGTGGACCACGTGGGCGGTCGGCCCCGCCCTGCCCTCCCCGACACAGCTGATGGCCGTCCCTTTGTCTGCAGGGTCCATCATATACCAGGAGGCGGACCTCGCCGGCCACTGCTACTATTCCGTGTGCAGCCTGGACTGCCACGTGGTGCGGCAGATGGACCACGCCTGTCCCACCAGCACGCCACCTACCGCCCCGGCGACCCTCCCACCTGGCTCTTCCACTTCGGCCCCTGTGACTGTCACTACGCAAGGCTGCCCCAATGCTGTCCCCCCAAGAACGGTAACCTACCCTTCCCGCCTTTCCTGGGGGCTCTGGGCTGGTGTGGGACCCCAGCCCCCTTCCAATTGGGCCCTGGCTTCAGTGGGTGATGACTGGGCTTTGCAGCTGAGCGCCGGGCTGTGTCCACCACGTGGCCGGGAGAAGGGGGCCGGAGCGGGTGGCTGGTGCTCTGGGCAGGGCCCGACAGCGAGGGAGGGTGTGTGGGGTCAGGGCAGAGGACCAGGAGTGGAGCCTGGAGAACCCACGTGTGGGGAACAGGGTAGAAATGGAAGGAGAGGGAGACGGCAACCCTCACACCCTCTTATCAGGGACCCTCCTGGCCAGCCCGGCAGTCGGCACTCAGTGGGATGGGGGCGGGAGGCCTGGCCAGTGCTGGACCCAACAGCACGGTCCCCACCCGTTCCCTGGGCGCGGAGGGGCGGCTGGGCGGGCGCCTGCAGCTGTCTTTGCTCCCGCAGAAAGGACAGACCTGGCCCATGCCTAACTGCTCCCAGGCCACCTGTGAGGGCAACAACGTCATCACCCTGGGGCCGCGTCCGTGCCCGCATGTGCCCGAGCCGACCTGCGCCAACGGCTACCCTGCCCTGAAGGTGCCCGACCAGGATGGCTGCTGCCTGCACTACCAATGCCAGTGTGAGCCAGGGAGCCCGCCGGGCGGTCGGGCAGGGACTCGGGTGCGACACCAGGAAGGGCTTCCCAACAGTGGGCAGTGGCGGGGCGGCCGCTCCACCAGGGTGTCCAGGGCAGAGCTGCCCCAGGCCCCACTCAGGCCTCCTCCAGCACCTCCCGGGCGGCTCAGAGCCCGGCCTCGCGGCTTCCGCTGGTGCCGGGGCAGATGTGTCCTTGGGGAGGGCCCGGGCGCGGCTGGGGCGGCCGCTGGCCCCGCTGACGCCCTGCTGGCGCCCGCAGGTGTGTGCAGCGGCTGGGGCGACCCCCACTACATCACCTTTGACGGCACCTACTACACGTTCCTGGACAACTGCACCTACGTGCTGGTGCAGCAGATCGTGCCCGTGTACGGCCACTTCCGCGTGCTCATCGACAACTACTTCTGCGACTCCGAGGACGGGCTGTCCTGCCCGCAGTCCATCATCGTGGAGTATGGGCAGGAGCGCGTTGTGCTCACCCGCAAGCCGGTCCGCGGGGTGATGACCAATGAGGTGGGGCCACACGTGGGGTGGGCGGGGCTTACAGGGTGCATTGGGGGCTCAGCACTTGGGTGGGCGGGGCGCTGGGTGATGACCAATGAGGTGGGGCCATGCACAGGGTGGGCAGGGCGCTGGGTGATGACCAATGAGGTGGGGCCATGCACAGGGTGGGCGGGGCACTGGGTGATGGCCAATGAGGTGGGGCCTCACATGGGGTGGGTGGGGCTTACGGTGCATTTGATGCAGGGGCGCTCGGGTGGGCGGAGCGGAGGCTGACGGTTCCCCTCCGTGTGTCGCGTGTTGCGTGTCGCCGGGTCTAGATCATCTTCAACAACAAGGTGGTCAGCCCGGGCTTCCGGAAAGGCGGCATCGTCATCTCCCAAGTCGGCATCAGGATGTACGTGACCATCCCCGAGATCGGCGTCCAGGTCATGTTCACGGGCCTCATCTTCTCGGTGGAGGTGCCCTTCAGCAAGTTCGCCAACAACACGGAGGGGCAGTGCGGTGAGCCCCCCTCCCCCACCCCTGCCCGGCTCCGGGGACGCCAGTCGCGTCCCTGGTCATTAAATGCTGCTGACAGTGTCCATTGGGCGGACGCTCCCTGCCAGTGAGTCCCTGGGAGGGGCCGGGTGCTCGGCAGCGTGCAGCCGCCCTGAGCGCTGAGCCTGCGGGGCCACACACCGCCCCCCCTCCCCAAGCCCCACCTGTCCGTCCTCCTGGGAGCTGTCCAGGGTCCAGCTTCCCTGGGTGAGGGAAGCACAGGATGGTCGGGGACCCACTGGTGCAGCTTGAGGACACTGACCCGGGAAGGTGGGCGTGGCTGCCTGACTCCGTCCCGCCCTCTCCCCCAGGCACCTGCACCAATGACCCCAAGGACGAGTGCCGCCTCCCTGGCGGGGCGGTGGTGACCTCCTGCTCGGACATGTCCGGGTACTGGAAGGTGACAAACCCCGACCAGCCGTCCTGCCACGGGCCTCCCCAGACACGCCCTACGGTGCAGCCTACGACCCCGCCTGCCCCGTGCCCGCCCTCGCCAATCTGCGAGCTGATTCTGAGCGAGTAAGATTCTGGGAGCGGTTGTAGGGGGCAGGGGGGCTGTTCGGCTGACCCGACGGTCGGTGCTGGTGGGGAGAGATGGGCCTGCAGGCTCCCGGGGAGGCGGGCACCCCTGGAGAGCAGAGCTGTCTCTTGGCCCGCCCACGGGTGCTACTGCTGCTGGCACACCAGGCGCAGGGCTGGGCAGGGCGGGCGGGCGCCTCTGAGCTCTGGCGGCCAGCTCACGGTGGACCTGTGCATAAGGCCTCACCCAGGTTTGCAGGGCGAGGGGGAGCCCAGTGGGGAATTTGCAGAAAGAAATGGCCGTGCTGTGGCCACAGGAACTGGGGGCACCAGGCACTCGAGGGGCTCAGCCGCCCCCACTCCCGGGCTGTCTCCTGGGGAAGCCTGAGCCTGGCGGCCGGAGGCAGGGCTGCCCCATGACCGCGTGTCCCTGGCCGCAGCGTCTTCCAGCCGTGCCACGCCGTGATCCCCCCGAGGCCTTACTACCAGGGCTGTGCATTCGACCACTGCCACATGACCAACGCCGACGTGGTGTGCTCCGGCCTGGAGCTGTACGCCGCGCTCTGCGCCTCCCACGGCGTGTGCATCGACTGGCGCGGCCGGACCAACCACACGTGCCGTGAGTGCCGCCCATGGGCAGCATAGCCGGGGGCCTCCTGGAGGAGGAGGAGGAAGAGGAAGAGAAAGAGGGTGGACTCCAGGGCAGAACACACTGGCCCCCGGTGCAGGGATGGGGCCTGAGGGGCCGGCTTCCGGGATTCAGGTCCCCAGCAGGTGTCCGCTCTCCGTCAGAGCCTGGCTGGAGCCGTGGCCTCAGGTGTGGCTTCTCTCTCCACAGCCTTCACCTGCCCCGCCGACAAGGTGTACCAGCCCTGCGGCCCCTCCAACCCGTCCTACTGCTACGGGGGCGACAGCGCCAGCCTCGTGTACGTGCCTGCCCCTCCCTCCCGTACCCCCAGAACCCCAGGGGGGAGGGCACAGGAGCCAGAACACCCCTCCGCTCCCCTGCAGGGCCCTTCAGAACGCCGGCCCCGTCACGGAAGGCTGCTTCTGTCCGGAGGGCATGACGCTTTTCAGCGCGAGCAAGGAAGTCTGCGTGCCCACGGGCTGCCCTCGTACGTCCCCACGGGGGGCTTGGGGCAGGCGGGGTGTGCCCTCAGCGGGACCGGGGGCTTCCTGTGGCTGTGGGTCTGCGGGTTCTGCCCCGGAGACTGGATGGGGGGCGTGGCTGCCCAGCAGTGACCTTAATCTCTGTCCCTCCAGGCTGCCTGGGGCCCCACGGGGAGCCTGTGGAGGTGAGTGTGGGGCTCTGGGGGGCAGGGCTTTCTCTCAGTGCCAGAGGCTCAGGGGAGGGCCAGCAAGGGGGACACAGTGTCCCAGCAGGACGGGGAGCCCTGGGCCCTGGAGGAGTGTGGGTGCTGGCCAGCCCCATCCTCACTGGGACCCCTCCTGCTCTGCTAAGAGGTGAAGGAGGAGCTGGTCACCGGGGGCCCCCAGAGGCCTCAGGCACTACCTCACTGTAAAGCCCCTCCCTCAGGCCCCCTGCGCCCCTGCCTCTGGCTGCCTCCGGGACAGGCAGGTGACGGGGGCTGGGGCTCATGTGTGCCTCCCCTGCAGCCTGGCCACACGATCAGCTCCGACTGCCAGGAGTGTACTTGCGAGGCCGGCACGTGGACCATGAGCTGCCGGAGACAGCCCTGCGCACCGCCCCCCGCCTGCCCCGAGCCCGGACTCGTGCCCGTGCCTGCGTCCCCTCAGGCCGGCCAGTGCTGTCCCCAATACACCTGCGGTGAGCCCCGGGCTGGTGGGGGTGGCCGCTGTCCGCAGGTCTGCCGAGGGTCGCTTGCGCCGGCTCGGGACTGGCCACTTGCTATGGGGGCTCTCAGCGCTGGCACCGGCGGGACAGTCCAGGAGGACGGGCAGTGCCTGCCCCTGCTGTGGCCTCATCGGGTGACCCCAGCAGGTGTCCCGGGAGGGTGGGGCTCCTCGGCCCAGGCTGCCAGGAAGCCACACCCTGGGGGTGGGCAGTGCCCCCTGGAGAGCCCACCCCCACCCACTGGGCGGTCAGCACCCCTGGGGACGACACACAGGTCTCTGAGCGCCTCCTTCCGCCCTCGCAGCCTGCAACACCAGCTACTGCCCGGCGCTCCCGGCCTGTCCCGAGGGCACACGCCAGATCCTGACCCGCGAGGAGGGGGCCTGCTGCCCCAGCCAGAAATGCGGTGAGTGAGCCAGCCCACTGCCCGCGGCCCACGTGCGGCCAGGCCTGTTCCCGGCGCTCTGGCACGGGCGCTGCCCCCTGGGGCCGGGCCTCACTTGGGCACAACTAGAAGGGGCCACTGGTGATGAGCGTGGGCACTGCGCCCGGGAGGCCCGGGGGGCGGGTGCCGGGGGCTGGCGGGTGCAGGGGGAGGGCGGGGGGAGGGCAGGGGTGCGGGTGCAGGGGGCAGGTGCAGGGGGAGGCCCGGGGGGCGGGTGCTGGGGGCTGGCGGGTGCAGGGGGAGGGCAGGGGGAGGGCAGGGGTGCGGGGCGCCCAGGGTGGGGCTGCAGCTGCTTCTCCTCCCAACAGCCTGGACGGCCTGCAGCGTGAACGGCACCTTGTACCAGGTGAGCACCCGCCGGAGATCAGCACCCGGCTCCGTGCTGAGCGCGACCAGGCCCCGCCCGTTTCTCCGCCGGGCCAGAGATGGTGACCTCCACGGGGCGCAGCCTGGGGGCTCTGACCCTGAGACCGAGCCCCTGAGGGCCACCCCGGGGGGCAGGGCACCAGCCTTGAGGGGATGTCCGGGAAGGCAGGGCCACCAGCTCGCTGACGCCCCGCCCTGCCTCCCGCAGCCCGGCGCCGTGGTCTCCTCCAGCCCGTGCGAGACCTGCAGGTGCGAGGTGCCCGGCGGGCCCCCGGCGGACACGTTCAGGATCAGCTGTGAGACCCAGACCTGCCACAGCCACTGCCCAGCGGTGAGTGCCCGCCGCCGCCCCCATGCCGAGCCCCCTGGCGGCGCTGCCCCGGGGCTCAGGCCGCACGTGCCCCCTCCCCGCAGGGCTCCGAGTACCGGGTGCAGAGTGGGCAGTGCTGCGGGTCGTGCGTGCCCGTGGCCTGTGTCACGAACACCAGCGACGGCTCCGCCCGCCTCTTCTCCGTGAGTAGTGGCAGCGGGACTGCTGGGGTATCCTCCACTGGGGAGACAGGGGCTGCAGACAGGCGGGGGCGGAGCAAAGCCACCCCTAGGAGCCTGGGGGGAGGGGGCAGCCCCACCCCCTCCCCCGCCCGTGGGGAAGGCCCTGTGAGGACCGTTCCGGCTGAGAGGGCGGGATCCCGGGGCACTGGGGTCCCCGGGGAGACGTCCCTGCCAGGCACGCTCCTGGCAGAGGCTAGTAGGGAGACCCTCAGACGCCACAGGCTGGGGACAGACAGACGGACGCAGGGCCCCTCCGCTGGAGGTCCCTGGGGAGATCGCTCACCAGCTGGGGGGCCCTGCAGCCCGGAGAGACCTGGTCGGAGCCTGGCGACCGCTGTGTGACCCACGAGTGTGAGCAGCACCAGGACGGGCTCGTGGTGGTGACCACGAAGAAGGCGTGCCCCCCGCTCAGCTGCCCGGCGGTGAGTCCGGCCGCCGCCTGCCCAGCCTGTGCCGACGGGATGGGGAGTGCAGTCGGCCCCGCGGGGCTGCAGGGCCACCCTCCCGCCCGGGCGCGGTCCACTCCCGTCCGAGCCTGGCCCTGCGTCCCGGCCCCATTTCCGGGGCTGCCGGGTACTGATGGCACCCCCTTTGTTGGCCCAGGACCAGGCTCAGTTGAGCAAGGACGGCTGCTGCCTCTCCTGTCCGCCACCCAAGCCCCAGAACCGTGAGTGGGCTTCTCCGTGGGGGGCGGGGGGGCTCAGGGAGCACTGGGCAGCCCTGACCCTCTGCGCCCCGCCCCGCCCCTCCCAGAGTCCACCTGCACCGTCCAGCACAAGCACCAGGTCATCCGGCTGCAGGGCTGCAGCTCCGCGGGCCCCGTGCGCCTCGCCTACTGCCAGGGCAACTGCGGGGACACCGCCTCCATGTACGTGAGCCACCCCCTCCCCACCCCCCACCAGGGCCAGGGGCTGCGGCCGGCTGCCCGGGGCTCCGTGTTTGCAGACGGGGAGGGGTGGGCGAGGGGGGCAGGAAGGGGAAGCAGTGACTACTCCCCCAAGTGGCCCGAGGCGGCAGGGCCCAGCAGGGTTCCTGGGTGGGCTGAGGGCTCGGGCTGGGGTTGGGACCGAGGCCCTTAGCTGTTAGGAATCATGTGACCCTGTTCACCGAGACCAGACGCAGCGTCCCCCTCGGTGGCTTGGTGAGCCCCCCGTGCGCCCCCCACCCACCAGCCCTGAGACCAGCCATGGGGGTATTTTTTTAAATATACGTTTATTGATTTCAGAGAGGAAGGGAGAGGGAGAGAGAGAGAAACATCAATGATGAGAATCATTGGTTGATTGCCTTCTGTACGCCCCCTACTGGGGATGGAGCTGGCAACCCAGGCACGTGCCCTGACCAGGAATCGAACCAGGACCTCCTGGTTCATCACAGATGCTCAGCCACTGAGCCACGCCGGCTGGGCCAGCCACGGGAGTATTGACATGTGGTTGTTGGACGACGGCCAGCGTGCCTCCGAGAGCAGGGTGTCCTCGCGGGCGGTGCTGGGGGTGCGTGGTGGGGTGCGTGGCTCCCGGCTGAGCCCCCTGCCGCCCGCAGGTACTCGCTGGAGGCCCAGACGCTGGAGCACAGCTGCCGCTGCTGCCAGGAGCTGCGGGCCTCGCCCAGGAACGTGACTCTGCGCTGCGCGGACGGATCGCGCCGCGCCTTCAGCTACACGCAGGTGGAGGAGTGCGGCTGCGTGGGCCAGCGCTGCGACGCCCGCGGGGACCTGCAGCGGCGGGACCCTGAGCCCGGGCACTGGAGCCGAGGGGCCCCGGCCCTGCCCCTGGCTGAGGGGCGCCTCCCTCCCCACTGAACCCCCTGTGTTCCCTGCGATCCAGCTCCCACGGCCAGTGCCTGAGCCCCCTGGCCCGGGCTGGCGGCCGAGCCTGGGGTGTGCTGTCCACCCGCCTGTCTCCTCTGGGGGCCCAGTCTGGCCGTGGATCCGGCCGCTGCTCCCAGACGTAAGCCTCGCGTGGGGTCGTATCCACGACGTCGCTTGGACACGCGGCCGGCTGCTCGGGGCTGTGGGAGACAGAGCCCCCCTACCTCTGCCCTGGGCCTCAGGAGGGTCCGACCTTCCAGAAATACACGTGGAGCATTTTGCAAGACCCGGCTCTGTGTGGTGTTTTATGTTCATGGGCCCAGGGGAGGGGGGGAGGGGAGGAGGCCCCCACATCTACCCACCCACTGACCACCCACCCACTGACCACGTCCGGCACCAGAGGGCCCCCTGAGGGGGAAATTTCTAGGGGAGGGTTCCATCTCCTCCCCACAAAGCTTCCAGACCCTCCCACCACACGATGCAAGTTGGGTGTGTGTGTGCAAACGTGTGTGTGTGTCCATGTGCATACCCATGAGTGTGTGCATACCCGTGTGTTCATAACCACGTGAGCATGTGCAGATCACGTGTGCGCATGTGTTGTGCATTCATACCCGTGTGTGTGTGTGTGCACCTGCAGGCACTCTTGAGACCAATCCCCCGCGGAGGGTGGACGTGCCCTGATCAGGGAAGGTCCTGCCGCCCCCTCCACCAGCCGGCAGGCCTCAGCCTCGCCCTGAGCGCCCACATTCCCAAAGCCTGGCCCCTCCCTGGGCGGCTCCAGGGGAGCGTGCAGACCCCCCATCCACACGCTCGCCAAAGGCTGTACGGGGGGCCGGGGCGCTGTTGGAGGCTGAGAGTGTGGGGACAGGGAAGCTGAGGTCAGCCTCAGACACAGCTGGTCCCACGCAGGAACCCTGGGGGGGTCCCAAGTGTGGGGAGGGGTCCCCCAGAGCAGACCAACCGACAGGACCAGGCACCAGCCAGCTGATGGTGCTGGGGGTGCGTGGCAGTGCTGAGGGGTGCGTGGTGGGGTGCGTGGCTCCAGGCTGGCCACTGGCCGAGGCTGGCCGGCAGGACTGGGGGCCCGCAGGCTGGACAGTTGGGCCGCCAGGGGCCACCCTCAGGCTCAGGGTCCTGTGGACACCGGGCAGGGGGCTGAGGAGCCTGGCGAGGATTCAGGGTGGAGGGTGAGGCCTAAGCACCGTCCTCTGGGACAGCAAGGGGCTCCTCCCCTGGTCTCACAAAGGGAAGCTGAGGCCGGGCGCTGCCTGCTGGGGGTCCGCAGCCGGGCGCAGGAAGCCGGTGCCGTGGCCCCCAGCTGGTGAGCAGTGTCCCAGCCCCGTCCTGGAACTAGATGCCCAAGGCTCTGTCCCCCAAATCACGCCGCCTCAGCTGCAAGAACTGGGTTGAGTCGGGGGCGGAGGTGGGACTGGGGCCACGGCACCAACCCTCCATCTCCGGGGTTCAGTCGCCACAGGGGCAGCTCGTGGCCCACGCCTCCAGCTCAGGCCTGGGCGGCGGGAGCTGAGCCAGGGGTCCCAGGAGTCCCGGCGTGGACTGATGTCCGTGGAGGCTGGGCCAGCCGCACCGGGGGGCGTGGCAGGGCTGAGCCACGGAGGGGCCGAGGCCCCAGGGTCTCGGGGCAGAGAGGTCCCCGGGTGAGGCTGGATGTATGTGGCCGCGCGCTTGGCTCACGCTGCCTCGCCCACCCCCGGCCACCCTGTCCTTCGAGTCTGGGCCTGAGCAGGACGTGCGGGTCCTGCCCCAGCCCCCGGCTGCCCCTCGGACGGGCTGTTTGCCCGGCTGCGGGCAGTGGAGCAGACCCGAGCCTGACCCTCCTGCGGTGGTCCCGGCCAGGCGGGAGCAGATGGGGAGGGGTCAGCGGGGAGGCCAGGCAGCCGCTCACGCCGGAGATGGCCCGAGCGTGAGGGCCTGGCCCGGCCACAGGGCGGCAGGGCACCTCCCTCCCCCGCAGCGAGCTCTCAGCCGCGGCTCTGGGAGCTGCTGGCCCCGTGACCTGCTGACCCGCAGCCTCAGAGGCCCCCTGAGCGGATCGGGTGTCGGAGCGAGCCGCCCCTTCCTCTTGGGCGGGATGGGCGCCAAGGTGACTAATCCCCCACCGTCAGCAAGACCTTCCTGCCTGGAACCCAGGCCGGTGGCAGGACGTAACCCGAGCGGGTCCCTGCCCGCCCCCCACGGCCGCAGCCCCCCAGGTTATGCAAGTGACACTTACCGGAAAGAGCTGCAGAGCTGGGCGTGGCCCACGCGGCCACCACACCGCCTGCCACCACGGCGGCTCCTCCAGGCCCATGCCCAGGCCTCCCCCTCCCTGCGGGGCACCAGGAGGGGGCGGGGTGACTGCCCACCTGGCGAGTGGGCACATGGCTAGATGGAGCCCCGGCCCCTGGGCCACTCTGGAGCCCATGACCCCGGGGGTCTCACTGGGGGCCGTCCCGGTGGCGCCCGAGGGCCACCCTGCGCGGCCGGTGCCACCCTGCCCACCACCGACTCGCTGGGCAGCCCGTGATCGTGGTGGGCAGGGCAGGTCACAGCTACCTCCGGCCTCTGCTGCCAGCGCCCACCCACCCGGGACACCGGGTGCTGGGCCTCCCACCCTGGCACCGAGTCACTGGAGAAGGCCACTTGGTCTGAGGCCCGCGTGCCGGACACCCAGCCCCTGCCCTTGGGTGCGCCCGGGGCCGGACAGCCTTCCGCACAGGCAGGGGCCCTGCGGGCGGTGGCACACCTCGCGGGCAGGACGCTGCAGGCAAAGCCCAGGGTCGGGAACGCAGGCACCGGCAACAGTCAGGCGGCCGGACCCGAACAGCCCCTGAGCGCAGCCCCTGAGCGGCGCCTCCACTCCCTCGGCCCCGAGGACCATGTCCTTGGGATGCAGCCGCCTCGCCCAGGGTCCAGCCGCCCCGCGGCCCAGCGGAGTGGCCACGCCCTGGGGGGCCGGACCCGGAGCAGGACCCTGAGAGGGGAGCAGGTCCGTGAGTCAGCGCGGCTCCCACCCAGCGGGTGGGTCCTGAGGAAGTTGGCAAACTCCCTGTAGAATCTGCACGACGTCAAAGTCTTACTCAAATATCCTGTCGGCTGACGAGGAAGGACAGGAGGGCATGGCCCTGCCCGCGCGGGGAGGGGGGGCGGGGGGACAGCGGCCTTGGGACCAGGGGTGCACCGTGGTCCCCGAGGGCCTCCCTGCGCAGCCGGTGCTGCTGCAGGAGGAGCAGAAGGGACCAAGGGGCGTTGGGTGAGGGCGGGGTGGCTGGGGTCCAAGGGGGCGTCCAGGCAGGGGAGGGTGGGAGGCCGGGAGGCTAGGTGCCCTGATGGCAGGGCGGGGAGGGGGGCGGTGGAAAGGGCCAGGCTGCTCGGCCCTGCTGCTGGGGGTGACAGGAGCAGGAGACCAGCTGGGGGTGGGCGGGGAGGGCAGAGGGTGAGGAGGGGCTGGGAGGGAAGGCCCAGCGGTGGGTGCGGGTGAAGGGCCAGGACCACTCCACGGGGAGGAGACGGGCTTGGGGAGGGTCGCGCAGCTGTGTGACCAGCAGAGGCAGGCGGCGGTGGTCCCGGCCCAGGGCCGACTGCGGAGCTCACAGCTCTCCGCCGGGGAGGCCATCAGGGAGGGTGAGAGGAGCGTGGGCCTCGTCCCGCTGCCGGGCGACTCGGGACCTGGGCCGGGAGGACTGGGCCCTGGGTTTCTAGGACCTGAGGGGGCGGGGGTTCCTCGAGCAGGTGTGTCACCAGCTGTGGGCAGCAGTGCGGCTCCGACGGCCAGGCGGTGACCCGGCTGCTACAGAGGGGCCTTCTCCCGCCTCTCCCGTCTCGGTCACCCTCCCCGCCACCTCCATCCACCTAGAGGGCCACACCAGGTTTATATTTCCTTACAGAAAAAATAAAATAAAATAAAACATAAAGCCCGGTCAGCATGGCTCAGTGGTTGAGTGTCGACCTAGGAACCAGGGGGTCACAGTTTGATTCCCGGTCAGGGCACAGGCCCGGGTTGTGGGGTGTGCGGGAGGCAGCCGATCAGTGCTTCTCTCTCATCATTGGTGTTCCCCTCTCTCTGCCTCTCCCTTCTTCTCTGAAATCAATAAAAAGATATTTTAAAAAATAAACATGAAGTGTTGCTGTTGCAAAGCCCGTGTGTCCCAGGCCCCAGAGGGAAGTGTGCTCACGACTGAAGTTCCAAAGAACTCGGGTGTGACCGAATACGCCCAGGACTGCGGGTCAGAACAGCCGGACACACGGACAGAGGCCCCGGGAATCGGCCCTGGGGCTCAGGACCCACCTCGTCCAGTGCCCACCCCTCCCTGGGCCTCAGGTGCCAGGCAGGGCAGCCTGGGTGGGGCTGGCCAGAGGATTCAGGGACGGCCCCCAGGACAGGCCAGAGCTGACGCAGCCGGACACAAACCCGCCCCACCTCCACGGCAAACAGCCCAGCGGGGCTCAGGGGACGTGGCACCACGAGCAGGGGGTGGGGGGCCAAGTCCACTCCCCATCAGCAGGCCTGAGGGTCTGTCTCCCCCTCCACCCCCCGCCGGTGCCAGGCTCAGCGCCACCCTGTCCCTCTGTGAGCCACGCAGTCCCTCGCCCCACGCAATGGAGGAGCAGGCAGAGCGCCCAGGAGGCCCAGCCTGTCCGCGCTGTGGCCCCCCTCAGGGGCCCGTCTAAGTGGGACCCAGCCCGCCAGGGGGGCCAGCAGGGGAGCCTGCCGCTGTGCATGCGCCAGGCAGCTGGGCATCTGCAGATGGTCCCCAGGTGACAGCGATGGCCCGGGCCCCCCATCCCCTGGGCTCAGTCCCATGTGCCCCAAGTCAGGCCCATGGAGGGGGTGACTTCCCGCCCAGTCTTCAGACTCAGGCCCCTTCCTGAACTCCCACCCCAGCCTGCGGGCAGCTGCTGCCCCCCGGGTCTCAGAGGAAAGCAGGGGCTCGCGGGATGGGCCAGGGCAGCGGGCAGGGCTCGGTACCAGGCGCCTTTCAGCACTGCAAGGAGGGAGGGGGCCGGGGCCGTGAGGGGCCACATCTGGGCCCCTCTGCCAACTCTGTGGTTACTGAGCCAACACCGGGGTTCCTGGAGGGAAGGGAGGGCCTGTTTGTCGGCGGACACTCGGTTAATCTCCGCCACGGACCCAGGCGGAGGTCCCGCCGCTGTTTCCTTGGCCCTGAGCTGGCTTAATCCTGAGCAAACGGGCCCGGGGCTGCCTGGCCTCCTCCTCTGTCCACACCGTCCACCGCGGGCCGCGCCGTCCCCACCGAGCTGGCTGCACTCCCCATCGAGGGGACCCCGGGAGACTCCGCAAACCTGGCCCTGTTTGGGGTGCTGCTTCTGCAGGGCAGTCACCAGGGCTGGGGAGGAGCAGGGGGAGCGGAGGAGGGGGACCTGCCGCCTCACGCACACCTTCTGACAGCTCAGGCGGCTCTGCCCAGAAGATGGAGGGTGCCCCTCCCCCTCCCCTCCCCCCTCCCACCCCACCAAGGCCTCCCTCCCCTGGGTTCCTCTCCCCACCTCCCCCTTTCCCACTTCCCCCTGCCCCTCCCCCACTGCTCACCACGGTGTCCCCCCATCCAGGTCCAGGTCCAGCCGGGGCCACCGCACCCGGCCTCCCTCCCGGCCGTGCAGGGAGCATCAGCCCAGCCAGCGCGGACCTTCCGGGAGGACGTGCGCTCTGCTGTGGTTTCCAGCTTAGGGATGAGCTGCAGAAACGGAAGGCTGCCTCCCCCAGGTCACACTGTCTGCCTGCGGCCCCCTCCTCCTGTTTGCTCAGGTGTGTGCGTGCCCCTCCCTGGCCCCCTCGCTCCCTCGCTCTGCGTCTGCCTGCCTTTCTCAACCTCTGCTGCGTGAGAGGACGCCCTGGCCCCCTCGCCACCAAGGAGGCGGGTGCGTGTCTCCCAGAAGCAGGGCAGGGCCCTCCACTCCGCTGTCCTGGCCGCATCTGGGATCTGACCCGGGACCCGAGTCCCATGAGCAGTGCCTTTCGCCTCCTTCCACCTGGAATCGGCCCCAGCCGTTCTCCGTGTTTCCTGACCATGACCTTCGGGGAGGGGGGCGCGGGCGGTGATGCCGCGTGGCACCCTCAGACCTGGCCTCTCGCAGCCTCCCCTGGCTCCGGTGGGAGCAGGCGCTCAGCAGGGACGACGCCGTGAACCCGTGTCCTTCTCGGGGCGTCGGACCGGGACCACGGGACAGGGAGCCGGGCCAGCGCTGGGCTGCTCGCCTGCATCGCTGTCCGCCAGGGTCTCCGCGGGAAAGGGCCCTGTCGCCCTTGGAAGGCATGTGGCCCGGGGAGAGGCTCGGGGACCAGGGAAGGGCCCCACTGGCCCCGGCCACACCACGGGGTCGGCCCCGCGCGGCCTTTCCGTCCCCCCACTCCTCTCCCTCGGCACCCCGCCCGGGGAGAACGTCCTTGTCCTCCCCCCCCCTTTTTTTTATCTATTCATTTATATCAGCATCGGCTCATGCACATCTCTCTCTTCAGAACTATACACCCACATGTGTAATACTTCCACAACAAAGATTTTCTAAAAATAATAAAAATGTAAAACACAAAAAACTATATGGTGGACTGGAAATGGAAAGCCCTGGTTTCCCACAGAAACACGAGAGAGAGAGAGAGAGAGAGAGAGAGAGAGAGAGAGAGAGAGAGAGAGAACCGACTTTTCAGAACTACAGAAGACAGTCCATGGTGTGTGGCAACCAAGAGAAAACGCCGTCTCCAACATGATAGGACAGTTTGTGGCATTTTTCACTTCTGCTCATCCTTGCACTGCCCCCCCACCCCCCGCCCGGAAGTGGCAGTTTTGGTCTTGAATTGGCAGCCCAGTCCCCATCCTCCCCCCCCCCCCCCCCGCACAGCCCTGAGGCGCAGAGAACACCACACTTGCCAGCTTTGCGCGCGCCCGTTCTCATGCGTGTGCGGGTGTCTGAAGGGCTGGCGCCAGGGCCCCTGTTTTGCTGAACTAGGAACTCAGGTGCCAAAGCAGCAGGCCCTGCTCACAAAAGCTGCAGGTGACCACGGACCCACAGGCTCCTGGGGAAGCGATCACAGGTGGGGGCGTACAGGTGGCCATCTGACGCCTGGAGAAACTGAGGTCAGACTCTGAGGGCCATTAGGACATTCTAGAGCCGCCATGAAGGTGAGGGCATTTAGAGAGCCATCCCCATGCCCAGCCACCAGGGGCGGGCCCTCAGCTCGGGGCTGCCTCCGCACAGAGCCAGGCTGAAAGGACGGGGGAGCCTCTGATATTCATGTTCACTGTCAAAACCTTAGCGAAGCACGAACCAACGGGACAGAGACCTCAGCGATCACACACAGCAAGGAATAGTCTTTGTAAAAATTGTTGGGGAAAGTCTCAAAACAAAGGGAGCACTACGGCCTTCAGCAATAGCTACAACAACAGAAAAGAAAAGAGAAGGGAAGGGAAGGGAAGGGAAGGGAAGGGAAGGGAAGAAAAGAAAAGAAGAGAAAAGAAAAGAAAAAAGAAAAGAAAAAAAGAAAAAAAAGAAAAAGGACAGTAGACACTGGAGGAGGGGAAGAATCTGATTTCCAGAGTGACCTTATTATAGTATTGAACACCCCAGTTTTCAACAACAACAAAATCACAAGGCTTATATATATATATACCCCATTCAAAGGAGCAAAATAAATTTACAAAAATCATCCCTGAGGAAGTCCAGCTATCAGCCTTACTAGACAAAGACTTTAAAACAACTGTCTTAACTATGCTCAAAGAGGTAGGAGAAACATGGGCAAAGAACCAAGGGAAATCAGGAAAACTGTGCATGCACCAAATGAGATATTAACAAAGAGGTGGAAATTATTTTTGAAAAGACAAACAGGAGTTGAAAAATACAACTGAAATAAAAAATTCACTCATGGGGTTCAACGTAGACTTGAGCAGGCAGAAGAAAGATTTAATGAACTTGAAGACAGGACAATCAAAATTACCAAGTTTGAGGAGCAGGAAAAACGAGAGAGAGAGAGAGAGAGAGAGAGAGAGAGAGAGAGAGAGAGAGAGAGATGAATAGAGCCTATGGAACTGGTGGGACATCATCAAGAAGGTCAACATACGTATAATGACAGTCCCAGCAGAAAAGAAAAAGGGACAGAAATATGATTTGAAGAAATAATGCTGAAAACTTCCAAAAAGCTCAACAAACTCCAACAGGACAAACTCAAAGAGACCCCTTCTAACATGCATTGTAACCAAACTGCTGAGAGCCAATGTGGAAATCTTAAAAACACCAAGAGAGAAGCTATGCGTCGCTGACAGGACATCCTCGGTATGATTATTAGCCAATTTATGGTTAGAATCCTTGGAATGCAGAAAGGCTGGGGACGGCCTTCAGTATGTGAAGTATTGAAAGGAAAATAAAAAACACACCCAGTTAACAAAGAATTCTATATCTGGCAAAACTTTCCTTCAAAAATGAGAGAGAAATGAAGACCTTTCCAGATAAACAAAATTTGAGGGAGTTGATTCTTGCTGGACCTACTCTAGGAGACATGCCTTAAAAAGTCCTTCAGGTTGAAATAAATGATCACTAGGCAGTAAATTAAGGCTACAGGAAGAAACAAATTTCCAATAAAGCTGAATATGTGGGCAAATATAAAAGCCGCTGTCATTGTAATTTCTGGTTGTGACTCCACTTTTTATTTGCTACCTGATTTAAAAACGAACGCATGCAAATAATTGTAAGTCTATGTCATTGGGAACACAGGCGTAAATCTGTCATTTTTTTACAGCAACACGAGGGGACTGGAGTTTTTGTATGCCACCGAAGTTGAGTTGGTGTCCATCCAAACTAGACTGTTCTAACTTTAGGGCGTTATATGTCAGCTCATGATCACCACAGAGAAAACATCTGTACAATACACACAAGGGAATGTGAAGAACATCCAGATCTGTTGCTACACGACGTCAACTAAACACAGAAGAAGGCAGTGACCGGGTAAAGGAGGAACAGAGCCAGGCGACGCACAGGAGCCGGGAGGGCGACGGCAGGGGCAGGCCCGTCCTCACCAGCAGCGACTTTAAACCTAAGTAAGAAACCTCCGTCCAAGGGCAGCGATGGGCAGGCGCGGTGAAGAAGAACGTATCCCGGCCCTGAGCTGTCTGCACAAGAGAACGGGAGACCTACAGGTTCAAAGTAGCAGGTCGGGAAAGGACATTCCTAGAAATAGGAACCCAGCGACCGGCCGAAAGAAACTCTAAGTTTAAACAGGTAACGAGGGACGAAGAAGGATGTTATTTACTGATCGAGAGTCAATGCAAGAGGAAAATACGACCATTTTAAACCTTATATGCCCCCAACATACATTAAGAAGACAGCGGCAGAATTACAGTGAAAGATGACTGTTCTGAAGCCATCGCTGGAGATTTGGACACCACACTTCTAGGAACGAATGGAACCACCAGACAGAAGACTAACAGAGAAATGGAGGATGTGAACAACATTATAAACCAGTTATACCTGGTACCTAACCTGTATCTACAGAGCACGCCACCTAACAGCACAGAACACACATGCTTCTCAAGGGCACACGAGACATTCTTCATGAGAAACTGCAGCTTATGCTCAAAAAAACAGTTTAATAAATTTTAGCCCGGCTGGTACGGCTCTGGGGCTGAGCATCTGCCTATGATCCAGGAGGTCAGGGTTTGAGTCCCGGTCAGGGCACATGCCCGGGTTGCGGGCTCGATTTCCAGTGTGGGACGTGCAGGAGGCAGCCGGTCCATGACTCTCTCTCATCATTGATGTTTCTCTCTCTCTCCCTCTCCCTTCCTCTCTGACATCAATAAAAATACTTTTTTTAAAAAAAAAGGACAGGGAATGCTGACACCCGCTACAACATGGCTGAATCTTGAGGACACTGTGCTGAGGGAAGAAGTTCAAACATGGTGTGACCCCCTTCCAGGAGGTCCCAGGGGCGGCAGCTCCATAGCCCAGGGGTCCTCAAACTTTTTAAACAGGGGGTCAGTTCACTGTCCCTCAGACCGGTGGAGGGCCGGACTATAGTTTAAAAAAAAACTATGAACAAATTCCTATGCACACTGCACATATCTTATTTTGAAGTAAAAAAACAAAATGGGAGCAAATACAATATTTGTATTTGCATGTGGCCCGCGGGCCGGAGTTTGAGGACCCCTGCCATAGACGGTGGTGAAGACGGCAGGGGGCGGGGGGGGGGGCGCGGGGGGAGCTTGTGTGTCATGGATTCTCGGTTTGGAAGATAACAGCGTCCTACAGGTGGACGGGGGCAGAAGCCATAAACACCACGAACGTATTGACGCCGCTAACGTACACTTAAACGTGGGTGAAATGGCGAATTTTGTCACGTTCATTTTACTACAAAAAAATCATTTCCTATGGTTTCCCTGCTTTACTAGTAAGAGCTCCAATGCCCCCCAAATTCAGAGTAAGCCCAAGCCCCCCCACACCTGACCAAGCCCGCCCCATCTCGGCTCCGCCTCCTCCCCATGTGCCAGTCCCAGCCGCACCAGGGCCTTCAGACCCTCCAATGGGCCTGCGCCTGCTGTCCCCTCCCTGGAGGAGCTGTCCCCTAACTTGCAGGCGCTGCCTCCCCCCTCCCGTGCCCTCCCCTCGGCGCAGCTGTCACCCCCGCCCCCAGCCGCCATCCTCTCCGGGTCCCTCCCAGGTGCCTCCTGCCACCCTCACGGTGGCGGCTGTGCATCGTGAGCTCCGTGGAGCAGGACCTGGCTCTCCTGTCCCGCGGACCCCAGTGCCCAGGGCAGCCCCCCCGCGCCCCCCCCCCCCCGCCTCTGGGCTCAGCACAATTTGCTGGAAGGAAGAAGGAAGAAGGGAGGGAGAGACGGAGGGGGAGGCAAGGGCCACTGGCCAAGGGAGGGATCTTTGTGGAAACCAGGAAGACTGGGAAGACGCTGGGGCTGGGTCACCCCCCCCCCCGCCCCGCTGGGACCCCCCAGCCCTGGCTCATGGCCCACGGGTCACACCACCGGGCCCCTCGGCTCCCTGGGAATGTGGGCCCCTTGGGAGACAGACCAGGGCTGCCAGACCCCCATGGCCACCCGGTGTCCACGCAGCCCTCTGGGGAGCAGGAGGCAGCACCCCCAGAGCAGCGCAGGGGGGCTCCGAGCGGACCTGCAGCCAGGCCTGTGGCTCCCAGAGCTGTGCCCGTCCTCCTGGCGCCTGCCTGGTGCCCAAGGGCGGCCGGGCACCCAGCCAGCGCTCAGCAAATGCCCCAGACCCCCCGCATCCAGGGACCGCGTCTGGAGTCTGCTCCCTGGTGGGGGGCAGCGGGCAGTTGGGGGGCTGAGGCCTGGGCTGGGGGGTCTTTATTCACGGCCCGGGGTCACTTCACCTCCGGGCTCTGCTGGCCAGTGAGGCCGCGTCCCGCCGGACTCAGGAGCAGGGCGTGCCGGGCGGGCGGTTCCTGGCACGTCCGCGGAGCCTCGAGAGCCGCAGACGGCAGCCGCGGTTCCTCTCGCCTCTGTTCTCGGCTCCCTCAACTGTGAAGGGGTAAACTCGCTGAGCAAACAGGCTGGGCCGGGCATCCGGGATGTCTCAATCGCTGGACCCTGAGCCCGCACTCTCCGGACGGTGCTCAGGGGGGGACCCGCTGGGTCCCCGCGCCCCTGGGTGCCAGCGCCCGCCTGCTGGGCGGGGGTGGGGGCAGGAGGGACGGAGATGGACACGAAACCTAACGAACACTCGGGCCCCAGACCCAGGTGCCGGGGCCGCTCATAGGAGGGCCCTGTGCTCCCCGAATCCCTTCCCAGGGACCAGGGATGTTGTCAAGTTTGGGGCAAGGACACTGGATGAGCCAGAGTGAGAGCTGGGGTGTTGGTGACCAGGTGGCCCCGAAGCCCTGCCCGCCAGTCGGTCCCACTTGGACAGGACAGGGGGTGCGCTGTCCCCCCCAGGCCCACCTCTCGGCCTCCCCCAGGCTCCCAGGGCTCGATGTGGAGCTGAACCCCCAACCCTATGGAGGGAGGCGGGGGCTGCAGCCAGGGGGGACCCCGAGGTGCCCTCCTGCGGGGGCTGCGCCATCTGGAGGGGCCGCCAGCACCCCTCTCCCTGCTGAGGTCACCCCGGTCCCTGCTGAGGTGACCCGTCGGCCCCAAGGGCCCCCAATAGTCATGCCCCCCACGGAGGGATTCATGAGAAACTGCAGCTTATGCTCCAAAAAAACAGTTTAATAAATTTTAGCCCGGCTGGTACAGCTCTGGGGCTGAGCATCCACCTATGAACCAGGTGGAGTGCACCCCACCCTCCACCCACTTCCTTCTTCTCAGGGGCGAATCCCTCCATGGGGGGCATGACTATTGGGGGCCTCCGGGCCTCCTGGGGCACATTGGTCCTGCATGGAGTGCCGTGGGCCGGCCCAGGCGGGTCCGGGACCCCCTGTTAACAAGCAGCCTCAGGAGGGAGGTGGGGTCCCTGGGCCCCCCGCTGGGAGCCTATGTCGGGCCGTGACCAGGGGCATCAGGCAGGGGCCACTGAGTCAGTGTCCACCCCCAAGGCCCCGTCTCCCCTGGATGTGGAACTTGATGACAAAGAGGAGGCCAGGGACTTGCAAGGGGCACAGAGCCGCCTCCTAGCACCCCCCACGCCACAGGCCAGGTGCCGGCCTCCAGCGCCGGCCAACCCACCCGCAGCTGCACAGGGACCCGGGGCCGCCTGCTGGCCAGCAGCACTGCCCTCGGCCTCGCAGCCCCTCCCCACTCCTCGGACAGGACAGGGGGTGCGCTGTCCCCCCCAGGCCCACCTCTCGGCCTCCCCCAGGCTCCCAGGGCTCGATGTGGAGCTGAACCCCCAACCCTATGGAGGGAGGCGGGGGCTGCAGCCAGGGGGGACCCCGAGGTGCCCTCTTGCGGGGGCTGCGCCGTCTGGAGGGGCCGCCAGCACCCCTCTCCCTGCGGATTCCCAGAGGCGCTGGGGCGGGGGTCCTGCCTCTCGGGGCCCCAGGGCCAAGGCTCCTTCCTCCTCGCACCACCTTCCTGCTCCGGCCCCTCCCCGAGAGCAAACACCGAGCGCGGGGGAGAGGGCAGTGCCCCCGGGCACAGCGCCAAGGCCTCCGGCTACATAAGGCCCGCGGCCCCCAGGGGAGCGAGCGCCTTGCCCACTCCCTCCTCGCCACCGCCTGCCCGCAGTCCCCAGATGGGTGACCCGAGCGGGTGTCGGGCGCTGGCCTGGGCCCTCCTGGCCCTGCTCTGGGTGCCGAAGGCAGGTGAGTGGATCCTCACCCACCCTCACGGCGGGGCCTCCATGCCCCTCGCCTGGGGCTTCCTGCGGAGAACGGACGGGCGGGACCCCACCCGGCGTGTCCAGGGGACACTGGGTCCCCCGGGGAAACCCGTCCCTGCCCAGACAGACGGGTGCATCTCCTTCCCCCGCGAGGCCAGCCGGTGACAGCTCGGGCAGCCCAGCGGCTGTGAAATGCCCCCTCGAAGCAGGGCTGCAGGGGGCGGCGGGCCCAGCACCAGGGGCCACTTCTGAACCCCACCCCGCCCGGTGGCTCGGCCTCTCTCAGCCTCCTCGCCCTGGGGCCCCCTCCGCCCGGGGCCCCGCCGTCCCTGGCAGCTCGGTAGCAGGAGCCCTAATACTTACTGTCAACAAAAAAGATGCAGCCGCAGGGCTGCCAGGTGACACCAGACGCCGGCCTCCGGCACTCAGCGCTGAGCCGTCCCCACTTGCCTCGCCCGGAGCTCGGGGCAGGGTTCGGGTTCGGGTTCGGGTGGTGGCCTCTCCCTGAGCCCCTGGCCCAGCCCCTTCCTTGGGGAGGCCTGGGGCACATGCCTGGCCCCGGCTCCTTTCGGTTGCGGTTTGCACAGCCAGGTCCCCACTCAGCGGGTTCCTCGGGGCTCCCCGGGCCCTGCACCTGAGGGGGGCCTGCGGTGAGTGCACCCCCCCTCCACCCACTTCCTTCTTCTTAGGGCCGAATCCCTCTGTGGGCGGCATGACTATCGGGGGCCTCCGGGCTGAAGGCCCGTTAGGGGTGGGGGAGGGCGGGCCCCGAGTGAGGGGCATGTGCACCCAGATTGCTGGGAGGAGGAGTTGGCGGCGGGCATTTCCCTGGTGAGTGACAGAGACCCAGGCGCACCGGCCGGTTCCCCCGCCCAAGGAGGGTCCTGCCTGGAGCCCGTTCTCTGGAAGCCGGGCCGGGCCCCAGAGGAGGTGCCCTGGGACCTGCGTTCTCACCACGGGGCCTGGGGCCTGGGGCCTGGGGCCTGGGGCCAGGGACAGGGAGTCAGGGCTGCAGGTCTGGGGTCAGGGGTGGACAGACGGACAGGCAGAGGGAGCAGCCACCTCCCGGGAAGCAGGCCCTGGAGAGGGAAGGTGACCACAGGGCCTGTCCCTCGTCCCAAGTGTCGGTGGTCTGGCCGGGCAGGTCCAGCAGGAAGCAGCCCAGACGTGACGGCTGCCCCGGTGCCCCTCGCCGGGCTCAGGCCCCACGGGGGACCTCAGGGGCCCCACCCTGAACCCCCCACAAAGCACAGTCTGGGTCCCAGAGTGGGACCCCTGGCAGACGCGGGGAAGGAGTCCTGGGCCACATGCATGGCGCCCCACCTGAGCCCAGCAGAGAGGCCCTGGTCAGGCAGGCGGGGGGCTGCCTGGAGGAGGCAGACTTGGGCGACCTCGGCCACCCAGTGCCGGGGCTCCTGGTGCCCACCTGCCACGCCTGCCGCTTGGGTTCTGGTCTTGGGTTTTGGGTTTCTGCTAAGTCATGCCTGGGAGCCTCCCGGGCTCCGGTGTCCTGCCCCCAACAAAGCCCGTCTTTGTCCTTCTCTGAGGGACCTGGGGTGGCGAGCCCTCTCCTGGGGTGGCCGGGGCCAGCGGGGCCGCCGCCTTTTCCTGATTCCATTCTCCTGCCTTGTCACAGGGAGAGGAGGACGAGGCAGCTCCTAGACCTGTAGCCGGGGGGCGGGGGCAGCACAGGCGCCAAAGGTGCAGCCCCTGCCAGAACCCCCCAGCGGAGGCTCCGCTTCCTGTCCCTGAGTGACCAGAGGCCAGAGCCTGCTCCTGTGGCCGCCACCCTGCACCCCTCGACACCCAAACAGGCCGCCAAGGGGGGTGGCGTGTCCGGTCCCCACTGACTCCATCCTGTCCCCACAGAACCCCAGGGCAGCGCAGGGGCGAGCTGGGCAGACACAGAGGCAGCCAAGGGCAGTCGGAGGATGGACACTGGTACGCGGCCCAGCAGGCGGAAGGGGCCGGGTGGGGGCCGGACCCCTGTCTCCATCCGCATGTGACACACAGACCTTCCCGGAGTCCATCTGCCAGGGAGGGGGGTGTGCAGGGTCTGAGTTAGAAGCCAGGACACGAAGGCGCAAAGGAGACACGCAAATGCTCACACTCACACACACACAGTGTGCACACATGTCCACACACTCACACATGCGTGCGCACATTCATACATGCACACACATGCACACTCACACATGTCCACACATCACAATGCACCGACACATATACACGCACACACATGCACACAGATGCACACACTCGCACATGCATGCACTCACACACACAGTGTGCAACACATGTCCACACACAATAGGCACACACATGTCCACACACTCACACATGCATGCACACATTCATACATGCATGCACACACGGGCACACACACTCACACAAAAGCCCCGAGCGGAAGCCTGTCTCAGCCTGTCTCGGGCGGCAGGGAGGGCCCAGCAGGGGCAGCCATCAGTCCGGGCTCCCTGGGGTGGGTAAGGGCTGGCCTGAGGCTCCCACTCCCCAGGGTGGCAGTGAGGAGGGTGGGGTCCCGGGAAGGGGCGTGGCTGCCTGGCCACGTCCCCTGAGCGCCCTGCCCTCACTCCGCAGCCCAGCGCACGATCTTCCTCCCGCCCATCACCGTCCTCCCCACCATGAGCCGTGAGTGGATGCCCCACTGCTGGGGGCGGGTGTTTGCCGGTCCTGGGGTCACGGATCGGGGGTAGAGCTGGGGCTGAGGGCAGCTGGGCGGCCGTGGGCACAGCGGGGAGCCTGTCCGCAGACCGCTCTCCCGGGCGGCCGCGGGCACAGCGGGGAGCCTGTCCGCAGACCGCTCTCCCGGGCGGCCGTGGGCACAGCGGGGAGCCTGTCCGCAGACCGCTCTCCCGGGCGGCCGCGGGCACAGCGGGGAGCCTGTCCGCAGACCGCTCTCCCGGGCGGCCGCGGGCACAGCGGGGAGCCTGTCCGCAGACCGCTCTCCCGGGCGGCCGTGGGCACAGCGGGGAGCCTGTCCGCAGACCGCTCTCCGGGCGGCCCCGGGTGCTGGGCAGGCGCCGGGGTCCGGAGTCAGAGGTGCTGACGGGAGGGAGGCAGTGCTGTGGTGAGAGGGGGGCCGCCTCTCGGCTCCCCACTCCCGAACTGCGTGCCTCCCCCGGGGAGCCGGGCGCAGGCGTGGCGTCCAGCGGGGCCTCCACCGCGCTCTCCCTCAGCCCTGAACCCGGCGCACAACGGGCGGGTCTGCAGCACGTGGGGCGACTTCCACTACAAGACCTTCGACGGCGACGTGTTCCGCTTCCCCGGTCGCTGCAACTACGTCTTCTCGGCGCACTGCGGGGCCGCCTACGAGGACTTCAACGTCCAGCTGCGCCGCGGCCTGGCCGGCTCCAGCCCCACCATCACCCACGTGGTCCTCAAGGCCCAGGGGCTGGTGCTGGAGGTGTCCAACGGCTCCGTCCTCATCGACGGGCGGCGGTGAGCCCCGCGTGGCGGGAGGGTCAGACCCCCGTGGGCTGGTGGAGGGGCAGCCACGGGGAGGGCCCTGGACCTTCCCCGAACCCAGGGCGGTGGGAGGACCAGAACTCTCACCCCAGGGAGGAGCTGCCCTTCAGCCGGGCGGGGCTGCTGGTGGAGCGGAGCAGCGACTACGTCAAGGTCAGCGTCCGGCTGGTGCTCACCCTCATGTGGAACGGCGAGGACAGTGCCCTGGTGAGAGGCCCGCCCTCCCGCCCCGGCTGTGGGAGTCCCCGGGGGATGGGGGGGGCCGGGGGTCAGCAGGGGCCCTGCCGGGCTGCGGGCTGCCGAGCTGGAGCTGCCCCTCCCGCCCCCAGCTGGAGCTGGACCCCAAGTACGCCAACCAGACGTGTGGCCTCTGTGGGGACTTCAACGGGCTCCCGGCCGTGAGCGAGTTCTACGCCCACAGTGAGTGCCGCCGGGTCGGGGCGTGCGGGTGGCCAGCGGGGGCTGGGCAGGCGGGCGGGGGGCTGGGGCTCTCGGGGCCCCAGGCAGAAGCAGGGCGGGGTGGGTGGGGGTCCCGGGCTGGGCAGCCGGCCCTGCGCAGCCCACACGGAGCCCTCCCCCCAGACGCCAGGCTGACGCCTCTGCAGTTCGGGAACCTGCAGAAGCTGGACGGGCCCACGGAGCAGTGCCAGGACCCCCAGCCCGGCCCAGCCGACAACTGCACGGATGCGGTGAGCCCTGCCCGGGGTGTGCGGAAGGCGGGGGCGGGGGGCGCAGGCTTCCTGGGTTGGGACCTTGGTGTCCAGGTGATGAGGGCCTCCTAGAGCCGGGGCAGCCGAGGACTCTGCCTCCACTTTGGAGGTGCACCCACTGTACCCACACACTTCCCTCCGCACACACCTGAGAGTGCGTGTGGCCCTGTGTGAGCGTGTGCCCACCTGCGTGAGGAGATACACACACCCCCCACAGTCCTGCCAAGGGCGGGGGCCTCCGGGAGCCCTGCTGATGAGCTGGGAGGACCCCGTCTGAAAGCTCTGGACCCCCCTCAACCAGCAGGACCCCCAGCCTTAAATCAGGGCTCGGAGTGGCAGCTCCCCCAGCTTGCTGGTCAGGCTGCGGCCGGGGGGCGGGGGGCGGAGGAGGAAGTTCCTCCATGGGCTGCTCCAGGGTGGACGGGCCCCACCCCCCTTGTTGGAGCCGCCTGCAGGGGGAGGGTCTGCCCCTTTCCTGGGTGGGGGCACAGGGTGGGTGTCCCTCCCAGAGCCCAGCAGAGCCCTCCCTGGGGGGTGGGGGGGAGGTTCAGTGTCTGAGCAGGAGGCTGGGGGGCGGGGGAGGGAAGGAACCCCCAGGAAGAGGGGGCCCCACTCAGTCCCGCCCAGAGGCCGTGAGCCGGCGCTGTGCTCCCAGGAGGACCTCTGCCGCCGCACCCTGCTGGGCCCGGCCTTCGCCCAGTGCAACGGGCTGGTGGCCGCCGACGAGTACGTGGCCGCCTGCGCCCAGGACCTGTGCCGCTGCCCCACCTGCCCGTGCGCCACCTTCGCCGAGTACTCCCGCCAGTGCGCCCACGCGGGGGGGCAGCCGCAGAACTGGAGGGGCCCCGACCTCTGCCGTGAGTGCCCGTCACCCTCACGGAGTCCCTGGGGAGGGGGTGACCAGGGAGACCCCGGGGGCCACCTGGGGGGGCGGCCTCGGGAAGGTGGAGCCACTCGGGGGCCCACAGACAGCAGGGCAGGCGAGCAGAGGGGAACATGGCAGGCCCGGGGCCGGGGGACCCAGAGCAAGGACCGGCCTCGGCACAGGAGGCAGCTGGGGGTGGGGGGGAGGTCAGACAAGCAGGCCTAAGGCTCCGGAGCCCAGGGCCTTCCGAGCCCAGGTGTGGTTTGGGGGACCCTTGGGGACACAGGGAAAGTGGGAGTGGAGGCAGCCCGTCTGCCCATCGAGCCGCCGGGGTGCCAAGCACTGTGCCCTCCCCACAGCCCGGACGTGCCCCCTCAACATGCAGCACCAGGAGTGCGGCTCGCCCTGCGCGGACACCTGCTCCAACCCCGAGCGCGCCCAGCTCTGCGAGGACCACTGCGTGGACGGCTGCTTCTGCCCCCCAGGCAGGTCCTCCTGGCCCTCGGGGACGGGCCCCCAGCCCGGACCCTCCGCCCATCCCCGGGGCTGCCTCCTTCACGGTGCCCGCGCCCCCGCTGACCCGCTCACCCCTCTGCAGGCACGGTGCTCGATGACGTCACCCACACCGGCTGCCTGCCCCTGCAGCGCTGCCCCTGCACCCACGGCGGCCGCACCTACGCCCCGGGGGCGTCCTTCACCACCAGCTGCAGCTCCTGGTAGGCCCCCACCCTATCCCGCCAGGGGGGCGGCGTGGGGGGTGGGTGCACCCCCCCTCACCCAGCCGCTCTGCTCCTCGCCTCCGCAGCACCTGCTTGGGGGGACTGTGGCAGTGCCAGGAGCTCCCGTGCCCGGGCACCTGCTCCGTCCAGGGCGGCTCCCACATCTCCACCTACGACGAGAAACTCTACGACATGCACGGCGACTGCAGCTACGTCCTGTCCAAGGTGCGGCCGGTCCCGGCCCTCAGCCCTCCCCTGCCCCCCGGCCCCTCCTGGGTCCCATCCACACACCCACAGGGGCAGAGGGGCGCCCAGATCCCGAGACACGCTCCCTGGAGGTGACTGCAGGTGCCAGAGGCCACTGAGAGCCACCGCCCACCTGCAGCCTGCATGGCAGCCTGGACACAGGGCACGACACACACATACACAGAGACACACGCATACTCAGAGACACACGCATACACAGAGACACATGCATACACAGAGACACACGTATACACAGAGACACACGCATACACAGAGACACACGTATACACAGAGACACACGCATACACAGAGACACATGCACACTCAGAGACACATGCGCCACACAAGCCCACAACACATACACAGGGACACACGCACACTCAGAGACACACCCACACTCAGAGACACATGCACACTCAGACACATGCGCCACACATGCCCACACACGTGTGCACATTGGTGCACGCATACACATGTGCATTGCACACACAGGCAGGCACACAATGCCCTGCTTTGCCCTTAGAAATGTGCAGACAGCGGCTTCACGGTGCTGGCCGAGCTGCGGAAGTGCGGCCTGACAGACAACGAGAACTGCCTCAAGACGGTGACCCTGAGCATGGACGGCGGGGACACGGTGAGGGTGCTGCCCCGTCACCTACGACAGGGATGAGCGGGGGGGGGGGGGGCGGGGGGGGAGCAGGCTCCAACGCCCTCCCTGAGCCCCGCGGTCCCGGCAGCCACCCTGCTGGGCTGTCCTAGAGCCATCCAGGCTCTGGTGGCTCCGCCCCAGCCTGACCGGCCCCTCCCCTCCTCCCCCAGGTCATCCAGATCCAGGCCAGTGGCGGGGTGTTCATGAACTCCATCTACACCCAGCTGCCCGTGTCCGCAGGTACGGCCCGGACACGCCCGGCCCTGCTTGGGCTCTCTGGCTGCGGGCAGGTCCAGAACATGCCTGGGGTGGTTGTCACGGACAGAGGGAGGTCTCCATGGTCCCACCGGTGGCTGCTGCGGGGACCCCGGCCTCTCAGGGTGTCCGTGGTCCCGCCCCGTGCGGGCATGTGAGCTCCGGCCCAGCTCCTGGACCGCAGGGGGTGTCGGGACCACCAGACGCCTGTCTGAGCCCGTGTCCGCCTCCCGGGCCGTCCCGGGAGCACGAGGCTCGGGCACTGGGGGTGAGCGTGGCCGGGCTGGGCCTCCGGGCAGCCACTGACCACACCGCCACCCCCACAGCCAACATCACCATATTCCGGCCCTCGACCTTCTTCATCCTGGTGCAGACGGGCCTCGGGCTGCAGCTGGAGGTGCAGCTGGTGCCCCTCATGCAGCTGGTCCTCAGGCTGGACCCCGCCTACCGAGGCCAGATGTGCGGTGAGCGGGCCGAGCCGGGAGGGAGGGGGCCGGCGGTGGGGACCGGGAGGCAGCGAGCAGGGAGGGGCCTCGGAGGATGGCGGTGGGGCCGTGCACAGGCGCCGACCCCCACCACAGCCTATCGGCAGATGGTTCTGGAACCCAGCCATGGTGTGGGAGAAAGCACGGGCCGGGAGCAGGCCGGGCTGGACAGCCGGGTCGGATGCCGGCTGATCCCCCTCCCCCCCCCCCGGCCCCAGGCCTCTGCGGGAACTTCAACCAGAACCAGGCGGACGACTTCCTCAGCCTGAGCGGCGTGGTGGAGGGCACGGCCGCCGCCTTCGCCAACACCTGGAAGACCCAGGCCGCCTGCCCCAACGTCAGGAACAGCTTGGAGGACCCCTGCGCCCTGAGCGTGGAGAACGGTACCGCCGCCCTGGGGGCCCTCGGGCTGCTGCCCGGCTGCCCAGCAAGCCTCACGTCTCACCCGGCCTCGGGGGCCGTGGGGCTGGGGGACCCGGCTATCTAGGCCTGCGTGCAGACAGCAGGGTCTGGGCAAGCAGGGTGGGGTGCCGGGACCCCATCTCTGGGAAGAGTATCTCGCTGCCCTGCCAGCAGTGCCCAGGCGGCGGGTGGGTGAGCCCCAAGCCCAGTTCAGGGCCCGCGCGTGTGGAGCAGAGGCTGGGGGGCAGGTGCAGGGAGGGGGTGGTCAGCCGCCTGGTGACCCCCATGTCCCCGCCCCAGAGAACTACGCCCGGCACTGGTGCTCCCTGCTCACCGACCCGGCCGGTGCCTTCTCCCCCTGCCACTCCGTCATCAGCCCCACACCCTTCCACTCGGTGAGACCCTGCCGGGGGGACCCCACTCTCGGGGAGGGCGGGGGCTGGAGCGGGACTGCCCTGCAGCTTCTCCCAGCCTCCCTTTCCGGGGTCCCTGTGCCAAGGGCCGAGCTCCCATGGACGCTCCGGGGGAGGCTCCGTCCCCACTCCCCGCTTCTGGGGCCCCAGGGTCCTGGGCTGTGGCTGCACCCCCATGTCCCTGCTCCGGCTGCATCTGGGGTCACGTGGCCGCCTGTCGCTGCTTCTGTGCGAGTTTTGTCTATGACACCTGCCACCCTGGCTCAGGCCCCCAATGACGCCCCTGTGCTCCTCACACCCACAGAGCCCCTATTTGCAGGAGGGTTACGGTCACAGGCCCCAGGGGCTACCTTTTGGGGGGACACAACTCAACCCACAGCCATTGCCTCCTAGGCCTCATTTCCGGAAGCTCAAAGCCCCCAAATGCACTGGACTCCTCTCCTGTAGGGTGGGGGGGTCTGTCCTCTGGGAGCTGTGGACTCCGCCCTGCCCCCCGCCCCCGCCCCCTCCTCTGGCCCTCGGCCAACACAGCGCTGCTGTGTCAGGGTTCTCCCTCCACCCTGTCTGGTCCCTGGTCCCTGGTCCCGGCAGAGCCCTCGCTGACCCCACGCTTCGGCCCGCCCACCGCGGAGGGTGCAGCGCTGGGGCCCTGCTTGCGGGGCGGCCTCCAGGCTGGCCAGGGGAGGGGGCAGGGTCCCAGGCGATGGACCAGGGAGGAGGGGCTCGGGGTGCGGGCCGGGTCCCTGATGTCCCACGCTCCGCGCCCAGAACTGCCTGTTCGACACGTGCAACTGCGAGAAGAGCCAGGACTGCCTGTGCGCCGCGCTGTCCGCCTACGTCCGCGCCTGCGCCGCGCGGGGCGTGCTGCTCCGCGGCTGGAGGGCCGGCGTCTGCAGTGAGTGGGGGCCCCGGGCAGCACCCCCACCCGTGTCCTCGGGCCTCCTCCTGGGCCCAGCCAGGGCCCGGTGCGCCCCCTGCCCCCGCTGCCCGAGGGGAAACTGAGTCCCGGCCACTGACCGTCATGCCGTCCCCACCCCGCCCCCAGCCAAGTACACGAGCACCTGCCCCAAGTCCCAGCGCTACGCCGACGTGGTGGACCGCTGCCAGCCCACCTGCCGCGCCCTGGGCCAGGCTGACGTCACCTGCGGCGTGGCCTTCGTGCCCGTGGACGGCTGCACCTGCCCCGACGGCACCTTCCTGGACGACGCGGGCAGCTGCGTGCCCGCCGAGGCCTGTCCCTGCTACTTCCGCGGCTCCGTGGTGGCCCCCGGGGAGGTGGTGCACGACCACGGAGTGGTGTGGTGAGGCGGGGCGGGCCGGGGCGGGGTTCCCTGGGGGGCGTGTTCCCCGCCCAGCCCTCAGCCCTTCGGTAAAGGGGGACCTCTCCCCGGGCCGGGAGGGGGTTCTGAGGGCCCAGGGTCCTCGGAGGGTGCTGGGTGGGTGGTGCTCCCTCGGGGGCCAGCCCGAGGACCCCACGCCCTCCCGGCCAGAGGCAGCTCCCTCGCCAGCTGGGCCACGGCCTCAGCACCTGGGCCCGCCCTTGGCTCGTGTCCTCACCCCTTTGCGGGTTGGAGGCCTTCACAGAGACCCTGGTCCTCACCTCCGGCCGGGCCTGGGGACCCGCGCCCTGCCAGCCAGGACCTGGGCGGGTCCGTGGGCAGCGGGCAGCGGGCAGCGGCCCAGACCCATCCTCCATCCCCCGTAGCTCCTGCGCGAGTGGGAAGCTGAGCTGCCTGGGCGCCGTGGAGCAGACCAGCACAGGTACCGCCCTCCTGCCCGCGCGGGCACCTACCTGTGAGGAAGCGGAAGGGCTCCTGCGGGCCTGGGGCGGGTCCCGGCTGCACAGCCCCAGCGTGCCCTCCTCCCGCAGGCTGCGCGGCCCCCATGGTGTACCTGGACTGCAGCAACGCCTCGGCAGGCACGCCTGGCGCCGAGTGCCTCCGGAGCTGCCACACGCTGGACGTGGACTGTGTGAGTCAGCCGCCCTGAGGGCACAGCCACACCCCTGCCCTGCGGGGGTGACCCCCTGGCCTGGAGGACCCCGGTGGGCGTCCCTGGGCCGCAGCAGGGGCCGCGCTGCTGACCCGCACCGCCCTGTCCACAGTTCAGCACTCACTGCGTGTCCGGCTGCGTCTGCCCGCCGGGGCTGGTGTCCGACGGGAGCGGGGGCTGCGTGGCCGAGGAGGACTGCCCCTGTCTGCACAACGACGCCGCCTACAGGCCTGGGGATTCCATCAGGGTCGACTGCAACACCTGGTGGGTCCATGCTCTCCGAGGTGGGGCGGGGGGGGGGGCGGGGGAGGCCGAGAGCTGCAGCTGAAAGGCCACACGGACCGCAGCCTGAGTGGGCCCTGGGCAGGGTCCTCGGCAGGAGGCAGAGAGGAGCTGAGGCCGGCCCTGCCCCTCCCCTGGGAAGGCCCCTCGTGTTCCCTCCCTCCCTGAGAGGTGCCCGGGCCGGCCTCTGCCCAGCAGATGCCAGGGCTGCAGGTGCCAGGGCTTCCTACGACCCCTGCTGACGGGCAGGGCTGGGTCCCCGTCCTTGTCCCCGCCGTGGCCGTGAGCAGGACATACCTCTGCCCCCTGCAGCACCTGCCGGAACCGCAGGTGGGAGTGCAGCAGCCGGCCCTGCCTGGGCACCTGCGTGGCCTACGGGGACGGCCACTTCATCACCTTCGACGGCGAGCGGTACAATTTCGAGGGCAGCTGCGAGTACACCCTGGCCCAGGTATGCGGTCCCCCCGCCCCGTCCGCCCCGCCCCGTCCGCCCCGTCTGCCCCGCCCCGAAGGCCGCCAGGATCCGGGCCTGATCCGCCCGTCGTCTCTCCTGTCCCAGGACTACTGCGGAGGCAACGGCACCAACGGGACCTTCCGCATCGTCACCGAGAACATCCCCTGCGGGACCACGGGGGTCGCCTGCTCCAAGGCCATCAAGCTCTTCCTGGAGGTGAGGGGTGGCCAGGGACGCGCTCCCTCCCTCTGCAGCCGACGGCTCACCCTGTGGGGTCCCCAGCCCTGGGAGCCCCGGCCCGCCTGCTGCACTGTCCTGGCGTGGCCACACAAGCGGCCACAGCCACTTAAAACCAGAGGTTCATCTCCGCACGGCTCTGAGTGTGTCCGGGCCACGCCCTTCAGGAGGCTCAGGGGAGGGTCCCGCGCACCCCTCCCGCCTCTCAGGACTTGTGGCCACACCCCTCCTGTCTCTGCCTCTGGCATCACGTGGCTTCTCTGTGGGTCCTACTCCTCTCTTACGGGGATACCCCCAATCCAGGACACCTCGAGATCCTTTAGCTAATCACATCTGCAAAGACCCCTTTTCCAAATAAGATCCTGTGCCCAGGTCTCAGAGTTTAGGAAGGGACACGTCTCTGGGGGCCTCCGTTCAGCCTGCTGCCCTGGGGACGCCCCTTCCAGGAGAGGGAGGTCAGTGTTTCCCGGCAGAGAGCAGAGCTCTGGCTGGGTGTTCCCCCAGGGCAGCGAGGAGCACAGGAGGCAGCAGCACGGGAGGCGGGGGAGTGGTGGGTAAAGTGCTGAAAGACAAGCAGGGCCTCAGGGGGAGCCCCAGCCCCCCCCCACCCCCCGCCCCGTGCCCTCGCCCCGCCCCCCCCTGCTTGCCCTAGGCCCCAGCTTCCCACGCCCTGCCCAGCCTCTCACCAGGAGTTCACGGACATGTCAGGAGCCCAGCTCAGCCTCATGCCAGCCCCGTGCCGTGGGCCCCTGAGCACCCATGGGGCCTCTGCCAGGCCACGGGGTGAGCGCTGGCCACTCAGCTCCCTGTGCCCCTCGCAGAACTATGAGCTGATCCTCCACGAGGGCACCTACAAGGTGGTGCAGAGGGGCCCGGGCGCAGACCTGCCCTACAGGATCCGGTACATGGGCACCCACCTGGCCATCGAGACCCGCAGCGGCCTGGTCGTGTCCTGGGACCGGAGGACCAGCGTGTTCATCCGGCTGCACCAGGATCACAAGGTGAGCGCGGGCGGGCTGCGGGGCCCTCAGGCAGGGACAGAGCCCCCCTCCCAGCCTGGCCCTGGGGCCTGCCAGCAGCGGGGGGTCTGCTGAGGGCTGGGGTTCCGAAGGGGGGGGGTGAGGCCAGACAGACCAGTGGTGTGCCCGATCCCGGTGGACAGCGGCTCCGCTCCCCGTCTCTCCGCTCAGTGACTCCATGGCCACCAGCTGAGGTCCTACGGGGAAGCAGGTGCCTGCCCCCCACCCCTCTGTCCTCCTGTCCCCCTGCCCCCCTGCCCCTCTGTCCACTTGCCCCTCTGTCCACCTGCCCACCTGCCCCTCTGTCCACCTGCCCACCTGCCCCTCTGTCCCTCTGCCCTTCTGCCCCTCTGCCCCCTGTCCCTCTGTCCACCTGCCCCTCTGCCCCTCTGTCCCTCTGCCTACCTGCCCACCTGCCCCTCTGCCCACCTGCCCCTCTGCCCCTCTGCCCACCTGCCCCTCTGCCCCTCTGCCCACCTGCCCCTCTGCCCACCTGCCCACCTGCCCGCCTGGCCTCTTACCCACTGCAGGACCCACTGTGCACCCTGTCCTCCTGCTAGGTTGCTGGGTGCTGCCTGAGGGAACGGGGGCCCTGCACTCACCCCTCCCAGGCCAGGCTGCCCCTGCAGCCCCAGCGCCACACGCCCCTCGTCTGTCTCTGCGTCTGCAGGGGCGGGTCTGCGGGCTGTGCGGGAACTTCGACGACAACGCCATCAACGACTTCACCACACGCAGCCAGTCCGTGGTGGGCGACGCTCTGGAGTTCGGCAACAGCTGGAAACTCTCCCCCACCTGCCCCGACGCCCCGGCCCCCCGGGACCCCTGCACCGCCAACCCCTACCGCAAGTCCTGGGCGCAGCGGCAGTGCAGCCTCATCAACAGCGCCACCTTCCAGGCCTGCCGTGCTCAGGTGGGCTGAGGGCCGCGGCTCTGGTCTGGGGGCAGGGCCTGAGGGCTGGCGCGGGTGGGGCCACCCCCTTTGCTCCTGGTGGGAGTGGAATCGGGCTGGGCTGGGCCTTGGAGGACGGTCTTCTTTGCCCTGAAACGGAGCACTGCCTGGCCACGGGGTGGGCGCTGGCACCGAGGAGTGCCCAGTCCGGCACAGGGCGTCCTCACTGCGCCCCTTGACCACGAAGCCCCCTGCCCTGGAAGTGGAGCTGCCAGCCATACAGGCCCTGACCTGTCAGCCCCACGCCGGGCGCACGGCACAGAGGACGGGGCATCAGCCCCAGAGCTGCCCGAGGTCCCTCCTGGTGATAAGGACTCCAGTGCCCTCCCACCTCACAGTCTCCTGATCCGGGACCTGCCCGGTGATGAGGAGGGCGCCTGGCCGGAATGGTCTGCGCTGGGCAGGCTGCCTGTGCCGACCGCCCGCCCTGGCTCAGAAGCCCTCGGGGCCTGGCCTGCACCCCCGGCGGGTGGTGCTGTCCACCAGGCTGGGGTCCACCGGGCTCTGCTGCCCGGGAGGGGAGTGTGTTTGGGAGGCAGCAGGACAGGGTCCCCACGTGGTCAGGAGGGCTGGTCTGCATCCAGGTGAGAGGCCCGTCAGAGGCAAGAGATGCGGGTGGGTGAGGCCAGAGCAGGGGGCCAGGGGCACGAATGGAGGCTGCAGGTGGGCGGGAGCCTCCGGAGGCAGCAGGCACGGTCTCAGATGGCAGGTGAGGTGCTGTCCCCAAGGGTGGGACATCCTTTCATCCGCTCCCCTCGCTGAGTAGCCCCTCCGCCTGCTCCCCGCCCCCCCAATCAGGTCGACTCCACCAAGTACTACGAGGCCTGCGTGAGCGACGCGTGCGCCTGCGACTCCGGGGGCGACTGCGAGTGTTTCTGCACCGCCGTGGCCGCCTATGCCCAGGCCTGCCGGGACGCGGGCGTGTGCGTGGCCTGGCGCACCCCCGAAGTCTGCCGTGAGTCGGGCTCTGTCCGTGGTGCTGAAGGGCGGGCGGGCTGGAGGGAGGAGGCAGGCTGCACCACAGGCACTGCGTGCGTGCGCCCCGACGTGTCCATAAAAGCCAGGCAGACAGGTCGCCCCCAGACGGGATGACTCCATGCCACGTCCAGGGCTGAGAAGGGAAACCGCAATGAGTGCCAGGGCCGGGCCCCGGAGACCCTCCACTCCTGGGGCAAGCGGGGCCGGCCCCACGCTGCCCTGGCATCCAGGGCACAAGCGGCCGGCCTCGCCCTTAGCCTCGGTCCTCCCCGCGCAGCCCTGTTCTGCGACTACTACAACCCCCACGGGGAGTGCGAGTGGCACTACCAGCCCTGCGGGGCGCCCTGCCTGCGGACCTGCCGCAACCCCAGTGGACGCTGCCTGATGGACCTGCCAGGCCAGGAAGGTGAGGGGCAGGCTGTCGGGGGGGCTGTACCTCATGTCCACCCCAGGACATCGCACGGGTGTCAGGGGCTGGGTGGGTGCCAGGGGGGGTGTGGCACCGCACCCCCCCCCCCAGCCCCGGGTCAGGGCAGCATGGACCCCCTGGCCCGAGAGGTGAGCCGTCCCCGCCCCCCCGTGCCCGCCCCAGGCTGCTACCCGAAGTGTCCGCCCAGCAAGCCGTTCTTCAGTGAGGACCAGATGAGGTGTGTGGCCCAGTGTGGCTGCTACGATGACGACGAGAACTACTACGATGTTGGTACCAAGGTCCCCACGGCAGAGAACTGCCAGAGCTGGTGAGGGGGCGGGGCCTGGTGGGATGGGGGCAGAGCTGGGGGCGGGGCCGTGTGCCTCCCCCTTTCCCTCCCCCCTGGCAGGCTCTCAGCTCCTTTCTCTCCTCGCAGTAACTGCACCCCGGGCGGCGTCCAGTGCACATACAGCCTCGCGGGTAAGGAGGGGTCTGGTCGGTTAGGGGGCTGGGGGCTGGGGGCTGGGGCTCCCGCTGAGCGCTGAGCGCTGCACCTGCCGCGTCGTGCAGCCTGCACGTGCACGTACGAGGGCAGGACCTACGGCTATGAGGACGTCGTCTACAACACGACCGACGGGCTGGGCGCCTGCTTGGTGGCCATCTGCGGGAGCAACGGGACCATCACGCGGACGACCGTGGAATGTCGCGTCACGCCGTCCACCACGCCTTTCACCTTCACCTCGACGGCGGCTCCGCCCTCCACGACAGGTGAGCTGACCTGGGAAGGAAGCCGCTGTCCGGGCGAGGAGGGAAGACCCAGCAAGTGCTCGGTGCCGAGTCCTGGGTGCGAGGGATGGCCCAGGATCCCGCCTAGGGATGGCCCAGGATCCCGCCTAGGGATGGCCAAGGATCCTGCCGAGACCCGGGGGCCCCGGGACCGCATCTCCCTCCTCCTGGGCGTGGCTAACAAGGACGCGGAGGAGGTTGACGGCCGCCCCCTCCCCGCAGGTCCGGTCCCCACACTCTCCACCGTGTGCGTGCAAGAGCTGTGCCACTGGTCTGCCTGGTACGACAGCGGCCGCCCGGAGCCGGGCATGGGAGGTGGGGACTTCGAGACGTTTGCAAACCTGAGGCAGAGGGGTCACCAGGTCTGCCCGGAGCCAGCCGGAGTCGAGTGCCGCGCGCAGCTGCTTCCAGACACGCCCCTGGAGCAGCTGGGCCAGAAGGTGGAGTGCAGCCCCCGGCTCGGGCTCAGGTGCCTCAACAGCGAGCAGGACCCTCCGCTCTGCCACAACTACGAGCTGCGGGTGCTCTGCTGCGACTACGTGCCCTGCGGCACCAGCCAGAAGCCGACCCTCCTGCCCCGGCCCACCTCCCCCGTCCAGGCAACCACAGCCCTGACCTCACCGATGACACAGACCCGGGTGACAAGCAGCTCCGAGGTCCCCGGCACCACCTGCCAGCCCCGCTGCCAGTGGACGGAGTGGTTCGATGAGGATTACCCCAAGTCCGAGGAGGCTGGGGGCGACATCGAGTCATACGACAGGATCAGGAGCGCGGGGGGCGACGTGTGCGAGCGGCCGCAGGACATAGAGTGCCGGGCGGTGAACTTCCCGGACAGGAGGCCCGAGGAGCTGGGGCAGCTCGTGCACTGCGACCCCAGCTTCGGTCTGGTCTGCAGGAATGACGAGCAGATGGGCCTGTTCAAGATGTGCTACAACTACCGGATCCGCCTGCTGTGCTGCAGCCACAGCCACTGCAGGGAGCCCACCCCTGCCACCGCCAGTGCCGCCACAGCCACCTCCACCTCCATCGCCACTACCACCTCCACTGCCACCCCTGCCACCGCCAGCGCCACCATAGCCACAGCCACCACCACCTCCACTGCCACCCCTGCCACCGCCAGCACCACCATAGCCACAGCCACCACCACATCCACTGCCACCCCTGCCACCACCAGTACCACCACCATCATAGCCACTACCTCCTCCACTACCACCTCCACCACAGCTGCCACCTCCACCTCCACTGCCACCCCTGCCACCGCCAGCGCCACCGTCATAGCCACTACCTCCTCCACTACCACCTCCACCACAGCTGCCACCTCCACCTCCACTGCCACCCCTGCCACCGCCAGCGCCACTACAGCCACAGCCACTACCTCCTCCACTGCCACCACCACCACAGCCTCCACCACCACCTCCACCTCCACTGCCACCCCTGCCCCCACCACCACAGCCACCACCACCTCCACTGCCACTGCCACCACTGAAGCTACCACCACCACCACCTCCACTGCCACCCCTGCCCCCACCACCACAGCCACAGCCACCACCACCTCCACTGCCACTGCCACCACCACCACTGCCACAGCCACCACCACCTCCACTGCCACTGCCACCACCACCACAGCCACAGCCACCACCACCTCCACTGCCACCACTGAAGCCACCAGCAGCCAGGGCACGACTGGCTGCGAGCCCAAGTGCGAGTGGACAGAATGGTTTGACGTGGACTTCCCCACCTCGGGGGTCACGGGCGGAGACATGGAGACCTACGACAACATCAGGGCCGCTGGCGGCAAGATGTGCCGGGAGCCGCAGAAGATTGAGTGCCGGGCAGAGAGCTACCCGGAGGTGAGCCTGGACCAGATCGGGCAGGTGGTGAGCTGCAGCCTGCAGGCCGGGCTGGTCTGCAGGAACCGGGACCAGAGGGGGCCGTTCACCATGTGCTTCAACTACAATGTCCGTGTGCTCTGCTGCGACGGCGCCGGCCGCTGCCCCACCTCCACCGCGCCCCCGCCCGTGCCGTCCACCCGGGGCCTGACCACGACGGCCGGGCCTGCCTCGTCCAGTGCCCCACACACAGCCACCCTGGCCACCTCCCCCTTACAGACCACACCTGAGTCCTTGGCCACCAGCCCCTCCTTGGGGACCACCCTGCCCTCCAGCTCCTGGAAGCCCAGCTCCGTCTCGCCCACCCCAACGTCCCCGACCTCGGGGCCCTGCACGCCGCAGTGCACGTGGACAGACTGGTTCGACGTGGACTATCCCTCTCTGGGCCCCAATGGCGGCGACTTTGAGACCTACACCAACATCCGGGAGGCGGGCGGGCTCGTCTGCGAGCGGCCCCTGGACCTGGAGTGCCGGGCCTCGTCGCTGCCCGACGTGCCCCTGCGGCAGCTGGGCCAGGTGGTGCGGTGCCGGCTGGAGGAGGGCCTGGTGTGCCGCAACCGCGACCAGGACAGCTGGTTCAAGGTGTGCCTCAACTACCAGATCCGCGTGCTCTGCTGTGATGACTACCGCCACTGCCCCAGCACCCCGGCCACCACCACAGTGACTCCCCCGGGGCCCAGCCTGAGGCCGCTCTCCCCAACAGCCTCCAGTCCTTCCACCCCCCACACAGCCCGAACCACAGCGACGACCAGCTGCCAGCCGACATGCCGCTGGACTGACTGGCTGGACACGGACCAGCCCCTGCCTGGCCGCTATGGGGGCGACATTGAGACCTACTACCACATCAGGCAGGCAGGCGGGCAGCTCTGCGCGGAGCCAGACGCCATCCAGTGCGAGGCCGTGCTGTCGCCAGGGGTGCCCCTGGAGGCACTGGGCCAGGTGGTACAGTGCGCCCGTGAGTATGGCTTCATCTGCAGGAATAGTCGGCAGCGGGCGGGCGAGTCCTGCCTCAACTACCACGTCCGCGTGCGCTGCTGCGACGACTACAGCCACTGCCACACCACGCCCGGCACCACGGCGGTCCCCACCCCGTCTTCAGGGGGCACCCTCACCCCAGTGAGGCCCACCACCAGGACCACCACCCTTGTGGGGCCCTCCACGGCCTCCAGCGGCACCTCCCCCGCGAGTGAGCCCACCACCAGGCCCTGGGAGACCCTGTCCGGACGCACCAGCACTGTGACCAGCACCACCAGGGCCACCTCCAGCCCAGGGGCCAGCACCAGACCCTCCCCATCGCCCCCCATTCCCGTGACCACCAGCTCCCTGCCGGGCACCAGCCCGGGCCCTTCTACAGCCGTCCCCACGGCTACAGGCTCCACGATTAAGGCTCCAACCTCGTCCATCACCACCTCCAGCACCACGACCTCCGTGGCCACGCCCACTGCCTGTCAGCCTCGCTGTGCCTGGACCGACTGGCTGGACCAGAGCTACCCCATGCCCGGCGCCTCTGGAGGGGACTTTGAGACCTACGCCAACATGCAGGCAGCCGGCCGGCCCGTCTGCGCGCGGCCAGAGGGCCTGGAGTGCCGGGCCGAGAGGCTGCCCGACGTGCCCCTGGAGCAGCTGGGCCAGGTGGTGCAGTGCCGGCTGGAGGAGGGCCTGGTGTGCCGCAACCGCGACCAGGGCGGCCTCTTCAAGATGTGCTTCAACTACCAGATCCGCGTGCTCTGCTGTGACGACTACAGCCACTGCCCCAGCACGGCCACGCCCACCAGCACGGCCACGCCCACCAGCACAGGCCAGCAGACTTCCGGGCCCACCGAGGTCAGCACCACGGCCACCACCCTGTCACCCCCCTCGTCCCCCAGGATCACAGAGAGTGTCCCCGCCACCCAGACGGCTCGCACCTCCCTCAGGACCACCCAGTGGCGCTCTGTCCCAAGTCCCTCTGCCTCCACAGGGACCCTGACCACAACTGCCAAGCCAGCCTCGCCCACTGCTCCCCACGAGGCCACCTCCCCCATTCAGACCACCCCTGAGACCCCGTCCTCCAGTCCCATCTTTGGGACCTCCCTGCCCACCAGCTCCCTGAGGCCAACCCCGACCTCCACGACCTCCATGACCTCCACGACCCCTGGGGCCTGCACGCCACGGTGCACGTGGACAGACTGGCTCGACGAGGACTACCCGACCCCGGTTCCCGACGGCGGGGACTTTGAGACCCTCTCTGTCCTCCGCGCTGCCGGCCACAGCTTCTGCGAGCAGCCTCAGGACATCGAGTGCCGAGCAGAGAAGTTGCCGGACGCGAGCCTGGAGGACGTGGGCCAGGTGGTGCAGTGTGATGTGCGCTTCGGGCTGGTGTGCCGCAACCGCGACCAGGGCGGCCGCTTCAGGATGTGCCTCAACTACCACGTGCGTCTGCTCTGCTGTGACTACAGCCACTGCCCCTCCACGCCCGGCACCACGGCGGTCCCCTCCCCGTCTCCAGGAGGCACCCTCACCCCGGTGACGCCCACCACCAGAGCCACCACCCTTGTGAGGCCCTCCACGGCCTCCAGTGGCACCTCCCCGGTCAGAGAGCCCACCACCAGGCCCTGGGAGACCCTGTCCGGACGCACCAGCACTGTGACCAGCACCACCAGGGCCACCTCCAGCCCAGGGGCCAGCACCAGACCCTCCCCATCGCCCCCCATTCCCGTGACCACCAGCTCCCTGCCGGGCACCAGCCCGGGCCCTTCTACAGCCGTCCCCACGGCTACAGGCTCCACGATTAAGGCTCCGACCTCGTCCATCACCACCTCCAGCACCACGACCTCCGTGGCCACGCCCACTGCCTGTCAGCCTCGCTGTGCCTGGACCGACTGGCTGGACCAGAGCTACCCCATGCCCGGCGCCTCCGGAGGGGACTTTGAGACCTACGCCAACATGCAGGCAGCCGGCCGGCCCGTCTGCGCGCGGCCAGAGGGCCTGGAGTGCCGGGCCGAGAGGCTGCCCGACGTGCCCCTGGAGCAGCTGGGCCAGGTGGTGCAGTGCCGGCTGGAGGAGGGCCTGGTGTGCCGCAACCGCGACCAGGGCGGCCTCTTCAAGATGTGCTTCAACTACCAGATCCGCGTGCTCTGCTGTGATGACTACAGCCACTGCCCCAGCACGGCCATGCCCACCAGCACGGCCACGCCCACCAGCACGGCCACGACAATCAGCACAGCCACAACAATCAGCACGGCCACGCCCACCAGCACGGCCACGCCCACCAGCACGGGCCAGCGGACTGCCGGACCCACTGAGGTCAGCACCACGGCCACCACCCTGTCACCCCCCTCATCCCCCAGGATCACAGAGAGTGTCCCCGCCACCCAGACGGTTCGCACCTCCCTCAGGACCACCCAGTGGCGCTCTGTCCCAAGTCCCTCTGCCTCCACAGGGACCCTGACCACAACTGCCAAGCCAGCCTCACCCAGTGCCCCCCATGTGGCCACCTCCCCCATTCAGACCACTCCTGGGACCCCGTCCTCCAGTCCCACGCCTGGGACAACCCTGCACACCAGCTCCCTGAAGCCAACCATGACCTCCATGACCTCCATGGCCTCCATGACCTCTGTGACCTGCACGCCACGGTGCATGTGGACTGACTGGTTTGACGCTGACTATCCCACGCCCGGTAACGACGGCGGGGACTTTGAGACCCTCTCTGTCCTCCGCGCTGCCGGCCACAGCTTCTGCGAGCAGCCTCAGGACATCGAGTGCCGAGCAGAGAAGGTGCCGGACGCGAGCCTGGAGGACGTGGGCCAGGTGGTGCAGTGCGACGTGCGCTTCGGGCTGGTGTGCCGCAACCGCGACCAGGGCGGCCGCTTCAGGATGTGCCTCAACTACCACGTGCGTCTGCTCTGCTGTGACTACAGCCACTGCCCCTCCACGCCCGGCACCACGGCGGTCCCCTCCCCATCTTCAGGAGGCACCCTCACCCCGGTGACGCCCACCACCAGGGCCACCACCCTTGTGGGGCCCTCCACGGCCTCCAGCGGCACCTCCCCGGCCAGTGAGCCCACCACCAGGCCCTGGGAGACCCTGTCTGGACGCACCAGCACTGTGACCAGCACCACCAGGGCCACCTCCAGCCCAGGGGCCAGCACCAGACCCTCCCCATCGCCCCCCATTCCCGTGACCACCAGCTCCCTGCCGGGCACCAGCCCGGGCCCTTCTACAGCCGTCCCCACGGCTACAGGCTCCACGATTAAGGCTCCGACCTCGTCCATCACCACCTCCAGCACCACGACCTCCGTGGCCACGCCCACTGCCTGTCAGCCTCGCTGTGCCTGGACCGACTGGCTGGACCAGAGCTACCCCATGCCCGGCGCCTCCGGAGGGGACTTTGAGACCTACGCCAACATGCAGGCAGCCGGCCGGCCCGTCTGCGCGCGGCCAGAGGGCCTGGAGTGCCGGGCCGAGAGGCTGCCCGACGTGCCCCTGGAGCAGCTGGGCCAGGTGGTGCAGTGCCGGCTGGAGGAGGGCCTGGTGTGCCGCAACCGCGACCAGGGCGGCCTCTTCAAGATGTGCTTCAACTACCAGATCCGCGTGCTCTGCTGTGATGACTACAGCCACTGCCCCAGCACGGCCATGCCCACCAGCACGGCCACGCCCACCAGCACAGCCATGCCCACCAGCACGGCCATGCCCACCAGCACGGCCACGACAATCAGCACGGCCACAACAATCAGCATGGCCACTCCCACCAGCACGGCCACGCCCACCAGCACAGGCCAGCGGACTGCCAGGCCCACCGAGGTCAGCACCACAGCCACCACCCTGTCACCCCCCTCGTCCCCCAGGATCACAGAGAGTGTCCCCGCCACCCAGACGGCTCGCACCTCCCTCAGGACCACCCAGTGGCGCTCTGTCCCAAGTCCCTCTGCCTCCACAGGGACCCTGACCACAACTGCCAAGCCAGCCTCGCCCACTGCTCCCCACGAGGCCACCTCCCCCATTCAGACCACCCCTGAGACCCCGTCCTCCAGTCCCATCTTTGGGACCTCCCTGCCCACCAGCTCCCTGAGGCCAACCCCGACCTCCACGACCTCCATGACCTCCACGACCCCTGGGGCCTGCACGCCACGGTGCACGTGGACAGACTGGCTCGACGAGGACTACCCGACCCCGGTTCCCGACGGCGGGGACTTTGAGACCCTCTCTGTCCTCCGCGCTGCCGGCCACAGCTTCTGCGAGCAGCCTCAGGACATCGAGTGCCGAGCAGAGAAGTTGCCGGACGCGAGCCTGGAGGACGTGGGCCAGGTGGTGCAGTGTGATGTGCGCTTCGGGCTGGTGTGCCGCAACCGCGACCAGGGCGGCCGCTTCAGGATGTGCCTCAACTACCACGTGCGTCTGCTCTGCTGTGACTACAGCCACTGCCCCTCCACGCCCGGCACCACGGCGGTCCCCTCCCCGTCTCCAGGAGGCACCCTCACCCCGGTGACGCCCACCACCAGAGCCACCACCCTTGTGAGGCCCTCCACGGCCTCCAGTGGCACCTCCCCGGTCAGAGAGCCCACCACCAGGCCCTGGGAGACCCTGTCCGGACGCACCAGCACTGTGACCAGCACCACCAGGGCCACCTCCAGCCCAGGGGCCAGCACCAGACCCTCCCCATCGCCCCCCATTCCCGTGACCACCAGCTCCCTGCCGGGCACCAGCCCGGGCCCTTCTACAGCCGTCCCCACGGCTACAGGCTCCACGATTAAGGCTCCGACCTCGTCCATCACCACCTCCAGCACCACGACCTCCGTGGCCACGCCCACTGCCTGTCAGCCTCGCTGTGCCTGGACCGACTGGCTGGACCAGAGCTACCCCATGCCCGGCGCCTCCGGAGGGGACTTTGAGACCTACGCCAACATGCAGGCAGCCGGCCGGCCCGTCTGCGCGCGGCCAGAGGGCCTGGAGTGCCGGGCCGAGAGGCTGCCCGACGTGCCCCTGGAGCAGCTGGGCCAGGTGGTGCAGTGCCGGCTGGAGGAGGGCCTGGTGTGCCGCAACCGCGACCAGGGCGGCCTCTTCAAGATGTGCTTCAACTACCAGATCCGCGTGCTCTGCTGTGACGACTACAGCCACTGCCCCAGCACGGCCATGCCCACCAGCACGGCCACGCCCACCAGCACAGGCCAGCGGACTGCCAGGCCCACCGAGGTCAGCACCACAGCCACCACCCTGTCACCCCCCTCGTCCCCCAGGATCACAGAGAGTGTCCCCGCCACCCAGACGGCTCGCACCTCCCTCAGGACCACCCAGTGGCGCTCTGTCCCAAGTCCCTCTGCCTCCACAGGGACCCTGACCACAACTGCCAAGCCAGCCTCGCCCACTGCTCCCCACGAGGCCACCTCCCCCATTCAGACCACCCCTGAGACCCCGTCCTCCAGTCCCATCTTTGGGACCTCCCTGCCCACCAGCTCCCTGAGGCCGACCCCGACCTCCACGACCTCCAAGACCTCCACGACCCCTGGGGCCTGCACGCCACGGTGCACGTGGACAGACTGGCTCGACGAGGACTACCCGACCCCGGTTCCCGACGGCGGGGACTTTGAGACCCTCTCTGTCCTCCGCGCTGCCGGCCACAGCTTCTGCGAGCAGCCTCAGGACATCGAGTGCCGAGCAGAGAAGTTGCCGGACGCGAGCCTGGAGGCCGTGGGCCAGGTGGTGCAGTGTGATGTGCGCTTCGGGCTGGTGTGCCGCAACCGCGACCAGGGCGGCCGCTTCAGGATGTGCCTCAACTACCACGTGCGTCTGCTCTGCTGCGACAGCCACTGCCCGTCCTCAGCCCCGGAGACCACCATGTCCCCCTGGCTCCCCAGCACCCCTGTGCCCAGCGCCTCACCCAGCCCACCCGTCTCTACCACACCCTGCCGGTGCCGGGCGTTTGGACAGCTGTTCTCACCAGGTGTGTGGAGCACCGTCCCCTCCCGAGGACAGTCCACCCCGCACCCCATTCCGGGGTCTCTGCCCCGCCCAGTGGCAGGTGCTGTGGAGGCCACGCTGGCTGACGGGCGTGTCCGATCTTCCCGATTCCCCCCTCCCCCCAGGGGACGTCGTCTACAACAGGACCGACAAGGCCGGCTGCCACTTCTACGCCATCTGCAACCAGCACTGCGAGCTCGACCGCTTCCAGGGTGCCTGCCCCACCTCCTCACCCCAGGAGCTCCTGACCGCGACCTGGGTGCCCCTGACCTTTCCATCTCCTGGCTGTGACCTTGTGGACCCTCCCCGCCAGGTGCGTGCCCTTCCTCCCCGCCTTGCCTGCTGTCCTGTGCACGCGGTCAGGGGCTGCCGCTGGCTCCCGTGGGGCAGGCCCCAGCCCCGGGGTGACCCCTCCAGGGGGCGCCCTGTCGGGAGGGAGGCGGGGGCCTGGGGCTGGGCTCCCGGGGCCGTGGCAGGTGGCTGAGCCGTGTCTGCTGCCCACAGGTGAATGAGACCTGGACGCTGGAGGACTGCACGGTGGCGCGGTGCGAGGGCGACAACCGCATCGTCCTGCTGGAGCCGCAGCCCGTGCCCCAGGTCTCCTGTGTGAACGGACACCTGCCGGTCAAGGTGCAGAGCCCGCAGGAGCCCTGCCAGTTCCACTACGAGTGCGAATGTGAGGCCCGGGCCGGGCAGGGCGGGGCGGGGCAGTGCTGACCGGCACACACGGGGCCGCCGGGTGTGCTGGGGGCGGAAACGGGGCTCGAGGGCCCGCCTCCCGGGGTCCTGAGCACCCTTCGCGGGGCTGCCCCAGGAGGGACCACGGACAGGGGCTCCCCAGCAGCGGGAGGGATTGTCCCATCCCCAAGACCGCTCCTCCCTGAATCTCCAGGGAAGGCCCTTCCTGTCTCGTCCCCGTCCTGTCCGGGCCCTGGCCTCTCACCGTCGCTGCCCTGCCTTCAGGCGGCACCTCCCCTCCCCTCCCCTCCCTGGCCCCTGGGAGGGCACCCCTCCCGGGTGCCCCAGGAGGTCCCATCCGCAGCTGAGCAGCAGGTCCCTTCCTAGGGCCTCCAGGGCCCACTCGCCCGTTTCACCAGGGGCGCAGAGGCCGGGGTGAGGACACCCCGAGGCGGCCGTGCATGTGGCACTGGGTGAGGGACTGTGTGCGTCCGCAGGCTCCTGCAGCAGCTGGGGGGACTCCCACTACGTCACCTTCGACGGCACCCCCTACTCCTTCCGGGACAACTGCACGCACGTGCTCATGAGAGAGATCCGGCCCCGGCACGGGAACCTCACCATCCTCCTGGACAACCACCACTGCGGGGCCGCGGCCTCCGCCAGCTGCCCCCGCGCCCTCATCGTCCGCTACGAGTCCTCGGAGGTCGTCCTCACCACCGAGACCTCCGCCAGCGGGCAGGAGGAGGGCCTGGTGCGTGCGGGCGGGCACGGCGGGCAGGACCCCGCCCGAGGGGAGCCCCTGCACCTGGAGGGCTGAGGGGATGGGCCCGGACCCCCAGTGACGGTCCGCACTGCGCCCCCCAGATCCTGTTCGACCACGTGCGGGTGAGCCAGGGCTTCAGCAAGAACGGCGTGAGCGTGTCCATGACGGCGAGCACCACGATGCGCGTGGACATCCCGGCCGTCGGGGTCAGCGTCACCTTCGACGGGCAGGTCTTCCAGGTCCAGCTGTCCTACAGCCACTTCAGCCACAACACGGAGGGCCAGTGCGGTGAGCGGGACACGCGGGCCCTGCAGGGCGCCACCTGCCCTCCCCCCGCGTCCTGCCCGGGGCCCCCAGGTGGCACCTCCACCCCCCAGATTTGCCACCCCCCCACCCCCCACCGCCTGCCCCAGGCCAGAGCTGCCTCTCACTCAGCAACCAACCGAGTGGCCCCGGGAGGCGGGGGGCAAGGCCGCCCCGCGATGACCCTCTCGGCCCCGCCCCAGGCACCTGCACCAACAGCAAGACGGACGACTGCCGCCTGCCTGACGGCACCATCGCCCCCACCTGCCAGGACATGGCCAGCGCCTGGCTGGTCCCCGAGACCAACAAGGAAGGCTGCTGGGCACCCACAGGCCCGCCCGCGACCACCAGCCCCCCATCCCCGGCACCCACCACGCCCACCTCCACCCCATGCCCCCCAGCGCCCCTCTGCGAGCTGATGCTGAGCCAGTGAGTCCCTCCTGAGGGCATGGTCACCCTGGGGCAGTGACCCTGTCAGGGCGGGACCCAGCTCTGCTCCGACCTCTGACCTCTGGCTGCCCTGCCCCGCCCCTGCCGCAGCCTCTTCGCCGAGTGCCACAACCTCATCCCACCGGGCCTGTTCTTCAGCGCCTGCGTCCAGGACGCCTGCCAGGCCGGCCACCCCGGGGTGCCCTGCCAGAGCCTGGAGGCCTACGCGGCGCTCTGCCGCGCCCGGGGCGCCTGCAGCGACTGGCGAAACGCCACCGGCGGGCTGTGCGGTGAGTTGGGGGCGGCCGCGGGGGGGCCCTGGCCTCCTCGGCCCACCTGACACTATCTCTGCCCCCAGAGCTCCCCTGCCCACCCGAGAAGGTGTACAAGCCGTGCGGCCCAGTGCAGCCCGCGTCCTGCGACTTCAGGTGAGCGCCGGCCAGGCTGCCGAGGGTCTGGGCCCAGCCAGGAGGGCCAGGATCTCTGGGTGCCCTTCCCCCACCAGACCTCTCACCTTGGCCCCAGGGGACGTCCAGGGCAACCGACCAACCCCATCCAAGCCCGCGGCTCCCCCTCCCCGTGGATGCCCGTCCACAGGGGTGCAGGGCCCAGGACTGCCTCCTCCCCTCACAGGACCCAGAGCCCGGAGAGCACGGGGCTGGCGGAGGGCTGCTTCTGCCCCGACGGACAGACCCTCTTCAACTCCCACACGGACGTCTGTGTGCCCGAGTGCCGTAAGCACACCCCGGCCCCGGCCCCTGACCCCGTCCTGGTGAGGCGGTCAGGGGAGGCACAGACCAGACGTCCCTGTCCCAGGCCTGTGCTGGGCCCGTCCCGCCTCGATGTCAATGGCAGCCTCAGCCCAGCGCCAGCCCGTCTGCCGGCAGCCACGCGGCCTGGAGCCCTTGGTTCCCGGGGGCTTCCGTTCCCAGGGGGACGACGGAGGCTGGGGAGTGGCCAGGCCCGGGAGGACCTGTCCCTGTGGCCTGTGGCCTCTGCCACCGGCTGTGAACCCCAGGACCCCCCGTGACCCCCTTTCTCCTTCTCTTCCAGCCTGCGTGGGACCAGATGGGTTCCCCAAATTTGTGAGTGGTTCTGCCCCCAGCCGGCCCCACCTCGCTCACCTCAGCTTGGGCGGGCGGGCGCCCTGCCAGGGCTGGTGTGGGCGCCTGGGTGTGCATGCGTCCCTGTCGCAGGGCTGCTCGGAGATGGGGCTGGGGGCGAGGGCCGCCCTGGCCGCGCTGAGGCTGGGCTGAGTCCTCAGGGTCCCTGACCTGGTCTGTTGCAGCCTGGAGAGCGATGGGTCAGCAACTGCCAGGCCTGCGTGTGCGACGCGGGCTCCGTGTCGGTGCAGTGCGTGCCCGTGCAGTGTGATGCCCGGGAACTGCCCCGCGAGTGCGGCCGGACTGGCTTCGTGGCCGTGACCAGGCCCCTGGCGGACAACCCGTGCTGCCAGGAGACGCTGTGTGGTGAGCGCTGCCCTGCGGGACGGCGGGTGGGGGCCCGAGAGGGCGCAGGGCACAGACACCAGCCGGCAGGGCCTGCAGCGCGGAGGCCACTGAGGCCACGGCGTCCTGGCTGGACCCCTGCGCTGGGGCGGCCTCTGGGGGCTTCATTTTCCCCTAAAAATGAAGCTGGTGACCGCGGTCTGCCCAGGCCCTGGGGCAGGATCAGGGAGGGGGAACCCAGAAGGGCCACATTGAGTGGTCAGCCCCCTGGACAAGTACTTCCTTGGCTCCAACATGGGGAACCCCGTTACATTGGGAACTAGCTGGGTAGGGAGGGCGAGGTCCCCCCGACAGCACCCGCCTCTCCGCCTCTCCGCAGTCTGCAACACGACCAGCTGCCCCCAGAGCACCCCGGCATGTGGGCCAGGAGAGGAGCTGGCCCCCATCCAGGAGGAGGGCGGCTGCTGCACGACCTTCAGCTGCCGTGAGTGGGGGGCGGGGGGAGCGCTCTGGGTGTTGCTTGGGCCAGGAGTGTCCTCTCCCCGACTCCCCCCACCCCCCACTCCCTCTGCCAGGCAGGCCCTCAGCCTTCCCTTTGCTTCCAGGGCCCAAGCTGTGCACCTACAACGGCACTGTCTATGGGGTAAGGCTCTGTGGCCAGGGTGGGGGGGGGGGGGGGGGCGCGGGGCGGGGCGGGGCTCTGTACATCCACTGTGGGGCGCCCAGGCCCCTCTGGACACCGCGCTTCGTCTCCAATGCCCAGTCTGTCTGCCCTCCCGCTATGAGAACAGATGAAGGGAGCAGCTCGGGGCCACTTAGAGCTGGGGGGCGGGGGCTGGGGGGGAGGGGGGGCCTGGGAGAGGCACCTGTGCCCGGGCCAGGCAGAGTTTAGCTTCAGGGTCTCCCAGCAGCTTCCTCCCAGGAAGGGGAAGGTCCTCGGGCAGCACACACCTCCCAGCGCCTGCTGCCCGCCCGGGATGCCTGCCCACGCCGGGCCCTGCCCTGCCCAGGGTCCTGCTTCTCTCCTGGTCGGTGCCCGGAGGGGGGCACATCCATAATTCCATCTGAAGAAGAACCACCCCTCTGGGCCTCGTCTTTTCCGAGCCCACCTGGCCGCAGGCAGGGTCCTGTGATGGGGCCGGACAACCCCGGGTGGGGGGGGGGGTGCAGCCTGTGGAGCCCTGGACAGCCCAGTCACAGGATGGCGGGGAGCGAGGCCAGGACCAGGACATGTACTTGATGCTCAGCATTTATTTGAAAAGTTGGGGCTGGTGAGCAGGGCAGGGCTTCAGGGCACCGACCCCTCCCCCCTTCCGGCCATCAGAGCCTCGGCCCCAGGTCCAGACACGGGCAGGCAGCACCCCCGATACGGCTCCGGAGGCAGCAGGCTGGGGGGACCGCTGCCCGTGCAGGGTCTGCACAGGGGCCACCCAGTCACCCCCCCCCTCCTCCTACCCCTGCAGGTCGGTGCAACCTTCCCAGCGGCCACTCCCTGCCACACGTGCACCTGCCTGTCCGAGGACGCCCAGGGCCCCACCGTGCAGTGTGCGGAGGACATCTGCAACACCACCTGTCCCCTGGTGAGCCTGCCCCGGGCAGACAGAGCCCTGGCGCCCCCCTCCCCGCACCGCAACACCTTCCAGTCAGTGGTACCTGACCCCAGGGGGGTCCTCCAGCTCAGCCTTTGCCGCTTCCCCAAAGGGAGGGTGCAGAGCAGGAAAATGGTGGGCGACAGGGTGGGCGGCGCTGGGACAGGTTCCAGGCAGGCAGAAGAGGGGAGGGGCCGGAAGCAGGGGTGAGGCTGAGGCAAGACAGGGGGCACCCTGACCCTCAGAGCCAGGCCTGGTCAAGCTTTTACTCTCGGGCCATGGTTTCAGAGTGTGGGGGCAGCTGATGGGGCTGCCAGGCCCTTGGGGTGTGGAGGGGCAGGAGGCCTGGGGGTGCAGACGTGACCACCCTCTGGCCCCCAGGGTTTCGAGTATGTGACGGTGGCCGGGCAGTGCTGTGGGGAGTGCGTGCAGAAGGCCTGCCTCACGCCCGACGGTGGGCTGGTCCAGGTAAGCGGGATCTCAGCCCTCACCCAGCAGCCCCTCCCTCCAGGCCTTCTGGGCCGTGAGAAAATCCCGACCGGGCTCTCCCCTCTGTGTGTTTCAGCCCAATGAGACCTGGATCAACAGCCTGGTGGACAACTGCACCGAGTACCACTGCCAGGCCGAGCACGGGGTCCCCGTGCTGATCCTCAGGCCGACGCCCTGCCCAGACGTGTCCAGCTGCATGGTGTGTGCCCCCGGGGATCTGGCCAGCCTGGTGGCCTCGGGCCTTGCCCTGGCGGCCCCGCCCACACTGTGCCCTGGAAATCCTGCCCAGGCCACTTTCTGGAGGCCACGTCCTCCTACAGGCCCCGCCCCTACGTCCTGGCCTCGCCCCCAGCCCTCCCTCTGTCCCCCTTTGCAGGGCATCCTCAGGAAAACCGGCTGCTGCTACGTCTGCGAGGAAGTGGGTAAGTCGGGGCGCCTCTGCCCCTGCCCTCCAGCTCCCTCCAACCTCTGCCCATGGGCTCCTGCCCTGACCCCTGGGAGGGAGCGGCCGGTCTGGGTCCTCAGGGACCCCCACCTCTGCCTTTCCTCTGTGCAGACTCCTGCCAGGTCCGCCTCAACAGGACAGTGCTGGAGCACCAGGGCTGCCAGGCCCCCGTCAACCTCACCTTCTGCGAGGGCTCCTGCCCAGGAGTGTCCAAGTGAGTGGCCCCGCACCCCCAGCCGCCTCCGCCCACCGAGGGGAACTCCTACCTGCAAGCAGAGAACCCGCCCCAGCACACATCACCTCCCAGGGCCCCCTGTGGCCCTGGCCTGGGCTTGCCGCCCTGAGCTGGGTCAGGAGGGCCCAGGAGGAAAGGGGGCCCCGAGGAGCCCCTCTCCACATCCGTTGGCACAAGCCTGGGGCCTCCGACCCGCAGAGCCAGGCCTGGACACGCTGGGCAGAGACGGGCCCTGGGGGTGGGCAGACCCAGGGTCCTCCTCGGGCCAGGCTCGGGGCGGAGCTGCGGGTAGAGCCGAGCGGCGGGCTGCGGCCAGCTGTGAGCCTCGGCCAGAGAGGCGGGGAGCAGGGTCCAGGGCAGGTTCCTGGAGGGGCCTGTGGGGTCAGCAAGTTTGAGGAGCTGTTTCTGAGGGGAAAGGGTGCCTGGCAGGAAGGTAGGGGGTCAAAGTGACCCTGAATGCCCGCAGAGCTGTCCCCGGCGCGGCCAGCGAAGCCCGCGTCCTCAGACAGGCACAGGGCTGCTGGGCGAGGGCGCCGTCTCAGGGCCGTGTGCCCACAGGTACTCCCCGGAGGCCCAGGCCATGCAGCGCCGCTGCTCCTGCTGCCAGGAGATCAGGGCCCACGAGGAGGCGGTGACCCTGCAGTGCCCTGATGGGACGGCCGTCCGGCACACCTACACCCACATCGACGAGTGCAGGTGCGACCTGGCCTGCGCACCCTCGTCGACCGCTCCCGAGCCTGGCCAAGGCTTTGCTGTCTGACCACTGTCTGACCCCAGCCTGCCCCCCGCTCCCTCCCCCCACCTGCCCTGGCGAAGCCCACAGCCAGGACAGGGACAGAGCAGCAGAGGTCACCTCGAAGCGGGCACTAGGCAGGACGGCCCTCCGCCCACCTGCCGCCTGTCCTGCCATCGCGGCCGCTCTCATCTACAACGAGCACCCGCTCGGCCCAGACCCCCCCCTTCCTCCTGTCAGGGGGACAGCCTGGGACCCCACTGCCTGCCAAGCCCCATGGAGCACGGACTCCTGCGGCCCCTCCACAGCAGACCCCGCACGGGCAGCGGTCCCCCCAGCCCGCTGCCTCCGGAGCCGCATCGGGGGTGCTGCCTGCCCGTGTCTGGACCTGGGGCCAAGGCTCTGATGGCCGGAGGGGGGGTTGGGGTAGGTGCCCTGCAGCCCTGCTCTGCTCACCAGCCCCAACTTTTCAAATAAATGCTGAGCATCAAGTACACGTCCTGGTCCTGGCATCGCTCCCCGCCATCCTGTGGTGGGCTGTCGGGGCCCCACAAGCTGCACACCCCCCGGGGCTTGTGCTGGACCCTGGGAGGGACAGGGGCATGGAGGCCGGGTCAGTCTTGGGTGGCCTCTGGGGGCAGGAGCCAGGGGTGGGCCAAGGGCTCAGAAACACCCTCACATCATTCCCAACGCACGGGGTTAATGACGACAGGGGTCACAGAGGGGGACAGGTGGGACCAGCTGACAGGAGGCGGCACACCCAGGAAGCAGCTGCCACACAGGCAGGGGCTGCTGCCACCACTTCCCCTTCAGGCCCCAGTCACGTGTTTCTTCCCCCTGCTCTTGCCCAGAGCTGTGAGCGCACTGCACGTGTGTGTGGGGGGGGGGGGGGGGAACGGGGGGTGGGGGGGAGGCAACTGCCCATCTGTGCGCCCAGGATGCAGAGGGCGCCCTGGCTGTGGGCCTCTCGCAGGAAGGACACGAGATGATCTCCACGTGGGCAGGCCAGCCACCTGGGAGGCAAAGGGAAGGTGGCGGGAGGTTCTCCCTGGGCCCAGCCCCATCACACGACCTGCCAGCGAGGCAGGCGGTCACGGCCAGAGCCAGGAGTGCGCGCACACCGACCAGGCCAGCACCGAGAGGCCGTGCCTCCGGCAGCTCTCACCGAAGCAGAGCTGGGCGTGACGTCTGGGGTCACGTTGTGAACCAGCCACCTGCCGACCGTCCACATGGTCCTGGACTAGTTCACGGCAGCGAGTCTGTTAGGCGTTAAAAAGACTAAGGAACACATGTGTAAACTTCCCTGCAGGACTTTAATGCTCTACTCTCATATAGATCATTTATTAAATTAGGCTGAAAAGTAAAAATATATTTTACAATCAAAGGAAATCTGGACGCTGGACCCAGGAGAATGACAAGCACAGGCTCCGAGACGCACTGGCACCCACAGCGGCGGGGGCGGGGGGTGGGGTGGGGGGGGGCTGCGGAGGCGACTGTGGAGGGGCCTTCAGGAGACTCGGCTGCCCAGGAGGAAGCAGCAGTGCCTAAGGCCTGCCGTTTGCAGGCGGCCTGGCCGGGCCTCCTGAGGGACCGCACTTCCCTGTGGGTGCGGGCGGCCCTGTGGGCAGACCTGGGGCAGCCGTGGAGGCCGATGTGCTCTGACAAGGCAGGCCTTATGAAACGGGGGCTCTGACCAACTAAAAATGCAGCGCGCCTGGGGAAGTAAAGCGGAGGTGTGGCAAGTGCAGGTCACCCTAAAAACTACGCGCTCCGCACACTGGGCCGCCGTGAGCAGGTCTGCCCTGGGCCGGGGCTGAGTGCTCCCAGGGGTCCCACATGCCTCCCTGGAAGGGGGAGCTGCCAGGCCCGCTCAGGCCACCACTCAAACCCCAGGCCCGCAGGCCTGCCCTACGCTTTCGACGCTGAGGAGTCGGCCTCGAGCTCACCAAGCAAGTGGTGCGAGCCCCCCAGGCCCTGGCCACCCCGTGGCACACCCTCAGGCTGACAGGACAGGCGTGAGCAGTGCACCCGACCACGCGCAGCCCTGAAGGAGACCGCCTCGGGTGCAGCCCGCATGTTGGAGGGAGGAGCCCTAACAGCCCTTCTTTCTCCCGCCGAGCCACCACCCTCCAGCTGCCAGGACGGTCCCGACCCTGAATCAGAAAGAGCTGAGGCCCCAGGCCAGGCAATGGCTAGAGAAAGGACAGTGACTGCAGCTTACTGCGAACCCACCCCCCCACCCGAGGACGCACGCGTTCAACCCATGGGTGTGACTTAGAGTGCGTCATTTCTGAGGAGCTCCTCGTTTCACTAGGCGTCACCCACCAGGTCCCCACGCTGTGGCCGCGGCCAGCACCGGGCCAGGGTGCAGCTCGCACATGCGCACATGGGCTCCAGGGGATTTTGGCACTGTCTCCACCCTCCACACGCATCCTCGGACCCGGCACATGCTCACTGAACTGAGTGTCAGTGGGAGCCAGCAGGTCTCAGCGCCCTCCCTCCCATTAGCGAAGCACTAGGTCTATGACTTGTTACCCCAAGTTCAGGTTCTGGTACGAGAGTCCATCAAGGAGGAGAAGCCGCCCCTCAGCATGGCACCCCCCAGAGCTGACGAACAGCAGGCGGAGACCAGGGATCCTCTGAGCTAGGACAGCCCCTCCGGCCACCGCGAGGGCTGTGACGGGGGCTGGCGGGCTGGACAGTCAGGCTGACACCGTGGCTGAGGCCTGGCCAAGCCACACTGGCCCAGGCCACCGGGGAGCAGCCAGGCCACGAAGCCCACGGAGGGAGGGACGGGAGTTTTCAGTTGGCAAGTTCTAAACCCCAAGCAGCTGTCAGTGGACTGCGAACCTAAGGAAGGAGGTCTGTTCCCGTAAGTGGCCGGACTACGCGCCAGGAACCAACCAGAAGGGCACTCGGCCTCCCCCGGCCCAGGCGAGGCAGGCTGCTCCCGCAAGGGCCCTCTCGGGAGGAGCAGCTCGGAGCCCTGGGTGGCGCGTCCCCAGCAGAGGCGAGTGTGCACACGGCCACGGCCACGTGCCGCTCACCCCCACAGAGGGAGGAGGGAGGCCCCCACGGCCACCCCGCTGGCAGTCCAGAGCAGCTGCCGGAACCCAAACCCACCTGCATCCCCAACAGGCGGACTGGTGACGGGACACTGAGGAGGGGACACAGGGATCTCGTTGGGACAGGGCTCGGGCGCCCCAGTGGCAGGTCCAAAGGGCTGGAGCGGCGTGGCGGCGAGGGCGCAGGCGGCGGGAGTCTAGGACTCCTCACCCATCTGCAGCAGAGAGTTGACGGCCGCATCCTTGTTCCCTCGCTGGGCCTCCAGCACAGAGCGGATCACCTCACGGTCCATGTTGGGGAACATGTCCTGGATGGCCCTCAGGTCCTCCTCGTTACAGCGGGGTGGGGCGCTCACAGCTGCCGGGGGCAAGGCCACGGGCACCATGCCAGGGCTGCACACGGCGGGCATTCCTACAAGCACAAGACGGGGTTTAGGTAGGCGGGCGGTCGACCGTGCCGAGGCCACCTCTGGCTCAAGAGAGCAGCCTGCGCTCTGAGGGCCTCCCCCAGGGCTCATAGGCGCCGACTAGCAAGGGCACCCAAGCAACGTGACCCAGAACCCCCAGGCACACGGGAGAGGAGCGCAGCTTTTCTGTTCCCATGTGGTTGTTTCAAAACGTCTGAAGGATGTCAAAGGAGAGTCTCCATCTGTGAAGAAACCTACCCTTTCCTAAAGCCAGCATCTTAGGGCCTCGCAAAGAGCCCAGGATGGAGCCACACAGACACGACACGTGCACCTCCTCAGAAAGCAGCTCGCCCTCTGCAGGCACATGTGGTGCCGGCCACTGTGTGGGAGCCCCACACAGGTGAGGCTCTCCCCGGGACGCGCTGGGTCTCACTGGAGGCCGGGCTGGGTCTCACCGGGCCGGGCTGGGGCTCACTGGGAAACGGGCCTTAGCAGACGTGACCAGGGAAGCGGAACTCACACGGGGGTGGGGTGGGCTCTCACCCAACAACCCCCACCAGCACCCCGGCCTCCTCTCCAGCGCCCTCCCAGGTGCTGACCGCTGGCGTGCCTTCTCGGCGTAGTGGGGAGGCCACGCTCTGCTTGGACCCAGCTCCCGGGACCTCGGCAGACACTGGGGCTCGCCCACTGCCCTTCTCTGGGTCCGTCCTCACTGCCTGCCGCTGCCTGAGCCCAGGTATGTCACTGCTACAAGGGAGCTCACCAACAGCTCAAGTTGTGATTTTAAAATTCGAAGACAGAAAAGCTGCGACGCCACTTGATGGCGCTGTGCTGCCACAACTGCTCGCCTATAAGGAGCGGTAAAGCCCCACGGACAGACAGGGCCAGTGCTGCCAGAGCACGGCTCACCTCACCCAACAGGGGCGTGGTCTGTGAGGCCACGCATGCGCTGCAATGTTCAGAAATTACATTTCTGCATCCCCGCAAATTGCAACTCACCCTGTCTGTGCCAATAGCTAAGGAAAAAGAAAGTTCCGTTTCCTATACACGCAGAGAAGATCCAAGTGTAACACCTGGCCCTCGCTTCTGGAACGATCCTCACGCCTCACTCCAAGACCGGGCTAAGGCTCTAGGCCGCACTCCCAGTCCCCACCCCCCTATCCTAACACCCCCCCAGGAGCCACCCCGAGAGGCGCTCACCTGTGATGGGCACGTAGCCGACGCCCTGCTGGTACACGGTGGGCATCAGGACCACGGGCTGAGGCGGCATCATCATGGTGGCCGGCAGGGACTGCAACACACCAAGGCGATCGCAGGGTCACAGCAGACCCCAGCACACACAAACCCTTCACTTGCAGCCCCACCCACCGCGTCCTGGGAGTGACAGCTCAGGGCCGCCGCCCGCCCTCCCCAGCACCCCAGTGCTCCTCTGCTCAAGATGGGGGAATGAATGGCTCAGGTAGAAATGTCGCCAGACCTACAGGACCGTGGCCAACTGAGATGTCACCGAAGACGACCAGGTTCCAGAACAAATGTGTGAGCTGCGGGTCGGCACCAGGACAGTTCACGGGAGTCTCTAAGACAGTGGTTCTCAACCTTCTGGTCCTTTAAATACAGTTCCTCATGTGGTGACCCAACCATAAAATTACTGTCGTTGCTACTTCATCACTGTCATGTTGCTGTGATGAATCGTCATGTAAATATCTGATCTGCAGGATGGTCTTAGGCGGCCCCTGTGAAAGGGTCGTTGGACCGCCAGAGGGGCTGCGGCCCACAGGCTGAGAACCGCTGCCCTAAGATGTGAACCCTCTCAGTCAGTGTAGAGAGGTGTGGTGCTTCTGTAAAGGCGCCGGTGAAAGACGCACAAGGGTGCCTGGCCAGGGTGGCTCAGGGTTGAGGGTCTAGGAGGTCACAGTTCGATTCCCAATCAGGGCACATGCCCGGGTTGCAGGCTCGATTCCCAGTCGGGGAGTGCGCAGGAGAGGAGGCAGCCGATCGATATTTCTCTCTCCCTTCCTCTCTAAGCGTGCCTTGGGTGAGGATTAGAAATAAAAAAGGTGCAGGAGGAAACCCTGATGAGTGAAGGTGTACTGATGCGGGACTGGCTCTAAAGTCGTCCGGCACCAATGGAGGGGCTGGCACTCAGGTGAGGGCTGCTGAGCTGCAGGCACCCACTCGGGCCCCACACCTGCTCCCGCCTGCCCCACCCGCTGGGGTTTCCACAGCAAAGGTTCCCATGACGTGAGCAGCTCCCGGGAGATACGGAGACGGCAGGAACCCAGAGGCCCTGACCCTGCCTTGACCCATCACGGCCTCCGAGCCCCCAGGACGCCAGTGGCGGGTGCTGAGGAGGAGCCAGGCCCTGAGGGGCTGGCCCGGCGGCACCATCCCCACCTCATCCCCGTGCGGCCCTGAGACACCCCACTACTGCACAGGGGGGGCCCTGCAGGCCATAAGACTTACGGCGTAAGGGAAGCCACACCTCGAAAGATGGGCCACAAAATAGAAACAAAAAATAAAAATTAAAAAAGATGGGCCTCGATCCCGTGACTTGGCCATCACACAGCAGTTCCCAGGCAGAATGCGGGGCGGAGAGGGCGGCGGCTCCTGTGGCCGCGCCGGGACCTGCGCTCGGGCTGTGGCCAAGCTGCTCAGGGAGAAAGACTCCTTGCTGCAGGTCAGCTGCCATGGGCCACCGGGGGCGCGAGGAGCCAGCCCGGCCGACACCTGCCCGGCCCCGGCCCAGGCGCTTACCGAGTAGGACATGACCAGGTTGATCATGCCCTCCTTGTCGTCTCCCTGCCGCCCACTCAGGCAGTACCACTTGTCCTCCACCTCGCCCTGCCGCAGCGCCTCGGACAGCGTGATGTGCGTCCAGGCGATGCGATCGTCCATGGAGAAGGCTCGCTGAGGGACACAGGGAAACCAGCATGAGAGCCCTGAGACCTGCCAAGTACTGCCCTTGTCCCCCCCCCACCCCCCCCAAGCCCTGCCCCACCCTCAGCTGCCTGGAGACTCAAGGCCACTCCTCCCCAGGCTGGAAGCCCAGGGCACAAATGCAGGAAAGGAGGTGCCCTTGAGCTCACCACACCCTCCCAAGGGAGCGGAGGGGAAGAGGGAGGGCAGGGGCAGAGGGGCCACCTCCCTCACCCTCTGAGCTCTCACCTGCGGGCACCCTGGCTGGCCTCAGGGGAGACAGACAGGGTGCTCCCAGGCAGTGACCATGGGACCAGGCACGGAAGAGCCCACTGCACCCTCTGCTACTCCCAGGGACACCCGGGTAGACAGCCTGCCACTCGCACCACCCAGAACCCCCTCCTGCCTGCCAGGGGACCACCCACTTCCCCCATCCTGCTCGTCGGGGCAGGGCCTCGAGGGCGTGCGCCGGAGGGAACATGCGCCAACACTCGTGTGCGTCACTGGCGATGACGTCCTCCCACTGCTGCTGGGACTCCGGGGCAGGGTCGCCAGCACCACATGCCCCAGTCCCGGGCCTGCCTGCCCGACGCCGCACCTCGTCGAAGATCTCCAGGTAGAAGGAGTCCACGCCGGGCGGCACGGTGCAGTGGATGACCTTATTCCAGCGCGGGTTCTTGGCGCCGTTGTGGGCCGTGGGCGTCTCGTACACTGCGTAGCCCAGGCGCAGCCGGCAGTACGGGTCCATGCGGGTCATGCCGTAATTCTTTGCCAACTTGGCCTGAAACAAAGCCACGTCAGAAAGACGAGGAGCCGCTACAGTGAGAGCTCAGGCGCACCAGGTCACCTGCCCTTCAACGCGTCACCGTGTCCCCGGGTCTGAATCAGCCACGCGATCCGAGGAGCATGTGCTCCTGGGCGCCAGGGCGGAGAAGCAAGTTCCCGCGGGAGCCGCTGTCTGCAAGGAGCGTGATGGAGAGAGGCGGGGGCTGGAGGAGGGAGCTCCCCTGGAGGCATGTCCCATCTGAAATGCCCGCCAGGCGTCCAGGGAGAGGCCCGAGGGCCTGGCCAGGAGTTGCTGCCCCCGGACCATGTGGGCAGAGAGGAGAGGGGCTGGCTGGGACTGAGCCTGCATCACAGCCCCAGCCCAGGACCAGGGCATGGCCTCTGTGAGCCCAGGGGACGAGGTCTGTCAAAAGGAAGCGGGAAGCCACGGGCGGCACGGCCAAAAGGCCAAGTATTGAACCGGAATGTTTCTAACCACAGGGCCCGCCCTCGGCGGCCTGGTGCTGGTGGAGGGTGCAGCCGGCTGCCAGCCCTGTAGTCCCTGGTGCCCGCAGGAGGCAGCGCTCCGCTCCAGCAGGGCATGGACCTGGTTGCAGGAGAGCACCGGAGGGGAGGTGTGCGAGGTGCACCGCGGCTGCGGCCCCCTCAGCATGAGAGCTGAGTGTGTGTGCTGCGCCCCGACTCCTTCCTCCCCGAGCCCCACAGCTCCTGGTGCGGACGGCAGCGCCCTCCCTGGCCCTCTGCGCCTGGCCCTCATCTGCACAGCAGGGGCCCCACCTCCCCGGCGCCTTGAGGCCAGGAGAGACCTGGGCCTACGCAGGAGCCGCTAAATGCTCATTAGTAAGTGTTGCTAGTACCTTGGGCAGAGCCCTGGGTGTCAACAATATTTTGCACGCATGTCCTTTTTCATCAGATACATGTTTTAGGAAAAACTAGAATCAGAAAAAGTTCCATTTGTTGACACAGAACCCTCCCCCTCCGGGTCCAGGCCCGCACCTGCACCACGGTGATGTTGAGGCGGTCCACCGTGCCCAGGGCCCCGCCGTACTGCAGCTGCTGGGCCGCCTGCGCGTCCAGCTGCACCTGCTGCTGCTGCTGCGTGGGCGCGATGCGGAGGAAGTCCTGCGGGAGCTCCCCGATGTACACCTGCGGGGAGAAGAGTCAGCGCGGCCGGGCCAGGACCGAACCCCCATTTCCAGGACCCAGACGCCCGGGCTACCCTGGACCTCAGTTCTTCACCTGTACAGGGAGAGGCCCTGGGCTCAGGCATCCAGCCTGGGGACCTGCCGCTGGACCCCCTGCCGCTCTGGGGAGGGAGCCCTGGCACTCGGCGGGCACTGGGCACACCAGCTCCATGAAGGGCAGGATGCTGCCCCCGAAGAGGTACAGGCTCGAACAGGCTGCTAGGCGTGTCATGGACCGCTTTGGGGGTCACAAGCTCTGTCTCTGTCCGTGACTCATTCTCACTGGGCCACTCCCACCACCAGGGAGGCCTGCTAATGACAAGGGACTGGCTCCCACGCCACCAGAGACAGGTCGGAGCCAACCCAGACCCCAGGTCATTGGGAAGACCTCCTGCACCGATGTCCTCAGCACTCCCCCTAACAGCGCGAATCAAGCTGCCGCTCCTTCCGCCGCCCAGGCTGCCCACGAGGCTGCCAGAACAGCCGCTCCCGCAGAAGCCGGCCCAGGTGCCGCCAGCGCACAGACCCGGCCCAGGGCGGACCGGCGGGCCGCCTCACGTTCCCGTTCCTGTCCCCCCAAGGGGCCTCGAGAAAGTATTTCCCTCAACGCCCACCCCCTTGGCACTTCAACATGGAGGCACGCTGTCTGCTCAGGACCCTTGTCTACCGGAGAGAAAGTCCTTTTTAAGTAACTGCCAGGTGTTTTTTTCAGCCCTTGACATAGCTAGTGATGGGCTGAGTAGCTTTTGTGGAATTAAAAAATGAAATGTAAATGGTTTCTATTCCATTGGGAGGCGGCCCCAGTGGGTCTGCACCTGACCTCCCGTGGCTGTGCCGTCCGTGAACTCGACGCGCTAAGGACAAAGTCCAGCAACCTGAGCTGGGGGGCCAACAGCACCCCGTGCTGCGAGGGCACAGGCTAAGGGCCCTGGAGCCCCCCCAACCTGGCCCCAGGAGGACCCTGCACCCTCACTGAACCCAAAGCTACTCACAGCTCTAGGTCAACATGACCTTCACAGCTGGCGCCAGGGCAGGGAGGGCTGGGCCAGGCCGAGGCCTAAGGGACAGAGGGCACAGCCAAGCAAAGCCACAGCGCCCGCCGCCGGCGCAGCTGCAGGCCTCTCGGGGGAGCCGGCTCCCAGGGGAGCCCCACTCTGCGGAGCACACCTGCGGCGCCTGGAGGCAACTGAGCCCTGGAGCCCCTGTGCCTCTGAGGAGGCTGCCCCGCTCCCAGGCCACTGGAGTGACCCAGGGCCAGGGCTCAGCATGGCCCAGAGTCTGGCCAGGAGACATGGCCCTGTCCAGCCGACAACCACAGGAGGGGCTGGGAGTGGACGTGCTGAGACCAAACACGGTGGGTGGACCAGGACAGACATGAGGCTCGAGGGCACCCAGGTGGCTGTGCGCGGCAGCCTGCGGTGAGCAGGTGCGGCCGGGCCCCAGCGCACCGGGAAGGGAAGGCTGCCCGCGGCCCTGCTCACTCGGCCCCAGGGCTTCCTGGACGAAGAGGCTTATGGAGAGGCCCAGGACAGGCCACTGTGGTCCCAAGAAACACGTAACAGAAACCTGCTGGAGGTGAGACTCGCCCACGGCCCCGCACAGATCACTAACATTTTGCTGTAAGTTCAGCGTCTTCCCAAATCACGTTGGGAGGAAACTCCAATTCTTCACCAACACCCAGGGCCACGAACTCCACGTGGGCCAGCGCCCCGATTCCCTGGTCAAGTCACCCCCTTCCCCCACATGTGGTCCTGCCCCCGTCTCCTGTGCCTCCTCCACCTCTGCTGATGTCCTAGCGCGTCCTTGGCCCCTGCCTGTGTGGGTGCTGCCGCCATCCTCCGGCCGCCTGGACACCACTGCGTTCCCTCCCGCCCCACCCTTCCTAGCTCACTGCAGAGACCGGGTCTGTCCCATGCCTACCACCCACGCCTTCACCAACTTCTTAAACCACTCATGACAGGACAGGCACTTCCAGGCCAAAATGTTTGGCTGTGCCCGCTCTGCTAGAGTCCCCGGCATGGGAACCTGCATGGACCGCAGGGAGCTGGTGGAGACAGACGGGAGGGAGAGCAGGAGGCCAGGAGCGGTGGCCCTCAAGGGCCACTGATGGCGGAGACAGGTGAGGAGCCAGGGGCGTGCTTGGCACCTGGCTGCAGGGTGTGACAGCAGGTGGACCAGCCGAGCGAGTGTGACGTGAGTGGGTGGTGCCGAGGCGGAAGGAATGGCGTCCAGACCTGCTCTGGAGGCAGAGCCAGCAAGACCTCCCGAGGGTGGAGGAGGCTCGTCATCCCAAGCTTGGCCCTCCCTCCCTCTCCCCCGGACCCTGCGCCACTCCTTTATTGCAGGAGCAGGAGGCAGTGGTCGGACTTCAGGGTCAGTCCCGAGTGAGTGAGTCCCGGCTCTGGGCTCCCTGGGCCCCAGCTGAACCTCCGCCTGTGGGCAGGGCTGGGGTCACACTCAGGCCTGCTGCCCAGCCAGGGCCCAGCACAGGGAGCACTGCCCAAAGCCGCCTTCACAGCACCAGCTGGTGTCTGGCTTCTCTGTGGCCAGGCCAAGCGCCTGGCTACGCCTGCACCTCCCGGCGCCCAGCCACTGCGCCCAGGGAGCGGGGCCTCCCACCCGCCTCTGCGAATGGCAAAGGGTCCAAGTGCTGCTTAGCCCCCGGGGCCACGGGTCGGCTGGAGAGGGGAAACCACCGAGGGTGTGTGCCAGGCAAAACGTTTTGTAAAAAACTGACTCTGGTCCCTAGATAAAACTCAAGGGCCACATCCATCTGCCGCCCACAGCCCTCCCACCCGGAAGGCCACGCCTGTCGCTCTCCCCCGGGCACAGCAGGGCGCTCCGGGCCTTCCCATCAGACAACTTCTGCTCGTCCCTCAAGGATCAGGTTCCTCCAAGAACTGACCCCCCCGCCCCCCAGCCCCGGGCCCAGGACAGGCTGCCCCTGGCTGCCGCTCACACTGAGTGTAAGCCCACAGGTGCCATGGCGCCCGCCCGCCCCTGCCTGGCTCATGTGTGTAGTCAGAGCCCGGCTGTGAGGTCCGTGGGCCCCGCCGGCTCCCTCACTGCGGCCTGAGTCGCACCTGCTCCAGCGGCACCCAGGCCGGGCCACCGAGGTCCCCCCGCAGGGCCACCTACCGTTCCTGCCGGTGCACAGGCCAGGGAAGGCACCCGGGGCACGCGCACAGCAGCACGCGCACCGCAGGCCCCGCGGCGTGGGCGCCTGGACAGCGCGTGTCTGCACACGGGCGCCCCGTTCCCCGCGGAAGGGTCAGCTGCTCCCGCTCTGTGCAGCCGGAGCTGACCGCCCCCCGGATGGCGGCTGCCACAGGTGAGGGTGGGGACCGGTGGGGCCAGGGACCCGGGGCCTCCGCCTGCCCATCGCGCCGCTGCTCTGGCGGCCTCGCCTCTAAGGGGCCCGGAGGCTGCGGGCGGTCACCCCGCCGCCAGGGAGAAGGGGGAGAGGGCGGGGGACCCTCCGCGCCCGCAGCGGGCTCCTCTCCAGCGGGGAAACGCACCCCGCGCAGAGGGCCCGTCACCGCTCAGGCGGGAAGGTCCGCACGCTGCTCGCCGGCCGGCGCCGGGGTCAGTCACGCGGCTGCGCACTGCGAGCCGCTGCGGGGGCCGCCTTCCCGCTCGTGACCGCCCGCCCGCCCGGGCCCAGCTCCCACCTCGCTCCCGCGCGGCCGCCCCAAGCCCCCCTCCGCCGGGGAAGCGGCGAGACGGCCCGCCACGGGGCTTCCCCATCCGGGCCCGCGAGGCCGGGGCCTCTCCATACCGGGTACGGACTACGAGTTCCGCATGCTGCCGTCGGGGAGCCCGCCGGGGCGCAGGAGCCCCCTCCATCCGGGGACCACCAGGCGCGGGGGCTCCTCATCCCCGCGCGCCCCCACCCCGGCCCCGCCCGCGGCCCACTCGCCTGCTACGAGCTGGGAACCCGTGCCGCCGCCCGCGCCCGAGGGGAGAGCCCGCCGCCGCCCCGGAGGCTCACCGGCCCGCGTTGCGTGCTGACGGTGGTCGCCATGGTGCTCGGCCGCCGCGCCTCGCCCGCCGAGAACCGACACGCCGGCGATCTTCCCTCCGGAGCCTGCGTCGCCGCCAACGGTTGTCCCAGCGAAGCCGCCGCCGTCAGTCAGCTGACGGCCGCCCCGCCCCCGCGCCGCGCACTGCGCAGGCGCCGCGCAGCCCCGCCCCTTCCGGCGCCGCGCGCGCACCCCCCCGGGCGCTCCCAGTCGGCGCCTGCGCAGTCGCTCCCCCGCCGCCTCCCGCTGCGTGGCTCCGGAGCGGGCTACCTGGTCCTGGGCTCCGCCTGAGACGGTCGCTTGGCCGGGGAGCCCGGCCTCCTGGACCCCCGGGCGGGACAGTGTGGCCGCAGAACCAGCTCGCAATGGCCCTGCGCTGTTTGGACCGGGACACTGAATTGCTTTTCAGAGATAACAAAAACCCCAAGTGATGCGCCGGAAGCAGCGCCCAGGAGAGACCTTTGACCTCTAGCTGCACTCGGGGCCAAAGTCCTTCCCGCGGGACCCAAAGACCATACATAAAGGGAGCTTGACCTCGGAAACCCCACGGGAGAGCGAAAGCGGGTCCGCTGTGCGCGGGATCCGTGCCGCAGCCCCTCCGCGCCGGGGCCGAGGCCCTCCCGCTTCCCCTGCCCCAGCCCTGGGTCACTCAGCATCAAATGAACCGCTATTTTCAAAAACCCGGTGTCACGGTGTGGTGGGCAGTCAGGTCGCCGGGCAGGTACAGAAGGTCGCCAGGGGAGGAGCCCCAGGGGCCTAGCAAGGGACCATCAGCTGTGGGGTGGGACCTGGCCCCCGGTGACTTCTCCTCTCCTAGCAAATCGCTGGCCTGCCCTGCGGTTGGACCCCCTGACCTCTCCTCCCTGAGATCACATCCAGGCCTCAAGTTGTATGTGAGCTCCAGGCCCAGGTCAGCAGCAAAACCAGCCGCGCTGACCGCTGACTCAGGGCCAGCTGCCTGGAGTAACGGCCCTGCCCTGGGTCCGCCAGCCAATCAGGAGACCGCCGCCCGGAGAGGGCACACCTGGAGCTGCCAAGCAGGACACTGAGGGCCTCCCCTGGGGCCGCCCCTTAAAACCCTTAGGGGAGGACCCCGTGCCTCTCCCTCCGGGAGCAGCCTGTGCCTGTCCCTTTCCTGCCCCCTGCCTGCCCCAGGCACCTTACCTTTGGCTTCCTCTACCAGCGGTTCTCAACCTGTGGGTCGCGACCCCTTTGGGAGTCGAATGACCCTTTCACAGGGGTCGCCTAAGACCATCCTGCATAGCAGATATTTACATGGCGATTCATCACAGTAGCAACGTGACAGTTATGAAGTAGCAACGGAAATAATTTTATGGTTGGGTCACAACATGAGGAACCGTATTTAAAGGGCCAGAAGGTTGAGAACCATTGCTTCTAACCCAAGCTGCAAGGGCCTTTTTCTTTACCTCTTCAGCTTGTTCCTCAGCCCATTTCTTCCAGGAATTACTTCTTCCGCCTCTGTGACTTACCAAGTCGATGTTCTCTTACAGTTTGGGCTTTGGCTCTGAATTCTTTCCCAGCCAGAGCCCTGGTACCGAGGCTGCTGAACCCAGGTTTGGGCTGACCCCACCGGTCCAACACCTGATGCCATTCCCATCTCCTGCAACAACGGTATTGGTTTCTATGTGCATCGGGCCTCGAACCCTGACAGGTAACAGCAGTCCTCAGACTGAGGGTGGGCTTTCCCAGAAGCCCCGGGGACGGAGGATCCACTGGCTGGGAGGGGTGGCCGGGGTCTGGGGCCCGCAACTATCAGGCTCTGGACACGGGAACCCAGGCCCCACCAAGGACCGCTGGTCATGGGACAACGGACCACTAAGCTGGGCCAAGGGCAGCGCCAGTGTCTCGGGGAGGAAGTTCTCTACGTTGGAGTCAAAGCACAAGCACAGCGGCGGGTCCTGATCCCAGCCACGGGCACGGCCTCCTGGGGCGGCAGGTGGCGGGTGGGAGGCTGGAGGAGAATGAACAGACAGCATCAGGCCGACGGTTACCGTAGGCCCTTGATTTACCCCGAAGTCATCTGGGAGGAGGAGCACTTCTATTAACATTTTAAAACTAGGAGTCGCGCTAAAGGAGAGAGGAGTGTGGGCTGGGCACTTGCGCAGGCGTGCGAAGACGGTGTTCCCGCAGGAGGAAGCCACCTTCACAGCAATGTCACTCAGCCGACTGCCACCGGAAGCAGGGGTCGAAGGTTAGCCGCCAACAGCGCCTCGTCAGGGGAAATCACCAACATACACAGAAAACAGGCCGCGGCCTCGCCACTGCCGTGTCTCTGAGGCGGCCTGCGTTGACCCTCACAGCCTCCTCCTTCCGCCCTTGTCTCACGGTCCCCTTTCTCCGCTGCCAGGCCCCGCGGCGTGTCTGCCCCAGAGCTGCTGGGGAGAAGGGGTCCTTCAAGGTCTCCATCGGAGACAGCGGGGCAAAGGCCCGCCCTCCGAGGGGCCTGCTGGTCTCCTGTTGAACGTAAACTTAAGCAGCTTCACGGAACCTCGAGGCCAGACAAGGCCTGGCCACGATGCTCCGGTACAAAACCACGGCCAGTCTGTCACCATGTGTGAACACAGGCAGAACATGACACCGTGCCCGGCCGGTGTGGCTCAGTGGCTGAGCATCGGCCTGTGAACCATGTTGGTCACAGTTCGATTCCCGGTCAGGGCACAGGCCTGGGTTGCGGGCTGGATCCCCAGTGTGGGGCGTGCAGGAGGCAGCCGATCCGTGCTTCTCTCTCATTGCTGTTTCTCTCTCCCTCTCTCTTCTTCTCTGAAATCAACTTTTTAAAAAAACGAGCCAACCTGTTAAGGCTGCCAGTGGTTCAAAGCAGGGTGGCCACAGGTCACCGCTGTCCCTTCCTGCTGGAACGTTCTAGGATTCCATGCTTGCTCCTTGCTCCTCTGCCTGTGCTATTCCCACTTCATCGCTTCTGTGACTTCCTGATTCCAAACCCGTGTTGCTTGTGCCCAATGTGAGGAGGTTGGGGTGGAGCCTACAGCTGCCAGCATATAGGGGGTGGCACTGCCCCACAAAGGTGGCACCCACACAGAAGGCCTCACATGCGCTTCCCCTAGCCCAGTGATGGCGAACCTTTTGAGCTCGGTGTGTCAGCATTTTGAAAAACCCTAACTTAACTCTGGTGCCATGTCACATATAGAAATTTTTTGATATTTGCAATCACAGTAAAACAAAGACTTATATTTTTGATATTTATTTTAGGTATTTAAATGCCATTTAACAAAGAAAAATCAACCAAAAATATGAGTTCGCCTGTCACCTCTGACACGCGTGTCGTAGGTTCGCCATCACTGCCCTAGCCCCACCCTCGTGCTTGAACACTTTCTCTGCCAGGTCAGACACAGAGAAGACAGAAAAAGGGCCTCGTGCCCTAAAGGGCCTCATGCCCTGACCGGTTTGGCTCAGTGGATAGAGCGTCGGCCTGCGCACTGAAGGGTCCCAGGTTCGATTCCTGTCAAGGGCATGTACCTTGGTTTCCGGCACATCCCCAGTAGGGAGTGTGCAAGAGGCAGCTGATCGATGTTTCTCTCTCATGGATGTTTCTAACTATCGCTCTCCCTTCCTCTCTGTAGAAAATCAATAAAATATATTTTAAAAGAAAAAGAAAGGGTCTCGTTCTTCCCCATCCACCTGTGATCTCTGACTCTCCTTTCCAATGGGACTCCGGATGCCTAAGGTACTAAGTCGGGGGCTCCTATGCAGTCCGTGCAGCCTACTCTTCTGCGCCCCGTCCCCCAGGAATGGCTAATTGGCTTGGAAAAGACGGTCCTTGGTGAAAGAGGCAACTTCAAAGTTCTTCACCAGCTGTGCAAGGTGATAAAGAGAATTCAAGATCCTAGACCAGAGGTCAGCTGCTCTGTCTGTAGCAGCCAGCGAGAAAGGCTGATGGTCTCTGTTGAAACTCCAAGTCTCAACTCCTAGTGTGACAGCGCCTGAGGCAACATGTGCCGTGGAGAGTGGCCACAGCGTTTGGACAGGTTCAAGCCTCGGACTAATGAGAGGGCACAGTCTTCATGGCCAAGCCACGTGCAGGTCCCAGCTTGCAGGGCAAAGCCCTCCAGCACAATTACAGCCAAAGGCTGTGGTTGTGAGCTTGACCTGATGGTCTGAACCTGTGGTCTCAGGTGGCTGAGTGATGTGGGCTGTGGGAGGTGCAGCAAGTGCTGCCAAAACAAAGCTTGATAGAGTTCAGGGGCATGTAATTGAGTAGATGTGAAACCCACAAGAACGTTGTAAACATCTTGGCCACGCCCTTACTTTGCCTCCTGGAATCTGCTATAAGATAAAGACTCGGCTTGCAGGCCGTGGCACTGTCTCTCCATCAGAGAGGACAGTGTCCCACCTGGTCCCAACTGTATTCTCTTGTCTGTCTTCTTTAATCCTTCACTTCCCCCGATCAGGATCGCCCCTGGCCGTACTGAGCGCAGCACAATTGCACAAGTAGGTGTGGCTGTGCCCTAACAAAACTTCCCACGCGGACCCTAACAAGTGCGTTTGCTGTAGTTGGCATGTACATGGCTCCGAGGCATCCCTCAGTGGCTCTCAACCTTCCTAATGCCGCGACCCTTTAATACAGTTCTTCATGTTGTGGTGACCCCCAACCATAAAATTATTTTCGTTGCTACTTCATAACTGTCATGTTGCTACTGTTATGAATCGTCATGTGAATATCTGATATGCAGGATGTATTTTCAGGGGTCTCGACCCACAGGTTGAGAACCGCTGCCTCAGACCCTCCGAGAGAGAGGCCCAGGGCCGTGGCTGCCTGGCTCATCTCGGGGGACTCAGATGTGCAGGTGAAAAGGGCCATGACAGGGGCCTGGTCTGAGACTGGCTGTGAGCCCGGACGCAGGAAGCAGCTACCACCCCCCCCCCCCCCCCCCCCGTGAGGAGCGCCCTGGGGCGGGTTGCTGATGGGTGAATCCTTTGCTGGGCAGCAGATGGTGGTCGAGAGGGACCTGTAGGCAGGGAAGCAGGGGCTCTCTGGGGTCTGGAGGTGAGTGCTGAGACCTTCCCTCCCTCTGGCGGGGCTGGCACCTCCCTACGCACTGCTTTAGCTGCGTCCTGCGTCCTGCGGAAAAGAACAGAACACGTCCGGTTTTTGTCTATTCAGTTGAACCCTCACCTGAGGACGTTTTCCCGTTGATGTTTAGAGAGAGTGCAAGGGAGGGGAGAGAGAGGGAAACATCCACGTGACAGAGACACATCGATTGGTTGCCTCCCATATGTGCCCTGACCAGGGCCAGGGATGGAGCCTGCAACCAAGGCATGTGCTCTTGACCGGAATCGAACCCAGGACCCTTCAGTGCCCAGGTTGATGAGTCAGACCGGCTGGGGCTCTCCATTCAGTTTAAAATACTGCTTAGTTTCCCCTGTGGTACACTGGTTATTTAGTTTCCAAATATTTGGGGGTGGGTTCCAGATATCTTTTTATTATTAATTTTTCCTCTTTTTAATTATTATTAATTTCTTTTTTAAATTAAATCTTTATTGTTCAGATTATTACAGTTGTTCCTCTTTTTTCCCCCCCCATAGCTCCCCTCCACCCGTTTCCCACCCCACCCTCCGCCCTCACACCCCCCCCCCACTGTCCTCATCCATAGGTGTACGATTTTTGTCCAGTCTCTTCCTGCATCCCCCTCACCCCTTTCCCCCCCAAGGATAGTCAGTCCATCCCCTTTCTATGCCCCTGATTCTATTATAATCACCAGTTCATTCTGTTCATCAGATGATTTATTCACTTGATTCTTAGATTCACTTGTTGATGGATGTGTATTTGTTGTTCATAATTTGTGTCTTTACCTTTTTCTTCCTCTTCCTCTTCTTAAAGGATACCTTTCAGCATTTCATATAATATTGGTTTAGTGGTGATGAACTCCTTTAGCTTTTTCTTATCTGTGAAGCTCTTTATCTGACCTTTCAATTCTGAATGATAGCTTTGCTGGGTAAAGTAATCTTGGTTGTAGGTTCTTGCTACTCATCACTTTGAATATTTCTTGCCACCCCCTTCTGGCCTGCAAAGTTTCTGTTGAGAAATCAGCTGACGGTCGTATGGGTATTCCCTTGTAGGTAATTGACTGTCTTTCTCTTGCTGCTTTTAAGATTCTCTCTTTGTCTTTTGCTCTTGGCATTTTAATTATGATGTGTCTTGGTGTGGTCCTCTTTGGATTCCTTTTGTTTGGGTTTCTCTGCGCTTCCTGGACTTGTAAGTCTATTTCTTTCACCAGGTAGGGGAAGTTTTCTGTCATTATTTCTTCATAGGTTTTCAATATCTTGCTCTCTCTCTTCTTCTGGCATCCCTATAATTCGGATGTTGGTACGCTTGAAGCTGTCCCAGAGGCTCCTTACACTATCTTCGTATTTTTGGATTCTTTTTTCATTTTGCTTTTCCGGTTGGGTGTTTTTTGCTTCTTCATATTTCAAATCTTTGACTTGATTCTTGCGATCCTCTGGTCTGCTGTTGGGAGTCTGTATAATATTCCTTATTTCAGTCAGTGTATGCTTAATTTCTAGTTGGTCCTTTATCACAACCTCAAGGGTCTCATTAGATTTCTTGAGGTTCTCATTAAGTTTATTGACGGTTTCTAGAAAATTCTTGAAAAACCTTAAAAGTGTGATTTTGAACTCTATATCCAGTCGTTTGCTTTTCTCCATTTCTGTCATTTGTGTCCTGTTTCTTTGTCTCGGCATTTTTTTATGCTTTGCTGTGTCGATAGAGTGGCTTTCTGTGCTAAGTGTCCTATAGGGTCCAGTGGCTCAGCCTCCCCAATTACCTGAGGTAGACACTCTTGGTGCACCCCCTTGTGGGCTTTGTGCACAGTCTTGTTGTAGTTAAGCCTTGATTGTTGTAGGTAACACTGGGAGGGATTGACCTCCAGGCCAATTGGCTGTGAGAATCAGCTGTGTCTGCAGTGGGAGAACTTCTGTGCTGGAGACACCCCTCTGGGGCAAGATTTGCTTCAGTGGGGCTTTGGTGCTCACTGAGTCTGCGCCCTGAGTGTGTCCTTTATGGATCCGAGGAGCTGCAATCTGGATGGTCCCACTCTGACCACGGCACACTGGCTCCTGTATCTCTAAGGAGGTGCTAATCTAGCCTCTGCCTGAGGCTACCCAGCAGAAGCCAGCTGTGAAGCAATGCAAGTTGCCATGGGGCCTTGGGCCAGCTGCAGTTTGTTAAGTAATTTTCAGATTGCAAAGGGCCAGGCCTTTCATATGCAAAAGGCTCCATGCTTGGGCCGGGCGGGGTCCCAGGGGATCAACAGGGTGGAGCAAGCAATTATGGCTGCTCTCAGTCCTGCCCTCAGAGGCCTCGCTTCTCAGCGTCCCGGCAATCACTGCGAGCACCTCTTAGAGAAAGCTTCCCTCGAGTTCCAAACGATGCCAGACAGTCCCGTTTCTCCCATATGAGTCTGGGTCCCCAGAGACTTGCCCGGAACTGGAGCTCAGAGCTTGAGACTCCCTCCCAATTGAAAAAGGCAACCGTGTCCTCAGCCGCCAGCCCTCTCCGCATGCACCTCCGCACCTTTGTATTTTACTTCTGCACAGCACCTCCTCTGAGTCTCGGTATGCTTTTGTCTTTCCTTCTAGTTGTAGAATTTCCACTCAGCCAGCCTTCCTGTGGTTCTGGGTGCTGTCCATTCTGTCTTTTAGTTGTATTTTTGAAGTTGTTGTGCGAGCAGCAATCTCTGGTGTTTACCTATGCCGCCATCTTGGTTTCTCCTTATTATTAATGTCTAACGTAACTTCATTTTGGTTGGAGAACATAATATGTGCCATTTGCACGTCCTAGACTGTTTTCTGGCTCAGAATCCGGCCCATTTGGTGGCTGTTCCGTGGGCACTGGAGCAGCCTGCGCTCGTGTTTGGATGGAGCTCCCTGTAAATGCCAGTCCCATCAAGCTGTTCCTAGTCTCGTCCAAGCGTTTTCCTCCCCGGAGCTCTGTTCGTTCTGTGGATGTGGAGAGGGGAGTGGGGGTCTCCCGCCACAGTTGTGGTCTCTTCAGCTCCTGCCCCACATATTCTGAGGCTCTGTCGCCTGCTGTACAAGCGTTTATTTTTTAAATATATTTTTATTGATTTCAGAGTCGAAGGGAAAGGGAGAGAGAGAGAAACATTAACAATGAGAGAGAATCATCAATCAGCTGCCTACTGCACGGCCCCCACAGGGATCAAACCTGCAACCCGGGCCTGCGCCCTGACCAGGAATCGAGCCATGACCTCCTGGTTCATAGGTCGAAGCTCAACCCCTGAGCCACGTCGGCTGGTCCTGATGTCCAGTACCTTGAGAGCTGCTGCTTAACATACCCTGCATGGATTGTAGAATATGTGCAGGCTGTTCTGCGAACACCTACCCCTTCTCCCTGTTGCACAGCATCCCACAGTGTATACCCACTGGATCTTATTACCCACTCCTCCGCACACGAATAATTGGCTGCTGACATGAGCTACACAAACAACTGGGCAGCCAGCACTCCCTGTGGGTCGGTGTGGCACATCCGGGCTCCCCCAGAGACAGCTGGGCCTCCTCAGCCCCAGAGGCTCCGCCCCCTCGCCTCACCCTCACCTGGCACCCCTCCCTTCCTCACGTTGACTGTCTGATGGTGGAAAGTGGGTCTCCTTGTCGTTTGGCCTGTGTTGTCACGGGCGAGTTCGAGCACCCTACACGTACTGTCAAGCGTTGGGCTTCCCTGTTTGAATGGCCAGTTCCCACATGTTTGTTCCCATCTGGCTGCCCTTTCTCCTAGGGACCCATGGGAGGGGCTGAGATACTGGAACCGCTTGTGGGTGGTAGACGCTGTGACTGCCACCCCTCACCTGCCTGCTACCTGCACCTCTAATGAGCAGCAAATGCAAGTACGCCATGGGGTTGCTGTGAACGAAATGAGAGGATCGGGCAATGCGCTTAGAACAATCCTTGGCACCGACCAAACAGTCAGAAGTGTCACTGACCATCATTCCTCGAGCGTCCCGGGGACAGGCACCCAGAAAGCCTGTCTGGGCCCTGGGTCCATTAGGGTGTCCCGGGAACACTGGGCCTGTGTGCCCTATTCTGAGGTGAGACCTGGACACAGGTCCAGCCCACAGTCCCGGCCATGTGCCCTGGCCGGGAATTGAACCATGACCTCCTGGTTCATAGGTCGACGGTTAATTACTGACCCGCGCAGCTGGGCTCGTCTACCTTCTTGATTTTATTTTCTAAAAAGCTAGTTTTTAAAATTTTTTTTACTGATTTCAGAGAGGAAGGGAGAGGGAGAGAGACAGACACATCAATGGTGAGAGAATCATTGACTGGCTGCCTCCTGCACTCCCCACACTGGCGACTGACAGAAACCCTGGCATGTGCCCTGACCGGGAATCGAATCATAGGTGGAGGCTCAACCACTGAGCCTCTCCCGCCGGGCCCCCACGTCTATTCTTTTTTTTAAAATATATTTTTATTGATTTCAGAGTGGGAGAGAGAAACATCAATGATGAGAGCATGGATCAGCTGCCTCCTGCACATCCCCCACTGGGGATCAAGCCTGCAACCCAGGCATGTGCCCCCGACCAGAATCGAACCCGGGACCCCTCTGTCTGCAGGCCGATGCTCCATCCACTGAGCCACACCAGCCCGGCCCCTAGTCCATTTTTTTTTAAAAGGTCGATTGGCCCCCATACTCAACAGTTGGGATTTATTTTTTATTTTTTAATATATTTTATTGATTTTTTTTACAGAGAGGAAGGGAGAGGGATAGAGAGTTAGAAACATCAATGAGAGAGAAACATGGATCAGCTGCCTCCTGCATATCCCCCTACTGGGGATGTGCCCGCAACCAAGGTACATGCCCTTGACCGGAATCGAACCTGGGACCCTTCAGTCCGCAGGCCGACGCTCTATCCACCGAGCCAAACCAGCAGGGCCCCTAGTCCATTCTTAGGTGTGCCCATGTAACTGTCCGAATGCCTCCTGTCCACTAGCTTCTCTCCATCTGACCTCTGCCACCAGTTTGCCCCACTGGCTGCGCTAGGCTCCTCCGGTCCTCTTCCCAGCCACTCCCCACACGGCCACTAGGGGGCGCCCACTGCAATGCACACTCTAGCTTCCCATGTTTTATGGGTGTATATATTTTTATAACTTTTTAAATATATTTTTATTGTTGACAGTATTACAGCTATCTTCCGTCCCGCCCCCCCCCCCTTCCCTCCTAGGACTTCCCATTTCTTGAAAAGGTCCTTGCTGTGCTCGGTCGACCTCGACATGACCTCCCAGCCTCAGTGGCCACAGGGCCCTTCCTCCAGTGCCTCCGCGAAAGCTCTCCCCTCTTGACTAGTCTCCGCCCGGTGGCCTTCGGATCCCCACGCAAATGTTAATTTATTGGCCGAAAGGGACCTTGTCCGCTCTCTGGGAAGAGTTCAGGTCCCAGCTCCTCCCCAGTGTAATCCCATGAGGTCTTTGACATCTTCACAGCGTTTATCTGGTTTCCTCCGCCTGGATCTCCCTCCAGGCTGCCAGGGCCCGGAGGGCAAGGTCCACTTTTGTCCTACTGACCTTCTGTCCCTGATCGTATCTGGCCTTCTCTGGATGGATGGATGGATGATTGATGGATGGAAGGATTGGTGGGTGAATGGAGGGTGGATGGGTGGATGGTGGGTGGATGGATGGATGGATGGATGAATGGAGGATAGACGTGGGTAATGTGCGGATGGGGGGTGGAGGATGGATGGGTGGGGGATGGGATGGGTGGGGATGGGTGGATGGATGTAAGGGGATGGATGGGTGGGGGAGGGATGGGGGAGGCTTGGGTGGGAGAGGGATGAGTGGGGGATGGTGGGTGGGGACGGTTGAGGATGGACAGGCAGATGGATGGGTGGGGGAGGGATTGGTAGGGGGTGGGGGGATGGGGGGGTGGAGGATGGTAGGTGGGAGAGGGATGGGTGGGGGATGGGGGGTGGGGGGGTGGGGGGTGGGGGATGGGGGGTGGGTGGGGGAGGAGGACGCCCGTCCGCTCAGTGGCTGGCGGTCAGTCACTGTGAGCGAGTCCTCGGGGCTCCAGGCCCGCACTGACTCCGCGCCCGGTCCTGGCCCCTCTCCCGGGGCGCAGGGCTCGGACCCCGGACCAAGGCCTCGACTGCCGGCAGCGGCGCTGGGCAGCCCCCTCCGCGCAGGCGCCCCGGGGGGCGGGGAGGGGGCGTCTCTCCAGCTTCCGCGGCGGCGCCCCGAGTGGGCGGGGCGGGCCTTCCCGGGACCCGGATGCGGCCCCGCCCCCGCCGCGGAACCGGAAGTGGAGCGGCGCCGGGAGCTCCGGGGAGAGACGGGCGTCGGAGCGGGAGCTGCGGCCGGGACGAGCCCTCGCGGGGCGGTGAGCGAGCGCGGCCTGTGCCGGCGGCCCGTCCCTCCTGCGCCTGGGGCGCCGCCGGCCCCGAAACGGGAAGGAAGCTGCGGCCGCTGAGGTCTCGCCGCTCTTCCGCTCGCGGTTTCGGGCGGGGGGGGGGCGCGGGCGAGGCTTCCCCGACCCGGGGCGGGCGGCGGGCGGCGGGCGGGGGAGGGGCGGGCGGGGGCGGAGGGGGCTGGGGGCTGGGGACGGTGGGGAGGGGGAGGGGCGGGGGACCCGGGCCCGGGAGGGCGGGGGGCGGGGCTGCGGGAGGAAGGGGGAGGGCAGGGCCCGAGGGGAGGGCGCCGGGGTCGGAGGGGGAAGGGGCCGGAGGTCCGAGAAGGTGAAGGTGGGAAGGGCCCTGCGGAGAGGGGGCTCGGGACCGGGGCCAGGACCCGGGGGCTCAGGGCCGGGGTGGCCGGGCCGAGGGCCGGGGGGCCGGGAGGGGGGCGCACCTGCGGGGCGTGCACACCCAGGTCAGCGGACAGGCCGCGGGCGGAGCGGCTCTGCACTGGGCGCCCCTGCGCGGGGCCCCACCGGGAGGCGCTTTCGGGTTTTTTCGGGTTTTCTCTGTGTTTTCCGTCCCGATCGCCTGCATCTCCCCGCGGGAGCTCCGTGCGGCCGGGGTCTCAGGTGCAGCCTGGGGACGGGGCCTCCTCCCGGCGCCCGTTGACGTGTCAGTCTCCGGGGGGTGGGTTTCCACTCCCGCTCGCAGCCGCCCCCCTCCCCCCCGGCCCCGCGCGTCCGGGCGCAGCTTCGACTGGGCCCCGGGCTACCCGTCCGGTCCGGACCGCCCGTCCTCCCCATCCCCCCGCTCCGGCCCCAGCTCCAGCCCCCAGCCCCCAGCCGCCGGGCCTTGAAGGGCTGTGGTCGCAGGGCCCCTCCCACCAGCCCGCATTCCCGGGCGGACCGCGGTGAGTCACCGGCGCTGGAGCCGCCCGTCCCGCCTGGGAAACTCTCCCGGATGCCCCGGTGCAGGCAGAGCCCAAAGGCGGCTCCCGGAGCGGGGCCAGGCCCAGGGGCGTTTGGGTCCTTAGTCTCCATCCCCCCGCCCCCTGCAGCGGGCGACCGGCTGGGAGACTTCGGTGACTTAGGGAAGCATCTGTCAGACGCTTTTTAAAACATTTATTGGTTTTGGGGGGGGGGGGGAAGAAACGTCAGCTTGTGGCTCCACGGATCGATGCCTTCGTTCATTGTTGCTTCTCGCTGCCCGACCCGGATCAGATCAGACCAGACCGCAGCCTTGGCCTCTGCTGTGGGGTAACCGGGCCTGGGGTCCCCGCCCTGCGGTAGTTGCTCAGAAAGAGGCCGAGTGAGTGGCAGTTCCCAGCGTCCTGGGCCTGGAGGCCCCGCGGGCTGGTCTTCTCTGTGGTCAGGTCTCTGTGGTCAGGTCTCTCTGTGGTCAGGTGCCACTGGTATTTGAGGAAATGGCAGAGAATGTGCCCGAGGCAGCGGGGGAGGGTGTCCTCTGAGTGCGGGGGTGGGGGGGTGGGGGGGGGGGGACACGGCCCTGTGGTGATGGTGATGGCTCTGCGTGTAACGCTCCCGGCGGGGGGGACTGCCCGGGGGGGGGGGGGGGGGGGGGCTGCAGGCTGCCTCCCTCACACTCGCACCCTCTCACCTTGTCCCTGTGCCGGGCCGGGACGGTCTACCATTCGTGTGCTGTGTGAATGCGGGCGAGGTATTTATTCTTCTTGAACTGTTCTTTGGTAGCACCTTTACGGAGACCTGATTCCAGACCACACACTTCCCCCACGGACAGGGTCCCGTCCACTCGTGTTTCCTCTAGTCAGAGTTGTCCCAGCGTCTCCACAATCAATTTTAGGTCAGTTTCATCACCTCAGAGAGAAACCCGGTAACCGGCACCCCCACTTCCCCAACACGAGGCGAATGCACCCTTTGTCTCTGGAGACTCCCCCGTTCTGGACGTTTCGCAGCAGTGGGCTGTGTAACACGGGGCCGCCAGCGTCTGGCTTCGCTCACATGCGTGTTTTCGGGCCATCCATGTTGTAGCGTGTCAGGACTTCCCCGCTTTTTTTGCCAAGTTTCCTGCGCTGTGTGCGCGGAGCAGCGCTGCGTCCTCCATGACCTGCCGTTGGGGTTGCTTGCTCTGTGGCCTTGGAGTCCTGCGGCCACGAGCATTCCTGGGCACTGCGGGGACGGCAGTTTCATTCCTCCTGGGCGGCCACCCGGGGTCGGGTCGGGTAGTAACTCCACGTTGAGCTTTTGAGCAGCTGCCAGCCTGTTTTTATTTTACGTTCCCAGCAGCAACATGGGGGCTTCTGGTGTATGCACACCTCCCCAGACCTGCCTGCTTTCTTTTTGTTTTTTAAGATAAGGGAGGGAGAGAGAGAGAGAGAGAGAGAGAGAATCGTCAGCCGGCTGCTTCCTGAATGCCCCCCACTGGGGATCACGCCGGCCACCCGGGCCTGTGCCGTGACCGGGAACTGTGACCTCCGGGTTCGTGGGTGGTTGCTCAGCCCCTGAGCACAGCACCGGCTCCCCTGCCCCTGGTTTCAGGTGTGCAGGGGTCTGCTTGTGATTTGCATTTCCTCGGTGGTTAATGACACTGAGTGTCGTTTCAGGGGCTTGTTATCCATTTCAGGGTCTTTGGGCAGATGCCTGTTTAGGCTTTAAAATGTGGCTGACTGTCCGTTCGGTCACTGAGGTGTGGAGTTCTGTGTGGCCTGGGCACCCGGTCTTCCCACTGCGGATTCCTTCGCCTCCTTCGGCGCTTCCCTGGAAGCACTCAGGTTGACATCGTGTCCAGCTTACTTTTCCTCTTCCCTCTCCTGCTGCCTCTAGGACAGCGGTTCTCAACCTGTGGGTCGCGACCCCTTTGGGGGGTCGAGCGACCCTTTCACAGCGGTCGCCTAAGCCCATCGGAAAACACATCTATAATTACATATTGTTTTTGTGATTCATCACTGTTATGTTCAATGTGTAACAATGAAAATACACCCTGCATATCAGATATTTACATGAAGATTCATAGCAGTAGCAACATGACAGTTATGAAGTAGCAACGAAAATAATTTATGGTTGGGGGTCACCACACCATGAGGAGCTGTATTGAAGGGTCGCGGCGTGAGGAAGGTTGAGAGCCGCTGCTCTAGGACCTGTTGCCAAAGTCAGGGTGATGGAGATCTGTGCCTTGGTTTTCATAGTCTTGGCTCAGACATTTAGCGACACGTGTGCGTGAGTTTTTGTTTGTGGTGTGAGATAGGGGTCGGGGGCGTTATCTTTCGATCCAAAGAGCACCCAGGGTTTCCATTTTTCTAGCAGCTATATTTGTGCTTTTATTTTTAAATTTAAAATGTTGAGAAGGTAATGAATTGTGGTAGAACTGAGCCTGTCACAGGTGGCTCCTGGGTAATTTGTAGATGCTGGCCGATGGCAGTGGTCACTGCAATGCCAGGGACGTACAGAGGAGCCCACACAAGTCCGGGTGTCTAGAGGGGGCTGGGGAGGAAGAGGAGTGAACTGTAGGGTCAGGACCTCGGCAGGAAACTGAGTGCGGGGAGGCCAGCGGGGCCATCCCTGCAGGGGCCAGTTCGCGACCAGCTGCCTGAGACCGGCTTGTTCCTGGGCCGGGGATTACCTGCATCTGCGCTGTGCTGCCCAGCGGTGCGGTGCCGTCGGGCCTGGGGAGTCGGAGCCTTGAGCTCTGCGCAGTAACCAGATCCGGCCTTGGGGATGCAGCCAGCTCTCTGCGCCCTGAGTCGCCCCACTGTTGCGTCTCCCGGCCACGTAGATCCCTTCGGGCCCCCTAAGCCGCAGCGATGAGGTGCGCTGTCTTTAGCAGTGTCCTAGGTGTGGGTGAACGGAACCTGGAAGACCCCTGGGTGACGGCAGGTGCCGGGTGCTGGCCGGGGAGGCGGTCCTGTGGGTTTGTGCTTCACAGCCACAGCTTCTCGTCCTGCTTTGAGGTTCCCTGTGAAACCTCGCCGTTGGGGGGGTCAGAGGTGCTGGCCAGGAGCGCCTGCGGACAGAGAGACACCCTCCTCCGTAACCTCTTCACAGGCGGACTCGGCGCCGGATGCCCGGGACCTGCTCACCGGATCCCTGCTGTTCCCACAGAGTTCTCTGAGCAGCGTCCATCTTCCACCGGAAAGAAAGGTGTGTGCTTGTGTGCAGTTCCTGCCCGACCCCCCCAGCGGGCGAGGGCACCCCGTCCCGGGACATGTCCTCCCGCTGGGTTTGCAGAGGTCGGACAGTGTTTTCCAGAATTCCCTTGTTTAACAAAGAAGGTTAAGTTCCCAGGGAGGCCCTTGGTATGAAACGGGGGAGGAGGACAGGGCTGAGCTGCCTCTTCCCTACCCCCTGGAAGGCGTGGAGCCCCGAGGCATGGCCTCCAGCCCCGCTCACGTGCAGGGAGATGGGGGAAGGCCGGAGAGACCGGAAGGCCGGGCTCTGCGCCTGTGCCTGTGCCTGGTGGGTCTGAACAGCATGAGGCAGAGCCGTGCTCTCACCTTGGCCTCGGGGCAGCGGCCTCCTGCTTCTCGGCAGAGACTGGCCCTTGGGTCTGACCTCGGCCTCAGTGGTTGGAGCCGTGGGTAGGAGCCGCCGGCCACAGGTGCGCGCCCCTGGGAGGCAGATATAGCGGGAAAACCATGCACCTCGCAGCTGCTGCTTCATTTTCTAATTTTTACTTTTTTAAAGTATGTTCTCATTTGTTTCAGAGAGGGAGAGAGAGATGGAAACATTCATGATGAGAGAGGGTCATGGATCGGCTGCCTCCTGCACACCCCACACTGGGGATCGGGCCGTGACCTCCTGGCTCACCGGTTGATGCTCAGCCACCAAAGTCACGCTGGCCGGGCCAGACGTGGATTCTGATGAAGGAAGGAAGTGCACACGTGGCTTTTATTTTCCAGAAGGTCTCTCCCTCGGTCTGAAGCCAGACCGTTTCTGGGTGTTTCTGATGCCGCCGGACCGCCGCGATGGCCGTGGTCGCGCCCTCTGTGTCATCCGTTGCCACCCAGTGGTTCGGGCGCAGGGATGACGAGGGCCCTCTGGTCCCAGCGCTCCCAGCCCTCCAGGCGTTAGGGCCGTGGGGGTGCGGGGCGGAGCGCACTGTGGCCTCTGCCGCTCCCGGCCCTGACCCGCTCTGCCCTGCAGATGTGGAAGGCTTCGGCCGGCCATGCCGTGTCCATCAGCCAGGACGACGGCGGTGCCGACGACTGGGAAACGGACCCCGATTTCGAGGTGAGTCCCCGCTCCACCCCGCGTCCTTGTCCTGGGCGGGGCCCCTGAGGCTTTAGTCCGGGTGCTTCCTGGTCTGTGTCTCAGCCCAGGCCCCGGATTCACGCTCGCTTACCTTTTCTCTCAGAACGACGTCAGTGAGAAGGAGCAGAGATGGGGCGCCAAGACTGTGCAGGGGTCTGGGCACCAGGAGCACATCAAGTAAGAGACTTTCTTAGTGTTGGCATGAAGCGGGGCCTGCAGGACGGTGGGGTGATGCGGGCCCCGCAGGACAGTGGGGTGATGCGGGCCCCGCAGGACGGTGGGGTGATGTGGGCCCCGCAGGACGGTGGGGTGATGTGGGCCCCGCAGGACGGTGGGGTGATGCGGGCCTGCAGGATGATGGGGTGATGTGGGCCCCGCAGGACGGTGGGGTGATGTGGGCCCCGTAGGTGAAGTGTAGTCACCTCGCTGATTGACCGTGGGAGCCCTCAGACGTTAGAACTGGTTTTGTTTTATCTCGTAGACGAATGAGAGACGTGATGTGTGCGTCTGTGCATATGTGCACATGGGCACATACATTTGTACACACATCCCTGGAGCCCACGTGTCATGTGGCTTCTGTCGAGACGCCGCTCACCCGGCTCGGCCGAGTGCAGGTTTCTCACCGGGAGAGGCCTTGGGCCCCCGAGACCTGAAGCACCTTCTCCCTGACTCTAACGGTTTCATTCCTTTGTCCTGGGCGTCGGGCGCCGAGGGCAGAATCCGAGCCTCTGTCCTGTGAGCCCCTCAGTGAGGGGAGCCCAGGTGCCCCTGCTCCTGGCGGCCCCCCGACTGCCGCTCTGCGCGTGGTTCTCATCAGGAGGAGCTGGTGGAAGGAACTTGAAGCGCGCCCTGACTTCACTGCGGCTGCGCTGGTTCAGGGGGACCCTCCCTTCCCCAGGCATGGGCGCTGTCTGGCCAGGCGACTTGCTAGGGTCATTGGAGGGGGAGCTGGCCTTGCTTGGCGGTGCCCTCACAGCGCATCACCCACGGGAGGAGTGTCCAATGCGGCTGTCAGACACGGTCCCCTCCTAGACGCACGCCACCCCGGCCCGGAAGCCCCTTCGCCATGTCCAGGGCCGGGCAGGCGGGAGGCACTGGGCCGGGTGCTGACTCGGGTGCTGGTCCACGGTGTTGGGTCATGGGCTGCGGGTCAGGCTGAGCCCTGATTGGTTAAGTCGCCCGTCCTTGTCTCCTGTCCCTGTGGCGTGGAGGCGCGTTGGGTTGGCTGGAACAGAGAGGACACGTGGGGAGGGGGACAGCCCTCGTTGCGGGGCCTGCAGGGTTTTGGGAACGTTGCTGTGTCTTAGTCACCCTTGGACTGTTGTCCGGTCGGGGAGGTGTGGGCGTGGTGTCCCCCGGGCAGGGGCCCTGGGTGAGCTGGCTTCACCTCTCGGGCCTCCTGGTGGGACAGCTGCAGGGGCTCCGTCCCTGGCGTCCCGGTAACCAGTGGCTTTTACACCGTCACCTCCGCAGCCCTGCGCTGCGCCTGCGAATGTGGGAAGAGCTGGGGTCAAGGGAGGCTGTCAGCCGTGTCCCTGGGCTCTCAGCAGGGCCCCAGGTCACGTGGGGGGGGCACATCTGACCGCTTCCTCCACTGCCCGGTGACGCTTACAGCCGGTCTCCTGGCCGGTCCCCAGTCAAGGCGAGGGCTCTGCTCGTGGGACAAGGAACGGGCACGTTTTAGGGCAGCCACGTTCACGTGTGGGGATGCGCCGTGTGGTCCCGATCTGTTCCCCCGGACGGCCTTGCACGGGACTAGGAACTGGACCATAGGGAGGGCGGGTGGGGAGCCCTGGCCGCTGCCTGTCCTGTGTGTCTGAGGAGGAAGGGTGCACACAGGACTGACCCCCCCGCGCCCCCCCTCCCCCCCGCCCTGCCTGCAGCATCCACAAGCTGAGGGAGAACGTGTACCAGGAGCACCGCAGCCTCAAGGAGAAGGAGCTGGCGACGGGCCCCAGGGCCTCGCACGGCTACGGGGGCAAGTTCGGCGTGGAGCAGGACAGGATGGACAAGGTGAGCGCCGGCGGCCTCGGGCGGTCCTGGCCTGCCCTGACCGCGCGCACCGGTGGCAGCCGTCCCTCACACCCGTTCGTGAGAACACGCTCGGAGGCCATGGCTGAGGGTGCGATGTGCCGAAAGCAGCGGCGCCAATCGCCTCTCCGCCCTTGCTCACACCACGCTCGCTGCGGGGATGTCCTCTCAGGCCCCGAGGGGCAGGCGAGGCCCAAGGGCAGGGAGGCCCAGAATTGGGCCCCAGGAGTTGGCGTCACACTGCCCATAGTTCCGCGTGCAGCCTACCTTGTGCCACACGGGGTGGGACAGACAAACATAGCCCCAGGGCCTCGGTCACGTCCCGGCGACAGTGCAGCTGGCGGCGTGCTGATGCCCTGCGTGCACTCGGTGGCCTTCCGAGAGCGCCTGGCCCTGGGCGAGAGGTCACTGCCCACGGGTGGCGGGGGGGGGGGGGGGGGCGTGCACTCCCTGTGAGAGCTGTGGGCAGGCCAGTGCTAGTTCCTGGTGCCCGCAGGGCCGGTGAGTGCTTTAACGAGGACAGTGCTGGGCGTGGGGCAGCTCAGGAGGGTCGCGTCCCCCTGAGAGGATAGTGGGCTGTCGGGGGGCCTCCCCAGTCGGGCAGCTCTTTCTGGTTTGTTGGTCCCGGTGGAGGCAGCCCGGCCTGGGCAGCGTGCGCTGCGCTGACCAGAGATCGCCTTGGTCCCTGTGAGGAGACTCGGCGGGTGTCGGGTTCTCTGTAATTCCACGCCTGTCCCCGCGCCCGGCTCGGGTTCAGTGTCCCAGCTGTGTCCCAGTGCACGCTGTCACCGCAGAGCAGATACGGGGCTGTGGGCCCCAAACCACGTCCAGAATTAGCCGGCTGCAGGAAGGAGACAGGGACGGCGGGCGGTGTGCCTGTCACTCGGAGTCCCGGGGCCCAGGCCGGGAAAGGGGAGCAGCGTCATCGTGGATTCTAGAACAGTCTGTGGCTTTCAGTGGCGCGAGCAGGCAGCCACGTGTGTTTACAGATAAATCCCCCCAGAATCAAATAGAGCAAGCCCAGCTGGGGGTGCACGAGTGTGAGAAGCGTGGATGAGGCGCGAGCGGCCGGCGCTGTCCACACCGCAGTCCGCATGTACGCGCTTCCTCGGGTCCGAGGCGCCGTGTGCACACGCCGGACCATGCCTCAGCCCCGTCCTGGACCCAGGGCCCCGCAGCCCGGCCAGGCTGACAGCCTCGGGTCAGGGGATTGGGGAGTCTGTCCATGAGAAAGCGGGGCTCGCCGGCTGTCGTCTGGCCACACTTCCAGACCGTTTTCTACACTTCGGTGCGGCGAGGGTCCTCCCGGGGCTGCTGTGGGTGTTCTGCGTGGACAGTCCCCGCCTCCGAGGTGGCAGAGCCGTGGGTCCCGGGCACGGCCGTTGGCTGCGGACGTCAGAGCCACCTGGGAAGCGATGACAGTGGTGGCGCCGATGGCTCAGGGAGACCTGCTGCCCGGATGCGAGAGGGGTCGCTCCAGGTGCCTGCGGCGTCAGCGGTGGGGCTGCCGCGTTCGCTGGGCCTGCGCTCAGCTCTGTGCTGGCCGCAGGCGGAAGGTGTCTGATGGGCCTCGGGCAGGTCCTCTGTCCCCGGCAGCCGTGGGGCACTGCCCAAGCCGTGGCACTTCCTGTGGTGACCTACACGTCACGTGTCCTCGCCTCCCTGAGGGGGTCCATGACTGCTGTGCTCTGACCGGGGAGCCGGCAGGGGGTTAGGCGGGGCTGGGGCTGGGGCCGCTGGGTTGGGGAGTGACGCTTCCCGCTTATGGGCCCTGGGTCTGAAGCAGCTGCGGACCGGCCCTCAAATTCAGGAGTGGCGCAGACCCCACGTAAGGGCAGGTGTGGCTTCAGCAGGAGCTTTCCTTCCAGAGGCCGGGTATGGGGGTCCCCCACCGGGGGGGAGGCGTGTGGAAGGCCGGGGTTCACTGCTTGGCAGACAGGGTGACGGTGAGCAGGTGGCCGAGCTGGCTTCTGTGCCAGTGGGGATGGCCGCGCTGTGACGGGCGCGGCATGGAGGTGGCCTGAGGCTGCTCTTGCTCCTTCCAGTCGGCCGTCGGCCACGAGTACCAGTCGAAGCTGTCCAAGCACTGCTCGCAGGTCGACTCCGTCCGCGGCTTCGGAGGCAAGTTTGGAGTCCAGGTGGACAGAGTGGACCAGGTGAGTGGTGTGTCGGGAGCCAGGACAGCTCCCTCCAGGGCGGCCGCGTGGTGTCCTCTGGGCCTGTGAGGCGACACGGAGGAGCTCCCGAGCCTGGCCTGCATCCCCGGCTCTGAGGTGACAGCTGAGGTCAGAGGCTGGGTCAGTGTGGGCCCTCGGTGCGCGCTGCGGAAACCCTGCATTGTGTCTCCCCCCCTCCCCCACCCCCCCCATTACTCCCCCACCCTCTACCCGATGGACCGGGGCGCCGGGGCCCCTTAGATCTGCCCAGGAATGTGCCAGCGGGGCCATTTCTGCCCACCCTCCCTGTGGATGGCGCTGTGCTCGGCATGGAATGCGGGGCTGTGGCTCTGGGCCCCGGCCGCCGTCTGGTGACTTCATCAGCCCGTTTCACGTCCCTGCCCTCGAGAGCCTGGGTCTGGAGCGGGATGTCGGTCCGCCCGACCCGATTAGGTGTGGCGATTGGTGTGGTCTGTGAGACGGGGAGCTAGTGCCCGTCTCCTGGGCTGTGCACCGGGGCGCCCTGTGCCCGTGGTCAGCGTTCACCCTGCTCTGGGCAGAGCTCACCTGAGAAGCGGGTCTGTGCGGCGGGGCATCTCCCGAGGGGCGGGGAGGGTGTGGAGCCGGGAGCGCAGCTTGGCGCGGGCAGCGCGCAGGGCGCAGGGCTGGGGGGAGCCCTGTGTGGGAGGCAGACCCAGCACCAGCGCTGTGGGCATTAGGCCTGCCCTGGCTCAGCGCATCCACCTCCAGGAAGTGTGGTTTGTCTTTCAGCGTCTCTGAGGCATTGTGGAGTCAGAGTAACTGGAGACATTTAAAAACGCATTTCCCTTTTCCTCGCCCGCAGTCGGCTGTCGGCTTTGAGTACCAGGGGAGAACGGAGAAGCACGCCTCCCAGAAAGGTAGGATGGGCAGGCGGGCGGTCTCTTCCTGGGGAGGGCGGGAGGGAGGGCCACCTGGGATGCGGGGACGGCGAGGTCCCCGCCACGTGCGGGTGCTGTGCGGCTCCCACGAAGCCCTTCGTCCGAGCGCAGGGCCCCACGACGCCTGCCTCCGTCTCTGGGCAGTGCTGCCCCGAGGGCCATCCTGACGTCACTGCGCCGCTCGGCCTCTGACGCTGTGGGCTCGAGTCCTAGGTCAGGCTCCTCTCAGGGCTTTTGTTTATTTTTATTATTTTTTAATTTTCATTTTGTTTAATCCTCACCTGAGGCTATTTTTTTCCACTGATTTTTAGAGAGAGTAAAAGGGAGGGCGGGGAGAGAGAGAAACAGTGACGTGAGAGAGAGACATCGATTGGCCCCCTTCTGCACATGCCCCACACGGGCCGGGGATCGAATCTGCAAGCAGGGGCGTGCCCTTGACCAGGAGTCAAGCCCAAGACCCTTTGGTGTGCGGGCCGACACTCGGACCCTGAGCAGCACCGGCCAGGGCGAGAGCCATTTCTAAGAGCCCAAGCGTGTCGCTTCCTCACAGCACTTGCAGGCTCCTCCTGCCTCGGGTGTGTCAGCAGGTGACCAGGGACGTGCGCTCGGGGTGTGGACGCGGCAGTCAGGCCGGGATGGACGTGTGGGGTGGGCAGGCTGCTTCTGGAAGGGCCTCTGCAGCTTTCTGTACACGCCGATGTTTCCACGGGGCCTGCGGCTTCTTCGCTGCCCGTGGAGGGACCCGGCGGCCTGGTGTCCAGGGTCACTCGGGTAGCACTGGATGGCCTCTTGTGCATTTTAGAATGTGTGCTCGGCCTCTTGGTAACTCGTACCCTGACTTAGCTTAACCCCAGCGACAGTGTCCTGTCATCGGGCTCCTGTCTCCCCAGACTACTCGAGTGGCTTTGGCGGCAAGTACGGCGTGCAGGCCGACCGCGTGGACAAGAGCGCGGTGGGCTTTGACTACCAGGGCAAGACGGAGAAGCACGAGTCCCAGAAAGGTGCGTCCACGCCGCCCGGGAGTGTCCTCCCGTCCACCGCCCACCGGGGGCTGCCCTCGAGGCCTTGGCAGAGTGCTGGCCAGCTCTGGTTCCTTCCCGGCCAGCGCAGTAGGTTCACTGCGTTTCACAACGGCTTAGTCGTCCATTGTGTGACAGTCCGTCATTGTTTAATGTGTCCTCTCTGAGTGTAGAATTTAGGTTATTTCCAATTAAGAAATACATATTTATATATTTAATTATATATATATTATATATATACACACATACACACACATACATACACACACACATATTTTTAAATATATTTTTATTGCTTTCAGAGAGGAAGGGAGAGGGAGATAGAAACATCAGTGACGAGAGACGAATGATCAGCTGCCTCCTGCACGCCTCCCACTGGGGATCGAGCTCGCAACCCAGGCCTCTGCCCTTGACCAGAATTTAATCGTGACCTCCTGGTTCATAAGTCGATGCACAACCCCTGAGCCATGCGGGCCGGGCTCCAGTTTTCTGATGTTGAGAATGGAATGGAGTGAATGTGTTCACCCCGGATCTGACACGCACGCAGTCACTCAGAAGAACACCTTGACTTTAAACTGTCCATTGCTGTGCCGGGTTGTCCCAGGACCTTGCTGGCTTCCCTTCCTGGAGGCCCCGCTGGTGGTCAGCTGGGAACTGTCACTGGGGCCCCTGTCGGGGCTGACCCTCTCCTTGCAGGGCACCTGCTGGCTGGGTCTTGTGCGGTGCTTGTTTTGTTGGCCTGCATGTTCACATTTTAAAATGTATTTTCTTCCCTTTTTTGCATGTTTATATTTGAAAAATAATTGCCAACATTTAAAAATGGAGCATTCAGATCTTTTAAAAAATATTTTTTTAAAAAGAAGCAAAACCAGCACGGGCAGCACCAGGCAGTTTCTCTGGGGACACGGCTGTGGGCCCTCTGCCTGCTCCGGTCACTTTCGCTTCGCCCGCCCGCCCGCCACGCAGCCCCTTCCCTGCCGTGTCCTCCCGCCTCTCCGGGAGCCCGTGCGCCTTGGCCTGTGGGTGCTGCGAATCGGTCCTGCTGCTCGGTCCCGGCCAGTGCTGCTCACTTTCTCCCTGCAGCCGGGGCAGTAGATGCGGCCGGGGGAGCACAGGCCAACATGGGGGGACCTGGGGTGTGCAGCCCCCCCGCCTCCCGGAGGGCTTTGTTCCGGGCGCTCGGCCCCATCGTGTGCTCGGTGCCGTGGGCTCCTGTGGAGCAGTAACTGCTCCCAGGACTCGGCCTGGCGCAGAGCTGAGGCTGAGCGAGTGCTCGGTGTCCTGTCCTCTCCGCGGTGCCGCACAGGCCGCTGTGGCTGCCGCTCGGGCTGTGCCATGAGCGACCCTTCCTGCCCCTGGGGCGGGGGTGCTGCAGGTGCCAACGTGCCCACTGCTGCCGCTGCCGTTCCTGGGCGTCTCCCCTCGTTGGGGTTGGGGCCAGAGGGCTGAGACGCGCTCACTGCCTCGTTCTCAGATTACTCCAAAGGCTTTGGCGGCAAGTACGGCATCGACAAGGACAAGGTGGACAAGAGCGCTGTCGGCTTCGAGTATCAAGGCAAAACGGAGAAGCACGAGTCCCAGAAAGGTGCCCGCCTCTCCTCCCTGTCCCGGCGGCAGCGGGAACGAGCACGGAGCCTCGGCCCAGCCCGCGGCCGGAGCAGACGCCCCTCCTGTGGGCCTGGCAGCCTCAGACAGGCCGCCCCGCCTGCACACCGGGGGCCGGACTCCGGTCCCGGCTTGGGCGCGCCCGCGGTCCTGCTGCAGGTTGGGTTGCTTCCTGGGGTCCCCAGGAGGCCGCCTGTAGGGACCCCCAGGTGGCCAGAGACGTGGAGGAGCGAGCGGGTGGTCGGGCGGTGGTTCACGTTCACTGCGCTGGAACGGGCGCCCTCCCTGGCCCTCGCTGCTGTTGGCTCACGTGGCCGTGCTCTGTCGTCACGCAGACTACGCGCGAGGCTTCGGGGGGAAGTTCGGGGTGCAGACGGACCGGCAGGACAAGTGCGCGCTGGGCTGGGACCACCAGGAGAAGCCCGAGCTGCACGACTCCCAGAAAGGTACGTCTCCGCGCTCCTGTAGCCGTGGCGTCCTCTTCCCTCTGGGGGTTGCCCTATGCCTCCCAGTTTTGAGGAAACTCTGGCCGCTGTAGCGATGGCCCTGGCCCCCAACTCCCCACTCCGCTCAGTCATCTCCCGAGGCGTGTCCTGCGCTGGGTTCTGCCCTCGTGGTGCCGCCGCAGTTGGTGCAGGGCCACACCTCCTGTCCCGCCTCTGCTGGAACAGCCCGTCCTGGAGGCAGCGCGGCCCCCATGTCCCGCCTGGAGCCGCCTCTCCACGCACAGAGTCGTGCCCTCTGCTCCCCAGCATGAGGGGGGGCGGGCGGCGGGCGGCTAGAAAGCCCGGGGAGCGGGAGCGGCTCCCGCGCTGTCCACGCAGCTCCTGCCGCGGTCAGGTCAGGGCCAGCTCCAACCGAGAACCCGGGAGCCCCGAGGCCGGCGCCTCTTCCTCCGGGGCCTGGTTCCCCGCCGGCGGTGTGGATGCTCGGTGTCAGGCTGGTCCTAGAGGCCGGGCCCCTGCGCTGCGGGCTCGGGCTCCGGTCAGGAGAGAGCGGCGAGGCCCCGCCCCCTGTCTGGCGCCGGCACGTTGGGCAGCGTCTATGCGGGTCGCCTATGCCGAGGGGCCGTGACGCGTGCTCTTCTGCCCCATCACCCCCGCCTTTGGGGTTGGTGTGGTGAAGCAGCACCCCCGCTCCTGTCGAGGGCGTGTCCGGGCTCCCGCAGCCTCCTGCAGGCCTCGCTGGTGATCGGGGCCGTGAGGCACGGGGAGCTGCCTGTGCTCGGGTGGAGCCGCGATCTGGTTCAGCCCGACCCGCGCCCGCGTGGTGCCCCGAGTGGGAGGTGTTTGCGGGAGGCGCCCTCTGACCCAGAGCCAGCATGGCCGGTGCAGGGAGGGCTCCCCGAGAGCACGGCCGAGCGGTGCCTTGGGCGGGGGGCGTGCCTATGGGCTCCGCTCCGGCGAGCCAGTCAGTGCAGGGAGCGGAAGGCGCCTGTGGGTGCTCCTGCTCCTCCCGCTCTGGGTGCATTTGGGGCGGTTGCTGGGTTTGCCGTCGGCCGCCCTGCCCGCGCCCTGAGTCCGCGCTGTGCCGTTTCAGACTACTCCAAGGGGTTCGGCGGCAAGTACGGGGTGCAGAAGGACCGCATGGACAAGGTGAGCCTCTGGGCCGGGTGCTCCTCTTCCCAGCTTTGTTCCCAGAAGGGCAGGCGTTCCGGTCGGGGGCGTGGGAACCTGCTGGGCGGCAGCTCACAGGGACAGGTCCCTGCAGAGCCTCGGGCCATTGGGTCCAGGACAACCGTGGGAGCAGGAGGTCCCTAGCTGAGGGGGTGGGGCGCGGGTCCTGCTCTCTGACCTCCGTCCCGTCTTGTAGAATGCCTCCACCTTCGAGGATGTGGCCAAGGTGCCCTCCACGTACCAGAAGACGGTCCCTGTGGAAGCAGGTGAGCCAGGCCCGGCGTCCCAGGAGGACGGAGGGCAGAGCAGCGGGGAGAACGGGGGCAGAGGCTGGGGGTGCGGCTGCTGGGAGCTTCCGGTAGGTTGACTCCCTCTGGCGGCCGGTCCCGCAGGCCGGGCACCTTTCGGGCACAGCACGCAGCTCCGGGCAGTGGGACTCGGCGGGGGTTGTCCCAAGTGGAGCTGGGTCAGCTGTGGTCCGCAGGGGCCTCCTCCCAGCTGGGACCGGTTCAGGCGGGGCCCGGGTCCTGCAGCTCCGCTGGCCAGCCGAGCCCGCGACCCGTGGCTCGTGCACCCGCCATGAGCCGCGACCTCTCCTCCCGCGAGGGCCCTGGACCAGGCTCGCAGGGTCTGTCCTCCGAGTGACGGCTGCGTGGGGGCCTCCTGCCGCCCAGGGTCAGTGCGGGGGCTGCGCCCCAAAGTGCACAGTGTAGTTGGGGAGAAGGGACTGTGGCAGGAAGTGGTCAATTACACCAGGAGGCAGAGCGCCCCCTGGGCTTCGCTGTGGACGCCAGGCCAGCGGTTCTCCGGCAACGGGTCTTCCAGGTCCCAGAGTGTGCGTGTCTCGGGCTCTGCTGGGCGAAAATGTAGTTTTGTTATCTCGATTAATAATGATACAGCTATCACATAGTAATTATGTGGGTTTTTTTTAAAAAAAAATTTTTTTCTTAGAGGAAAAGGAGAGGGAGAGAGAAAAACATCAATGATAAGAAACTATGGGCTGCCTCCTGCACGCCCCCTACTGGGGACCGAGCCCACAACCCAGGCTATGCCCTGACCAGGAATTAAACCCTGACCTCCTGGCTCCTGGCTCCTGGGTCAACCGCTGAGCACACCATCCAGGCAAAGCCTTTACATCTTAGTGATGCTCTTGATGCAAAAAACACCACAAACAAGCGACGCAGGAGGTGGCGTGCTGGGCGGCTCTGCAGACCTCGGGCGGAGGCAGCTGACGTCCTGCAGCCGCGCCTGCGTGCAGCCTGTGCTTCAGGAGGAGGCTCTGGGCTCCCAGATGCGCCCTGGGGAGAGGAGGTGCTCCCCAATCTCGCATGGCCTGTGGGCGGCCTCGGTGCCCCTGGCCGGCCCTCGTGGTGCCTGAGGCGTCCCCTGTGCAGGGTGGGGCATGTGCTTGCATTGACAGCACTGGTTCTGAGTTACGCCGACCTGCCAAGCACCAAGCTCCATCCCACGACAGACTGTGCTCGGTGATCCGATTGCTGGGTCAGGTGATGGCAGCTCCCAGAGTGGATGCCCGTTTCCGGCGTTCTGGTTTTGCCAGGAACCTGGGTTTTCCTGTTGACAGTACCGCGGCTGTTTTCCTTGACTTGAGAGGCTGTTTGTTCGTTTGGGGGAAATGTCTGTCCCAAACGTGCCATCAGTGAGCCCAGCGTGCAGCTCAGAGTCGCACACATGTCTCCTCCAGACGCCCCAGCTCCCCCGCCCCCGCCCCCCAACCCCGCCCGCCCAAGGCATCCCTCCCGAGTGTGCGGTTAGAACACAGTGACGTTTGGAATATAAGACGTGACAAACCCCAGGCTCCTGGTGTCCCGGGATGGACTGTGCAGTGGGCGCGGTGCAGGCTGGGCCTCAGGGCGGGGGGAGCCAGCAGCTGGGGCCTCCCTGTGGGTCGGCTCAGGGCTGCTGGTTCCCGTGGACTGGTCACCTGCACCGGACGTGGTCCATCCGGGCGATGGCGTCTGGCGTCAGAGGGAACCTGTCCCCCCCCCCCCCCCCGCAGCCAACAGCAAGACCAGCAGCATCAGAGCCAACTTCGAAAGCCTGGCGCAGGAGCAGGAGCAGGAGGACAGGCGGCGGGCGGAGGCCGCACGGGCGCAGAGGGTGGCCCGCGAGAGGCAGGAGCAGGAGGAGGCGCGCAGGCAGCTGGACGTGAGTGAGGGACGCGGCCGGCTGCTCGCTCTCCCCCTTCCTCTGCGGTTCCCACTGTCCCCACTGAGTGTCCGTCCTGGGTGCAGCCCCTCCTGTGGCGGGTGACACGGCCCGGCCCGGCCGAGCCCAGGAGCACCTCCTGCTTCACGCCTTCCCTCCCGGCTGCTGTTCCGTTTGTCACGTGATGTTACAGTCACAGGGTCTGGGATTGGACGTCAGCATCTTGAGGGGCTCTTCCTCTGTCCTCCACAGTCCGCCCTCTGAACCCCAAAAATTCATGTCCGTTGCGTGGAAAATATATTCACCCCGTTTAAAATATTTTTTCTTTTTAATCCTCGCCTGAGAATTTTTTTTCCATTGCTTTTTAGAGAGAATGGAAGGGAGGGATGGAGGGGGAAGAGAGAGAGGCATCAATGTGAGAGAGACACATCGAATGGTTGCCTCCCGCACTCAGACTGCACCCCGACCAGGGCCGGGAATCAAACCTGCAACCCAGGTACATGCCCTTGACCCTGAATCGAGCCCGCAACCTTTTGGTGCATGGGCTGTCACTCTCACTACAGAGCCACACCGGCCAGGGCCATTCACCCCGTTTTAAATGTGTTTTTATTGATTTTTAGAGAGGGAGAGGGAGAGAGAGAGAAACATCAATGATGAGAGAGGCATCGACCAGCTGCCTCCTGCTCTCGCTCCCCCATTGGGGATCAAGCCCCAAATCCGGGCATGTGCCCTAATGGGGAATTGAACCGTGACCTCCTGGTTCATGGGTCGATGCTTAACCATTGAGCCACTCAGGTTGGGCCACTTGCCCCGTTTTAAAGTCCCGAAAAGTCTCAGTTCGTTATAGCGGTGCAGCATCGCCAGCGCCCAGCTCCTGCCGTCTGAGTCACTGCGTGTGGGTGGGGCCCGGGCCTCGCGGTCCCCGTGCGTCACCTTCCCGACCAATAACAGCAGGTTCCTGTGGTGGCAGCTCACTGCCCCGGTGCCCTCCCCGCGAAGCACACTTGCTCCTAACGCTTGCTCTTCCCTCGGGGGGGTTGGTGTCTGGCTCACATGTGACCTCCCGGGGACCCGCGCGCTCTGACCACCGCTCCTCTCAGTTGCAGGAGCAAGCGCGCGCCCACAGGCAGAGCCCGCCGGCCTCCCCCGCCCCCCAGCCGGCTCCAGAGAGGCCGCCCTCCAGCCCCGTCTATGAGGTTGGTGTCACAGTCTGCAGATGATCTGACTCCCCAGGGACACCCTGCCCAGCTCGGTCCTTCGCACCCTGGTCACTGGAGACAGCCGCCGGCCTCTCTCCCTCTCCCTCCCCCGCAGGGGGCCTACTAGCTCCCCTCCAGTCCCGCCTGAACCCCAGCCTCTGTCCCTGAGACCGCTGTCTGGGTCCTCGCACCTGTCTCCGCCCACCACTCAGAGGGCCTTGCGTCGCAAGGGCCTAACGCTAGCGAAGCTCTGAGCACAGGGGACGCGGACTGGGAGCCTCGCGGGGCGGGGTGGGGCTGGGCCCTGGGCACCTCACACTGGGCCTTTCTGTGAGCTGCTCCCTCCGCACACCGGCTGTGAGCCCCACGCCCTCTCTACCCCCCCAGTCGGCTCCCCAGCCAGGGAAATGTGCCCCAAGCACTTGACCCCTTGAGTGGCTCCAGCGTCCAACCCGGAGGTGGTGCCCTCTTTCCGTCGCCTCCTCAGCGGCTCACGTGGGCCGGCCGAGCCACACCGGTTACCTTCCATCAAAAGTCCGTGCCTGGCACGGCTCTTACCGAGTTCTGTGACCCCTTCCTGACGACCAAGGTGCCCTCGGGAACCCTGGTCACAGTCACTAATCACAGCGTGGAGTTCAGAGCTCCGTGGGCCCAGGGTCACGGTGCTTGTGAGCGCGGCATGGACTCCAGCTCGTTGGTCCCTCCCTGCCTCCCCTGCAGCCAATGGGGCGGCCCCGGAGGTCTGAGCCTCAGAGGAGCGGCCCACCTGCCGTGGCTCAGCTGCAGGGCGTGGGTGTGGGGTGGGGGCTGGGTGTGGGGTCACCGGCCCTCAGCACTGCTCTGCATGGGCGGTCCAGCTGCCCCTCCTCGGGCCGCCTGCTCTCAGCCCCGGACTGAGGTCAGTGTCAGGGACCCGGAGGCTGAGAAATGCCCGGCTGGCTCCCCCAGGACGCCGTTTCCATGAAGGCCGACCCCAGCTACAGAGGCCCCGTGAGCGAGCCTGAGCCCGTGTACAGCAGGGAGGCCACCGACTACCGGGAGGCCGGCGGCCAGCAGGGCCTGGCCTACACCCCCGAGGCCATCTACACATCCACGGAGGCCCCGGGCCACTACCCAGAAGGTAAGGCTGCTGCTGGCTCGGGGAGGGCGCCCGCCCGCCGCACCCGCGCTCACACCCTGTCCGCTGTTTCCAGAGGAGAACACCTACGACGAGTACGAGAACGACCTCGGGATCACGGCCATCGCCCTGTACGACTACCAGGCTGGTGAGGACCCACGGCGGCGGCCACGTGCCCGGCTTCACTGTGGCCCAGCCCCTCTTCTCCGAGGAGCCCCGCTTTAGGGCATTAGTACAGTTCTTAAAAGTCATTTAACTTTAAATAATTTGTTACAGAAATTCTACCTCTCCATGTAGACACACACACACACACACACATACACATGCATACATGCACACACACACACACAACCTTCAGTTTTCCCAAACCGTTCGAGGTCTGAAGCTTCAGTTGCCTGGGTGCCCCTGTCCCCTCATGACCCCAGCCCTCCAGGTCGGGGGGGCCACTGGGCAGCCTCCTCCTCGGGGCAGGGAGCCCTGCGACTCACTGTCCCCTGTCTCCTCCCCAGCGGGCGATGACGAGATCTCATTCGACCCTGACGACATCATCACCAACATCGAGATGATTGACGACGGCTGGTGGCGCGGGCTGTGCAAGGGCAGGTACGGGCTCTTCCCGGCCAACTACGTGGAGCTGCGGCAGTAGGCGCCACCCAGCCCGGCCCGCCACCTCGCCCTTCTTGGGGTTCAGGGCGGGAGGGGAGGCTCCATATTGCTTTTATATTTAATATTCCCGCCGACGCTTTTGGAAATGTTTATGCCACAGAATTTGCTAATATATTGTAATCATGTTCCTTGGGAGGACTTGGGGTTTTTATGCATTGGAGGTGTTTTCTTTTGCCAAATTGCTGTCACTTGGAGCCACTTTGGAACCTTAGTCCCTCTGAGTACATGCTGTCCTCGCCCCATGGTCAGTGGGAGACCCCAGCACGAACTTGAGGCCTTTCATTACATCGCTGCTCAACGACGCCCTGGGGTGTCAGGCAGGAGTCCCTGTCTCTGGAGGCGGGATGGGCCCCGGAGACACTCCGAATTGCGGGAAACTCTAGGAAGCACGTGAGCTTCAGTGTCAGGTGGACACACCTACGTGTGTGCCTGAAGCCCCACAGGACATGAGCTTAGTGACGGCCCCGTCTGTCCCGTGTCCCCTGTCTCGCCCTGGGTCCCCACCTCCTTATGCCTCTCCCTGTCCCCGAGCTGCGAGCTGCGTGGCACCTGCCCCTTAGAGACTGCCCTCCCCGACCTCCAGCTCGGCCACAGGACGGCCAGGCCTGGACGCTGCCCTGGCTGGCCTCGCGCGGACACGTGTCTGCTGTGCAGAAGTGGCCGCTTGGCCGTGGGAGGCGGGCACTCCTCGGGAGGGCGGCGAGCTGTTTGCCAAAGGATCGGCCTAAACGACTGAAATGCATCGACGCGGCTGAAAAGGGGGAGCGACGAGCCATGCTCTGACCAGGACACTCCTGGGGCCGCACGCCGCCCTCCGAGCCCGGGGCAGCCTGTCGCAGGCCTGGAGAGCGCGGTGTGGGCGGCGGGGCTGGCAGCGTTTCCTTCCGGGCATTTCCGCAGCATCCGCTCCACCGCTCGGTTGGGTTTCCGTGCAGTTGTGTCTGAGTTTCTGTAGCGCACCTCATAGGTATGATTTTTTTAAATTAAATATTCAAAATAAACTTTTTTTGATCCACTTGCTGCTGATTCGCTTTGGCATTTGGTTCTTTTGTTCCCCTGGAGGGTGGCCACCCTGTCCACTTCCCAGCTCCCGGCCCCGACCCGGCGGTGACCCCGCTGTCAGCTCTGGGCGCGGAGGCAATGGGGTTCCTTTGGGCACAGGGAGCACCGAGGAAGGGGCCTGGCCGCATGTTACTAAGCAGGAGGTAGGGCTGGGCTCCTCCCACTCTGACCAACCCCCCCCCCCCGCCCCCCAAAGTGCAGCTGCGTGGATGGGTGCCTCCCGGCTGGGCTCCAGCTGGGCTGTGCCAGCTGCTGGGCCCGGGAAAGGAGCGGTCTCCGGAAAACGGGCGGTGCCTGTGACCCAGTTCCACTGGAGGCCCAGGCCCCAGAGCAGGGCTGGGCTCTCTGCGCAGCAGCACTGCTCATGGCCGCCAGCAGGGGGAGCCAGCCCAGCGCGCCCCATCACTGGAGCATTGCTGAGCCTTGGAAGGGATGGGGCCCTGACATACACGATCCAACACGATGCCCTTGAAACATTCTGCGAGTGAACAACGCAGACCCCAGGGCCACGAGTAGGGTTTACTTACATGAAAGGCCAGAATAGCACCTCCATAGAGACAGGAAGTAGGCCAGGGTCGCCTGGGCTGGGACTGGGGAAAGGGGGAGCGAAGCTACTGGGGACGGGCTGTCAGGGTTAGGGGGTCGTGCAACACTGAAGGACTCTGCACCCTAAACTGCGCAGTGTGGACACCACTGGCCACTCGTGACCCCACCCACCAGTGACCCCCGCTCCCTCTGCCCCTAACAGCCCAGTTCTGCTCCTGGCAGCACCGTGCCCAGCTCCCCGCCCCTTCCCAAGGCTGCTGGCGTCGAGGGGTGGCTCACAGACACTGTCGTGGCCCATGACGTTGCGGACATTTCTGCAACGGGAAAGTTCTGGCTTCTCTGACAAAGGGGGGCCGACAGCCGCCACGGCCCCTCCTTCCTGCCCGGGGGAGGGTGTGGGGTGTGGAGTGGCAGCAGCCTGTGTTGCTGTGAGGCTGAGATGCGAGGGGCAGGCTGGAGGACCTTAGACTGGACACTGTTGAGCTGTCACACCAAGCCAGGGACCCCCACCTCGCGCTCTGTCACCCACCCACTCCTCCACGTGCTGATTGGAGAAGGTCCTGTTGCAGGTGCCGAGCAGAGTCCTGCCTCCGGGAACTTACACTTCGTGCCATGGAAAGAATAAAGCACCATTTGTCTAAGCGGCCTGTCACTGGGTGGGGTTTCTGTTATTTGTAGCCAAACACAAGATCAATGAATACAACTTTAACATTTTAAGTACATTTTGTTGTTAATCCTCACCTGAGGATTCCCCCCTCCCCCCATTGATTTTTGGAGGGGAAAGGAGGAAAGAGGAGAGAGAGAGGGAGAGAGAGAGAGAGAGAGGGAGGGAGGAGCATCAGTGTGGGAGAGACATCAATCGGTTGCCTCTTGCACGTACCCCAGCTGGGACCAGACATCCAACCTTTGACCCATCGGTGCTCAGGCCGACTCTAACCACTGAGCCCACGGCCAGGGCTGCCACCCTGATTTAAAGGGACCTGCTTCTGCCATAACCGGTTTGGCTCAGTGGATAAAGGGACCTGCTTCAAATAAAAAATAAAATAAAATAAAATAAAATATAAATAAAATAAAGGGACCTGCTTCCAGGGTCGGAGTGAAGAAGCTCCCAGGGGGCTGAGTCGCTCTAGCCAACACGCTCTAAGTGTAGCCAACACGTCCGCGTTTCTTGTGCCTGGACCCCACTATTTTTATTTTTAATTTAAATATATTTTTCATTGACTTTAGAGAGGAAGAGGGAGAGAGAAACATAAATGAAGAGAGAAAATCACTGATCGGCTGCCTCCTGCACGCCCCCCACTGGGGATCGGACCCCCAACCTGGGCATGTGCCCCTTCTGGGAATGGAACGGTGACCTCCTGGTTCCCAGGTCAATGGTCACCCCCTGAGCCGCCGGCGGGGCTGGCCCCCACTCTCTCCCACGCAGTCTTACTGAAAGCCCCGCCCGGCTGCACAGAACCCGCCCAGTGTCTGCCCCAGGCCGAGGCTGTGCTGGGCCGAGGGCACAGAGCCCACCGAAGATCCCGCCCGCAGAGCCCACGGGAGGCGATGCCGTGATAGGGAAACGGAAATGACCCTTCACGGCCAACAGCCCAGCCGAGGACACGACGGGCTCCTGCTCTATGGGTGTCACCACGGCCGAAGGGCTGGAACCCAGAGAGGCGGCAGGTGCAGGGGGAGGAAGCGGGAGGCGGCAGGTCCAGCAGGTGCCGACCGGCGGTGGCAGGGTCCGGGACTGGTGCTCGGAGTAACCAGCGTGGCCGTGAGGCTCTGAAACAGCGCAACTGTCGGCAGTGACCTCCCACGTGCACCCCAATGGGAAAGCGGGGTGCTCGCTGCCCAGGCCCCACTACGGGGGTCTAGGGAAGCAGCGGGTCCTCCGGCCCAGGAAGCCCTGCCCCTGCCAGGACCACGTGCAATGGGCATGGGGACAGGTGTTGGGGGGAACCGGGACTCATGAACCCCACTTCCCGTGGCCTGTGCGGCGGGTCCAAGATGGGACCACAGCTCCGAGCGGAGGCGGGGTGTGGGGCGCAGCTCTCCTGTCCCCCACTCCCCAGGGGTCCCTGTGAAACCCGCACCACGAGAGCCACAGTTCCAGATGCGCTGGCTTATGTCCCGCCTCCTGGCCTCAGCGATTGGCCAAAAGCTACTCCCTCTGGGCCAATCATGGACCGGCATTCCTTTTCCCGTCCTGATTGGCCCACGCAGGGCACATGACCAGCGGGCGCCAGTACCATTTATGATTGGTCTATTTGGTGCACGTGACCAGTGGCCGTTGTCAGTTTTGATTGGTCCATTTTGGGCACATGTCGGGCTGCACGCTCCAGCCTGCGCGCTGGGCTATTGGAACAGGGCGCAGCTGCGCCCTCGGGTGGTGACTGCGGGAGTGGCACGGGGTCCCCCGGGAGGCGGCCCTGGCGTGGCCTGAGTGGTGGGTGGGCTGCGGGGGGCCGAGGCGGCGTGAAGCCCTGGGGCGCCCCGTGTTCTGTCCCCTCGGAGCCCTGGCAGAGGCCATGTGGGCACCCACGGGGAGGGCGAAGGCCTGGCCCACCCGGGGCCACCGCTGCCCACGTAGACGGATGGCAGAGGGGGCGCCTGGTTCCAGAAGCTGCGTTACCTGGACACCCAGCTCTGGGGGGACCCCAGCACCCCGTGTGCGCGCCCCCGTCCTCCCAGCGCCCCTGAGCGTCCACGGGGCTGTGCCCTCGAGGGAGAGGGTGGACGGTGGAGCCGGGCATCTGCCCAGGACACGGCTGCCGGGGCGGGGCTGGGAAGCGCCTCTGGCCCCACCGGGAACCCCGCTCCTGGAAGCTGCCACCCTCCCCCTGGGCGCCCGGTTCTGCTCCAGCCACTCAGCTGGGCGGGCCCTGAGGCGGCCCCTCTAGACGAAGGAGGCGCCGGTATATTTCCTTATTATTTGGGAATCCCCGCCAGGACATGCTTTTTAGAGAGAAGGAGGAACATTGATGTGAGATGCACACCCATCGGTGGCCCACCGGGGGTCAAACCCATGACCTTTGTGTGTGAGACGGCGCTGCAGCCGACAGGGCCACTGGCCTGGGCGAGGCGCACTGGCGGGGAGGGGACAGGAGCGGGGATCCCCCAGGGTGGGCAGTGCCCAGGAGGAGCCCCCGGGTGGAAGCTGCAGGACGAGGTGGTCGGAGGCGAGGGGTCTGGGTCAGGGAGGAGCGGCTGCCTCTGCCCGCGGTGCCTGTGCCCGGGAAACAGCGGGGCATGGGGCGGGCAGAGCCCCTGTCTTGGGGGGGGGGTTCTCTTCGGAGATAGGGGCTCCTCGGAAAGCAGATGGACCCGCCAATGGGAGGGACCGGTAAGTGCCACCGACAGAGAGCGGGGTGCTGGAGTCTGGGGGTCCAGGAAGCCATGCAGACAAAGGGGAGAACATTCCAGGGAGCAGGAGGCACCGGCGGGGAGAGGCCCTGAGGTGGGACATGGCTGGGACAAGGTGAGCAAAGAGGGAGAAGCTGGGGTGGGTGGGTGAGGGTCCGAGCGGTGGGGCCGAGGAGGCCGGGGTCTCGGCAGATGTGGTCTGAGGTAGCCGCTGCGGAGGCTGCTGCACGCTGGACCCGGCGCTGCCTGCCTATGGCCTCCCCGCCCCCACCTGGTCCTCCTGGCGGCCACTGTGACAAGCAGGCCGGGAGCTGGGGCGGGCGGGGCTGGGCTTCCCCGCGAGCCGGCGGGATGGGAGGCTGCGGGCTCCCCAGGCCTGTCTCTGCCAGGCCCGGGTGGGCACATTCATAAACTCGCGCTCGGAAACGGGCCTATTTTTAGCTGCCCAGACGGCGGCTCCCGGCTGCTGTGCCCCTGCCCTGGGCTTTGTGGGAACTCGGAGGCGCGAGACGCCTGTCCAGACTCCCTGGCAGCTCCCGCCTCATCATTCACTCGCCCGGCCTTTGTCCTGGGCCCGAGGTGAAGGGGGAGGAGGGGCTGCCCGGTTCTTAGAAATACAATGTGTGGCAGGTCTGATTCGCCTCCAGATGTTACAGTGGATGAATTTATACACCTTTTGATCAACGTTTGCGTTATCTTGAGAGATCCTCAAAAATATATTTTTTTATTGATTTCAGAGACAGGAAGGGAGAGGTCAGGAGAGAGAGAGAGAGAGAGACGGATGTGACACCAATGACGAGAGAGAATCATGGATCGGCTGCCTCCTGCACGCCCCACACTGGGGATGGAGCCCGCAACTGGGCCTGTGCCCTGACCAGGAATTGAACGTGACCTCCTGGCTTATAGGTCAACGCTCCACCACTGAGCCACACCGGCCGGGCTTACATCGCTTTTTTTCTCACAGGGAGAGACAGACTACGTATGGCCACTCCTTTAACTTATGAAAAATGGAAGTCGTTCTGGGATGAGTGGCCTCAATCACTAAAAACGAACGTTTTATTTTTAACAAAATGTAAAAGGATCAGCACTGCCGACCTCAATCGGCATTGCCACCATGACCACTGGGGGGCGCCACAGCCCCGGGAAGCGAGGCCGGAAAGCCGGTCTGCAGGCTCACGGAGCTCTCTCTTCCGTGGAAATCCCCAAACACGCTCTGCATTTTCACGGAAGGGACATGCTGAGCGCGGTCTAGGAGCGACACCTTTAATGGAAAACTACTTGATAACGCGATCTGGTGTCAACGTTCTTTTTATTTTTTAACGCAGGTGACTGTGTGGCCCACAGCCTGGGGCCGGGCAAGGCTCCGGAGCCGCGGCCACGTCTCCTGACACGTCCGTCTCGCATGGCTCTCCACTTGGCGCCGCGCATCGCTGTAAAGAAGGCACTGTGGCCGCTGGGCCGGCCACGTGGGTACATCGAAGACACGCCTACCCTTCCGGAACACACAGCACGAGTTTATGCAGGGCAGGCTCAGAACGCCCAAGGCACACACTTTTTTTTTTTTCTTCCTGTTTTTTGTTTGTTTGTTTCTGCGTTTAACTGAAGGCTTACGTTAAAGTTTCAGAGTTGCTATTGACACAGCGTTCCCGAGGAGAAGCAGCGGACATTGTCAACAGGAAACGGTGGAGATGGTGGCGTGTAGAAACACGTTACAGGAACAGGAAAGAAACAAAACCACCGACACAACGAGGAGTGAAAATGCAAGTGAGCAGATCTGCCGAAGTCCAAGGAGCAAGCGTGGCAGAGCCGTGTCCACGCAGCTGCTGCGGGCACCTCGCCACGTCACCCACGTGCGTGTGAACGTGCATATCTACCAACTGGAAAAGACGTGCCTGCTCGTCGGTTATTAAAATGCCTCGAGCACAAGTAAGAGTCTCCCAATAACACTTTCTTAACAAGCCGGGTGGATGCGTTTACCAGGCGAGGTCGGGCACGACCTGGGGAAAAGCCCTGAGGCAGGAGGACGGTGACTGACAACATGTCGGAGGAATCCAACTTCTGAGCACAGAGCCGGGGCGGCGGCTGCTCCCCGGAGAAGGTGCCCGAACAGAAGACGCTGTAGAGGCCGGGAGGAGGGTCCCTGCGGAGGCTTAAAGCTCCTCCCGGCAGCCGGGGGGATCGCCGTCCTCCTGGCTCAGCTCTTTGCCCGGAGCCCTCGTGCACGCTTGCTTACCCCACCTTTATGCCAACCAGGCCGCCCATTCTGCAAGCCTCGCGGCCGGACAGCAAGAGGACAGGCTGGGTGGGGCGGGGGTGGGGACTCTGCCCCAGGGGGAGGCACCAACCTGGCTCGTCCCGGACACCCCTGCTCCCCTCCAACGCGGAAGGAAGCGGGCCTCCCCCGCCCCGTGACAGCAGTGCCCGCAGGCGCCCGGCGATGCCACGGCTGTGGACTGAGACGTGGTTCCACCCGCACGCGGAGAACCAGCCCTCTCAGGAACCGGGAGCACGCGGACTTGCGGACGGAGCGCTAACTGTGGTCGGAGGTGAGGTGGCTGTGCTGTCCCCTAGCCCCCGCTGGGTGCGGGCTCGGCAGCTTCTGCTGAATTCGCCATCGCTGTTTGCAATCAGAAGCACGGCCTTAGTGCAACAGTGTATTTATTTTTACAGTCATTTGGTTGCCATACAAGAGATGGAAGGGTTGGGAGAGAGTGCAAATGACAGGAGCTTGCTTTTCTGTTTGTTTTGTTTTTAATAAAGTCTAAAAAGAATAAAAGCACAAAAGTTAACAGTAACATAGGTAATGTGAACACATTATACAAAGTGTAGTGTGAAACAGATTCGTCTCTAAAAAACAAAAAAAAAATTGGTTAATGGGAAAAAAGATCAGTATTTGTGGCCCCCACAAAAAGTGTCCTCGCCAGCTCACCTGGCAATGCTTGTTCAGAAACTCGGGGAAAAAATCACCATTTTATTAACGAAAGTACCACAAGTGATTCGCGTTGTGATATGTAGAGTTCGGCAAATCAAGTCACACCGAGTCATCTTTGTAGTATATGAATCAACGTAAAGTGTGCGGGTGCCCTGGGGAGGGGCCTGGCAGGGATACAAAATGTACATCTCGAGAGGTTTTGGTTCTGTGTACACAAGGTTACAGAAACTAGGCATGTGAATGCAGTTTATTTAAATTACAGTATATAACAAAAGTTGATCTTAAAACCTGGGATAGTGTCCACATGATCCTGTGAGCAGTTTGACGTGGGCGCCGCCGTGGAGGGCGGGGCGTGGAGCAGGGCCTGGCCCTGCGTGTCCGGGAGGACCGTGGGCGGCGATGCGGGCGAGGGGCTATTGCTGGAGCAAAATCACTGAGTGGAGCGAGAGGTGGGTTCATTTTGGCAAGAAGGGCCCTTGTGAGTCAGCGCAGGTCCCGGCGGGTCCTGTCACTCGGCGAGAACGAGACAGGGCGGCATAAGCGGTTCCCTCGGCTCTTCAGCCTCAGTCCGCGGGCTTCTGGGGGGGGGGACGGCCAGCTCTCACTGACGCCACCCACGTCCCGTGACCCACAGCCGCCGAGCGGGCCCTGTCCTCCCGCCCTGCCGAGCACTGGCCGTGGCACTGAGCAGAGGCGTCGCAAACGTGGGCAAAGGAAGGTGTGAGCTGATGGGACGTGGTGGCGTCACCGGGTGGAAGACGGGGGATGGCCAAACCAGTCGCTATGCTTCCCGACCGCGGCAGCCTCGCCGGCCACCGCGTGTCTGGGCCTGGAATCCCTCCGGATGGAAAAACGGAAAGTACGTGGACGTGAAGCGCCTTGATGTTCACCGACTCGGGCTGGGGCGGAGGCGGACCTGCAGGAGGCCCGAACCGGCTCCCCGCTAGTGCCTGTGGCTGGAAACGTGCGCGCGTGCGCGTGGAGAAACTGCCGCGTCGTGAACTGTAACCACTTTTGAAGAAATAATTGTCCTTTGATGACAAAGTTCTAGCAAAGATAGAAAATGTAACACAGCTCAGCTGGTTCCGACGCATCCAAATAAGCTCGATTTAAAAAGGTCGTCCCCGGGCAACGATGCCACAGAAAGTGTCATAAAACCACAAAAGTTGTTCTTTAACCTTCGAGCACGGAAGTAGCACAAAGGCTGCCTGGGAGGGAGGCCAGCCACATTTGTTTCCTTAAAATATTGTGCTTATAAACTATCTGTACAACTAGTTAAACTTGCAGTAGAGAGAGAATTTAAACCGCTAAATGTTTGTTACGTGTTCGTCCTACAGCTGTTCCAGATCTACTGAGACGCTTGGTTGTGAGCATAAAGAAAAAAAGGAAAAATCGTGTTTTTATAATTAGAGATGAGCTGGGCTAGTTCTGAAATCATAACAAAAGCCCCAAACCTGATCTCGAGTTTCTTCCAAATGTAGAGAATGTGCTGGAAGCCTGACTGGTGACCTCCCTTGGCAAATAGAGGTATTGTTATGGGGGGGGGGGGGCTCCAGGGGGAGAGGGGACGGGGCCCAGGGAGGCTGCTTCACCCCATTTATCTGCTTCACACCCACCCTGTCTCCCCTGGGCCCTGCCATACCCTCTGGGTTCTCCAAACACTGTGGGACGATTAAGACAAGCTGGTGGGGCCCTGGACACGCAGAGAGAAGGGGGAGGCCCAAGTGCCACCCGCTCGGGCCGCAGAGAGTGAAAGGGCGGCTCAGGACGGAGGGCGCTCCGCGGCCCAGCACGCTGCCGACATTCACCTCGTATCTTGTTCACGTCGGGGGGTGGGGTGGGGGGTGAGGGGGGGCTCGCCTGCTCTGCTCCGGGCAGAATCCCACACTCAGTTAAAAACCCCGAGTGCAGAGCAGCCCTCCTCCCAGGCCGGTCCCCGGAGCCGCCGGCTCCGCCCAGGCCCCTCCACCTTGGGATCGTGACCTTGTGCTTTGACTCGCTCCGCGTGGCGTGGCTGGCCACTTGGGAATCATGCGAGTCGATTTGCAGAAAGAAAGAAAAGAAGCTAAGCAAAGCCGCACGATCCCGTTCACCCCGCAGCTGCCAGACCCTCTGGGCCAAGGAGCCGGCCCACGTCCCGGGAGGCGGGGAGGCGGCTGGAAGAGGCTTCGCTACCTCGGGCCCACGCGGGGCCCCCAGGCTCGTCTGGCCACCTCGCCGCGAGCAGAGCACAGGCGAGAGGAGCGAGCACGGACGCAACGCCGGGGCAGGGCGGCTCGGGAGGTATCTGCAGCCCAGGGGGTCGGCCGGCGAGAGCCAGGCCCGCGGACCACGGCCACGCTCGGCCCTGCAGTGAGGCCGCCCGCGCGCGGGGCGGGAGGCAGCCGAGGTCTCCCTCCGGGTTAGAAAACTCCCTCCCGTGCCCCTTGCTGGACAGACACAGCCCAGGAAACCCGCCGAGGGCCGGGAGCCCCACCTGCGCTCGGCCACGCCTGCATTTCTTTGGGTGCCGGGAGACAAACCCGGGGAGGGGGCGCCCAGGCCCCACGGCCGTGCAGACCCCACCCCCGCAGGAGCCCATCTCTACTTCTCACGGCGTCCGTGGGGCCGCGCAGCCACCCTTATCTGTCCAGCAGCTGCTTCAGGGCCCTCTCGATGTTCATGCGGTGCCCGACCCGCGTCACGCCCAGGTCGATCAGGTCCTCCTTCTGCAGGTTGGGCAGGTGGCTGCCGTCGATCTCGTTGTCCAGGAAGGTCTCCTTGTGCTCGCCCAGGTTCAGGCTCTCCAGCCAGTCGCCCACGTCGGGCTTCGTCCACAGGTGCACAGGCTTCGTGGCGAAAGGCTTGCTGGACAGGGGCGGCGGCAGGACGGAGGGGGACGGCGACCGGCTGCGCCCCGCGGGGCTCAGGCCGAACAGGTCCCCGGCCGGGGGCTGGCTCGGGAGGCTGAAGACCTCGGAGAGGGTGGGGGACGGGGACGCGGCGGCGGCGGGGAGCGGGGCGGGCAGGATGTCTCTGCTCATCTCCGTGGGCGAGACCACGGGGCTGGGGGCACGTCTGGTTCCTGAGGTCCTGCTGTCGTAGTCCGGGGGCCGGCTCTGCAGGGTGATGGGCTGCGAGGTCCCGGGGCGGACGGTGAAGGTGACGGTCGTGCTCCGTGTCCCTGAGACGGTGCTCACGACCTCTGGGCTTCTGAAACAGCAACGAGAGAGGGAGCGTCACAGCCGGGCCACCGCGCGTCAGCAGGCGGCCAGGAGGGGGCGGCAGACACCCAGGTCACACGAGAGCATGGAGCCCGGGGAGCCCGGGGTTTGCCATGCCGGGGTGGGGCATGGGGACAGGAGCAGGAGGCTGAGCTGGAGGACACACCGACCACACAGGCCGCCGCCCCCGGGCTGGGACTGACGGAGGTCTGCGCTGGGTGAGCATGCGGGGCAGTGAGGGCGGCCGGCCAGGACCAGCCTGCCCCCGGCCGGGACTGTGGTGCCGGGGACACTGCTGGGGAGGCGACAGCCTGGGCCTCGGCACAGCAAACAGAAGGAAGAGCACCCTCCCCGTGCCTGTCAGGCCTTCGTTTTTTTACGTTTCATTGATTTCAGAGGAAGGGAGAGGGAGAGAGAGAAACATCAGTGACGAGAGAACCATTGATCGCCGCCACCGCACGCCCCACACTGCAGCGGGCATGTGCCCTGCCCGGGAATCGAACCGTGACCTCCCGCTCCTGGGCCAATGCTCACACCCGCCGACAGGCCTCCAGCTTTGGGGCTGGAAGGACCAGCCCAGGGGAGGCCCCGCGGGCTGGCCCTCGTCCGCTCGCGGATGCCCCACCGCTACTCGGGGGCTCAAGGGCTGGAGGGGTTTCGGGTCTGTCCTCTGCCCCAGAAGGACCAAGACCCACGCCGGTCCCAGAGCAGGGGGAGAGGGGGCCGTGGGACGCCCTTCCCGATGGCCTCCCGCCCCCTCAGCTCGGGGACACCTGTGCGGGGAAGGCTCCCATGTGCCACGGGGACACGGGTGAGCTCAGACGCTGAATAAAGCCGGTGCCTCGCGGGGGCCTTGGGGGCAGAGGGGCCGTGTGGAGGGCGAGCGGTGCCTCGGGGGACCGTGCCCGTGCCCCTCAGGGTGACAGCGGGTGGCACCTGCCCGTGGGGCCTCTGGGCCGGAGGACGGTGTCGGCGCCCGGACACCCCGGCTCTCCCGGGCCGTGTGGTCAGAGCAGAGAGAGGCCCCGCACGGGGCGGCAGGAGGAGGGACAGGCACACAGAGGCGGGGGCACCGCAGGCACTTACTTCCGCTCAGCACGACCCTCTTCTGCCAACACCCATCCCGGGAGCAAATGAAATGACAAAACGCAGAACCGGTTACGGTGAGAGATGCTGTTTCGCGGGGCGGGAGGGAAGCGGGGCGCCCGAGCCGGAGGCGTCCATGCCCAGGAGGGCGGCGGGCACCCCCGGGATGGCCCCATCCCATGCCCGGGGCCGCGTGGGCGCGCAGACCACCGTCCGGGAAAACGCTGGAAAGAGCAGCCCCGCGGGCGGGCGCCGGGCACGCCTGGTGGACGCTCCACACCGGGGACCACAGCGGCCCCGCTGCCGGCCGTCCAGCCCTGGCAGAGCCGCTCCAGCTCTGCCGAGCCCGGAGGGGGTGGGGGCTCCCTGGCCGGCGCCCCGCAGCCGCTGGGTTTACTCGGGTTCAGGCGCTGACGTCCCCACTGGGTCGGGGTGGCTGCGCTCGCGGTGTTGCTAGGCAACCCCCGGGCTCCTGGGACGCTGCCGATTGAGGACAGACGGACACCCGCTCTGGGCAGTCACTCTGTCCTGCCTTTTAAGTCAAACGCCGGTGGAAACACGAGAATTAACACAAAAGCCGAGAGCGAGGGGACACTCGGAGGCGCCTCTCTATCAGCGGCGGCCACGCAGGGAGCGAGCATCCCCGGGTCCACAGCCCGGCGAGGGCCTAACAGTTCGGCCTCCACGGTGACCGCGGGGCGGAGGCGCGTCTGTCCGCTGTCCCTGCGGAGGGAGCTGGGCCCCCCGGCTGGACGCCGCGGTCCCGGGACTGCAACCGGGCCAAAGGGCACTTGCTCCCCAAGGCACTGCGCCCCCACGGAGGGGCACCAAGTCTCCTGCGTGGGGTGTCTGTGCGGATGCAGTCCCCAGGTGCCCACGGCCTCCGCCCCAGAGGCCTTCACCCCGCCCTCCCCACCCTCCCCCGTCGGCGGGCGCAGGTGAAGCTCACGCCCCAGATCAGGAGGCTGTGCCCTGACCCGGAGCCAGCGCCGGGCGCGGGGGCAGGTCCCCCTGCGGGACCCTCCCATCCGGCGGAGCAGGAAGGTGCTCGCTTGCGGGGTGAGGCGTCAAGGGGGACGGACGTGCTCAGGACCAGACGAGCCTCCGGAGGCCTGTCCACGAGGGAGTCAGCAGGCAGGGCGGGGGCCAGGTCCCTCCGACCCGGCTCCCCCGCGTCCAGCGTCCTCCCCTGACGTCATGGAACCGGCAGGTGATGGGCCGCGAGCAGCTCCGAGGTCTGTGCTCAGGGGCCAGACGGACCGAGCTCGTTTTGTACAAAAGCTCAAACGGGTTAAGGCCTCGGGGTTGTACACGGAGCGCGCAGCTGGAGGCTCCGGCCGGGGCGGGGGGCCTCAGGGGCAGCGGGACTGGGACCCGCGGGGCACTCCGCTCCCCCACGCCCATCTGCGCCTCCGGACTCCCCGAAAGCGCCGCGGACCGGGAGGGGCTCCTGGGGGGCCCCGCGGCCCCCGGACACGCAAGGGAGGCGGCCTTTCCCCGCCCGCAGCGCGGACACAGGACGCCTGGCGCCCCTCGCAGCCCCAGGGTGGGGTCCGGATGCGGAGGGCGGGCTCCGGCCCTGGTCCTGCCTGGCCCTCCGTCCCCTCCGACGTCCCCCCGCCCTGAAGCGCGTCCCGGCCCCCGGGCCCCAGCCCCCCACCCCCAGTCCCCGCGCTCAGCCCCATCGTCGCGTCTCTGCAGCTCCTGGCGCGCTCGGGTTCATCCTGACGGGGGTCCCAGCTGCCCCCTAGAGAGCGCTGCCCACGGAGGGCGCAGGGCATCCTGGGAGGGCGCGGGCCGGGCGCGGGGCACGCTGGGAGGCGAGGGCAGGGCGCAGGGCATCCTGGGAGGGCGAGGGCCGGGCGCGGGGCACGCTGGGAGGCGAGGTCAGGGCGCGGGGCACGCTGGGAGGGCGAGGGCAGGGCGCGGGGCACGCTGGGAGGCGAGGGCAGGGCGCGGGGCACGCTGGGAGGCGACCAGTAGCCGCCACAGGACTGGTGACCGGGACGCCCTCAGAGCCGGCCGCCTCCCGCCCCCTTCGGCCACAGCCCTCCCTGCCGGGCCCTGGGCCCCGGGCGGCCTCTGGCTGACCTCCGGGAGGCCGGGCCTGGGAGCCCGGTCAGCGCCTGGGCGCGGGGCACAGGGCTCGCCCTGGGGTGGCCGGGGAGACCAGCCAACTGGAGCCAGCGTCCTCGGCCCGGACCTGGCTCCACGTCCCGAGGGAGCAGCCGACCGCCGGCTTCCCGGCTCCGGGCCCGGGAGCGTCCACTCGGGCCCGGGCGGCCGTGCAGGGAGGCGGCCCACACCCGCTCGGAACCGCCCGGTTCCCGCCGCCGCGCAGTGAGCGAACCACTGAGCAGCGCCAAGAGCCCCGCCCCGCGATCACACCGCGATCAGAAGCGGGTGACTGCTCAGTCGTCCCCTGGACCTCACTTCCTCCCCCTGGAGCCCCTCCACCCAGTCCCCAGCCCCCGTTTGCCCGGGGCTGCCCACGCTCTTCCTTTCGAAGCATCTGGAAGGAGCCGGAAGCAGCCGGAGCAGGCGACCCCAGGCCGAGGGCAGCGGCCTTGTCTGCTCTCCCTGCTGGGCCCCGAGAGGCCCCGGTGTGCTGGGGGCGGCCTGTTTGTAAAAGGGACGAGGCGCCAGGGTGCGGGCAGCTGCCTCTCACGTGTCCTGGCCGCAGCCCGTGTCCACGTCGGGCTCTGCCGGGCGAGGTCACCAGTCAGGTGCCCGGTTTAGCCCCGAGAGTCAATGACCTTCCTCCTCGTCCTGGGCCTCCAGACCGCCTGGTCAGGTCCAGTTGTGGGCACCGGCCGGAGCTGGCAGGAGCCGGAGGGAGCCCGCGCTCAGCCGCTCTGGTGGCCACCTGGTGACCAGCCGCCAGGTGACCAGGGAGCAGCCCTCCCGCCACTCGCTGGGCTTCAGGCGAGGTCCGCAGCCCCGCCCTCGGCGACCTGTCGGGCGATGTCCGGCAGTGGCTGCCCCTCCAGGCCGGTCCCTGGGTGGGAGGTCTGGCGCTGTCCTTCCAGCGGAGCCCTGGGCTGAGGCCTCCGCCCTCTGACCTGCAGCTGCTCCTCCGCAGTCACCGGCCCCGCCTGCCGCGGGCCCCCTGAGCACGATACCCAGCGTCGGGCGGGCCCTCCCAGAGGCCAGCTGCGGCTCCTGCTGTAGGCGAGCCTGCTTACAGGTGACAGTTGGACCAGATGTGCCGGTCGTGGCCACCGGGAGTCGGTCGGAGGTGGTCCTAGGGCTGCTCTCAGGAAATCAGGACCGGGGACCGCAGGCAGGACCCGACTCCGTGCCGCCCGGAGACCCTCCATGGCCCAGACCCGTCCACCCGGGGGAGGAGCAGAGACGGAGAGAAACCCAGAAGCCCTGGGTCGGCCCTGGACCCCTGCTCCGGGAACTGGCCCAGCCACGGAGCCACCCGGTCCCATCTGCATATCCAAACGTCGCTAATGAGGGAAGCCCGGTCAGGAAGCCTTTGCCTGAGTCCTGGCTCTGCCTCCCGCTGGCCGCGCACATGGACAAGCCACGCGGCTTCTGTGGCTCCACGTCTCCCGGAACAAGGGGTGTGGTTTGTGGGGCCACGGGCCCTTCCCAGCCCTAGCGCCCCCCCCCCCCCCCGTGGGAACATGGTGAAGATGTGGTAAGTGCGCTGCGGGGCCCTGGGAGCCTGGCCAGCTCTCCGGTCAAGGAACTGCCAACAAGGAACTGTTGTCGGATGTGAGCGCGGACGGGACACAGCGTCGTCCTGCTCTCCCGGCCTTGGCGTGAGCACGCCCACTGCGCGTGCGTTCGCTGCCTCCTGTGCTCCGTGTAACTGTGTCTGGAGAGCCTGCGTGGCGGAGACCGCCAGGCCGTCCGTGCGCCTCAGTCCCACTGAACGTCCTTCGCAGCCAGCCCTCCGGTCATTTCTTTGGAATCAGCCAGTGACACAGGCCTTTCCGGCCCCGGGTGTGGAATAGCGGCCCCTGCGCCCAGCTCCCAGGAAGGTCAGTCCTGTGTGAACGCCCTTTGTGACGCGTGAAGCACTTAAAGCGTCTAAATTGCACCTTCACGTTGTAGCCACTAAAGAACTGCTGCTGCGTAAGGAGAAGGGACTAGCTACACTCGCCAGCTTTCAGGACTTCCTTCCGACTGCTGCACGCATGACAGCTGCAGGTACGTGTGCTCGTCATCCACCAGAGACGGGGACATTAACATCTCCTCTCCCAGGCGGCACTGTTAGCAGCAGGTGTCCCCCCGGGAAGTGGCGGTGTGGGCGAGCTTCCCTCCGCCCAGCCGGCCAGTCCACATGCCCCCGAGAGTCCTGGGAGCCATGGAGGAGCTGCCTCACCCCCACCCAGAAGAGCACCGGGAGTTGGGGCGCGTGGCCCGCACCTCCAGACCCAGCGGTGGCCTGGAACGCCGCCCAGCAGGGGTGCGAAGAGCGACGGCGTCAGTCAGCGTGATGAACCTGAGCGCACACACCAGCTGGAGAGACAACGCCGCCGCCCAGGGACTGTGAAACAGCGCGTGCCGCGGGGAAGACGGCCGGGAACCTGGAGGACCGACCCGGGCACCGCTCCCCTGAGAACAACCCGGAAGCTGCAGGCAGCCGAGGGGCTGTTCTGGGGCAGGTGCCTTGGCAGGGCCTGCTGGCCGGGGTGTGGAAAGGACCCCTTGTCCTCTACACCCAGTTCCCACGGCACAACCTTAACCCGCGCGACCCTGGGAGTGGCTGACCGGGACAAGTGGACACTTTGCTTCCACGAGGTCGGCCTGATGGGGGGATGGGCGGGGGTGCCTTTCACTCTGACTTCCCTGCCCGGCCCCTCCCCAGCCCTCAGCCAGCGAGCGATGGGAGAAGGGAGAGGACCACGCACACCCGTCTGTCCCCCCTTTCCCCCTCCCCCCGCACCCATCCCCATTCCTGCTGGCACCCCTGCATCCCTGTCAACTCGCTGGGCTTCTGCGAGGCTCCAGGATGACCTCTGGACGGTCCCGGTGGAGATGTGGACTCGACGGGAGTGAGCGGAGTGCTCGGGAAGCCACGGCGCTGGCTTTGTGCGGAGCAGGCGCACTGGGTTATGAGCCCGCAATCGGAGCGCCCTCCTGCCAGGAGGGTGGGGTCTGTGCTCGGCCACATGCGCCCGAGTCCAGGAGAAGGAGAGACAGGCCACTCAGGCTTCCTGAGCCCTCTTCATGCCACGTCACCTGGATGAGGGCGAGGGAGCCCGGCTGCAGAGCTGCGTCTGTCGGAGCGCCTGTGGGACTTACCTGGGAGCGAGGCCGGCCGGCTTGGTCCCTGTGGGCGCGTCCATGCCTTCGCCCGGCTTGGCCAGTTTCTCTCGGTTCATTTGCTGCAGGATTGAGTTCAATTCGCTGATCACATTCGCCTTCGGGCCGGAGAGGATGGGGCTTCTGACCTCCGAGACGTCACCCCACAACTTGGAGGTCCTTGGCTGGATCCCCTTCACGGCCCCGGGCTGGACCCCGCCGGGTGGGGGTGGGGGTGCAGGCGGGGGGATGAAGCCGTCCGTGTCCTCTTCCGCCAGCGTGTCCTGGTAAAGCACGTTGCTTTTGTGGGCAACGGGCTTCACTTTGGGCTTGGGAGGGACGGGGGGCTTGTCCAGCACAAACGCCTGCCCGTCCGCGTAGACCGTGCAGGTGTCCACGCTCTCGCCACCCTCGGAGGACAGCGTGGAGATGCTGGACACGGTGGAGACGGTGCTGGTGGTCTCGAGGGGGTGGTCGCTGCCGCTGCGGCTGTCGGCCTCCTCGATGCCCGAGTCCGTGACTGTGTCAAAGCTCTCAGGGGGCGGCAGGAGCGGGGCTGGCAGGCAGTTGGGGAGGCCGGCCAGCGTCTTGCCGTCGGCAGAGCTGGTGGGTTGGCTGGGGTTCGATGCAGGGGACGGGGAGGCGTCGTTTCTGTCCTGCTGGGCCAAGCCCGTGAGGGCGGGGACAGAAGCGATGCGGTCGTCGGGGATGTCAAAACTATTGGCAAACTCCAGGGGGGGTGGCAATGGCTCTGTGAAAGCAAAGTCCTCGTCCAGGTCCACGGACGCCAGCGGCGGGGGAGGGATGCGGAATGGCAAGATCACCGCCTCCTCCAGGGAGCCCGCCGCCACCATGGTCCTGCCGGGCGTGGTGGCCGCGGGCTCGGGGCCGGCGGCGATCTGTAAAGCACCTTCGGTTTCGGGAACACCTTCTGGCACCGCAGGCAGCGCGTGGCCCGGCGTGGCTTCTGCGTCGGCGTTCTCATCTTCCTCCTCCAGGCAGCCGCCAGGCGTGGCGGCGTCCACCGTGTGGACCATGAGCAGGCCGGCCGACTTCTGCTGGGACGTGTCCATGATGTCGATCAGCATGTTCTTCCGGTCCTCGCCCTTGAGGTCCCTGCCCAGGCCGCTCTCGTACTTGTTCTCGGTCTCCTGCCGCCGCAGGGGCCCGCGCGCGCCCTGCCTGGTGGCCGTGGGGAGGCCGGCCTCCATGCCGGGCCGCATTTTGGTATCGATATAGAGAGGTTTGTTGAGGTCGGCCTTGGGGGCCTCCCCCTTGGGGCCCTGCTGGGCCTCCTTCATGGCTCGGTCCCTCGCGGAAAGTGCCAGGGCCAGCGGGGAGCTGGGGTCCAGCAGCCTCCCCGTGAGCGGGTGCACGTAGTTATCGGGGCTCGTGGCACCGCTGCCCTTGGGGGGCCCCACGGGGCTGCCCTCGGGACCCTTGGCTTTGGACGTGTTCGGTGGCCTCCCGGCCTCACCCTGAGCTCTGGCCTCACCGCCACCCACCAAATGGCTCTCGGGCTCCCTGGGCGCTGCCCCTGGCGTGGTGGGCAACACCAGCTGCTCGGCGCCCTCCTCTTCGCCGAAACTACCCTCGGGGAACGTGGGGGGCTGCACCCGGGGGGCGGGTGGCCCCAGACCCACGTCCTCGTCCCCCAGGTCCGTGGACAGGAAGGCGGGCGAGTTCCTCCTGGCTTCCAGCCGCTTCTCCCGGTCCCGCACGGCCCCGGCGATGGCAGCGGCGAAGGGGCTGCTGACGGCCAGGCCGTCGTCCGGCCGCAGCTGGCCCGGCGGCTCGGGGACCTGGGGGTCGGTCTCCACGCTGCTGCCCTGGCTGCTCTTGCCGCTGCTGCTGGTGGAGGGCTCCTTGACGATGATGGTGGGGATGGGGATGGAGCAGGTCTTCTCGGGGCTGTCCTCCACGTTGGACTGCTTCACCAGCGTGCCCTTGCGCCGCGCGGGCTTGGCCGGCACGTACACCGCCTTGCTGGCGATCCTGCCCACCTCCGAGTACGGGTTCTCGGGCATCTGTCCCCGCCGGCCGCGGGCGCTGGCCGGGGCGGCGGGGGTGCGGCCATAGAGGTCGTCAGAGTCCAGCGAGTAGCGGTCCAGCTCCCGGCGGTAGAACAGCCCCTTCTCCCGCATCACGGCGGCCACCGTGTCCGAGCGCGTGGCCGGCGGCACCTTGGCCGCGGGGTTCTGGTTGAAGGCGGGCTTGATGGTGCCGTAGACCCTGGGCGTCGGGGACTTGGGGCAGTTGTAGGTGGTGGGGGAGGGGGGCGGTGGGGACGGGGGCACGGATTGCGGGGGCGGGGGGATGTCCTCGGACGTGTCCGGCATGGACAGGCTCCTGGTGAACTTCAGCATCGGAGGGGCCAGGAACTGCCGCTCCTCCTCCGTTATTCCTGCGGGAGAAGGCGGGGTCAGTGGGAGGTCGTGGCAGCCACGCCGCCCACCGTCACAGAACACACACAGCACAGCGCACATGCCGAGGGGACGTGGCCCATCTGAGCCCAACAAGTAAAATGAAAGTAAAATAAAAAGACGAGGAGGGTGCTGAGTGCGTGCTGCTGAGGTTCCGTTTCTGCCCAGAGCTGGGCACGTGGGCCCCTTGGGCGGGACCGTGAGCCTTCACGCGTGTGCGTGTTGTGTGTCAGCACGTGGCGGGGGCGGGGCTGAGCTGGATCGGGAGTTGGCCAGGGCCCCTGGGTGTCTGTAGGGTCTTGGGCTGAGGTGGCCTCCCTGCCCGTCTGAAACTAGGGCAGAGGCGCCATGCGGAGGGGCTGGGGAGCGCTAGCGCCGCCCTCGTGGCTGTGCAGTGCCCTCACCCGCGTGGCCCTGGGACGGTCCTGTCCGTGTGGCAGGAGCCGGTGTCCTGGGCCGTTCAAGGGCTTGAGGGCCTTGGGGCTCCCTGGGCCTCACAGGACGCAGGGATTTGTGAATGGAGGGAGCCAGGCCCCCTGGGCTGTGCTGAGGGTGTGGTGCTTCCCACAACCGTGACCAGCCAGGGTCAGCGCTCGGCTGACGTGGCACAAAGTCAGCTCGTGTTCTGGGGCGTGACTAGTGACCCAGGGGTGTTGGACCTGCTGAGGGCGTGCACGGTGTGGACAACGTCCTCACCTTGTGGTCCCGACAGTGTGTGTGTGTGTGCATGTGTGTGCGTGCGCGTGCACATGGGTGCGTGTGTGCCGCCCGTGTGGGACTCTCAGACGGTCCCACAGTCGGAGCTATGAGAACGACAACAGAACGCACTCCAGGAGGCGGGAGCCACGCTCACACATGGACACCGACAGACGTGAGGTCACGTGTGTCACGGAGCATGCAGGGTTCAGGTGACAGAATGGATCACTTCAAACGACAATGACTCCCAGAGCAAAGGACAGGCACGCGTCCAGGGCGTTGCCCTCGGTAAGGGTATTCCAAATCCCAGCACTCCTTGCGAGGCCGGGGCGCAGGCGGCCGGGCCCGACGAGCCGCTCCCAGGAGTGGGATTGGGAACACACCTTACAGAGCTACCGGGCACGTGCCAGGCACAGAGGCCGGCGCACTGACCTGACAGAAACAGTCTGCTGTCTGGCGGGAGGAAAGGGTGGTTACCGACCGGCAGCGCCGTGGCCGCGGCGTCAGGGCTGCTCTGCAGCCGAGCCCCCGGGAGGGGAGGCCCAGGAACCACAGGTGCGGCTGCTACGCCCCAAACTAGGGACGAGGAGGCCGCGCCTGCACCACACGCAGCGCGTCCCGTCTCTACGTGGCCAGGCCCGGGTGTCGGGCAGCGCCTTGTCTGAGGTTTGCAGGGTGAGGACAGCGCTGGGCTGGCTCACAGGGGACTGTCTGGGGGTCACGGTCACCCTGCCCGGAGCCGTCAGTGGGAATCCGTGTGACGTTAACGAGAGAGTAAGTGGTTTACAACACACACAGGACAGTGCGATTAGAAGTCCAGACCCGACCAGCCACCCTCAGTGTCCACTGGGCCCGCCCCACGAGACGTGGCCGTGGCAGGCAATGCGGGGGCGCAGCAACACAGGCCCCACGCCACCTGCCCAGCCGGCCCTCCCCTGCCTCCGCTTGTGCCCGCCCCCTGCTGGCCTCTCCACCTGCCCACCCCGACCCTCCCCTGCCTTCGCCGTGTGCCCGCCCCACCACTGGCTGCACAGGGAGCCTGGCTTGCAAAGGTGGAGAAGCCCCCTGGACTTCGCGTCCAGCGGGTGGGACTGGGGGCCGCCCTTTAGGGGGCAGGGGGCCTAAGGGTGGCCAGGGCACCCCTGTGGGTGCGGCCACACTTCTTACCTATTGACTTCTGCCTTCGCATCGTACCTCGAGGGAGGCCCAGGAACGGGCCCTTCGGGCTCCCGGGCACGGTGGGCGTCATCACGGCGATGCCCTGGCGTTCGTACACGGACTGCAAACCAGAGGCGACACGGGTGAGATGCGCCAGTCCAGCCTCACCCCCGCGGCAGGCCTAGCGGTGCCAGGGAAGCCTGGGCAGATGGCCACCCCCATGTCCAGCTGAGGCCCGAGCGCTGGCTGGTGCTCTGTGCCCAGAGGACAGCGTGGCCCGAGACCCGGGGAGGAGCGGCCTCCTGCTGGGAGGCCGGGGGCCGGGCTCCGGGTCTGGCCAGTGCGGGTCGTGACCCGAAGCTGTGAGGATGGCCCCGCCGGGTGCTGCCCGAGACCCGCCCACTCCGCCACTGGAGCCACCACTCACGTTCACGTCGGAGACGGACGGGAAGCACCGGCTGGAGGGCCGCTGCTTGATGGTGGCCACGCGGGACTCCACGGCCACGCTGTCCACGGCGCGGGAGGGCTTGGCGGCGGGCACGATCTCCTCGGGCTTATCTGCAGCGGGAACAGACGGGCGCGGGCGTCAGAGGCCGAAGCCCCCGAAGCACAGCCAGGGGCTCAGGACGAGGCCAGCGCCTCCCGTTTACCCGGCAACCGCCTGCTCGGCCTTCCAGTCGCGCAGGGACCGCCCCACAGGCACAGCGCCAGGACCCGTCCCCGCCCTCGTGGTGCGGGGGGGAGGGTGGCGCACGCGGAAAAGACGGAAGACCCGCAGCAGCCCATCCCTGGAGCCTGGCGCCGCGAGGGCCCATCCCCGGGCGTCGCTGCGCTCACGCTCGGCCCCGATTCCGACGCCGGTGCCCACCCCGGGGCTTGGTCAGTGCAGAGGTGCGGCTCCTTAGTGACCCAGTGCGGCTGCGGGCCTAGGACCCGGCACCGGGCTGAGGGGCCGGGCGGACGCAGCAGCCACGGGGAACCCCTCCCCCGGAGTCCACGGTCCCCTGCGTGTGAGCAGCGCCGGGTGTAGCCATTACTCATCCTTACAAACGAAGGAGACGTTTGCGAAGCTGAAATGGAGCACATGAGAGCTGCCAGGACCTGACACGCATCTGAGAGCTGGGGCCCGCGCCGGGCACACGCGTGTCTGGGCTCAGACTCCGGGTCTGATGGGGGCCGCACCACGCAGGAGCCCAGCTCGCCGAGACCCACAGATGCGTCTGCCATGGGGCCCCACACGCGCCCAGCACCCAGCGCCCTTCAGTCCGGGGCTGCGGCCACACGAGCTGGGGGCGGAGTGTCCCACGTGGGACCCCTCGAGGCACAACACCCACCCCCGCCGATCACTCTGCCTCCAGCCCGAGGGCTTCTCCGAGGCCGCGCTGCCCGCTCCGGGCCTGTGACTCCCCACGAAGCTCGGGCCATCGAAGAGGCTGGACCCCCAGCTGGGAGGCTGGTGTGAGGGGCAGGGAGCAGCTGGGAGCCGGGCACCCTCCCCGGGTCTGGCCCACGGCACCTCCTTCCCCTCGCGACGTTGGGGGACGCTGGTGTCACCCCGCAGGGAATTAATCGGTGAGGACACCCCGCTAGGCACTGTCCTCAGCCCCTTCCCCTCCTGCCCGCCCGGCGTCCCGTCCACACCCTGCGGCCTGGCTCCCCCTCCCTCAGGCCCTTCCTGGGTCCCCCCCACCCAGCGGTGCCCCAGCCCCAGCCCAGGCGTCTGTCTGCCTCCTCCATGGAGCCTTCCCTGCAGGTCAGGGCGGGTTCCCTCGCTGCTGGGATTTAACCTGTTTCCTTGAAGGCTTCTCCCCGCCCGGGGGTAGCAGGGCCTCACGACTGTGACCACACGCGGCCGGTTCCCACAGCTTCCCGTGACCACACGCGGCCGGTCCCCTCAGCTTCCCGTGACCACACGCGGCCGGTCCCCTCAGCTTCCCGTGACCACACGCGGCCGGTCCCCTCAGCTTCCCGTGACCACACGCGGCCGGTCCCCGCAGCTTCCCGTGACCACACGCGGCCGGTCCCCGCAGCTTCCCGTGACCACACGTGGCCGGTCCCCGCAGCTTCCCGTGACCACACGTGGCCGGTCCCCGCAGCTTCCCGTGACCACACGTGGCCGGTCCCCTCGCGGCAGTGGCTCCGTGGAGCTCGGAAACCCGCTTGGGGCGCCAGCAGAAGCCGGGCCTCTGTGGCCATCGGCCTCACGCAGGATGTCCTCTGAGGACAGAGTCGCGCCCCCTCACCCCCACCCGGCACCGGGAGCTGGTTCCCAGGTGCCCCCAGGCCTCAGGCCCGGCCTCATTCTTGGCCGCAGCGGGGCAGCTCCCCAGGCTCTCCTGGAACTCCACACCCAGGGGACGCCAGTCCGGACAGCGAGAGCCCAGCCACACCCTGGGCGGCGTGGCGTCGGGCCGCTCTGCTGTGTGGTGGCCACGGCCGGGCCCCCAGGGGGTGAGGGTCGGCCCCAGGTCCGTCCTGTGACCGAGAGTCGAGCAGCCGGGTCTTCCTTTCCAGCCGGGCCCCCCGGTCGGGCCTTTGCATTGAACCCCCCGGCTGGTGGTGAGCGCCCGCCCCGCCCCAGCACCCGAGGCCCGCGGCCCAGCGCCCACAGTCCCACCTCTGGTTGGTGTTGGACCCCGGGCCTGCGCAGGCACCCCCAAATGCCTCCAGCGACGGGCGTGCCCCACGGGGCAAAGGCGGGGTGGGCCCTGGCGGAAGCTCCAAGGCCTTGGGCCGTGGCTCACCTTCTGGGAGCCGGGCCACGGAGGGTGTGGGGGCGGCTCCCACTCTGCAGGGAGGACGCTGGAGCCTGAGGCTCAAGCTCCTGCAGGGGGGACCTGGGGCCAGGTGGGGGCTGGGGCTCAGGTGGGGGTCACCATCCTTTGCGCCCCACCCTGGCCAGGGTGCCGCGCCCTGGGGAGCAGCGGGAAACGAGGCTGCCATGGGGGGCGGCACCCAGTCCCGTGGTGAGAGAGCGGCGTGGGCTTGGGCTGTGGCTGAAGGTGCGCCCTGAGCTGTGCCACCTGGGGGTGGGCATCCTCGTCTCGGTTCAGACCCGGGTGGGGAACGTCCGACGTCCGGCCCACGGGCCACAGGAGGCCCTTGGGATCACGTGGTCGCCGGCCAAGGCCTTGGGGAGTTAGGTACACGTGTGGCCACCGGAGCTGCGAGGCCCGTGGAAGAGGTGGAAGTGCCCGTGGCCTGGCAGGGACCAGGCTCCCACCCTGGCCTGGCCCGCGTCCCGCCCCCATGGTCCTGTGACCCAGAGCACCGGTTCCCTCCTCGGGGCTTGTGGGGGCACTGCGCCCTCCCCCCGGGCCTGGGTGCCCTCCGGCGGCTGCCACACCGGGAGCCTGGGCCTGAGGCTCAGCCTACGCCGAGGGCTCGTTCCCGGACACGAGGCTTTGAGGACCACGCGAGCCGTGGGCCTGCTCCCGTCCCGGGTGAGGGCGGGCCACGGCTGCATTAAGGGGAGCCGGGGCTGGGGACGGATGGGGACGGGTGGGGGATGCGTGCAGCCCCGCGGCCGGAAAGGGAAGCCCATTAAAAAGAGCCCCGGGCGGGTGTTCACGCACACGCTCCGCCGTCCCCACGTCTGGGAGACACGCGGGACGCCCGCTGCTCACGGACACACCTCCTGGCGGGGACAGCGCCCCCGGGGGAGGGCCGGCGTCCAGCGCAGCTGGTCCGCACACGTCCTGGTCCTGCCTTCACCGAGTCCCCCACCCGGGCGGGCCCTCCCACAGGGGAACCGGCTCAGCCGCCAGAGTCGGCAGAGGGAGAGGGCAGAGGGCAGAGGGCAGAGGGCAGAGGGCGGGCTCCCCTCCGAAAGCAGCTTCCAGAGAGAACCAAGTGTCAGCTGCGCCTGCGGGCCGCAGGGCAGGGAGGGCGGCAGGGAGGGCGGGAGCCGCTCCGACCCCAGCGGGGTCCCTGCCTGCGCTCCGGGGCGTTCGGCCAGGGCCGGTCCGTAGGCTCCCCGCCGAGAGCACAGGGCGGGCCTCAGTGGCCCTGGGAACTGGGGTAGCGGCGAAGGCTTGGAGACAGGAAATGCCATCAGGGTCCTAGTCGGTCAGCGGGAGGCGCCACGGGGCCGGGCAGGGGGCTGCTTCCCTGAGGTGTCCGTGCCCAGTCCCCTGAGCAGCGTCCCCAACGGGGGGTTATGGGAGGAAAGGGGGGCGACGATCGCGAGTGTATCTCACACCTCCCAGAGCAGGACTCCGAAGCCGAGGGTCAGGGGTCAGCCCCTCCGGAGGCTCCCGGGGAGGGTCCTTTCCGCATCCCAGGCTGTGGCCACAGCACCAGCCCGGCCTCCCCAGGCCTCTGGGGGCCCCCCCTGGGGCTGTCTCCCCTGAGACAGGCCCCCTGAGTGCCGTACTGACTTGATGCTGCTTCTTCCCACTGTTGGGGTGTTGTCTCTGGCAACCAGGTGAGAACACCCCAGATGTGGGTGCTGCCCAGGAAGGGGCCTGCTGTCGGGGCTCACGGCTGCCCGACCTCCCCCGACGCAGCCCTGGGGCGGGGCAGGGAGAGGCTCCGCCCTACGCCCCCTGATCCGACCCCCCAGCTTAAGGACAGTTTCCTGTGCATGCAGAGCAGGCTGCTGAAGAGTGGGGGCTTCCTGGGAGCTAAAGGGGGGCCGCCCCCCAGGGCAAAGGGGCCCGGCCGCTGGGCTCCAGCCCCATCTGTGGGCCAAGGCCCCACGTGCCTGCGGAGCCGCAGGCAGCCCCGCGGTGACCGCCGAGTGAGGCCGCAGGCTCCCACCGCGAGGATGAAGACAGCTCGGGGGACGGGGAACGTCGGGGACCACAGACGGGACAAGCGAAGCAGACAGGACAGACGGGAAGGCGACGGTCCTGGGCGGGTCCCGCGGGAGCCGGCCCAGGGAGACAGCACGGGCCACCGCACACGCGAGACGCCAGCCAACGCCACGCCAACGCCACGCCAACGCCACGCCAACGCCACAGAGGGTCTCCTTCCACGGGGGTGGGTGGGGCCGGAAACAGACAGGGGCCGTCCCCTTACCCTTCTTCTTCCGGACCGAGGCTTGCAAACAGAAAGGGGGCGTGAGTCCCGTGGGGCAGCGCTCGCCGGGCCCAGGGATGGGACCCCCCCCAACCCGACCGGCCAGACTGACAGGACCCGACATGGACTCCAGGGGGCGGACCAAGCACCTACCCTCCCCCAAGCCCCTCCCGCCCCCACCCCCGCCCCATGGAGCGCTCCACCAGGGCCAGTGCGGGGAGAAGGGTGACCCCCGACCACACGGGACACCCCAGGTCCCCGCTGGGGAGAGGCCCAAGGGTGGTGAGCCCCACTGGTCCAGCCGCCCCCAAGTCCCCCTTTAAGGGGGAGCTGCCTGCTGGTCCCTCTCGGGGGGGGGTGACCCCCACAGGCCCTCGGGGGGCTGGTGCGTCAGAGGAGACAGGCCGTCGTTCACACGGTCACCCCACTGGGTGCCACACGGGGACAGTGGCTGTTTCTGGGGAGTCTTGTCTGATGGACAGGGTGGGGGAGGGGCCTTTGGGGAAGTGCTGGCTCTGGGTGGGGTGGTGGGTGCCAGCAGGCTCGCTCCTTCCTGGAACACGGGGGCGTGAGGGGTGCGGCCGTGCCCCCCACGGACGAGGTGCCTGAGACCCTCCCAGGGGCGCTGCCTGGAGGTAAGGGAGGAGGGACAAGTCCCCCCTGGAGGCAGGGACCAGGGGAGCGAGCCCCAGGCAGATGCTGGCTGGGTGCTCAGACTCCCACCCCTGGCCGGGCTCAGGGCACCCGCCCGCCCTCCGCCACCTCTTCCCTCTCAGCAGAGCGAGCACCTCCCCCGCCCGCCACCTGTGGGGGTCACGTCACTGTCCCCCTCGCCAAGGTGTCCCGGGCTGCGTGGCGATGCCCCAGCAGGACTGGCATCTACCAGCCCCAGGGCGCCCACGTCTCAGCCGTCGGCACCGTCCGCCTGGCCCAGGGCCACGCTGCTCTGCGCACCTTCCCGCCTGGTGACAGGCCTCTGACGCAGGCGCCAGGGGCTCCCTAAATCCGGTGGCAGCGCACCCGGAGGCCACCCCACCGCCACCTACAGGGACCCCCCAGGGCGGAGCTGCTGGTGGGAGCCCTGCCTGGAGGGCCTGCGGGCTTCGTGCGGACACGGCGGGCAGCTTACCTTTATCCACTGGTGAGAGGCCCAAAAATTCAAAACAAAACAACGTTAGACGGGCCAAGAAGAGGCACAACCAGCGACCCCACCCCGAAGCCGGCAGGCGCGACGGAGGCCAGCGTGGGGCCGGGCGGGGGCAAGCCAGCGAGCACAGGGCCATGCGGGCGCGGGGCGCGGGGCGCGGGGCGCGGGGCGGGGCGCCCGACGGCGCTTACCGAGCTCCTCCAGCTCCGAGGTCATGGACTTGGAGCGCAGCGTGAGGGCCGTGGTCGGAGCACGCTTGGGAGGCGGGGGTGCTGGGGGGCGGACAGGAGAGACGGGGCGTGAGAGCCACCCGCGGGCGGCGAGGCTGCCACCCCACCCGCCTTCCGGACCCACCGGGAGGTGGCTGCCCGGCCTCGGTCTCCCCCTGAAATCAACGAGGCCACTCCCCGCCCCTCTGCACTCGCCCCAGCAGCCCGGGCACTCGGGGCCCTGCCCTCCTGTCGGTGTGGGCCCGGCGGGCGGCTGCCCGGCTGGGATGGGAGGTGCTGTGCCCGCCGGTGACTAAGGGGGCCTGGTGGTTCCGCAGCCTGTGCGCTTGGCTGCCCCCACCAGCCGCTGGGGGTTCTCCTCGTTCCTCCGCAGGGACGGGCCTCGGGGCGCCCATGCCCCCTCCCAGCCTCCTTTTGAGGAAAGACTGGGAGCTGGCCCCCTGGTGCCCCCCAAGCAGCTCTCCTCACCCCCTCACCGCCTCCAGGCAGCCCTCCCTGCTGTGAGGCAGTTCCCTCAGCCCAGGCTCTCGGTGGGGTGGTGGGAAGTGCAGGGCTGTGGGCAGGACCAGGGGTTTCCAGCTCCTTCCCAGCCAGGGACCTGGGGCTCCCCCTGCCGCCTCCCTCGGGAAAGGGGTGGGCCCGAGTCCCGGGGGGCAGCCAGCTCTGCAAACAGCACGCCCCGTGGACAGTAGGTTGGACAGGAGCCCAGGCCACCACTGCCCCGGCCAGCTCCACAGTCACCTGACCTCCCTCCCGGCCGCTCTGCCGGCTCCCGGAGCAGGTGGGACACGGCTGGAGGTGCCCCCTCCCGCGGCCGGGCTCTCGGGGTGACGGCGGGGGAGGCGCGGAGGGCACCCACCTTTCTTCCTGGTGGTGTCGTCGGGGTCGAGGCTCCTGGTGACCGTGACCACCTTGAGGACCAGGTGGTTCCCTCCCTGGCGGATCATGTTCACCACCTGCCGGTGCCCGACCTTCACCACGTTCTCGCTGTTCACCTGCGGGGACACGGCAGGGGCTGTGAGAGGAGTGGCCTGAGGCGGAACCAGAGGTGCTCTCGGGGGGACACGGGGCGGGGGAGCGGTTAGGGGCCGGGAGCCGGGGCCGGTTCCTCTGGCCAGCGCCCTCCCCCCAGCAGCACCCATTGGGCTCTCTGATCCGCGCTGAGGCGCTCCCGGGGCCGCCGGGAGCCGTTTCCTGGCTGCCGGGGCGCGGGAGGCCCGAGACGCACGTGGTGCCACGCTCTGCGTTTTCATGGCTCAGAGCAGACAGGACACGTACTTGCTTCCCAGGCGTGTTGGGAACACGCATCCCAGGGACACGCCCGCTTCCTCCGGCCGCCCTCCTCCCCGAGGGAAGCTGGGCTGGGGGGGTCTGCGTGTATCCACCCCCCCCACCCATGGCGAACATGAGTCCCCGTCCCAGCCGCCTCCCTGCCCGTGAAGACACTGCCCGCTGCTCCGGGCAGAATGGCGGCAGCCCGCACAGAGCCCGCCGCCCCCGCGGCCACACCCGTCTTACATCCTCCTCCTGCTTCGCAAAGTAAAGAAGCTTCATAGAGTCCCTCCCCCAAAGCAAGACGTGCCAGCGGGCCGTGTGGGCTCCGTGGACCCGCGGCCTGGGTGCCAGGAGCGCGTGGCAGGACGGGCAGAGGTGCCAAGGGGCACGTGCTCGATGCTTATAAACACCCTCTCATGAGAGGGGCAGGCAAAGGGGCCAGGAGACACCGTGCCCACAGGAACACACAGGACCAGGACAGGACGCTCAGCTCACGCTCCTCCCCGCGTGGTGGGGGGAGCGGCACGCGCTGCGCCCTGCGTGACTCCCCCAGCCTCTCGGCAAACCCAGCCTTCAGCTCAGACGCTCAAAACCGCCGGTGCGGGACGGACCCCAAGACGGGTTAGCGCAGAGGTTCTCAGCCTTGGCTGCACATTAGAATCACCTGGGAACCTTTAAATCCTGATTTCTGGGCCTGATGTGATCCTAATGTGCAGCCACGGCTGAGAACCACTGGGTGAGATAAAGCGCTCGCAGAGCCTCAGCGCCCAGGCTGGCATCTCAGTCCTCCGTGGGGTCCCGTGCCCTCGGGAAGCCTGGGCCGGCGACCCCAGCTCGCTGCCTCCAGGGGGCGCTGTGTGCCCCACGCAGCCCTGCGGAGCCAGGCAGTGAGGCGCAGGGGGTTCCAGAGAGAACCCAGTTCCAGTTCGGGGTCGAGAGCGGGCCACACCCTCCACGCGGCGTTCCAGGTGCCGGCTCTGGCCGCACGGGGCGAGGGCAGGAACCACGCCGCGCCCACCCAGCCCCGGGAGCATCTGAGGACGGAGATGCCAGCCTCCCTCCGTGCAGGCCTGCGCTTCCACCCGCCCCCTCCTCCGCGGAAACCCTCATTTCAAACGTCCAACGTGCACCCGGTCTAGAGACAGTTCCACGGCCCGTCACACGCCAGCAGGACCTCCACCGCCCCCGCCCCTCCCCAGACGCAGCCCGCCCTCCGCGTCTGTCCCGCCCGCCTCTCCGAACCCCGGCCTGTGGCCGCTCGCTTGGTGGTTGAGTTTTGGGAATCGCCTGCGGTTGCCCCACTGTGGGGAGGGGTGAGCTCAGCGCTTCTCGCAGTAGGCAGGCTGCCACCTGGACCGCGGGCGCTTGGCTGGGCTGTGCTTACAGGGTGTCCAGCAGGGTCCCTGGGTTCTGCCCACTGGGTGCCAGCCACATCCCTCCCCCCACACACGTGACAACGCGGGATCGCCAGGTGTCCTCCGGGAGGTCCGTCGCCAGGTTAGCTTTCTTCCTTCCATCCCCTCCGCACCCCCCCCCCCTTCCCCCACTTCCCAGGGCTTTTCTCTTCCAGTTACAGTTATAACTTTAACGAGAGCAACATTCCGGGTTCTACGTTGCGGCTGAGTAACAGCTCCTCGTAGCTTAACGACAGGATGTGCCGTGGCTCCCGTGCCTTCTCCCGTACACACCGTGTTCTCTGGAGCGAGGTAATTTGTTTATTGGTTTAATTTTCTACGCATTTAACAAATTCAAATCCAAACGCTTCCCAGCTATGTCAATCTCTTCTCCAAATCTTTAACTACACTGGGTATGTGGCTGTCTTCTTTACTAAAGAAATCCTCGCCCGAGGGTACTTCTATTGAGTTAAAGAGAGAGAGAGAGAGAGAGAGAGAGAGAGAGAGAGAGAGAGAGAGAGAGGAAGGGAGAGACAGGAACATCAGTCAGCTGGCTCCTGCACGCACCCTGACAGGGGATCGCCCACAGCCTGGGTGTGCGCCCCGACCGACCGGGCACTGAACCTGCACCTTTGGTGAACGGGGGATGCGGCTCCAGCCCACGGGGCCGCCGCCAGGGCTGCTGCTGGTCTTGGCGAGGAAGTTGCTCCTGAAGCCGCCTCTGCTCCGGACGGGGTCCCAGGGCGGTCCCCAGGCCCGTGTCCCCATCACTGTCCCCCTCGGGATTCCTTCCGAGCCTTTGTGTTGTGTCTCTTGAACCCTTGACCTTGTGCATTTATTTTTCAAAAACCTCATTTGTGGGAGAGGGCATTCTCCAGCAGCGTCTCAATAAAGGAGTTTGGGAGCCCCCCCCCCCCCCGGCATTGTCTGTTCGAATGGCTTTATCTGCAAACTTACATGGTCGTCTGGCTGGGTGTAAGGTTGAGGTTGGAGGGGCAGGTCAGATAAGCTCACGGGGCTAACCTGTGCAGGTAAGAACACTGAAGTCTGGACAAAATGCACCCCACCCGCACCCCAAACACGGTGCCCGGAAGCTCTGAGGGGGACCCCCCGCCCCCCCGCCCCCCACCCCAGTGTGTGAGTGCCATGCATCGGCCTCTGGTTTTTAATAGACCTCAGGGAAAGGGTGTGACCAGGAAGACAGCCTGTCCCTCCCAGCGATGACGAGGCCCCGAGGCGTCAGCGACAGGCCCGCGGCAGCTCAGCCACACAGCAGGCTTTGCTAGGGTTAGAGCCGCGGTTCTCAACCTTCCTCACGCCGCGGCCCTTTAACACAGCTCCCCATGTGGTGGGGACCCCCAATGTCATTGTTACACATTGAACATCGTTAAAGCACAGATTCATCACAAAAACAACATGTAATTATAGATGTGTTTTCCGATGGTCTTAGGCGACCCCCGTGAAAGGGTCGTTCGACCCCCAAAGGGGTTGCGACCCACAGGTTGAGAACCGCTGGGTTAAAGGGAAGGGGCAGCAGCTTCTGCTGTGCGGTGAACCCTCCCCTGAGACACTTTGCACTGCTGTTTAGAGCGAGTGGAGGGGGGAGAGACAGAGAGAGACCTCGAGGTGAGCGAGACACATCCGTTGTTGCCGCCCCTACGGGTCCCGGCTGGGGCCGGGGATCGAGCCTGCAGCCACGGCAGGTGCCCCTGACCCAATCAAACTGGACCCTTCAGTCTGCGGGCCGGCGCGCTACCCACTGAGCAACACCGGCCAGGGCAGAAGGTTGTGGCTTTTAAATTTATTTTTAACTGAATTTATCGGGGTGACATCGGTTGATAAAGTTATATAGGTTTCGGGTGTGCAGTTCCACGTACGTCCTCTGCATGTCGCACTGTGTGTTCACTCCAAGTCAAGCCTCCTCCCATCACCACTTATCCCTGGACCCTTGGCTGCCCCCCCGCCCTCCCCCCCCCAGCCTGGGTCCTTGAGCCTCCTGGCTCCTCTGCTTCCTCCCGGGGGAAGCTCATGGCCCTTCCGCAGGTTGACAGCACAGCCGGATGACATCAGTGAGGGCAGAGCTAAAGGATAGTGAGGGCGGACGGTGTGTGCTGGGAGCTACCGTAATGGATAGTGAGGGTGGACATCACAGGAGCTAACGGATAGTGAGGGTGGACATCACAGGAGCTAACGGATAGTGAGGGTGGACATCACAGGAGCTAACGGATAGTGAGGGGTCCAAACGCAGCACCTCCAGGCGGCCACTCCCTCGCGTGCTGGGGGCGTCCACCCAAAGGCCTGCGGGCAGGGATGTGCGGGGGAGGGGCCTCACTTCTTTTCGTTTGTGACGGAGGGATCTGGTTCCACGCGTTTTGACACTTTTAAAAAAATATATATAGTTTTTTCTTGATTTCAGAGGGGGAAGGGAGAGGGAAGAGAGAGCTAGAAACATCCATGATGAGAGAGAGTCACTGATCAGCTGCCTCCTGCACGCCCCACACTGGGGATGGAGCCCACAACCCGGGCCTGTGCCCCGACCGGGAATCGAACCCCAACCTCCTGGTTCACAGGTCGACGCTCAACCCCTGAGCCCCGCCGGCCGGGCTGCTGTCCTATCTTTAAGGCCCGTGTTCTTACTTTGCCGTCACTTTACGAAAAGGGCCCTGCGTTCTCACTGAGGATGTGAGCGCCCCTCGGCTCACTGGGCGCGTGGACGGCATTTCTCGTACCATCTCCCCGCACACGGGCCTCTGCCCTTCACGGATGCCGGGGGCAGCCCTGAAAGCGGGGCTCCGTGCCAGCTGTTTTGTGAACACGTTACAGACACACCCGAAAATTTAGGCTGAAGCGAGGGACCCCAACAGCCAGCGCAAGACAGAAGAAAAAACCGGCGCCGGACACTGTCCACCTTCGCGGCCGCCACGAAGCTGCTGCCATCAACTCCAGGGGAGAGAACCGGGTGGGGGGGGGAGAACAGACACAGCCCCTCACCCCCGAGCGTGCTCCCCGAGAGGCGCAAAGCGGGTTCAGTGCAGGACAAGCCGCCCTTTCCCAGTGAGCGGGGAAGCCGGACGCCCCCCGCAGGAAGGAGAAGGGCGCACAGACCTTCCACGGACTCACCCCTCGGACAACGCCCTCGTGCCGTGGGGACCTACACGCTCCCGGAGACGACGACGAGAACGCGCAGGGCACCCGGGGCTTGGCCGTGACTGCTCAGCTGCAACCCAACCACAGACGGAGCATAAAAAGGGCAAAAGCGACAGAACGAGGCCCGACAACTGAGGTGAAGGGAGGGACGCGTCTGCGCATCCCGCCGTCACCTGCTCATCAGCCACCACCGGTCACCCAACCGCGAGCCCCTCCGGCCTCACCGCCCCACCGTCACCGACAGGAAGTGGCAGCGAAGAGCTGGCGGCCTCCGGTGTTCGCAGCGACACACGTTCAGCTGCGACGTCGTTTCTCTGTTAACGCCGTGGGTGGGCCGTGCGGCTGCGCTCACATCATTCTGCTCTTGCTTCTTAGAGGGGGAACTCATGCTGACCTAATTGTGCTTTAAATCAGGGGAAACGCGCGCCCAGTTTTAACATCTGACCTACAAAGTCGGCCCGGCTCGCGCCCGACACGTGGCCTCCCGGCGGGAAAGCTGCCTGGGCTGCCCGCACGTTGGCCCCGAAACGCCACAGCTCCCAGGTCCCAGGCACGGCCGCCCTGGGCCCCCCCGACTCACCCCCCCCCTGCCCGCGACCCCCCAGCCCGTGCACAGGGGCCAGGGCAGCACAGGTGCTGAGCAGGGGCGCCCTCCTGTGCCCCTCCCGCTGCCAGGCGCCTGAAGGTGCGGGGGCATGTCCTGTGCCCTCCGGGGGGCCGTGCGGCCGTGTGCATGCGTGAGGGGGTGTCTCCGTGTCACACATGCAGCCCTGGGACCACGGAGAACACGGGTCGCATGCCTGTGCTCAGGCCCCAGCTCCCGTTTTCCCAGTGAGCGGCCTCGGGGAGCGGGTGGGGGGGCCTCTGAGCCCAGCAGCTCCTTCGGTGGCGCAGCTCTCGGACAATGTGACAAGGACGAGGGTGACCTCGCTGGGGGCAGGGCTTCAGCACAGGCGCTCCCACAGCCCGGCCCCTGGCCCTGACATGTGGGTGAGCCCCCCAGGACGTGCCCAGCCCCTCCTGCGCCTGCACGGGGATGCGGTGAGGAGGCTGGGGATGAGGACAGCTGCCGGAAGCCGGTCCATCCTTGCTGCTTGACACAGTCGCTGCAGGAAAGAAACATCTGCACAGCATATGTTTCAAGGGACCTGGCGTATATGGCATACTGTTCTTAATATGGTTGCTCCCCTTAGCGCTGTGTGTTTTAACCAAGGTCAGCTCTCCGAGAAAGGTTGTTCCCCCAGGTAGGGATATTTCCCTGAAGTTAGGGAGGGAATAAAACCCCTTAACTAAGTGCCAGGCGGGTAGTTAATCACTTTAACTACAAACAATCACGCTTAAGCTACATAATCTTTACTCCCTGGAATGGAGATAAGAAACGCCCTAACCTTTGCAATAGAAATTGACAGGATTAAAATCAACTGGTATAAATACAGATGTAACAAGACAATGAACACCAGAACTTGGCTGGAGATCCTGGCTAGAGATCCTGGCTAGGCTGCTGATCAACTGAACGCTGTCTCCGTGTCATTCCTTCTTCGCCAACTCCGTCCACACCTTTGGGGACCCCTGGACCTGCTGGGGTTGGACCCCAGCAGACAGCCATGCTCAGGTCAGGACAGGGACAGCCGGAGCCGCGAGTCCTGACGGCTGCACCGTCGAGCACCGGACCTCGAAGAGGAAGGGACCCTGACGCCTGCCAGACCCAGAGGGACAGACCCTGTGTGACCCGCTCAGAGGGGTCAACTCCATGGAGACAGGAAGCAGATGGTGGGCGACTGGCGGGGGAGGGCAGGGAGTGAGTGATTGGGGTGTTTCAGGTTTGGGTCCAGACCACGGCCGTGAAGCGCACATGCAATACAGAAAGCCACGTGAACTCGGCGTATCCCTATAGACGTGTTTACACTACGCTGTCTGCAAGTGTGCGATGGCGTGACGTCCCAAACACGCACACCATCCGGCCGGTGGTGCAGCGGTGACAGCGCCAGCCCGCCCCCCGAAGGGTCCGGGTTCAGCTCCAGCTCAAGGGCACGCACCTGGGTTTACGTTGGATCCTGGGTCCTGGGTCAGGGCATGTGTGGGCGCAGCGAATCGATGTGTCTCTCTCACATCGATGTTTATCCCTCCCCCTTCGCCCCCTCCCTCCCTCCCTCCCTCCCTCCCTCTAAAAATCAATGGAAAAATACCCTGGGGGGGGGCACTAACAGAATGTACATCCTTCGTTATTATTATTTTTTAACAAATTTTTAAAAATGTTTTTATTGATTTGAGAGAGAGAGGAAGGGGGAGGGGTAGAGAGAGAGAAACATCCATGATGAGAGAGAATCGCTGACCAGCTGCCTCCTGCACGCCCCCCCACTTGGGACCGAGACCACGACCCGGGCGTGTGCCCCGACCGGGACTCGAACTGGTGACCACCTGGTCTCTAGGCCGACGCTCAACCCTGAGCCACTCTGGTCAGGCCAACGTACACATTTCACTGAGAGAACACGTCGCTGCTAGAGACACTACCGTCCTCGGGGCGGCTCACCTGTAACCGAAACGCCTGGGGGCGCGGGGCCTGCACGTAAACCACGGAGCGAGGAACACTCCCGTCAGAGAACAGCTCAGAGGCACATGCACCTGCCCAGCAGCCTCCTCCTCCAGCTCCCAGCCTCCTCCTCGCTCCAGCATGGGGGGGCGGGGGGCGGAGGGTGGGGGGGTGCCTGCCCACCAGACACCCGACCTTGCGAGACGCCATGAACAGCTGCGCTTTCGCTGTGCTCGTGTCTCCACTGTCTGAGTTCGGGCAGGTGAGCGCGCTGCTCACACGGGGCCCCGGGAAAGGGGTGCGGGCCAGAATGGGGCCCCGTGACCCAGGTGGGCCCAGGGACGGTCGGGCCACACTCTGCAGACACTCACTCCCTCCGGGGCCGTGAGGACGTGACACCCCCCCCCCCCGCCACGTCACCACTGTTGGCCAACGGAGCCTGGACCGCAGTGTCCCGGGCCCTCGGCCCTGCCTGGAGTGGGAAGGGGGGCGGGGGGGCTGTGAGTGGCGCCTCCTGCTGCTTCCTTTTTGGTGAAAGTTCAGCCTGTTGGACGCTGAGCAGGAGGCTGGGTCTAAAATAAGCCGGAGCTGCGTCAGCGTGTGGGCTGGCCCTGCGGCCGCTGCTGCCGGCGGGGCTGGGGGCGAGGTGCTGCCGTGGGCGGGGCTGCCCCCCACCCCAGGCCCCCCGAGCCGTCCGGAGGGGCCCAGCTGCCACTTCCTGGGGTCGAAGGGCTCCCACGTGCTGGGGTTGGAAAGTTTAGCTTTTCTTTCTTTTAAAGGACGTTTTATTGATTTTCAGAAAGAGAGAAAGTGAGGGAGGAAGAGAAACTGATGTGAGAGCGAAACATCGATGGGCTGCCTCCTGCACGCCCGTCCCCGGGATCGAGCCCGAAACCCGGGCGTGTGCCCCGACCTGGAATCGGACCAGCACGACACCAACTCACCGAGCCCCAGCGGCCAGGGCTGGCTTTTCTAACGTGAGTGCCGATCTGGCACTTCCTCCAGCCTCTTGCCAGGGATGTGGGTGCTCAGGCTGGACCTTCTGCAGCCACTTTGTGACCTGAGGTGACAGCGACGGGCGTCCCTGTGAGAGACAGGTGAGATGACATGCGGGAGGCGGCCGCGGGCAGACAGAGGCAGGGACGGGGCCACGCGGCCGCAGGCCCAGGGCCGCCTGGAGCCCCGGGGCTGGAGGAGGCAGGAAGGACCTCCCCCAGGCTTGCAGCCTGCTGACACCCCGATTCCAGCCCCGTGACCCTGAGTCTGGGCTCCCGGCCTCCAGGACCGGGAGGGACAGGTCCTGCTGTCCAGTGGCCCAGCTGGTGGTCATGGCTGTGGCAGCCGCAGGACACTGACCCGCCACTCGCCACCAGCAGGCCCCACGCCCAGCAGCCACTGTGAGGGCACCTGCCCTGGGACGTGGGTCAGTTATCCGCTGGTTGGATTTTTATAAAAATATATATTTTATTGATTTTTTCTACAGAGAGGAAGGGAGAGGGATAGAGAGTCAGAAACATCGATGAGAGAAACATCGATCAGCTGCCTCCCGCACACCCCCCACTGGGGATGTGCCCACAACCAAGGTACATGCCCTTGACCGGAATCGAACCTGGGACCTTTCAGTCCGCAGGCTGATGCTCCATCCACTGAGCCAAACCAGTCAGGGCCCATCAGTTGGATTTTAAAAAATACATATTTGTATTGATTTCAGAGAGGAAGGGGGAGAGAGAAATAGAGAGAGAGAGAGAGAGAGAGAGAGAGAGAGAGTGAGAGAGAGATCAACGATGAGAGAGAATCACGGATCGGCTGCCTCCTGCAGGCCCCACACGGGATTGAGCCCGCAACCCGGGCCTGTGCCCCGATCGGGAACCAAACTGTGACCTCGACACTCAGCCACTGAGCCACGCCGGCCGGGCCCACGGGCTGGATTGGTGTAGAGGGCGCCGAAGGGCTCCGGTCCCGGAAGGGCTGGCGTAAGGCGCTGACGCTCCGGCCCTGCGCTCACTCAGCCATCTGGTCCCGGGCCAGCTCACCGCAGCCAGAGAGCGTGGAGCAGGGAGTGGGGGAGAGGGGACCGGGCTGTCATCGTCCTCTCCGCGGGGTTCAGGCCTGCAGGGGTTGGGTCCAGGGTCAGCCCTGCCCCCCGGGATCTGGCGGCTCCGCCTGGGGACACAGCCAGCAGGGCCCACAGGGGCCCAGGGACGCGTCCTCCAAACGCCCCCCAGTCCTTCCCAGGGACCCCGCAGCTGTGACTGAGCCGCCAGGGACCCAAGGCCATAGGTCTGTGTCCAGGCTCCGATGGGCGGGTCACAGGGGCAGCGGACCCGGGACCCGGGAGCCGTCCTGCCTGAGCTGAGGCTGGGAGGTGGCCCCCCGAACGCCCCACAGAACGAGCAGAGTCCCGCCCGTGGGTGTTGAGCCGCAAGGCGAGGAGGGAGCCGGTGACGCGTCTGAAGCGGGAATAGGAGCGGCGACGGAGGGACCGTGGGAAGCCGCCCGCAGCCCTGCTTGCAGCGACCCCGCCTCCACCTGTGTCCACGGTGTGACCGTACGCGGCTCGCACGGCTCATCACAGACACACAGGCAGGCAGGGGGCACGCGGAGGCGGGGCTGCGAGGGACATGAAGCCAAGGGCCCAGCAGGCAGGCGCGGGGACAGAGGGCGGGGCAGGGGTTGGGCCGCACGGCACCTGCCTTGTTCGGCTCTGGAGTAGGAGGCCGCCCCGTGGCCAGCGGCCAGCGAGTGAGCTTCCTGGGGCGGGAACAGCACAGTCAGGGCCTCAGACCACAGATGGGGCGGGCGGGCCGGTCCCTCCGGGGCTGAGGGAGACGGAGGCCTGGCCTGGCGGGGCCCTCGCCTTCCCCTGGCTCATGGGCACACCCTCCTCCGCCTCAGGTCCTCGTGGCTTCCCCTCTCTGCCTGTTTCCCCTGCTCACAAGGACACAGCCATCGCCGTCGGGCCCAGCCCACTCTGCAGTGACCGCACCTCGCCAGTGCGTCTGCGATGGCCCGTCCGTCCCCAGTGAGACCACATCCTGAGTCTCAGGGGCCTAGGGCTTGGACTCATGGGTTTGGGGGACACAATTCACCCACAGCAATTCCTCTATGAGGGCCTTCGATGGGGGCAGCGGCTGACACGAGTCCAGACCTCTGGCCCCCAGGGCTGGGAGGGGTGCAGGGCTGGGGGGACGCAGGGCTGGGAGGTAACAGGGCCTGGCTGAGCGGACAGTGGGGGGGGGGGTGCAGCCGTCTGACCAGGGACTGGGCTGGCTGTTCCCGGGAGGAGGGTGCACCAAAGCAGCTGGGAGTGTCCGGCGCTGGCCCAGCCTCAGGGTCTGCTGGCTCAGGCCCAGCGGAGCCCCAGGAGGCACCATCCACCTGCAGGTCTCCCCACCAGGAGCGCGAGGCCCCCCCGGAGTGATCGTGGGCCGAGGCGTGCTTTAGTGCCAAGCGTGGGGAGATTTATGGCTGGATTCGGCTCCCGCCTGTCCCCCATCATGACGGGCAATTTATCAAGAGCTTCCACTCAAAGGCAGCGGCTGAGAAATTAATCCCCAAAGCAAACGATTAACTCCCCGAGGGGAGGGGACGCCTCATTGCACAGGCGCCGGTCCCTTTGCATCTGGGAGGCGATTTTCCACCTGGGCTGGTGGGAGGGGGGAGAGGAGTGGGGGGGGGGACTGGGCAGGCCGTGGGCACCGTGGACAGTGTGGGCTCCTTGCTGGTGCCATCACCCCTGTGGCTGGATGTGTGGCCAGAAAGTGGGCAGGGCTCAGTATGACAATGAACGAGGGGCTAGCCAGCCCAGCGGGGCAATCTTGGCCCCCAACCTCCACCTGGACCCGGCTCCCACCATCTGAGCCCCCGACCTCCACCTGGACCCGGCTCCCACCATCTGGGCCCCCGACCTCCACCTGGACCCGGTGCCACTATCTGGGCCCCCGACCTCCACCTGGACCCGGCTCCCACCATCTGGGCACCCCGACCTCCACCTGGACCCGGCTCCCACCATCTGAGCCCCCTGACCTCCACCTGGACCCGGTTCCCACCATCTGGGCCCCCTGACCTCCACCTGGACCCGGTGCCACTATCTGGGCCCCCGACCTCCACCTGGACCCGGCTCCCACCATCTGGGCCCCCGACCTCCACCTGGACCCGGCTCCCACCATCTGGGCCCCCGACCTCCACCTGGACCCGGCTCCCACCATCTGGGCCCCCAACCTCCACCTGGACCCGGTGCCACTATCTGGGCCCCCGACCTCCACCTGGACCCGGCTCCCACCATCTGAGCCCCCGACCTCCACCTGGACCCGGTGCCACTATCTGGGCCCCCGACCTCCACCTGGACCCGGCTCCCACCATCTGGGCCCCCGACCTCCACCTGGACCCGGCTCCCACCATCTGGGCCCCCGACCTCCACCTGGACCCGGCTCCCACCATCTGGGCCCCCCGACCTCCACCTGGACCCGGTTCCCACCATCTGGGCCCCCAACCTCCACCTGGACCCGGTTCCCACCATCTGAGCCCCCCGACCTCCACCTGGACCCGGTGCCACTATCTGGGCCCCCCGACCTCCACCTGGACCCGGCTCCCACCATCTGAGCCCCCGACCTCCACCTGAACCCGGCTCCCACCATCTGGGCACCCCGACCTCCACCTGGACCCGGCTCCCACCATCTGGGCCCCCCGACCTCCACCTGGACCCGGCTCCCACCATCTGAGCCCCCGACCTCCACCAGGACCCGGTGCCACTATCTGGGCCCCCGACCTCCACCTGGACCCGGCTCCCACCATCTGGGCCCCCGACCTCCACCTGGACCCGGCTCCCACCATCTGGGCCCCCGACCTCCACCTGGACCCGGCTCCCACCATCTGGGCCCCCCGACCTCCACCTGGACCCGGTTCCCACCATCTGGGCCCCCAACCTCCACCTGGACCCGGCTCCCACCATCTGAGCCCCCGACCTCCACCTGGACCCGGTGCCACTATCTGGGCCCCCGACCTCCACCTGGACCCGGCTCCCACCATCTGGGCCCCCGACCTCCACCTGGACCCGGCTCCCACCATCTGGGCCCCCGACCTCCACCTGGACCCGGCTCCCACCATCTGGGCCCCCCGACCTCCACCTGGACCCGGTTCCCACCATCTGGGCCCCCCGACCTCCACCTGGACCCGGCTCCCACCATCTGGGCCCCCGACCTCCACCTGGACCCGGTTCCCACCATCTGGGCCCCCCGACCTCCACCTGGACCCGGTTCCCACCATCTGAGCCCCCCGACCTCCACCTGGACCCGGTGCCACTATCTGGGCCCCCCGACCTCCACCTGGACCCGGCTCCCACCATCTGAGCCCCCGACCTCCACCTGAACCCGGCTCCCACCATCTGGGCACCCCGACCTCCACCTGGACCCGGCTCCCACCATCTGGGCCCCCCGACCTCCACCTGGACCCGGCTCCCACCATCTGAGCCCCCGACCTCCACCAGGACCCGGTGCCACTATCTGGGCCCCCGACCTCCACCTGGACCCGGCTCCCACCATCTGGGCACCCCGACCTCCACCTGGACCCGGCTCCCACCATCTGGGCCCCCGACCTCCACCTGGACCCGGCTCCCACCATCTGGGCCCCCGACCTCCACCTGGACCCGGCTCCCACTATCTGGGCCGCCCGACCTCCACCTGGACCCGGCTCCCACTATCTGGGCTGCCCAACCTCCACTTGGACCCAGCTCCCACCATCTGGACCAAGTGCCCACCATCTGCGTGCGCGTCCTGGGCGGCTGCAGCCACAGACATTCACTGCCCCATCCTGGAGGCTGGCCGAGGCCTCTCTCCTGGGCATGTGGACGCGGCCCCTCCCCGGGTCCCTGGGGGTCAGCTGCGAGCAGCACCGTGGAAACAGGACCGGGTGTGGAGGTTGAAGGAGGAAAGTAGAAAGTAAAACAATACATCGGAGCACACGGCCCCTGTGTCCTGTGGCCTCATCTCCTCTTAGAGGGACCCGTCCTGCGGGGTCAGCGCCTCCCTGCGGCCTCCCTCTCACTCATCCTCAGAGGCTCTGTCTGCAGACACGGCTGCGCTGAGGAGCGGGGGGCTGTGGCCTCAGCATGTGAACTTGGGGGAGGGGACACAGCCCTGTTGTAACCACCTGTGACACGTGTTACAGCCGACGCGCCAACACAAACATGTTGGTCGCTGAGCCCACAGTGTCCACGGGTCCGCTCCTGTGTCCCACGGCCTCAGGGTTTGTTTGAACAGACGTGTGACGTCCCACACCCAGCCTCACAGTTGCACTCACAGCAGTTACACGGCCCTGGGGTCCACAGGCCGTCGCTCTAGCCACGGAGCCACCGGCTGGGGTGGAGGAGTTCTACGTTTATGGGAAAATCGTGCAGAAAGCAGAGTCCCGTGCCCTGCACCCCTTTCCTACACAGAGGGGCCCCCACCCCTGCTCTGCTCCCGGCTTTCCTCACTCAGGACACCGCCCGGCAGCTGACGCACCTGCAGGTGCTCCAGGGGCCACGTGACGCCTGCCCACTCGGTCGGGGATGCGCCTGCCAAGTCCCACACAGGCCCGGCTGGGTCAAAGGGCATTTGCATTTAACGTGTGTTTTGGAAAATTTTAAAATTTGATCTTAGAGAGGAAGGGGAGGGAGAGACAGAATGTCAAGGATGAGAGAGAATCGCGGATCGGCTGCAACCCAGGCAGGTGCCCTTGACCGGGAATCGAACCCTGATCTCTTGGTTCAGAGGGTGATGCTCAAGCCCCGAGCCGCGCCGGCCGGGGTCCCGTCTGGCTTGGGAGACGTCCCTCCCGCTTCTCGCTCGTCCTGTCTCTGACGTGCTGGCTGTGGCCTGGCCTCCGTTCTACGGCGGGAGGCCTCTGCTCCCCGCGCCGGACACCGAAGGTTTTTGCCTTTACCGCTGGCCTGCGCCACCCAGCAGCCGTGTGCTCCGATGTATTATTTTACTTTCTACTTCCCTCCTTCAACCTCCACACCCGGTCCTGTTTCCACGGTGCTGCTCGTAGCTGACCCCCAGGGACCACGTCCGGACAGGGACCGGTCACCCGCCCCCGGCCCGCCAGGCGAGAGGCGGCTCCGCAGCCGGAGGCCGGGACGAACACCCACCGAGGCCGTCCCCGCAGACGCATCACCCCGAGGCCCGCGATCACAGTGACAGAGGCGCCGGGAGCTCTGGTCTCGGGAAGGGAAGGAATGAGGCGCGTTCCCGGGAGGCTGAGCCTCACCCACCCGCCGGCACACGCCCTGCGGCCACCCCAGCTCACACGGACGCTGTGGGTCAGAGTGGGCGGTTAGCAGGGAGCCCGCAGAACCGCCTCTAACCGCCCGGCGGTGCCCTCTGTCTGCGGCTCCCCGGAGACCTTCCGCGTGTCCGTCTGAATAATTGATTTGAGCAGGAAAACCTCAGGCCTTTCAAGTCCCGCGTTAATCGCCCGGAAAGAGAGCTCCACTCGCCACACGTCTGCCCGCCGCGACCACAGAGTCCCGCCGGGCGCCATCGGCCCCTCAGGTAGCCAGGGGTGCCCATGGCCTGCGTCGGTGGCGAGGGCTTCTGGAGCCTTCTGAGTGGCTGCTGGGTGCACTACCTTTCCAAGCGGTGCTGCCCCCACGTCAAACGCACTTCTTATAGCCGACCCCACGTGGGCCACTCGGCAAGCTTCTTCTATTGGGTGTTTATGGGCGGAATTGTGGCCCCAAAATTCACATGTGAAAGTCCTGACGCCCAGACCTCAGACTGTGACGGGACGTAGAGCCGGGGCCTTTAAGCAGTTGCCCAGCCCTGGTGGGTGTGGCTCAGTGGATAGAGCGTTGGCCTGCGGACTGAAGGGTCCCTGGTTCGATTCCTGGTCAGGACACATGCCCGGGTTGCAGGCTCAATCCCCAGTGGGGGCGGGGGCGATGCAGGAGGCAGCCAGTCAATGATTCTTTCTCATGATTGATGTTTCTCTCTCTCCCTCTCCCTTCCTCTCTGACGTCAATAAAAATATCTCAAAAAGATAAAGAGGTGGTTGGTTAAGAGTGAGACGGCACGGCAGGCCCTCCTGCAATCCGACCGGTGTCCTCACAGGAGAGCCTGGGACACTCGGAGAGGTGCCAGGGGTGCACACGCCCAGAACGGCGGCCACGTGAGGACGGCGGCCATCAGCCAGCCACGGAGGGCGGCCTCGGGGACAGCGGCCCTTCCCGCCTCAGGACCATGAGGAGGGACTTCTGCTGTGTGCCTACGCCGCCGGCTTGTGGCAGCTGCTGATGCCGCCCGAGGAGACCAGGTGAGGGCCCTGCAGACCAGGTGCGGGGCCTGCAGACCAGGTGCGGGGACCTGCAGACCAGGTGCGGGGACCTGCAGACCAGGTGCGGGCCCTGCAGACCAGGTGCGGGCCCTGCAGACCAGGTGCGGGGCCTGCAGACCAGGTGCGGGCCCTGCAGACCAGGTGTGGGCCCTGCAGACCAGGTGCGGAGCCTGCAGACCAGGTGCGGGGCCTGCAGACCAGGTGCGGGGACCTGCAGACCAGGTGCGGGCCCTGCAGACCAGGTGCGGGCCCTGCAGACCAGGTGCGGGGCCTGCAGACCAGGTGCGGGCCCTGTAGACCAGGTGTGGGCCCTGCAGACCAGGTGCGGAGCCTGCAGACCAGGTGCGGGGCCTGCAGACCAGGTGTGGCCCTGCAGACCAGGTGCGCGGCCTGCAGACCAGGTGCGGACCCTGCAGACCAGGTGCGGGGCCTGCAGACCAGGTGCGGGGCCTGCAGACCAGGTGCGGGCCCTGCAGACCAGGTGCGGGCCCTGCAGACCAGGTGCGGGTCCTGCAGACCAGGTGCGGGTCCTGCAGACCAGGTGCGGGCCCTGCAGACCAGGTGCGGGGCCTGCAGACCAGGTGCGGGGCCTGCAGACCAGGTGCGCGGCCTGCAGACCAGGTGCGGGGCCTGCAGACCAGGTGTGGGCCCTGCAGACCAGGTGTGGGCCCTGCAGACCAGGTGTGGGCCCTGCAGACCAGGTGCGGGGTCCTGCAGACCAGGTGCGGGGGCCTGCAGACCAGGTGCGGGGTCTTGCAGACCGGCCTCCTGGGCACTGCAGCTGCCGCCCTGACACGGAGGCGTGCGTCCCGGGGCCTGGGAGATCCCCACTTCCTCTTCGAACGCCCCTGGCCGGGCTGCAGGGGCCGGGCTGCAGGAACTGGGCTGGACTGCGGCCACGGGGCGACTCTCTCAGCTCCTCACAGGGAGCGCTCCGTTCAGTAACTTAGAAAACATTGGAAACGAGTCTGAGTCCGAGGAGGCAGGTGCCGGGTTCCCCGGGGGCGGCCGGAATCCGCAGGGCTCCGGGGAGAACCTCCTGTGGGGAGAGTGCATTCGACTCCCCAACAGCCATTGTTCCCCGGAGGCCGCCTGGCGAAGCCTCCTCCCGTGGCAGCGCCTGCTGCTGGCCTGCCCCCTCCTCCCCCTCTTCCTCCTCTGGGGACAGGGGTGCGGGGAGGGGGGGGGCGGGTTCCTTCTCTTCGGGAAGAGCAGGTACTGGGCAGAGGGCGCCGGCCATGGGGTGGAGCCTGGTCCTGGGGGCCGTTAAGAAGGCAGTGCCGAGCCGAGCACCCTGTGTGGTGGCCTCCCCACTTTCCTCCTTCCTGCCTCTCCCGGGGAAGCCCCTCCTTCCTGCCTCTCTGGGGGCCTGAGCCCTGGCACCAGCTGGTCACCAGCCGCCTGGGAAGCCCGGCTGTGCACTGAGAGTGTAGCTGACGACCATGGCTGAGCTGTGGCAGTGCCGGCTCCCGTCCCCCAGGAAGCGCGAAGCCCCCAGCTTGGGGCTCACGCACGGGCTCCATCCCCTCCCCTGAACCTGGAGGGCGCCCGGCACCCATGGACTGCAGGGCAGGGCATGGTGAGGCCAGCCTGAAGCCCCTGCTCGCGGAGGAGGCATCTGCCCAGCAGGTGCGGGCTGAGCGAGGAGGCTTCCCGGGTGGAGGCTGTGGGCTCCCGGGCGTGCCGTGGAGGCTGTGCCTGCATTTCCTCTGCAGTCCGCGCGGGTGGCAGGGGTTCGGCCTGACTGATCCAGAGCTACAGCAGCGGGAGGGGGACAGGGTGGCCCCTGTGAGGGCACAGCGGGAACTCCTGGGCCCCTGCCCACTGACACGAGCGAGACCCAGGAGGGAGAAGAGGCCGGAGGTGGTGGCATCACGGGCCTTGTTCCGAGTGCCCAGCAGCCCCCCATCTGCCTTCTGCCGAGCCACCGCCCTTTCCTGCTGCGGGTTCCCTACGTGGTCCCTACACACTGTCCACGGGAGGACATGCCTTCTACGGTCATGAGAGCCCACATGACCCAGTCCTGGCCCATCAGAGCTTCCCACATCCCAGGCAGCAGTGATTGGTTTAAGGACGATCACGTGATCCAAGTCTGGCCAATCAGAATCTTGCCTGGGACTTTCTACAGGATCTCCCGGGGAAAGTGGTAGCCGGTCTTTCCCCGTCGTGGCACACCCCTTGGGAATATGGAGGCAGGCACTGTGGGTACCGGCAGTCTCGACATAATCACGCCGAGGGAAAGAAACCAAACCCCAAAAGAGCGTAGACAGCGTGACCCCATCTACCATCCCCGGGAAATTCCAGACAATGCGGGCGGGTCTGTAGCAGCCGGAAGCGGAGCAGCGGGGCCGTGGGGAGGGGGAGAGCAGGGGGGTCACACGGCACGGGAGCCTTTGGGGCCACGGCGGTGTTTATGGTCTTGAACGTGCTCACGGTTTCACAAGGGCACACACCAAGACGCACACAATCGCACACTTTAAGCACATGAAGTTCCCTGCACGTCAGTTACACCTCAGCAAAGCTCTTGGGAAAACACACCACCACGTGGGACCCCTGAGGCCACGGAAGCGCTATCCGTGCAGGGGCGTGACCCTCGGCAGGAAGAAAGCACGAGAGTGGGACCACGATGCGGAAGGGGCCTCCCAGTGGCCCTGCCCATGTTCCCTGGGTCAAGCATCACAGTTCTGGGGGTGGGTCCTGGCGGGAGGCTCAGGGGGTTGGCTCAGGGGCACTGTCCTGTACATATAAAAGGCTTCGGGTTTGCCCTGACCAGTCTGGCTCAGTGGCTAGAGCGTCAGCCTCCGGACCCAAGGATTCCAGGTTCGATTCCAGTCAAGGGCATGTACCTTGGTTGCGGGCACATCCCCAGTGGGGGGCGTGCAGGAGGCAGCTGATGGATGTTTCTCTCTCATTGATGTTTCTAACTCTCTATCCCTCTCCCTTCCTCTCTGTAAAAAATCAATAAAATATATTAAAAAAAAAATAAAGGCTTCGGGTTTGATTCCCAGGCAGGGCACATGCCCAGCTTGCAGGTTTGATCCCCGGTCGGGTGTGAATGAGAGGCCACCCATCAATGTTTCTCTCTCTCTCTCTCTCTCTCTCTCTCTCTCAAATCAATAAGCATATCCTTAGATGAGGATCAAACAGCTCTGGAGAGAGTGCTGAGTCAGCGCCAGCCCCGAGGCCCTGGGGTGGGGAGAGGCCATGGGACGCTACCCCACGCTCCCGCTCCTAAAAGTGCCTCTCCCAGCCCCCTCTTGTCTGGGACCTCAAGTTCCCGGCCCAATCCCACCAGGTCCTGCCTCAGTTTACCCTTCAGTTTTAGCCTGGTCCATCTCCAGCGCAGGCTTTGTTTGGGCCTTTCTGCTAGGGCGTTGCCCGAACTTGGTATCTTTTTTTTTTTTTTTTTAGAACAGAACGGTGTATCTTTTAAAAAATATGTATTTTTTTAATTGATTTCAGAGAGGATGGACGAGGGAGAGAGATAGAAACATCAACGATGAGAGAGAATCATGGATTGGCTACCTCCTGCAAGCCCCACAGGGGATTGAGCCCACAACCCAGGCATGTGCCCTTCAGTCCGCAGGCCGACTCTCTATCCTCTGAGCCCAACTGGCCAGGACTAAACTGTGCATCTGAGGGTACTCCTGCAGGCGTGGGCTGCGGGGGGACGGGGCACCTGGGTGTGGGCTGGGAGGGGACGGGGCACCTGGGTGTGGGCTGCAGGGGGACAGGGCACCTGGGCGTGGGCTATGGGGAACGGGGCGCCTGGGCATGGGCTGGGGGGGACGGGGCACCTGGGTGTGTGCTGCCCTTAGGAGGCTGCTGGGCTTGTCTTTCGCTTGCGCTTCCCCTGAGGCGGAGCCAGCCAGCGGCACAGGCTGTCCCGGCTGCTGGCCGCGCCGAGTGGCCGCGTGGGCACACAGATCTCCATGGGGACCTTGTGGAGGCACCGCTGTGGCCAGCCAAGTGCACGTGGAGGGGCCGTGCGTGCACCGGCAGCATCTATTGCTGGGCTGTAGCAACATCTCCATGGAAACCAACTGGCAAGAGGAGTCACGTGACATCTGAACATTTGAAAAAGGCATTTCCTTCCTGTTCTTCCTTTCTCGGGGCCTCCTCCCAGAGAAGGGCCAGGGAGGCACAGCTTGCAGCCGGTGCAGGAGGAGAACACTGTCCCAGAATGCACTGCTGCTGCTAACGACATGAGTAATTGGGAGAGCAGAAGCCCCCCTATCGCCACCCAGCCTCACCCCCGTTGCCAGGGACGACTGCACACGGGCTCCTGCTCTGCCTCTCTCTGGGCATCTGCACGAACGCAGAGCAGCCTGCTCCCCTCACTCCGACGGTCTCTGCTGCCGTGGCCAGGACACCTTCCCGGCCTCGTCCCACGGCCACACGGGAGTCCTCGGAGACGGTGCTGGGCTCTCTCGGGTACCCAGGTCCCCGCGCACAGAACGCACGCTTCCCGGCCCCTCCTCGACACCCTCCAGGCAGACTGGCCATGGAGCCCAGCGAGGCCGCCGGCCAGGGGCGCGGGGGACCCCAGGGAGGGTCCACACATCACCATCGCAGCAGCATTCCCGCAGTGGACCTGGGCGGGGCGGGGCGGGCAGGTCGGGGAACTTGTGCAGCCGCCAGGGTCATGGAAAACCGTCCCTGCCCACGTGGGACGCACGCTCCGTGGAGGTTTAGGAAAAGCGCGCGTGCTGATGAGGCCGCGTTCCAGGGAGCGGTGCTCGTGGGAAAGACCCACAGAAAACCAGGGCGGGCGGCTCCGGGGAGGGGCTCCTCTCAGGGCAGGAGCTGCCCCCCCTGAGGAAGCCCCGCCCACCCCCTCCGAGACGTTAGTGTTCAAAAGGGAGACAAAGAAGGAGGGAGAGAGAAGGTCTGGAACTTGGACGGGACGGAAAAGGGAGCCAGAGAAGAAAGACGCAAAGGTGGAGCGTGGGACCCAACCCACAGCGCAGCTGGCGCAGTGATCGCGGGTGAGGCCCAGGTAAATCGCAGGTAAATCTCAGGTAAGTCCCAGAGAAGCCCCAAGTAAAGTGCAAGTAAATCGCAGGTAAGCCCCAGGTAAGTCCCAGGAAAATCACAGGTAAATCGCAGGCCGAACAGCCCTGGACTCAGCAGACCTGCCCCGGGGCGGGGCGCAGTGGCTTTGCTTTTCCTGAAACAAAACTCTAGGCCTTGGCAGCTGCCACACTGGCTGCTCCCTCTGGACCCCAGAGGCCTGGGAGGGCGGGCGGGCTCAGTCATCCAGCGAGGACCCGGTAGGGCCTCAGCCCGCTGGAGGCCACCGTACCAAACACCGCCGGCCGTGGCCTGAAAAATACATGTGCGTCACAGTCGCAGCGGCGGGTCCAAGATCATCGGGGTGCCAGACAGTCCCGTGAGAGCCCCTTCCTGTGGACGGCGGCTCCGGCGTGTCCTCTGTGGCCGAGGCAGAGCTCTGGTCTCATCCTTGTCCTCCTTACAAAGGGCACTAATCCTGTCACAGGGGCCCCATCCTCCTGACCTCATCTAACCCAGCCCGCCTCCTAAAGCCCCGCCTCCAAATCCCCTCACACGGGGGTGGGGCTTCCCCACAGGAACTCAGGGGACACAGCGAGCCCATCATGGACCTCCACGCTCACCTTCCTCACCACATCCCATTTCTGCCCTGAGACACTGTCCTGGGCGTGTGGCTCCCCTCTCCGCCACTCCCGCCGGGAGCGAGCTGCACCCCTGCACCGGGCAATGCCCGCTGAGATGTGCACCACAGCCTCCCCCACCGTCACCGTGAAAAGGCGTGAAGCTCATGCTACAACGTGGGTGGCCCTCCACAGCCTGCCCGGGGAGAAGGAGCCACTCGCAGGACCCCACACGTGGGACTCCTCGGGATCAACTGCCCAGGCTGGCAGCTCCATGGAGACGCGGCGTCCAGCGGTGTTGCTGGGCCGGGCCGGAGGGACGGGGTAGGAGGGGCTGCCGACAGGTCCAGGCTCAGTGTGGGGTGATGGAATGTTCTGGAACTAGACGGGGTGGTGGCCACTGACGTGCCAAACGCCACGAGATGGACACTTCAAGGTTCATGGTCATTTCAATGAAACATTTGAAAAGTGAACTCGGCCCGGCCGGCGGGGCTCAGGGGTTGAGTGACGACCTATGAACCAGGAGGTCCGGGTTCGACTCTGGGTCAGGGCACAGGCCCGGGTTGCGGGCTCGATCCCCCATGGGATGGGGAGGCGTACAGGAGGCAGCAGGCCCATGATTCTCTCTCATCATTGTTTCTCTCTCCCTCTCCCTTCCTCTCTGAGATCAATACAAATATATTTCTTAAAAAGTGAACATGAACAAATGATGATAGAGAAGGGGTCCGAGCCTGGAAGGTGGGTTCCCTCCACCGAGCCACTTCCTCGGGGACGCCACGCCCACCACACCCGCCCGCCTCGTCCTGCTCCTGGGGCTGGGGAAGGAGCCACAGCCCAGGTGAGCTGTGCGCTCCAGAGGAGAGAGGCTGAGCGGGGAAGGGTCCCCATGGCACAGCCTGGGTGTCTGCAGCCCTCAGCCCCCCTCCCTTCTCCTTCCTCCCCGCTCCCTTCTCCCTCCTCCCCCCTCCCTTCTCCCTCCCCCCCACCTCCTCCCTCCTCCCCCTGCCAGGTGCTCAGGCCCTTGCTCTTCACCAGGACTCAGCCCAGACCACAGGCCGGTCCTCACGTGGCCCCGGCAAGGAGCAGGCGACCTTCGCGCACCTGTGGGCGGGCCGAGGGCTGCAGCCCGGCGCCCCTGACGCCCCGAGCCAGCTCCACCCGCCCCACGCCCCCAGCTGAGCTGTTCGCGTTTGTTAAAAATACACAGCACCATCTGGGCAACATGCAATTCAATCGTTTATTTAAAAAGCAGCCGAGGCTGGTTCTGAGACCAGAGTGTATCTCTGAGAGGGGGCTCCCGAGGCCCCGAGGGACCGTGCTCACCTGGGGGAGCTCCGGCCTGGGGGCCCTCCGCCTGGGCCTCCTGCTCTGTGACTGTGGACCAGAGCCCGGCCACCCAGCCCGCACCCCAGTGAGGAGCGGGGAGGGGAGACGGGAATTGGGCCCGCCTGGCCCGGGCCCCGCCTGTGCTGGGGGAGTGGTTCTGCCCCGGAAACCAGTCCCCCCAGAACCCAGATGTGACTCAGTGAGAAGGAGGGCCTTGCAGCTGTGGGTCCGGCTGGAGTGGGCTGGTCCTACTCCAATGACCGGGGTCCCTACGAGCATGGACCACAGAGGCATGCAGGGAGGAGGCCCCGTAGGGAGGAGGCCCCTGGACAGAGGTGGGGCCGGGGTGACACGGTCACAATCTGAGGGTCGCCAGGGGCCCCAGCTTGGATGAGGCAGGAAGGACCCTCCGGAGCCTCTGGAGGAACCGCCCCCTGACACCTGGGAACACGGCCTCTGGGCCCCGAGGGGGTAAACCTACTACTCTTGGCCGTCGGGCGAGTGGCCCTTTGTTAGCGGCCACAGGTGAGCTCCCAGAAGCCCCTGCGCAGAGCAGGGTCCCGGCCTGAGGGGTGCGGGTCGCACCAATTCCCTGTCCCCTGGGCCTCCCACCCACGGCGTCCCGGGAAGGGGCGTGTCTGCAGAAGGTTCCAGAAGAAACCACGGGCCATGTGGTGAGGCACTGTCAGGGCATGGGGAGGAGGCTGGGGCCGGGCGGGCGAGGGAAGGGCCCCTGGGCCTCTCGGGGTTGACGGTTCTGGGTCGGGGAGAAGCACCGTGACCCACAGACACAGCCGGGGTCCGGGTGTGGGAACCGCCTGCCCAGGAGTTAAAGCCTGAACAGCCCGGCGACCACAAAAGCCACGGCCCCGCAGCCACAGACCGTCACCAGGGGCAGCGAGGCCTGGGCTCTCTGCGCAGGGCGGCCTGTCGTGGACGGAACAGGCTCTAACGCCCAGAGATGTGCTCTGGAGAGAGCGAGAGCGAGACGAGAGCGAGACGAGAGCGAGGCGCACCCAGCCTGGGCCGTGAGGCTGCACGGGCCGTTCCCAGAGCGGAGGAGGGTCCGAGACGGGAAGCTACAGGCACATCGCGTGCGAACCGGGAGGCAAAGCCCCGCGTGGAGCGTGAGCGGGAACTCCGCCGCGTGCCGCACGGAAACGCGTGGGGTCAGTCGTTGCCTGGGGAACCGGCGGGCCGACGGGACATCGATTAGTGTCATTAACTGGCCCCGGAGAAACACTGCAGGGTTTTCTCAAGTGACGGTCAAGGGCCCTTGACGCCATCGCATCTCCATCTGCAATTAAGCGGGAACCCGGGCGCCGCGGGGTGAAGGGACAGGCTTCCCCGGAGGAAGCACGAGGCCAGGAAGCCGGAGCCCGAGGAAGCTTCGACAGCATTTACGATCGGGATGTGTGCGCGTTATCACCACTTTTATTTGTTTTTATTTTATTTTACTTTTTAAATATTTTTATTAATGTCACAGAGGAAGGGTGAGGGGAGAGAGTTAGAAAGATCAATGATGAGAAAGAATCATGGATCGGCTGCCTCCTGGCCATCCCCCACTGGGGATGGAGCCAGCAACCCGGGCATGTGCCCTTGACTGGAATCGAACTTGGGACCCTGCAGTCCGCAGGCCGACGCTCTATCCCAGGGGTGGGCAAACTTTTTGACTCGAGGGCCACAATGGGTTCTTAAACTGGACTGGAGGGCCGGAACAAAAGCATGGATGGAGTGTTTGTGTGAACTAATATAAATTCAAAGTAAACATCATTACGTAAAAGGGTACGGTCTTTTTTTTCAATAGTTTTATTCATTTCAAACGGGCCAGATCCGGCCTGCGGGCCGTAGTTTGCCCACGGCTGCTCTATCCACTGAGCCAAACCAGCTAGGGAGCTAGGGCATTATTTTATTTTCTTAAGAACAATCTGTTATGTTTGCCTAAACCAGTGGTCGGCAAACTGCGGCTCTCGAGCCACATGCGGTTCTTTGGCCCCTTGAGTGTGGCTCTTCCGCAAAATACGGACTTCTGTGCATGTGCCACGAAGTTTCAATCGCACCGTACGTGCGTGCCCGCACGTGGTGTTTTGTGGAAGAGCCACACTCAAGGGGCCAAAGAGCTGCATGTGGCTCGAGAGCCGCAGTTTGCCGACCACTGGCCTAAACCATTGCTTTTTTATTTTAATTTTTAAAACTGATTTCAGAGAGAGGAACGGAGAGGGAGAGAGATAGAAGCATCAATGCTGAGAGAATCCTGGATCAGCTGCCTCCTGCACGCCCCACACCGGGGATCGAGCCTGAAACCTGGGCCTGTGCCCCGACTGGGAATCGAACCGTGGCCCCCTGGTTCCTAGGTTGATGCTCAGCCACTGAGCCACGCCGGCCGGGCATCCCCACTCTTGTTTATCGTTCTATGGAGGAGAGTCCCAGCTGGCAGAGAGGAAGGAATGACAGGTGTGACCGACACCTAAGAGAGGACAATCCCTCAGGGCAGTGAGCGCAGTGGCTGGACAAACGGTCAGGACGCTATGTCCGTGGCTCCCACCTTCCAGCAACTGCCAGCAGAGGTGACTTGGAAAAATGTCCCCCGGGAGGACAGAACGGAACCCCTGGGAATACACCCAAAAGCGTCGGCGCCGGCCGACGGAGACAACGATGAGACCTGTCTGAGATGGTCCAGGAGACGGAGGCCATGTTCCAGGTCCACTCTCTCCCCATGGCTCAGTACGATTCTAATCAAAACCCCGTGTGTGTGTGTGTGTGTGTGTGTGTGTGTGTGTGTGTGTAACCTGATAGTCTGGTTTTTTAAAATGCACAGGAAAGAGAAAGAGCCAAGAATAACCCACAGGATCCTGAAGAGGAGGTCAGTGGGTGGGGGACGGGTGCCTCGCTCAGATGCAGTTGAGCCGGTGCAGAGAGAGGCCAGCCACAGGCCGCCCCAGGAGACCTGCACCACGGACCTTGGAGAAAAATGCCTCACTCCACCCCATGATGCTGGAAGGATGGGTTCTCCATATGGGCGGGGTGGGTGGGCGGGATGAAACTGGATCCCTGCCTCACACCGTACACATACAAAACAAATCCCCATTAAGGACTTACCCGTAAAAGGCACACGCGTTAAATTCCTAGAAAGTAGCCCTAACCGGGTTGGCTCAGTGGATAGAGCATCGGCCTGAGGACTGAAGGGTCCCAGGTTTGATTCCGGTCAAGGGCATGTACCTTGGTTGCGGGCACATCCCCAGTAGGGAGTGTGCAGGAGGCAGCTGATCGATGTTTCTCTCTCATCGATGTTTCTAACTCTCTATCCCTCTCCCTTCCTCTCTGTAAAAAAAAATCAATAAAATATACTTTTAAAAAAAATTCCTAGAAAGTAAATTCCTAGAGAGGCAAACACGGACATGCCTCTGTGACCTCTGGGTGACCTCTGGGTGGAAGAAAGCCTCTGAAACAAGACCCCAAAGAGCATCAACCCTAACGTCTGACAAGTTCATCCACAGTAAACGAGGAGCTGCTGTCGCACACGGAGCTGAGAAGGGAGGCTGAGGCTGCAAGGTCCATGCGGGGAGCACAAGTCAGGAAGGAAAGACAGACCACCGGGCGGAGATGGAGACCGGCATCGCGATCCGTCTGCGAGCAGGTGGTGCCGGGAGAAGGGCCGGGGCAGAACGGCTCCATGCGCTGCTGGTGTGCTGCTTCCGCTGTGGCTGTGGGCCCCTCGCGGACCCACCCCCGCGAGGCAGGGGGCCCCGGGAGGAATGGCTGCGGGAGGTCTCCGCCGTGACCTAGCGACCCGTGACCTAGTGTCCCGTGACCTAGCGACCCGTGACCTAGCGACCCGTGACCTAGTGTCCCGTGACCTAGTGACCCGTGACCTAGTGTCCCGTGACCTAGCGACCCGTGACCTAGTGTCCCGTGACCTAGTGACCCGTGACCTAGTGTCCCGGGACCTAGCGACCCGTGACCTAGCGACTGTGCCCAACAACCCAGGAGGCCACCCAACCTCGTCACCAGGAGGGGGACACCTACTTGCCCCAAATTCTCAAATCCCAAAACGAAGCCCTTTCTCACCCCACCCCAGTTTCTTTCGTAACGTGACTGGAGGCAAAGCTTGGCCTGGGCAGGCCCCGGGCAGTGCTGCTCAGTGGTTGCAGCGTTGGCCCTCAGACCAAGGGTCGTGGGTTTCGATACCAGTCCAGGGCCCAGACCTGGGCTGCAGGCTTGGTCCCTGGCTGGGTCGGGCGTGTGCAGGAGGCAGCCAGTCGAGGTATCTCTATCACGTCGACGTCTCTCTCCCCCTCTTCCCCCTTCCCTTCCACTCGCTCTAAAAACCAATGGAAAAGATGCCGTCAGGTGAGGACTAAAAACAACAAACAAACAAACAAGAACCAGAGGAAACAGCCTGGCCTGGGCGGACTCCAGGGCCTGGAGAACGTGGTTATGCCGCCGGGTGTGGCTCTCCGCCTGGTTCGATGCAGAAACGTCAGCGCATGGCGCCTGGACGGCTTCCCAAAGCACGCAGACTGTTCCGCTCACAAAGCCCAGCTCGCAGTGCGAGGTGCACGTGGGTCGACGCCACCTCCCTCTGAGACGCTCCCGCCCCCGGCCCCGGCTCCGGAGGAGGGACTCAGGGCTGCCGGCCCCAGGGTGGTCCTCCCCAAGCCCACGTGTCCGCGAGGATAACCCTCGAGGCGTAAGGCCGCACCGGGGAAGCAGCCCCGGGGAACCCAGGCGCCAGCCCCGTTCCCAGAGTGGACACCGGCGGTCAGCTCTGTCCAGTGACGGAAACACAGCAGCGAGGCCACGAGTCCCAGGAGAGGCGGGGACAGGCGGCCGCTCGCAGCCACGGCCCCGCTGGCCCCCCCCCGGCCGCCCCTGCCCCCGTGTCCCTCATACAGGTTGCTCCTCCCTGCTGTCCGTGCAACACGGGAACATGGGGCAGCCCCTGTCATGGGAAGGCCGGGACGGCGACCCAGGCTCAGGCACAGGGGCTGCTCCAGGCAGCAGCATGGGGGGCTGTGGGCCCCCTGATGTCACCGCGGAGCTCACCCCCCCTGCTCCATGCAGGCCACCCCCCAGCTGCCCAGGGAGAAACGCGCCGCTGCCGCGGCATCCTCAGTGCCGGCCGCGCTCCTTCCCGTCCGTCTCCTGCCTCCTCACACGGAACCTCAGTGGGGACACGCCTGTGTGTTCTCTCCGCTGGAAACCCCGCGCCCAGAGAGTCTCCGGTGGGAACACATCCCTCTGCAGGTGAGCGTTCACGACCGTGAGTGACGGGAACAGAGAGGGTGAGTGTCCTGCCTGAGGTCACACAGCTCATCGGGCAGAACTGGGAAGCGGGGAAGGTGCCCCCTCCATGCCGAGCAGCCCCTCGGGGGCCAGTCTGCGCCCACCTTGCCCCCAGGCCTTGGTGCTTTCTCGAACCCCAGGAGGCCCTGGGAGAACGCGGGGTAGCTGGGGAGGGCCCCCGACTGCACCCCAGCACCCCCTGCGCAGCCTGCCGGGCAGGTGAGGGGATGTCCGCAGAGCCCTCTGCCCCGTGGGAGCCCCCCCTGGCCCCGGGGGACAGACAGGGACCCACGCAGACACTGGAGGCTGTGAGCAGGCGGTGGGTGGTCAGCGCCCAGCACAGAGAGTCAGGGAAACAGACGACCCCGAAAAACTACTTGTGCAAACATGTGGCTGTGGGCGCAGCGTGATGCACAGGTGGCGTTGAGGGGCGTTGGGGGGGCGGGGGGGAAGGCATCCAGAGGAGGGAGTGAGCCCAGTCCCGGGACCTCCCTGCACTCGGAGTCTCCGCTCGCAGCTCCCACCCCCTGCTCCCTCCTCCCCCCCCCTTTATAAATCTCCCCATGGCGGGGGGTGGGGGGAGGCTCAGGGCAGAGCGAGCCGCAGCTGGGTGCGCGGCTGCAGCACAAAACCGCAGCCTGGCTGCCCCGACGCCCGTGGAGGTGGGTGGGGTGCTCTGAGCGGTCCGGGGGCTGTGCTGCCCGACCCCAGAGAGGGGGCCCTCCCAGAGGAGAGGCGATCGGGCTGCTGTGGAGAGATGCCCGGGACCCACGCAGCTCCTGGACCAGGCGGCCGGAGCGCGGTCCGCAATTGCTCCCTGGTTGGTGTCACCCCGGAGCCCCCTGGGTCCCCCGGCACCTCTGTCCTGGTCTGCACACAGCGGCTGGGACCCCCACGTGCACAGCTACTCGGGGGCACGGCCCCTCTGCTCTCTGCGTGGTCTGGACAGTGGGTCAGGAGGGCCCCGGCCCGCGGGCGGCCTGGGGGAGGCGGTGCTGGCGCTCCGGGCTTGTGGCACCATGATGGCGCCCATTCTGTGGGCACGGCGGGCATGGTCGCTGGGTAAGGAAGATGACCACGCTGCACAGGACAAGGGAACTGTCATGCATGTGCACATACGTAGATACAAACAGAACATGCTAACGTCTGTACAAACCACGGACCCCTGCCTTCTCACAGCTGTCAGGCCACCACCGTCCCCACCGCAGGGATGGTCCACGGAGGCCCAGCGAGGCTGGGGCCCTGCTGGCACGGGTGCGGGTGGCACTGCAGCCCCGGTGGTCTGGCCTCATGTAACCCCCCCTCCCCCTGTCCACACTGCGCCCTCGGGGTGGGCACACGGGCAGAGGACCGGAGCCTCGGGGCAGCCGGGAGCGGAGCCCGGAGCCCGGCACGGCCCGGGGCGTCTCTGTATGCCGGGCGGAGGCCCCCAGGTCACGGCTCGTTTTTAGGTCAAACACTGAGCCCCTGAGCTCCCCGCAGCGGGTCCCCACCCCCGAGATGCGCACGAGCAGCCACAGCCTGCCTGGCGCGAGCTCCCGCCGAGTTCTTAATGGCCCTGGGCTTCCGCTGCCCTTATTTTTAGCGATTTCCACTCCAATTACTGCTCAGTGGCATCAGGGCGTCCCCCCGAGGCGGATGGAGGCGAGGCGACAGGAGTGGCCTCGGGGCCCCCTGGGCCACTGCAGAGCCAGCTGCCGTGTGGATCCCCAGCCCTTTCCTGCGGGGTCCTCCTGGCGCCAGAGCCTGGGTGGCACCCCGCCTCCCATCCCCCCTCCCATGATGGCAGGCGCTGCCCTGGTCCACCCCCGAGGCAGCCACGCTGTCCGCCCCGCACCAAACCACACCCCCAGTTGGAACTGGATTTGAGGGAGGCGCAGCCATTGCTTCCGTGGCTTCATCTCCCCAGCTCCTCTGCAGGAAGCTCCAGCCCGGGGGGCGCTGCAGGTCTAAACAGTCCCTCTGAAGTGATCGACCGTGTCCTCCCTCCTGGGGTCCCCATTCGGGATCTCGGGGTGCGGATGGGGGAGCCATCAGAGGGCCGGGGTCCCCCAGCAGACTACAAGGGGGTGGGGCTGCCTCTCAGACGCCCTGGCAGGGAGAGCGAGGCCTGCCCCGGGGCCTTGGCACGTGCCGGGCCGACTCCTCTCACCCTCCTTCCCCACCTTTTCCACCCGAGAGGCTCCTCCCCACTGTCTGTGTTGGCAGCCTTCACACGCAGGCGAAGCACCAGGACCTGGTTAGCATGTGGAGTCGGTGCAGCGGGAGCTGGGGGGGTCCCCCACTGCTGACCGGCTCCCAGGGGTGCTGAGGCTGCTGGTCGAGAGCCCCGGCGGCTGCAGGTTCCCGCTGACCTGCCTGCAGACACGGCTCACATCACAGCCACATGGCACCGCCACTGCCCACTCACCCACCCCCTCCCCCAGGACCGCCATGGCTCTCTGACCCCCGGGGCCCAGTCCGGGCCTAGGACGGGCCCGAGCGCAGAGGGAGGCAGGCGTCCTCTGTCCCCCGGCGCCTCGGCCCCGACCCCGTTACTGAGTAAAGCAGCCACAGAAGATGCTGGAAGGAGGGAGGAGGGCAGCATCTCCAAGCCACTTCGCTCCTGGAAGGTTCTCGGGCCTGGACTTGGCCTTGGGAAGGGCGTGGCTCGGCCTCGGCCCACGAGCTCCGTTCCTGCCTCATGCCCGCGCTGAGCGTGCAGCCGAGGCTGGGGGCGGGGGGCTGGGCCATCGAGGGCACACGTTCCCGCTCCGGTTCCCACAGAGCGGAGTCACCGGGAGTCCCAATCCCCATGAGGGCCCGAGGCCCCACAGGGAGGCCCCTGCGGAGGCCCCCAGCCGCCTCCCCTGGCACCAGGGGGCAGGCGTCCTCCTCGAGCCTGAGACGTAACCAGGCCCCTGGGGCAGGTCATCAGAGGAAGGGGTTTCGGGGCTCCGCTCTGGCCAGGCCTCGGCTCCTGGGAGGGCTCCGTGGAGCTGGAGGCGGCTCTCAGTCACAGCTCTGCTCCTCTGAGCACTGGGAGCTGGGCCAGCCACCCGCCTTCCCTGACCTCAGTGTCCGCATCTGTAGAATGGGCGACGGTAAGGCTCTGCGGACGGGCCAGGCGCACGCCCGCCTGTGCTCAGCATCGGGAGCCAGTGAGGGCCGCCGCCTCCGCCAGCGACGGGAACGGCCTGCCCCGGCCTCTCTCTGCAGCACAAGCCGCCGGGCCAGGACTCCCGGGGCCTCTCACACCTGCCAGCCCTCCTGCCGAGCCTGGTCTGCTTACTGCGGATGCCGGAGCCTGAGAGCACACCTCTCAGCTCCAGGACACATCAGCCCAGCCCCCCCCCCCCAAGCTTCACCAGCCCTCCCCCTCCCCAAGCTGCCCAGCCCCCCTACAAGCTGCTCCAGCCCTCACCCCCACCCCCCACAACCTGCCCAGCCCAGCCCTCCCCCCCTCCCCCCTAAGCTGCCCCAAGGAATTGTCTGGGAGGACGAGAGGCTAGAGCAGGGGTGGGCAAACTTTTTGACTCGAGGGCCACAATGGGTTCTTAAACTGGACCGGAGGGCCGGAACAAAAGCATGGATGGAGTGTTTGTGTGAACTAATATAAATTCAAAGTAAACATCATTACATAAAAGGGTACAGTCTTTTTTTTTTTTTAGTTTTATTCATTTCAAAGGGGCCGTAGTTTGCCCACGGCTGGGCTAGAGACACAAACTTATGCTAACTAGCAGGTTGGTGCATGAGGCCTGGCCACAGTGAGCAGACACAAGCGGATGCCCATGTTTGCCTGCCCCCACCCCGCCCCCACCCCGCCCCCCGCCTGGCTCCCTGCTCCCTGCTCAGCTCCCACCCGCAGAGGCCAGGCCCAGAGGGTGTTTGACAAACAAGAGAGAAACAACAGGCACCTGCACCACCTTGCAAGGCAGGTGCCTGCCAGGAGGAGGCGCTGTGCGCTGGGCTGGGCAGGTGTGACTGAGGGCGTGAAAACCCAGCCCCGGGCAGCGGACAGCTCTCAGTACATCAGCCACGGGGTCACCCTACGGCAGTGACTGCACCCTTGGGGTCTACACCCCAAAGACCGGAGGCAGGTGTCCAAATACTTGTCCACACAGTGCACAGCCCCACGCAGCCCCGCGGCCCCTCCAGACGTTCTGCATATTTGGAGGCGACAACATGGGGGGGCAGGACCTGGGAGGGGGGATCCCTGGGACTCATGCCGAGAATGGCGGGTCTTTCCCGACGTAAAACTCTCCAATTTAAAAAGCCGACGCTCCTCTGAGGATGAGGGCTGCTTCCAAACGGAACCTCTGGGCCCCAAACGAGGAGGTCGAACCTGTCGCCACAGCGATTCGGAGGCAAATGCAGGGTTTCTGGGACTTTACAACCCAAACCGCCTTCTCCCAGCGCCCAGGCTGCAGCATTCGACAGAGGCAGAGCCCGGAGCAGCCACGCCCCCCATCCCCCTGCCTTCGCCCCCCCCCCACAACCCTGCAGGGAGGGCTCGCCTGCAGATGCCCCAAGGAGACAGTCTGGGTCTTTAGGACCCACCTCCTCAGGTCACACAAGTTGGGGGCCCCTCCTGCATAGTCAGAAAGGACGCAGGCTCCAGGGAGCCCATGCCCCACCCCATCATACCCCTCCCCCCCCGCGGCAGGGGGAAGTGTAGACGACCCCTGGACCCTAAATTCTAACCTCAGAACCCCAGTCTGACTCTCTCACCCCAACATTTTTTTTTATTATTTATGAAGGGAAAGAGAGAGAGAGAGGGAGAGAGGGAGAGGGAGAGAAACATCAATGATAAGAATCATGGATCGGCTGCCTCCTGCACGCCCCACACTGGGGGTCGAGCCTGCAACCCGGGCCTGTGCCCTTGACCGGGAAGCAAGCTGTGACCTGGTTCATAGGTCGATGCTCAACCACTGAGCCACTGCGGCCGGGCTCACCCCAACGTGTGATGTGGAAACAGCCCCCGAGTTCGCTGTCCCTGTGAGTGTCCTGGGGCGGCCCCAACAAGGGACCACTCGCTGGGTGGCCCCCAAACCAGGAGTCTGCTCTCTCCAGCTCTAGAGCCCAGAGCCCAAAGCGAGGCGGCCAGAGGCCCAAGGGAGCCCCTGCCCCAGGCCTCCAGCCTCCCGGCTGCCGGCAGCCCCCGGCGTCCAGGGCGCGCTGCCTGGTGGCCCGTGGGCCCCGGCCTGACTGTGGCTGCAGCCTGGCCACGTGCCACGTGAGGGGCAGAGGACGGAGGCTGGCGGGACGCTGACCACGGCCAGCAGGCAGCATAGGAGGGCGCCTGAGGCATCGTCCTTGCCAGGAGTTTAGCCAACGTCCAGTTAGAACAGTCCCCACTTGTGACACGAGGTGCCAGCTCAGGGGGTCCCCCAGAGCCTCAGTTGGGACAACCTCGGGGTGTGCTCTGACCCTCGGGCACAGACGCCAGGAAGGACACGGATAGAATCAGCCGGGGCAGAGCAACCGGGTGGATGCCAGGGCCCCACACAGAGCATCCCAGAGCCGTGGCATCAGGACGTGTCCCCTCCCCCCCGTCACACACCTGTGTGCGCCGATACCCACGGACACCCCACCAGGGCTGCTCCCCAGCCTCTGGCGCCGGAGCTCCCACTGGGGCTGACCACACGCTGCCACGGCCGCCCGGGTCAGGGTCCAGACCGCACTGTTAGGCCGTCCGGTGGCCGAAGCCCCAGGCCAATGAAGACGCTGCTGTCGGGGGGGGGGGGGGGGGGGCGCGTTCCGGAAGCAGAGGCGAGGCAGGACTCTAGCTCAGGTCAGCTCTTCCCTGCACAGACCCGCCCCCCTTTACAGACGGGGAAACTGAGGCCGCAGTCAGGGCCCCTTCGCCCCAGGCCCCTCAGCTGCCAGTGCCCACACCCTCCCGCTCTGCTAGAAGTCGCCCCAGCCCAGCTGCGCGCCAGCAAAACCAGGAAGTGGAAGGAAAGGCCTTGGTATAAAAACGGGAAAATAGGACATGCTTGTGTAGAAAATGCACACAGAGAGGGAGGAGTGATGGAGGGAGAAACGTCCCTGCTCGTCGCCCCACACGGTGACCGCCGGGACAGTGTGGAGCCTGGGGTCTCAGTGGACCCCTGCCCGCTCACAGAGCCCGGGGCTTCCGGCTCCGGGGCTCCCTCCCTCAGCTCTGCCTGGATCTCCGCCCCGGCAGCCGCGTCCCAGCCTCCCATCCCCGTGAGTTGGGTACCCCGCACCCACGGTTGCTAGGAGACGGTTGCCGAGAGTCACAACTCAGCTGGCAACAGAAAACACCCCCAGCAGCACCGTGTGCCAGGCCCTGGTCCACTCGCTGCCTCGGCGCTTTGCACACGTTCCAAGCGCCTTCCTGCCTGTGGCCGCTGAGGTCGCGGGGTGCGCGCTCTGAGCTTAGGAAACCAACACGCCGGCCCCGCCGCGGCGTTCAGGGTGGCGGGAGCCTGTGGCCAAGAGGCAGGAGATGGTGGGGACTCCGCTTCCTGCCACAGGCAAGCCCGGTGATCTTGGCCGATTTAGGACCTTGTCCGTCTATCAAACCCCACAGCCCACAGTGGGCTGGCTTCACGCCCCTGAGCCCAACGCCCGATTCACAGAGGAGCAGGAGGGGCCGACGGCTCCTGCCATGGGGCAGGCAGGGGTCTCGGCGGCTGAGATGGAGAAACCATACCCCCAGCTGTGCCGTGACCCCCCGACAGGCCACAGTGGGGAGCAGGAAGAGGCCTGAGCCCGGGACAGCAAGGAGCGAGTGTCCTGGCCCTCGCTCTTCAGCACCCCCAGGTTTTGTTTCTGGGGACCCTGGGAGGCCTTCGATGGGCCTTGGCACAGCCAGGGGTCAGGCACGTGCCAGGAGGCGAGGGAGGTGGCAGGGGCTGGCAGGCACTCAGCCCTCCATCGGACCGGGAATTCCAGCACTTTGGGTTCTGCTCCACTTTCGGGCTGGTCCCCGGGACCCCCATTTCCCTCCTCCAGCCCACGCAGGGTCCCCCCTCCCTCCTGAGGCTGGTGTGGCGACGGCGGGGGCAGAGGTGGCCTGTGACCCCCTGGCAGAGCTCAGTGAACCCACAGGTCAGTTCCCACGGTTCACTTCAACCCGGGTGACGGCCAGCGAATGGGGCTGCACCCACCCGAGTTCCTCAGTGAGGACGACGTGGGCAGCCCCGCACCCCGCAGGCCGTGGGAGCGCGACCTTCGCCACGGCACCACCGCCAGCCACTGCGCCCGACCCAGCCTGTCCTGACAGCCACAGGCCCTTTAAAATGCCAACATCTCGCCCGGCCAGCGTGGCTCAGTGGTTGAGAGTTGACGTAGGAACCAGGGGGTCACGGTTCGATTCCCGGTCGGGACACATGCCCGGGTGGCGGGCTCCATCCCCAGGGTGGGGCGTGTAGGAGGCAGCCGGTCCATGGCAGTCCCAAGCTCAGACTCCCCCTGAGCTTCAAAAAGGAATGAGGACTTTGAAGAAGGAGGTTCGCTCGGCTCCGAGAAACACTCTAATGCGATTTGTCTGCACCTGCGCAGAGCGGACGGGGCAGATCCCGGGCCTGGAGGGGCCACGCGGGAGGGGCGGGCTGGCAAGTGCCCGAGGCCGACGCAGAGGCCCTTCCTGCACGTGATGAAAACCTACACGTGGGTTCTTTCAGAGAACCTCCGCCACGACAGAACACTGCCCACGCCCTGTCCACGGCGCTGCCTGGAGACGCTGGTCTCCGGGGGCGTGGCCCTGGGCGCGACGCCCGCCATCGTCCCGGCCACGCGCGCACTCAGCAGACACGGTGGCTGTGACGGTGACTCTACACGAAGAAAAGGGCTCCGGAGAACATGACGAGGTTTCTTATTTTTCGAAACAAAGTGATGTTGATTTGGAAGGCGATGGGGAAGGGCAGGTGCCCCCAGAAAGGGGACGGAGGGAAAAGCCATTGGTCAGCCAGACGGGCCGGACGCTGGGCCTCAGAGACTGACCGTTCCCAGGCCCTTTAGTCCCCGGGAGGCCCTCGCTCAGCACCCGGTGAGGAGGGGCGGGAGGGCTGGAGGGTCACCGGCAGGGCAGGGCTGCAATGGACTGAGACACACTGCAGCTACAAAACCCCATGAGCCGAGAGAGAGAGAGAGAGAGAGAGAGAGAGAGAGAGAGAGAGAGAGAGAGAGAGAGAAAGAAAGAGAGAGAGAGAGAGAGAGAGGGCTCGTGCAATAGAGAACCACGCCCCACAGCTGGGGCTCCAGCGGCCGCTCCTCGCAGCACCTGGATCGGAGCGGGAAAGAGCTTCGCGCTTACGCGGCCTCGTGCACACGCTGCCTCGGCTCCAGCGGAAAGTTCCCATCAACAGGACGCCGCTCATGCCCGTAGACTCCCAGCTAAAAGCCGTGGGGGCCACGTCAGGGCTAGCGAGCCACCCTTTGCGGCCACGGATGAGGTCCCCGTCGCTGACCTCATGGATGCCGGCAGAGCCCGCTCCTGAGACAGACCCTGGCGAACAGCTGGTGGGGGCTCCGCCACGGAGGATCAGCGTCGCCTCCCGGTCCCGTGGGCCCGGCTTCCGTCACCCCAGGGGGAACGGGTCCCCGTGCCTCCTGGGGAGACGAGGCATGAAGCTCACGGTACCCCCTGTGCTACTGAACCCCGAGTAACGAGGCTGCCAGGCTCGCCTCCATTCACAAGAGACGGAAAAACAGATCAAGGCTCCACTTGGAGGTGGGGTCCCACCCAGGCAGGAGGGGGAGACGGGTTAGGGTGAGAGGCGCGTGTGGGGTTCCGTCAAGGCCGCTTCTGTGCAGGGACATGGCTGAGACGGTCGGGACCAGATGTTGGGGGGTGCAGGTCCCGCCAGGGCCACGCTGAATGCCAGGCCACGAGGCCACGAGGCCGCGTGCCTCCCAGGAAGACGTCCTCTTCCCCGACACTCAGACTGAGGGGTAAAGGGGACGATTCGTCCGAGAAACAAAAAGAAACACCAAAGGGACAGATGGGCCCTGGCCGGTGTTGCTCAGTGGTTAGTGCGTCGGCCCACGCACCCAAGGGTCACGGGTTTGATCCGGTCAAGGGCACAGACCTCGGTTGCAGGTTCAATTCCTGGCCCCGGTCGGGGCACATGCGGGAGACAACTGATCAACGTGTCTCTCACACATCGATGTTTCTCTCTCCCCCGCTCCCCCTTCCACTCTCTCTAAGAATCAATTGAAAAATATCCTCTGGTGAGGATTTAAAAAAAAAAAGAACAAAACACAGACGGACGGCAGTGACTTACTGGATCCAACACCCAAAGCTCAGGCCCCAACAGGAAGAACAGGAGACGAGACCACGTCAAAACGAAAGACTCCTGTGCATCGAAGGACACAGTCCGCGGGGGAGAGGGGACCGCAGCCTGGGGGACACGTCTGCAGGTTTACATCAGATAAGGACTGGTCCCCAGAACACGTGCAGAACTCCTGCAAGTCAGCAACGCAGCCCAGAGTTCAATAAAAACAGTCCAGGGCTCGGGTGGACGTTCTGTACAGATGCCCAACGCGCACACGGAAAGACGCTCAACAGCCCTCGTCACGATGCGAACCAGCACCATCTCAGCCTACCAGGACGGTGCCTGTCCGAACAGCAGGAAGCGGCGAGGGCGGGCGGGGATGGGGGACGGGGGACCCCGGGCACCGCTGGGGCGATGTGGAACGGAGCAGCGGCTACAGGAAACGGCATGGCGGTTCCTCCGCAGGTCAACCACAGGGTTACAGCCCGACCCAGCAATTCCACTTCGGGGCACAGGCCCAACATGACCGAAACCAGGGACTCGAACAGATCTCCGCACACCCATGTTCCCGCGGCGTTACCCACAGCGGCTAACACGTGGGAGCAGCCCGAGGGCCCGTGGACAGAGGACGGACACAGCATGTGGCCCATCCACATGCGGCTCTCACTCACCTTAAGAGGAGGGGACCCTGTCGCCTGCCCCCATGGGGAATGGACATGAGGACGCTGTGCTGAGCGAATAAGCCAGACCCAGAGGGAAGGACCCAGTGCGACCCGCTCAGAGGAGGTCCCTGAGTCAGATCCACAGACAGGAAGTAGGTGGTGGGGGTAGGGGCGGGGAGCGAGTGTTTAACGGGGACAGAGCTTCCGTCTGGGAGGGATGGAAAGTTCTGGAGAAGGTGGTGGTCACGGCTGCACCTCAGCGCGAATGTGCTTCATGCCTGAGCCGAGCCCTTGAGACAGGAAGGTGGTGCATAGCATCACGTTTAAGGACAATGAATGATGTGACCACGTGTACGGAGGGGGAGGGCGACGGGCAGGGGAGGCTGCCTTCCTCAAAGGCCACTCCACGTGGGTCTGCAGAGATGCTCACTCCCTCCCCTGCTCTGCTCACAACCCAGGGGCTCCGTGGCCAGGGCTCCCTGCAGCCTCAACGTGGCTCCAGGTGGGGCCTCTGCGCTCACTCTGCATGGCCTGCTATTTCCGGAGGCGCCCCTCCTCTCAGAGGTTCCGGCCCGGACCGCCCCGCCCTGACCTCCGTCGGTCACATCCCGGCTGCTCTGCGTCCGGGCCTCCCAGCGTGTGTGTGTGTGCAACCACACGTGTGAGCGACGCACATTAGTCTCCTGGTGCTGTCACACATCGCCACGCGCTGGGCGGCTCGGGATGCCAGGCGTGTCCTCTCTCCGTTCCGGAGCCAATGCCAGAACCGAGGTGTCGCGGGGCCGTGCTCCCTCCGCAGGCTCCGGGGAGGGTCCTTCCTGCCTCGTCCAGCTCCTCAGGCTCCAGGCAACTGGGAGTCGCCTGGCACCCTGACTACAGCCCCCAGCAGCCTCCCCCCGCAGGCCGCCGTATCCTGCCCCCAGAATGCCGGCAGCCCTGTAACTCCAGCCCCCAGGAGAGCTTAAGGGGAGCTGAGGGACAACGAGAAGGTGGTCAGGGAAGGCTCTGGAAGAGGTGAGCAGAGACCTGACGGGAGGGAGCCATGCTGAGCACGGGGGAGAGTCCAGGTGGAAGGCTGGGGCTGGGGCAGAGGCCCGCCTGGGTCAGCAGGAGGCCAGAGCCTTAGGCCCCACAGGCAACGCAGGGCCGGGTCACCCTGAAGGGCGGCGGCTTCACCCTGAAGGGTGGCGACGGGAAATGCCCCCGAAGCTGTGAACGGGCCACAGACGTGGAAGCAGGAGAGGACTCAGGACAACCCCCGGCCGGGACCAGACTCGGCGGTGACTTCTCGCCACCGTGAGCGTGAGCACAGGCGCGAGTGTGCGGCTCAGAGCGTGGGGCTGGGACTCGGGTGCTTCCTGTCCCTGAGCCTGCCCTTTTTTTAAAAATCCTCACCCAAGGATATCTTTCCGTTGATTTTTAGAGAGAATGGAAGAGAGAGAGGGAGAGACAGAGAGAAACATCGATGTGAGAAAAACACATTGATTGGTTGCCTCCTGCAGGCACCCCGACCAGGGCCGGGCTGGGGGAGGAGCCTGCGACTTCGGTTACATGTCCTTGATCAGAATCGAACCTGGGACCCTCTGGTCCACAGGCCGACGCTCTATCCACTGAGCCACACGGGCCAGGGCTGAGCCAGCTCTTTTGACCGCTCTGTGCCTCAGGCGCCTCATCTGAGAACCGTGGACAACGCAGGCCCCACCTCTCTGGTCTCTGAGGCGGCGGAAACGAGTTACTGCACAGAGTGTCGGCAGCACGTGGTTCCGCTGTGGCGAGGACCAGGCTGCAAACAGCAGGGACGGCGCGGGGGAGGACAGCCATGTCCTCGCTTGGGAGAAGCGCAGAAGCTCAGCGTTTACCAGGGGTCTGGCCACTGGGCACTGCCCTGGCCTGGCCTGGCACTGCCCTGCTCAGGCTCGGGGGCCCTCAAGGGGGAGGCGGCCACGGACGGCGGCTATTTCCTGGTGAGCTCATGGGCAGATCAAGACTCCCCCACTTCCTTCTCTCACCACAACCCCGTCTCTACGGGCCTGTGTGGCGCTGGGGATGCTCCGGGGAACAGAGCCAAGCCGGCTGCTCACATCCGACCTCACCATGGGGGTGCCGAGGGGAAGAGGTTCCCGGGCAGTGAGACCTGCCTCGGGTCAGAGGGGTGGCTGTCCTGGTCGGTCGGGAAGGCTCTCCATCGCCCCCACGAGCTAACAACAACAGCAACAATAATAGTAATGGCTCCTTTTGCATGACGGGCGACTTAGCTCATGCCTGGCTTTCTCCACACGCCTGGCACAGGTAATCTGGCATCACCCTCACGGAACTCTGAGGGACAGGAGCGCTTCTTAGTCCCACGGTGCTGGCGAGGGAACTGAGGCACAGAGGGGTTGTGCAACTCGCCCAAGGCCACACAGCGAGCAGGGAGAGGAGCTGGCTTTGGGCCCAGGAGGGCTGCCTCTTGGGACCGTGCTCTCAGCTCTAACCTGCTTTCCAAGGGCAGTGGCCCAGTCTGGTCTCTGCCTCCACCTCCCTCCTCTAGCGAGGTCCCAGCCTGGTGACGGGCAGGTCACGGGAGCCCCTGCTAAACTCCCGAGGCTGCTTGCCTCCGGTGACAGAGGGAGGCCCTGTCACTCAGCTCGGCATTCGAACCGCAACCCCCCCCCCCCCCGCCCCTGCCGGACATGGAGGCCCCAGGCTCCTCATCCTTCCTGGGCCTCCTGGTGTTTCCCATGTGTTCTTGCCTCTGAGCCTTTATCTGGGCTGTGCCCTGCGTGTGTGGGCCTTCCCATCAGTCACAGAGTGCCCGTCACGCGCTTGGCCTGGATGGCCCCTTATCGCCCGGAGTTTCCGGAAAGGCAGGAGAGTGACAGGCACTGTGAGTGGTTGTCTGTAGAGGGATCTGCAGAAGGGCCACCGCGTGGAGGAGGAAAGCGGGGGGTGGGCGGGGGGGGGGGGAAGAGAGAGAGAGAGGACACAGTGTGGGCAAGTCCCGCGGGTGGGAGGAGGTATGGCACACTCAAGGGGCCGACAGGGCCTGGGTGAAGGCCCCCTGTCTCCTGCCAGGCCAGGCATATATGCTGCCTCCCCCACCTGTCTAGTCCAAATACCCAATCCCTCCCTCTGTGCCCCAGTCCTGAGTCCCAACCGAGGTGGAGGGCCCTCTGTTCAGCTGTGACCCCCTGCCCCACCCACAGAGGGCTGAGCACCAAGGAAGTGTGCAGAGAGTCTGTTAAGTAAAACAGAGGGTTCTGGGTAAAAGGATGTGAAATTTTCTGGGTGGCTGTTCGGTCTCATGGCACCACAGCAAGGAGAGCATTCCCCGAACTGCCACCCCGGCACAAGGCCGTCCACACCCCCTCCCTGCCCCTTCCCATGTCAACCCTACTTACTGCTGGCACACACCCGCCCTCATTCCCAGGACTGACAAGCTCCATCAATTAAAAGATCTTACGGGGCATTTAGCACAAGGTCTTCCTTCAGTTCATTTGCCAACCTAACCGCTTGTATCATGAAACTCCCCACAAAAGGGCACTGCAGACGGAGACAAATCAATGCTAATGAGAGCCTGCTGAGTGCACTGGGAGCCGGCGAGTGGGAGGGAGGGTGGGAGGGAGGAGGAACAGGGGCGAGGACCCAGGAGGGCTCCTTTCAGGGGAACCGAGAGGCATCCTGGAGATCTCTGAACCAGAAGCTTCCAACGTGGGGGTCTCAGCTCACCACGCTTCCTGCAGACCCCACCCTGTGTACACTGGGCTGGTCTATAGCACCCTTTCGGTTGAAAAAGACGATGATAAGATTATATCTCGATGAGTCAGGCCTTGCCCGGGACCATCAGCCAGGCCTGAGCCTCGGGGCCAGCCTAGATCCAGATCTCCCTGTGGGGTCCTGGCAAGCTACCCAATCTCCGTTTCATCGCCTGGAAAACGGGCATGAAACGCCTCTTACCTAGGACTGCCCATCAGTGAACACATGTTCTGGGACCCCTGTTACGCACCAGGCACTGAAAACCCAGGAGGGACCAGGTCAGCCAGTGGGAGGGAGACAAAAAGCAAGTCCACCACCGGCCCCACGGCCAAGCCGCATGGGGAAGGAAGCCCGGTGTAAGCATCAGAGAGAGGGTGCCGGGGAGGTCTCTCTGGGAAGGTGACATGAGCAGAGACCTCAGTGGTGAAGCGAAGGTGGGCTTAGCACACAGGACCCGTGACACAGCCCAGAGCTCTCCGCCAATCAGACACGCACATAAGCGGCTATGCCCGGGGAGGCCAAAGGCCCAGGGAGGCCAAAGGCCCAGGACTCAGGATGGAAGATGAGGGCGACGAGAGAGGGAAAATGCCGAGGCCTCACGTTAGGCTCCTCCGGGGGAGGCTCCATCGCCAGCTCCCAGGTTCAGCACCCGGAGAGGCCCAAACACAGAACCGGGCTCAGAACCACGGAGAGCTCCAAACACAGAACCCGGCTCAGCACCGCAGAGTTCAACTACAGAGCTGGGTTCAGCACCACGGACAACTCCCAGACAACAGGCCAGAATCAGCACCGCAGAGACCCCCAGCACAGAGCCGGTTCAGCACCACGGACAGGGCCGGCCTCTGGGCAGAGCCAGCGCCGCCCACAATCTCAGCACCGCGGAGAGCGCCGCACGCTTCCAGATGCACCGCCAGGGACAGACAAAACCCCAACTATCACATGATCTCTTATTTGTGGAATTTAATGAGCAAAATGAAACTGACCAGCCAAATAAGACCCGCAGCGGGAGGCGCGGAACAGTCTGACATGCCTCGAAGTGGGGTGGAGGGGACGAGAAGGGATAAACCGAAGAACTTACATACTTTCATATGCATAAGCCCACGTTCACAGGCAATGGGTGGTGAAGACCTGGGGGGTGGGTAGGGCTGGGGGGGGAACGGCGGGGGGAAGTGGGAGATATCTGTAATACTATCAACAATTAAAAATACATAAAAAGGACTCCCGGAGAGGTCAGCACCCTGGAGAGGTCCCGCCCCTCACAGCCTTCCTCATTCTGCTCCCCGAGGCTGACCAACCATAGGGGGTGAAGCTACTGAAAATGACATTCCAGGCCCGCCCTGGCCCAGCCCAGTCACCCCGACTCCAGCATCTGCCCATCCCCCAAATTCACCTGGAACCTTCCTGACCCTCTAAGCCGGGGAGGGGGGGATGTTTAAGGCCCTCAAACTCATTTGGTCTGGCCCTGCCAAGGCATTTGGGCAGCGGTTCTCAACCTGTGGGTCGCGACCCTTTGGGGGTCGAACGACCCTTTCGCAGGGGTCGCCTAAGACCATCGGAAAACACATCTATAATTACATATTGCTTTTGTGATTCATCACTATGCTTTCATGATGTTCAATTTGTAACAATGAAATTGGGGGTCACCACAGCATGAGGAACTGTACTAAAGGGTCGTGGCATTAGGAAGATTGAAAACCACTGCATTAGGGTGAGTGAATTGAATGTCTGATCAAATAGAGTAGCTACATTTTCGGTGGATAACTTCGTATGGCCCGAGAGTGATGTTATAAAGATCCAAAGGGCCTTTGTCAGAAGGTTCCCTGCCCCTGTGCTAAGCGCTGCCTGGAGCCCTCCCTCCCCAGTCCTGCCTGGAGAAACCAGACTCGCTCTACTCATCAAAGCGAGTGTCAGCACCCTCTCTCTCACACAGCCCTTTTCCTGCTTTGTTTTGGGACTCTGCTCTTTGCTCCCCTTCCAGACTGTGAGTTCCCCCAAGACACTGTGTCTGATCCTGGCTTGTTAATCCCCACCACACACACACCAGCCCAAATGCGTGCTCAGACAGGAGTGAATGAAGTCGCAAAGGCGACGTGTACAATCGCTACCAATTGTCGAAGAATTCCCTCTGCCAGGAACCGCGTTACGTGCTTCACACACTTCTTTTTTTATTATTTACAGTTTAAGAAACTGAGGCCAAGAGATGACGGATTTTCCTCCCAAGTTCACACAGCTAAGAAGTGACAGAGCCTGGATGCAAACCCAGATCCCACGGCACAGCCTGTGCCCTTGACCGAGGCGCCTTCCCTTCCAGTGCCCTGCCATCTGCCAGCCCCACGGAGCAGCCGTGAGCACAGCAGCCACGGTTCCCTGAAGTGATTCGGAATCTTTTTTTTTTTTCCGGCCTGAAATGGAAATCACTGATGCCTCAAATTAGAACCCCAACACGAACGAGCCAAGACTTCAGATCTGCAGCAGCTAAGCCGCCCGCACCCACCTTCTCAGCAGGATTCTGGGCTGCTCCTCAGCCCGGACCACCTGTTCCCAGTCAGCGTGGAGGACACAGCGAACCCTTCCCCGGGCGCGGGAGGGGCTGCGGCCGCGTGCGGCAAGGGGTCCTCCTCCCGGCTCCCAGGGGCTCCCCGCAGAGCGGTGGCCTCGTTAGAGCCGTGCGAACACAGGTGTGATCTGAAGGCAGGCCACAGACGCAGCTGAGCCCTTCTGTGCCGACCTTCATTTGCCACTAAAGCAGCGGTTCTCAACCTGTGGGTCGCGACCCCTCTGGCGGTCAAACGACCCTTTCGCAGGGGTCGCCTAAGACCATCCTGCATAGCAGATACTTACATGACGATTCATCACAGCAGCAACATGACAGTGATGAAGTGGCAACGACAATAATTTTATGGTTGGGTCACAACGTGAGGAACTGTATGTAAAGGTTGAGAACCACGGCACTAAAGGGATGTTTTTCAACCATCCCCAAGAATTAGGCCGGAGGCTCTGACCTCAGCAAGGGCTGGGCAGGGGGACAGAGAGGCAGGTCGATGGCCACAGCCTCTCCTCCCGCATGGACATGGGTGCAGGCCGCCCAGGGGCAGGGGAGACCTAGTGGGAATCGGGCCAGGGGCCGAGAACCAGCACAGTGAGAAGCCATGGGGCTTTGGAACAGAATCAGTCCACACGCGGAGGGACCCCGTCGGGCCCTGCGGCCTTAGACGTGAAATCAGCAAAACTTGACGACCGAAGTGTCAGCGTGACTCAAGGTCGAGGATGAGCCAGTCGCCCTAACTTCCGGCGCGCTGGGTCTTTCACTTCATTATTGAATGAAATGCCTATTTAAAATGATGCCAATAAAATAGGAAGAATTTCTAAGGGGAGGGTTCCATGGGGGCCACCAGCAAGACAGGTGGCAGCGCCTGCCACGGCACCCTGAGAGGCAGGAGAGAGAAACGTGACCTGTGCGTGTGGCCAAACGGCTGGTCCGAAAGCAGGCTGGCCCCGTGGGAACCTGGAGGGCTTGGCCTCGGCCCTGGGATTTGTCGCTAGAGGGCAAACGGGAATCGTGAGTAGAAATTCCAAGATTACCTAAAAGCCAGACGCGTGCCAAAACGTAATTGAGCGAGGCAGAGAGTGCCCAGGGAGCAGAGGCGCAAGCCAGATCCGCAGGCGCGCCTGCCAGGAGGCTTGGGGCGGCCGGTGCCCGCATCAGAGGTACCCCCTCCCGCAAGGGCAGCCAGAGGCAAGTACACTGTTGGCGGGAAGTGCCCGAGGGCGGGGGCTTGCACCCGCAGGAGCCTCTGGAACTGCCCGTGCCCGGAACGCTGCTATGACGGATGACGACATTGCTGTTGTTTGTTCGACTCGCGGTCACTGGCTCCCTCTTCGGAGTCAGGTATCATTCATGATGATGAAGAACAAGATGATGATCAAAGACAAATACTAATGGAACGCCAACTCTGTGTCCAGCACCGCTGGCCGCTTGGTGCTTGGTCTTCTCTGACGACCAAGGCTGGCCTGGCCGGCAGGACTCAGTGGTTGAGCATCAACCTAGGAACCAGGGAGGTCACGGTTCGATTCCCGGTCAGGGCACACGCCCGGATGATGTTTCTCACTCTCCTTCCACCTTCCCTTCTCTGAAATCAATGAAAATACATTGAAAACAAAAAGACCAAGGCTAACAGCTGGGCCCAGAGCTTGCGTGTCACAGGATTCATCTTGGTGGCTTATTCTCACAACCGCCCAGTTTGCTGACAGGGACATGAGCCCAGGAAGCACATGTGGGTTCATAACAGGCACAGGAGACGCAGGAATGACTGGAGCTCCTCTCCTCTGTGCGGATTTCACTCTGATGCTGGGGAAGCAGACCGCCCCCCACCAGTTGTAACAGCTGTTCATAGGGTTAGTGTTAGGGTTAGGGCTGGGGCTAGGATTAGGGCTAGGGTTAGGGTTAGGCCTAGAGCCAGGGCTATGGTTAGGGCTAGAGCTAGGGTAAGGGTTAGGTTTAGGGCTGGGGCTAGGTCTCTAGTTAGGGTTATGGGTTAGGTTTAGGGCTAGAGCTAGGGCTCAATGTCAGGTTCCAGGGAAATGTGCCCTAGTGTTCAGCCGTTTCTCAAGCCCTTTTCCCAGCTCCCGTCTAAGAAACATTTAATAAGTTGTCTGAACATTGTCTGTGGGAAACAGCAGGGCATCCCTCTTCATGGCCTCCCTCCGTGCCTATCGGGACGTCACACAGGTCCCGGCCGTCTCTGGAGCTCGGATGGAACAGGAGGTAAAGTGATTAGCAAACTGGCGCGTCACTGGGAGGATGAAGGATGGTGGCGCCCACGTTCACCGCCAGGGAAACCTACTCAGGGAAATTACACAGCAACGGCCTTGGCGGCTTCAGGGCTCAGAGAGCAATCAGCGCCGGAGCAGCCGGGCCCCGCAGCCGCGGGTGAGCGATGGCCCCAGCACGGAGCGCACGCCGCGAGCTCCGTGCAAACAGCCACGCCCTGGCCACGGAGGCTCGGCACCGGGCACCGCGGGAGGCAGCCTCCTCCTAAGGACTAATTTCCTATCAAATTCATACCTGCCAAGAAATTAACACTGTCCCCGAGAGAACCGAGAAGCAGCAAACGTAACGAAAGCCGTGATGGCGCCGGAGCTGTCCCCACGGGGCTAGCACTTCCTCCACGCTTTCCCGCGCCTGTCGGAGGGGTGCGGGGACACTGAATGTGTCGTGCAGGTCACTGTGACCCCGTCCTTCTCCCCTCGAATGAAGTCCCCATTTCTGTGGGTGCTGAGAACTCCTCACAGGCATGTTTCTTTCTTGTAAATCCTCACCCCAGAATGTTTCCCATTGATTTATTTTTTTTTTTAGAGAGAGTGGAAGAGAGTGGAAGAGAGGGGGAGGGAAAGAGAGAGAGAGAGAGAGGAAGAGAGACCAATTAGTTGCCTCCCACACGCACCCTGACCGGGTCCAGGAATCGAACCCGCAGCCCCTCAGTGTGCAGGCCGACACTCTAATCACTGAGCACACTGGCCAGGGCTTGCATGCACAATTTAAAAATATATATATACATGTATATATATTTTATTGATTTCAGAGAGGAAGGGAGAGGGAGAGAAACATCAATGATGAGAGAGAATCATGGATCGGCTGCCTCCTGCACGCCCCACACTGGGGATGAGCCCGAAACCCAGGCAAGTGCCCTGACCGGAATCAAACCGTGACCTCCTGGTTCATAGGTCGATGCTCAACCACTGAGCCACACCTGCCGGGCACATGCACAATGTTTAACGGTTTCGTTTGGGTCCACAAGCAGGTGCACGATGCCCGTTAACCCTCCCCTGCTGCCGGCCCCGCCCCCTGGTGTGGGCGACACTGAGCTCCCCGTGTTTCAGATCATTTCCCAGGAAGGGCTCTGGGATGCACCGCTCCTGGGTCAGCGTCACGGTGCGTGTCACACGCGGTCACGCTGACGTCTGCCATGTGTATGGCAGTTTACGCTTCCACACAGCAACGCGTGAGCGCTGTCACCAGCGGCGGGGCCGGCATAAAAAGCATCTGCTAATTCGAAAATTAACCCGGCGCCTTGCGTCTGTTTTTGTTCTCACGCGTTGCCCGTTTCCGCACCCAGCACGGGAAAGCCTCACGCGCGCGTCGGGGCCGTGGAGCCGAGCCGGACCGCCTGCGGCGTGACCCGGCCTTGGCCTGCCCGGCCCAGCTTCCTCTCCACACAGTGGGGACGAGGACGGGTGCTGGCACGCCCGCCTGGGGCCGGTCGCGGAGGACACGGGTCCAATCAACTCCTCACTTCGAGAGGAATGCAAGGAACACAGCTTCCTTCCCACTGGGCAGCTCACGGAAGGAAGACCGGAGGCTAAGGCGGCACCTGCTTCCACCCTCAGTCGGAGGGCCACCTACGGGGCTCCAGAGCCAACAGGACCGGGCCAGCCCGCCGCCAGCCCGCCTGCCCAGCGGAGTGCCTGGCCGTGCCCCAAGGGGTTCTACAAACACCGCTACCCACGCTCCGGCGCATGGCGCCCACCTGCAGGTGCGGGCTGGCGGCGGTGGCTCTGAGGCCAGCCACGTGTCGCCGACCGGTCGATGGACCGTTGGTTCGCTGAGTTCCCAGGAGACGTCAAGACGACCTCTCGACCTCCCCGTCCCCCTAATTACTCCATGCAAAGCTGTCACCCCGAGCCGCATGCCCTCCCCTGACTCACCAGTGACCTTGCCCCCGGCTGGGGGGTCAGGAGATTTAACAAGAGAATCTCAAAGGAAGAGAGGGCCGGGGCCAAGCTCTGCCCCTCACGCCGGAGCTGGCTCTGCTGCAACCAGAGGGGAGACCCCTGCAGGCCTCGCTGGTGCAGCCCCCACCCCCGCCCCCGCCCCCCATCTCACCTGCGGGAGACACTGGCACCGCCGTTCCCCCTGGGCTGTCACTGTCCGGGGCCAGCTCTCTCTCCCGCATGTCCCTCCAGGCGCGGGGCTCCCACCACCCCTAAAGCTCTCGGGACACTCGCGTGTCATCAGCCCTCCAGGGACTCGGGCACATGGAGCTGGGACACTGAACAGTCATGATCTGTGGGGCTGCCTCGTTCCCGGGACCCTCCATGGGCACCCACGTCCTGTCCACCTTCCGGAAGACAATCACCCTCCTCAGAATTCCCGAGGGGAAGGTGGCAAAAGCTTTGCTCACAGCTTTTGCTCCTTGGCAGCGGGTGAGGGTCGGTCGACAAAGAAACGATGCCAAGGACGAAAGAACACACGCCTCCCAGACGCCCAGGCAGGAGACGCAGCCAGAGGGTCGGCACCGAGGAGCGCTCGCACGGGGGCCGCGGGGCAAGGCCGTGGCCACACAGGACGGGCCCGGCCTCCTGACCAAGCCGAGAGGGAAGAGGCCTCCTGTGGGTGCTGAGGGCTGAGAAGAGGCAACAGGCACCGCCAAGGGGCCCCTCGTCCCCACGTCTAATCCAGCAGCGTTTTAAGGAGAAAGGACACACTGGACACACTGAGTTCCTTTCCAAGAGCAGACAGAAAGGCGGCTCGCCGGGGTGACGTGGTGGGACGAGGACAATGGCCTGCACCTGGGACCCCGCACCTGGACCCTGCACCTGGGACTTCACACCTGAGAACCCGCAGCTGGGACCCCGCAGCTGGGACCACACCTGGGACCCCGCACCTGGGACTTCACACCTGAGAACCCGCACCTGGGACCACACCTGGGACCCCGCACCTGGACCCTGCACCTGGGACTTCACACCTGAGAACCCGCACCTGGGACCACACCTGGGACCCCGCACCTGGACCCTGCACCTGGGACTTCACACCTGAGAACCCGCACCTGGGACCACACCTGGGACCCCGCACCTTGGACCACACCTGGGACCCCACACCTGGGACCCCGCAGCTGGGACCCCGCAGCTGGGACCACACCTGGGACCCCACACCTGGGACCCCGCACCTGGGAACCCGCACCTGGAACCCCGCACTCGGGCAAAAGCTCAGAAGCCCCTCAACTCCAGGGGTGGCTTCTTGCGAAAGCTGAGACACGTGAGTCCATTGAAAACAACGCCTACAAGGTTGAAGCTTTTCACTAAAACCATAAGATGCCGTCTGCTGGGAAAGGCAGCTCTGAGGCCGGGAGCGATTCTAACATTCCAGCGGGGGAAGCTGGCAGCTGGGAAAACAGCCCACGGAGCGTCTCGGCTTTTCCATTCCAGCCCCTGAAGGAAATTCTGAGCCGACCAGGTGGCCTTGGACATGAAGGGCAGGGAGCTGGGCTCCAGCGGGGCAGGGCCCTGGCTGTGGCGGGCCCACCCTCATGCCCTGTGACATCATAACGCCAGCAGAGCCCCCATGCACCCGAGGGCCGGGCACTCCTGAACCCTGGACTTCAGAGGGTCCCACCGTATAAAACCTCTTCCAGTGGCAGGTCGCTGAGCAGAGCAGAGTGACAAGCTGCCAGAGGAGGAGTTTGGCGAAGTGTAAACTCTTCTTTTTTATCCTCGCCTGCGGGTCTGTTTCCATGGACTTCAGAGAGGGAGGAAGGGAGCGGGAGAGGGAACATCATCGGTTGCCTCACGTACCCGCCCGACCTGGGATGGAACCTGCGACCGTCGGTGCATGGGACCATGCTCCAACCAACCGAGCCACACCGCCGGGGCTACAGGAACTCCTATGCCCCCGTTTCCACGGGGCTTCCACCCGACGGGGCGGCGTGCCTTCTCTGCCCAGCCCAGGCGCACCACGGCCCGGCCGCCAACCCCAGGCAGCTCTGCTCCCCCGGGCAAGGGGTGGCCCGGGCTCGCTGCGGCCGTCCTGCGTTTCTCCGTGGACTGGTTTATTAAGGAAACAATCCGAGGAGCCCACGCCAGGGGCCGTGCGTACATCAGCGGCCCTCACTAGCTATTCAAATCAGCAAACCGTACGAGGCCGACAGACCCCGGAGCAAGGGGACTTCTCCACCTGGGAAGCACGGGCGGGACCCAGAGCAAGGACTTCAGTGACCGTCGCCATGGCCTGGGCCGCCGCCTCCTCAGAACGGACAAGTGTCCTGCCGGCCCGATGGCAGGACCCCCACGTGGCCGGCTGGACACCACACCCCTCCCCTCCACCTGCACATGGGTTTCCAACATGGATGAGACAGGGCTCAGGGTTAGCGTGAGAAATGCTTCTCCAAGACACGAGAACTCGGACGAGGGCCACGGGCGCTGCCCCAACCGCCTGAAGTACTTTTCCCGAGGACAACACACGCCCGTTTTCTTCCTGGCTCCACAGAGTAACAGCCGCTTGCACAACAAGATGGACAGTAACACCTCGACCCGCACAAGGGCCCGGAGCTCGGAAGTGCGGGCGACCAGGGCGCCTGGTGGAGGCTGCAGGAACGGGCACCTGGGTCTTTAAGAGCACGCCCCCTCCTACTGCCAGGCAAGGCGGATCGCAACGCGTCCGAGCTGGCTTCCTTTCAGTGCCATCGGCCTCAGACGCCCCTCGTGCCCACGTTCCTCGGTCTCTGAAGGCCCCCTCCATCGACAGGCCAGTTCCTGCAACTTACACATCAGCCACAGGCCTCACGCCAGCCAGAGCCACGACCCTGCCCGTCCCACCTGCCCTCGTGGTGTCCAATCCGACGGTCCCAGCGAACTGGCCTGGAGCTCCACACGTGGCGCTGACATGAGGGCGGGCACGCTTCTCTCCCGCCACGTCAAGACCAGTGGCCAAGTTCCACACGCACTTCCACCCGCCAGAGCGTCACAGCCACGGCCTCAAAGACAACCCAGACACACACACACACACACACACACACACACACGTCTACAGGACACGGAATCCACGGCGGGTGGCGACAACTGAGCATGCGTCCACGCCAGCCTCCGCGAGCACCGCCCACGGGCCCAATGGCCACGCGGTCCAGACCACGGACCCCAAGCATCAGAGAGTCGGCGCTCTCCCCGGCAGAAAGATACAAACACCCGCGCCCCTACCTCGATCAGGAAGTCCCCCGTCCTCAGTCCGGCCTGCCAGGCCACCCCGCCTTCGTCCACGGACTCCAGGTACTGCAGGGCCGGGAATGCCGGCGTCGGCGTGAACTCCTCAATGGGCGTATCCGCTGGGAAGGCAAGGACGGAGAGCTCATTACAACCAAACGGACGTGTCCAAGGTGGCAGCCTCACCCCCACAGGGCCCTGAGAGGGAGACCGTGTCCCCTGTTGGAAGTAGTTGGTCCAGGCCACCAACCCCCTGGGAAGGGCTTGACCTTCACCGTCCCAGGCCAGCAGCAACTGGAGCCGTGAGGCGCGTGCCCTCTGGGGCCCCCGCCACACCCCGGGGCCTCTCTGCTAAGAGCACGGACTGGGCAGCTCCACTGTGCGCGTCTGTATGTGCGCGCCTGTCATTTTCTTTAAAAGCATCGGTGACTAAACACTTTCGGTTCTAAAAATGGAAAAGCTCCCCCATAACCACACGGAGCTACAGAAGCAGCACAGCGAGCCACCTGCCGGGGCTGCGTCTGCGGAGACCGCGGCGGCCGGGACTCGCCCTGGAGCTCCATCGGAACCGGCGCTGACCCGGGGGCGGGGGGTGCGAAACCTGCTCCAGCCTGTCTCTCCCCTCCCACCCCCCCGGCCCCGGCACCTGGCTTCGGGGCCCCACGCAGCTGCCCAGGGAAGTCCCAGGGCAAGCGATGGCCTCTCCTGGGTTGTCCTGAGTGGCCAGAGGTGCGGGTGGGACGATGGAGATGGCCCTTGTGGGGGAGGGGAGGGGCGACCACACACACCGTGGTGGACACACATGTGGGGCCGGTTGTCCTTTCTCTCTCTCAGGACAGACGCCGGCAGGGCAGCCTGAGCCCCGGCAGGTGGGGCCGCGGGAAGGAGGGGCGGGGAGGAACCTCCACATGCTCGCCCGCGGCCAGCTGTCTCCTCCGTGGGGAGGCGATGCCATTTTGTTTTCTCTCAGAAGGGAAGCCCCCACGTCAAGGGCTGGCGGTGGGGGCTCCACGTGGAACGCACCCCCGGCATCCCCCGCCCCAGGCCCCAGGACGTGCGCGCCGCCGGCTCGGGCCACGGCCAAGGGACCATGCTGCCCCGTTTCCTTAGCAAAGTCACCTGAGGGGCAGGCGCCGCGCACCTGGGGCCGGAGCTCACTCCCCGCGGGCAGCCTCTGGTCCCGGACCTGAGCACCCGTCCTTGTGGGTCCCTGAGGCCGAGCCCAGCCACCCCACACGGACCAAACCCGGGGTTTTAAAAAGGGTGGGGGAGGGAGCGGGAGAGCTGGTGCAGGGACGCGGTGCAGGAGCAAAACCGCTGCTCAGCAGCCCGCGCATCCCAGGGAGGCGGCAGGTGAAGCCGCGGTTGTCTAGCAACCAAGTGCCCAGCAAGAGGCTGCATCGGAGCTGGGGCATGTCTTTCACGCGGGCGTGTGCACACACAGACACACACAGACACACACGCGCGCGCACACATGTGCATGCGGCCGGGCCAGGAGCCCCGCGCCTACCTTTCGCCCCGCGCAGGACGAAGCCGAAGCCCTCATTGTCCTTCTTCTGCAGGACCACGGCCTTCTCCTCGATGGTGCAGTCGCTGTGGGGAGAATTCCGGGGACAGCGACCGTTACCGGGGCCCGTCCTCACCGTGGCTGCGGCTCCGCCGGGCACGCTCATCATCGCAGCCCGTGAGCCCCCGGCGGGGCGGCGCGGAGGGAGCTAGGCGGCGCGGGGCGCGGGGGGCGCGCGGCGGGGGCGCAGGCGGCCGGGACCGGCGGGCGGGGAGGGGGGGCCGGGCGCAGGCGGCGCGGGAGCCCGCATGGTGGGGAGGCGCCGGGCCGGCGGGCGGGCGGGCGGGCGAGCGGCGGCTCCGGCCCGGGAAGCGGGGAGGAAAGTGGCCGCAGGAAGGAGCGCGCGGCCGCGCCGGGGGCCCGGGCCGAGGCGGCGTCCCCCCCGCGGGCAACGGGAGCAGCGGAGCCGAAATGAGGCAGCAGTTTCTCCGGTTCTTGAAGGGGCTGGAGGAAAAGCAAACGCTATCTGCTCCCTGCGTGCGCCGGAGACGCAGCGCCCCTCCCTCTCCGTCCGCGGCAGCGTGGTGCCCCCACAGCCGCCGCGTCACCGTCACCATCACCATCGCGGCGGGCGGGGGGCGGGGGGCGGCGCGGCGGGCGGGCCGGGAGGCGGTCACTCCGGTCGCACGCGGGCGCTGACGACAGGGCTCCGGTGGGAGGATGAGTTTGGGGGCGGGGAGAGGGGGCTCCCCCTTTGACGATCTAAAGCCACGGCGCCTGCCTCCTGCCACCGCGTTTGTTTCAAAGGAGAGAAACCCAGAGGCGCAACTTTCATTCCGCTGCCAAAGGCTCCGCACCGGCAGGAAGGGGCGGGCTGGCGGCAGGACTGTGGCTACCCCGGCCTCCCCCGCCTTGGGGGCTGCTGCCCGCCCCCCCCCGCCCCCCCCCCGCCCCTAAGTCAGGGGCAGGGTCGCTGTAGAGGGGCCCGAGTTTTCTCCAGGGCCCTAGGGGGACAGGCGTGGGAGGACTGGGTGCGAGGAGAAAGGACATCTGGGAGCCCCCGCAGAAAGGCTGCAGGGCGTGGGGGGCACGGAAGAAACCAGAAGGCCCGCCTGGAAGGGGGTGGCTGGGGGTGCAACGAGCAACACGCTGAGGAGCTCCAGCCCAGGCCACTCACTGCAGGTCAGCTTTGCCCGCCCTCCATCTGCCGCCTGGGGAGGCACATGGCCTCTGTGCACTGGCGGGGAGGGGGGGTGGGGGGGTGGGGGGGAAGGCCTGGGGGGGGAGCAGCCCAAACCCGCTGGCAGCCCCTCCTCCCCCCCAGGAGAAGGGCAGGTCCCCCAGGAGAAGGGCAGGTCCCCCCAGGAGAAGGACAGGTTCCCCCAGGAGAAGGGCAGGTCCCCCCAGGAGAAGGACAGGTTCCCCCAGGAGAAGGGCAGGTCCCCCCAGGAGAAGGACAGGTTCCCCCAGGAGAAGGGCAGGTCCCCCCAGGAGAAGGACAGGTTCCCCCAGGAGAAGGGCAGGTCCCCCCAGGAGAAGGACAGGTTCCCCCAGGAGAAGGGCAGGTCCCCCCAGGAGAAGGGCAGGTCCCCCCAGGAGAAGGGCAGGCCCTTGGACCTGCCATGGCAGCAGCGAGAACTCCCCATGGCACAGGCGAGGGGGCAGCTGCGGAGAGGTGGGGGCACAGCTGGGGAAGCACAAGTGTCCTGACCTCCGAGCACCGCCCCCACATCCGAGGACTGCACAAGGGGCCCTGCCCTCGGGGGCCAGCAGAGGGGACACACCCCTGACCCTGGCAGGCCATGTGATCCAGGGAGACCGTCCAGGGTGGACTGAACACCCCGGAGCTGGGTCGTGTCTGGGAGCCCCTGGCTCGGCCCCCACAGCCGCCAGACGGGGTCTGACACTCGGAGCCCAGAGCCATGGGCACCTGTGGGCAGGTCACCAGCTGCCCAGCAGGCGGCGTTTAGGAAGTGACGGGCTCTCTCAGCCTCAGTTTCCCCTCACGCTACAGAGCAGTGAGCACAAACCACAGGCCTCCCGGGGTTCTATGTGGTCGGATGGGTCGATACCCATGATGGTGCAGTGGGACGGAGCCCCAGGGAGCCACCACCAAACCTCCCAGAGAGCCACCCCAACCCCCACAGGGAGCCACCCCAACCCCCCCAAGGAGCCCCCCAAACCCACCCCAGGGAGCCACCCCCAACCCCCTCAAGGGAGCCACCCCCACCCCCCCAGGGAGCCACCCCCAAACCCCCCAGGGAGCCACCCCCAACCCCCTCAAGGGAGCCACCCCCAAACCCCCCAGGGAGCCACCCCCAACCCCCCTGGAGCCACCCCAAACTACCCCCTCAGGGAGCCACCCCAACCCCCCCAGGGAGCCCCCCCAAACCACCCCCCCAGGAGCCACCCCAAAACCAGCACCAGGAACTGCCCCCCTGCAGAGAGCCCCAGGGAGCTACCCCAGAACCACAGGAGCCGCGGGGACTGAGGGCAGGAGCCTCCACCAGGCCTCTCCCTCTCTCCACAGCCTCCCACCAGGGCGCACACACAAACTGCCCCCCGAACTTCTCAAGAGAAGGCCCCGCCCCCTGGCCCACTCCATGCTGGGCGGGTGCAGACCCCCCGCCCGCCCGCCCCTTCTCCAGGGAGGGCTCTCCAGGGCCCCGGCCACCCAGCCACGGCCTCCGCTCCTACACTCTGCGTGAGCAGCTGCAGCGAGCCGCCCAACCCCGGCCTAGGCCGCCGGCTCGGAGGGCCTGCTGGGCTCCCCGCCTGCCGACCGCAGGGGCCGGGGTTCTGCCCGTGGGCGCGGGACGGCGTCGGCGCAAACCCCAGTCCTGCTCTGACCCCAGGGCCGTGCGGCAACCACCCTGAGCAGAGCCGGAGTTTGCAGGTGCCAACCCCTCGGGGCCAGTGACAAGCCTGTCCCTGCGCCCGTCCTGGTCCGCTCAGGGTCCCCGCTGTCGGAGCACGTGCTGAGTCCCCCTGGGGTGACCACGTCCTGTCACTCTTTCCTGGTGACCGTGGTGGGCGCTCAGGAGTCAGGCCACCGGCCCCTGGGGGTGCGGCCTAGTGAAATAAACCGCCACCCCAAGTGGCCACGCCTCACGGCTTTGCTGCCAGGGGCCATGGACCACGGGCCACGGTCATGGCCCTGCCTTCCTGCGGGGTCCCCTCGGCTCACGTTCACCCCTGAAGTGCCCCGAACACGTCCGTATAACTCACCCCCCTCCGCGCCCCTGGGTCTGTGCAGCACCCCCGACTCACGTGCCAGGCTCCCTCGGCCTGCCCCCCCTGCATTGGCTAACCCACGGGCCCTGCACCCCAAACCTTCTGGATGAGGGGCACACATTCTCCCATGAGGGGCCCTCTGAGCACTGCCCACGCCTCTGAGAGAGCCCTTCTGCCCGCTGACCCACGCACAACGGGCCCCTCGGGGCAAACCTCAGGCCCGTTCCTCCGGGACCCTCCCAAACGACACACCTCCCGTCTTGGGGGGATGCCACCCGTGTCCACTGAATAAAGGAATGTAACCCAGCCACGCTCTCTTCAACTGTGTGCTCTGAACGGGACGGGCACTGTAAGGCACCCACAGGCACCCTCCTTTGCCAGCTCCCCCGGCAGGAGCTGTGGGAGGTGATGGGGTGGGCACCCCCTCCCCCACCCGCACCCGTGGGGGCCGCACACGGTGCAGCTTAGAGGACGCGGCTTCCCCCATGGCCCCCGCGGCCGGAGGCTGTGATGGCGACTCTGGTGCAGGTGGCTGCCGAGTGCCGCCGTGAGGGGCTCCCACAGGCGGTGTCCCGGGTGCGGGCCCCAGGCTGCTGTGGGAGACACAGTCCATGTCGAAACTCTCCTGGGGCCCATGTCTCACCTCCCAGCAGCCCCACTGTGTGCCACGTGACGCCGTGGTTCCCGGAACACACCGGAGCCAGACGCTCCCGGGGTCTGCCCCGCGGGACCCCTGGAGGCTGGGCATCAGTGGCTTTGAACTGTGGCCCAAGGTTCACGGCCCCGCAGGGCCCCGGACGGGGACAGGGTGGCAGGTGCCAGCGATGACAGGTGCTGTCAGGATCTGTCAGTCACGGGACAAGCTGTCTGGGCAGCAGGACTGGCCTGGCGGAGCCACGGGAAGCCAGGCCCGGGAGCGCTCAGGACCGGCGGCTCCGTCTGTCCTGCCCCACACGGAAGGACCTGAGACGGCACTGGACGTGGGACTGCGGGGTGGACCGCACAGCGTGGCCTGGCCAGCTGCCCCTGCTGGCTGCACGGGGTCGGGGTTTGGTCGGGGCCTGGCGTTCTGAAGCTGTTGGGGCCAGTGGCTAAGCTGCCCGGTGAATCGGTGAATGAACACAGTTAGTCCTCATTGCACACCTACTAAGCGTCGGGGTGGGCAGGGTACCGGCATTTTGGAGGAACAAACCAGGCCCTGTCAGGCCACTAGGGAGCTGTCAGGAGTAGCGGGTCAAATGGTGGCTCCAAAGACGACGTGTCCCAGTCCTAGCCCGCCCCTGGCACGTGACGGCATTTGGAACTCGGGTCTTTGCAGGTGCGATCAGTTACGGATCAAATGGGATCCACCTGGGTTTCGTGAGAGCCCTGCACCCGAGGACTGGCCCTGTCAGAGGACACGGTGATTCGAGAGGCACAGCGGGGGCACGGAGCTGACATGGGCGTCATGCGGCCACACCCAGGGGCCCCAAGGACGGCTGGCCACCCCAGCAGCACCAGGTCTCGGACGCCCAACCTCCGAGCCGGGAGAGAATCAGCTTCTGAGGCTCAACAACCCCCGTCGGCGGCATCTTGTTAGTTTCCCTCCTAATCCAATAGGCACACAGGTGCAGGCTCTGGTGCTGTGAGCCAGAAGGGCAGGAGGACTTCCTGTAGGAGGAGGCCCCGCGTGTAAGCAGGAAAGAACGGTTGGTGGGAGGAGGGGCCGGCACACCCAGGGCAAGGTCTGGGCAGCAAGGGGCTGGCACGAGGCTTCCGCCAGGCCCGGGACAGCCCTGCTCTCCCAGAACCACTCAAGGAGGCCAAGACGATAGAAAAGCTTTGTTCTTCCCGAGGCCTGACTCCGGCCTGGGACCCCGCCCGACAGCCGGGCTTCCACCGAAACACTTCACACACGCCCGCCCGTCTGCTGTGGCTGATGGTGACAGCTCCCCCCGCCCCCCCTGCCCCCCCGCACGAAGCCAAGACCCTGAAGGTGGGCAGGACGGCTTGGCCCCACGGCAGGGGTCAGGTCAGGCGAGGCACAGACACGGGGAAGACGCTGTGCCTGCGGATCCGCAGGAGGGACCTGGATCGCCACGGCGCCCCGACCCAGACCAGGGGACCCTCCTTGGTTTGGGGAGGCTGTGGGGCCACCTCAGTGACACGGCTCCCCTGCCAGCCCTCGGCAGCCCCTGAGCTGCGAGGGGACCCACGTTTGCATCTGGAAAACAACCCCCAAGGCTCCAACGCCCAATGAGCGCTGCGGCGACGACGCGGAGACCAGCCGCGCTCCGGGCGGAAAGCTGACACGCGGGCGCGGCACAGCCGGTGCCGTCTAGTCACCAAAAACACACTGTTGAGGCCACGGCAAGCCGGTCTCCTCACGCTGAAGGGGTTCCTGGGTGTGGGGACCACGGCGCGGAGACCACGGGGCCTGGGGCACTCGCAACGAGTTACAGGGCAACGGGCTCAAAGGCAGGGTTCGCTGAAGCATCGGAACTCTTACGGCCGAAAGGAAGGCCCTGTGGATGGGGCTGCGGGTGTTGAACACCAGTGCCCGCGGGTTCGGGGGTGCTGGCGCCCGGGAGACCCCGGGAGGACCCCTGTAAGAGAGATTAGGGGTTCATCTCCCTGGAAAGCTCCTTCCTGGAGAGGCTGTGGGGGCCCCGCCTTGTCCAGGGCGGGAAACTGCAGCCGAGAAGCGGGTCGACTGCGCTCACGCTCGCTGACAGCCGGGGCGGAACTGGGGCGCTGCTAGAAGAGGGAGCTCCGGGGACGGGGCAGGGCTGTCCTAGAAACTCCCGGGCCCTGCCAACCAGGACGAGGCGGCTGCACAGAGCCGTCAGCTCCTCTGAGGGGGCCTGGGCCACAACAGGTGGGCCCGCTGGGCACAGATGCCAGGCGTGGGCAGGCAGCCAGGTCCCCGCGTGGTGCCGGCTGCGGAGTGGACAGCGGGCCGCTCCACAGGCCGCGGGGCCGGGCCAGCCTGTCCTTGGGGAGGCCCGGCGACCGAGAGCTGGCGGGAGGGGTTCCCCACGTCAGCTGCCACTCGCTGCTGCAGTGTGGGGACCACGGCGCGGAGACCACGGGGCCTGGGGCACTCGCAACGAGTTACAGACTTGATTGAAATTGAATTGTCTCATTATTTCGTAACTTTGAGCCCGTTGCCCTGTAACCTGTAGCGAGGTCCTCCCAGCCTCTGGCGGCATGCGCCGCCCGCATCCTGCTTCCCAGGCAGGTGAGTGCGTGGTGTTGCCCTCTGCCCCGTCCACGCTGGGGCTGCCGCGGTTCCTGGGGGACGTGAGCCCTCTGCCCCCCACCCCGGGTTCTTTTAATTTTTTAACCTTTATTGATTTTTAGAGAGAGAGGAGGGAGAGGGAGAGAGAAGGAAACGTTGCTGAGAGAGAAACACCATTGATCGGCTGCCTCCTGCACGCCCCCCACTGGGGATCAAGCCCGCAACCCGGGCCTGTGCCCTGATGGGGAATCGAACCCTGACCTCCTGGTTCATAGGTCAACGCTCAATCACGGAGACACGCCACGGGTTCTGAGAGCTTGTGTAAGGTGCTCGTGTGCCACGTGGGGGAGACGCCGCACGTGGGCGACTCATTCACAAAAGACGCTGCTCCTCTCCTGGGAGCCCACCCCGCCGCCCGCGAGCAGGGAGCAGCGTCATTTCACGTGGGCTCGGCGAGAGGCTGGGCCGTCCCCACGGAGCCCACACGCCCAGGGTCTTCCGGGAGGCATTTCTCCGAGCGGATCGGCATTTCGACCCCGCCCTGCCCAGTGTGCCTCGCACCCGCCCTCCTTGCGCTGCTAACGCGATCAGCAATACGAGGCTTTCCTAATAAAAGCCGTAATGTGCAAAGACTTGATTGAAATTAAATTGTCTCATTATTTCGTAATAAATCACCCAAAAGCATTTCCTAAACACCAGCAGGCGTGTTACCTGCCAAGCGCGGCGGGCGGAGGAGACAAGATGTGGCTCAGTGTTTGGGATAATGACCGGCGATCATCGCTCCCCGCGGAGCTGAGCAGAGACGCGGCCTGAATGCGGAAGGGCGGCCTGGGAACCGAGAGGTGGGGGGGGGGGGGGCGCCTCCCCAAAACAGCTCCGTGACCTTGGCGCCAACATCCTCACAGCAACATATCAGGTTTTTATAATAAAAAAAATTATTTCATTTTATTATTTTTTAAACCCTCACTATAGGATATGTTTTTATTGAGTTGAGAGAGAGGGAGAGAGAGGGAGGAAGGGGGAGAGAGAAACATTGATGTGAGAGAGAAACTTTGATTGGTTGCCTTCTGTACGCACCCTGACCAGGGATTGAACCCACAACCTAGGTATGTGCCCTGACTGGGAATTGAACCCCCAACATTCCAGAGTATGGGATGATGCTCTAACCAACTGAGCCACCTGGCCAGGGTGAAAAATTATGTTAAATAGAAAATATAATATATTCTATATATCATCCTGCTTAAAATACCCCAATGGCTTCTCATCAGAATTGAATATAAAATCCAAATTCCCCACCATGGCTAAGACCCTTCGTGATCTGACCCCTCCTAATTCTCCACGTTCCAGCCATACTGCTGTCTCCTCTCTGCCTCAGTGCCTCTGCACTGTCTGCGTTCGCCCCGGACTGCTGCCCCGGGACTCCACCAGCAAGGCCGCTGTCGCTGTTCAGGTCCCCAAGGTCACTTCCCCAGAGGGGCCTTCCCTCCTGCCCAGACATGCCCTCCGTGCCCTGACTCTCAGCTCTCACCTCTGCTTTAATTTCTCGCCAATCACTGCTTTTGAAATTGTGATTTGTTAGTATGCGTGCTCCCAGGCAGGCTGAGCCTGCCCACCGTGGTTCTAGATGGAGCAGGCCCATCTTTCGAGTCCTGGCTCTGGGACCCTGAGCAGGACCCTCACCCACGCTGAGCCTGGGTTTCCTGGCTGTAGAACATTCCAGTAGGTACTTAGCTGGTGTTTATGGATGCAGCAAATGAAACCTAAGCTGGGACTCTCACGTACGGTCTGTGATGCAGATGGTGTGGCCCCGGTCCTGGCCGCCCGGACAGAGGGCTTCCTGAGACAGAGTTTTAAAACCAGGCTGGTCCGGGGCAAACCGGGGCGCGTTGGAAGGCCGCCCATCCCGCCGCCTGCAGGAGCACCGTGCCCACAGCCCTGTCTAAACCGGTCATCCAGGCCCCTCCCTCTGAGACCCCTACAGCCCTGCAGCTGGTCAATTTCTCGGGAGTCCACGGAGCCGGTGGGACAGGGTTTGTCCAGGGTCACACGGCTCGGCCAGAGGCAGGGCCAACTGGTAAACCTTGGCCTTTGACCCTGAGTGGACTGTTCTTTAAAACAAAACAAAACAAAGAATCAGGGGGACAATGGAACGGCGGGCGTTTCCCTGGGGTGCAGGACGGGCCGCGGGGGACTTCTCTCTCTTCAGCGATTAAAGTGACCAGCCTGGGACCTGCCCCAGACCACACTGTGTGGGCTGTAGACAACGTGTCTGGAACGGCCAGTTCCTGAGTCCCCGGGGAGGTGGACGTCACCCCCAGCGGGGAGCCAGGAGCCGTCTCTGCTCGTGGGAACCTGACTGGGCGTGGCTCCCCCCCCCCATCTCCCCCGCCCCTGCCCCAGCCGAGCTTTGGAGGAGGCTGAGCCGGGCTGGGCGAGGAGCTGCAGGGCTGCCCCTGACCCCGCGTTCCAATCCAAGGCCTGGCCCCCCTCCCGCCCACCCCTAGACCACCAACCTCCCACCACAGAAGATCTTGCTTCTGTTCCAAGTGCCGATGCTTAGGTAAGAGGTCCCCACGCCCCTCAGAGCAGGAAGGAGACAGCTGCCATGTGGAGCACTCCTGTCCCGTGAAAGGGGCTCAGGGTGCCCCAGGCCAGGGCTTGTCAACCCCTCTCTGTGAAGGGCCAGAGCATCAGGGTTCCAGGCTCCGTGGCCCACGCGGTCCCGGCTGCAACCGCTCGCTCTGTGGCTCCCAGGCAGCCTGGACACGCGGTGAATGAGTGGGTGTGGCTGTGTGTGTCGATAAAACTTTATTTTCAGAAGCAGGCGGTGGGCCGGACGGGGCCTGTGCCCCTGGTGTTTAAAGACATGCTCGGAATGCCCCAAAGGCACGTGAATTGGCACAAGTGATAGGATATGCCAGTGCTTCAAAGTGAACCGTGGTCGGTCCCTGTAACAAAAGCCGAGAAAAGTCCCCGTCCTCCCACGCCAGTCACGCGTCATTGTGTCCAGGTGCCCGGCCTGACCCAACGCCTGAGCTTCAGAAAAGACCCAAGGAAAACGCATTTAGAAACGGGGTCACCCGTGAGATGCCCTAGAAAGATGCAGGGGGATCGCACAGAGATCCTCCTGAAAGACAAAGGCCCCTCCCCCACCCCGTGACCGTGCCTCGGTGTGCATGCTGGGTCGGCTCCGGGCGGCGCGGCGCCGGATTCCGGCTTAATTAGCAATGAGAGTAAATACTGTAATTACCGTCCGTGCCAGGCCCGGCTCTCAGTGCTTCCTGCGGCCCATGAATCGACTCCTGGTGGTGACCGCAGGAGGCGGGCACCGCCATCTCTCCCCTTAGGAGGAGACCGAGGCACAGAGAGGGTGAGTGGTTGGCCCAAGAGCACACAGCCCGAGGCACAGCCAGGCTGGCTGGGGCTGGACGCTGCATCCTGGGACCTCCCGGCTGCCGGCCAGGTGGGGGGCAGTCCCCGGTGCTCCCAGGCCTCCCCACCCCGGACAGCAACCGAGGCAGAGGCAGGACCGCGGGAGGCGGTGTGGGCTGCAGCAGCACGTTCCTGAGAGGAATCGTGACTCCCCGGTGAACCAGCAGCCTCCGCGTTCTGTCTGCAGCGGGCAGGGCTCATCCGACGGCTTCGCATTGGCAGTGAGGACCCGGGGCCTGGAGAAACAGCCCTGAGGTCTCCACCACCTTCCACCCTCCCAGGAAGATGTGATTACACCCCTCGCCTCACGTCAACCCCGTTCAGAAAGTGAGAGCGGAGTAAGAGGGGTTTCCCTGGTCTCGGCCACGACCAATTTCCTGCCAACCACGACCCGGCCTCCCCCAGCACCCGGCTGCTCGAGAGTGGAGTGGCCACAGCAGCACGTTCCGTGGCTGGGGACAGACACCGCACAGCCAGGCGGTAAAGACGACAGACTTTAGACATGGCTGGTGTGGAAGGAAAGGATCAGCCAAGAAGGGCTCCTCCTGGGCAACATGACCCAAGATCCTGATCAGAGTCCAGCGGCCGTTGCTGGCAGGGGCGCGCCTCACGCTCTAAGCTGCCGGCCTCCTGCACCGCGGTCCCCCCTCCGAGTCACCCTTCAAGGGAGTTCCTGGTGTCTCTTTAAGAAAAAAAATACGTTTTTATTGATTTCAGAGAGGAAGGGAGAGGGAGAGAGAGACAGACATCAATGAGAGAATCACTGATCTGCTGCCTCCTGCACGCCCCACACTGGGGATGAGCCGCAACCCGGCATGTGCCCTGACCGGGAATCGAACCCTGACAGCCTGGTTCCTAGGTGATGCTCAACCACTGAGCCGTAGGGGCTGGGCCCTGGTATTTCTTTTGACCAATGGCTATATCCTCATTTGCATACACACTGACCAATCAGAGCTGCCCCATAACAACCAATCAGAATGCGTGATTCTGACTAATCAGGACTGTGCTATTTGGACCAATCAGAACTCTGTGATTTGGATTCCTCGTTTGCATAAACATGGACCAATCAGGAACTGGGGCGGGACCTTTCTCTATAAAAGGTGCCCCACTCCCCAAGGCTGCAGCTCCCAGTTTGCGAAACATTCCTTCGGTCCCGCACCTCCAGTTCGGAGCTCTTGCTGGCAATGGGACTTGGGGGGTGCGGGCCAGCCCCTCGGGCAGGCGGCGGGCTTTCTCCTCTTGAAATCAGCACGGCCGGAGCCTTCTCTCCCCCACAAGCCGCCCAGGACACGGGCTGGCGCCTCCCGTGTGACCACTGCCCGCGACCGTGGGAGCCCCCTCCTCACACCAAGCCCCACACGCCTCCCACCTTCAGGTTGGCACAGACAGGGCCAGAGGCCTGGCTCCTTCTGCGCTGGGCAGACGCCCCCTCGCTGCTCCTGCTAAGCTTCTCCCTAAGGAAGGCGCAGCCCCCCGCTGGGTCCCTTCCCCGTCTCCACCTGGGGTGTCCCTCCCGGCCGCTCCCCGGGGCCTGCCCGGTCGCCAGGCTGCACATGGTCTGCACTCCCCGGGGCGAACCCGGCTGGCGGCTCGCTGTCCCTCAGTCCCTGTGCTCCCAGATGTCCCAGTTCTCCCCTCCTCCCATCCTTCTTCATTACAGCGCGAGCCCGGCCGCATGCCGGCCGCTCCAGGCCACCCGTCTGGCCTTCCCGGGCCGGGGCGGCCGCCGGCTCCAGGAGGCTCCAGTGACGACTTGCTTGTTCCTGGTTTTCCCCAAACAGACATTTTTCTAACGGCAATCTGCGTGGTGCCCGGCGCCCGTCACCGTCCACAACTATATTTATTCTTCCTTCCTGCCTCTTATCTTCAGCGAGATAAGCCCCGGCTTCCAGCCTGCCCGCACGCCTCTGGCTCCCGGGCTCCACGCACCCGCTCTCATCGCCGGCCCGTCTTAGGGGTCTGGGTTCATCAACTCGCATTGCGGCTGAGATGCTCGCTGCTCTCCCTCCCCCTCCCTCCCCCCACATCGTGGGGAAGAGCAGGACAGTCCCGACCAAGACGGTGGATGCAAGAGTGTGAGCACCCCCGGCCACACGGTCCACGCTCACACCCCGCAGGCTGCGTGGGGCCCCCACGCCCTCTTCTCCCTCCCAGCCGCCGGGGCAGGAGGCACTGCTCCCTCCCCCGCTCCACAGACAGGAAGCGGGGCGCAGAGAGGCCCAGTGACTGGGCCAGGGTCACACAGCGGGTGCAGCCGAGAGGCTGGGCTGTGGCCGGCAGGAGCCCGCCCCTCCCCGAGCGCGGGGCAGGCCTGTCCCTGGCCACAGCGGAGGGAGGGAGGCCACAGAGCTCCCGGGCCGGCCTCAGCACCCACTGTAGGGACCGCGCCTCCCATGGCCAGTGCACCAGGCCGCTGTGCCTGGAGGCGGGCAGGGCTGGGCCCAGCTCTGTCTGCAGGAACCACGGAGGCCTCTGGGGGGCAGAGTGGGCCCCTCGGGGTCCGGGGCACAGAATCGCCGTCTCACAGCGGGAGGGGCCTGCAGGAACCCAGAGGCCGCGGCCTGAGTTCTACGGGTCTCCCGAGGCCCCTGGGTCAGTGTGGTCCTGGTGTGGCCCTGGCGTGGCCCTGGCGTGACCAGCTCCCGGCTGGGGAGTGTGAGAAGGTGCGCACCTGCCTAAGGGAGGGGGTGGGTGCTGCCCGTCATCGAGCTGGTCAGAAGCGCCTTGCTCCCGGCGTCGCCCGCGGCCAGCACCATGGCCCAGCCTGGCTGTGTGCTGTGCCCCAGCCGAGCCTCCGTTCTCTGGGCAGGAAATGCTGCCCCTCCCGCAGGGCCTCCGTGACTCAGCCGTGGTGCGTGGTGGGTGCTCCCCGCGGGCACAGGAGCCCAGACCTCGTCTCCTATCCTGCAGCCTCCGGAGACAACCGGGGCCCTCAGCAGGGGGACAGCTGGCGCGGCGAGGAAGAGGAGCCTGGGTCCTGGGCGGCCTGTCTCTCCACCTGCCCCGCGCCCTCGCTCCATCGCGGGTAGGACAGATGCGGCTGACCCGCGTCTAAACTGTCCCTTGATAGCCAGTTAGCCTGGAGGTCAAATCACCCCCGGTATTGCCGACCGACAACAATCAAGGCTTAACTACAACAAGACTGCGCACAAAGACCACTAGGGGGTGCACCAAGAAAAGATAAAAAAATGCGGAGACAAAGAAACAGGACACAAATGTCAGAAATGGAAGATATAGAGCTCAAAACCACACTTTTAAGGTCTCTCAAGAACTGTCTAGAAGCTGCCGATAAACTTAGTAAGGCCCTCGAAAAGACTGGTGAGACCGCCGATAAATGTAGTGAGATCCTCAAGAATTCTAATGAGACCCTCGATATTGTGATAAAGAACCAACTAGAAATTAAGCATACACTGACTGAAATAAAGAATATTATACAGACACCCAACAGCAGACCAGAGGAGCGCAAGAATCAAGTCAAAGATTCGAAATGCGAAGAAGCAAAAAACACCCAACTGGAAAAGCAAAATGAAAAAAGAATCCGAAAATACGAAGATAGTGTAAGGAGCCTCTGGGACAACCTCAAGCGTACCAACATCAGAATTATAGGGGTGCCAGAAGATGAGAGAGAGCAAGATACTGAAAACTATTTAAAGAAATAATGACAGAAAACTTCCCCCACCTGGTGAAAGAAATAGACTTACAGGTTCAGGAAGCGCAGAGAACCCCAAACAAAAGGAACCCAAAGAGGACCACACCAAGACACATCATCATTAAAATGCCAAGAGCAAAAGACAAAGAGAGAATCCTAAAAGCAGCAAGAGAAAGACAGTCAGTTACCTACAAGGGCGTACCCATACGACTGTCAGCTGATTTCTCAACAGAAACTTTGCAGGCCAGAAGGGAGTGGCAAGAAATATTCAAAGTGATGAATACCAAGAACCTACAACCAAGATTACTTTATCCAGCAAAGCTATCATTCAGAATTGAAGGTCAGATAAAGAGCTTCACAGATAAGGAAAAGCTAAAGGAGTTCATCACCACCAAACCAGGATTATATGAAATGCTGAAAGGTCTCCTTTAAGAAGAGGAAGAGGAAGAAGAAGGAAGATTCAATGATAGAAGGCTGAGAAGCATGTGGGCACAACATTCTCAAGCGAACAATAATTTTAGCCCAACTAAGTTTTGGTCTAACTATAAAGTCAACGTTCTTGCATTTGTTCTGAGTTACCGAGTGACTGTTATTGACAAGCATTCGAGATGCAGGGACTGCAACCTCAGCAAGAACAATGACAACTAAGCAGGCAAAGAAGTCCTGCCTCATGGAGTTTCCATTCTAATTAGAAATAAAAATAAAGCAGTGAGTGAGCTAATGTTAAAAAAAATAAAAAAATAAACTGTCCCTTACTCTCTCTCAGCTCTGCAGGTCCGGGGCCCAGGGCCACCGCCGGGGGGTCCAGGGGCAGCCTGTGCCTGGCCTTCCACAGCTCCTGGAGCCCCCAGATTCCTTGGTTCGCGGCCCCCTCCTCCGTCCTCCAACTTCAGCTCAGTTGTCACGTTCCCCTCGTCCTCCAACACCCCAGGACGCCCTCACCGATCCCGTCTGTGTCCTTAACTCCAGGGGCCGAGGGGCACCTTTGCAGGTCCCAGGGACTTGAGCAGGGGTGTCGGGGGGGGGGGAACCGGACCCACCACCCCATACAAGTTACCCCTCCCTCCCCCGGGGAGACGGCGCGGATCCGGGCTTGTCGTGCAGGCTGGGGGTGTTCCCAGGAAGCCTCGCCGATCGTGGCTGACTCATCACAGCCCAGGCGCGGCCCGGAGACGCGGAGGGGGTGGAGGAGCGCGTGGCGTGGGGCCCAGCGAGCGAGCAGACAGGTGCCGCAGCGGAAGTAACCGCTCCTTCCTCTATTCCCCCGCTCGGAGGGACAAAGCCATGTCCCTGACGGTGCCCCTGCAACCCTGCTGGGCGCTGCCCCCAGGGCCCTGGCTGGAGTGGGAGCCAGTGGTGACCCCGGGAGGGGGCTGCCCCCCAGTTCTTGGCTCCTCAGGGCCCTCTCCCCCCGCTCCCCAACGCCCAAGTGCGGAGAGCACTCGGCAAAAGGCTCCCCCAAGGCCTTGCCTCCCCCTGTTCCCTGCTCACAGCGGGGGAGGCTGCAGAAGGCCCCACCCACACCCGCACGAGCTGGGGAGTTCCACAGGTGGCGGCCTCATCTGAGGTGAGGGAGTCCACGGGATTCCCAGCAGAGACTCGTTGGATGAAGACGGAGCCCCGGCCCTGGGCGAGATGGACGGATGAATGCATGCATGGATGGGTGGATGATGGATGGGTGGATGGATGGATGGATGGGTGGATGGATGGGTGAATGGATGGATGGATGGATGGATGGATGGGTGGGTGGATGAATGGATGGGTGGATGGATGGATGGGTGGATGGATGGATGGATGGATGGATGGGTGGGTGGGTGGATGGATGGGTGGGTGGGTGGGTAAGCACACGGAGAGGTGGACGGGTGAATATAGGGATAGATGGACGGATGAATACATGCATGAATGGGTGGATGATGGATGGATGGATGGGTGGATGAGTGGATAGATAGGTGGGTGGATGGATGGGTGAATGGATGGATGGATGGATGGATGGGTGGGTGGGTGGATGAATGGATGGGTGGGTAAGCACATGGAGAGATGGACGGGTAAATACAGGAATTGATGGACAGATGAATAAATGCATGGATGGATGAGTGGATGGATGAATGGATGGGTGGGTAAGCACACAGAGAGATGGATGGGTAAATAAAGGGATAGATGGATGAATAAATTCATGATTGGGTGGATGATGGATGGACGGATGGATGGGTGGATGAGTGGGTGGATGGATAGATGGATGGATAAATGGATGGATGGATGGGTGGATGGATGGATGGATGGATGGATGGATGGATGGATGGATGGGTGGATGGATGGATGGATGGGTGGATGGATGGATGGATGGATGGATGAGTGGATGGATGGATGGGTAGGTAGATGAGTGGATGGACAGATGGGCGGATGTATGGATGAGTGGGTAGGTGTTGGGTGGGTGGAGTCTGTTCAGTCCAGAGTGAGACCTCGAGGTCCCTGCCTGTGCCAGGGAGACCCTCCGGTGCCCTGTGCTAAGGAGATTGGGATCTAAGAGAAGTAGGAACGCGAGACCCACTCCTGATGTGGAGACGTGTTTTACAAGAAGACACGAGACATCTGTGAGGCTCGGTGTGGACATGGCCCAGGTTCTCTGCCCCCTGACCTGGGCCGTGTGCCCACAGTTCCAGACCCTCTGTCCGGGCACGCTGGGTGGTGGAGGGACTCTAAGGGGGGCGGGTGTGTTCTGACCACTGCGCGCGGCAGCTCCGCGTCCCTGACAAACGGGTGGGAGCGGAGCCACCTCCCGGCTGATTCGGAAACTCTCCCCAAGTCCAGCTCCCCATTTCCTTTAGTTACATCTGCATTTCAGGGGTCACTGCCGCCCAGACGGCAGCCCCCCACCCACGGGGGATAAGCGGCCCGGCACCCAGGCCGCTGCGGCTCAACGGCGCGTCCGCATGGATTCTGCTCTGGATACGGAACTGGGCTGGTTGCCCTGCAATGCAGCCGGTGCCCCTCGGCTGCTCACTGCCTGCTCCCTCGGGGCAGCTATGTCAGCCCGTCCCCCAGCACCTGCCCCTCAGGGCGGCCGTGTCAGCCCATTCCCCTGCACCTGCCCCTCAGGGCGGCCGTGTCAGCCCGTACCCCAGCAACTGCCCCTCAGGGTGGCCGTGTCAGCCCGTCCCCCAGCACCTGCCCCTCAGGGCGGCCGTTTCAGCCCGTCCCCCTGCACCTGCCCCTCAGGGCGGCCGTGTCAGCCCGTCCCCCTGCACCTGCCCCTCAGGGTGGCCGTGTCAGCCCGTCCCCCTGCACCTGCCCCTCAGGGCGGCCGAGTCAGCCCGTCCCCCTGCACCTGCCCCTCAGGGCGGCCGTGTCAGCCCGTACCCCAGCACCTGCCCCTCAGGGCGGCCGTGTCAGCCCGTCCCCCAGCACCTGCCCAGAGCCGCACACACCAGTCTCCCGGGTCACCACAGCACGTGGGGTCCACCAGCCACCTCACTGCCCGCCCTCCATTGCCTCTGCCAAGTTCACTGTCCGGGTCAGGTCAGTTCTGGGCTCAGTATTCTGTCCGGCCCAGGGTCACACCTGGGCTCAGACACGCGTGTGGCCGAGGGCGGGTCCTGCCTCAGGGCCCTCCTTCCAAAGTCGCAGGGAGGGTCGCCGGCAGTGATGCTGGGAGCAATGAGAGGCGACTGGCAGCGGCCGGACAGTGACCACTGTGCAGTCCTCACTCTGCCTCGTCCACTGTCCCAGCTCGTCCCGCGAGCCCCACGGTGGCCGACTCCCTCACCACGGCGGGCAGGGCTGACCCCTAAGCTGTGCCACGGCCCAAGCTTTTCCCACTGACCAGCTGGCTGGGCCTGGCCAGGTGACCCTCTTCTCTGAGGCCCAGGTCCTGGCGCCGAGCAGGTGGTCAGGACGCACGGACAGTGGCGCTGGCCTGTGCCCAGGACATGGGGCTGGCGGGACCTTGGAGGTCACCTGGTCCAACCTCCTGTGACCTCCCGGCCAGAGAACGCCCGCCTTACTTGATTCCCTCCCACGGCGGGGAGCTCACCACCTCACCAGGCAGCTCTGTCCTGTCCCCGAACAGGTCCTGCGGGTCCACACGCCTCCTTGTCGACCGAGCTGCCGTGTGCGCCCTCATTCATTCCGCGCCTGCTGTCAGACACACGACCAGCCTGCCCCAGGGTCAAGTCAGGCCCTTCAACCCCTCTCTGGGGGGACACAGCCCGAATGGGGAGCCACCCCTTTCAAAGGCTGAGCACATGCACACACTGGCCCTCACACACGTGCACACCGGGCGGCCTGCAGGCTGCTCGCCGCTCGCTGCTCTCTGGTCGGGGACGGCTCTACAAAAGCCACAGCCCACGGACGAGCTGCTGCCCGGACCCTGCAGCTGTCAGAGGCCCCTTTGTCCCGAAGCCCCACTCCCAGCTGGACAGCCCTCCAAGTAACCATGGCAACAGCTCTCCGGCGCTCCCTGACTCTCAGGCACCCTCCCAGCCAGCATGGAAGCGGAGAGTGGCTGTGACCACATGTCCAGGGTCCGCTGTGCCAAGCGCCGCCCTCGGTCACACCTGCACTGCCTCCCCCGAACAAGGCCAGGCTGGCCTCCTCCTGGGGACACGCCCCTGGGTCCCCACAGGGGCACTCTCCCCAGACCCCCAAGCACAGGCGCACGGAGACCACTTCTCGGGCAGCTTCTACGGTGGCTTCCGTCATCCTGCCCCACGTCCAGGGGGCACGGGGGGTACAGGGGATGTCAGCCCAGGGGCCCGAGGGCACCATGCAAGGCGGTGCGGGCGCTGGCGGCACGCGTGCTGGCCCAGGGCCGGTCGGGGAGCGCGTCTCACCTGCAGGCGTCGAAGCTGTCGTAGGAGCCCACCGTGTAGTGCCGGAAGAGCTTCTTGCCGCGGTCCGCACGCGTGTCTGCACGGGGAAGAGAAACATCGCTTAGCCACGTCACCGGCCCCGGACGCGGGGACCACACCAGGCGGGCCGGGCCTCGCATCCGTCGACCGACGCCGCCTGAGACCCGCTCTCCCAGAAGGATGAGGCCTCACTCTGGGGCCCCACTTGGCAAAATTCGGGGGACGCATATGAACCCCAAGGCACAGGGCTCAGGAGCTCTGTTTCCAAAAAGGGCAGAGTCCCAGGGTCCTCAGCTGGAGGGGGTGCCCGGAGGGAGCGCCCAGCAGCGCACAGAAAGACTGGCGCCGGCTGGAGGGCGGCTGCCCCGCGGCACGCAGAGCCACCAGCGCCGTGTTCTGAGCTTTGCCGGCGGCCGCTCTGGGAGCCGCGGATGACTGCCTTTGGGGAAAAATGATTATTGTCATTTTCCTGATTGTCGTTGCTTTCTCCTGAACACACACACACACCAAACAGCCATGATTAACGTTCCTAATTAAGCTCCCTGCTTGCTTCCCTTGCTCAGCGGATTCAGACGTAAATTTCACGGGAAATGATATGAACGAGGTAATTAGATTTAATAGATAGCTCAGGGCTGCGGGGGAGGGGGGACGAGAGAGGGGGGAACCCATGTCAACACATATAAGAAATCCCAGACAATACCCTCCTGAACCCTGAAACCCCTGTGGCCGCCCCACTGCCTGGTGTCTTCAATGGAGTGAAGTCAGCACAAACACCCGTTCCCTTTCCATCCAGCGTGGAGTTGCCTTTGGGGCTTGGGGTGGAGCAGGGGTCCCACCTAGGACTACATTTCCCAGCACCCCTTGTACCCACATGGCCATGTGACCATTTCCCACCAATGGGATGTGAGCATGTTCTATGGGTGGGGGGGGTCTCTTCTAAGCTTGGTTTCCACGGAAGCCAGTGTGCCCGCTCTATCCGCTAGGCTTCTCCCAGCTTAAAGCCCGGACACCAGGCCCTGGAGGTCGTGGAACCCGCTCGGATCCCTGGGAGCTGCCGGCCTCCGCGTTCTGCGCGGCTGACGTGAGCGGGAATCCAGCCTCCGTGGCCTCATGTCGCACGTGCTCTAGGAACGTGGTGGTTCCACAGCCAGCACTGCCCAGCTGGCGTGCGGCCAGGGGCCCGGGACTGGGCTGCCGCCTGCCTCTCCACGCTGTCCGCATCGCTCCCTGGCGGCTCAGACGCTATGAAACTCGGGATTCCCGGGCAGTGACATCACCACCGTCACTGGTCACTGTCACTGCTGACGCATGGGGTGCTTCCTGCGTCCAGGCCCTGCTCCAGGCGCCCCTCCCGCACCCACTCAGTTGCCCCTTAGTGACGGGGCAGCAACGGAACATTGGGAACCATCCAGAACTGTAAGGCAGGTCCATCCGGCTCGGTTAACCGTGACTGCTTTGTTCCGATTGGAGGAGGCGCGTCCTCACCTGGCAGTTAGTTACACACGGGCCCTGGGTGCTCGCCTGGAAGGGCAGCCCCTCCTCCCCCCGGGAGCTGCCTGCGATCATGGCAGCATTAGCCGCCTCGTGCAGAAGCCCGAGCCCCAGCCCTGTGAAGGCCCCCAGCCTCGGCACGCCCGCAGCCTTTGCAAACCTCCAGGCCTGTCCGCTGCCCATACGGCATATCCTCTGTCTCCTTCCCCACGTAACCTCTGTCCTTCTACCCAATGTCAGCAGCTGGCTTATGGGGGTGCAGAGAGATTTCTGTGGGTGACCTGCTGCTCCCCCTGCTGCCGGCAGGATCGGAATAAACGCTCATATAGGATTCAACCCTGTCTCTGCTGATCGGCTCGAGGAGTGACAGGCAGCCGGACCCCTGGGTTGTCTGGTTACATTGGGGCCCCCCGGGAAGAGGGCACACGCCGGTCTGCAGGTTCAGCCGCGCCCCCCAGGGGCAGCCCCTCTGACTACTGCTCCATTTCACGCCGCCCTTCAACCCCACGGAGCAGCCACTCCGATCATCCCAGCCTCCGTCCTCACGACGTTTCCTGAGCCCGTCCCCCGGGCCCTGACGTGCAGCATGTGGGCTCATCCAGCCCCGCGGTGGCGGCGGGACAGCTGGACCCATTCTATGGATGGTGATGGTGAGGCCCAGGCAATGTCACACCCTAACGGCAGGGCCGGGATGAGCACCTCAGCCAGCAGGCGGCTCCCTGGCCCAGGCTCAGAAGCCCTGGACCCACAACCTGACCCCTGGGGAGGGTCCGAGTCTCCCAGGCTCCCTGTGGTGCTGTCGGGGGGCGGGGGGGAAGCTGGCCTTGCTCCTCCTCATCAGCCCTGGTGTCCAGTGTAAATGCTCGCTGACCTGCTCTCCACGACCCACTGTACCATTAGCACATGAAACATAGCACACACCCTCCCGTGGGCTTAGCACAGGGGCCCTCGCCAGGCCAGGCACCGGGCCAGCCCAGCCGCACGCACCTCCCCAGGCTGGGCACCTGGACCAAAGCAGCCCATGTTCCAGGTCCTCCTCCCCCTGCTGGCTGGCATCCTGCATCGTGCGCACATGCTCAATTCTAGTCCTTTATCAAAGCCACCCTGTGCCCCAAAGGCAGGGATTAGGAGGAGACTCAGAGGGGACAGGGCTGGGGAGAGGGCGGGGCCTGAGGATGCTGGCCATCCAGGGGCTGGGCTGAGGGCCCAGCAGCCACGTCACTGTGAGGAGGGAGCCCGTGGGCCAGGCCAGGTCTACGACATCGACATCCATCATCCGAGTGGAGCCGCGTATGTGCCAGGCCCTGGAGGGATAAGTGGGATTGGCACCTCTGTGTGGGTTTAAGCAGAGTCGCTCAGGAAGCCACGGAGGGGCCCTGGGGACTGGCTGTTAAACGTCATTATTGCTCTTAATTGCTTTTGTTGCTTAAGCCCCAAGGGGCAGCTCTGTGCTGGTTGTCTAGGGAACCGCTGGGCGCTGAGAGCTGATTGGTGCGGTCCCGGCTGAGGTCAGAGGTCCCAGGTTCCAGGATTGAGGGGTGTTCAGTGACGCGTGTGTGTATGCAGTGACACGTGTGTGCGTGTGTGCAGTGACGTGTGTGTGTGTGTGTGTGTGTGTGCATATGTATCTGTACTAGACAAAAACCGTTTCTGAAAGAGGAGTGCTTCTAGGCTACGCCAGTTAACCCAGACTTCAGGATTGTACCAAAAACATTGTTGCTGATCCTCACCCAAGGGTACTTTTCCATTGATTTTAGAGAGAGAGGGAGGGAGAGGTAAGGAGGGGGTGGGGGAGAGGGAGGGAGGGAGAGAGAGAGAGAGAGAGAGAGAGAGAGAGAGAGAGAGACACTGATGTGAGAGAGAAACATCAATCTGCTGCCTCCCATTCACACCCAGACAGGAGACTGAACCCGAAACCTGGGCAAGTGCCCTGACCGGGAATCGAACCGTGACCTCCTGGTTCATAGGTCAACGCTCCACCACTGAGCCAGGGCGGCCGGGCTGTACCTTCGACTGTGGTAAGGTGCAGTCCCGGAAACAGTGACAGGCGAGGATCCGAGGCCCCGGGGACCTCCCGCCCCCCTGCTGCTCCCGCCCCGAGCGCGCTCCCAGCGGCCCTGCGCCAAGGGCGGTTTCAATGCTGCCGTCTGAGGCCTGTCACCCGACCTGTCACAGCTTTTCCCGTGTGGCAGGAGCTGCTAGTGCTCTCACTGTGGCGTTTTCTGGCCACACTCGGAGCTGAGCTTTCAGGGCTCAGCCTGAAGGCTCGGCGCACGGTCTCTGGGGAAAGGGGTCCCCCACTCACACTGCTGGCGGGGCTGTCACAGCCTCTGGGGAAAGGGGTCCCCCACTCACACTGCTGGCGGGGCCGTCACAGCCTCTGGGGAAAGGGGTCCCCCACTCACACTGCTGGCGGGGCTGTCACAGCCTCTGGGGAAAGGGGTCCCCCACTCACACTGCTGGCGGGGCCGTCACAGCCTCTGGGGAAAGGGGTCCCCCACTCACACTGCTGGCGGGGCCGTCACAGCCTCTGGGGAAAGGGGGTCCCCCACTCACACTGCTGGCCGGGCTGTCACAGCCTCTGGGGAAAGGGGGTCCCCCACTCACACTGCTGGCCGGGCTGTCACAGCCTCTGGGGAAAGGGGGTCCCCCACTCACACTGCTGGCCGGGCTGTCACAGCCTCTGGGGAAAGGGGGTCCCCCACTCACACTGCTGGCCGGGCTGTCACAGCCTCTGGGGAAAGGGGGTCCCCCACTCACACTGCTGGCGGGGCCGTCACAGCCTCTGGGGAAAGGGGGTCCCCCACTCACACTGCTGGCGGGGCCGTCACAGCCTCTGGGGAAAGGGGGTCCCCCACTCACACTGCTGGCCGGGCTGTCACAGCCTCTGGGGAAAGGGGTCCCCCACTCACACTGCTGGCGGGGCCGTCACAGCCTCTGGGGAAAGGGGGTCCCCCACTCACACTGCTGGCGGGGCCGTCACAGCCTCTGGGGAAAGGGGGTCCCCCACTCACACTGCTGGCCGGGCTGTCACAGCCTCTGGGGAAAGGGGTCCCCCACTCACACTGCTGGCCGGGCTGTCACAGCCTCTGGGGCCCCGTCATGTGAGGATCTTTTTTCCGTTGATTTTTAGAGAGAGTGGAGGGACGGAGGAGGGAGAGAGAGAACATGGATGTGAGAGAGACACAGGGATTGGCTGCCTCCTGCACTCACCCCCACTGGGGCCAGGGATCGAACCTGCAACCGAGATCTGAGGTTCGTGCCCTTGACCGGGAATGGAACCTAAGGCCCTTCAGCCTGCAGGCGGCGGTCCAACCACTGAGCAACCGGCCAGGGCTCCCTTGCCTCTCCCGACTCCTAACCCCAAAGAGGCAGAGGTCACAGCGAACAACTGGCAGGGCGGGGGTCGGGGGGAGGGTCCCCCACAGGCTCTGCGATCTGGTGGGTTTAAATCACAGGCCTCATGCTGCCCCGCCCGCCCCCCACCCCACCCCCTGCCGGGCGCGCCAAATGCAGAACGAGAACCGCAGGGAGGAAAGAACCGGCGATGGAGATGCAGACAGAAATAACTCGTCTTTTTTAAAACCAAGGGATGCGGACGGCTCCTTGCAAAGAGGAGGAGCAGGCGGAACTCGGGGAGAAGCTGGGGCGGGGGGCGCACACAGACAGGCTGCCGGGCACGGGTCCACGGGGCTGGGTGGCAGGGCCCATGGGGGTTGGGCTGGCAGGGCCCCAGGCTCGCTATGACCTCCACCCCAGTCGGCAGGACGGGCCCAGCTGGCGTGTGAGGCGTTTGGACAGGGCCGTGGAAGGGGAGCCTGCATGGCGTCCCGGGCCACTCTGCCCCTGCAGCCACCATCCGCTGCCACAGGGGCACCGACCAGGGCCAGGAGGGTGAGGCCAGGGGCACAGAGTGTGACGAGGGCCGTGACGCCTCTCACACTGGGATCACCTCGGCTGGGGCCCCTCGTTTATCTGCCACGTCCACTGCGGGTGGGCGATCGGTGCCGTCTGGGTGCTGGCCTCACCGAGGGGGGAGGGGAGGGGAGAACCAGGACCCTGCTCTTTTTTCTTTCTTTTTTATTAATCCTCACCCAAAGATACTTTTTTCCCCATTGATTTCTAGAGAGGGTGGAAGAGAGGGAGGGAGGGAGAGAGAGAAACATCGATGTGAGAAAGACACATCGACCAGTTGCCTCCCACACATGCCCCACACGGGGCCGGGAATCGAACCCGCGACTCTTTGGGTTCGATTCCCAGCTGACGCTCTAACCAACGAGCCACCAGCCAGCGCAGGGCCCTGCTCTTAGATAGCACGGACGGGCTTCCCGGGCGCCGACCTCAGGGCGGAGATATCTTCGTTTCCCGCGGCTCCTGTAACGGATCACCCCCAACCGAGTGGCGTAAGGCACGGACGTCTACAATCTCGCAGTTCTGCGCCTTGGAAACCTCACCTGGGTCTCCCCGGGCCACCACGTGGGGAGGGCAGGGCTGGTGCCGCTGGGCCCCGGGGAGAGTCCGACCCTGGACTTGTCCAGCCCTCGTAGGCGCCCGCATGCCCTGGCTCGCAGCCCCTTCCCGGCCCCGCAAAGCCGGCCGCACGGTCGAGTCCGGTCCCATGCCTGGTGCTGACTCTGCCTCCCTCGGCCACGGCAGGGCCTGTGGGCCACACGGGGCCTTCCCGCATCACCCAGGGTCACTCTCCATCTTTTTACCTTTTTAAACATATTTGTATCGATTTCAGAGAGAGGAGGGGAGAGGGAGAGAGCTAGAAACATCAATGAGAGAATCATCGATCGGCCGCCTCCTGCACACCCCCTAGTGGCGGTCAAGCCCCAAACCTGGGCATGTGCCCCGACCAGAAATCGCACCCTGACCTCCTGGTTCCGAGGTTCACGCTCAACCACTGAGCCACGCGGGCCGGCGATGACTCCCTCTTACAGCCAGTGAATTAATAGGTGACGTTGCCTCTACAGCGACCTCACTGGCCCTCGGCCCTCGGCCCTGCATCCGAACATCTTCACAGGCCCCCGGGGTTAGGAAGGGGCATCTCGGGGCCACTGCTCTGGCACCAGGTCCAGAGAGGGCACTGGTGCAGGACAGCGCAGGGGCAAGGCTTGCTGGGAAACCATTCATTCCCGGGCGAGGGAGGACCTCGTGGCCCCGCCCAGGAGAAAACGGGCCTCATGGGGCTTGGACTCCAGCCCCAGCTCCGCGGCTCAGGGCTGTCCGTGCCCTCGATGGCACCCACCCCACGGCCCCTTGAAGGGACACATGTCAGAGACGGGTGGTTCCCTGGAGACGATGCTCTTACGCCTTGACACCGAGAATTCTCAGGGGACAGGGACCAGCGGGGCTGGCCGGCCGCAGGGGGAAGGACCCCACTGGGACCAGGGGGCTGGCCGTCGGCTCTCACACCCGCTCTGCTGCCTCTCCCGTCCCCCAGCGGGCGCTCCCCCTGCACCCAGTGCCCTGTTTGCCCCCCGTCTCCCCGATGGTGAGGGTCCCCAGCCCCGTCTGCTCCTCCCTCCCTGACAGTGGGGTCCCCAGCCCCGTTCCCCGCCCCCCCCTTGCTGCTTAGGGCAGCGAGCTGGGAGGCGACACACCCAGGTGCGCACAGGGCCGTCCCCCGTCCACATGGCTGCCCGTGAGCAGAGCCGCTGGGCCAGGGAGCTGTTCCTACTCGTGAGCAGGAGGCCTTTTGTCAGAAATGCCAGGCCAGCCGCCCAGGGGGAGCCCTTCTGCCCGCTGCCCGGGTGAGTGACCGAGGAGTCCCAGGCGGGTCGCAAGGGCGCGGAGCAGGGAAGCTGTCCAGACCTTGAAGGCCCGTTTCCCGGGACGGCCTCTCCCCTCTCCATCCAGAGGGGGCCCACGGTGGCCGGGAGCCAGGCTCGCCTCCGGGCCCAGAGCTCGGGGCTGGGAGATCGTGCGGGGGAGGGGCAGGATCCCGAAAAGACCCTCCTGGCCCTGACCTCAGCCGGGCCCCTTCTCTGCGGCGCCACCCACACCCTCGAGCTGACCCCGGAGGACCCGCCTCGGGCCCACTGCGCGGCGGGCCTCTCCCCCTGGCCAAGGGCCCCGCAAACCCGAGGGGACTGGAGCCCGTGTGCGGTGCTGCCTCGGCTTTGGGGAGCCCCGCCCGGCAGGCGGATGCTACCGCCCCCAGCGGCCCGGAGGGGAGGCAGCCTGGACGAGCCCAGGAACTAACGGAGGGCGGGAGGGAGTGTCCTTGTCTGTTGTCGTTCACAGTGTTGTCTAAGGACCTGGCAGCACAGGCTTAGGAGGTGGGACAGGAAGAGGGGCTTGTTGAGTCAAGGACACGCCCCGATGGCGTGGGAGACCCGCGAGGCTGCGGGGCTGAGGGACCAGCACTCACGTCCGGACCGACACCCAGCACAGGGCAGGGCCTCCCGGGGGCACCAGGTGGGCTGGGGCAGCAGGTGGGTCCCACGGGCCTGAACAGGTCCCAGAAGGACCCTCCTGGGCAATGATCTTGCCCTCCCTCCCTCCCTGCACCCCTCCCAGCTGCCCCTGCAGGAGGTCCGGCCCCCCCAAAGATGCCACCGGGTCCTGGAGTCACCTCACTTCACAGCTCAATGTCCCCCTGCACCTCACAGCAACACCCGATGGGGGGGGGCTCCCCAAGGGGCCTCTCCGACCAGATGGTCGAGCCCTCAGCCCCACCCCACCCCCCCCGCGCCCCCAGCCATCCAGCTGCCGCTGCCTGCCTCCCGCTTCCCTGAGGCAGGGAAGGCTGCTCAGGACCTGCTACCGACGGGATGAAGCAGCTCGAACCGAAAATGCACGCGGCGCTTTCCTGCTCAGCAGTCACAACCTGGGAGCACACAGGGGGGCACCCTTCCCTGCTCCTGTGGCGTGGACAGACACACAGCCACCGGACAGACACACAGCCACTGGACAGACACACAGCCACCTGGACACACAGCCACCCGGACAGACACACAGCCACCCGAGCAGACACACAGCCACCTGAGCAGACACACAGCCACCCGGACACACACACAGCCACCCGGACACACACAGCCACCCGGGCAGACATACAGCCACCCGGACACACACAGCCACCCGGACACACACACAGCCACCCGGGCAGACACACAGTCACCCGGGCAGACACACAGTCACCCGGACAGACACACAGCCACCCGGACACACACACAGCCACCCGGGCAGACACACAGTCACCCGGACAGACACACAGCCACCCGGACACACACACAGCCACCCGGAGAGACACACAGCCACCCGGACACACACAGCCACCCGGACACACACACAGCCACCCGGAGAGACACACAGCCACCCGGACACACACAGCCACCCGGACACACACACAGCCACCCGGAGAGACACACAGCCACCCGGACACACACAGCCACCCGGGCAGACACAGAGCCACCCGACGGCGCGCACACTTCGGTCACCGAGACGCAGAACAACTGGCCACCTTGGGGGCGGCTCGGAGCAAACAACAGCCTTTCCGGGGAGGCAGGACCAGCCCAGAGCCGGCGATTCTACACACGCCACGCGCCCGCCTGTCCCGCGCTGGGAACAAAGGCTGCCCGCGGCCACGCGGGGGAGGGGCACGTACCTCGGAAGTGAACTTTCTTCCTGAGCCGGGACTGCTCGGCCATCGTCTCCAGCCGGGCGTGACCATCTCACTGGGGCCGGCTCCCCGGCTCCCCCGGGTCCCCGCGGAGACGGCGGCCGCGGGGCCACAGGGCCGGCCTCAGCCTCGCCTGCCAGCCCATCTGCGAGCAGCCGCGTGGCCGCCCCCCACCCGCTCCCGGGGCCAGGACCGCAGAGGAGGGCGGGGCGGCGTGCAGGCCGCAGGGGGGCTCACGGTGTGGGCTCCGGGAGACCGCGGGTCGGGCCGGCGGGAGATGCGGGTTTCCCGCACAAGTTGTGAGCTCCGCAACGGAGCCGCATCCTTCCCACTGCACCAGCGACAGTTCGCTGGGCTTTTGCCTTAGCGCCGGTTTCCATGGCGATGCATCAGTCACTGGGCTAAATCGGTGCGGGTGAAGGACGCCGAGGAGCCGGAGCAGCTACACGCACCCGCGGGAGCGGAACGTGATTCACCCGCCCTTAGTGGGGGCGCGGCGACACCCGGGGTGCTGCCGCCGTGTCCGCTTGCCGCTTCCCGCCACGGGATGCGCGGCGGCTCCTCCGGCTCCGGCTCCGGCTCCGCGGTGTCAGGGCCCCCTCTCGGGACTGGACGGCCCCCAGTCTGTGTTGGACGCACGACCCCACGGAGGCACCGCCACGGGGAGGGGCTGTGTCTCGGCGCCGTGGGTCCCGGCTAGGGGGCCCTCCCTCCGCAGGACCTTCTGCCCGATGTGCGTCCCTGGTGGAGGCAGGGAGGCTGGGGTCTTGGGAGGCGTAGGGGGATTGGGGGACGATTCCAGGCACTGAATTGAGGGCTGGTGGGGAGTCTCTGCAGCCGGAGGGGGGCGAGGGCTCGGTCTGGGCTGGGGCTGAGCCCGCCGCCTTCCTCGCGAGGTCCTCCTCGCTTCTCCGTTTCCAGCAGCCGGTGGGGCAGCAGCTCTCCCTCCTTTCTGTCATTTGTCATCACTTCCTTTTTTTAAATTTATTTTTTAGTGTGAGTTTTCCATGGCGGCGCTCAGCACGGCACCCGGGTCCACACAGCCTGGGCCCCACCCACACCCTGCACATACCGGGCCAGGTCACCCGCGGTCAGGTCACCCGAGGTCGGGTGGTGTCTGGGCGGCTCCGGGTCCTGGCGGCTCCGGGTCCGGGCTCCAGCCCAAGCAGCAGGAACCCCTGCGGACCTGCTCGGTGCTGGGACACGCCTCTCTCCCGCCCTACGCCCTCCAGAGGCCGTGGGCGGATGTCCGGATGTCCGAGGGGGAGGCCTGGAGGTCTCTACCCCCAGGGAGGGCTCACTTGAGGAAAAGTCTTCGAAACCCAAACCGCAGTCAAAAAGGAGGGAACCGACCCGACTGGAGGCCGGAGCCTGGAGGCGGGCACCAGGCCACGGGCTCTCAGCGCTGAGAAAGCGCAAACAGAGGCGCCTTTGGAACCGGTGCTTCGAGGCCGAGGGTCTGGGGGGTCCTTAAGCGGAGACCGCGAGGCTGTCCTCAGCCTGACCAACAGGCGGGCGAGCGCGGGGCGAGCGCGGGGGGACGTTCTCCGTGGAAATCTGAGTGAGTAAATGTTTCCCCACAACATCGTACACCACACCCCAGGCCGCGCGAGGACTCCTGCAGCTGGTTCTGCCTGGCTTCCGTGAGTCACTCCGCAGATTCCGAGCGGAGGGTGGGGAGGGTTTCCTGGGTTCGGGCAGGAACGCAGGCGCGGCGCCGGGCGGGCCCAGTGCAGGGCCGGACCCGTCCTCAGGCCTATGCCTACTGCTCGGCTGGAGAGGGTGAGAGCGGGTGCCGGGGCCGGGCCCCTGCGGCTGGGCGGCTCGGACCAGTGGGCATCGCTCGCACGCACGGACCCCCCACAGGCCCCTGCTCCCTGCTGACCATCACCATAGAGACGGCGTCCACGAACCCGGCTGGGGACTAATACGGAAACCTGCTCCTGCCCGTGCCCAGCGGGTGCCCAGGGCGCGTCACCGCTCTGAGGACTGCGGCCCAGGCCTCCAGGACGCAGGTGGGGCTGGCGGCCCCGGGACCTCAGCATCCGGGTCTGAGATTTGGGAGAAGGGGATGCGGTCCCTTTCCCGCCGGCCAGTGGGCTGGCCTAGGGCGCGGGGTCCGGGGCATCTCGCTCAGCTCATCCAGGGAAGGTGCCCCTCCCACCTGCGCACTCACCCAGCCCAGCCTAACATGGCAGCCTCTTCGCCCCCAGACTGGGGACAAAGCAGGGCCTATGGAGGGCTCCGAGGAACCCACAATGAGAACCGCAGCCTCGGCCATCCGGGGGCAACGAGGCTGGGCTCCTCGGCTTGAAGAGCAGAGAAAATGTCTTTTCTTTTTAAAACTATTTTAATTTATAAAAATATATTTTTTTATTGAAGTCAGAGAGGAAGGGAGGGGGAGAGAAACATCAATGATGAGAGAAACGCCTGAATTGGCCGCCTCCTGCACGCCCCCCACTGGGGACCGAGCCCACAACCCAGGCCTGTGCCCTGACCGGGAATCGAACCCTGACCTCCCGGGTCACAGGTCGACGCTCAGCCCCTGAGCCGCGCTGGCCAAGCTGCGGAAATTTATTTCTACCCAATGACACAGCTGCTGAGCTGGGGCTGCACGTTATTCATGCTCTTCTTTCTGTAATCCTCATCGGGGGCGTCTTTTCCACTGTCTTTTAGGGAAAGTGGAAGGGAGGCAGGAGGGCGAGAGAAACATGGATGTGCCTCCCACACGTCCCAACCAGGGCCGGGAATGGACCTGCGACCCTTCAGTCTGCAGGCCGACGCGCTAACCACTCTCACCTGTCGTTACACGCACCCGCTGCCCGGTGCACTGATGGGGACGGAGCGTGGCAGACTCACGTGCCCCCGGGGCTCGGGGAGGGGGACCCTGCGGGTGTGAGAGGTCAGAGCGGGTTTGTGGGGAGGGGGAAGGGCTGAGCGGCCACGGGGACGAGCCTGCTCACCGATGCCCTCACAGCCTGCGGCTCGGTTTCTACAGAAAGTCCTGATGTAGAGGCAGGGAGCCGGCGTGGGTAGGGCGGGGGACTGGAGTGGGGGGGACGGGGTGAGGGGGTGCGGGGCGGGGTGGTGTGACTGCTGATGGCCGGACTTCCTTTAGGCAGGAGGAGAAAGATCTGGAAGCTGATAGTGGCGGTGGCACAAGGCTGTGAATGTCCTGGGTGCCCCAGAGGGTGCACTTTCAAAGGGCACTTCTCTGGCATCTGGATCTCACCTCCATCAAGTGTTATAAAAACATGGGGCACGCGTGTGTGCGCGACAGAGGGCCCAGGGAGGGGGAGAGGGAGAGAGAGAGAGAGAGACACGATGTGAGAGAGAAACATGGATCGGTTGCCTCCACACACACCCGACCAGGGGTCAAACCCACAGCCTTCTGCTCGGGGACGAGGCTCCCAGCCCGAGCCCCCAGGGCTGAGCCCCGGTTTAGGTGCATCGGAACCTCACTTTCCCAAACCCCCCACTCCTGCCGCTCCCCATGTGACGGGGGTGACGGCCGGTGTGCAGTCTCTGCAGCCTCTGCCCCGCTGCCTCCCGGACACACCGCGCTGGGCCGTGTGCCTCTGGCCGCGCGCCCAGGAAGACGGAGCCGCCTTCAAAAGCCTGACGTCACAGCCTCCACTCAAACCCTGGACGGCCTCGCCCGTCAGAACAAGGCCGGGTGCTTCCCGGGCCCGCAGGCCTCCCGGAGCCGCCGGCCTCTCTGACCCCGCGCTCCCCGCCCCGTCCCGCTCGCCGGGAGCTCCTGCCGATCCCGACACGGGAGCCGGGCCTGGCTCGGGGCCTTCGCACCTGCTGCTGGGCCTGGGACGCCCGCGCCCATGTCCGCACGACTCACCCCTTCATTCCCTTTGAGTTCAATATCCGGCCTCCGAGCCACTGTCTGGCCACGTGACATGCAGCCCGCCCCTCCCCCCGCGCTCCGCCAGGTCACGGGGGAGGCAGGGACTAGCCCTTTGCCGCCGTGACCACGGCTCCCTGTGAGCGGCTCCGGCACGGCGTCTGCCACAGGGCGCCCCACACGTCACATCTTCGCGGAATGAATGAACCCGAGCCGCTCTGCCTGTCGGGCGCGCCCTGGAGAGATGACTAAGCTGCCGCAGGGCACAGACGGGAGCAGATCACAACAGAGCGGGCGCGTGGCGGCAGGGAGGCGTGGGTGCCCTGGGAGCCACAGCAGCGAGGGCGGCGCTGGAGGGGGGGGAGGGGCACTCCGGGCGGGGTCTTGCAGGCTGAGTAGGAGTTCAGCAGGCAGACAGGGAGGGAAGGCATCGCAGGTGGAGGAACGGCGCTGGGCAGTGCCGGGTGTGAGAGCAGCCGCCCATGTCACAGAGGCTGGTGCTGACGTCACAATGGTTAGCACCTGCCTTGGGCGGCCTCGGTCCCGGGGCCCTGAGCGTGGGAATGAGGACCATCTTCATCTTAACACGGGGCCCGAGACGTTGGGCTTCGCAATCATTTGAGGCAGAGCTGGGACTGGAATCGGGGGAGGCACCCCGGCTCCGGGGGAGCGGCAGCTGTGGGCCCAGGACAGGGATCTGCACACTAGGGCTGCCCCTGCTTCTCAGTGACGTTTCACGGGACGCCCTGCCACCCCTGGGTGGGCAGAGGGAGGGCAGGTGGGCCCAGCCGGGCAGAGGCATGGAGGCCGACCCCCGACACCCATGGGCTCTGGGCTGCCCGGCGTGGGAATGTGTTGCCGGTGCTCTGAGCAGGTGTGGCAGCATCAGAAAGTTAAACTCTGAGCGAGTGAGCACGTGGCGTTAAGGAGTGAGTGTGTGTGAGGTCACGCTCAGAGGGGCACCTGGGAGCCATCGGCACCGAGTGACAGGGAGCGAGACAGAGCAGCCTGGGCCTCCCTGGCCAACGCAGCCCTGACAGCGGGGGACGGGCAGGGTCCAGGCTGGGGATCCAGAGGGCAGGGCGGGGGTGGGGGGCGGCTGGGCAGGAGGCCCCAGGGCGTGGAAGGAGGGCAGCCTCCACCCTCCTGCCAGCCAGAGGCTGGGCCTGGTCCCGGAGCCCACGGGGGCAGGTCAGCTACCCCTTCTGGAGGCCAGAGGGCACCTGGGGACGGAGGAGAGGGCTGCTGGGAAAGGGGAACCTAGGACGGTCCCTCCACACGCACCTCCACCCCTGCTGGGGGAGGCGGTGCTGCGGGAACAGCCACAGGCCGCTGGGCTGGGAATGGCAGGATATTTTAAGCCGCACGGGGGGAATTCTGCGTTACCCTGGAGACGGGGCGTATGCAGGCTTGGGCGGCGCAGCACATCTGTGCTCAGCGAGGGGCCTGTACGGGGGTAACAGGGACTCCCCCAGCGTGGGGGTCGGCGTGCAAAGACAGAAGTGGCCGTGGCTGCCCTGGGGCGAGAGCAGTTGCACTAGGCCCTGCCGGGCTCTGGGAGGGCACCTGCTGACCCGGGGACCCTGGGGGCCTGACGCCAGCCTCACGCCAAACATGGCAGGAGACTGCGGGGGCGGAAAGGGGGAGTGACGGCGGGAGGTCGTCTTCTCACCTCCCTTGCCCTGGACACACACTCCTTATGATGTGGCCTCAGACTCCGCTGCTCACCAGTGTCTCCTGGCCCAAGCCGTTCCCCTCCCTGTCACCAGCAGCCTTCGTCTCCACTAATTGGGAGCCATGAGAGGGATGACCACTGGGCCCAAGCCTGGGCGGGGGCTGAGGCCTATGGGTCAGGACCCTGCTGGCCCCTGGGGGCAGAGGAAGGAGCGAGGCCAAGGACCGAGGCTGAGCCTCCCGGAGGCGGGTCCGGAAGGTGAGGCCTCCGCGGGCTGTAATCACACCGGCCTCACTCAGGCCTGTGGCTCAGAACTCGGTGCCTGCTGATCCCACAGGCCCCTGCTGTCCCCCTGCACCCGGCACTGCGCTGTGTCCTCTGTGGCCCTGGCCCTGGGCGCAGACCCACCGCGCCCGCCACCTTCCAGGTCCAGGCCAGCACCCGGCTCCTCGACTCTTATCCAGGCCCGGGCCGGCCCCAGCCTGGTATCTTGTCACCGAGCGCCATGGACAGGGTGTTTGTGTCCCCCAAGTTCTGTGCTGCAGCCCTGCCCCCATGGTGACAGCTGGGAGGCGGGGCTCTGGAGGGGTTAGGGTTCGAGGAGGTCAGAGGTGGCCCCGCCTGGGACAGTGTCCTCGCAGGAAGAGGGACGAGAGCTCGCTCTCTGCCACGCGAGGACGCGGGTGCACCAGGCGCCCGGCAGAAACGGGCGTCACCAGCTCTGGCCGCAGCACCTGCTCCATGGTGGACCCCCGGCCCCGAGGAGGCCGGACCGAGCCCATTTCACAGATGGGAAGACTGACTGTGCGGGCTCCGGAGGGTCCAGCCCAGGAAAGCAGGGAGTGACAGGCCAGGTGGCTCCCTCGCGCCCTCGCCCGCACCCTGCACACCACTGGCCACGCCGAATCCTCAGGACAACACACCTGTCCTGGTGCCCGGCCAACATCTGCGCATCAGAGTGCGACCCACAGCCCTGGGCACGGGAGGAACCGCGTGGCCCTCTCCTCCCGCGTGGCCCTCTCCCTGGCTGAGGTGTCACTCACTGGGTGGGGGCGAGCTGAGCCGCCGGACACCAAGGGGTGTGTGACTCCCCAGGACACCACCGTCCTTGTTTCTTTGTGCTAATGGCCGGGAGACCGGCCAGCCCCGGGCGCTGTGGGCTCCCGTGTCCAGCAAGATATGGCCATGCCCAGCCACACTCTCACGGCTCAAACATGCTCGGGGCGCAGGTGATTCTAGAAAACAGGCTCCGTGGGGCCGGTTCTCCCGCACACAGATGGCGAGGAGCCTGCCTGGGCTCCACAGCAGCAACGGCAGTTGGCACAGGAATGAGAAGACAAACGATGCATTTGTTAAGGCTCCGCCGTGGGCGCGCAGGGCGGAGAGCGCGTTCGCAAAGCGGAGAGCGCGTGCGCAGGGCGGCCACGGCGGCCACCTCTCCAGGAGACGCCAGGTGTGAGACCCACGCAGGACGGAGCCGCTCACCGCCCGTGACGGTCCTGTGAGCAGGGCCCAGAGAGGCTGCTTCTCTAGAGCCCTCTGCTGGGCTGGCGCCCGCACCAGGCAGCACCTCGAACAGTGCCCTGCGCACAGTAGGTGGTCAGTGAACGCCCGCTGAATGAGGGACCGACCGCGTGGGCTCCTCCGAACCTCCACCTCACATGGGCATGATCGAGACGCACAGCACCCACCACACTAGGTTCCTGTGACGGCCCGAGAAAGGCCCCACTGGGGACGCGCACGCAGTAGGTGCCCAGTCAGTGCGCCGTGTTCCGTGGCCTCAGACTCCCACCTGCTGGACCGCCTGCCCTGGAAGCCTCGGGAAACCCTTTCGAGGGTTGACACGGTCCTTCCGGGTCTCACCCCTCCTGTTCTTGAAAACGGGACGTAGAAGCAGCCCCCACCCCCCGGGCAATGCGCCAGGGGCCTGGGATCGAAGCCACGCTCCTCCCCTGCCCCCGGCCTGGCCGATAGGCTGGGGCGCAGCATCGCCGCCCGAGCTATTTCCGATCACACGGTCGCCCGGGGTCTTTGTCTGAAACAGTAATTGCGACCTGCCGCACGCCCTGCACGCCCCCCAGAGCGCAGCAGGAGCCTCAGCTGCGCCCTGGCAGCAGCGATGGAGGGCGTGGCCGGGTGCTCCCTGCACCCACAGCCAGTCTGCCCCCTCCCCCCAGGCAGGTGGGGGAGGGGAGTCCCTCCCCGGAAGGGAAGCTCCTGGAGGCCCTGCAGCCCTGGGGCAGGTGGTCTCACCTGGGGGGGGGGGCACAGTTCATCTGTGTTACCCCTGCTCACCTGTCCATCACTCCTCTACCCACCCGTCCATGCACACGTCTGTCCGTCCTTCCATCCACCTATCCACCCATCCATCATCTGTCCATTCACCTATCCACCCATCTGTCCGTCCATCCATCCATCCATCCATCCATCCGTCCATCCGTGTATCCAACCAAGTACCCTTTCTACCCAACCACCCATTGATCCATTGATCATTGTGCACCTACCAGGAACCTCTCTTACCTTCAGATCCACTCAAATCCCCAAAAGTGTTGCCCACTCGCCCACCCCCCTCCATCCTATACATTCATTCACCCGCCCACCCACCCTCCCCTCCATCCTATACATTCATTCAGCTGCCACCCACCCTCCATCCTATACATTCATTCACCCACCCACCCTCCATCCTATACATTCATTCACCCACCCACCCTCCATCCTATACATTCATTCACCCACCCACCCTCCATCCTATACATTCATTCACCCACCCCCCTCCATCCTATACATTCATTCACCCGCCCATTCCCCCTCCATCTGACAACTTTCTTATTCTTTCAAAGTTATTTATTAATTTTAAAATTCTCTCAACGAACCCTCTGTGGCCTTACAGGCCAGGGAAGCAGACAGCTTACAGTCCTCTCTGCAGCAGACCTTTCCCTCTCCTCCTCCCAGCGAATTCCTATTCATCCTTCAAAACCCCAGTCAAGTGTCACCCCCTCTGGGAGGTCATGGCTGCCCAAGCCCAATTTTCTCCTGGTTTCCACAGTCTGGCCTTGTGTCCACAGGGCCAAAGGCAGGGGGCCCCCCGCCCCTCAAGCCGCTGCACACAGGGGCTGGTGCTTGGCACTGGGACACTCTTCCAGAGGGAGAAACTGTTTCCTGCCCAGGTCCGGCCCGTACTTGGCGGACTTCTTTTGTGAGGAAACGCCTGGGACCAAATACGAGAGAGGCGTGGGATCCCGATCTTAGAAGCCACACGCCCAGGCCCGCACCTGGCTGTGCCGCCGGCTCCCAGGCCCCACCCCACAGGCAGGCAGGGCTGTGCGGATGGAACCAGCGTCAGCACTAACGGGCTCTGGCTCAGAACGAGGCGGACTCGGAGCACCGGCCGCCAGAGATCAGGCGTGAAGGAGGCCGCGGCTCTCGGGGACAGGACGCTGCGCCTCTGAAGCCTCGGGCACAGGTGTGAGCAGCGCTGATAAGAGAAACGGAAGGAGAGGCTGCCGCTGGGGCAGAGAGTCGCACTCCGGTGATCGGCAGGTGTTTATGAACCGGCTCTCAGAGTCCCAGGACGGAAAGCTCCTGCGGACTCCAGGAGGGTCAGCGAACTTTGCCTCGTTGCGCACGCGCGGCTGTGGGGCCAGGACCTGGGACGTGGGCGGGGGAGCCGGGACCTGAGCACCCGCCTGGAGCTGCGGTGTGCGCGCGCGCGTGTGTGTGGGGGGAGGGGGGGGGGGCGGGCGGGAATGACAGCACCGGCCCGGGAAACAAGCTGGGGGCGTGGCCTGCAGGACGCAGGTGGGAGGTGCTCTGGCTGCACCCACACGCGGGCACACCCGTGTGCCAGGCTCACTCACACACACGTGCACTCAGGGAGGTGCCACGCACACACGTGCACCTAGTAACTACCAGTGAACATTGGAGGTAGAAGGGAGAGGGGGAGAGAGGGAAACGCCAATGAGGAGAGAGAATCATGGACCGGCTGCCGGCTGCACGCCCCCCACTGGGGATGGAGCCCGCACCCAGGCCTGTGCCCTGACCGGCATCCACCAGGACCTTCTGGGGCTCAGGACGGCACCCAACCGAGACCCTCGGTTTCGATTCACATTTCTTAAATCAGGGATCGTCACAACGGAACGGGGCAAGCTCCGTTACCCCATTGAACGCGGGGGGACACCGAGGCCGAGGGGGCTGCGTCACGGGCCCCCGTGACAGTGTGCGGCCCGTAGGTGGCGAGGCTGGCATTCGGACGCACGCTCTGGGACCCTCGTCCACGCTGACCGTCTAAGATGAAAACCCACGGTCAGTCACGCCCCGTGTGCCCAGCCTCCCCATGCCCGCTGCCACGGAGGTCACAGAGGTCCCGGAGGTCCCGGAGGCGCCCAGGACAAACGGAAAATCCGCCCGCAGTCTTCCCCACGGCGGTGCCCGGCTTCCACGGCTCCCGGGAGGATCAGAGTGTGCGGAGGGCTGCCCTACGTCCCTCCGCCCTGCAGCCCCAGCGACTGTCCACCACCTGTCGGCCTCCTGGGGGCCCCAGCCCGACCGGGGACTGCAACAGGACCTCAGGCCTGTGGCTCCGTTGTCAGGCCCAGCGGGTCTGCTCGGAGGCCTGACCCTGAGAACTAGTTCCCTGCTCTCGGGAGGACGTGGTCCCCAGACCAGGCCTCTCCTTGGAGCCGGACTCCAGGGTGTGTCCCCAGCCCGGTGCCCCTCTCCTGGCTTCTGTGCCCAGCGGCTGCCACCTAGTGGCCGAGGAAGGAATCACAGGCCGGGACCCTCCTGCAAGGTCCGGGAAGGACCCAAAGGAAGGGGAGCATTGTGGGGGGAGGTTCCTCTAAGGTCAGGGCTTCCTGAGTGGCTAAGGGCACGGGGTGGTGTGTGTGTGTGTGGGGGGGGGTGGCGGGGTCCTACCAGGACAGCTCTGCATGGCACTGGGAATCTCGGAAACTGGAAACTCACCGCCGTGTTACAGAACGGCTCTCAGTTACCTGGGCAGAAACAGAGTGCTGCCTGGTCAGCTAGGGGGTGTCCTTCCGGCTCAGCCGACTCCGTGTGATCTCGGGGAGGGGCCAACCTCTCTGAGCTCAGCTCTCCCAGAAGCTAATTCCGGGAGGGGGGCTGCGGTCTTCGGGCCCGAGCCTCAGGCATCAGGTGGGGTGCACGGTGCGCCAGAGCACAGTGGGGATCCACCTGGGGGGACGGGAGCGGGGCCAGGGAAGGCTCCGGGCAGACAGGCCACCTCCCTGGGACCAGAAGAGCCCTGACTCACGCTCACTCAGGACGCTGGCCAGCTGGCCGGGCTCCTGCCGGCCCCCCAACGGGAGTGGCCCAGTGCCACCCACTCTATTCCACTCCCTCTCTCAGGGCCGAGCGAGTTAAATGACGGCACATTGAACTGCTTGCAGTTAACAGGGTGTGTGACCCACAGCCAGTCTGTCATCCCATCAGCTAGCCATCTGCTTATAAAGTCATCCATGAATCACCCACCCATCCACTCACCCACCGACTCATCCATCCATTCAACCATCATCCATCCATCCATCCATCTACTCACCCACCCTCCATCCTTCCACTAATCCATTCATACAACCCCCACTCATGCACCCCTCCATCCACCCATCTACTCACCCATCCATTCACCCACCCATCCACTCACCCACCTACTCATCTATCAGCCAGCCATCCAGGCAGCCATCTGCCTATCCCTCCTTCTTCCACCCAGCTGGCTGCCATACACTTACAGGCTCCTGTTCTGCGCCGAGTTTTGTGTGGGGCAGGTGCTGAGGATTCAGGGGGAATTCCAGCTCTTCCCCTAATAGACTCTCGGGCGCCAGGAGGAAGAAACGCATAAAGGAAAAGGGCAGCCAGTGAACAGGAGCCCAGAGAGTGAGACCAGGACGCCGGGGCAGGAATCCTGGGGTGTAGGAGCAGGAATGATGGACGTGTGCCTTCAGCCTGCCACGTGTCCATGTCTCGCTTCTGGGAAGACACCCGTCGCCCATGTTTAGTGTATGTGCTGTGGCCAGGCCCTCAGAGGGTGGGCAGTGGGATCCTGGTCTGGCCGATGGGGCCATCCACTCCCTTGGTCACGGTGATTGGGTCAAGAATGGGCACAGGATGCAAACCCAGTCCAGCAAGACCCAACCCTGACCCTTCTCTTGTAATGACTGGGAGGGAGGCGCTCTTCCTCTCTGACCGCTAACACAGTCGAACCTTAACCGGGTGCTGCTGGTGGACGTCTCCACAGGGTGCGGGGAGAGCCTGCCGGAGGAGGGAGTCCATGCAGAGCCAACCAGAAATTAGAGATGGAGAGAGAGTTTCCTGGCTCCCGGAGCACCTGGATCCAGCTGGACCTGAAGCTGTCATTCCTGAGCACGAAAGCTACTAAACCCCTCTTTGGCTTCAGCCAAGTGGAGCTTGAATTTTACCCTTTGTAACCAAGAGGCCTGACAGGTACAAGAGTAATATCCCTCACTTACCAGGCTTTGACCTGGAAAGAGGTCTGGGAGCTCAGAAGAGGATGAGAACTCTGACAGGATGTGGGGACCCCACCAGGGCCCCAGGGTGGCTGGCATAACAGTGCGTAGGCAGTACATTGCCTGGGGCAGTCCCCCCCCCCGCCCCCACAGGGTTCAGTTTCCCATAAATTCTGTTTTCTTGCTCAAAACAATTCAAACCTCTACTCCAAGCATGTCAAACTCACAGCCCACGGGCCGCATGCAGCCCACAACAAATGTCTTTGTAGCCCAGCCAACATAACCGTATGTAAGAAACGTTTTAATAAAAATTCTGTAACCTAGTTTTTACAATACCCTGATATACATAATCTACACTAATAAAAGAGAAAAATGGTAATTGGGGTACGGCGATACCGTTTTCATTAGCTAATCAGGGCTATATGCAAATTAACTGCCAACTAAGATTGGCAGTTAACTGCCAACAAGATGGTGGCTAATTTGCATATGTAGGCACAATGCAGGGAGGCGAAAGGGAAAGCAGGAAGAAGCCCCCTGCCACTGACAGTGATTGAAAACCCAGGGGGGAGCTAAAACTGGGGGGCAGGGCAAAGGCGGCCCTGGGGCCGCCTTTGCCCTGCCCCCCAGCCATGATCGGAGAATCAGGCGCCTTTGCCGCCCTGGCCAGTGATAGCAGGAAGTAGGGGTGGAGCCAGCGATGGGAGCTGGGCACGGTCGAAGCTGGCAGTCCCAGGACCTAGGGGTCCCTTGCCTGGGCCTAAAGCGAAGCCCACGATCGCGGCGCCCCCCGCTGCCACTGCAGGTCCTCGCTGCCCGGGCCGGAAGCCTAGGCCAGAGGCATTAGGCCTGGGCAGGGGCGGAGCCTGCAACCGCGGGGAGCTGGGGGTCCCCTGCCCAGGCCTGACACCTCTGCCGGAGGCCTCAGGCCTGGTCAAGGGGCCGATCCGGTGATTGGTGATCGGAGGGTGATGAGGGTCAAGTCCTCTGGCCGAGGCATCAGGCCTGGGTTGGGGGTGGAGCCGGGGATTGGGGGGATATGATGGTCCCCTTGCCCAGGCCTGAAGCCTGGGTCAGAGGCGTCAGGCTTGGGCGGGGGGTGGAGCAAGCGATCAGAGGGAGATGGGGGTCCCCTGCCCAGGCATGATTCCTGGGCCAGAGGCCTCAGGCCTGGGCGGGGGTCAGAGCCAGTGATCGGGGGGAGATGGGGGTCCCCTGTCCAAGCCTGACACCTCTGGCGGAGGCGTCAGGCCTGGGCAAGGGGCCGATCAGGCGATCGAGGGTGATGGGGGTCAACACCTGAGGGCTCCCAGTATGTGAGAGGGGGCAGGCTGGGCTGAGGGACACTCCCCCCTGCCCCACACACACACCCAGTGCACGAATTTTGTGCACCGGGCCCCTAGTTATTAATAACTAACTACAATGTTCACTAATGACTGATGACTATAATTGTGTTGCATTCATTTCCCTGACGCGCCTTACGCGCAGGCGCACCATTTCCCTCCACTAATACCAGCAGCGAATATTTTAGCAGCCGATGGCCACCTCATTAGTCTTGGACTGACTTGTTTGGTGTGCGCAACAGGAAATATTTCGCTTTCGGAGAAACAGACAAATAGGTTTGAATTATGCTTATTAATTTACGTAGTTATTCAGTGTCTGGTCAGTTAATGTTCAAGAAAAAATATTAATTTTTATTAAAATGTTCTATTATTTTATGTGAACGGTGACTCATTTATTTCAGCCCTTTGTATTCAGCACGTCTCTATTGAAATAAACCTACGTTTCTACGAAAATGGAAGCTTTTGTTTTTTTGCGGCCACAGACACATAAACCTGTTTATTTGGCCCACGTTAGCCTTTGAGTTTGACGTGCTTGCTCTACTCAAATGCCCTCGCATAGCTTACATCTGGAGCTGCTGTGGATGAGTGTGTGTGTGTGTGGGGAGAGGGGGGCGCAGGGGGTGGTGGGGTGGGGGTGGGTGCTATGGAAACAGGAGCAGGCTGCTCCCGGGGACACGCTGCGGCGAAGTGGGCAGCTGCCCGCCCCGCCCCCACAGCTGTTCTCCACCTTCACCAGCAGGTTATCTGGAATAAAGGGTCTCGGCTGCCTCCCTCGAGGTTACGCGATGGCCAATGAGCTGCAGTGGGAAGCACAGTGGATGCTTTGCACATCCTTCCTGTGCTGGGATGTGGATGTGATGGGTGGCACCTAAGCAGCCGCCTTGAGCCATGAGGCAGCCGGTGGCCTGAGAGCCGGTTGAGTCATTCCCCCATCGCCTGTGTCCCCGGAGCCAGAACCTCCTCCCCCGGTGACGGAGCACCGTCTGCCGCTGCCTGTCCCAAGATGAGCCTCGGCGCCCTGGGGGGTGGCCCGTGGCCCGTCCGAGCTCCCGCCCGAGGGCCCTGCCAGGCATCCCGACACCGGGCGCCCAGCGCCTAGAAAGAGGCCCCGCGTCTGCCTCACTAGCGTGAGGCCGGCAGGTCAGTGTCCATGGTGCCTATCAGGACCATGAGTGGCAGGGACCCGTCCACACCACCCCACGGTGCACAGCCACGCCTGTCCCGGGGCCCCCGGAGCCCAGTCACTCATGCGCGGGCGAGAATGGTCTGCCAGCCTCCCAGGCGGGGTGCCCCAGCCCCGGCGCATCCTAGCTCCTGGGGGGGGGGGACTACTCGTCAGATTCGGGGGCAGGTCGGGCAGCAGGCAGAGTCTGAGGCCACTGGGCATCGGCAGGGGTGGGTGGCTGAAGGGAGCTGCTCCCTGAAAACCTCCAGGGCCGAGACCCAGAGAGGCCCTGGCCTGGGAGGCCAACAAAGAGGATTTTTCAGGCCTCGTAAACCCCACCCCTCCCTGCTGCTCACAGCCCTGTTTCTAACAAAGCCTCCCCGAGCGTGTAGGAGTGGGCTCGAGTGAGGGCTGCACAGCTGAACCTGGGGAGCCGTGCATGAGAGGAAGAGTGGGTGTCTGCAAGCACCCCATGCCAGGTCCATCCACCCATCCATCCATCCACCCATTCATCCATCCACTCATCCACCCATCCATCCATCCTCCCATCCATCCATCCATCCATCCATTCATCCATCCACTCATCCATCCTCCCATCCATCCATCCATCCATCCATCCATCCATCCACCCACCCATCAATCCACTCATCCATCCATCCACCCATCCTTCCACCCACCCACCCATCGATCCACTCATCCATCCATCCACCCATCCTTCCACACACCCACCCATCGATCCACTCATCCATCCATCCACCCACCCTCACACCCACTCACCCATCCACCGTCCTCCTGGTTCTCTGCGCTCATGGGAAACAGTACTTGCTGACCGATGGGCCTCGCCAGCGTGTGTTGCCAACTGGCAGGCCCTGACCTTCGCTCCCACCATTTGCACCGATTCAATCTGCTCCAGCTCAAGTTCCTAGGTCCCAGCTCATCACTCGCAGCACCCGGGAGGCCGGTGTCTGGGCTGGTGTCGGTCGGGCTACGCCCACACATTCGGCGGGTGTGTGCAGATGTGGCGTGTGGGGTGACAGGGACCCGAGAATCAATGTCCAGTGGGTGTGTCTGACAGCCGGCCTGCTGGGCGGTTTCCGCGAGGCACTCACCCACACTCGCAGCGGCTCTGCTGGGAACGCACCACCACCACTGCCACTCCACAGAGCAGGAACCGCGGCTCCGAGAGGCTGAGAGCGTGCCACGGCCACACCCGGGGGTCGGTGAAGCTCTGGCCCCGCCCTGTGACCGCACATCAGCGTCCGGCTCCAGGTGTGTGTCCTGTGGACGGGCCCTGAGGCCGACCAGAAGCATCGAGTGCTGACAGGTGAGCTCGCCCCTGACCAGGTAACATCCCAGGACGGTCACTGCCCTCGACTCAGACAACAAACGCCCCCGGCCCCGGGATGGACTGCGTGGCAGGAAGGAGGTGAAGGCAGGCGTCCGCAGAATGTGGACGGGGGAGCAGAGCCCGGCCATGGCCACGCCTCCGCCCCGAGGCTGTGGACGGAGCTGTGCTCCCCCAGCTCACGGCTGAAGCTCGAGCCCAGCATGGCTGCCCAGAGACGGGCCTCGAGGGCGTAATCGGGGTTAAGCGAGGTCGTAGGGCGGCACCTGACCCTATGGGACTGGTGTCCTTGTCAGGAGGGGAGGGGACGCCAGAGCTGCGTGTGGCGGCCACGCGAGGGCACAGGAGCGCAGGCCGTCCACAGCTGGAGGAGAGGCTACCCCTGGACAGACGCTGCCCACGCTGGGCCTGGGGCCTGCGCCTCCCGGACTGTGAGCCACCCGGGTCTGTGGGTTTTGTTGGTTTTTTATACCCTCACCCAAGGATATTTCCCATCGATTTGTAGAGAGTGGAAGGGAGAGGGAGAGAGACAGAGACATCAATGAGAGAGAGACACATCCATTGGTTGCCTCTTGCACATGCCCTGACCAGGGCCAGGGATCGAGCTTTCAATTGAGGTACGTGCCCTTGACCGGAATCGAACCTGGGACCCTTCAGTCCACAGACCGATGCTCTAGCCACTGAGCAACACTGGCCAGGACACTGTGTGTGGTTTGAAGCCCCACGGAGGTCATGTTTAATCACAGAAGACCATTGTAACTGGTTACCCGCCCATGTGGGGGTGAGAGGGTCCCTACCCTGAGGCTGAGCCACACCTCTTCCCTCCAGAACCCCGGGCTGCGGTGTGGCTGTGCAGGGCGACCTCGGACGCAGCTGCACATCCCGTGGAGGCAGGAGGGTCTGAGAGGAGAAAGGGTGGCACCAGCATCCCTGGGTTGCCATGGGAACCAGGGCCAACCACCCAGCTGCTGCGGGGGGCAGAGCGGTGGGGCCTGGGTCCCTGAGCGTCACCGAGAACTGGAGCTCCCCGGGGAACCGGCAGCGCCAGGCGGACCCGGCAGGCCTCTATTTCGGGGCTGGCCCGGCGTGGGAGGCGTGGGAAGCGGCATTTACAACACAAAGCAGCGCGCCCAGGCCTCCGGCTTCCCGTGCGCTTTCATAAAATGGCGTGAAAGAAAGAGGGTGGGCGCGTTCCTGCCACGGCGGCTCACACAACCAGGAGGCCTCGCTGAGTTCAGTTCCCTGAGGGCCCCGCCCCGCCCCGCGGCTGCTGACGAACATCTCAGAGACCAGGCGGAGCCCCCGCCTACATGTTAAATGTCCCCACGGTAACAAAAACATCCTATTTCGCACCCGCCGCCTCTGTGCCGTCGCGCAGAGGGTGCGTGGCCATGTGACGATGGGACTTGTGTTTTCTAGCGGGACTCGGGGAGCCCGGCCCCGAGGGAGCCCCCAGACCCGAGCGGAACGTGGTGGCAGCTCCCAGCGGCACTCGCCTCCGCCTCCAGGCAGAGCTCCGAGCTGGTGGAGGCAGTCCGGGCAGCTGCCTCCCAGCTGGGCCTCCCTGCCCTCTGCGGCCGCGGGTCCGACTCTCCAAGGCGGCCTGTCCCCCACACCCCAGGCCCGGCCCGCATACGCCACCACCCACCCCTTAGCCGCAACCGAGGCGCTCGTTAAGCAGCAGGAAAGCGCGCCAGGTCTGCACGTCTCCGAGGGCGGCCGGGCCGACGGGACTGGCCCTGGACAGCGGGGATGAGAGCCAGCACCCCTCCATGCCCGTGCCTGCGGCTGGGGGCAGAGGCTCCGGGGCGAGAAGGGCAGGACGCTGCGCAGCCACCAGGCGTGGGCTTGTCCGCCCAGCAGCGGGCCCCGCCCCAGCTCACCCTCAGCTGCAGCGTTTCACCGCCACACGAGGGGCCCTTCGGCCTCCTGGTCAGGGCAAGGCCGGTGGCCTCCTCTCCACAAACCCGCAGACCCGCGGGCGCGCACCCTGTCCCGTGTGAGGGGCTGTCCCGGCCTCCGGATCCCGGACACCAGGCGCACGGGGAGGGGCACGCGCGACGGATGGCAGTTCCCCGCAGAACGCGTCAGCTCGGGGGCCCCCTCTCCGGGCTGAGAGTCCGCACAGAGGTGAGTTGCTGTGAACCGGGCACACCCGTCTCCCGCGCCCAGAAACACAAAACCAACGACTTCCCATCCGCGACCCTGTGCGGGCACCACCTCCGCCCGCGCATCACGGCACCTCCTTTCCGGTGGATGACCGACTCCGAGCCCTTTCGGGATCTGTGCTTGGGACCAGCCAGGGGCCAGCCAGGGGCCAGCGGTCCACACAGGGGACGCAGCAGAGCCATGGGCCCGAGGTGAGCGTGGCGGCCCTGATGCCCGCGCTGAGCGGCTCCCACCCAGAGCCCGGGCGGCCAGGGGCCCGGCTGCTCTAACAAGACACCCCGGCTCGCCTTCCCCGACTCTCACACTTTGCTCAGCACCACCAGGCAGGTGGCCTCTCAGCCTCTCCGTTGATTTGACGCCTCGGCCCCAGGTTTAAAAGGTCCCAGCAGGGCCCCCTCGGGAGCCCCAGAGCCGGACACAGCTCCCTTCGAGAACGCCGGCCGCTTTGAGCGTTTTTATAGAGACATGGACGCCTGTTTGCGAGGTGGGCACCGGAGACCACGAGGGATCTGGAGCAGGTGCCCTGGCACGGGCACCGCACAGCCTCCTCCGTACACGCTCCATGCACCGCCGCGCACTGTCTCTGGTCCGGACAGAGCCCGCGGGACTGCACCCACCTGCGGGCCCTTGTTCTGAGCCCAGTTCCTCCGGAACTACACACCCGCCGGCTCCCCCAGCACGCACCGCGGACCCGCCGCCCCTCGGACCGCCGCCCGCCCGGCCGCAGAGGCGCCTCACCTGCCTGGCTGTCCCGGGGCCTGCCCTGCACCTCCTCCACGCACTCGGCCGGGAACCATCCGATGTGGCCGCGGGCGCTGCCTTCCCAGAAGCCCCCTTCGCCGATGCTCAGGACTGGAGACAAGGACAGGACAGGATGGCGTTAGTGGGAGGGGTCGGGCTGGGAGGGCCTGGGTGAGTGGGTGTGGGGGGCTGATGACAGCCAGGCCTGGGGGGTCAGCAGGCCGGCGGCAGGCTCTGGCCCATCGACCTGTGCCGGGACCTCTGCCAGCACAGCTTCTCCGGGAGGCCTCCGGTTTCCCTCGACGCCCCAGACGTCCCCTCCCTGCGCTCCCCAGGGGAGTCCTGTTCCACGTGGGCGCTGTCCCCTAACACAGCGGGGACACGGAAGCTGCGCCCCGAGAATGGCCGGGAGCCTCACTCTGCTCCCTCCTGCCCGGGGCTCCGAATCTCCCACAGGGGACGCACCCCAACCTCGCCCCAGAAGCAGAGGAGGGCCTGGACACTGACCTTTGACCCTGTCCCCACGGTGGAGGGGGATCTCGCCGTCGACCTGGGGTTGGTATGGCTTGACGACGACGAAGAGCCTCCCGGGCACCGCGCTGTACAGCTTCCGCTTGGGCCCCGGGTACGGGAAGGCGGAGGGCGCGTCCTTGTTGGCTCCGGGCGGGAAGGCCGGCCTGCGAGGGAGGAGCAGAGGGGGGTCACGGCTGGTGACAGAACAGGGCACACGCAGAGCTGCAGCCAGCCGCTCCCAACGACGGCCGGTGGCCAGCAGTCCCATCGCAGCTCCGGCCTGAGCTGGGGCTAAAGACGAGCAAGGGCCCTGGGGCAGCATTCGAGCTTAAAAGACCAAAGCAGATCCAGGAACCCCACCTGGGCGTGTCCCCACGGAGCGCGAGCAGGGACCCTCACCGGCCTCTGCGCACCCACGTTCACAGCCGCCTGAGTCACGGCAGCCACGACGTGGGAGCAGCCGCGTGTCTGTGGACGGAGGGTGGAACCCCGCATGCGGCCCATCCACGCAGACTAGTACGCAGCCATCACAAGGAAGGGCGTTCTGACACCTGCTCCCGGTGGAGGGGCCGTGAGGGCGTTACACAGAGTGAACAGGCCAGACACAGAGGGACGAACCCCGTGTGGTTCCCTCGTAGGAGGCCCTCAAACGTCAAGTTCACAGTAGGAAGTAGGTGGTGGATCCTGAACGCTGGGCGGGGCAGGGAGGCCCTGAAGGGAGGGGAGAGGGCCGGGCGGGGCAGGGAGGCCGGCTGACAGGGGTCACCAGCAGGGGGTGCTGGCTGGGCCCGGACAGCTCCCCTGGTTGGGGCAGGCAGTGGCCCACGTGTAGGGGGCTGTCCGCCCTGGGGTTAGCAGCGGGCACACGGGATGTAGTCCTGCATCCGGGCGAACCAGAGGGTCAGTTGCTCTGCCCACAACCTGTTACAGAGGGAACGGCCCGGTCCCTACCCAGCCTGGACGTGGATTTGAGCTTCACCCGAGGGCCAGCGTGGAGCAGCACTGCCTCTGTGCAAGGCCCCCTGGCCGCACTCACGGGTCCGGGAAGACCCTGGGGAGCAGGCTCTCCATGACCCTCACCTCACAGGCGCCAGAGATGAGCCCCAGTGCGGCCCCGGCCCAGGGGGGGTCCAGGCCACGTGTCAGGGAGCCCTGGTGTCGGCACTCAGGGCAGGCTGGCTGCTGTGATTCTCACACACACACAGCGCATGAGCACAGACACACACATGTAACACAACTGCATACACATGCACACAGTGCATGAAAACACACATACACACACGACACAAATGCATGCACACACAAAAGTATGTGCAACCACATGCACACACAGTGCATGAAAACATGCACACACAGTGCCTGCATACATGTGCACACAGTGCTTAAACACACAAATGCATGCACACATACACACAAGAACATACAGACATGTGCACACGGTGCATGAAAACTCATGCCCATGACACAAATGCATACACAGCACACACACAAGTACGTGCACACACGAGTGTATACACACACGAGTGTATGCACACACAGTGCATGAAAACACGCATGTGTACAGCACAACTGCATACACACAAGTATATGTGCACACAGGGCATGTACACACCGTGCATGTACACACATGTGCATGCAACGCCGTGCACGCACTTGTGAACACAAATGTGCGCCCATGCACACAGAAACGCTCACAGAGAAGCACAAAGACACATTCACATGCACACACAAGTGCACACAAACACACGCACATACACCCACACGCACAGGGACACTCAGGTAGGGCCCGTCACAGGCCCGCTGCTGCCCTCGCTCCGCGAGCCGTGTTTGCTCTGCCGCTGCCGCAGGCCCCGCACGGCGCCCGTGGGAGCTCACTAGCGCTCGCACGGAGGAAGGGGACGCGCTCCTGAATCACAGCCGTAATCCCAGCGAGGGGTGCGAGAGGGGTTTCCTGCCTAGGGGGGACCCTTTCACTCAGCTTTGACCCGTTCTTAGCACCGGGGACGTCTCCCTCGAGGGACTCAGCCAGAATCGAGACCCAGCCGCCCGCACGCCCCGCGTCCCAGACCAGCCGTGTGATGTGCGAGGTCCTCCTCTCGCCGGTCCCCACGGAGCCCCGACTCCACACCCTTCCCGCCCTCCCCGTCCGCCCCGCCCGCCTTACCCCACGTGCCAGGGCTGCAGGGGCCTCTTGCCATCCTCGCTGGCGCCGCCGAGCCGGTTGAGTGACGGCGAGCGGCTGCGGGGCCCGGGCACGTAGCCGCCCACAGTCCGCGGGCCCCCGTCGGCCGGGCCGGGCACGGGCTGCAGCAGCTGCGGCGAGAGGCTGCGGTGCGAGGCGGGCCCGGCGGCCCAGTCGGGCGCGTTGGCGTGGAGGTTGTTGTCGCTGTTGGAGCGCAGCAGGACGCGGGGGGCGGCCAGCGTGCTGGGGGCCCGGCGCCTGCGGTTGGTGTACGCCGGGGCCTCTCGGAAGGGCACTGGGGGGAGAAGGGGGAGGCCGTGAGCACGTGGCGCCGTGGCCTCGAGGGGGCGCACGCGAGCCGAGCGGAGGGCGCCGTGAGTTCTGTGAGGCCCCGCGGGCCCGTGGACAGAACGCACCGGCACAGAAGCACGGACGGGAGACGGAGCGTGTCCGCGTTACACGGAGGCTCAAGCTCAGCGGCAGATGGAAGGGACGCGGGTCCGGCTTCCATGCAGCCTGTGAACAGGGGCGCACCCTGAAGCAGCGCAGACACGTGTGAGGACGTGGCCGTCTCACCACGTGGCCAGGACACGGAGCAGCCACAGAGTCCCTCCCACAAGACCTGGCCCCGGGATGGGCTGAGGGGTCCCCCCCTGATATCCAGGCGTTGGAACCCGGACCCCCGAGAGCTCAGAGCGTGACCCTATTTGGAGACGGGACTTTAAACAGGTGACTGAGGTACAGTGAGGCCACGGGGCGGCCCTGACTCAGTGTGACTGGGTCCTCCGGAGAAGAGGGGACCAGGACACGACACCCAGAGGGGCCCTGTGGGACCCGGGGAGGAGGCAGCGTCCACACGCCCGGGAGAGAGGCCTGGGGAGGAGGCAGCTGGGTCTCGGGCTCCGGCCTCCAGGACGGGGCAGTGTCGGGGGGACATTGGCCAGTGGCCCCCGGACAATGACGCGGCCTCAGACCTGCCGGGTGGAAATAGCCGGCTCCAACCCCAAGCACGCTCCTCCCTCCGCCATAGACGGGGACTCAGCAGCGTGAAGGGGGGGGTGGGGGGCCTCGCCTGGCTTCCTCCTAAGCTCAGGCCAGAGGCAGGGCCCTCAGGGCCCAGGGACTCAGCGGGACACTGCCCCCGGGAGGGGGACGGGGACGGGATGGGGAGGGACTCAGGAAGGGGAGACAGGAAGTGTCCTTCCCAGAAAGAGGCGTCTACAGAAGAGCAGCCGTCCAGGCGGGGAGGTTGGGGGGATAAGACGCCAGTGACCCCGGCTGCAAGGGGCACGGCTTCCTTCGGGCCTGACGCCCCGGCAGCTTTCCCGCTGCCACACGCCTGCAGGCTGAGCCCGGGCGCTCTCCCACGGGCGGGCACAGGCTCCCGCATCTCACAGGGAGGAACGGCTCCAGGCGCTCAGCACAGAGTCCTGGATGGCCCCCCGCCGCTGCCCAAGCCCGAGGCTGCGGGGAGCAGTCCGCACCAGCCTGCGTGACGCCCTGCTGCCAGCCCCGCCCACAAGGACACCAGAGCTCGGGGGACAGAGGTGGCACCGGCAGAGATGGCAGAGACGGCTGTGAGCCCATGCACCCTCGCCACCTGTGGGGGGCGGGGAGGATGGCAGGGGCGCCTGGGGGGCAGAGGTGGAGGCCCTGGGGGGCGCTCGGAGGGCAGGGGATTCCTGAGGACACACGGGACGGAGCTCACGTCCTGGGGGCAGCGAGGAGACCTGGGAGGGACCCGTGGGAGTCACTCTGCTTCCTCCCACAGCCTCTGCCCGGGGAGACACCCACTGAGGTGGTGGGAGGGGGGCCAGGCTCCCCGCCAGAACCCCATCCACGCGACTCCCCAGCGCAGGACCCGGACGCCTGTTGCCCGGAAGGCGGCCCGGGAAAGGCTGGTCGTCCGTGGCCCTGTCCCGGGGCCGGAGGCGTCAGCCAAGGCCTCCCCACTGGCCGGACAGGTCTTGTTCGGGGGAGTCCCCAGCGTGTGCCTTGCTGGTCGCGAGGGAGAACACACGGCGTCGCTGTCTCAGGGCAGCCGGGCCGGAGGGACCGTGGCCGCCGCGCGTGGCCGGTGCAAGTGGCGGCTGTGGGTGGCGAGGCCTGCCGGGCACAGGTCTGCGGACCGGAGGCCACAGCGAGCCGACACCTCCCACAGGTGGGCAGAGAAAGTGGCCACAGAACCCCAGCCCCCGAGGCCCTCCGGCCCACAGCAGCAGGGCTCACGCTAATGCGGGGAGGGGACCCCGGCTCCAGGGGGCACCCCCAGACCCGGAAATGCCTGCCTCTCTCGACCCCCAGCTCCCAGCTCCCAGGGGGGGCAGTCACGTCTGCTCTCTGACCTACGTCGCTGGGAAGGGTTAACGTCCTTTACAGAAGGGGGCACAGGGCGGGGGGGGGCACCTGCTTGCACTCAGACGGACTCAGAGGGGAGAGACGTCTATGAAATAAGGGCACAGACCAGAGAGCACCTCACACCACCGTCCCCGGCCCAGGGCCCCACACTGGCCCGGCCGGTGGGGCTCAGGTGAGCGTCGACCTAGGAACCAGGAGGTCCTGGTTCAGTTCCTGGTCAGGGCACATGCCCGGGTTGCAGGCTCGGTCCCCAGTGGGGCCGTGCAGGAGGCAGCCGGTCCGTGATTCTCTCTCACCATGGATGTTTCTCTCTCTCCCTCTCTCCCTTCCTCTCTGAAATAAAAAATAAAAATAACTAAAAGGTCCCCGCACTGGGGTGGGTCACAAACACGGAGTGCCTGGGTTACTCATGCGAGAGAGGAACACGGACACAGGATTCCCACGGACACAGGATTCCCACGGCACAGGCTGCGGGGCCCCCGGGGAAGGGCCGGCCGCCTGGGAGATGAGGGGACGGAGCCCGGGACCTTTTCAGGTCGGTCCTGCTGGGCGCCAGCGAGTCACTGAGGGGACGGACGGACGCGCACAGGTGACTTGGGGGGGGAGGGGCTCGCTCTGTCACCGAGACCCATGGCACCAGCGTCCCTGTCTCCGCCGCCTATTTCACAGCCTCCCCAACTCCTCTGAAGCGCCCCAATCTTCACCAGCCTGCCCAGCCCCAGCCTCTCCTCTGATGGGCTCCCCGGAGGGCGTGTGTGCGTGTGTGTGTTTGCATGTGTGTGTGTGCGTGTGCATGCATGTGCGTGTGTGTGCGTATGTGTGCGCGCGCATGTGCGTGTGAGAAAAGGGTTAAAAACACCTGCTTTCCCGCCTGGCAGCGATTCCCATCCCCCGCGGCTTCCTCCTCCCGGGCGGGCGGGCGGCCCGAGAACTCTCTCTGGTGGGGCTCCCCTCCCCGTCCTCCTGGCACTTATTACACGTTTCTGTCCCCAATAAAAATTACACTTTCCAAGTCCTCCGCGAGGCGTCCCCACCCCTGCCACTGCCGCCCGGGAGCCCGCTGTGCCCCGCGCGCCCTGACCTCCCCGTCCTGGGCTCACCAGCCTGCGGGCAGCGGGCAGACCGGAGCCCCAACTTCCCTTGTTTCCCTGGAACTTAGTTCCGAACGTGCCCCGGGCGCCGTCTCCGGGCTGCACGCTCTGGAATGCGGTCCTGCCAGGGACCGGGACTCGGGGACAAAAATACAACCGGCCGCGCGGTCAGGGGGTCGCCACGCCAGACGCGGGATGGAGCCCGCCCAGCGGATACGGTTACGCCCTCACACGGGGCGAAGGACCAGCAGTTCCAGGAGGAGCCGAGCGCCCCCCCACCGCCCCCCCCAGAACCCGCGCGAAGGGCTCCCCCAGGCACCGCGTGCCCGCGGCTCCGGCTCCTCTTACCTTCCCTCTTGCTGAAGGCATTTAACAAAGACTTCATCTTCCCTCCGGCTCGGGCCGCCCGCTGCTCATTATATAACCTTCTCGGCGGGGGGACAGGCGAGCAGCGCCGTCCGGCCCCTGGGCGCCGGGGCAGCCTGGACCCGGGGCGCGGCGGCGGGCGTCTGGGCACGGCGTGCCTCCGGGCATCGCTGGGCATGCCAGCCCCGGCGCGCCGCTGCCAGAGCCCACCCCATAGTCTGCCTGTCCGCTGGGAGCCGCTCAAGCCCGGCGGCCTCTCCACGCGCCCGTCATGTGAGCGCCGCTACCCTGCCTTTGTGATCCGCGCGGCGCGGGCGGGGGGAGCAGGGGCCGGGCATCCTCGGGCATCTGCCAGCCGGAGCCGGGGATCCCAGGGAAGCCGGCCGGTGCCCGGGCCACGGCTGCTCCCACACGCCCTCGGCGCACTGTCGGCACGCACGGCGCTGTCCTGGCTGATTTTCCTAGAAAAAGCCAAGTTCCCTTTGGAAGTGCCGCGTGCTTGGCGGCGGCAGGGGCAGCGAGCGCGTCGGAGGCTGAAGCAGCCCGTGCCGAGCCTCACGCGGGACCGCGCTCTGGGCAGCCCGCCCGCCTCCGGAATCTGCCGTGACCCAGATTTCCCTTCAAAGGACTCAGCCACGGAGTCGTCCCTCCCCTGGCTCAGCCCCACGGCGGCGATTCCCCTGGAGAAACCAGAACCCCCCTTTAAAGGGAGATGAGACAATTAGACGGGCGGCGCGCCCTGATTCTGGCGGCGGATTAATGAGCATCCTCACGGTCACATTAGCATCTCCACCCGGCAGGATCCTGGAGGGAGGGGGGGCCGGGAGGGATGGAGGGGGGCCAGGAGGGATGGAGGGGGGCCAGGAGGGAGGGAGGGTGGCCAGGAGGGACGGAGGGGGGTCAGGAGGGACGGAGGGGGGCCAGGAGGGAGGGAGGGGGGCCAGGAGGGAGAGAGGGGGGTCAGGAGGGATGGAGGGGGGCCAGGAGGGAGGGAGGGGGGCCAGGAGGGACGGAGGGGGGCTAGGAGGGAGGGAGGGGGGCCAGGAGGGACGGAGGGGGGCTAGGAGGGAGGGAGGGGGGTCAGGAGGGACGGAGGGGGGCCAGGAGGGAGGGAGGGGGGCCAGGAGGGACGGAGGGGGGCTAGGAGGGAGGGAGGGGGACCAGGAGGGACGGAGGGGGGCTAGGAGGGAGGGAGGGGGGCCAGGAGGGACGGAGGGGGGCTAGGAGGGAGGGAGGGGGACCAGGAGGGACGGAGGGGGGCTAGGAGGGAGGGAGGGGGGCCAGGAGGGACGGAGGGGGGACAGGAGGGTTGGAGGGGGGCCAGGAGGGACGGCGGGGGGCCAGGAGGGAGGGAGGGGGGCCAGGAAGGACGGAGGGGGGCCAGGAGGGAGGGAGGAGGGAGGGGGACGAGAGCTCTCCCCGTAACACACACCGACAGGCAGGACGCCTGGGGCTCAGGGCAGTGGCAGGGTCACCCCTGAACACAAACGGGGCACCGGGGGCCGGGCTGCACCGCCTGCGCGTCTGCTGCTGGGCTGTGATTAAGCGTGCGGGTTCCTGTTGCTAAGAGAACTGCTTCCCAAATTAGAGAGAGAGAGAGAGAAAGAGGGAGAGGGAGGGAGAGAGAGGAGGCAAAAACAGCAACAGGAACGTGTGAGTGGAGGTCCGTGGGTGACAGACCTGTGACAAGGATGGCGGCTGGAGGCGCGCGGAGAGAAGGGAGCCCCAGTCTGCGCCCTGTATCAGCCGCATTCAAATCTCTGAGCCTCCCAACGGCCCCGAACGACACGGCCGTCCCCATGGCGCTGGCCCCGGGGACCCCTCGCCCCGACACCCAGCCCGGAGCCCCGGCAGCGCTAAGAGGTGCCCGGACGCCAACCTGCCCGGGGGCTTTACCCTCATCCCCATGGCCTGTCCGCACACATCACCTCCTCGGGGCAGAGGTCAGTCCCGCACGCACACCCAGGACATGTGCTCGGGGATCCCCAACAAGGGCCTGGCCGCGCCCGCAGGGAGCCTGCAGCGCGACCCGGGCACAGGCCATGTGGGCCTGCGAAGGCCGGAGGGTCGTCGGGCTTGTGGCCACAGGCCCGGCCGCCCGCCTGGCTGGGACATCTCAGCGGCCACGGCGACCAGCGCAGGGAGCCCCTCTCTGGAGGGGGGTCTGGCCATGTGCGCCCCACGAACACTCAGGCTCAGGGAACCCTCCGGGGGCGTGGAAGGCTCGCGATGCTCACCCCGCCTCCATCTGTCTGCGTGGACACCCTCCCAAAATCACGGAGCGCATTGCTCGCCAAGTTCCCTCGCGGCCGTGGCAGTGAGCAGGGGCGCGGGCAGGGTGTGTGCAGACGGGGCGGGGGCCTCGCCGAGGCCCACAGAGGCCCCACCATCCCAGGGAGCCCCGCTGCTGACACGGGGACCTATGAAGGGCCCACCTCCCACCCCACTGAGGACGGAGGAGAAGAGGGACGGAACCGAGTTCCCCAAACACACGGGTACCACTCGGAGCAGCGAAGGGACCTGGGGTCTCTGTGAGGACGTCAGCCAGGACCAGGCGGGCGAGGGGCAGCCTCAGCCCCACCTCCCCTCCCCACGCACCACGCCCACCACGGCTGTGGGCCCAGGGAGCCAGCCGGAGGGCAGATGAGACCCCGTCCCCGATCAGACAGCGCAGGGAGGGGCGTGAGGCCTGTGGGCACAAGCACCCCTCACGGAGGAACCCCATCTCTTGGTGAGCAGATGACGTTTCCAGTCCGCGTGTCCAGGAACCTGGGTGAAAACTTCAGGGAAATTAGGAGCTGTAGTCCCAGCAGACGCACGTGAAGGCCCACTGCGTGCCCAGGCTCTGCCCCGCAGAAACCCTGCCAGGGAGATGGGCATCCCCAGCCCCCGCCTACCTCACCCACTGAAGGCTCCCTCGCACAGGCAGGCACGCTCTCCTTGATTACCCCCAGCAACGGGGAGCTCACTACCTGTGGGCAGTGGTTCTCTCTACGTATTAGACACAGGCTGGGGGCGCCGGCTCTGGGCCACAGGACCCAGTCTCCCCACGGAGACCCCCTCACCTGCATTAGAAGCCCCGGCGCCACTCCGAGCCCTTCACGCTCTGACCACAGAGACGCAGCTTCGACCCGGGTGCCCTTGGGAAGTTGGGCGGCAGCGGTGGACGGAGGGGGACCTGCTCTTGGCCCCTCCCCTCCCCCACCCTCCTGCAGAGCCTGGGAAGCAGCTAACACCGTCTCCATCTTCCAGACGAGACCAGAACGACAGAGTTGGAGGCCCACGGTGAAAATTAAGACGAAGAGGGAAGCCAGGCCGGTGGGGCTCAGTCGTTGAATGTCGACCTATGAACCAGGATTTGAGTTCGATTCCCGGTCAGGGGCACGTGCCCAGGTTGGGGGCTCCATCTCCAGTGTGGGGCGTGCAGGAGGCAGCCGATCCATGATTCTCTCCCATCATGGATGTTTCTCTCCCTCTCCCTCTCCCTCTCCCTTCCTCTCAGAAATCAATAAAAATGTATTTTTTTTAAAAAAAAAAAAAGACAAAGAAGGAAGACGGAATTGGAAACCCATTTCTCCCCCAGGCCCAGCTGTCGCTTCTCCGAGTGGCTCGCCCGGGACACCCCGTGGAGGCCCCACCGAGCTCCGAGGCCCGCGGGGGCCATGGGGTTGGAGACGCCCGAGGCCCAGTGCCCAGGCGTGGCTGAGCCCCCTTCCACCAGCTGACACCCCGTTCCCACCCAGGGCCCTTCGGGGAGGACGGCGGCGGCGGCCGGACGCCGTGCTGGTCACATCCCTCCTGGCAGAGGTGAGGCTGGGTTTCATTCCAGACGTGGGAGTGGGAGGGGACTTGGGGCCGAGCTGGCGGAGGTGAGGCAAGCGGTAGGGGGGGTGGGGGGTGGGGGGATCGGACGCTGCGTGGGGAACCCGCCCCCCTGCCACTCACCCACGTCTCCTGCCCACCCTCCCCAGGGGCTGTTCCAAAGGCCGAAACCCAGGAGGAAAATGAGCTGGAGGCCCCCCAGTGAGGAACTCCAGGAAGGAAGAGGGTCACCCCAAGTCACCCCACACGGTCAGCCTCCAGGCCTGGCCTTCAGCCACCACCGCAACCCCCATGCCCAACCCCAGTGCCAGCCCCTTGGTAAGAAACAAGGAATAATAAACACATAAATGAGCAATAAAAATAAAAAATGTGTAAGCCATGCGCTCCCAGCCCCCAGGATCCGTGCGGCTGGCGCTCTGCCCCCCCGCCCCCCCCAGCCCTCACGCGCTCAGCCCTTTATTTGCCGCGTCTTTTGACAGCTGCCTGACAACAGGCTGAAAATAATTCCATCTCTTGTATAAAAACGGCTCTTCCCACAACAGAACGTTTCAGGGCCCGGTCCTGGTGGGGAGGGAGCGCCAGGTGCCGGGCACCTCGGAAGGTCTGGTGGGCCCACGATGACAGGCCCCCCCCCCCCGGCTGTGGTCCTGGGGCGGGGGGTAAGGGGGGGCAAGGACGTGGGGAGAGAATCAGACATGGGAGCCCAGCAGACCCGGGCTGGCTCTGTCTCACTCCCGCGGTGGCCATCGGTGGGTCAGGCACCCTGGCCCTCAGTTTCCCCATCTGGAAAATGGGAATAACCCAGCTCATTCCCAGCGTTGGTGGTGGGGTCACCTGAGTTGTGTTTGAAGCACAAAGGGGGTGGGGGGGCATTGAACTTCCAGGTTGAGTCCTGGCCCCTCCCGGCCCTGTGGCCACGGCACCTCCCTGTGGCCCCATGGCCCAATGGCCACGGCACCTCCCTGTGCTTCCGTTTCCTCATCTGCCCAACGGGGACTGAACGGTGCCGCCTCACAGGAGGTCGGGAGGGTCACGTCACTCGATGTGGAAAGAGTGCCTGCACCATGTCGGTGTCAGCAGTCGCTAAATGCACACGGTTAACTTTAAACCGTCCGTAAGCGCAGCGAGGTGACCTCCCCCGGCCCCCCACCCCCGGCTCCGTGTTCACAATAAGCCCTCCCAGGTGCCTCGGACGCATGTCCAGGATCCTTGCCATGTCACCTCCTCCAGGAAGTCTGCCTGGCTAGCCAGGCACGGGACAGGCCCCTCTCAGGGCTCCCTGGCTGCAGCGCATTTCCTGGGCTCAGGAGACGTCCAGCTGCTTGAGGCCATGGGAGGCCCAGCAGTGCCCCCCCCCCCGTCGCTGCCCTGCCAATCGGAGGTGCTCCCTACAGCACTGGGTGAATGAACGGCTGAGTGAACGAACCAGTGAAGAGAGGGGTGAGCCCCAGCTTTGAGTGCGCGGGGTGCGGGGTGCTATTTGGGGCACAGCAGGCTGATCCCCGGCACCCAAAGCCCCCTCACTTCTCTGCCCCTTTACTGCCCCCTCACACCTCCCTGCTTCTGCCCAGGGACCTGCCGGCTCGCAGGGACCACGCCGCCCTGCTGGCCCGGCACCTCCTGGCTGGGTGGGGCCGGCTCCACGGAGCAGCTGCGAGTGGCGGGACCCCAGGCTGGCCACCCCGTTCCCAGGCCTGGGCACCGGGGACCCCCCCACAGCCTTCGGACCTTCTTTTCCTGCATCAACAAGACAGAGCGGCCCTGGCTGGTGTGGCTCAGTGGACAGAGCGTCGGCCTACAGACCAAAGGGTCCCGGGTTCGATTCCGGTCAAGGGCACGTCCTCGGCTGCAGGCTCCTCCCTGGCCCTGGGAGGCCACCAATCGCTGTGTCTCTCTCACATCAATGTTTCTCTGTCTCTCCCTCTCCCTTCCACCCTCTATAAAAAAATCAATGAGAAAATGTCCTCAGGTGGAGATAAAAAATAATAATAAATAAAATTAAAGACAACAACACAGAGCAGAGTGGGCCCTACTGCCACTGAGGCCCCGGCTGCCCTGGCGGACAAGGCTGGGCGCGGGCAGGGCGGGCGGGGACCCTGGCGTCCCAGGTGGCAGCGCTTTCCTCTCGTCCCCGAGGCCGAGGCCGCGCCTCCTCTGGCCGCTGCTCCGGTGGACGGTGGACGGTGGAGATGCGGGGAGGCCCAGGCAGTGTCCGTCTCAGCACAAATCCGGGGCGGCACTAGCCTCTCTCAGCCAGAGCCCACGGGAACCGGAAGGAAGCCGCAGAGCGCCAGAGGGTCGCGGGGGCCCCGGCCACACCTGCTGAACCTTCCAGAACTGAACCGAAGGCCTCGGAGACGGTGAGCGAGGGGGGCCCTGCCCGGAGCGCAGGCAGGTCCCGGGAGGGCGCCAGACCTGGATCCTCCCGCCCGCGCCCACCTCGCGGCTGTTTAAGTATTAGTCGGCAGCGCGTCCCCACCGCACAGTAACTGCTCAATGAATCACGCTTTATAAATAACACGCCATCTAAAAGGCGTCTCGGCAGCGATGCGGGGGCCTCTGTGAGCAGAGCTGGGGTGTCTGCTGCGAGCCTCGTCCCAGCCTGTCCAAGGGGCGCGGGGCGCGGGGTGGGGCCTGTGGAACCCGGCACAGGGGGAAAGGGGGCGCTCTCGCTCTCGCTCTCTTCCTGGCAAGGGTCCCACCCTACAGCTGTCTGCCTTGTGCCTTTAAGCAGTTATTGTTGCTATTTTTACATCTTATCCAGGGTTTGTTATTATTTTTTTAAATATATTTTTATTGATGTCAGAGAGGAAGGGAGAGGGAGGGAGGGAGAAACATTCATGATGAGAAAGAATCATGGACCAGCTGCCTCCTGCACGCCCCACACTGGGGACCGAGCCCACAACCCGGGCCTGTGCCCTGACCGGGAATCGAACCCTGACTTCCTGGTTCCCAGGTCGACGCTCAACCACTGAGCCCCGCGGGCCAGGCCGGGTTTGGTACAATCATCAGAAGGAGGGTTGCGTTTGTCTGACATGAGCTGCTCAGCTATTCACGGTGGTGAAAGTCATGGGCACAGAAACATACATTGAGCTAGGAAGGGCCCCCATCACACACCTGCGCACGCGCGCACACATGCACGTGCACACACACACAACACACTATCTGGCAGCGAGCTCCTATCTCCATGCACAGGGGCAGCAGGGGAGCCTGGGGTGGAGAAGGTGAGGAGTCGGAGCAGCCAGAGGCGGGAGCGAGGGGCCTGGGTGTGCGTGACCACTGACCACGCCAGCCGAGAGGCGGGGCCGACGCTCCCAGCACCGTGGGCGTCCTCGCAGCCCGGCAGGGAGGGGGTCACAGACACAGAGGAGGCCTCTTCCACCCGAGAAGCCACCCTTCACCCCTTTCCCGCAGCCCCGGGGGCCGGACGCGCGGGCAGGTGCGCGCGATGCCCCCACCCCCTCTGGTCGCGGTGTTCGCCGTGGAAACCTGGGCAGGTGCCAGGACGGGGACGCCCGGAGCATGCGCTCCCGCGCCAGCCACCGCCTTGCTCCCGCCTCGTTAGCAGATCCGGAGACGCGGCTCTGGGAACTAATTAAGCCGTGGTGACCGATTTCACCTTCAAACGAATTCCTTCCAGGGCCTGGCTGGCAGCGCGGTTTTTATTAGTTGCCACCTCCAGGAACACCCCCAATCCAGGGAGAACCCAACCCCAAGGCTGGGAGTGGGGAGCCGGGACAGCCCCCAGGACAATGCCCCCCCCCCCCCCAGTGGAGAAGCTCAAGGGGCCTGCCTGGCCCGGCCACGTCGGCACACGGCTCCCGCGGGGCCACACGGGGGGGGGGGGGTGAGGGGGGGCAGGGGACTCGAGGTCGGGACTCAGACAGCCCAGAAACATCGGGCGGTCGTACCACCTTTGTCTTCCTCCCCCGGACGCGATGAGGCGGCCTCAGCGAGCCCTCCCTGACCCCTCGGCCTCCCTGGGAGGGCCCCCACCGGTGCGGTGCCATAGCTGTCTGCGCCCCGTGCCCACGGCGTGCCCGCCCACACACTGCCATTGACCTGCCCGTCTCTGGATGGAGAGAACCTTCCGGCAGCAGCAGCTCGACTCCTTCAGACTCTGCTTAAATAACCCACCAGCGCCCCATTTTCCTAACGGGGCCAGCAGGGCGCACCCTGGAATCAAACGAGCTGCTCAGAGTTTCCGCCGGGCCGGCTGGCTCCACCCGAAACCATAGTGCATTTTCCTGTTTCAGGGGGTCGGCCGGGCGAGGACAACCACATTTTCTCTTACGTGAAACGATTCCTTTCCGGAGAGAGAAGTCAAGAGTGTGTGTTCCAACCAAGGAACAAGGCCAGCCCGGCCGGCGTGGCTCCGTGGCTGAGCATCAACCCAGGAACCAGGGGGTCACGGTTCGATTCCCGGTCGGGACATGTGCCCAGGTTGCAGGCTCGATCCCCTGTGGGTGGCGTGCAGGAGGCAGCCGATCGATGGTGTTCCTCTCAGCAATGTTTCTACCTCTCCATCCCTCTCTCTCTCAAAACCAATAAAATTATATTTTAAAAGAATAAAAAAGCAAGACCACCACGTGGGAATTTGCATGTGTGCACCCCGGAGGGAGGGGGCGGGCAGGCCCACACTCTGCAGGGCCCCCGGCACCCACTGGGCACCCGGCCCCTTCCCGGCCTCCCATCAGCCGGACATTTCTCCCCGCGTCCCTGTGCGCTCCCCGGTTGTGCTGGTCAAACCCCCCATGAAGGGGGACAGCCGTGGCGGCCGAAACGCAGGCCTGCAGCCCATGGGCACCCAGGGAGGACGCTGTCCTGGCCCCCAGGACACGGAGAGGCCCCGAATCACCCACCAAGATGGCACCCAGAGGCCTGAGGCTGGTGGGGGGGACCTGCTCCCAGAAGAAATGGGATCTCAGTGACGAAGAGATGAGCCCAGTGAACTGAGAATCCAGGGGGACCCCTGCCCACCCGAGTGTGCCCGTGTGGGTGACCCCTGGGCAGGCGTCCGCTCCCAGGTGATGGAGGGCACTGACCTTCCACGGTGTGACCTCTGAATTGCTGTCCTGGGGCTCAGGACCAACGCCCACACGCCAGGGACCCCGGGCCGCGGGGACGGACCCTCACAGTCTGGGCCAGAAGAGCCCTGTCCAGGTCGTGCTCCCTCCAGGGGCTCCGGGGAGGGTCCTTCCCGCCTCTCCCAGCTCCAGGGGCTCCACGGTCCCTTGGCTGCTGGCCGCATCCCTCCCACGGCTGCCTCCTCCGCCCCGGCCCCGGCCCACGTGCCTGGGGTCTCTGTGGCGGCAGCTCCGGCCTCACACAGACGCCGCAGATGGGCTGAGGGCCCACCCCCACCCAGCGCGGCTAATTTTAACTGAACTAATTAAATCTGCAGCGAGCTCAGCTCCTAATAAGGTCACGGTCGGTCGGACGGGTAAACATGAATTTGTGGGGGTGGAGGCTGCTCCACCCGGCGGGGTCTCCCGGGAAGGGAGGGGGGCGGCGTTCTCTGTACCTACAAGTCCCGACCGCTCTGCGCGATTTCCAGGAAGACCGCATGTCGCCTCTCCTCTAAGAAACGCCAGTAAAGGATGAATAAACACGTCTGTGAAGAGCGAATTATTTAAAGCCCAAAGGCCCTTGTTAGCGGGGAAGGGAAGGGAAGAAAAGGCACCCCGAGATGTGGACACGAATCCCAGCGAGTCACCCAGGAGACGGCGACAGCTGAGGCTCGAGCAACCTCGGTGCCCGTCCTGCGCTCACCGCTGCCACCCGGACTGGGCCCTGGCGCACACCTCGCATGGGGCTCGGGGAGAGGCCAAGGGAGCGGACTGAGCCGCTGGCCGTGGAGCGTCCGCCTCGGGCCTGCATCCTGCCCTCGGGCTCCTCCCCTTTCTCTCATCATAGCTTTGGGAAGAAGCTGTGTTCTAGCCTTTGGCGGGGGTCGCCTAAGACCATCCTGCATAGCAGATATTTACATGATGATTCATAACAGCAGCAACATGACAGTTATGAAGTAGCAACGACAATAATCTTATGGTTGGGTCACAACATGAGGAACTGTATTTAAAGGGCCAGAAGGTTGAGAACCACTGGACTAATGAGAGGACACGGGCCTCTCGTGGCAAAGCCACGTGCAAGTCCCAGCACAATTACAGCCAAAGGCTGTGGCTGTGAGCTTGACCTCATGGTCCGAACCTGTGGCCCCAGGTGGCTGAGTGATGTGGGCTGTGGGAGGTGCAGCAAGTGCTGCCAAAACAAAGCTTGATAGAGTTCAGGGGCATGTGACTGAGTGGATTTGAAACCCACCAGAACGTTGTCACCATCTTGACCACACCCTTACTTTGCCTCCTGGGATCTGCTATAAGGTAAAGACTCGGCTTGCAGGCCGTGGCACTGTCTCTCCATCTGAGAGCAACGTCCCCCCTAGCCCCAGGTTCATTCTCTTGTCTGTCTTCTTCATCCTTCACCATCCCTCCCCCCTCAGGCTCACTCCTGGCCGTGCTGGCGTGGCATACAGCACCTCCTTCCTTCCCTCCCTCCATCCCTCCAAACACCACCCCCCCGACCCATCCATCCACCCCCCATCCATCCATCCACCCCCCACCCATCCATCCACCCCCCATCCATCCATCCACCCCCCATCCACCCATCCACCCATCCACCCCACATCCACCCATCCTTTCCTTCATTCATCCGACAAATATCAGCACCTACTATGTGCCAGCCACGTGGGATGAAGTCATGACTGAACGAACCAGCCTCAAGGAGCTCATCTGCATATTCTAGCGGGGAAAGTGAACGCTACTAAAGAAAATGGTGTGAGTCATTCCAGGGTTTCTCTTCACTCAGAGCCCTCCTCACCCCAGGAGCCCGGGCAGGCCCAGAGGTTGCTCTCTCCCTGGAACTCCAGGGGGACCTGTCAGCCGCCCTCAGCTTCTGGCTACATGGTGGGCCATACGTTTGGGGAGCGCTGACATGCTCTGCAGGTCCAAGGGACAGACACTGCCGGGCGCTTCCATCAGGCCTGGGTTCAAGAACCCACCACGGGAGTGGAGGGCAAGCCCGCCCCGCGCCTCTCGTCCCCTCACACAGAGGCAGGCCCACTCCCGCCCCGGGGTTCAACCCCCACCATCCTTTCAAAGGGGCCTAAAGACTCCTGCCTTCACAGCACAGTGAGGCCGGGGGCTCAGGGCCGCGGACGTTATTAACGTGGAAATGCCTGCTGCCCTACTTCGCAGAGATTAAAGCCGCTGAGACGCAGGCTGGACCCTCCTGCCTCCAGATGGAGCAGAAATCCCAGCCCCGCCACACCCGACCCCAATCAAAATTTCACGATTTCAATCAAATTCTCATCAAAAACCTTATTTGGTGGAAAGCAGGCTTTTTAGATGAAAATTGGTGAGAAAAAAACCCACCAAACACCTGTGCAATCCTCTCCCAGACGCAGCTGCAGGAAGCCGGCCTCTCCCACGCCCGGCCCCTCCCCTCCCTGCAGCTCTGAGCGGGAAAGCCAACTGCACGTGGTCCTGGCTCAGGCGGGCACCCCTCCCCCGGCCCCCCAGCCCGGGAGCAGGGCAGGGGCTGCTCCCCAGGAGTCACCGAGAGAGGGGGTGTCTCATTAGATGAGGGGCCTGAGCGGGGCCCCAGGAGAACCCTGACTGCCGCCATGCTCTAGGGGCACACCAGCAGAGATGAAAAGCAAAAGGATTGTGGGGGCCAGACCCCAGATGAGTGAGGCCTTGGGCCAGGAGGTGGCCCAAGGCCCGCTGCCCGCTCTGGCGCACTCTGTGGGTGCTGCCTCTCCCCAGGAACTCGGACACGTCCCTGTGGCCGGAGCAGATGCCACCTGCCCGGGCGCTGGGCACACAGCTGGGCCTAGCCTGGGCCACGGAGGCCCTGGACGCTAGGCCAGCCAAAGGCACCCTCTGCAGGTGCCCTGGACACTGGGAGCCCCCCAGACACACACTGTGAGACCGGGGGCCCTGGGGGGGGGGGTCCTGTTCTCCAGGGCTTGGCCACTGACCCTCACACCAATGCTGCTTCCCAGGGCCCAGCAAAGACGCGGTTTGGAGACTCCGGCGCCGCGGGCAGAGGCGCCCGGCGGCCTGGCTCAGGGGCTGAGGTGGACCCAGGAACCAGGAGGTCACAGTTCGATTCCTGGTCAGGGCACATGCCTGGGTTGTGGGCTCCATCCCCAGTGGGGGGCATGCAGGAGGCAGCTGATCCATAATTCTCTCTCATCCTTGATGTTTCTATCCTCCCTTCCTCTCTGAAATCAATAAAAATAGCCCTGGCCAGTTTGGATCAGTGTATCGAGCGTCGGCCTGTGGACTGAAAGGTCCCGGGTTCGATTCCGGTCTAGGGCATGTACCTGCGCTGCAGGCTCCTCCCTGGCCCGGGCCCTGGTCGGGGCGCCTGCAGGAGGCGACCAATCGATGTGTCTCTCTCACATCAATGTTTCTCTCTGTCTTTCCCTCTCTCTCCCACTCTCTCTAAAAATCAATGGGAAAGTATCCTCGGGTGAGGGTTAAAAAGATAAGTAAAACCAATAAAAAAATATTTTTAAAAAAGAGGCGATTTGGACACACACACACACACACACACACACACACACACACGATGCAGACTGCCATGTGACCTGGAGACGGTGTCTGCACCCCGGAGGGGGGCGGATTGGGGGGATGGGGCGGGGCTGGGCCAGATCCTCCCGCACCTGGACCAGGGACTTCCAGCCCCAGACACACCCCCCTCCTGCTGGGTTCCGCCCCGTCCGCAGGCTCCGCCCCAAATGACAGAGACACCGCAGGGAGGAGGCCTGGTGGAGGTTCTGACCCTGTGCTCCCAGCCGCCCCCCCTCCCCCCTAAACGCCCCCCCCTCCCCCAAGATCCCGCCCCGCATCCACTCCGCCCTCGAGTTCCTGTGACTGTGGAGTGAAGAGCTGCTTCCAAGGGGCCGGGCCTGGGACGCGAGGACCAGCTGTTACTATGGCAACCCCGCCGGGACTCGCTATCTGCAGGGTTTGCCATTGGAAGGGGGTTGTGAGGAGGGGAGGGGGGAGGGGAAGACAGGAGTGTCCGGCAGCAGGAGCAAAAGGCAGAAGAAGTGGACACAGAAGCCAGCTCCCGGTTGTCTTGCTTCCGTCTGTGGCCGCGAGCTCGGGGCAGGCCCATGGGAGCTCAGGCCGATGTCCGCCCCGGCCCCTCGCTGTCGGAAGGGGAAACTGAGGCCCAACAGGTGCCCTGGGCGGGGTCCCCCCGTGACCGGGGTTCTCCAGGAGAAGCAGCGGCTTCGGGGAAGGTTTCTGTCCTCGCAACAGACCGAGGGTGTCCCCTAAATTCTCCCATTAAAACCCTAATCCCACCGAGTTAGTATTTGGGGGTGCAGCCCGTGGAGGTCACGAGGGTGGGCCCCGTCTCCGCACGTGAGGGCAGAAGTGAGTCAGGAGGGGCCGTCGCCAGACCCGGCCTGCTGGCGCCCCGACCTGGACTTCCTGCCCCCCGGCCAGCCGAGGGGGACAAGCTTCTGCTCCTTCCACACCCCGCTGAGGCCCTTGGTCAGTGGCCCCGGCGCTGGGGGAGCAGAGGCAGGAGCCTGGCCCCCCCGCAGTGAGAAGTGGGAGGTAAGCATCCAGGCTGGGGGGGGGGGCTGGGACAGGGACAGGGATGCCCCAGAAACAGGGCGGGGTGCAGGGAACCGGGGAGCAGACATGGCTGAGACCCACGCAGGACACAACTCTGGCCCCGGAGGACACTCCCGTGAGCCCCACGGATGCTCAGAACCCAGCCACGGTGGCTCATGTCCACGGCGGGTCCAGGCCCACCACCGGGAGCGTCTCATGCCAAGGGAAACCACAACGAGGAGTCACCCACGCCTGTCAGAATGGCCGCCGCCAACAAATCCACCAGCACGGAGTGGGCGGGAAGGGAGCCCCGTGCTCCGCTGGGGGACGCACCCTCACCCTGGATCTGCCACTTGCCTTTCTGTGTGTTTTTTAATCCTCACCCGAGGATATTTTCCATGGGTTTTTAGAGAGTGGAAGGGAGAGGGAGAGACAGAGAAACATCGATGTGCGAGAAGCACATGATTGCTTGCCTCCTGCACACGCCCCGACCAGGTCAAGGTACGTGCCCTTGACCAGAATTGAACCTGGGACCGAATGCAGGTGGATGGTCTGTCCACTGAGCCACACCGGCCAGGGCTCTCGCTTTGAAAACAGCCTCTGGGAACCTGGACAAGAGGGACGCGGTGCCCGCCTCACTCCAGCCCGAACCCCAGCCCGGCTGCCCGGGGCAGGCTCGCTCCCCGCGCGCACAGAGGGGCCTGGGCGGTGCCGACCGGATCGGCCCGATCTGATGAGAGCACACAGCTCAGGGCTGGGGCCCTCCCGGGACCTGCGGGCTGTCCCCGCGAACAAAGGGAGCCAGCGTCCGCCGCCCCGGTCAGTAGCGCATTCGCGGTCGCCATGCCGGGGACACGGGCGCTGCTCCCGGATCGGCCGTTTCACTTCCCCGCAGCCGGGTCTGTCTGCCAAGCGGGCTTTAAACACATCGCCCTCAGCACAGCGTGGGCTTTCCTCCTCACCCACAAACACGCTCACACACGCTCACACACGCTCACACACACACACACACACACACAGGCACGCACACGCATTCCCCCCCCCCCCCGCCGGCACTGCATTGAGAAATCCGTGTGAACGCACCACCCCCTCCACGCACCATCGCCCCGTCTCCAAAGCATAATTATCCGGGCGCTCGGTCCCGAAACCTAGCAACAGTAACCAAGCGCCCTCCGTGGGCTCATCAGACGCCCGGCTCACGCCCGGCTCACGGAGCGCACCGGGAGGAAACCGCTCCTCCCCCCCCGCCCCCCACCACCACCACCACCAACCCTGCGCAGCCGCCAGGACAGACACGCGGAAGGACAGACGCGCGGACACCAACCTCGCCCGGCTGACGAGGAGCAGCCCATGTCATCTCCCCCATCTGCCTGCGCCACCCCGAGAGCCGGGCACAAACAAAAACAACGGGGCCGGGAAACTAGGTTATCCCCGGGCAGAGCTGATCCGCGGCAGCGCGGCTCACATCCCCCGACCGCGCGGGACGCCGGCTCCCAGCCGCCCCTCAGCCTGGCTCGGGGCGACCTCCGCCTACAGGAGCCACAGCAAAGCGGGGATGGACGTGGGTATCCACAGGCGCTGCTCAGCCAGCACCTTCTCCCGTCGGCAAATAAAACACCCCCTGGAGGTCACAGCCGCCTGGGGGTACCCCCTCTGTCAGAGGACGGCCCTTCACAGTTCCAGGGAGTCACTGGTCGGAAGGCGGGTAGTAACTAAGGGGTATCACCCGCCCCTGTAGCTGTGTCGCTGGGAACTAAAAGGTGTTCACGCACCAACAGGTATGACTTCTGTCCTCAGCCCGAACCCCTCTGCTTGGAAAGGGGTGTCGGCCTCCCAGGTAGGACAGACAGCTAATTACACCCCAAATGGGAGAGACGAGCCAGGAGCCGCCCCATCTGGGCTCTAAACTGCCTCAGTGTGTCGTCCCCCCCCCCCCGCCCGCCCCAGCTTGGCGGCGGAGCTGGCGTGGGACAGGCCAGAGGCTGGTCCTTAGCTCTGAGGGGGGCTGGCGAGGGCTGGGGGCCTGCAGGGCTGGGGGCCGGGGCCACAGTCCCCGGCGCTTCTCAGCTCCTTTCTGAGGGCCAGGGAAGGAAGCCACACCCCGCCTCCCTCCACAGGGGGCGCCCCACTCAAGGGGGCGCTAAATAAGGACAAGAAGGATGGCCCCGGATCCACGCGGGGCCACTAGCAATCGCCACAGTCGTGGGTGGGACCTCCCCCCAACCCCATGCTGAGGGCCCAGCTGAGCGGATCCCGGTGCCGGACGGCAGCGTGTTCTTAGAGGCAGACGCACGTCTTACTGTCCTGCTCTCGGGCCGGGGAGGCGGGGGGACTCTGAGCCACTGCATTTGCTAAATCACGGTGCGGACATCGCGCATCCGGCTCTGCAACGCGCCCGCGGAGGTGCTGCCCGTCGTGCGGCTGGGACTCGGAGCAACGGCGCGGGCCCGGCTCCCAGGAGGGGCTCGTGCAGCCTCAGGGGGCGACGCTCAGCGCAGGGCATGGCCGGGCAAGGGCAGCGACTTGCTCTGCAGCCTGGCAGCTCCCAGAGGCAGGGCGGGGACCAGCCACACCACACGGCACAGACTCGACAGCCAGACCGAGGCCTCGCCCTCCCCGACACCAAACACGGGGCGAGGGGCGCAGGCAGGGAGACACAGATGCACCGGCTACCGCTCGGGGCCCCGGGAGCCCCCCGCCCCCCTCGATGGGATGGTGCCAGCCATCGGCGGACGCTCACCGCTGCCGGTCCAGGCGGCCTGCTCCCCACTGTGGCTCCTGTGCAGGCCCGGGGCCGGGGGACACAGGCCAGCTGGCTCCTCCAGGATGCAAGGCGGGGCCCAGCCACCGGCAGGGCAGCGGGAGGGAGGAGGTGCCCTAGGGACGGTCCTCCTGGTTGGCACGAGGGGCACTGAAAGGGGAGCAGGGGTCAGCAGGCGGCGGGGGCGGGCACCGATGCTGGGGCGACGCCGAGGAGGGCGGAGGGGGTGCCCCCGGCCCGTCTCGCCTCATCCAGTCGCCGCCTCTCCGTGAGAGTCAGTGGTCCCCAGCCTTTTTCTGGCCGCGCCCCACCTAAGCGTCTCTGAAATCCTATGCGCCCCCCCCCCATGACATATAATTCTCCTTATTCAAAAAGTGAACCCCTATTCAGTGGAGGAAGCCCAAAAGGCCATGAACTGGGTCCAAACCAGCTTCCCAAGAACATGGCGTCCACGAAGGAGAAAAATCAAAGGACGGAAGGACAGTGGGAGTCCTGGGGAAGAAATCACTAAGAAACTGTTAAAAAATAATAACAACAATATGAAGGGATAGGAAAAAATAGCAAAGTTTCAAAACCTATAACAGAGAACAAACATGTCACAACATATAGTTATATTCTGTAGACGAGGCCCCTAGAACCAGAAGAAATGCAAAAACCTGACTGGTAATAACTCATTCTCGAATTGTCCCCCTTAGAAGTCACATGGCCCCCGTGGGCGTGGGCCCACGCTGGGAGCCGCTGGTCTAGTGGAGGCGGGTAGGTGACGGAATCTTCTAGTGAACCCGTCTGGGCTCCTCACAGGTTGCCTGGCTCAGCAGCTGGACAGCGGCCCCATCCTTGTGGCCACTTCGCCCATTTCCCTCCCTAACGCGTGGGTTTCCCTGGGCCCAAGCTGCCGGGAGGTCACACTCCCGGGACGGGGCAGAGGCCTCGCTTCTAGCTTTCTGCTGCGCTTCGCTAAACGCGGACTCAGAGCCCGTCTGAGGAGGACTGGGGGCCGCCCACGCCGCCACCTTGGCCACACGCCCGCCAGCCGCGCCCCGCCCTACGCACCCACGTCCGTCTCCTTGTGGCTCCTGATGTACTCCGCCAGCTCGAAGTTGCCCGCGATGATCGCCACCTGCGAGAGAGGACAGGCGTTACGGCGCCCGGAAGACGGCCTCTGCACGCCGTGACAGCAAAACGAGCCCATCGGGGCCCTTTATTTAAAAAAAAACGAGCCCTGGCTGGTGCGGCTCAGTGGGTAGGGTGCCGCCTGCAGACTGAAGGGTCCCAGGTTCGATTCCTGGTTAGGGCACAGGCCCCACCCCCAGTGTGGGGCGTGCAGGAGGCAGCCGATCCATGATTCTCTCTCATCATTGATCTCTCTCTCTCCCTCCCTCTCCCATCCTCTCTGAAATCAATAGAAATATATATATATTTTTTAAATGAGAGCTACACCTTCTTCAGCGTGGCTGAGACAGTCCGCGAGGCTTCTCCTGAGCCTGCCTCGCACGTGCTCCGTGACGGCGTCAGCGCCGCTGTGAGGCTCAGGGTGCAAACCACACCCACGGATCCACCCGCTACAGTGCATGGGGGCACATGGGTGACATTCAACAGATTAAATAACGTAAAACTGCATCTCCGTGCCTTTGGGAACAAGACAACAAGACGTCCACGTGCCAGGAGCTGGGTCCCTGGAGCCCCGCGGGGGGAGCTGGTGAGGGTGGAAGACGCCACAGAAAAGGGCACTTTCCCAACACGAGCTGCTGGCGTCATCGAAACCATTCAAAACCACTGACCACAGACGCCCGGGACGCACCCTCCCGCTTTGGCTCATTAAAAACCGGCCCCAGCCCGGCCGGCGTGGCTCGGGGGTTGAGCGTCAACCTATGAACCAGGAGGTTGAGGTTCGATTCCCGGTCAGGGCACAGGCCCAGGTTGTGGCTCCATCCCCAGTGGGGGGCGTGCAGGAGGCAGCCAATCCATGACTCTCCCTCATCATGTATGTTTCTCTCTCCCTCTCCCTTCCTCTCTGACATCAATAAAAATATTTAAACACGCACACCTCCGCGCTCCCGCCAAGCCTCACCGGCCGCCGCTCTAACCACCGAGAACCCGGCCCGGGCTCATCCCTGGTCTCGAAGCCGCGAACCAACAGGCTGGCGTCTGTTCCCACGGACCCGGGTCCCTGACCGACGCCTCGCTGCCGCAGGAATCCCAGCTGTGCCGCTGCTGGTGCCGCATCGGCCGCCCCAGCCCTTAGCAGCCAGCCCTTCAGCACGAGTCACGGCGCCGACCGCGGACCGATGGCGAGACGATGACCGAGAACAGCGGGCGGCCTGCGCGCAGCAGAGCCCGGCCGTGGGAGGCCGCGCCACGCTGGGGCCGGGACTGACCCTTTTCTCCAGGACCCGACCGAGGTAGCCCTGGGACACGAGGCCCACGAGGGCCCCTGTGAAGCCTTGACTGCCCGCCCCACCCTGGGGAACCCGGACCGCATGGAACCAGGACCGCATGGAACCAGGACCGCACGGAACCAGGACCGCACGGAACCAGGACCGCATGGCCGCAGCCCGGCGCGGGAACGAGGGCCAATGTCCGGGAAGATCCGATGCAGAAACCGTTTGAACCTCCCCGGACCCTGGACCGGGAGGCAGATGTGAGCCCGCCCCTTCTCTGTCTCCTCGCCGGCCCATCTACAACAATAAAAGTGCGATATGCTAACTAGACCGGACGACCTTCCGGACGGAGCCGCAGCGGCAGGGGCCGAGCCCCTCGCACAATTTTCGTGCATCGCACCTCTAGTCTACAGGTAAAAGCTGCTTCCATTTCTCCAAAGTCAGGCCGTTGCTGTGGCTCCTGTGGCGTCGGGCCAGCCCTTCCTCCGCCTGCAACATCCCCAGGGCCCACCCGTGACAGCCCTGCCCTCAGCCACCCTCAGACCCCAGGACACAGAGCCGGAGACGCCCGCTGGCTGCTTCCCTGACGCCGGGCCAGCACCCGCCCGCCAGGTCCCGGACGGGGCAGCACGATCCCCGGCTTCTCAGCGGGAGAATTCCTGCCCATCACGTGGCCTCCGTGGCGGCAAAGCCAGAGGAGTCCGTCAGGCGATGGCTGTGCAGGCGGCACCGGGGCCTCGCCGGGGAGTTGGCTGAGCATGTCCCCTGTCGCCCTCTGTTGCGAGCTCCCTGTCCCCCCGAGTGGGTCGCCCCACGGCCAGCTGCAGCCTCCTGTGCTCAGTGAACTTTCCTGCATGCCCCTGCTCCGCCCAGCCCGCCGCCACACCCCAACCACGGAGCAGCCGGCACCCTGTCCCCAGACGGCGCCCTCCAGGTTCCTGGTCTAGGTGGGCCCGACCCTCCCTCCCCAGCACCGTCCTCCTCACGGGGCAGCCTGCCCACCCGGGAGGTCACTTGGCGCCTCCTCCAGGGGGAAGGACAGCGCCAGCTGCAGCAGGGCGGCCGGCGACGCGGGGGCAGGCGCGGGGTCCACGCGGCCCTGGTCACATCGGCACGAGTCTGAGAGCACCGGGTAGACCCCGGCCCCCGCCCGGCCACCAGGGGATAAACGTTTCCAGCTCCACTGACTCAGAGGGAAGAGGCAGGTGCACTTTATGAACGACCGCCCGCCAGAGGGAAGGCGCCCCTCGTGCTCGAGGGCCAGGCCCGGGGCTGGGCACCACCTGGCAACCCTGCCAGCTGCTGAGGAAGCAAAAGCATGACCCAGTGTGTTTGGCCCTGTGCCGCCACGGCCTGTGCCCACCACTCGCACCTGCACTCAACCAGCAGAAACCCCGGAAAAGCCCGACCCGGACCCCCTGGTGGAAAGTGACCTGGACGCATGCGTCCTGCCCACAGCCTCCCGCCTGCGTTCTGGGTTCAGTGTGAGCAAAGCCACCCCCGTGCCCAGCAGGCCTAGCCCAGCGGGCACAGGCCGGGCCCTCCCAGGCGAGCCCACAGGGTGTGCGGTCCCCGTGCACCTGGCACCCGCCCCTGCTGGCCCTGCAGTGGGCACGGCTCTGGCTTCCTACCACCCGGCTCACGAGCAGTCACTTCTCACTTTTCCAGGCCTTACGTCCCGCGGGCACTGAGCCTGCGCTCCGAGGGCAGACACAGGGCAGGGCTCCGGCCAGCCCGTCACGCTGTCATCTTTGTTTATTATTATTTTTAAAAGGACATTTTTATTGATTTCAGAGAGGAAGGGAGAGGGGGGAGAGAGAGAGAAAGAGAGAAAGAAATATCAATGATGAGAGAATCATCGATCAGCTGCCTCCTGCACGCCCCACACTGGGGATCGGGCCCGCAACCCGGGCCTGTGCCCTGACCGGAAATCGAACCCTGACCTCCTGGTTCACAAGTCGATGCTCAGCCCCTGAGCCACGCCGGCCGGGCCACCCTGTCATACTCACACAACCTGACAGTGGCACAGCCCGGCCTTCCCGTTGCTGTGTGAAGACGCCTTGTTTCGTGCCTGCTGTTGACAAAGCCAACGGCGACCCAAGGCCAGCAGCGCCGTCCCGCAGGCCTGGGCGAGGCTTCCCGAACCCGGCACGTCCTCCGCGAGGCACAGACAACCCTCCCACGCCTGGGGCCGGCTAAGCAGCAAAATCGCCAGAAAAAAGCACCAAAAAAGGTGGGAAACGCTGCACGTTTTCATGGGTTACACGTAAATTTGAGCAAGCAGGTGAGTCTGCAAATACAGAATCCGCGAGGAATGAGACAACTGAACGGGGAAACCCAGGGTCCCCGGTCCGACCCCTTCCAGCTATGAGAGGGCATGGCCAGCGGCCACTCACTCTCTCCCGTGGCTCACAGTCTCTCTCCCGTGACTCACGGTCTCTCCCCCGTGGCTCATGGTCTCTCTCCTGTGGCTTATGGTCTCTCCCCCCATGTGGCTCACAGTCTCTCCCATGGCTCACGGTCTCTCTGTCCACTGCCTCCCTCTCCCTGCTTAGCACAGACAGACCAGGGAACCAGCTACAGTAGAACCAGGAGCTGTCTTGCTGCTACAGCCACGCCCCCACGTTAAAGGCCACTGGCTGGCCCTGGGGTTCAGCGGGAGCTGGGCCTGAGGGTCTGTCACCGCGGCGACGGCCGGTATTTTGAAAGCTGCTGCTGTGGAGCTGGCCGCCTCTTTGACACAGACACGCCCTCTCGACTGGCTGGTTATTCTCCCAAAGTGGACACCCTCCTCCTGACATTGTCACGCAGCCTGAGAACCGCCAGCCGCGGCCCAGGCCGCAGCTCACACTCAGCGTCCCCGACACGGGCTCCGTGAGAGCCGGCGGCTCTGTGCCTGTCAGTCCCTCTCCCACGGCCCCTTAAACTCCCTACCACCACCATCGCCTCCATGACACCGCGTCCTCCTGGGAAATGTTCTTTTCAAGCTGAAACAGTGATGCTGTTGGGGGGAAAAGGGGTATTTGGGGGGCAGCTGGCTCTGCCGTGGCTACGGAAATGGGACCAACAGCCACAAGGTCGGGTCTCCCATGAGAGCCACGGGAGCAGCAGGTTCTGATCTCGAACCCCGGCCTAGAGAAAGCGAGCCTCGTCCGTCAGCGTGGCTCAGGGGTTGAGCATCGACCTATGAACCAGGAGGTCAGGGTTCGATTCCCGGTCAGGGCACAGGTCCGGGTTGTGGGCTCGATCCCCAGTGGGGGCGTGCAGGAGGCAGCCAATCCCTGATTCCCTCTCATCATTGCCGTTTCTCTCCCTCTCCCTCTCCCTTCCTCTCTGACATCAATAAAAACATATTTTTAAAAAGAAGAGAAGAAGAAAAGAATACACAGGACGCCCTAAAAGATGCTTTTCCAAGAGACGACGCCCTGAGGCTGGCGACGGCTTTGGGAACCCGGCGCTGGGAGAGGCGAGCGAATCCCAGGCTGCTCAGTCCTTGTGACTCTAACGGGTGCCTGAAGCCAGACCCCGAGTTGCGGGCTGTCCCCAGTGAGGCACATCCCTCAGAGGCCGCCCGGGGTGGGCGTCTCCAGCTGCACCCCCAGCCGCACCCCCAGCCGGCAGCACTGGTGGGCCCCCAGTGCCTCCCCCTCACACCGCCTGGACGGCCGAGGCTCGAGTCTCCCCGACGGCCCATTAGGCTGAATGGCAGGCGGCACAGCTGGCCGCGAGCTGCATCTTGAACAAATGCCATCCCTCACGAGCCGCCTCTCTGAGGCTTATTCTCAAAACATTAAAAAAACAAGTGATGCAGGAGAACGGGGGTGAGGCCACCTGGGAGTTTATAAATACCTGCCTGGCGGAGATAGGGGCCACGCCTCCATCTCTGTGCGCTGCCAGGCCTGGTGGCCGCTGACCACGAGGGCGCGGCTCGCCGAGGGCGGCCAGGGGGCGGCGGGCGGCGGGGCCAGCGAGGGAGGGGCCGAGGCCCTGGCAGGTGAAGACACACCCACAGCCCGATGGTGGGGATGACAGTCACCCACACCCTCCCCACTGAGGGAGTCCGTCCTGCCCTCCCGGAGGACCCTCCCTCCCGGCTGGACGGACCCGGCGCCGTCCCGCCCCTGGGCCTCTGATTGGCAGGGCCATCCTGACGGTGGCGGCGGGCTCCTCTGTCCGCCCTGGACGGCCAGCGCGGGGCCTGCGGAGGGCTCTGGGCTGAGCATCCAGCCACAGGCCAGCTCCCAGGTCAGCGCGCTCAGGGGTGTACGTGGCTCCCCACGTTCCAGCCGGGAAGGGTCGTTAGCAGCGCGGTCTGTGCACGAGACGGCGCTGAGAGAGCGCGTGAGAGCCCTCCCCACACGCAGGCGGCCGGGGTGGGGCCGTGGGGGGCAGGCAGCTAGCCTCGGTGGGTGATCACTGCGTGACAGCGACACGTAAGTCACCGTTTTATACCGCACACGTCAACAAGGTCATGTCAGTTATATCTCCATGAAGCTGCAACGCAGACACCAGCGCGTTCTCAACCTGTCCCCCCATCTCTCTGTCCCCCCGTGTCTCTGTCTCCCCGTCTCTCTCCATCTCTCTCTGTCTCCCAGCCTCTCCCCTCATCTCTGTCTGTCTCCCTCCAGGCACACAGTCCATGTGAGGCCCAGGAGGCAGCCACGTGCCAGGACCTGGTGACCACTGTCCTCGTCGGAGATGGAGCGGCCGGCACCCTGTCCTCCCCCAGCCCCCGCACAGGGATCGATGTCAGCTGTCGGCGCCCCGAGTCTGTGGCTCCCATACGACAGCCAGGCGACCGAGGCAGGGGCGTCTCCTGCCCTTCCGGTTGGTGAGCAATCGGGGCCTTACATTCAGGAGCGGACTTGTCTCCGCAAACACCCTCCTTCCCTCCTCAGCTCCCAGGACGCCCAGCCTCCCGCACCCCACCCGTCCCCGCTGGCCCGCATCAACACTGCCACCCAGTGGCCAGAGTGAGAAATTACAGGGAGCTGTGTGTCCAGGCCTCTGCCCAGCCACAGCGCCTTCCAACTGACCAGCCCTGGCCCGAGGCCGGGGCAAAGGATGGGTGGGACGCAGCAGCCTCTTCCCAGTACATCTGGGGAAGCTGAGGCAGAAGCCGTCCATTCCAACACGAAATGGAAAAGGCACAGATCAAGTAACATGGGAGCCAAAGGCTGTAGGACGCCCCCTGCAGAGAGGAGCTGGGGCTTTGAAGGGTGAATAGGAGTTCACCGGGGACCATGGTGAGGGGCAGGGCTACTAGGAAAGAGTTTCTTTAAAAAGATGGAGTCAAGCTGAACTTTCCTGAATGCCGTCCATCTGGAAGGACGTTTCTAGGAGTCAAACCTTCCCCACTTGTTGTAGCTGCTGCTCCGTCCAGCCCCCAACCACACCCCAACCACAGTCCATGCTCCACAGCTTCTCGGGGGTTCTGCCTCCCGTGTCCATGGTACATTTACACCATGGAATACTACACAGCAGGAAAAAAGAAGGATCTCTTACCCTCTAAGACAGCATGGAGGGACCTGGAAAGTATCATGCTAAGTCAGTGGCTCTCAACCTTCCTAATGCCGCGACCCTTTAATACAGTTCCACATGTTGTGGTGACCCCCAACCATAAAATTATTTTCGTTGCTACTTCGTAACTATAATGTTGCTACTGTTATGAATCGTCATGTAAATATCCGATATGCAGGATGTATTTTCATTGTTACACATTGAACATAATTAAAGCATCGTGATTAATCACAAAAACCATATGTAATTACATATGTGTTTTCCGATGGTCTTAGGCGACCCCTGTGAAAGGGTCATTCGACCCCCAAAGGGGTCGCGACCCACAGGTTGAGAACCTCTGTGCTAAGTGAAAGAAGCCAGTCAGAGAAAGACAAGTGTCACATGATCTCACTCACATGTGGAATCTAATGAACAAAATAAACTGATGAACGGAGTGGACCCAGAGACACGGCAGCAGGGAACAGAGTGTGGAATCTCGGAGGGAAGGCAGGGGAGGGAGGGTGGGTGGGTGAAAGGTAACCCAAGAGCTTGTATTCATATATGCATGGCCCATGGACACAGACAATGGGGAGGTGAGGGCCTGGGGCAGGGGTGGGGGTGGGCTGGAGGGAGTCAATGGGGGGCACTTATGGAATACTTTCAACAATAAAGAATTATTTTTAAAAAATAAAATATACTTTTACTGACTTCAGAGAAGAAGGGAGAGAGGGAGAGAGAGATAGAAACATCAATGATGAGAGAGAATCATCAATCGGCTGCCCGCTGCACGCCCCACACTGGGGATCGAGCCCACAACCCGGGCCTGTGCCCTGACCGGGACGGAGCCATGACCTCCTGGTTCATAGGTTAACGCTCAACCACTGAGCCACGCTGGCTGGCCGCCTCCCGTGTCTAAACAGCACAATCCTGGGACCTGTCCGATTTCCTTCCGTCTGAGTATTAGTTACTGACGCCGGCCAGGGAGACAGGGCCCAGCTCATCTGTCGCACGGCCCTCGGTTTCTGTGGTGCCGACTCCGTGCCACGTCCACAGCCCAGGGCGCCGGCCCCTACAACAGCACCGCCTCTGAGTGAAGAGCCACGTGTTTTTTGGTTTTGTTTTTTAATATATTTAATTGATGTCAGAGAGGAAGGGGGAGGGAAAGAGAGTTAGAAACATCAATGATGAGAGAGATTCATGGATCGACTGCCTCCTGCAGGCCCCACACTGGGGATCGAGCCTGCAAACTAGACATGTGCCCGGACCAGGAATGGAACCCGGACCCTTCGGATTGCAGGCCGATGCTCTATCCACTGAGCCGAACTGGCCAGGGCTGAAGTTTCACTAGTCGGAAGGGGCTCTGGGAGCCGCCGGCACTGGGACACAGGGACACAGGCGCCGGGCACAGCTCCCAATGCGGATGACATCCCCCACGGGACCAGCCGACCTCGTGTCAAAAGCACGCAATGCCCAGAGACCCACGATCTCGCCCCCCCACGCACGCCCCTCTGTGTGAGGTGTCCTGCGAGGGCTCCTCTTACCTGGAAGGGGGTCTGGCTGTTGTAGTTCTTCAGCTCCTTGTCCCCGCCCCGGAACAGCAGCACCCGCGCACAGCTGTCCTGCAGGCACACGGGACACGCCGGTGACGGACAGATCCCCCGGGAGCCGCTGAGGCAGAGCCCTGCCCCAGCTGCAGAAGCTCGCTCCCTCCCGAGAGGCAGAGAAACGCTGGCAAAGTCAGAGGAAGGGTGGGTTCCTCCCTCCGCGCGGCCAGGATCAGGGTGAACCACCCCCACCCCCGCCCAGTGCTACCGGTTGAAGTTTAACTGCTACAAACACTGTGGACCACTTGGCAGAATCTATAAAAGTTTAAAGTATATGCACCCTGGGCCAAACAGCGGCCTTTTTAAGGCTACATTCTACAGTCTCACACGTGCGCACAAAATACATCAGAAGTGAAATATGCCCGGCCGGCGGGGCTCCGTGGGTGAGCATCAACCGATGAAGCAGGAGGTCACAGTTCGATGCCCATTCAGGGCACAGGCCCCGGGTTGCAGGCTCGATCCCCAGTAGGGGGTGTGCAAACTATGGCCCACAGGCTCAAGCGGCCCGCTGCCTGCTTTGTAAATAAAGTTTTACTGGCACACAGCCACACAATCATCTAGTGCTGTCTCAACGGCAGAGCGGCGTGGCCGTGGCCTCAAACCTGTGGCCTCTGCAGAGAGAGTTCACTGACCCCTCCTCTAACCTGAGGCACCTGGGCAGGGCTTTCCCGAGAGCCCGGCCAGACCTGAGCAGGGACAGTGACATGGGACAAACCAGCCCCGCCCGCCACAGACTGCAGACCACAGTGGAACCACCCACACGCTCAAGACCATCTTGGCCACAATTATTTCAAGTGGCAGCAAACATGTTTATCGGGCGGTTTTGTCTTGATGAAAGATGCGCGCAGTCTCCTGGGGACAATGAAGGACTGTCTCCTGCTCGGGGCGTAAGAAGCACATGTTGGCACAGATGTTTTACCAGCTGCGGCCAAGCCTCGGGGCGTACTTTCCTAGAGCAGCCGGGCAAGGCACCCCAGGCTCACACAGCTATTCCCATGCAAGCGCCAGGGTCCCCCGGGGAGCGCCCCAGCTGCACACAAACCCCACTGTGCAGGGGGTCGCCTCCAGAAGCAGGAAGCCAGCCCCTTGTCCTGCAAATACTTCTTGAAGCTGAAATGCTCCCCACTCAGCAGGCTGAGCTGCTCTCCAGTGCCAGCCGCGTGGAGACCACGAATCATGGCTGCTCATGCCCCTGAGAAGAGGGGCCCAGGGCGAGGGGTGCAGCAGAAAGGACGGGTGAGTCACAACAATGCCTGCCCCTGGCGGTCCCCCAAAGCACTGCACAGCGAGAACCACAGCGGACACTATGGGGAGCTCATCCGGGGTGGCTTGACTGAGGGCGGGCTATCTGAATGGGGTCTTGAAGGATGTGTAGGAGTTTTCCAAGGTTGACTAGCTAGAAGCAAATCGGGATTTCAAAGTGGCTGGAGGGGCCTGGGCGGGGGCGCGCCCATGGACTGGACGGGGGAAGGGTCTGGTCTCAGGGGAAGGCTGGAGGTTTCACCTAAAAAGACGGGAGCACTGCTTGGGCTGGGAAGATACTGCTGATGGCAGAGGACACGCAGCTGCAAGACCCTTGGGGCCCCCAGCAGTCACCTTAATCAGTGGTCCGCCCTCTGCTCCTCCAGGTAGCAGAGCACCCCCCCCAAGGCTGCTCATGCAGTGTCCACACCCGCCCACCCTCCCACTCTCCAGGCGAGGTCCTTGAAGTCAGAGAACAGGAATGAAGGGAAGGAGGGGCAGGGACCTCCCACAGCGACATTCAGGACCTGCCTGGACCCGGGCCCCAGGGCCCCAGGGAACCATCCCGCTCCCCGCCCTCCGGTCGTGGAAGGTGGGGGTGGGCCCCGCGGACGCCATACCGACCTGGTTGTAGAGGGCACAGATGTGCAGGGCCGTGTTCCCCGAGGCGTTCTGAGCCCCCATGTCCGCCCCGTAGAAGAGCAGGTGCTCCAGGTGCTGCACGTGTCCATACCTGCAGGCCTGAGACAAGACCTTGCTGTCAACAGGGCACCAGGGCACCAGGGGGTGGCCCCAGCTCCATCGGGGACACGCCCAGCTCCACAAGGACGCTCCCACCCCAGGGACAGTGAGCTGAGGGAGCATCTGCTGACACCAGGCTTTCCTGGCCTGAGGGTAATGGGGCGTGGCCAGAGGGTGATGATGACAGTGGCGGGGGTGTGGCCTGAGGGTGATGCTGGCCTGGTGGGGGCGTGGCTTAATGGTGATGGGGCGTGGCCTGAGGATGATGGTGGGGGCGTGGCCTGTTGGTGATGATGACAGTGGTGGGGGCATGGCCTGAGGGTGATGAAGCCTGCTGGGGGCGTGGATTGATGGTGATGGGGCGGGGCCTAAGGATGACAGTGGGGGCGTGGCCTGATGGTGGTGATGGCTGTGGTGGGGGTGTGGCTTGATGGTGATGGGGCGTGGCCTGAGGATGACAGTGGGGGCGTGGCCTGTTGGTGATGATGGCTGTGGTGGGGCGTGGCTAGAGCGGATGAGCACAGGGATGGGGCGTGGCCAAACAGTAACCATGACAATGATAGTGACGGGCACGACGGGCATATATTGTGCAGTCACTAGCTGCCAGGTGCGTCACAGGAATTTCTCCCTAAGCTGCCCTGAGCCATGAATTGTACCTCAACTGACTTCCGCGATTAGCAGGCAGCTCCCAGCGGTAAGTCCCTGGCTCAGGGGCCCTGGACCACGTTGACGGGGTTTCACCGCGCGCACCGCACCCCAGGCCAGACGCGCCCTCGTTTACCCCGAAACAGAGTCAGAGAAACAGAGCGGCAGGTCGGGAGGGGGGCTCCCGCGTGGGCCCGTCACGTGTGCCGGCTGCACACGAAGGGAAGGTGCGCGGGAGGGAACCCAGCTGCTTGGCCCCCCGGGGCCCCAGGTGGGAGCGAGGGGGCAGGGAGGGGGGCAGGCGGGCCTGAAACTGCCCAGCAATTAAAGCCACACGGGGGATGAGCCCTCCAAGTTCCTAGATTGTGGGGAAGCATCTGGGTGTTTCTTCTTTAAAAAAATAAATGTTACTGATGTCAGAGAGGAGGGGAGAGGGAGGGAGACATCAGTGATGAGAGAGCATCACTGTCCGGCTGCCTCCTGCACGCCCCCCACTGGGGATGGAGCCCACAACCCAGGCCTGTGCCCTGACCCGGAATCGAACCCTGACCTCCTGGTTCATAGGTTGACGCTCAAGCCCTGAGCCACGCCGGCCGGGCATTACTTGTTTCTACTTCGTTTACGAAAGATCTCCACGTGGAAGGGCATTTCAGGAAAAATACTGGGGCCATTTGAGGTCCTTTGCAGACATGAGTCAGCCTGCAGGGGGCAGGGCAGCCCAGGGCGGTGCCTGGGGCCCCTGGATGGGAAGCCACCTTTGCAATGAGACCCGTGGCCGGCCGATCCCAGGAGAGGAGGCCAAGGGGAAGCCACCACCTGCAGCACCTGCGGGCAGGCCTGGCCTGGGCATGGGACCCGAGAGAGGAGGGGAGCCAGACAGGCCGGGAGGGAGCTGTCCACGCCCCAGGGTGCTGGACGGAGGGACAGACTTGAGTTGCAGGAGCCCAACAGGGAGAGCGGAGCCAGCCCACCGCGTGCCTGCGCAGCCCGTCCCTCCTGCCCCGGGCATGGCCCTATCAGCGCGGCTCCTGCTCGAAGCCTGGAGGGGAGAGAAAGCACCAGCCTCGCGGGGGGAGGAGCGAGTGCGCCCGGCTCGGGCAGCTGCTGGCCAGTGGCCTCGGGCAGGCCCCTCAGCCACAGAGGGAGCCGCTGGGCTCTGCAGCGCTGGCCGCGGCCACCGCCCTCGGGTGACGAGGTGCCTCAGCAGGACCGGGGGCCTTTCCCAGCCTGTGAGACAGACGGACCCGGAGGGCGCGGACGGTCCCAGCGCAGACGGGCTGGGACCCAGGCCTCCGTGGGCCCTGGGCCCCTGCACTCAGAAGGCACCTGTGCCGGCTCCTGGGCACCCAGGACGCGGCACCTGCAGGGCTCCGGCCCCGCTGGCTGGCCATGCAGCAATGCCACAGGCCTGCCCGCTCCTCCAGCTGCTCGGGAGTCAGGCAGGCGTGTTTCTGGGCAGCTCCCCCAGGTGTTTAAACGCGGGGGGTGGGGGGTGGGGGGGTGGGGGGGGGGACTGATTCAAATGTTCTAGGAAAAGGAAACCGGATGCGCCCCCCGGGGGCCCTGCCCGCCCGGGGGCCCTGCCCATCCGAAGGCCCTGCCTGCGAGGGGGCCGGGGAGACGCCGCACAGCGGGTGCGGGCGTGGGCCTACCTGGTGGATCTCGTGCCAGCCGTTCTCGTCCCGGCAGCACACGGCCGCCCGCTCGTGCAGCAGCAGCTCGCAGCAGTAGGGGTCACCGCCCACGATGGCCGTGTGGTACAGCGGCGTGAGGCCGCAGCTGTCCTTGTAGTCCGGGGACGCACCCAGCTCTAAGAGGGTCTAGAGAAACAGGAGGGTCGGCGCTGGCCGCCGGGGGACACAGCCCGGGCCTGGAGCGGGCACAGAGGCCCGGGAACAGCCGCTTCTACGGCAGAACACCAGGAGGCGCAGGAGAGCCAGGCACCCCCCCCTCTCCTGCCCCCACCCCCACCAGCCCCTCTCCAGCTGGCAGTTCAGGGTCACCTGGCGTGGCTGTGAGTGGGGGTGGGGGGAAGGGGAACCAGGGAATCTGAGAGGTGGGGCATTCCCGGAGCAAGCTGAGCACAGACGGTACCTTGAGGGCCACCTGGTTCCTGGCGCGGGCGGCCTTGTGCAGGGCCGTCATCCCGTCCCTGGCGCGGAAGTCCAGGTGCGCCCCGCCGTTCCTCAGCGCTTTGATCACCTCCACCGAGTCGTCCAGCTGGGCCGCCAAGGTCAGGGGCGTCTCTGGGGGGACGCACACGCCTCAGAGCCGGGCCTTGGGGGAAGCCGCTCAGCCCCGGGGCTCACGTAGCCAAGTCTAAAGGGACCTGAGCATCGCGTCCCCCACACACCATGGGGTGTTAACCGACATAAAGAAGGAATCCTGCCGTGGCAACAACATGGGTGGGCCTTGAGGGGATGGTGCTCAAGGGCGACAGACAGACAGAAGGACAAAGCCGGGGCCACAGCCACAGAGGACGGGCTGGAGGCCGCCAGGGGCAGGAGGGGGCCGTGGGCGGCCGGGGAGCGCACACTTCCTTCCGGCTACGAGGTGACATGTGTGCAGCAGGTGGCAATGCTGCACTTTGAAAGTTGCTGCCCGGCCGGCGTGGCTCAGTGGTTGAGGTCCACCTATGAACCAGAAGGTCAGGGTTCGATTCCCGGTCAGGGCACAGGCCTGGGTTGTGGGCTCGATCCCCAGTGGGGGGGCGTGTAGGAGGCAGCCGATCAGTGATTCTCTTGTCGTTGATGTTTCCCTCCCTCTCTCTCTCTCTCTCCCTCTCCCTTCCTCTCTGAAATCAATAAAAATATATTTAAAAAACAAAAAAAGTTGCTAAGAGAACAGATCATGAACGTTCTCATAAGGAAAGACTGTAACCGCGCGAGGTGTGGGTGACAGGCGGACCGACGGTGTGGGCGTCCCACAGGCAGACACACATCCTGCGGGCACCCAACACTGACGCAACGTCGCAGGTCAGTCTTACGCCAATGAAACGGAGAAAAAGAGAAAAACTAAGATTAAATAAAAGCTAGTGCTCATTTGGAGTTTAAAAAAAAAAAAAAAGCCCTAGGTGACTTAGTTCAGTGGTTAGAGCGTCAACCTGGGGACTGAAGGGTCCCGGGTTCGATTCTGGTCAAGGGCACGGATCTCGGTTGCAGGCTTAATCCCCAGCCCCAGTGAGGGCACGTGCGGGAGGCAACCGATCCATGTGTGTCTCTCACATCAATGTTTCTCTCCCTCTCCCCCTCCCACGCTCTCCCTCTCTCCCTCTCTTAACAAATCAATGGAAAAACTATCCTCGGGTGAGGATTAACAATAAAGAGAAAAAGAAAGGAAGGGAGGGAGGGAGGAACCCCCAGCCCCAATGTCACTGGGGACCCTGAGAACCTGTGGCCATTTCATCCACACGAGGGAAGGGCTTGGTTCCCAGCAGGGGGGGTGGGGGCAAGACCCTTGCAGACACACAGCAGCTCCGTGCATGGCATCATTCATTCATTCATTCATTCACTCAGTCAACAGGTATGTACTGAGCACGTGCGGACGCTGGAGACGCCGTGGGAGCGAACGCGGCTCACCCCCCAGCTCACGGCGCAGCGAGAAAGCCCTGGAAAGCACGGTGGACCGTGGATACCACACACGCGTGCACTCGGAACCCAGTCACTGTGCGCGCCCCGAGCCCGTGCCTCCGGGAGGCCCACTGAGGCCCTGGCCACGCTCACCCCCAGTCTCCAGGTCGTGGAAATTCGGGTCCAGGCCCCGGTCCAGCATCTTCACGATCTTCTCCACCGAGCGATGCTGAACGTAGTCCATGCATTTCCGCAGGTTGGTCTACGGGGGAGAAGGAAAAGCGAGAACGTCTCCACAAGAGACGCCGACAGAGGCCACGGGAAGGTCCTCACGGGGCGCCTCGGGCCTCCACCACGGAGGGGGAGCCACCCCTGACGGGGGCCCCCTGCCGTCCCCGGGGCTGGCCAAGCGGCGGCTTTCTGCCGCGGATCCCAGGTGGAGCACGGAGCCCGCGCGTGGCTGCCGCAGCCGGCCTGTCCTGGGTGCACCCTCCCCATTCCGGGTCCTTGCCGGGAGCCCGGGGACCGCTGTGCGGTTAGGTCAGGCGGGGAGAAGAACCTCCACCTGCAGAGCCGCCCTGAGCTCAGAAGAAGATGCCGCAGACAGGGCGGTGGCCGCCGAGCCCCTACCTTGGTGTGAAGCTTGGCCAGCTGCTTCTCGTCCAGATGGGACTGTTTGTACACCCGCTTCTTGTACCGGAACTGGCACCGAAACAGGAAAAAAGAACCAGTGAGTATTTCCCAGGCTGCTCAGAGGACCACCTTCTCCTCGCCAGTTCCCCAAGCAGGGGTCCGAGCACCCTCCTGGGGTTACAGAAACGGCTGCATCGCACCCAGAGCCCAGGACACGGGCAGGGAAGCGCCGCGGAGAGCCCGCAGCCAGGGCACAAGGCCCAGAAAAGAGACAAAAGCACCCCCAAGGGCGGAGGAGCAGGGGGCCTCCGTGGGGAGCGGGCGCCTGCGCTGGGCGCTGCCCAGGAGCCAGGACTCATTCCCACAACCAGCAGCGCTTCCTTTGACCTGGAAGCTGCCTCCAGGAGCCGGAGCCTGCTCTGTGGACGAGGAACAGCGGGCGAGGGAGGCGCGGTGTCGCATCGGTGTGAGAGTCGGTGTCGGGTCCGGCGGCCTCCCAACCCCCAGGCCTCCCACCTCCTGCCTCTCCCGGGGCCCTGACCCCTTTCGGTCAGACATGCCGGCAGCGACGCTCCAGGCTCAGGAGGACCTGACCGCGTGGGAGGCACCGCGTTCTGAGCTGGGACCTCCGCTCAACCCCAGCCACACGGCACCTCTGACTGCGGAGCCGTCTCCCGCGGCCCAGAGGCTGCAGACCCCCAGCCCCCCCAATGGCTCGTGTGGGGGCTGCGATCCGCACGGAAACGAACGCAGTCACTTCACACTGGCGCCGCGGTGTGAGAGGAGACATGGCCGCACTGCGGGCTGCCTGTGTGACGGCCCTCACACGTGTGCAAACACTCTGTCCCCTCGGGGTAGCAGCCCGGCTCAGAGAGGCAGGGCCACCAGGCGGCCGTGGATAAGGCTGCTCAGCACGTCACCACGGAGGCGCAGGGGCGGCTCAGAGCGCCCCCCGGTCATCCCAAGGGCCAGGAAGAGAAAGGAGGCCGTGCTTCCGATACCCCAGGAGGGCTGGCCACACGGCGCCCGGGGCAGGAAGGCGGGCTCGGGCTCCGGAGGCAGGCCAGCGGGATTGGCATCCGGGACTGCAGGTCCCAGTGACGAGAGCCCGAGGGGGGCGTGCTGTGCGCACCCCAAGTCCCGCCCCACATGCCCGTCAGATCTCCGTGGGAAATAAGCGCCCACGAACGGCACCGCCCTCGGCAACCCCAGCGACGTCAGGTGCACCTCAGGGCCCGAGCTGGAACTTAGTGGGGGTCTCCCGTCGGTACCTCCAGGGAAGGCACGCCTGTGCCCGCGGGCTGCGGGTACTCGCGCAGGAGCCGCTCCTCGTCCAGGAACTTGCCGTCGCGCCCGTTGCTGGCCGGCTGGAACAGCCCGTAGTTCAGCACGTCCTTCAGGCTCTGGTTCAGCGAGCACAGGATCCGCTGCTTCGCCACCCACACCGTGGCGTCGGGGTTGAAGCGAAGGCACTTCTGCGGGAGGACAGCGACACGTGGTCGGTGACCCGGTGCCCCCCGAGCGCCCACCGGGCACGTGGCCGGAGACAGTGAAGGTCTCTGTCCCCACCCCCCGGCTTCTCAGATGGACAGCAAGGCCCTCTTATTGTTGTGGGGTGAGGAGGGGAGACACCTGGTCACTGTAAACGGGAAATGCTGAGATGGAGACACTGGTATCTGTGGCCTGGACCCTCACCGATGACCCTCACCAATGACCCTCATTGATGACCGATGACCCTCACCAATGACCCTCACTGATGACCCTCACCAATGACCCTCACTGATGACCGATGACCCTCACTGATGACCCTCACCGATGACCCTCACCGATGACCCTCACTGATGACCCTCACCGATGACCCTCACTGATGACCCTCACCAATGACCCTCACTGATGACCCTCACCAATGACCGATGACCCTCACTGATGACCCTCACTGATGACCGATGACCCTCACTGATGACCGATGACCCTCACCGATGACCCTCACTGATGACCGATGACCCTCACTGATGACCGATGACCCTCACCGATGACCCTCACCAATGACCCTCACCGATGACCCTCACCGATGACCTTCACCAAAGACCCTCACTGATGACCCTTGACCCTCACCGATGACCCTCACCAATGATTCTCATCGATGACCATTCACCAATGACCCTCACCGATGGCTCTCACCGATGACCCTCATCAATGACCCTTCACCAATGACCTTCACCAATGACCCTCACTAATGACCTTCACCAATGACCCTCACTGATGACCCTCACCGATGACCCTCACCAAAGACCCTCACCGATGACCCTCACCAATGACCCTCACCGATGGCTCTCACCGATGACCCTCATCAATGACCCTCATCAATGACCCTCACCAATGACCCTCACCAATGACCCTTCACCAATGACCCTCAACAACAACCTTCACCAATGACTCAAATCTCCGGTCATCAATGACCGCCTCCACCCTGGGCGCCTCTCTCCTGTCGGCCTCTCAGAGTCCAGCACCTGCTGGACACAGACCGTCCACCCTCCCCACCAGGAGAGTGTCTGACTCCACAGGTCTGGCCGGGGCCCGGCCCTACAACCTGCATGTCTCCCACGTCCCAAGTTCAGGCCGTGGCCGCCGTCTGGGAACACACCTGCAGAGCCACGGAGCGAGCAACCTGGAGGCGCCTTCTCGTACAGCCCGCGCCCTTGGCGCTCTCACATTCAGGTGGGCGTCCCGCCTGGGCCCCTCATGGGGCGAAGTCCAGCTATGCCCACTGCTCACAGCTTCCCACACCGACACCCACCGACCACACGGCGAGGCAGGTTGGGGGAGCCACAGCACTGGCCACAGAGCTACACTTCACAGAGCTCAACATGTGGGCGGCGCCCCCACCCGATAGGGAGCTCTGCAGCGCCGTCAAGAACGGGAGCGACTTGGGGTGGCCGCGTCCCCGTCTCCTCCCTGGGACTCCCCCGGGTGGGAGTCAAGCTGTTTCACCTGCATAGCCACGAGCAGGGCCCGGGGACCTGCTTCTTCCCGGGACGCATTCAGAGCCACATGAGGCTGGACTGGCCCTGGGGCTGGGACCAGTTCCCACAGGGGGTATCTGCGTGTCTGGGGGTGTGGGTATAGCCCCGCTACTGTCCCCCAGCTCAGGCCGGCCGCCCCCCCCTGCTGGGTGAGGGGATCCAATCCCCGAGACAATGAGCTTGGCTCAGCAGGCAGCCAGGAGCCCCCGCCCCTGCCCCCACCACCCCCGGGAAACATGGTCCCTTTGGGTCAAAGGTTGCATGACTCAGCAAAATGCCAACAATTGTTGAACAAGAGACTTCAAATGAACGGGTTCTGTGCTCATAAATGAGACCTGGATACAGTTTTTTAAAGGTGACCCCTGGCTGAGAGTGGGGGGGGTGGAAGGGGGGACAGGTGGGGTGACAGGCCAGGCGGGTTAGAGGCTCAGGGCATCTGCTGTGGTGGAGGGAGCTCTCAGCTTAGGAGCGAGAAGGTGTTAGGGTGGAAATGAGATCTGGGCCCTCGCGGGAGGCGGGAGCTGGAGATGTGAGCGAGGACACCCACGCCCTTCGCACAGATGCGGCAGGAGGGCTGGGTGTGCGAAGAACAGAGAGCGGCCCGGGCCTCCCCAGCTTCACGGGGGGGGGGGGGGGGGGCTGGGGGGCAGGAGCCAGGCCTGGGGCAGGAGGGAGCCCAGGGCAGGAGCCAGGCCCGGGGCAGGAGGGATGCCACAGGGAACAAGGCAGAAGGCACCCCCACCCGCAGCGTCCCCTCTGGACAGATGCCCCCGGGACCAAGGACAGGCCTGGGACTACAAGGATGGGCTGCCGCAGACTCAGGACTCCTGGAAGGAGACAGAGCGCTACCCCCCAGGGGCCGGGGGGCTGAATCAGACACCTGCCCAGCAACGTGCCAACGGGAGCTTGTCAAGGTCACAACCGCTCCCCTCAAGGTCGGAACCTCTCCCGCCCAGGCCTTCTAGAACCCTCTCCCACAATGGAGGCCCCTCCACGTCTTTGCAGACCAAGAGGCCGACGGGGGTGGGGGGTTGGGGGGGGCGCCTGGTCCTCGGCCGCCGCCTGAGGAAATGGCTCAGAAAGCAGTGCCCAGACAGGTGCCGGCCCCCAGCAGCCAGAACCCGGGACCTCGGACACCAAAGCAAGTGGCCACCGTGTCTGCGAGGAGACGGCCAAGAAGGGCGTAGGGACCGAAGGAGGACTTGCTGCAGGGGCTCCGTCTCGATCAACGACAAGCCCATGGGACATCCATCGGAAGCAAGTGACGGATTAGGGAGCGTCCATCAGCTGACAGGGGGCGGGGCCGTGAGAGGCAGGGGCCTGGGGCTGCTCTGGGGAGAGACTGGGGGGGGCAGGGGCTGGATGACCCCTGAGGTCCGGGCAGCAGCTGCGTGCTCCCTCCTGAGTGAAAGCGCCAACTCGAGCGCATTTACCTAAAAGATGGGAACACTGACGAAAGCAACAGTGGGGGCAACTCACTTCCTGGGCACCTGCCAGGAGGTGGGCCGGGCCCCTGCACCTCCTTATCTGGTGGGCACGTGCGTGGTGGGGATGGGAGCACGCAGTGGGGATGGGCGCGCACAGTGGGGATGGGAGCGCACAGCGGGGATGGTCAGGTGCAGTGGGTAAGGCATGCGCAGTGGGGATGGGCGCGCACAGTGGGGATGGGAGCGCACAGTGGGGATGGGCAGGTGCAGTGGGGATGGGCGCGCGCAGCGGGGATGGGAGCGTGCAGTGGGGATGGGCAGGTGCAGTGGGGATGGGAGCGTGCAGTGGGGATGGGCACGAGGCAACGGAGCTGCTGGTGCCACTCGTGGGTGGAGGTGGGCACGGGCCGGAGTTGTGCACACGCAGGAGCCCCGACAGGTGTCACCGTCTCCCGCTTTCCTCTGGGCTGCACTGGGGACATGACGCTCAGTGTGGATTCGAGACGGGACAGCTGTGCCGGGGCAGCCCCGTCCCCCTCCCTCGCTCCGTCCCCCGGAAACAGAGCCACCGAGGAACCGGTTCCCATTGGCTCTGGCACACGCCCACGGGGAGCCCTGCGTGCTGCCCTGCCGGTCCAGAGAGTGGAGGCCGTGTCCCCGGCCACCCGCCCGGCCGCTCCCTGCCGACACCACGGCTCTCACTCAGGGTTCTAACTCCAGGCCCTGGAGGTGTGAGGCTCAGAGACAGAGTCACTCGCAAGGGCGAGGGCCGCACCTGGGGCGGGAGGACACACCTGGCCACGCACCAGGCCCACGCGTGTGCCGGGACCTGCCGCCCAGCAGGTGACAGCCAAGGAATGGCATCTGCACTACGCGGCCAGCAGGTGGCGCAGCGGACTGGCCGCAGCTTTTCTCTGATGGGAGCCGACCCGGGGCCCTGCCTTTTGCCTCTGGGAGGAGACGCTCTGCCGGAGCCTGGGCCCACCCGCCAGGCAGGGAGCCGGTGGGAGGGGAAGACGTGGGTGCGTGTGGAGGGGACAGGCTCACCGTCTGCTGCAGGTCCTGGATGAGGATGCGGATGACCAGCGTGTGGCCCTGGCCCTCCTCCGTCCTGGCGCCGCCCGGCTTCCCCGCCGTGGCCCGGATGGTGTCGTAGATGGTCTCCTCCTTGGAGCTGTCCGACTCGGAGCCCAGGGAGTAGTCGGACACGCTCTGGGCCATCTCGTCCTCGCTGGACGTGGGGCTGCGCGGCATGGTGCCCGGCACCTGGGAGGGGGACGGAATGTTAAGGACAGACGCCCGGTGTCAGGTGGGCCTTCGTCGCTGTGGCGTCGCAGGGCCCGGTGTGAGCACTCAGGGTCTCCAAGGGGGTGACAGCCAGCGCCCCACGCCTCCCGGGGCCGAGTCCGGGCCAGGCACAGCCGGGACCAGGCGAGCTCTGCCCCGTGCTGGCACCAGATTGAAAGGAGCCCTGGCCGGCCGCTGGCGGGGCTCAGTGGTTGAGTGTGTCACCCTGTGAACCAGGAGGTCACAGTTCAATTCCCGGTCAGGGCACGTGCCTGGGTTGCGGGCTCGATCCCAGTGGGGAGTGTGCAGGAGGCAGCCGGTCCATGATTCTCATCACTGATGTCTCTATCTCTCTCTCCCTCTCCCTTCCTCTCTAAAAGCAATAAAAATATATTTTAAAAAATAAACAAAGGAGCCCTCACGAGCCGCAGCCCTGGCCAGGGTGCAGGGACCAACCAGGGGCCGGGGAGTTTGAAACTTTCCAGGACTTTCCAGGGGAGAGGAAATGCTCGCCCTGTCGCGGCAGGGAGTGTGGCTCAGGTTGCAGTGGTGCCACGTTCACGCCACGTGGACCCTCAGCCACGCACAGAGCAGGGACAGGAAGCTGCAAAACTGGAGCCCACGGGCAGGGCCGGCCCAGGACTGAGGCTGCCCAGCGGGGCCCCGGGGTCCCCGAGAGTCCCTGGAGCTGGGGCCACAGCCTCCTTCCCATCCAGGCAATGACGTCCCCGCAAAGGCCCAGGCGGGGGCGCCGACTCCGCCCCGCACGGCTCAGCGGGGGCACAGAGGACACCGTGACCCCCAGCTCTGGGCAGGGGTCCAGAAAGGAGGGGACGAAAGCCGGTGAAAACCAGGGCTGCCGGGAGCGGGTGGAGGCCGGGCCACGGCGCCTCCTCTCCTCCGAGGACTCTGATACGGGAGGCCAAGGCCACACGCACAGGACGAGCCACAGGGGCGTCCCCTTGACGACGGGGCAGGCGTGGGCCCCTGTGGTCCAGGGTCTGCCTGCTCGGGCGGGATCGCTCTCCCACGGACAGCACAGCCTGGGAGGGAGCGGGCCCCTGCACGGGGGGTGGGGGGGACCCCGCACATACATTCCTGAGGAGAGGGCACGGCACTCACATCACCGGGGGCGGGCGGCGGGACAGACGGAGGGGTGTGGGGGAGACAGAGGCGCCGGGGCGTGGCCGTGTCCCAGGAGGCTGTAACACCACTTGTAACATTTTATTTCCTTAAAAACCATCTCTGCAAATGTCAGGCTTTGATAAAGCTGGGGTGGGGGGGAGGTGAGCTACATTATCCTGTACCCTTTTCTCTGCGCTGGAAACAGCTCCCGGGAGAAGGGAGGGAGGGAGGGCGGAGGGGAGGGGCGAGGAGGGGGGAGCATCCCAGGCGTCTCCACTGCGCAGCCTGCGGAGCGGAGCGGGCGCTGGGCCGGAGCGGCCAGGTGTGCACTGCGGCCACCACCACCACCACCACCACCGGGGGCTCTCCCAGCCCCTCCCACTGTCCCAGGGACTCCCGACACAGGCACGGGCCACCCCCACCCCAGACACACGGAGGAGCCACCCCAGAGACGCCGCCCCGAGGCATCGAGGGCCTGGAGACCAGCCAGGTGGGGCCGCTGTTCTGTGCGGCCGCCCAGGGTGCTCAGCGCTTCGTCGTCTGGAGGTTCCACAGGAAAACCGTGTGGGGACCGCGGCGACCTCTGGCCCCCCCCCGCCCCCGCCCCCCCCCGCAGGTGTCCCCGGATCCCACCTGCCCGGCACTGTCCCCGGCAGGACCCCCCCGCCCGGCGACAGAGCTCAGACCCGTCCATCCTTCCGTCCTTCCCCAAACCCCCTGCAGACCAGCCGGCGTCACCGGTCCGTTAACTGACCAAACAGCAGCTTTTCTTTCTGAAATAAAAATTCCAGTCCCCGGGCAATGCCGACGTCCCTGTCAGAGCGCAGGGAGGCCCTGCACCACCGAGGCCTCGGACTCTCAGCGCGGGAACCGCGAGGGAAGAGCACGTCGGGGGCGGGAATCCGTCCGTCCATCCGTCCGTCCGTCGGAGCGAGGTGGCCGGGCTGGCACGCCCGGGGCGACAGGCTCAGGGTGCGATCTCCCCTCCCCTCCGGCCCACGGAGCCGGCGTGCAGGCGCCCAGTAATCACAGGCGGCGGGACCTGGCGCCCGCCCTGGTGGCTCCCTAATTACAGCGCAGGAGCCGCCGTGCGAGGCGGTACAGCCGTGTGGGTCCACACCGGCAGGCGGGGCACGGTGACACATGACATGAGTGTGAAGTGACGGGCACCGTGGCGTGCCGTCTGCATGACGATTCCCGCCCTGGCCCGGCTCCAGGGGGCGCGGCTCCCCGGGGGCGCAGGCAGCGGATGGAGCTTTGAAAACACACCAGCACCAGGGACCCCGAGTGAGTGTCTGGGCGGCCGGTCCAGGCTGTCGCTAAGCTCCCGGGCGACTGTGATGACAGCCACAGCGCCAGGTGCCCTCGAGCCCCGTCTGCAGCTGTAACTTTAAAGACTCGCAGTGGCAGAGACACAGAGGTGCACCCAGCCTTCCCTGGGGGCAGGGGGTCATGACCTGGGGTGAAGGTCATGGCATTGGGGGTCAGGGTCATGACCTGGAGGTGAGGGTCGTGATCTGAGGGTGAGGGTCATGACCTGGGGTGAGGGGTCATGTCCTGGCGCTCTGGACAGCGGGAGAGGTGCCGTGTCGCCACATCCAAGGGACCACCCAGCAGACACCGGAGCTGGGCCCTGATGCTCCGGTTCAGGTGGCTCCTCCCTCCCCTGCTCACCCTCTGCTGCCTGCAAACCCAACGGGCGCCGAGAGAAAGCGGGCAGGGTGCGAGGATGGTGCAGTCCCACTCCCAGGCCAGGGCCACCGCTAACGAGGAGCCTGCGGGTGGGTCGATGGCAAGCCAGGTCGGGCAGGAGTGGCCGCTAGTGAGGCACTGGGGACCGCCAGTGGCCGAGGCACCCCACCAGCTGCCCGGCCGCTCCCTCACAGGAGGGGTGTGGCCCCAGAAAGCCCCTGGGCTTCAGGGTAGCACAGGCCTCAGTGTCAGCATCTGATAAATGGGCACATGCAGAGCCGCCCGGAGCAGACACAGCACACGGAGCCCACAGAACTCGGAGGAGTGGGCGGGCTGGGGGCCGGGGCGACAGGGGCCGCACCACAGGGCCCATGACCGGCCCTGGGGCGGGGTTAGCCGGCCAGATTTCAGGGCCTGGAGTGCCAGCGCTGCGGCCTGGCTATGCCTGGTCACTTTGCAGGCCGCGTACAAGTCTCCGCTGGGACCTGGGTCTGAACGGGGGGGTGTACAACCCGGAGGGTCTTTGTAGGAAACCAGGGTGGGCGGGTCTGAGGCTGTTTCTGCTAAAATCAAACTCAAACCAAAACTGACAGCCGGAGGCAGCGCCCCGCGTCGCCCCAGCTCCCCGGGCCCCACACCTGGCAGCTGGCCCGCGCGAGGACCCCGCCTCACCGCCCACAGTGGCTGGGTGACGGTCACACGTGGCACCTCTGCTGCCCAAGCTCAGAGGCAGGGGCCCTGCTGCACAGGCTGAGGAGCCGGGCGGCGGCCGGAGGCGGAGAGGTGGCCGTCTGCACCCCGGTTCGTTCCAGATCCATCCCAGGAGGCCGAGGCCTGCACGGGGTCCTGACCTCACATGGGCCTGGCCTCCTGGATCGGCAGGTCCCTGGGAAACGCACACACCTGGGGGTGTTTACTTATTAACCCCGGACGACGCGGGGAGCACGGGGCGGGGAGAACGGGGTGGGTCCGCCCGCGTTCGGCATAAACAGCAGCTCCAGTTCACGCTGTGCATCTCCCACGGGTGGCAGGAGGAAGACAGTGAAAAGCGGGCCGTCTGAATTCCCACGGAGCCGGAGCCGGGCGCCCTGCGTCTCAGCAGACCCCGGTGGTGGGGGAGGCTGCACAGAGCGGAGGGAGGAGCAGCACAGCCAGCTGGGGAGGGCGGGTAAGGTCGCCTGTGGGCCAACTATGTCTGGGGGGGGGGGGGGACGACCTCAAGCTATAAAAACAGGTCGATAGAGTTCAATGACTCTCGGAACGTGTTTGGTCTCACGGACCCTGCCAAGGTCCCAGTTAACAAGGAAAAGGAGAACGGTGGCAGGAAGCCCTGGCCGGTGTGCCCAGTGGTTAGAGCAGGGTTGGGCAAACTTTTTGACTCGAGGGCCACAATGGGTTCTTAAACTGGACCGGAGGGCCGGAACAAAAGCATGGATGGAGTGTTTGTGTGAACTATTAGAAATTCAAAGTAAACATCATTACATAAAAGGGTACGGTCTTTTTTTTTTTTTTTAGTTTTATTCATTTCAAACGGGCCGTAGTTTGCCCACGGCTGGGATAGAGTGTCAGCCTGCGGACCAAAGGGTCTCATGCTCGATTCCGGGTCAAGGGCTCGGACCTCGGTTGCAGGTTTGACCCCCGGTCCCAGTCGGGCATGTGCAGGAGGCAAACAATTGATGTGTCTCTCACATCAACGCTTCTCTCTCTAGCTCTCCCTCTCCTCCCTCCCTCCCACTCTCTCTAAAGATCAATGAAAAAAATAGCCTCATGAGGATTAGGAAAATAATAAGTAAATAAAGTGATGGCAGGAAACGCGAGTTTAACAGACTCCGAATGGGGCTGCGAAGGTGCCCAAGGAAAGCCAAGTCTTAAGGCGGCCCTCGCAGCCGGGATGCGTCTGATGGACGGACAGCCGGATCGACGTCCCTGCTCGGGGGCCCTCCAGCCGCAGCGCAAAGAGGAAACGGCCTGAGACGGATGCAATACAGACAGCCACGTCCAGCCGAGTGGCTCAGGGGTGGGGCGTCGACCTATGAACCAGCAGGTCAGGGTTCGATTCCCGGTCAGGGCACAGGCCCTGCTTGCAGCCGATCGATGAGTCTCTCTCCTCATTGATGTTTCTCTCTCCCTCCCTCTCCCTGCCTCTCTGAGATCAATAAAAAAAAAGACACCCCAACACCTCCTGGCGGAAGCCGGCTTCACCAGGTTAGAGCTGCAAGGCCTACACAGTCCGCTTCTAAGAAGGCGGAGGCTCCGTGGGCTCTGGTTTGTAGTATTTTAAAAATCGCTTTATTCGCGAGGAATCGCAAATAGACGCCCGAGGTGCTTGGGAGCAAGAGGCTGTGATGCCCACTTATCCTGTGCACTCAAATGTACAAGCCTCCGCTCCCCCAAGCAGCCAGGACTGAGGGCCCCGCACGGAGCTCTGTATGGCACCAACACTCGGGTCAAGGTCAAGGTCAAGGCCGGGGACTGAGCCCAGCCCGCGGGAACCCATGGAACTGGAGCTGAATACTCGGTTCTGTCCACTGGAGGGGAGGACGGAGAACGCGGGGCTGACGGCAGGTTCGGGGTACGGGGGGCGTGTTTCGGGGCAGGTGGGAAGGTCACAGGAAAGCACACCATCCGCGTCTCCGCCCAGCGGCCTGAAGCATCCACCGAGAGGCGCCTGCCCACAGGCCGTCAAGGGGGTGGGACCTCGGCCGAGACTCCTCTCGGGTTAAACACTCCAGCACTGCGGGGAACCCCCCCCCCCCCCGCTCCCCCCGCCGTGACGGAGGCTGTGGAGAAAGGGCTGCTAACCGGTGGCTGAATGAATATCCCATCTCCCCCGGCCCTCCCTTCTCCCTCTTCAATAAAAGATGGCAGGGTAACATTTCAAATCCACACACACACCCGCCAGCAACATCACCTGAGGGCCCAGAGGCCCCCCCGGCCCCCGCACACCCCTCGGCCCGGCCGCCATCTGGAGCCTGGGGATGGGGTGGGGGGAGTCCACTCGCTGGGGCCCCCACAGGACCCCCAGTGAGGCACAGTGTGGGGCCCGATCCCGGTCCCTGTGCCCACGGGGTGAAGGAGCTCTGGAGGCCCCCAGGCTGCCCATGTCCCCACAATGACAGCAGGTGACCTGGGAGGGGGCTGCCCGGTGCCCCATCACCTGAGCCCCCACAACACTCAGCGCCCCCCCGCAGACCAGGCCAGAGGCTGTGCAGGGACCAGGTTGCAGTGGGAAGCCACAAGGGGCTGTGCCTGACCCTCAGGCCCCAACAGACCCCTACTCACGGGGGCGGGGCGGGGCCAGCGATCAGAAAGCAGGTCCGGCCCCCCCTCAGCGAAGCTACAACCCCCCGTCTGACAGCCACGGGTTCCAGCCACAAAGGCCACTCCCTAGTGGCCACAGTTTTAACAAGAAAAGAAAAAGGAGCCATGGAAACGAATACTCAAAAAATATTTTATTGAACCCAGTGCATGCAGAATGTCACCATTTCCCCACGTGGCTCCAGCCGCGTGTCCAGGGCTCATAGCCACGGGTGGCAGGTGCCCCCCGCCAGGCACAATCACAGACAGAGGGCTGGGCGCCGGCCTGGGGTCCCTCGTCAGGAAGTCTCTGCCCCCCGACACTGACCATGACGCCCCTCAGCACTCCAGTGCCCCTGGGACTGACCAGCAGGGTCCCCGCGTCTGTCAGGCCCGCGCTGGCCGGGCCGGGGGCGCCCTGGGCTGCCCATCCCTCTGAGCTGGCTGATTTCTCCACCACGACACGGAGCGATTTGCAGCATGGCTGCGCGCGGTCGGGCCGAGATCAAAGCTTGTTTTTAAAGGACGGTAAACGCCGTGTGGACTTAGAGCTGGGACCCAGAGACCAGGGGGCAGGAGGGAGGCCCAGCCGAGAACCAACCCCCTGATGAACCGGGGGGTGGGCCCAGGGCGGACGGCGGGAGGGTGGAGGTGGGGGTGGGGTGCGCGGGGCTGACAAAAATCAGGGGCCGGACCAGAGTCACTCAGGCCTCAGACCCGGCGCTAACTGACAAATGAGAAGCAAGGTATTAAAATGATTAGTAAGCGGGCGCGGGAATGTCCGATGGCGACGGGGAGGGCTGACCGGGAAAACACACGTCACGCAGGGAAAGGACGAGCACCTGGACCACATCCGAGCGTAGAACTTCCCTTTCCCCCTGTTCATCCTCACCTGAGGGTCTATTTTTCTGTTGATTTTTTTTAGAGAGAGTGGGAGGGGAGGAGAGAGAGAGAGAGACACATCGACGGCTGCCTCCCGCACACGCCCCGACTGGGGCCGGGGATCAAACCTGCGATCCAGGTACGTGCCCCTGACTGGGAATCGAACCCGAGACCCTTCAGTGCGGGGACCGATGCTCTAACCACTGAGCAGCCAGCCAGGGCCCAATGTAAACCTTTAGGACAGAAAGCTACGCGGTCGGCCAGGCCAGGTCGAAGCGGATCCCGGGTGAACGCAGAGCGTCTGCGAATCAGCAAGAAGCCGACGGCCCCTCGTCGGGAGCGTGGAGACGGGAAGCTCAGGCAGTGGGGGGCGGAGCAGCCAAGGACCCGGAAGGTGCTCTGGATCCGAGAAAACCGAGTCCAAACCAGAGGGCCTTTGCCGCCTGTGGGCCGGGCCTGGCGTAACCAGACAGCACTGCCGGTGCGGACGGGGCCCAGGGAGTCCCCTCCCCCCCCCCGCCCCCCCGCCTCCCGTGCCCCTGGATGACAGCGTGGGCCACCCCTCGGGGAACAATCAGGGAGAGGCATGAAGGTTAACCCTGGGGAGCCAGACGGCAGCAGGGTCCCCGTCGGCTAAGTGGTCAGTCTCATGTGAAACCGTCACCCTTGCCCGCCCGGCGTGGCTCAGGGGTTGAGCGCTGACCTAGGAACCAGGAGGTCATGGTTTGGTCCCGGCAGGGCACAGGCCCAGGTTGCTGGCTCCATCCCCAGTGGGGGGCGTGCGGGAGACAGCTGATCGCTGATTCTCTCTCCTCGTCGATGTTTCTATCTCTCCCTCCCTCTCTCCCTAAAGTCAATAAAAAGCATATTTTTTAAAACATCCTTCTGCCTGCCTTTCTGCTCCCCCCTACCCGCCCCCCCCCCCCGGCCCAGCGCAAAGCCCCCCTCGGGCCTGGAGAAAATGCCGGGATGAACCGAAGCCCAGGGCACCCTGCCCCGGTGCCGGCTCCCTCGAACCCGAGCACTTGCCCGAGAATGGCTTCTGCCCCTGCGATCCCCAATGCTCTCTTGGGGGAGGAGGCCGGGGGGGGGGGGCCTCAGGTCACACTGGGACTTCCAAGGCCCGGCTGCTGGGCACCTGGACCCTCCCGAGGTGCCCAGGGTGCCTGCGGGAGGCAGAGGCCGGGCCAGGGCAGGCTGCTCCCACTCCCCCTGCAGGGCTGACTTGAGTGGCTCCCCGGGGGTGGGGGGGTGGGGGGGCGGGGGCACACTCCTCCCTCCAGCCGCTGGAGACAACCTTCACCCTGAACCACCGCAGGGCTCAGCCCGGCCAGCACAGCGCCAGCAGCGGGGGCGGCAAACGACGAAGCGGCCGGTAGGTGCGAGCTCCGGTCCACGCCTGGAGGCCCTCTGTCCGCGGCCCCTCTGCCCACCCTCAGCCCGTCTCCTGAGGACCCCTCCTCGGTCGCTGCATCGGGTGTGGAGAGCTGCTCTCCCCTTGGGCCACTCTGCCTCCTCCGGGTCCCACAACCCAGCACATGGACCCCTCGTTGGCGTCTGAACACAGCCTCCTCCTTCCCAGGAGCCGCCTGGTGACAGCCGCCACCCCGCCAGGCCCAGGCGGGGGAGCCCTCACCTGGCCGGGCCCCGCCTGGGAAGGAGCCCAGAGAATCAGAACCTGGGAAACCAGGCAGCCCCTGGACAGGCAGGGTCTCCTGATCTCTTTTTTAAAAAATTCTATTTACTTTTTAAAAATATCTTTTTATTGATTTCAGAGAGGGAGAGGGAGGGAGAAACATCAATGATGAGAGTGAATCATTGATCAGCTGCCTCCTGCACCCCCCACAATGGGGATCGAGCCCACAGACCCAGGGTCACCTCGATCACAGACCCTGTCCCTCCCCGGGGCCCCGGATGGACAGACGGATGCAGTAAAGGTGCATTTCCCAGGCTTTTCTGCTGGGGCTGCTGGCCCCCAGGGACACTGGGCCTTCAGGCTACAGAGCAGGAGGCTGGGATTTGTGGGAGAGAGAGTTCAGGGTCCAGAGCCAGGGACCCGGACAGGAGCCTCACCCCCAGGTCCTGGGGAGCAGGAGGCACACCAGCCGCCCAGCAATCCCCACACCGAACCCCACTTTGGGAAAGGACGCAGATTGTCCCCTCTCTGGGGTAAAGCGAGTGAGATGAGGGGTCCCTCCTCTACGGAGCCAGGGTTTGGGAGTGTTCCTCCATGTGGGTCAACTCCTGACCCCTCTCCCTTCGCCTCGGGCTTTCATCTCCACGCTGTTCCCATCGCCTATAAAACACAAGGTGCAAGGCTACCTGGGGACTCACTTATCAGCCTCCTGGGGGCACTCCCCACCCCTGACCCCCACCTGCCAGGGTCCAGGCTCCTCCCAGGGGGCCCCGCCAGGCCTGAGCAAGTCACCTTCCCAGGGTGACCCCTGGATGCGGGAGGCGGGGACTGTGACCAAAACCCCCACGCACTTCCCAAGCACGTGCATGAACGGATGAAGGAGGAGTGAGCACCTCTTGGAAATGCCTGAATATGAACGGGGCTTTCTTTTCATTTTTTTTTTTTTAATGTATTTTCACTGATGTCAGAGAGGCAGGGAGAGGGAGAGAGGGATAGAAACATCACTGATGAGAGAGAATCACTGATTGGCTGCCTCCTGCACACCCCACACTGGGGATCGAGCCGGCAACCCGGGCCTGTGCCCTGACCGGGAATTGAACCCTGACCTCCTGGTTCATAGGTCGAGGCTCAACCACTGAGCCACACCGGCCGGGCTGAACCGGCCTTTCGAAAGCAAACTGTGCTTGGAGCCGGAAGCCACCGGACCCCACACCCTCCCCTACCCCCACCAAAACGGGATCTAATTTGTTCCAAGCGGCCAGGTGCCCCCCGGCAGCTGCCTTCCGGGGAAAGTCGCCAGATTCATCAAGATCGCCTTTCCTGGGTGAGGAGTTACAGCCTCCTCCCGAAGGGCCCAAAAGAGCACCTTTCCCCCATCCTTCCCTCTAGGAAAACCGGGGGTCCCTCCGGACCAGCGCCCTTAGGGAGGCTCCCGGGCGCTCCCCACCCAGCCACCTGAGGGCACCCCATTCCTACGGAGACAAGGGTCCCCCGCGGGCCCTGCGGGCGCTCACCTCCTACCCACATAGGAACAGCCCCAACCACCACAGAACCCAGTGGGCGCAGAGCTCCCGCAGGCCAAGGTGCAGCCCTTCTAGCAGAGGCTGGTCGCCCACAGAGCATGGAAACACGGCCTCCAGCTGCCCCCGGGGCATGCGGGGACGCCCTCCAGCCCCCAGGGCGCCAGGCTGGGCCTCACTAACCACTCTTTCTTGTGGACACCCCACACCTGGGTCCCGGCTGAGGCCAGGGCTCTCCCTGCCCCGCCAGCGAAGTCCGAAGTCCAAGGACAAGGCCCAGGTAGAGCTCACCCCCGGCCCCCCACGGAGGGCTTCCTAACGCCCCTGCGGGTGGCGCCTCCTCTAATTAGCGGTGGCCTCGTTAATGCCAACTCGAGTTCCAGACAAAAAGAGGTCACGGAGCTATCCAATTTACTCCCGCGAATTTCCAGGGGAACCGCTGTATTTCCAGCTGGTCTCTGAGGACCCCCAGGCCCGTGGCCGCTGCCAGCCCGAGGCCTCCAGTCCTGCGGCCTGAGCTCCCCGCTGGCCAGCGAGCCAGCCGAGCGCAGTCTCGGATCCCGCCCCCCAGGCGGCCTTCAAGGCTCCACGGCGAGAGCCCACGGTCCCGGGCACGGCCTCCTCCCCTTTGGACGCTCCCAGCCCCACGGAGACGCGAACCTCGCCTGCCCGACCCCCATCCGGTGCGAGACGGCCCGCGCGCAGACCCCCGCGAGGGCAGCCGGCCGCCGGCCCGCACCCTCGGACCCCGGCGGGGAGACCCTCGCGGGGGTCGCACCGGCTCCGCGATCCCGCGGCCCCAGCTCAGGGGCAAGGGCGGGGTGGGTGCCCGGTGCGCGCCCTGCGGAGGCGCCGGGGCCGGGCCGCCGGGAGGAGCGCGGCCCGGGAGAAAGTTGCCGGGAAACTTGAGAAGCGCGCGGGGCCGCCTCCTGCATAATTCACGGCGGCGGCGGCTGGACCGGGACGGCTCCCCTGCTCCGACCGGCGCCCCCACCCCGGCTGGGGCGCGTGGCGGGCGAACAGGGCGCTTGGCGGGGACTCTGCGTGACCCCGGGGGCCCGGGGGCCCATCCCGTGACCACAGAACCTGCACCGGGGACGCCGGACGGGGCCTTCCGGGGCCGCTGCACCGACCGCGCGCTCCCGGGCGGGGGTCCGGGCGCCGGTGCAGGGCCTGGTGACCGCAGCTGGGTCTTCCAGGTCCCGGCGACCGCGGCGAGGTCCCCGCTCCCCGCTCCCCGCGCGCCCCCTGGCGGCCCCGCGCCGGCTCCTCGGCGGGCAGCCTGACCCGGGTCACCGGGTCGGCGGGCGGCGACCTGGGGCAGAGAGGGGGTGGGGGAAGGGGAGACAGGGGGGAAACCCACCCGCCTTGCCCCACGGGGGGCGCCGGGCGAGTTAGGGGTGAGGGGTTCGCGCGCGAGGGAGACAAAGGGGGTGTCCTGCGCCCACGTCGCTTCTAAAACGTCTTAAACTGGCCCCCGATCCAGCAGAAGCGGCGGGAGGGTCTCTCCAGGGGCGCGCAGACCCCGCCCCACCCCCAGCCCGGACTCCGCGGGTCCAGGACGACGCTGACCCGGGAGTTGGGGCTCCCGGAGTCCGAACGCACCCCAAGTGCAGCCGGCGCGCAGGGGCGGGCGCCCAGGGGCACCTCCTGTCCCTCCCAGACCCTGCCGGGCGCCCAGCCACCCCCACCCGCGCCCCCGCCGCCGCCTTACCTGGTGCCTGGCCTCCGTCGGCTCCCGGCGAGCGGTCAGACCGGGGCCCCCTGGGGAGGGCGGGCGGCCGCGCGCACCTGGCTGGGCCGCGGGGACCGAGGACCCGGCGGCGCCGCGCCCAGCGGCCGGAGCGCGCGAGCCGCCGCCGCCGCCGCCGCCGCGCAGGTGTCCGGGCGGGGGGAGGGGCGGGGGGAGGGGAGGCGGCGGCCCCGCCCCGCGGCTGCGGGAGGCCCGGAGCGCCTCGCCGGTGGCTGGGCCGTCCCTCCGCTAGGTCCCGCGCGGGCGGTGGGGCCGGCGAGGGTGGGGGCGGGTCCTCTGGCGGCCCAGGGGCGCGCGTGGCCCCGGACCCGCGCGAATCTCTCCGCGGCGAGACCGTGGACCCGCCCCACCTGCTCCACCTGCTCGGCCCCGCGGCCGCGCGGCTCAGCTCGGCGGGCGGGTCTGTTGTAGCAACGCCGGCCCGGCAGCGCCCGGGCGCCCCGCCCCGCCCGCCCCGCCCCGCCCCGCCGCGCGCGGCCGCCCCTCCGCGGAGAGCCCCGCGCACCGGCGAGTCCCCGGGTCTGCGGAGCCGGACTGGGTTCTGCGCGATTCTCCCGGACGCGGGGGCTCCCGCCCCAGGGCATCGGCGTGAACAGGACCCGGGACACCGATGCCCGCCCGTCGGAGGCGTGCGGAGCCCGGGAAACTTGGTGCCCGGGACGCGCCGCCACCGCTGCCCCGCCTCCCACCCGGCGCCCCAGCCCGGGGCTGAGACTCGGCGGATCTGCTCCTCCCGAGGCAGGAGCCCTGGCTGACAGCTGTGCTCGGCCCTAACTACTTCCTCCCTCCCGTGCTGTGTGGCTCCGAGTAAGCGACCGAGGTCTCTGGTCCTGAGCTTCCAATAGTCCGTATTTCTGCCTCCAAGATCTGCCATGGGGGGCGAGGGGGGCACCCGCGTCCAGGGGTGTAACAGCTGCTCCCAGGACAGAGAGCCTCCGTTACACAGAACCCCAAAGTGCCTCCCGTGAAGGAAACTACACATATAGCATATGCCATAGCCAGTGGTTCTCCACCTTCTGGCCCTTTAAATACAGTTCCTCATGTGGTGACCCAACCATAAAATTATTTTCATTGCTACTTCATAACTGTCATGTTGCTACTGTTATGAATCGACATGTAAATATCGGATATGCAGGATGGTCTCAGGCGACCCCTGTGAAAGGGTCGTTCGACTGCCAAAGGGGTCGCGACCCACAGGTTGAGAACCGCTGCCATAGACTTTTGTATTTTATAGGCACATTTTTAAATTTTTAAATTATTTTTAAAGTATATCTTTTTATTGAGTTCAGAGAGGATGGGAGAAGGGAGAGGGAGAGAGAAACATCCATGATGAGAGAGAATTATGGAGCCCGAAACGGGACATCATTTTAATACATATTTCACACATATTTGTTAAGTCAATCTTATAGGACGTGCCTGAGAGAGTTGCATGGGCCAGTGAGTTCAACATACCAAAGGCAAAGTTAAATATTTGCTCTAGATACTTTTTTTTCCTGCTTGCATAATTGTCCCACATTTCAAAGAAGTCTTTAAAAGCACTTTGGTTAAAAAATAAAATAAAATAAAAAAACAGGTTGTGTTTGTGTTCAGGCCCCTGGCGTGTGGCACTGGGCCCGACCCCGGGGCAGATGCCCACTCGCGGCCTCCGCGCGTTTGCGTCCTCCCCGGGAGGCCCCGGGGGGCATGTGCTGAAGGGAGAAAGGAGGCAATCAGTCAAGTCAGAGCGATCCTGGGCGGGCGGAAGGCAGCCGGCCCGGCTGCAGGCTTCATTCCTTTGGCCGGCCCCGCGGAGGGCGGGCCCGCAGGCCGCCCGTGTTCTCTGGGCTGGTCAGGGGCAGATCCACACTACGGCTTTTGAGGGGGGTGGGGGGCCACTTCCCCTGACTTCTATCAGTCCCTCCCGTGACCCCAAATAAGTCGGGTCAGCTGAACTGAAGGGCTGTGCATGCCCCACCACCCCAACGCCAAGACAAGTGCCACGCTACCACCTGCCTGCACCCAGATGCCCCCCACTCCCCTCCCCAACTTCTAGGAAAATCTCCACAGTAGCTGGGGAGGCAGCAGGCCAGAGCTCAGCAGACACCTCCCCGCTGTCCCCACAGAGCGTTCAGATGCCAGAGCCCCGCTGTCTCCAGAAATACTTCTTCCCCAGGGACCCAGGCCTCTGCCAGCCCATCCCCCCTCCTCCACCCCCTTCCCCGTACACACACCTCAGCACCCCCAGCCCCTCCGATCTGTCTGAGGCCCAACAACAGCGCTCTGTGAGCACCCCGTCTTTTGGCATCTTGAGGGCGGCTTCCTGCTCTCGTCCCAGTTTCCCGGCCGTTAGAGACGCCCAGTTCAGCCTGTGCCCATGAGGCAACATCCTCCCGTCCTTACAAACCCCCTGTGGGCAGGCTGGGTCGGACGGGCAGCTGTGCCCATGCTCTCCCTGGTGCCCTGGGAGGGGTGTCAGTGCCCGGGGCACCTCCATCCCCGGCAGCCCGCCCCCGCGGGGTGTGGGCCTCGGACGGGCACTGCGGTGCTGACCTCGGAGGGCTTCTCTCAGCGGCCTGAGTCCCAGGGGCCCGGAGCGGCCTGTGGCCGAGCCCCTGGGTTAGTGTCCGCAGAGGAAAGGGAGCACCTCCTTTTTGCATCAGGATTTCGGAACTCCGTGTGTTGGCTCCCAAGGCTGCCTGGTCCGGAGCCCCACGTGCCTGCTGAGGTCTGAAAGGGCCTGTTAGAGAGCTCTCTTTTTTTTCTTTTAAATATTTTAAAATTTATCTCAGAGAAGAAGGGAGAGAGAGAGACAGAAACATCACTGATGAGAGAGGATCATGGATCGGCTGCGTCCTGCACACCCCCCACTGGGGATGGAGCCCGAAACCTGTGCCCGTGCCCTGACCGGGAGCCGAACCGTGACCTCCCAGCTCCTAGGCCGACGCTCAGCCCCTGAGCCGCGCCGGCCGGGCTCCACCTGAGAGCGTCGCCTTCTCCTGGAGAGCCGGAGCCCGGAGCCCGGAGCCCGGAGCCGCCGCCAGGCCAGGGCTGCTCGCTGAGCACAGAGCACCGGCCTCCCAGGCAGAGGAGGGGCACCGAGCTGGAAACGGGCAGCGTGCGTGAGGGGACGTGGAGCGGGACCGACTCCCTGTCCCGGGAAACACCACACACGTTCTGGGGCTCAGGTGAGCCCCGGGCAGCTGCAGTCGGTGGCAGCCCCGTCCCTCCCCGGGGGGGCTCCTGGCCTGGGACCTGGGGGCCAGCACTGTTTGGGAGACAGGGCCTTAGGCTGTCCAAGGGGAGCGACCTAGCCCTTCCCCTCAGCTGACAGGTGGGAACGGAGGTGCCAAAAGAGATGGGATCTGCCCAGATACATGAGGCCAGAGCCGGAGAAAGGCAGGCGTGCCCAGGTGTGCAGGGCAATGCAGGGAAAGGCAGGCGTGCACAGGTGTGCCCAGGCAATGCAGGGAAAGGCAGGCGTGCACAGGTGTGCCCAGGCAATGCAGGGAAAGGCAGGCGTGCACAGGTGTGCCCAGGCAATGCAGGGAAAGGCAGGTGTGCACAGGTGTGCAGGGCAATGCAGGGAAAGGCAGGCGTGCCCAGGTGTGCCCAGGCAATGCAGGGAAAGGCAGGCGTGCCCAGATGTGCAGGGCAATGCAGGGAAAGGCAGGTGTGCCCAGATGTGCAGGGCAATGCAGGGAAAGGCAGGTGTGCCCAGATGTGCAGGGCAATGCAGGGAAAAGGCAGGTGTGCACAGGTGTGCAGGGCAATGCAGGGAAAGGTAAGTGCTCCCGCCATTTCTGTGGACGCTCCATGCTTTTGCAATTCTTTCCTCCATGTTTTCTTTTTTTTAAAATACATATTTTATTTATTTTTTTACAGAGAGGAAGAGAGAGGGATAGAGAGTTAGAAACATCCATCAGCTGCTTCCTGCACACCTCCTAGAGAGGATGTGCCTGCAACCAAGGTACATGCCCTGGACCGGGATCGAACCTGGGACCTTTCAGTCCGCAGGCCGACGCTCTATCCACTGTGCCACACCGGTTAGAGCAATGTTTTCTTTTTTATATATAAATATATTTTTGTTGATATCAAAGAGGAAGGGAGAGGGAGAGATAGAAACATCCATGATCACTGATCGGCTGCCTCCTGCCCGCCCCCTACTGGGGATCAAGCCTGCAACCCAGGCCTGTGCCCTTGACCGGAGCCGAATCCGGGACCCAGCATCCGACTTATGCTCTATCCACTGAGCCACACCAGCCAGGGCCTTTTCTGTTTTCCTCCACGGCGGGCGGTCCGCGTCCTCCTGTGCCCACACAGCGAGCACTGGGCAGCTCTCTCGTTTCTCCATGAGCCCATGACCACCGCTGGCTGTGACGAGGATGAGGCCGGGACTGGACGGAGGAGACGACCCGGCCCGAGGGCTCCGCGCGTCGCAGAGCGGGGCCCCAGAGGGTGGGCGGATGCGGACCACCAGCAGCTTTCGCTCTCAGTGGGAAACGCAACCCCGCGATGAGCCATTGTCCCCGAGGCGACAGCGACAGTGAGGAGCCCCCGGGGCGGAGCCGGTGAGCACGCTGCCGACGTGACAAACCTTAGGAAGGTGTGGGCCCGGCCGGCGGGGCTCAGGCGCTGAGCATCGACCTAGGACCCAGGAGGTCACGGTTCGGTTCCCGGTCAAGGGCACAGGCCTGGGTGGCAGGCTCATCCCCAGTGGGGGGCGTGCAGGAGGCAGCCGATCCATGACTCTCTCATCATTGATGTTTCTATCTCGTCCTCTCTGAAATCAATAAAAGTTTATTTTTTAAAAAAGTGTTTAAGCCGAAACCGGTTTGGCTCAGTGGATAGAGCGTCGGCCTGCGGACTGAAAGGTCCCAGGTTCGATTCCGGTCAAGGGCATGTACCTGGGTTGCGGGCACATCCCCAGTAGGAGATGTGCAGGAGGCAGCTGATCGATGTTTCTCTCTCATCGATGTTTCTGGCTCTCTATCTCTCTCCCTTCCCCTCTGTAAAAAATCAATAAAATATATTTTAAAAAAAAATTAAAAAAAAAAAGTGTTTAAAAGGAAGGTTGCACCCTGGCTGGTGTGGCTCAGTGGATAGAGTGTCGGCCTGTGGACTGAAGGGTCTTGGGTTCGATTCCAGTCAAGGGCACGGACCTCGGTTGCAGGCTCCTCGCCCTGTTCTGGGGCATAAGCCGGAGACAACCAATCGATGTGTCTCTCTCGCATCGGTGTTTCTCTGTCCCTCCCTCTCTCTCCCACTCTCGCTAAAATCAACGGGAAACATCCGGGGGTGAGGATGGAAAAGAGGAGGAGCGGAGGCTGCAGCACCAGGAAAGACGGCCCTGCTCTAACTCGCCGGGAACCTCACGCTTTGTGGAACCTTTGGAACTTTCTAGTCTCGGATGATCCTGCACATGCGGGGGGCCCTCCAGGTAACCCCCTGAAGCACCCACAGGCCCATCCACCTGACGCCCACCTGACACCCGCTACCCAGGTGTGACCGGGAGGTAGACCTGGCGCCGTCCTCCGGGCCACCTGGCAGCCGCCGTCCTGACCGCCTGCCACCTGGCGATCGCCGTCCTGGACCAGCCCCAGATGGAATTCCCCGGGCATTCCAGGGCCCCCACCCCTCCCGGGTCAGGCCAAACCCTCTGAGATCCTCAGGGGTCCCTGCCTTCTCACCCCCCCTTTGTCCTCAGCCCCTCAAGAGTGGCTTCCACATGCCCACCCTTCAGAGTACCTGCCGTGGGGTGCCCCTGCCCCCTGCCCACCCGGCAGGACGGGCCCTCGATCCCTGAGACCCCTGCTCTCCCCCTCCAGGCGGGGCCTCCTGGGGGGCAGCTCCCTGGCCAGGGCACCTCAGGTGCAGTGCGGTCAGGGGTGCACACCCAGGTCCAGGGCAGGTTAGCAAACCCGGTCCCCTACTCAGAAGGCAGGAGGAGATGCAGGAAAGAGGGGGGCCCCTCAGGGGGGAGGGGGCGGGTTAAGAAGCTGGGGAACCTCAAGGGTCCCCCCGGGGCCAGTCCCGAGCGCCAAGTGAGGCCTCCACGCCACCGCTGCCTCAGTCTGTGACCCTGGACAGCGCCCGCCGTGGCCGGAGGGCAGAGCACACATTCCAAGGACGGGGTGGGCCAGCTCGAAGGTCAGTCCACGGTGGGGTCCTTCTCCGACACCGCGTCTCTGAACTAATTTAACATAGGAACGCAGCCGAGCTGCTGCGGGGCCCCCGTGGGCCGGGCCCAGAGGAGGACAGGGCAGGGACCAGACACGCGTTCGGTGGGAGCAGCTCAGAGTCAAAGGCTGAAAACGCGCAAACTCCCCAAACAAAGACGACTGGGCTGCATGTGCCGCAGGAGCCCGGCCGCAGGGCTCAGGGGCTGAGCGACGACCCATGAACCAGGGGGTCACGGTTCGATTCCCGGTCAGGGCACAGGCCCGTGTGGCGGGCTCGGTCCCCAGTGAGGGACAGCGTGCAGGGGGCAGCTGACCCGTGATTCTCTCTCATCATTGATGTTTCTCTCTCTCCCTCTCCCTTCCTCTCTCACTAAAAATCTATAAAACGTATTTCAGTGTGTCGCAGGGGTGGAGGGAAGGGGGCCCGGTCCGATGACAGGTGCTCGGGGTGCAGGGGTGGAGGGAAGGGGGCCCGGACCGATGACAGGTGCTCGGGGTGCAGGGGTGGAGGGAAGGGGGCCGGGTTGGATGGGGAAGGCACCTGGTCACAGCCTCGCCGACTGCACAGCAGGTTTGTTCGGAGGACCCCCTCGCCCTGCCCCTGCCCCGCTCAGCAGGCACCGCAGGTAAGAGTGAAATTTAAACGTATAAACCAGCTCGTTACTGACGGTAGCGGCCCTGAACCTGGCCCCGGCCACTGCCGTCTGAGAGGTGGGGGACCACCTGGCCGGGTGCCCGCTGCTAAAGAGGCTTCCTCCCGGAGGGAGTCCAGGAAGGTCCTTCCCGAGGGAACGGGGATTTAAAGCCAAAGGGAACGTCACGCGTGACTTACCCCACTTTCTCCGGCTGGACCCTGAGTGCCTCCCCTGCTGGTAGCAGGGGGAGGCGGGGGCGGAATCCCAGAGCCTCACTCATAGGGCCTCCACCCTGAGCTCTGCCCACCTCACCCGGGGGCGGGGCCCTAAGATACGGGCGGCTGGGCTGGAGCTGGGGAGCCCCGGATTCCCAGGCTGGCGGTGTCTGGACCCCTCCTGCCGCCCTGTCCCAGGGGCCTGCACCCCACACTCGGCGTCCTCCCTGCGCCCCGAGCGCCTGTCACAGCCGGTGCCACCGAGTTCACACCGGGGCCCGGAGGTGCCCGCGTCCAGGCAGAGGGGAAGGCGGGGGCAGGGAAGACCGACGCACTGAGACACAGACACAGCGTGGAATGTGCGATCGACTGTTCTAACCTCAGCGAAGCAGGGACCGAATATTTAAAAGTATACTTGTATTGACGTCAGAGAGGAAGGGAGAGGGAGGGAGAGGGAAACATCCATGAGGAGAGAGAATCATGGACCTGCTGCCTCCAGCACGCCCCACGCTGGGGATGTGCCCTGACTGGGAATCGAACCATGACCTCCTGGTTCAGAGGTCAGTGCTCAACCACGGAGCCACACCGGACGGGCAATACCTAAATATTTTTTAAGTTCATCTTTTGATTCTGTTTTGAGGGCTCAGACAGCTTTATAGGCTCGTGCGGGAATGAGTGCTGTTGCCACATGTGTTGTTAAAAATAGCAACTTCAACAGAAGGCGGCGCGTTCCAAACGAAGAGCAGCTGGACGAGCCGCGTCCTGCTCGCCCGGACCCATCGCACACCTGCCTTCGGGAGAGCGAGGCGGGCGTGGGTGGCCGGACCCGGGCCACGGTGGGTGCGAGGGCGAGGGCGGTGGCCACATGCGGCAGAACCGAAAGGGTGTCCCCTCGGAGCTCTGCCTCGCCTCAGACGCCTCGCTTCCGCACCGTGCTTGCTTTATTTTCCATATGACCTCTCGCCCGGCCGGCGGCTCAGGGGCTGAGCATTGACCTAGGAGCCAGCAGGTCAGGGTTCGGTTCCCGGCCAGGGCACAGGCCCGGGTTGCGGGCTCCATCTCCAGTGTGGGGCGTGCAGGAGGCAGACAATCCATGATTCTCTCTCATCATTGATGTTTCTCTCCCTTCCTCTCTGACATCAATAAAAATATATTTTTAATAAATAAATATGACCCGTGTCTCTGAGTCTTGGGATTAATAACAACAGAAACTGCCAGGAAACAGCCCCCCAAGCAAATGGTGGCGAGGCGTCAGGCCGATCCTCACGCGTGGCAGGCGTGAGCCCAAGGCCCGTGGCTGAGGAAGGACCGCCTGCTGGGCCGGACGGCCTGTCGGCAGCTGTGAGCCCGGTCGGGGACGGAAACATTATCCAGGGGTCCCCCTGCCTTCCTTCTGGGGGGACCCCAGCCCGCACCAGCCTGGCTGCCAAAGGGGACCGAGCTGGGCCCGTCAGAGAGCAGAGAGCACTGCAGGCCAGGCTCACATCTGCATCTTTCTTGTTCTCCTCCTCACCCACGGGCATGCTTTTCATGGGTCTTAGAGAGAGGGAGGGGGAGGGGGAGAGAGAGAGAGAGAGAGAGAGAGAGAGAGAGAGAGAGAGAGAGAGAGAAACATCGATGTGAGAGAGAATCATGGATCGGCTGCCTCCTGCAGGGCCCACACGGGGGATTGAGCCGGCAACCCGGGCCTGTGCCCTGACTGGGAATCGAACCGTGACCTCCTGGTTCACAGATGAACGCTCAGCCTCTGGGCTGTGCCACCGGCCACACTGGCTCCTAAATGGGCCGCCCCTGCCTGCACTCCTGCCTCCCCACCAGGGGGTTTCTGGCTGGGTCCCCAGTGTGGGGCGTGCAGGAGGCAGCCGGTCAGTGATTCTCATCCTTCATGTTTCTATATCTCTCTCCCTCTCCCTTCCTCTCTGAAGCCAATAAAAATTTAAAAAAAATAATAACATTGTACATAACATCCTTTCCATTTGCTTAAAAAAAAAAACTAAAAAAAAAAGGCCGTAGGAGAGGCGGGCTCCTGGGAAGTCACGCCCCTGTAGGTCGCGAGGACCTTGGGGTGACCTTGAGGCCTGGCTTTCAGCCCGACCCCACCAGGGACTGGGACTTGGATAAGATTTATGTGAAACTGCATACATGTCATGTTTGGCCACGGCTGTCACCCCTGGGCGTCAGCCACGAGCACACTCCGGAAAGTTCACTCCGGAAAGTTCACTCCGGAAAGTTCACTCCGGAAAGTTCACTCCGGAAAGTTCACTCCAAAAAACTGAGGCGGCTTGAACGTCCCGGAGCCAAGCCCGGTGCCTGGGCCACGCGGCCGTGGGCTCGGTGCCCGGGAGGCTGTCCCCGGGCTCAGGGCGCTCATTCCTGCATTTGAGCCCGAGAGCGGGGGGTCAGGGCGCTGCCCACGCTGCCCACGCTCGTCCCCGCACCTCGAGGGAGACACCGGAGGACGGGCTGGGGCGGGCGGCGCCCTCAATGGCCCTTTGTTCCCGGGAGGAAGGCGGGTGGGAAGAGGCGGCTTGGCAGCCGAACACAACACCTTTGTTTCTCCCAGCGCCGGGCGCTTCCGCACCCAGGTGGGCGCCAGGGGCCTCCCGCTGCGGCAGCCCAGGGCGGGGGGCGGGGGGCGGGGGGGGCTGCAGCCCCGGTTCCCTGCCGAGGGCTGCCTGTCCCCCGGGAGGGAGGACCCAGGCCAGGAGGGAGCACCGAGCGCATCCCTGCTGGTCCCCGAGGGTGGAGAGCAGCTCTGGCTTCTGCCCACGCCCACGCCCACGCCCACGCTGTCGGCAGAATAAACCTCGCAGGCCCCTCTCCCCAGCGAGACCAGCGGGCCGGACCCCGGGCGCTGTGCCTCCTCGGGCGGGCAGAGCCCTCACTGCCGGGCTGCAGGCGGCTCCCTGGGGGCTGAGCCAAACTGGCTTCCGACAGCCGTGCGGCCTCAGGTGGCAGCAGAGGGGACACGCCCGCTCCCCAGAGCCCCTGGCCGGCGATCCCGTCACTCGCCGTCCCTGTTCTGAGGCAGCTTTTGGCGTGAGGAGCCGGGGAAGCAGCCGGGTGCCAGGGGCCCAGCCGGGTGCCAGGGGCCGGGGGCTGGGTGCAGAACAGGCCGGGCTGGTTGGGTGGGTTGTGTGGGCCAGACTCGGGGAGAAGGAGGCTGCTCTTCATAATCCGGCTTGTTGATCCAGCAAACAATGACACAGGGAGGCATTGTCCGCAGGGGCGCTGGTCTCCCTGAGAAAGACCCCACCCGGCGGCCAGGTCTGTCCAAGAATGCGGGAGCCTGGAGCTGGGAGGACGGGCCGGGGTGAGAACACAGGGTGGCCGGGCTGTGGGCGCCAAGCCTGGCGCTGGCTCGAGAGTCCCAGCTCTTCCGGGCTCGGAGGCCAGTGAGCCAGTGATGCCCCCGTGTGGCAGGGCCAAGCTTCTTTCTTTAATAAAGTTTTATTGACTTCAGAGAGGAAGGGAGAGGAAGAGAGAGAAACATCAGTGATGAGAGAGAATCATGGTCGGCTGCCTCCTGCACGCCCCCCACTGAGGATCGAGCCTACAACCCGGGCCTGTGCCCTGAACGGAATCGAACCCTGACCTCCTGGTTCATGGGTCGATGCTCAACCACGGAGCCACCTCAGGCTATAGTGACACGTCTCCCCTGGGTTAGGATGGGCCCCATGTCCAGGAACCAGAGTCCTTCTGAGAAAGGAGGGGAGGGCAGCGAGAAGGTGATGTGTGGGCAAAGGCAGAAACGGGAGGGATGCGCCCACAAGCCCAGGACTGCTGGCAGCGACCAGAATAGGGAGACACGGCAGGGAGTCTCCCTCGGGCGGAAGGAGCCAGCTGCCCACGCCCTCATGTCAGCCCTCTAGCACTCGTTCCTGTGGGTTTTCTTTTTCTTATCTTTGCCCGAGGGCAGCATAGAGAGCAGGGAGGGAGGGAGGGAGGGAGAGATTGATGGGAGAGAAACATTGATCGGTCGCCTTCCATACACGCGCACCAACCGGGGACCAAAGCATGCGACCAGGCGTGTGCCCTGCCCGGGAATCGAGCGGGCCACCTCCCGGGCACAGGAAGACGCCCACCCCACTGAGCCCCCCAGTCAGGCCCCTTCCCGCAGTTTCGAGGCCCTCGGTGTGTGACGGCGCCAAGGGAACCCAGGACGGCGATGCGGATAAAGGGATAAACCGGCAGAGTGGGCACTGCGGGCCCCAGCGCAGTGGGCCCCAGGCCGCCCCTGGACGGTGATGGGGAAGCGGGTGGGCACCCTTTTCCGCCACAGGAGCCCGCGGCACAGGAGCGGGCAGGCGCCGGGCACAGCTAGGCCAGGACAGATGTGATCACTTCACAGCCTCACCCGCTCTGGCGCCCAGACTCAGCGATCGATGAGTTGTTTTTCTTTTTTTTCCTTTTTCCACCCGAAAAGAACATGCTGCAGAAGCTCAGGTTTCCAGGGACCAGAGAAAAGGCAGTTAGCTCCGCGCCCCAGTCAGCGTGGCGAGCGCCCAGCTTCCCGGCCGGCAGCGCGGAACCCTGGAGGCCCCGGAGGCGGAGGCGGTAAGGCCGGAGTGTTACAGTCTCGGAACCAGTCACCTGACCTCTCCAAACGCACGTGACCTCCCCATGACCAACACCCCAGAAATGCTGCTGACCTGCGGCTCCGCGATGACTGCGCCCGCCCGTGTGATCGGCTGTGATGGGAGTCGTTCCCGTGTCACCCGCTGAGCTGGGCCTCGTTGCCCAGAAAGGAGATCAGCTGTGCGGCCTTTTCCTCTGTCTCCTTCAGTGAAGCACCACCTGCTGAGCACCAGGGGGCGCTGGGGTGAGGGAGCTGCCCAGTGCGGCCAGGTGCTTGCCCCACCCTTTCCTACTTCCAGCTCCAGTGACTATTCAAGGCCTCCCCCCCCCCGCCCCCCCGTCACCCCATTCCTCCTTTGCACAGAAATCTGCTTCTACAGGAGTTCCCCAGCCCATGCTCGGCCCTCACTCCCCAGGGTGATGTCTCAGCAGGTGCCCCACCTGCTCTCCATCCGCGTGGAGACACTTCTAACCAGGTGTTGCCACTCTCTTTTCCCACCGCACTGGGGACTGTACTGCTTTGTTCTTCAGTATCACGTTGTGGATTGGAAGACCACTTTATGGTTTAGTGTTTAATATTTGGTGGGTTTTGTGGGGGGATTTCCAAGGAGGGCGGGCAGGCGTGAACCCCAGGTCCAGTGTGTGCTGTGGACTCAGCCCAGGTGATGTGGATTCCCAAGGGGTCGGGGGCTTTGACCTGTGGCGGCCGATGGAAGTGATTTATGGGGTGTTTCTAAGGAAACATCACTCCCGCTAACTCTCCTTTGGACATTGTTTCTGTCCTGACAGCCTTGGTCTCCGACACTGGATGGTAGTGACAGAGAGGCCTTGGTAGCAGGGAGGTCGTTTCCGTGGCGCTTAAGGGAGACCGCGAGCCCGGCTTCCCACGTCCAACGTGGAACCTGTCTCTGCAGCCACCACTGTGGGGCCCTGATGCCTTCCCGCGGCCACAGGGAGGGGGCAGGGGAACGCTCAGCAACATCAGGATTTGGGGTGCGGGTCCCCCTTCCACCTGGGGCTCATGTGGACTGAGTCGGCTGGAGAGAGGCCGTTAACTTGTCTGAGTGTCAGCACCTGGAGGCGATTCTGTCTTTACAAGAAAATAACAGGAATTAAACGATCGCATCTGTACAAGACCCCGCCCCGGGTCTCGGTCAGATGATCCCCTGACAGGAGCCGTCCATGCAGACCCTGACCTTCCTCTCCAAGAAGGCACTTCTGAGTCACCTTCCTCCTCCCGGCTCCTCCTCCACGGCCTCCTCCTGTCCTTCCACACCACCAGGCTGGTCACCTGCTGCCCCTCCAGGCCTGTGCCCTCCACGCTCACACTTCCCCGGCTCAGCGTCATTTGTGTCTCAAGCTTCCGGGGCTCCTGGCGGCCTCAGTTTCTCGTCTGCTGCTCTGTGGGTGTGACACCGGAAGAGACGGCCATTAAGTCCGCTGGGCAGGGCTATGGAAAGGCCTCTTTTGTCAAGAAGAGAAGAGCTGGCCGGGGGTTTTGAACGAGTCCAAATCCAAGTGAAACTGCCATTTGGAGTCCCTCTGGCCATTGCATCCAGAAAGGAAGCCTCCAGGCGCCGCCTAGTGGCGGGCGGTAGACTGCACGTGTTCAGGGAGAGCCCAGGTTCTGCATGAAACGGCGCCCCCTGGTGGGAAGGACTCACAGTTGCGCTCAGTCTAAGGAAACTCAGGCTGCTCCCTGCTGGGTGCCAATCCCCCTGGGGACCTGACTGCCACTCCTCACCCCGCGATCCATGTGAAACTCCCACTTCTGCCGATGACCGCACAGCTTGTGTGAGACCAGCTCTTCTCTTCTATTTTTTCTTTTTATTTATTTATTAAATATATTTCTTTGTTGATTTCAGAGAAGAAGAGGGGGAGAGGGGAGAGGAGAGAGAGAGAGAGAGAGAGAGAGAGAGAGAGAGAGAGAGAGAGAGAGAGAGAGAACATCGATGATGAGAATCATCGATTGCCTGCCTCCTGCACGCCCCCTACTGGTGGTCGAGCCTGAAACCCGGGCATGTGCCCTTGGCCGGAATAGAACCTGGGACCCTTCAGTCCGCAGGCCGACGCTCTATCCACTGAGACACACCGGCCAGGGCCCAGCGCTTTCCTTCTAGACCAAAGTGTTCCACCTGCGCCAAGCACCTGCCGCAGGCCTCTCCCGGTTCCCACTGGACCGCCTGCACCCGGTCCACCCGCACCTGGTCCCACTGGTTCCTCTGACTGACCCTTACAAGGGGCACAAACAGCCCGCTCCCCCTACTCTGCCCCGCTGATGCCATTCTGGTCTCAGCCCTCCTGCTAGCAGATGTCACAACACATTTATAATCCGTCACCCCTTTTGGCATCCCCCGCTCCTGCTCCCGCGACCTGAACAACCCCCTACCCCCGCCCCCGCCCCCTGCCGCCGGCCGCCTGCGCACACTCCCCGCGCACACTCTCGCGGCGGCACCGGCTCCTAAGTGCTCCTCGGGTCCAAGTCCGGCGCCCTCTCACTCCCGAACTCTACGGCTCCTGGCTCCTGGATGCAACCGGGCTCAGTATCTCCAGAGCAACCCACGACCCATCTCCGCAAACTTACCCGGGCCGCTGCAAATCTCTACGCCGATTGGATACACGAAAGCGCCGGTCCGGCCCCCTATTGGCTCCTTGGGTTGTCAATCTGCGGGACTAAGAAGTGGGAAAGGCAGCCTGGAAACTTTAACTGGCTCGCCCCGCGGCGGCAGCTGGACGCTCCGGACTCCGCACGCCGGGACTACAAGCCCCAGCATGCACCGCGAAGGGCCGGCGGGCCTGGGGTCAGGTCTGGGGTCCTCGTGGTGGGGAACTCGGGACCTCGCAAGGACCGCTGGCCCCGGGAGCCTCGTGCTTTGCGGCTCCAGCGTAGCCTCCGGTGCGGGAAGGGGTTGCACAGGGAAGCCCTACAGAATCGTGCAGGTTGGCCAAGGCGGCCGTAGCAAAAGCGCCGCCAGCAGTGGATTCGGGAAGGAAACATACTGTCCGCACACTCTGGGGACCAGGCGTCCGAGATCAAGAACCCGGGGGGAGTTGGGCCCTTCCGAGAGCTGCGGGGGAGACCGGCCCGGGCAGCCCTCCCGGCTCCCGGGGGCTTGCTGGCGGTGCTGGCAAACCCGGTCCTTCTTCCTCCGCGTCCCGTGGCGTCCTCCCTGAGTGTTCGCAGCCTTAGGCCACGTGGCTGTCTCCGAGGCGTCCTCCGCAGCCACAGGTCCAGGCGGGGGTGGCACCCGTCTTTGCCTGGCACAGTATTAGCCGTGCCCAGCACGCAGGAAGGCCTCAGAACCACGTGGAGTCCGCGCGGCCAAACGGAGCTGCCTGCAGCGCCAGGTGGCGGATGGGCCGGGACCTGGGCCGTGTAGCCCTGGACCCCACCTGTGACTTTAAGCGTCAACATCCCGCCTGCAAAGTGAAGGAGATGAAACAGGTGGCTTCTTAAGGTCCCTCCAGCTCTGGGGATGAACTCCAGCAGCACCTGGGAAATCGTTAGAATCTCTGGGTTTAGGGGTGAGCCCCAAGCTGTGGTCACTAGGAGGCAGGAACTCCTTTGGGATCCACGGTCCTGGGAGCATCACACCCTGAAGCTCCGCCCTGGAGACCCATGTAGGATCCAAAACGAAGCCTGTCCATTCAGAAGCACGGGCTGGGCACGCTCCTGCATTTGCGGGAGCAGAAGAAAAAGAGACACAATTGATGTAGGAAAGTCACTTCCCCCCACGGCTCTGTGACCCCAGAACGAGGCAGGAACCCAGGGCGCGATGGGCTCCTCCCGGGACAATGCATCTCCCCCAAGTCCTCACTGGCGCCGGGTCACAGAGCACGCAGCGGAGCCCGGATGGAGCACAGGCGACCCCCCTGGTCAGTCTTCCCTTCACCAAGTACACCCAGGCCTCCCAAGAGTCCCCTGCTTTGCCCCAGTCACTGTCCCTGGATTTCCAAGACTCAGCTTTGCCCCTCAATAGAGCCTCACCTGCCTTAGCCTGGCTACTGGGGGAGGGAGCCCTTAGCGTCAGTCTCCACATCCTGCCCCGGGCCTCTGTCTGTGTCTCAGACCCCAAATCAACTTCACTGGGGTTTTCGCACCCGTTGTCATGGCTGCTTTCCAAACAATAACAATAAAAGACAACAAAGAAAAAAAGGGAAATTGCAAGTGTTGGCACGGATGTGGAGAATAGAGTCACTTGTGCATTTGGGGTGAGGACACAAGTTAGCGCAGCCCCTGATGTGCCTGCCTTTCTTGGACTTCCCAGACAATCAGGTCGCCTGCTCTTGACATAATTGGCCAATCAGATGTGACTGTCCTGAAATGAATAGCCAATCTGATGTGCCTTTCTTGATCTTCCCAGCCAATCAGGTCTCCTTCACTGAATTATTTGGCCAATCAGGTGTGGTTGTCCTGGGACAGTTGTTACTCGGGTCCGCCCTGCACCCCACCTGAGCTGTTCTGCAGCTCCCACTGTCTGGCTGGGAGCAGCGTTTCCCCTTCCTTCTCGCCACGCTGGGCCCTTGGTTTCCTGCCATATTTCTATTCCCTTTCCACCATCGGAGCCCGTCCCCCCTCACAATAAGACGCTGCCCTGCTCCAGCCTCACGCGGGCTCCTTTCCAGGGGCGCGAAGGCACCCCGAGGGTCAGGTGAGCGCTGTGCTGTGCGCACCCGCCTGCCATGCGCCCTGGCCCTGGCCGCTGGGCTGGCCGCTGGGCTGAGCTGGGCGGCGCACAGAGGGAAGCTGTGGGCAGCGTCGGGCGACTTATCGGCCTCGCCTCCTCCTTCCTGTCAAGAGGTTACAATTTTCAGAAACAAAAGTCACCCTCAGTGACAGCACGGAGCCCCTGCAAGATCTCCCCAAAGCGCTCCGCCCCGCGCACCCCCGCAGGCGGCCAGGGAGAGGCAGGGCCGCAGGGACACCGGGGTCTCCAGGACCAGCGCGAGGTCTCCCCGCGCGCGCTAAGCGGGTGCGTGTATCTGGGAGGGCGCCCTGCGTGTCTGCCCCGCCCCTGCCTCCCCCGGGCCCCTGCCCGGACCAGCCCGCGCTCTCGGACTGACGGACAGACGGGCCCAGTGGGTGCTTCGTACGCCGTGTCCCTGCCTGTGCCCACGGCTCATTAAGACCAGCCGGGCGCCGGCGCCGGGGGAGGGCGCACCACAGCCCAGCGCCAGGCTCAGCGGGTCCTGATGACAGAATTGCAGGCGCCCTCGCGTCCTCTCCACTGGTGTCCACAGGAGACATTAGCTCCCTTCTGAGCCATTAGGGTTCATTTCAGCTTCAAAGAGCTCGGCTCTCAGTGCCTCTGAGCCTCCCAGCCCCCCCCCCTTGCTGCACCCCCTTACTCCCCTATGCACCCTCCCCCAGCGGCTCCTCCCCGCTGCTCTGTGCCCAGCAGCTGCGCCAGAGAGGAAAGGCCCGGCTCTCTGGGGGCCTCGAGGCCACCCCGGGGCCTTGCTCCTTCCGGAAAACGGGTCCAAGCAGCTGCCTGTCCCGGGGGAGAGCGATGAGCGTGAACACGGAGCCCCGTCATCAAATGAGCACTGTTTTCAGGCCACGTGCACCCCGGGAGGGTGTGGGGCTCCCCCAGGCCAGGCCCCTCCTCCCCGACCCGGCCCCACTGGGGGTCCCGCATCCCCTCCGTACTCCCCTCCCCCCAAGCTGGCAGCTCCTGCCCTCTGGCATCACGTCACACGTGGCCCTAGAGGCACACGTGGCCCTAGAGGCTGTCGGAGGCCCTTGCTCTTCAGCCGCAGGCGCTGCCTCGGTGGGTGCAGCCCGAGGAAACGTGTCAGAAAGCCGCATGGGCTCCGGCCCAGGGGAAACGTGGTGTTTGCCAACGTGTGATTGTGTCCGTTCCTTTGCTGGGAGGATTCGCTATCACATGGCGGGCTCAGGGCGGAGGAGGCCCCAGAAAACATGAGAGGGGGGACATGCAGAGGCCCCGCTGGGCTGTGAGTGCAGGGGCTGGGGGTGCAGGGGCTGGGGGTGCAGGGGCTGGGGGTGCAGGGGCTGGGGGTGCAGGGTGCTGGGGGTGCAGTGACTGGGAGTGCAGGGGGCTGGGGGTGCAGGGGGCTGGGGGTGCAGGGGCTGGGAGTGCAGTGACTGGGAGTGCAGGGGGCTGGGGGTGCAGGGTGCTGGGGGTGCAGGGGCTGGGAGTGCAGTGACTGGGAGTGCAGGGGGCTGGGGGTGCAGGGTGCTGGGGGTGCAGTGACTGGGAGTGCAGGGGGCTGGGGGTGCAGGGTGCTGGGGGTGCAGTGACTGGGAGTGCAGGGGGCTGGGGGTGCAGGGTGCTGGGGGTGCAGGGGCTGGGAGTGCAGTGACTGGGAGTGCAGGGGGCTGGGGGTGCAGGGTGCTGGGGGTGCAGGGGCTGGGAGTGCAGTGACTGGGAGTGCAGGGGGCTGGGGGTGCAGGGTGCTGGGGGTGCAGGGTGCTGGGGGTGCAGTGACTGGGAGTGCAGGGGGCTGGGGGTGCAGGGTGCTGGGGGTGCAGGGGCCTGGGGGTGCAGTGACTGGGAGTGCAGGGGGCTGGGGGTGCAGTGACTGGGAGTGCAGGGGGCTGGGGGTGCAGGGTGCTGGAGGTGCAGGGGGCTAGGTGTGCTGGGGACACAGAGGGCTGGGGGTGCAGGGTGCTGGGGGTGCAGGGGTCTAGGTGTGCTGGGGGCACAGAGGGCTGGGGGTGCAGGGTGCTGGGGGTGCAGGGGGCTAGGTGTGCTGGGGGCACAGAGGGCTGGGGGTGCAGGGTGCTGGGGGTGCAGGGGGCTAGGTGTGCTGGGGGGCTGGGGGCGCAGGGGGCTGGGGGTGCAGGGGTTGGAGGTGCAGGGGCCTAGGTGTGCTGGGGTGCAGGGGCTGGGGGTGCAGGGGCTCTGAGTGCAGGGTGCTGGGGGTGCAGGGGCTGGGGGTGCAGGGGCTCTGAGTGCAGGGTGCTGGGGGTGCAGGGGCTGGGAGTGCAGGGGCTGGGGATGCAGGGGCCTAGGTGTGCTGGGGCGCAGGGGGCTGGGGGCGCAGGGGGCTGGGGGTGCAGGGAGCTGGGGACGCAGGGGGCTGTGTGTCATGGGGAGGGATGCCAGATTCACTCTCCACCAGACAGCGCTCTCAGAAGTCAGGCACAGGCCCGATTTCACCAGCCTCCTTTGTGAAATGTCACGGGCGGGAGCTATTGTCTTAGCTGGTTACCTCGCTGGCTGAGCGTCGGGTGGGGAATTAGGCCTTTCTATTTTCGATGTCCCCATTTCTCAAAATAGGAGACGTGCTGGCCCAGATCGCCACCCCCATCCCCCCACCCCCCGGCCCTGGGGTCTGAGCTGGCACCTGGCTTGCCTTCCAGCCCAGCTCAGAGCTTTGCTCACGTATGAGCCAGGGTCCAGGGCCCCATTGCATCCCCGGGACCCGGGGCCGGGCCAGGTAAGCGTCCATCCACCCCCACCCACCGGGCCCCAGAGCCTCAGAAGGAAGAGGCTGGCCAGCTTTCTCCTGTAGCCACTGAACGAGGCAGAAAGTACAGAATGCTCTCTCTTGTTCTTGTTGTTGTCCGCCCTCATCCAGGGTTATTTTCCCATTGATTTTTAGAGGAAGTGGAAGAGGAGGGAGAGAGAAAAACATTGAAGTGAGACACAGCTGTTGGCTGCCTCCCGCAGGCGCCCACCCGGGGCCGGCATCACACCTGCAGGCACTCCAGGGTCTCCTGCCAGCACTCACCTAAAGCCTTTCCCCAGTCGCAGGTGAACTCCTCTCGGGCTCATCTGAATCTGCAAGCGCATGTGGGCGAGCCCAAGTCGCACTCGAGGCCCGGGTGCCAGTGAGAGCAAACGGAAGAGAACTCTACCTTCGCCTCTGAGGCCAGCCCCGCCACCATCCCTCGGTTCTAGGCCGACCCTCTCTCAAAGTCACCGGCTTCCCGACACCTTCTGGAAGCTTCCCTGTCGGCCAGTGGCGTGCACAGGCGCTCTCACCCAGGCCCTCTGAGGGCGACCCACTTCCTCACCGGTTCTGGGACAAGCTGGGCTCCCCATTAATCACGGCGACCTCGCTCAGCGCCTCACCTTCATCCATCTTGGAATGGAGGAAGCTCCGGGCACCAGGCGCCCCCCCGGCCCCCCCCCCCCCGTCTTCCAGGCCTGAGGTCGGGGTGTGCAAGGGGCCCAAGGGAGGTGCAGTCCCCGGATGGGCTCCCCAAAAGGTCACACAATGACAGAGCCAGGACGCCACCCATGGTGACCACCAGTGGGGACACCGGGACACAGAGCTCGGCCTGTCCCGCGCTCTGAAAGCTGGGGAAACCAAGTCCCAGCCAGGCTGCACCTCCCCGTGGGGGTGGGCGCGGCGACAGGGCTGGCCCCAGCCCCCCTGGTGCTCTGACCTTGGGGTGTGGTCGGGGCCCCGCTAGTGAGGCCTGCTCCCCCTCACCGCACAGACACAGGGACACCCCCAGTCACACAGGCTCCCCGCTCCTCCTGGGCCAGGCTCACTCCGAGGGCGGCCGCACCCAGCACACGGCACGGCCCTCCCTTCCCCACGCGCCTGTGGGAGATGGCACTGCCCCCTGGCCGGCTGCTCAGTGGTTAGAGCGCCAGCCCCTGCACCGAGGCGTGGGGGATGTGATTCTCGGGCAAGGGCAGGGGGCCCCTGCAGGAGGCAACCAATCAATGTCTCTCTTTTTCTCTCTCTGTCCCTCCCTCCTCCTTCCCTCCATTCCACTCTCTCTACAAATCAATGGGAAACATCCCTGGAAGAGGATTAACAAAAGAGAGAAAATAAAGAAAAGAGCACTGCCTACCTTCCCTGCTCAGCCAAGTCCGGGCGGCCTCAACGCCAACCTGGTGTCAGGGCGACCCCTAGTGGCGGCTCCGAACCCCAGGCTGCTCCTCCCTGGGGCCTGGTGACCTTTGACCGGCGGCTCCCCACCCCCCTCCCCGTTCCAGTCTCGCCTCCAGGAGTCCCACGTTTTAGATCCCACACCTGCGTGAGCTCGCGTAGCCCTGTCCCTCTGCGTCCGGCTCCGTTCACTGAGCACAGTGTCCCCAAGGCCACCAGGCGGGGATGACCTTGGCCAGCACAGGCTCCGGCCGCTCCTCTGTGCCATCAGAGCCGGGCGAGGAGGCCGAGGCTCTGGTGGGCGACGTGCTCACCCAGGGTCATGGCCACACGGAGCGGCAGCCCTGGGACTCGAACCCAGGCTCCCCTAGTGCAGGGCCCACGTCCTCTCAGACCCGCAGCCTCCAGGCCCTGCTGGCCAACAGATGGACAAGGGCCAGACAAGGCTGCCGCTCCACCTGCCTGGGTGTGGCTCTTGCACCAAAGGACCAACCTGCCCCTCGTGGCCCAGCAGCCAGTGTTGGCCCCTTTCAGACCGAGCGGAAGGTTCCAGAAAGCTAGCACGCGGGCGGTCAGGCCCCTGTTCCAAAGGCACACTCGGGAGGACTCAGGTCGGGGGTGGGGGGTGAGGGGGTGCTTCTGCCTCTTTCATGACTATTGGGGGCCCAGCAGGAACCTGGGCGCGGAGGGGTGCGGCGCCCGCACACGGTGCCTACCTGCGGGCCACTCACTGGATCCGGATCAGGGTCCCGGTGACGTGAGCTGGCGGTTCTTCCGTGGGTCCCGGGGGTTCACTCCGTGTGTGGGCAGCTGGCGTCCGGCTCCCGGGCCTGTGCCTCCGTCACCGGCTGTACGACTGCTGCTGGGTGGTGGCTGCAGCCCCAGCACAAGCCTTTCCCAGCCCTGCTCCCCGGGTCCCACTGGCCCACGCGAGTCACCAGGCAGCGCACGGCGGCAGAGGGAGCAGCACCCCCCGGGGGCGGGGAGGACTCCCATCCACTGCGGCCGGCCGGCGGGTGCTCAGGGCTGGCGGCGGCCTCGCCCTCGCCTGTCTCCACGGGGCAGCGTCACCTGAGCCACCGGGGCCCCGCGTGGCGATGGATGGCTTCCTGGGAGTCTCCTCCCGGGGTAGCTGTCCCCCTGCACCCCCGGGATAATGCAGGTGCATCTGTCCCAGCTCCAGCCCAGGGCCTGGGGTGCTCAGTGAAACCGCTGTGGGAGCAACGGGCAATGAGACGGGATCTGAGGCTCCGGACCGCAGGGCACCGTTACAGCGCTTCTCAGAGCTGGTCCCCAAGCTGCAAGCTCACAGCTCGATTCCCGTCCAACACCCAGGACGCCCGCCGTGACCCCGAGATGCCTGCCATGACCCTGAGACACCCACCGTGACCCCAAAACACCCGCTGTGACCCTGAGACACCTGCCGTGACCCCGCGACACCTGCCGTGACCCTGAGACACCTGCCGTGACCCCGAGACACCCGCCGTGACCCCGAAACACCCGCCGTGACCCCAAAACACCCAGCGTGACCCTGAGACACCTGCCATGACCCCGCAGAACTGCCCTTAGACCATGGGCAGGTGCAGTCCTGGCCTCTCCTGTCACCACCCGGCAAGAAGCTGATGGGCATGGCGGGCCTGCTTCGCTCAGAAACTGCACACCTTGTCCTGCGCGTCAGGGCTGGGCCGCACAGGAGGGCCTGGTCCAGTTAGTTCTGGAGAAAGGAAGTCGTCAGGGCTGGGCCGGCCCAGTGGTTGAACCAGGAGGTCACCGTTTAATCCCCGGTCAGGGCACAGGCCTGGGTTGCCAGCTTGATCCCCAGTGGGGGGCATGCAGGAGGCGGCCAATCAATGATTCTCTCATCACTGATGTTTCCATCTCTCTCTCCCTCTCCCTTCCTCTCTGAAATCAATAAAAATATATTAAAAAATAAAATAAAACCACCGTACCCAGCTTACAATGACTCAGCAAATAATAACAATGGGTGATACTAGAAACGGTTAGCATTTATGGAGCGCTTACTACCCATAAGGCACTTGTCTAAGCCCTTTGTAGGACTGACTCTTGGACTCCATTGCCATTATTTTATTTTCCCCGTTTTACAGATGAAGACACTGTGCTGCATAGCAGGTTAGGGAGCTTGCTTATGGTCACACAGCAAGTCTGAACCAGGCTTCAAACACAGGCGGCCTGACTGCAAACCTGTACACGTATATATCATGAGCTCAGTGTTTGGGAAATGAGTGAGAGATGGATGGGTGGATGGAAGGGAGGGAGGGAGGGAGGCAAGGAGGGAGGGAAGAAGTGATGGGAGGGTGGATGGATGGATGGATGGTTGGTTGGATGGATGGTAGATGGCTGGTTGGATGGATGGATGGATGGATAAATGATGGATGGTTGGATGGATGGATGGATGTTTGGCAAGATGGATGGGTGAATGGTTGGTTGGATGGATGGTAGATGGATGGTTGGATGCATGGATAAATGATGGATGGATGGACGGGTGGATGAATGGTTGGTTGGATGGATGGTAGGTAGATGGTTAGATGGATGGATGGATGGATGGATGGTAGGTAGATGGTTAGATGGATGGATGGATGGATGGATGGTAGGTAGATGGTTAGATGGATGGATGGATGGATGGATGGTAGGTAGATGGTTAGATGGATGGATGGATGGATGGATGGATGGTAGGCGGGTGGTTGGATAAATGACAGGTGGTTGCTGGGTGAAAATAAAGAACAGAAGCGGTGCCTGTGGGTCGAATCCAGCCTGGCCCCCGCGTCCCTGAGCAGCAGCACTGAGGGGCACAGATGTGGCCGGGCTGGACCAGGGCTGCACCCAGGGCTGCAGGGCACCTGTGTGGTGGGGGCAGGCGCTGCCGTTACCATTACAGTCGGGCCAGGGAGTCCTGGTGGTGACAGATGACCCCAGCTGAGCCTCCCGCCCTCCCTCACAGCCGCTGTCCGGGCTGGAGCGCACGGAATCCCACAGCCTGAGACCTGGTCGGGCTGAGCTGGTGACTGTCCCTGGGGTCTGAGCTGCCTATGCATGCCCCCCACCCCCCCACGCCCCGGGCGGGCCTGGGAACCCAGCCCAGGTGAGGACCAGCTCTCCAAGGCCAGGAACCGGTTGGGGCCTGAGTTAGCTCTTGACCGCCATCTCTCGGTTGGCTGCTAACAAAGCCATTTCCGCATCTACTGAGGCAGTAACGGACATCAGGGTGACTGATGGCTGTGAGCTTCCTGGGAGGGGCAGCGAGGCTGGCAATTACACTGCCCTGGGAGCCCGCAAGCCGCCTGCTGGGCACCTGTGTGGGGGGCCCACTGCTGAGGAGCCCTAACTCCCTGGGGTATAAACACGGGCCGTTTTTCCAGTCTCTGCACCGTGAGGCCCTGCCTCACCCCTGCGCTTGCCCACAGCGGCCCTTACCCTGAGGACTGCTCTCCCCGACTCACCGCTGTTCGACGCTGTTACTCGGGGGTTGGCAAGGCCGGTCGCTGTGTGGTCTCTACACATCGGACTCCCCTGGGGCCCCGAGTGGCATGAACCCACAGGATGTGTCCCCGAGGCCCTGCTTACTCACTCACGGCCCGGCCGCGTGGCAGGGCCTCCCTGCTTAAGGCTGAGATCGCCGGGAGGCGTGGATGGGGGTGGTGGCGTTTGTCTCTCCATCCATCCTCCCACGCGTGGGCACTCCCGCCTCCGGCTGTCATAAGTGACGCTGGGGTGCAGGAGTCTGTTCCAGTCCCTCTCCCACTTTGGGGTGTGTTCCCAGAAGCAGGATGGCGGGGTCACGTGGTAGGTCCCTGTAAGCCTTTTGAGCGCCCCCACACGGTTCCCCACGGCGGCTGCCGTCTCGCATTCCCGCCAGCAGGGCCCGGGCTCAGTGTCCCCGCGTCCTTGCCACACCTGTCCGTGTTCCATAAAGCCACTCCCGCTGGGCGTGCGGGGGCCTCGCGCGGTGCAGAGGGCTGCCAGCCGAGGGCCGCTGCGGTCACACGGGCGTTTGTCAGCCGCTCTGGCCACGGGGTGGACGCAGGGAGCCTGGGGCCGGAGGCTGTGGCAGGACGCGGGAGAGCAGGCGTGTGAGAGCGCGGGATGCAGGGAGAACAGGCGTGTGAGAGCGCGGGATGTGGGGAGAACAGGAGTGTGAGAGCGCGGGATGCAGGGAGAACAGGCGTGTGAGAGCGTGAGATGTGGGGAGAACGGGCGTGTGAGAGCGTGAGATGTGGGGAGAACGGGCGTGTGAGAGCGTGAGATGTGGGGAGAACGGGCGTGTGAGAGCGTGAGATATGGGGAGAATGGGCGTGTGAGAGCGCGGGACGCAGAGAGAACAGGCGTGTGAGAGCGCGGGATGTGGGGAGAACAGGCGTGTGAGAGCGCGGGATGCGGGGAGAACAGGCGTGTGAGAGCGCGGGATGCAGGGAGAACAGGCGTGTGAGAGCGTGAGATGTGGGGAGAATGGGCGTGTGAGAGCGTGAGATGTGGGGAGAACGGGCGTGTGAGAGCATGGGACGCAGAGAGAACAGGCGTGTGAGAGCGCGGGATGTGGGGAGAACAGGCGTGTGAGAGCGCGGGATGCGGGGAGAACAGGCGTGTGAGAGCGCGGGATGCAGGGAGAACAGGCGTGTGAGAGCGTGAGATGTGGGGAGAATGGGCGTGTGAGAGCGTGAGATGTGGGGAGAACGGGCGTGTGAGAGCATGGGACGCAGAGAGAACAGGCGTGTGAAAGCATGGGACGCAGAGAGAACAGGCGTGTGAGAGCGCAGGATGTGGGGAGAACAGGCGTGTGAGAGCGCAGGACGTGGGAGAAAAGGTGTGTGAGAGTGCGGGATGCGGGGAGAACAGGTGTGTGAGAGCGCGGGACGCGGGAGAACAGGTGTGTGAGAGTGCGGGACGTGGAGAGAACAGGTGTGTGAGAGCGCGGGACGTGGAGAGAACAGGCGTGTGAGAGCGTGGGACACAGGAGAACAGGCGTGTGAGAGTGCGGGGCACAGGAGAACAGGCGTGTGAGAGTGCGGGATGTGGGGAGAACAGGCGTGTGAGAGCGTGGGATGTGGGGAGAACAGGCGTGTGAGAGTGCGGGATGTGGGGAGAACAGGCGTGTGAGAGCGTGGGATGTGGGGAGAACAGGCGTGTGAGAGCGTGGGATGTGGGGAGAACAGGTGTGTGAGAGTGAGGGATGCAAGGAGCTGCCCCTCCCAGGAAGCTCACAGCTCACACCCGCGGTCCAGACCTGCCAGCCTCGCCCAGACCATGTCCGTCCCTCCCTGGCCCTTTATTGACGTTGGGGGTGGGAAGGCCACCGCGTGGAGTGGCTCTGCACAGCGTGGGTTTGGCCAAGCTGAGGCTCAGCCGGGCATGGGCACCCGGGGACGAGCGATGGGGCTCTGGAGCCACAGTCAGAAGGACTTCCTACTGATGGCAGAGGGGCCCTCTTCCTTGTAGTCGTCACTGCTGACCCACATGTCCTTGAAGGTAGAGAGTGAGCACAGCACGGAGCCGCCCATCCAGGCACTGTACACGGAGCAGGGGCAGGTGGACACCTGGAGGGGGAGGCGGGGGGGGCAGAAGGCGGGGTCAGAGGCCAGAGAGCAGGAGAAACCAGAATCGATACTATCCTAAATCGGGGGGCACACACCCGGGCGGCGCGGCTCAGTGGTTGAGCGTCGACCAGGAGGTCACAGTTCGATTCCCAGTCAGGGCACAGGCCCAGGTTGCAGGTTTGATACCCAGTGGGGGGCGTGCAGGAGGCAGCTGATCCATGATTCCCTCTCCTCATGGATGTTTCTCTCTCTCTCTCTCCCTCTCTCTTCCTCCCTGAAATAAAAAAATATATATTTAAAATGAAATAAGTTGGGGGGATCCAGGACTTGGCTACTGACCCAGAAACACTGGATCTAAAGCAGTGTGAATACGTGAACTCAGAGGAGCCCTGCTCCTCCTCACGGAAAGCAGAGAGAGAACTACATAACCAAACACCTGGAAAAGAGAGATCCTGGGGAGACAAAGAAACAGCCCACATATGAAAGAAAAACAGGCATCACCAGAAAAGGAAGTAAACGAAATGGAGGCAATGGAGGCAAGCAACCTGTCAGAGAAAGAATTCAGAGAAACGGTCATAAGGTGGATGAAAAGAAAGGAAGACAAATTCTACAATATGTGTAAGAACCAAGAGGAAATGAAGAAGAACCAAGAAGAAATGAAAAATGGCATCACTGCTATAAAAAACTCAATAGAAAGCATCAACAGTAGATTAGAAGAAGCAGAGGACCGCATCAGTGAGCTAGAAGACAAGGTAGGAAAAAATACCCAAGCAGAGCAGCTTCTAGAAAAAAAAATTAAAAGGCAGGAGGAGAGCCTAAGAGAACTTTGGGACAACACAAAATGAAACAACATCCGCATAATAGGGGTGCCAGGAGAGGAAACTGAGCAAGGAATAGAAAACCTGTTTGAAAAAATAATGACAGAAAACTTCCCTGATATAGGGAAGAAAAAGCTCACACAAATCCAAGAAGCTCACAGAGTCCCAAACAAAATGAACCCCAAAAGACCAATGCCAAGGCAAATTATAATTAAATTGGCAAACACCAACGCCAAGGCACATTATAATTAAATTGGCAAACACTAAAGACAAAGCAAGAATCTTCAAAGGGGCCAGAGACAAAAAGTTACCTACAAAGGATCCCCCATCAGGCTAGCAACTGATTTCTCAACAGAAACGCATCAGGCAAGAAGGGAATGGAATGAAATATACAAAGTCATGCAAAGGAAGGATCTGAATCCAAGAATACTGTACCTAGCAAGGCTATCAATCAAAATTGAGGGTGAAATCAGGAGCTTCACGGACAAAAAAGGACTACGGGAATTTATTACCACCAAACCAGCAATGCAAGAAATGCTAAAGGGTCTGCTGTAAAAAGAAAAAATAGGAAACGAAGAAGGAACACAGGGGTAAAGAATAAAAATGGCGACAAACAAGTATCTATCAATAATAACTTTAAATGTAAATAGATTAAATGCCCCAATCAAAAGACATAGGGTAACTGAGTGGATAGGAAAACATGACCCATATATCTGCTGTCTACAGGAAACCCACCTCAGAAAAAAAGACGCACACAGACTGATGGTGAAGGGATGGAAAAAGGTTTTTTAGGCGAATGGAAACGAAAAAAAAGCTGGGGTAGCAATACTTATATCTGACAAATTAGATCTCAAAGTGAAGGACATAAAAAGAGATAAGGAAGGGCACTTCATAATACTAAAGGGAGCAATCCAACAAGAAGAAATAACTCTGATAAACATATACGCACCCAATATAGGAGCACCCAAATACATCAGAAAACTTCTGGAGGGGATCAAGGGAGAGATTGACAGCAATACAATCATAGTAGGGGACTTTAACACCCCACTATCACCATTGGACAAATCCTCTAAACAAAAAATCAGCAAAGAAACATCAATCCTAAATGACTCACCAGATCAGATAGAATTAATTGACATCTTCAGAACATTTCATCCCAAAGCCACAGAATATACATTCTTCTCAAGTGCACATGGGTCATTTTCAAAGATAGACCATATATTGGGTCACAGGCAAAGTCTCTTCAAATTCAAGAAGATAGAAATCATATCAAGCATCTTCTCAGATCCCAATGGCATAAAACTGGAAATCAACTACAATAAAAACAATCCAAAAAAATCAAACACATGGAGACTAAACAGCATGCTATTAAACAATGAATGGGTTACCAGAGAGATCAAAGAAGAAATAAAAAACATCATGGCAACAAACACAACAATCCAAAACCTATGGGACACAGCGAAAGCAGTCTTGAGTGGGAAGTTCATAGCTCTACAAGCCTACTGCAAAAAAAAAAAAAAAAAAAAAAAAAAGAAACAATGATAATAAATTACTTAACCCTACAACTCAAAGAGTTAGAAAAAGAGCAACAAGAAAAGCCCAGTGTAAGCAGAAGGAAAGAAATAATAAAGATCAGAGTGGAGATAAACGACATAGAGACCAAAAAAACAATACAAAAGATCAACAAAACCAAGAGCTGGTTCTTTGAAAGGATAAAGAAGATTGATAAACCTCTAGCCAGGCTCACCAAGAAACAAAGAGAGAGGACCCAAATAAACAAAATCAGAAATAAAAGAGGAGAAATAACAACAGACCCCACAGAAATACAAAGGATTGTTAAAAAATACTATGAACAACTCTACTCCAACAAACTAGACAACCTGGAGGAAATGGACATATTCCTAGAAAAATACAACCTTCCAAAACTTAATCAGGAAGAATCTAAAAATCTCAATAGGCCAATAACTATGGAAGAAATTGAAGCAGTAATCAAAAAGCTTCCAGCAAACAAAAGCCCAGGACCAGACGGCTTCACAGGGGAGTTTTACCAAACATTCAAGGAAGAACTAAAACCTTTCCTCCTCAGACTATTCCAAAAAATTCAAGAGGAAGGAACACTTCCAAGCTCATTCTATGAAGCCAGCATCACCCTAATACCAAAACCAGACAAAGACAACACAATGAAAGAGAATTACAGGCCAATATCCCTCATGAACATAGATGCCAAAATCCTCAACAAAATCCTAGCAAATCGGATCCAGCAGTACATCAGAAAGATCATACACCATGACCAAGTAGGATTTATCCCAGGGATGCAAGGATGGTACAATATCCGAAAATCAATAAACGTGATACATCACATAAACAAATTGAGAGATAATAACCACATAGTCATATCAATTGATGCAGAAAAAGCATTTGACAAAATCCACCACCCTTTCTTGATAAAAACTCTCAGCAAGGTAGGAATAGAAGGATCATACCTCAACATAATAAAAGCCATATATGACAAACCCACAGCCAACATCATACTCAATGGGCAAAAACTAAAACCATTTCCCCTAAGAACAGGAACAAGACAGGGATGCCCCCTCTCACCACTCCTGTTCAACATAGTACTGGAACTACTACCTGTTGTGATCAGACAAGAAGAAGAAATAAAAGGCATCCAGATTGGAAAAGAAGAAGTAAAACTGTCCTTATTTGCAGATGACATGATACTGTACATACAGAACCCTAAAGACTCCATCAAAAAATTATTAGACTTAATAAATGAATTCGGCAATGTAGTATGATACAAAATTAATGCCAAGAAATCTATGGCATTTCTTTACACCAATAGTGAACTTACAGAAAGTGAGACTAAAAAAGCAATCCCATTTACCATCGCAACAAAAAAATTAAGATACCTAGCAATAAACTTAACTAAGGAGATAAAAGACTTATATGCGAAAAACTACAGGACACTGAAAAAAGAGATAGAGGAAGACATAAACAGATGGAAGAACATACCGTGTTCATGGATTGGTAGAATCAACATCATCAAAATGTCCATATTACCCAAAGCAATCTATAGATTCAATGCAATCCCCATTAAAATACCAACGGCATATTTCACAGATCTAGAACGAACGCTCCAAAAATTCATCTGGAATAAAAAAAGACCTCAAATAGCTGCAGCGATCCTGAGAAAGAAGAACAAAGTAGGTGGAATCTCAATACCAGATATCAAGCTGCATTACAAAGCCACTGCTCTTAAAACATCATGGTACTGGCACAAGAACAGACATATAGATCAATGGAATAGAATAGAGAACCCAGAAATCGACCCAAACTACTATGCCCAATTAATATTCGACAAAGGAGGCAAGAGCATAAAATGGAGTCAAGACAATCTCTTCAATAAATGGTGTTGGGAAAATTGGACAGATACATGCAAAAAGATGAAACTAGACCACCAACTCACACCATACACAAAAATAAACTCAAAATGGATAAAAGACTTAAACGTAAGACGGGAAACCATAAAAATACTAGAGGAATCCACAGGCAGTGAAATTGCAAACATATGTCGAAGGAATTTCTTCTCTGATACTGCTCCTAGGGCAATGGAAACTAAAGAGAAAATAAACAAATGGGACTACATCAAAATAAAAAGCTTTTGCACAACAAAGGAAACCATCAACAAAATAACAAGAAAGCCCACTGCATGGGAGAACATATTCGCCAACGATATCACTGATAAGGGTTTAATCTCCAACATTTACAAGGTACTCATGAAACTTAATAATAGGAAGATAAACAATCCAGTCAAAAAATGGGCAACGAACCTAGATAGACATTTTTTGAAAGAGGACATACAGAAGGCCGAAAGACATATGAAAACATGCTCAAAGTCACTCATCATCCAAGAGATGCAAATCAAAACGACAATGCGGTACCATCTCACACCTGTCAGACCGGCTGTCATCAACAAATCAACAAACAACAAGTGCTGGCGAGGATGTGGAGAAAAAGGAACCCTCGTGCGCTGCTGGTGGGAATGCAGACTGGTGCAGCCACTGTGGAGAACAGTATGGAGTTTCCTCAAAAAACTAAAAATGGAACTCCCATTTGACCCAGTGATCCTACTTCCAGGACTATATCCCAAGAAAACAGAAACGCCAATCAGAAAGGATATATGCACCCCTATGTTCATAGCAGCACAATTCACCATAGCTAAGATTTGGAATCAGCCTAAGTGCCCATCAGCAGATGAATGGATTAGAAAACTGTGATACATCTACACAATGGAATACTATGCTGCGGTAAAAAAGAAGGAACTCTTGCCTTTTGCAACAACATGGCTGGAACTGGAGAGCATTATGCTAAGCGAAATAAGCCAGTCAGAGAAAGATAAATACCACATGATCTCACTCATTTGTGGAATATAGAGAACAACATAGACTGATGAACAGGGACAGATCCAAAGACAGAGAAACAGCGATCAGACTATCAATCCCCAGAGGGAAAGTAGGGGAGGGCGGGGGTAAGGGGAAGAGATCAACCAAAGGACTTGTCTGCAGGCATATAAGCCAAACCAATGGACATGGACAACAAGGGGATGAGAGCATGAGTGCGGGGGGGAGGTTGGGGGTTAATGGGGGGATGAGGACATATTTGTAATACCTTAACCCATAAAGAAATTAAAAAAAAATAAATTTGGGGCACAAAATACCAATTCCTGAATGGGCTTCCTCCCCCTGTCCAGATGTTGAACAGTCCATGTCCCCTGCCCCTCGCTGCCCCCCTGCCACCTGGCCGTGGACTTGGGCGAGTGCCTGGCGCTGGGCTAACCCCACCCTCGCTCTCCCCGACCGCTGCCTGCTCTGGCCACCAGCACCCCTCGCCCGAATCACAGCATCACTTCCGCCTGCATCCACAGCCTGCCTCCCATCTGACAGCTGGCCGACCAGCGCCCAAGCCCCTGCTGGGTCGGGTCCCTGCTGGGTCGGGTCCCTGCTGGGTCGGGCCGTTGCTCTGGATCGACCATTGCTCTGCTCAGAAGGTCCCGTTCACTCTGAGCTGCTCTACCCACTGTGCTCTCAGCCCTGCCAACCCCTCCCAGCGCCTCCAGACAGCAGCCTCTGGGCCCCTGCAGGCGTGGTTCCCTCAGCCCAGTGTGGTTCCCGCTACCCCCATGGCCTCACTCCTGCAGGCATTTCCTCACCGGCACCTCCCAGGAGCCCCCACCCCTCCTCCCCCTCCACTGGTATCGCCCTGTGATGCTGACGTCAGGGGTCAGGGGTCAGGGGTCACAATGGACTTGCTCTGCCCATCGTGTTCCCCCACTGGACGGTGAGCTCCAGGGGGCGCCCCTTCTGTGGGCTGTGCCCCACGCGCTGGGCCAGCACCTGGCACCTCAGAGGCTTCCGGAAATGCCTGCCCCGCGGGGGACGGGAGGACCCACCTTCACCTTAGTCCTCGGGGACACCAGGGCGGACAGCTCCCGCTGCATGCGGGCCCGCAGGCTGGGGGAGGAGCCGGTGCCTCCGGACAGCAGCACACTCCCGAAGAGGGCTCTCTGCTGGTTGGCGCTGCAGGAGCTGACGCTGCGGAAGGCGAGCATGTGGGCGCCCAGGCTGTTCCTCCCTGGGGGCGGGAGGGGGAGGGGGGGAGTGGCCATCGTGTGGGGGCGCAGTCACACCTGACAAATCAAATACCAGCCCCCGTGGGAGTCCGCGGCTGTGAAAGGGGGGAGTGTGGGGGGTGGGTTACAGGTTGCAACCCACATACAAGGTCAGCAAAGCGGCGGGCACACAGTAGGTGCTTCCTAAGTGACAGCTGGCTCCGGAGGCACTTTTGAATGGGGTGCAGACTCGCTACCACTTGCTACTCAAAGCGCAGCCCTCTCCCCGCTGCCCCCTGCTCCTTCTCTGGCACGGCATCTGCATGTCCGTGTCCGCCTGTCTGTGTCCACCTGTCCGTGTCCGCCTGTCCGTGTCCGCCTGTCCATGTCCACCTGTCCACGTCCGCCTGTTCACATCCGCCCGTCTGTGTCCGCCTGTCCGTGTCCACCTGTCCACGTCCGCCTGTTCACATCCGCCCGTCCACGTTCGCCTGTCTGTGTCCTCCTGTCCGTGTCCGCCTGTTCGCATCCGCCCGCCCGTGTCTGCCTGTCCGCGTCCACCTGTCTGTGTCCACCTGTCCACGTCCGCCTGTTCACATCCACCCGTCCACGTCTGCCCGTCTGTGTCCCCTGGTCCGTGTCCGCCTGCCCATGCCCGCCTGACCACGCCCTCCCGCCCGCTCACCTATGAGGTCCGGCTGGAAAAGCACCTCCATGCAGAGGAACATCTCCTGCCCGAGGTCGATCTCCCGGCCGTCCGGCAGCTGGTGCGTCCATGCCCGGGTCAGCAAGGGGGCTGCCGCCTTCTCCTTGTCGAAGTTCAAAGCCACATAGCAGCATTTCTCTTTCAGGTCCCGGATGTACTCCCGGTCGCCTGGGAGGAGGGAGCCGGGGGAGGAGGGATGAAGGCGAGGTGGCTCACAAAGTCAGCCACTCCTCACGGTAGGACACAGTTTCTACTTTGGTCTCGGATCCCAGCCCCTCTCGGTGAGATGCGTGCTGGGGCCTGGGTTTGTGGACCAGAAAGCAGAATAGTGATGCCTGAATGAGGAGGACATGTCTGAAAAATGTCCGGCCAGCGTGGCTCAGGGGTTGAGCGTCGACCCATGAATCAGGGGATCACAGTTCGATTCCTGGTCAGGGCCCAGGCCCGGGCTGCAGGCTGAAGCCCCAGTGTGGGGCGTGCAGGAGGCAGCCGATCCATGATTCTCTCTCCTCTTTGATGTTTCTCTCTCTCTCCCTCCCCCTTCCTCTCTGAATTCAGGATATATGTATATAATATACGTTTTTAAAGAAACTTTTTTGAGGGTTAATCCTCACCTGAGGATATTTTCCCATTGATCTTTTAGAGAGAGTGGAAGAGAGAGTGAAAGACAGAGGGAAATTTCGATGTGAAAGAAACACATAGATTGGTTGCCTCCTGCACGAGCCCCGACCAGGGCCTGGGCTGGGGAGGAACCTGCAACCATGGTACATGCCCTTGACTGGAATCGAACCTGGGACCCTTTGGTCCGCAGGCCAACGCTCTATTCACTGAGCCAAACTGGCTAGGGCAAAAATATAAATATTTTTTAAAATATATTTTTATTTATTTCAGAGAGGAAAGGAGAGGGAGAGAGAGATAGAAACATCAATGATGAGAATGACTGATTGGCTGCCTCCTGCACAACCCCTACTGGGGATTGAGCCTGCAACCTGGGCATGTGCCCTTAACCAGAATCGAACGCAAGACCCTTCAGTCTGCAGGCCCACACTCTATCCACTGAGCCAATTCAGCTAGGGCAAAAAATATACATTTTTTATAAAGATAAAGGCCCTAGTTGATTTGGCTCAGTGGATAGAGCTTTGGCCCATGGACTGAATGGTCCTGGGTTTGATTCTGTCCAAGGGCATGTACCTCAACTGCAGGCTCAATTCTTGGTCCTAGTCAACCTTCCTAAACCTCTTCCTCTTGCATAGAGATCATTGTTCCCCCTGGTGGCAGGAAGCAATGAGAAAATGTATGTAAGATGTTTACTCAACCCAGTACCTGTATAGGACAAGTACTCTGCAAACCTTAAATCATCATAAGGGTCAGCACCCCCAATACCACCACCATCACCACCATCATCATCATCATTGTCACCACCACCACCAACACCATCATCATCATCAACACCATCATCACCATCATGAACACCATCACCATCACCACCACCATCAACACCACCATCATCACCATCATCACCACCAACACCATCATCACCATCATCATAACCATCACCACCACCAACACCACCATCATCACCACCATCATCACCATCATCATCACCATCAACATCACCATCACCACCACCACCACCACCATCACCATCACCATCATCACCACCATCATCACCATCACCACCATCACAACCATCATCACAACCATCATTACCACCATCAACACCATCATCACCATCATCACCATCATCATCACCATCAACATCACCATCAACACCAACATCACCATCATCACCATCAACATCACCATCATCATCACCATCAACATCACCATCAACATCACCATCACCACCATCATCATCATGACTGTCATCGTCAATCAGTTAAGTGTCCCTGGACATAGATGGGTTGTTTCTGGAACGTGGATGATGGTTAAGCAGCCTTCGTGTCAGGAACTGAGGGCTGTAAGTTGAACAAGCCAGAAAGGGTGTTACCGCGGGGCCCCTACCTGTGCCCACCAGAGAATTCCCCTTCTGGGACAGCAGCTGCATGAGGTACAGGGTTATGTCCTGGCCTGCCACCTCCATCTGCATGGTCGACTGGCGCAGCGGGTAGCCCTCAATGATGGGCACAAAGTGTGTCATCCCGTCTCCAGATTCAATGATTGTTCCTACGCAAGAGAGCACACGGGCATCGTAAAGTGGGGGGCATGGCAGCCCTCATCACCCATCAGCTCGGCGGGAAGAGATGGCGAAGGGGGTAGTCCTGGGAGGGGAAGGCCGAGGGTCTGGGGAGCAAACTGTCCCCCGGAGGGAGTGGCTGGGCTGGAGGACTTCTGGGTCAGACCAGGACTGACTCCGCTGGACAGGAAGTCCGGGCGTCCTTCTCAAAGCGGACACACAGGGCCCAGCAGCGGCTGCCGAAGAGGCGGAGGCGGGAGCAGAGTGGCGTGCTCTCCACCCTCCTCCCGTAGGGACCGGCGGGGCGATGCGGGCGCAGGGACCGTCGGGAAGGCCTGGGATGGCGCGGGGGCGGCAGGCGAGGAGGAGGCACGCATCTGGGTGAGCAGGGAAACGGGAGTCCCGCTGCTCGCAGGAGGGAGGGCGTGGGGCCTTGTGTGACGTGGCTTCTCCTGAACCGGCCACAGCTGCCCAGGGCCTGGGTCGTCGGCCTTTCACCTGTTGAGTCTGGTCACCGAGAACTTCAAGTTTAAAGGAAGCAAAATGGCCCGGCCGGCGTGGCTCAGGGGTTGAGCGTCGACCTATGAACCAGGAGGTCACAGTTCGATTCCTGGTCGGGGCACAGGCCAGGGTTGCGGGCTCGATCCCCAGTGGGGGGTGTGAGGAGGCAGCCGGTCCATGATTCTCTCTCTTCATTGGTGTTTCTCTCTCTCTCTCTCTCCCTCTCCCTCTCCCTTCCTCTCTGAAGTCAATAAAAATATATTTTTTTTATTTTTTTTTTTTATTTTTTTTTTAAAATATATTTTATTGATTTCTTACAGAGAGGAAGGTAGAGGGATAGAGAGCCAGAAACACCCATGAGAGAGAAACATGGATCAGCTGCCTCCTGCACGGCCCCCCACTGGGGATGTGCCGCAACCAAGGTACATGCCCTTGACCGGAATCGAACCGGGGACCCTTGAGTCCGCAGGCCGAAGCTTTATCCACTGAGCTAAACCGGTACTGGCTATAAAAATATATTAAAAAACAAATAAAGGAAGCAAAGGCAGCATGAGTCCACGCCCGGCTAAGCTGGGACCCGGCGCGGGTCCCCCCTCCAACCCGAACCACCTGAAAACGGGGACAAAATACAGGAAACGACCATGGACCAGACCCTGGGACCGGGCGACGGAGGCCCCCGAGAGGCAGCGTCACGGAAGGCAGCCCCTCACCCTCGCGCACACGCCGAACCCCCGGCACAGCTGCAGCAAACGGGACCCGGCAAGTCACCAAAGGACAGCAGGCCCCGGCGAGGGGCTACACCTCGAGGATGCAGGGCCGTGTAGCTGTCAACAACCCATAACTGTCGCCGGCCGGTGGCTCAGTGGTTAGAGCGCCGGTCTGCCCACCGAAGGGTCACAGGTCCCATTCCAGGTCCAGGGCCAGTCCCTGGGTGAGAGGCTTGACCCCTGGCCCCGGGTCGGGCATATGTGGGAGGCAAACACTCGATGCGTCTCTCTCACATCCATGTTCCTCTCGCTCTCTCTGAACCCCTCCCCTCCTTCTACTCGCTCTAAAAATTCATGAAGAAGCCTGGCCAGTGTGGCTCAGTGGTTGAGTGTTGAGGGGAGCACAGGGCTAGACCAGGAGGGGTGCGCAGCGGAGGGCGGGGGTGGGGGTGGGCTCCAGGGTCCCCGGGGGCCACTCACCCGTGGTCAGGCCGGAGGAGAAGAGAGACAGGACCCCTTGGTTGACCAGGTACAGGGCGGGCACGTTGAAGGTCTCGAACAGGATCTGTGGGGAGGATGGGGCGGCGCTGCAGCCAGGCCGGTCGGCGGGCCACCTTCTCTGCTGCGAGCCTCCTGCTTGCGGGGGTGGGGGGTGGGGGCGGCGGGGGGGGGGGCGGGGGGCTGGCTCCCCGGAGAGATGCAGACAAGGGGCCAGGAGCAGGGCCTCGGCACCCTGCCCGGCGCCCCGCCCCACCCGCTCAGGGCTGTTTCCAGTTTGTGAACTGGGCTCACACCTCCCCGGTGCCCTGCGGGCACAGAGCGCGGGGGACAATGCTGAGCCAGTGCCTCCGCGAAGCCGCTGTCCCTGCTGCTCTGGGGGAGGGGGGAGTGTTGGGGAGAGGGGGGCGAGCCCACATCCCCCAAATCCCCACATGAGACTCGGGGCGACTCGCTTGCTTCCTAATAACGGTAACGACAAAAGCTCAAGCCATGTCCTGGCCGCTGGCTCTGTTGGTTGGAGCGTGGCCCTGTGCACCCAGAGGTTGTGAGTTCGATTCCCAGTCAGGGCACAGGCGAGGTGGCAGGTTTACTCCCTGGTCTGCGGGAGGCGGCCTATCGATGTTTCTCTCACATCAATGTTTCTCTCTCTCCCTCCCTCCCTCTCGCTCTAATATCAATAAAAACATACTGATGTTTTTTCCTTGGTTGAGGATTTCAAAAAGCTGACAGCCGTGTGTTAAGTGGACACCAGACGCTCAGTCCCCTGAGTGGCGGGGTCAGAAGGTGCTGACTGCGGGAGGGACAGGGTGGGGGGAAGGGATGGGGCAGGAGGGACAGAGGACGACGGACGGACAGGGAGACAGGCCCTTGCGTTTCCTGCTGTGGCAACCCCCCTCAGGGCTGTGACACTGGACCCCACCTTGTCCATGTGAGAGACCAGGGGACAGGAATGCGAGGGAGCAGGTGGCCGAGGGGCCTGGACTTGGGCCGCTGGACACGGCGGGGCTGGGGCAGGCGAAGCTGGCGGGGGGAGGTCTCTCCTGCCAGAGGGTGACACGGGGCGGCCCTCGGTGTGACCGCCGCTGAGGGGGCGCCAGGACGCGGGGCCAGGCAGGGCCCTGCTGCTTCTTCATCGGCGCGTCCAAGTCCTCGCGGGAGAAGCTGAGAGAGTGACCGGCAGGGGCGCCAGCGGCCCCTCCGCCCCGGGCCTGCCTCCTGCCCGCCCGGCCCTCACCTGGGCCGTCCTCTCTTTGCTGGCCTTGGGGTTCGAGGGCGGCTCTGTGAGCAGCAAGGGGTGCTGCTCCGGGGCCGCACGGAGCACCTGGTAGAAGGTGTGGTGCCAGATCTGGGGGGACACGGGGAGGGCGGCCGTGAGCACAGTCTGGGCACCTCCTGTGGACGTGACCCTGACAGGACGGGGAGCACGCGCCCGGGTCAAGCGCCTGGTGGTGTCCCTGGAGGGCAGTCCCAGCCCTGAGACCATGGGGAGCCCGGGACTGGGGGGGGGGGGAGGCAGCGGAGCGCCCGGGGTCAGGCCCCGCGGAAGTCCCCACCCTCCGCCCCCAGGTGGCGGGCAGGCACCTGGGCCTCCTGAGCCCATTTCCTGTTGGCCAGGTGGCGATGATGTCCGTGGGGCCTGTCTATTCGTGTCCTGCAGCCACATCACCAAGCCCCGCAGAGCGGGCGGCTTAAACCACAGGCATGTGCTGCTGGAGGCCGAGACCCAGGTGTGGGCAGGGCCGGGCGCTGGAGACGCCCAGGGAGCTGGGTGCCGCGGGGACCTCCCTCCCCCGAGGCCATGGGCCGCGCCTACCTTCTCCATGTGGTCCCAGTTGGTGACCGTGGCCCGCGAGAGGGGGTACACCAGGTTGAGTTTCTTTCGTTGCTCCTGAACCTCGTCGCCGATGAACCAGACTTTCTTGTCCAGCCCCACCATCAGGTCCTGGGAAGGCGGGGACAGGCGTGGGGGGGAGGGAGTGGGGGGGGACCACCTGCGCCCCCCCTGCGTGCATGACCGCTGTCGGCATGGCTCCCGGTCACGCTGGTTCTGTGGCCTCGCAAGCCTGCACCCCGTTTCCAAATAATACCCCTGAGAGGTGTCAGCCAGTGACCCCCAGGGGATGGGACTGCTGCTGCCACTGCGTGGACACGCGTCCCGACCACATCTGGTGGGGGACCCGCCAAGAAGGAGAGGGGGGCGAGGGGACCGTGTGGGGGGCAGGCACCGGCCTCCGCATTCGGGGCGCTGGCGGGAGGGGCCTCCCGGCTGCTCTCTGGGAGAAGGAACCAGCTACTTGCAGATCCTCCCCATGGTCCCTGCGGGGCTGCCAAGGGTCCCTGTGGGATCCGGTGCTGCCAGCGCAGCCCTGGCTCTGGGGGATCGGGGAGGCCTACGCCACAGACCTGCTGAAGCAGACAGCATGGGGGGCCAGCCCTCGCCTTCGTCCCCCCTCGCTCCCCCGGCTGACCTCGGCCCCACCTGCTCAGAGGGCTCCACAGGCCAGCCCCGCGGGAGGGCCGGCTCAGCACCCAGCACCCAGCACCCAGCACCCAGGCAGGGCGCCTGCTGTCACTCACGTCTTCGAGGTGCCGGAACTTGCCGAGGACGGTGGGGAAGACGGCCAGGGGCACCTTTGCCCCCGCGAAGCCCACCTTGCTGGAGCCGGAGCCGAAGTCGCAGATGATGGGCACGCTCATGGCGTCCTGGGGCCCCAACAGGGCTGCGGGGAAGACGGACGGGCGTCTGTGCCCAGTGAGGCCTCCACCCGCCGCCGATCTGCCAGCGTGGCCCCGGGCGCGGAGCTCACAGGCTCTGCGTGTGGCCAGGCAGCTGGCTCCCCACACCCGGGGCCGGGCCTGCCGGGCTGAGCCACCCCTGGCTGCTGTGGGCAGTGGCTGGGCAGGAGGACCTTTCCCGTGGCCACTGGATTGGGCCAGGCTGGGGGAGGGAGGCCCATGGTGAGCTCCGGCCTCACACACCTGACCCCCACGCTCCGCACCCCCTCCCTGTTCCTGGCGGGCGTGGCCTGCTCCATGGGGCTCCTCTGAAGCAGCCCCTCGCTCCCCACTCACGGAGCAGGGCTGGCAAGGCCCCAGCAGGCCCGGGTCCCAGCCGCCTCTCCCCTCCCCACTCCAGTACCGCCTCCCGGGGCCTGGGCTGGCCTCCTGGCCCCACGTGGACACCAGACCCTCCCCTACCCCCTTCCAGTCAACGTTCCCCATGGCTGCGCCAGTTTAGAAAACACGACGAAAACACAGAACAAGGTTATGACCACCCACGGCCCTGCCCCTGCGGTTGCCAGTCATTTACATTTATTTAATATATTTGTATGATCTCGGAGAGGCAGGGAGAGGGAGGGAGAGAGAAACATCAGTGACGAGAGAGAATCGGGGATCGGCTGCCTCCTGCACGCCCCCCTCTGGGGATGGAGCCCACAGCCCAGGCCTGTGCCCTGATGGGATTGTGCCAGGACCTCCTGGTTCCTAGGTCCACGCTCAAACCCTGAGCCACACCAGCCACCAGCTATATTTGAGCTGGTTTGAAACTTAAACTTTAACCCGTGTGTGTGTCACTTTTTAAAAAGTGATTGTGCTCAAAAAGGAATCCATCGCCCGTAACCAAGTCTTGATCACGACCGATGTTCCCTTCAGAGGCGATTTCATTCCTTTTCAGATCCAGAAAGACCCAGGCTCATCACGGAAAATGAGGGGCAAGCCCTGCGGATCCGCCCCGCAGACGCCATTGTGATTGCGGGGAGCGCCCTCCAGTCCTCCGCACAGCGCACTGTGCCCCATGGCCGCGCCCCGCGCCCCTCCCCGGGCTCCTCCCCGCGCCCCTCCCCCAGCGCCCGCCCCCCCCCCCCGCGCCCCGCGCCCCCCGCGCCCCGCGCCCCTCCCGTCCCCGCGCCCCTCCCGTCCCCCGCGCCCCTCCCGTCCCCCGCGCCCCTCCCGTCCCCGCGCCCCTCCCGTTCCCCGCGCCCAGGCAGCAGGCGCCGCCCTCTCACCACGGGCTCTGAGCACCGCGGCCAGCGCGGAGCTTCTGATGGTCAAGCAGGTGCCGGTCTTGCACCAGGACATCTTCTCTCCCAGGAAACAATGTCTGAAAGGAGATTCTGGAAGAGTTTAAAGAGACGCTGGAAACTTCGAGCCCAAGCAGAGCCGCTAAGAACCACCTGACAGCCGCCCGCACCTGCCGCCCGCACCTGCCGCCCGCCCGCCCGCACCTGCCGCCCGCACCTGCCGCCGCCCGCCCGCACCTGCCGCCCGCCCGCCCGCACCTGCCGCCCGCCCGCCCGCCCGCACCTGCCGCCCGCACCTGCCGCCGCCCGCACCTGCCGCCCGCCCCGCCCGCCCGCACCTGCCGCCCGCACCTGCCGCCCGCACCTGCCGCCCGCCCCGCCCGCCCGCACCTGCCGCCCGCACCTGCCGCCGCCCGCCAGGGGCAGACCGCCACCTGAAGGCCCGCAGGACTCCGTCCGCCCAGGCGCAGGCCTCTGTCCGGAGCCCCAGCCTCCGAGGGGCGCCCTCCCGCCCGCCGCCACCCAACAATCGCCTGTGTGCTGTAACAGCCGCGGCGCCTCCCTCCCGCCCCGGCCCCGCCTCGCTCTGCGCTTCCTGTGTGTGTGTGTGGGGGGGGGGGGGGCCCTGCGGGGGACTGTCCCGCGCAGGACCCCGGACCCGGCCCAGCCAACACCCCAGGCCTCCCGGGGGTCGGGGCCGAGTGGGCTGCCACCGGGGCAGAAGCGCGCAGGTGTCCATCCTAGACAGGCGGGGGCGGGAGAGGGACAGCCCCCTTGCTGGGCGGGGCATCCGCGCGGGGTGCTCCAGGTGTGGGCAGGAGGGGCGCTAGCAGGGCCCCCCACGCCATCTCCACAGACGCTTCAGAATGGCCGCCTGGATGCTGACCGTCACCACCGGGACCAGGCCCAGCTGGACACACCCCCTCTCTCCCCGAGGTCGCTGCGCCGCACCCCCGGCTTCAACAGGGGAGACGCGGGTTGGCATTCTGCCTGGAGAGGCCACAGAGTCCGGCCTATGAGCCAGGAGGTCACCATTCGGTTCCCGTGGGCACGTGCCCGCGTCGTGGCTCCATCCCTGTGTGGGCCGTGCAGGAGGCAGGTGATGCTCTCTCGCCATTGATGTTTCTCCTCTCTCTCCCCCCTTCCTCTCTGAAATCAATAAAAATATATATATTTTTAAAAACACACCCATTAAACGGCACATTAGAAACACCACGGCCAACGGTTTGGCTCAGTGGATAGAGCGTCCGCCTGCGGACGGAAGGGTCCCAGGTTCGATTCCGGTCAAGGGCATGTATCTTGGCTGCGGGCACATCCCCAGTAGAAGATGTGCAGGAGGCAGCTGATCGATGTTTCTCTCTCATCGACGTTTCTAACTCTCTATTCCTCTCCCTTCCTCTCTGTAAAAAATCAATAAAATATATTAAAAAAAAAAAAAAGAAAGAAACACCACGACGAGTCAGAGGAAAGGAAGGGCTGGGACCAGGCCCCGAGACCAGGTGCCCCTGGGCAGCAGGAGGACCCGGCCGGTGCTGGCCCATCCCAGGATGGCACTCCCAGCAGAGCCCGGGTGGCCTCTGCGGTTAGGGGTTCGAGCATCATTCATTCCCGTCCACTCACTGCGCCGTGGGCGCCGCCCCTTCCCAGCCCTGGGACAGGAGCAGGAGGTCGAGGTCAGATCAGGGCCAGGGAGGGAGGGCGGAGAGAGGACAGCTTGGACCTGGGTGCTGCACGTCACCAGCGTGGACAGCACGAGGCCCACAGACCAAGAGAACGGCCCTCGTCCTCCCCGTGCCTCAGTTTCCCTCCCAAGGAAACAAAGGGCACGTCTCCAGCTCTGAGCAAAAGCCTTTCTGCTGGGCTGTCTCTTCAGAGGTCTCGGGGGCGTGAACTCCCGCAACCTGTCTGCAGGGTAAACGGTGACACAGGCACAGGGACCCCGGAGCCACACGCATCAGTGGGGAGCCCTCCCGGCTCCCCGTCCAGCTCGGCTCCATCCGGCCGAGGGCCTCTCCAGGCCTGGCAGGGACTGTGCAATGGGAAGGGTGGGCTGGGCTGGCTCCCTGGGCACTGGCTGGGAGCAGGGAGGACTCCACCTTCTGCAGGGACTGGAACCAGCCAGCAGAGGGCGACAGCCTCTGCTGCCCCCCAAGGCAGGCAGCTGGGCTGGGGGACCACACCCGGTTCCCCATCAGCAGGGGGAGGGGAGGGGGAGGCTGAGCGAGGGCTCTGGGGCCGGGTGGGCATCCAGCTGCCCTGGGAGGCCTGCGCCGCCTGCCCTCCGGTGGCCGCACTGCGCAGGCCGAGCCCTCCGGGAGCCGGACGGCAGCACAGACTCCGTGCTCATGGCTTTTCCGGGGACGGAGTGCCCACCCGGTGTCTGCGCCCCTGTGTCTACGGGGTCCCTGGAGTTTCAGGGGAGCGCTGGGGGTGCGGTGTGCTGCATGGGGGCTCCAGGGCATGAGATGCTGCCACGGAGGTGGGGTGGCCTCAGGGACATGGACCAGGTGGCACTGGGGCAGAGCCGCGTCTCACAGAGCGGATCCATTTCTCTTCCAGGTAAAACAAACTCTGCCCGGGGAGGCGGCGGTGGACGCCAGGCCCAGGAAAATAACGGTACTTGGTCATCTAAGCCTCAGAAGGCAGGAGAGGGGTGGGGGGATGGGGAGGTGTTCTCCACCCGTGGCCCTCGCTCCGCTGAGGCAGGACTCCGCCCTGCTTAGCCGCTGGGAGGGACCACGGGACAAAGAGCCGCCGCCCAGAGGTGCAGCCACAGGACCCCTGTCGCTGGGGGTGCAGGAGGGGGTGGGGGAGGGGGAGGCCCATCAGAGCAAATGGCCACAGGGTGAGGGGCCGCTTACCCAGAGGTCGCAGGTGAAGGAGACCCAGGCTCTGGGCAGCCCAGGGTTCCATTTTCGCTCTGCCCTTTTACTGCTGTGTGCCCTCCAGGAAGTCACTCGCCCTCTCTGTGCAGGGCCAAGTGCTCTGGACCTTCTCACTGTGAATCCCCTTTCCAGGCCCTGATTTGAACTGCGGTTTGGGTCACCATGGTAACTGATTCTGCTTTGTGTCCCACGGCCTGGAGGTTCCTTTGCATAAACCACAATTAAGGCTTTGCCTTTGTTGTTAACTGTCACCTCACAGTATTTTTCTACTGATGCTTAGATGGGGGCGGGGGGGGGGAGGAGAGAGAGAGAACCCCTAACCCAAACATCCCGGCTGATTAAAGCTGCAACCCAGCCACCTGCCAGGACCGGGAATCAGCCCGGGACCCTTCGGTGCCTGGGCCGAAGCGCTACCCGCTGTGCCACGCCGGCCAGGGCGGACCTGAACTTGCAGGCTTCACAGAACAGCTTTCCCAGCTCCGGAAATGAACCCCATAACGAAGGCTTTGAATCGAGTGTTACCCCGTCCCGGGTGGGATCTAGGGTCTCCTGGCCTGGACATTCTCCAGAGGCCATAGAGCAGCGGTTCTCAACCTTCCAAATGCCGAGACCCTTTAATACAGCTCCTCATGTTGTGGTGACCTCCAACCATAAAATTATTTTCGCTGCTACTTCATAACTGTCATGTTGCTACTGTTATGAATCGTAACGTAAATATCGGATATGCAGGATATACTTTCATTGTTACACATTGAACATAATTAAAGCATAGTGATTAATCACAAAAACAATATGTAATTATATATGTGTTTTCTGACGGTTTTAGGCGACCCCTGTGAAAGGGTTATTTGACCCCCAAAGGGGTCGCGACCCACAGGTTGAGAACCGCTGCCATAGAGGAAACACGGAACCGGACAGCAAGCAGCCCAGGGGCTCCTGAGAAACGGAGCCGCCCGCGCGAGGCTCGGCCGTGGGAGGCGCCCTAAGGCCCACGCGGCCCACAGCTCAGCAGTTGACACAGGTTGGGTCCCTGAGCTCGAGGTTTCCCTTCCCGGAAGGTGCCCCGGACCAAGTCCCCTAGGAGAGACTGAGACCCCCCCCCAAATGACAAGGTTTGTACAGAAATTTCAAAAACGTGGTGAAAAGCAGACGACTCAGAAGCAGCAGCACAGCAAGGGGTGCGTGTGCGTGTGCGTGCATGTGAGTGCGCGTGTGCGTGTGCATGTGCATGTCTGTGTGTGCGTGTGCGTGTAGGTGAGGGCCCTGGGTATGACGCCGGAACAACGGGCACGTTGGCCACTTCCCCGCACGACAGCCTCCCGTCGGTCGCAGTGGAGGCGACTTCCACGCGCGTTCCCACACTCAGTCGCTTCAGCCACGGACGTGAATTTCCCTCCACCTTCCTCTGACGTCTCCTCTAGGCCTCCTCCCTCACCCACGTGTACGGTGCCTTTCCGGTAAATTCTTCTCAGAGTGAAAGGCTTTTTCACCATTTCCGGCTGTGTCCACCTGGGGCTTTCTGTACAGCGTGAAGTAGAAAAAGTACTTTTATTGGTTTCAGAGAGGGAGAGAGAAACAGCAGTGATGAGAACCATGGACCGGCCGCCTCCTGCACGCCCCCTGCTGGGGATGGAGCCCGCATCCCGGGCCTGTGCCCGGACCGGGAATCGAGCCGTGGCCTCCAGGTTCATAGATGGACGCTCAGCCACGGAGCCACGCCGGCCGGGCGGGTTGTGTTTCTCCCAGGACACCCAGCTGGCCTGGCACCCGTGTGGACGCGGCCTGCCCTCTGCGTCACTCCCAGGCCAGCGGGTCCTTGCGGGCCCGGGGCGGGCTCTGGGCGGGGCTGCCTGTGGCTCCTTCCAGACCTGTCCCAGCTGCGGCTGTGGGAGACCCCGGGCCTGGGAGGGCATCCCTGCACTTCTCATTCTTGGCCCTCTATTCTGGCACAGGTATTTTTAAAATAAGTAACACAACTCACATGTATTTTAACACATTTGCCAACGTACACACACACTCTCACACACTCTCACACACATACACATACACACTCACACACACACACTCTCACACACATACACATACACACTCACACACACACACACACACACACTCACATACACACACACTCACACACACACATACACACTCACACACACACACTTACACACACTCACACACACACACACTCACACACAAACACACTCACACACTCACACACAGAAAAGCATTATTGCGACGGCCTGGGTGGTTGGGCTCCTCTCGCTGACATCGCTCCAATCCGGACTCTGCCCTGCGGGCCACAGGCAGCCGCCCCTCCGCTCGGCTCCTTTCCTCCGTCTATGATGATCCCGCGCACGTCGGACGGCCCGTCTGCAGGTGCGGCCCAGGCCGCTTACGCACTTGTTGCTGCAATGGACGCGTCCTTTTCTTTATAAAAATATGTCTTTATTGATTTTAGAGAGGAAGGGAGAGGGAGAGATAGAAACTTCAGTGATGAGAGAGAACCACTGATTGTCTGCCTCCTGCGTGCCCCACACCGGGATCCAGCGCACAACCCAGGCACGTGCCCCGACGGGAGAGCGAATCGTGACCTCCTGGTTCCTAGGTCGATGCCTCACCACTGAGCCCCACCGGCCGGGCAGAAACTTGTTCTATTTTGTTAATCCTCCTTTGAGGATATGTTTTCCCTGGAGTCTCCAAAGGGGGTATAATGAATGGAGTGATGGGGGCAAGAGAGAAACTCATCGACTGGTTGTCTCACGCAGGGGCTCTGACGGGTGGGGAGTGAACTTGAAACCCAGGCCCGAGCCCTGGACCAGAAATGGAACTTCCGACGCTTCCGTGGACCGTCCAACACGCTAACCACTGAACCACGCTGGCCAGGCTTGGAAAGTTTTGATTCCAGACCGTCCTGTGTGATCACCTGGTCTCCGAGGCGGAAAGGCGGCCTCGCAGGCCTCCCGAGCTCCTCAGCGGCAGCAGGTGGCCCCTTTGTGTCCACAAGATCCCTCAGGACCTCAGCCGGACCCTCAGGCCCAGGGGGCGGGGGGTGGAGAAGGGTCAGGCCGTGGTGACCAGCCTGGGGCCCGGCCTCGTCACCTGCCTCCGCCTCCGGCCGCGGGCCGTCTCCCGCCGGGCTCTCCGGGGTCCCAGGGAGGATCAGGGACTCGGACGCCACGTCCAGGCGGTCTTCAGGCAGGTGGAGGGCCCCGTCGTGGGCACCGGAGCGTCTGCATCTCGGGTCTCAGGCGATGACACGAAGGCCACGGAGCTCTCCTGAAAAGGCAAGACGTGTCTGGAGTCGGGGGTTCAGCCCGGGTGCCCCCGCAAGAGGACAGGGGCCCGTAGACCCCACGCTCAGTGGGGCCGGGCCGGCTCGGGTCTCGGCTCTGCCTGCACGGCTGGCTCTGCTGGCCTCGGTGCCTCAGTTTCCCTCTGGAGTCTAAGGCGCCTCCAGCTCAGCCCTCGGCTCGTGTTCGGCTGACGCTCGGGCAGCGAGGGGCTCACTGCAGCTGGAGTGGGTCCCCCCCTCCCAGCCCGGGGCTGGCCTGGCCTGGAGCACTCACCAGGCTGTCTCTGGAAGGGCGTCCTGTGGAGACAGGTCCTGGGAGACAGACGGCAGGTGGTTACCGGAAGGTGCCAGGAGGTTCCTCTGAGCTGAGGCGGTTCCAGAAGCAATCACAGCCCCCCAACCCTAGATCGGGGAGCTCCCGGAAGGGGCCACTGTGCCTCGCCCCTGTTTCCTGGTTGCACAGCTTCCAGAACTTGCCAGGAGCCCAGCGTCCCGAGCTCAGCATCCCTGGGCTCTGCCCCACAGACCTGCCCACACCCTGGCCTCAGCCAGGGCTGCCACTGGGAGATGAGCTGGCACCCGTCAGTGACGCCTGAGGGACCCCCTCTCTAGCCAGGCCCGTCCCTCAGCCCAGGCACCGGCCAGCTAAGGCCCAGCCCTGTCCTCCCTCAGGCGCCCGGCCCGGCCCAGTTGTCACGGCCTCCCGTCCCCTGGCTCCAGCTCGGTGCCCACCTGCATGGGGACAGCAGCAGGCCACCCGGCCGCCTCCGTCTCCGCGTTTCCTGACGCAGAGCATGACGAGGGCCCCGGCCACCGCGGCAAAGAGCCAGCCCGCCATCCAGCAGAACCGGTGTCGGCTCCCTGGGCCTGCGGACAGACAGCGCCTCAGCAGCCACCCCCCCCCCCCCGGTCCCTGCAGCCACGGACCAAGGCCCACTGACCAGCCCTGAGCCTGGGAAGGTGCTTGAAGGACATGCAAACACGAGGCTGAGGAGGTCGGCACCCCGTGTCCACGGGGCCACGGCACCGACACCCCCAGTGCTCGTGGGCCAAGGAAGTAGAGAGAAGTCACGTGTGGCACACACACGTGTGCACACATGCATGCACACACATGCACCACACGTGCATGCAATACACACCACACATGCGCACATATATGCATGTGCACATACATCACATGTGCATGCACACACATCACATATGCATGCACGCACATGCACACGGGAATGTTATTCACCCTTAACCTGAAGGGCTTCCTGCCTTTGTAAGAACGTGAATGGCCTGGAGGGCACTGCGCTCAGGGAGGTCAGACGGGGAGACAGACCCTGCGGATCTCACTCCCTGTGTGTGGACCCTGAAGACAAAACAAACTCAGAGAAAAGGGGGACAATCGAACGGCATCTCCACTCACTGGCCCAGCCCAGGGCCCCTGGGGAGAAGCCTGGGGGCGGCCCTTGCAGCCTGCCCAGCCTTCCTGGGGGGCCGGCACCCCCAGGGCAGGTAGCGCTGACCCCGCCCCCACGCGGAGCCCAGGTGCCGGGTCTCAGGTGGCTCATGGGCCACGTGAGTGTGTGAGGACGTGGTGCTCTGCTGTCCACCCTGAAGGGACGTCCTGTGTCAGGCCGGGTCCCCGCTGACCGGCAGGACCCAAATCTGACGTCATGACATTTCCCTCCGCTTTCTCCTCTTTTTTTTCACAAAGTGGAACGACTGACAGGACGTGGCCCAGTCCACACCCGTGAGTGTCACTCAGCCGCCAGGCGCTCTCACAGGTCCCACAATAGGGAGGCTCTGGAGGACACGCTCCTGAAGGGAAGGAGCCAGACACGCAGGCCACAGGCCCACGCCCCCTGTCTGCGACGTGTCCGGAATGGGGAGATCTGTCACCCCAAGCAAATCAGGGCCTGCTGGGGCCGCAGGGGGACAGGAGAGCTGCTGTTTAATGGGCGGATGTGAATGTTTCGGGGCGACACAGAGGTGGGTGCTAAGATCCCCTGAACTGCTCACCGGAGCCCAGCCGGGTGTGGCTCAGCCGTTGCTCAGCGGTCGAGCGTGGCCCTATGAGCCAGGAGGTCATGGTTCCATTCCTGGTTTCAGGTTCAAACCTGGTGAGGGGCGTGCAGAAGGCAGCTGATCCATGATTCTCTCTCATCATTGATGTTTCTCTCTCTCTCCCGCTCCCTTCCTCTCTGAAATCAATAAAAACATATTAAAATAATAAATAACTTGTTCACCATAAGATGGTGAGTTTTCTGACGTGGTTCTCGTCTCCGGAACATACACGTTGGGCCCGACAGGAACCCTCTTACCTGGGCCAGGCCGGCCGCACAGGGTGTCCGCCGTGGCGTTGCACGTCTGCAGGACGACCTTCCCCTCAGGGCACCTGGGGAGGGAAACGCCACACTGTTCCTCCCTCCACGTCTCCCAGGCCCCGGGCCCAGGGGCGCTGTCAGCAGCAGAAGGTGGGCTCGGGGCGGGCTCCCGCTGAGCTCCCTCACCCACCGTGGGAGCACCGTGTGCCAGAGCCGAGGCCCACGAGGGCCCAGGGCAGCCACAGCCCAGCGCTCACCCCTGAACCAGCCTCTCAGAGGTCATGGCCCTCATCCCACGGGGGAGCCACGGAGGTCCCTGCAGGGAACCGGCTCGGCCCCGTGTGCAGGCCTGGGAGCGGGGAGCGGGGGTCTGTCCTGCGTGTGAGGGGCTCGGGCCTCAGGTGTCCTTCCTCGTGGTCGCAAAGTTAGGGGCTGGTCATTGTTTGTCCCGTGTTCCGAGGTCACAGGGAGGCGTGTTTAGACCCAGGACCAAAGCTCGCTTGCGCAGGCCTCACGTGCTCACAGCTCTCCGCACACCTGAGGGGGGACCCGGAGGGACCTCTACGTCACCGGCCCCTCGCCTTCCACCATCGCCGGTTCCCCACCTTCTGCCTGAGTGCGGGAGGCTGGTTCTGAGACCCCACACTCCAGGGTCACAGCGTGAAACACCTGCAGCCCCGCCAGCGGGCTCAGTGGCTGAGCATCACCCCCTGAACCAGGAGGTCACCGTGGATTCCCCGTCGGGGCACAGGCCCGGGTTGCGGGCTCCATCCCCGGTGGGGGGCGTGCAGGAGGCAGCCGGTCCATGATCCTCTCATCATTGCCGTTCCTCTCCCTCCCTCTCCCCTCCTCTCTGACATCGATAAAAATCCATTTCTTTTAAAAAGGGAGCTATTTTGCCAGGGGTTTCACCGCTGTCATGTCTCCCCGAAGGTCCCCCATCGAGCCCACCCGGGGCCTCAGGATGAAGCTTCTTAGGAAATCTGTGCGTGAGACGGCGCTAAAGGGAGGCCATCGCGGAGGAGCCGGGCCTCCCGTGACCACGTCCTCCTAAGGGGAGCCTGTTCGCAGGGAGCGGCCAGAGACGCAGACAGGAGGCAGCGCGATGGCGGACAGACAGAGGCCGCAGCGGCAGGTCTAGGAGGAGCGCCAGGGGTGCCGCCACCCAGAGCCCAGGATGCAGGAGGGTCCTCCCAGAGCCCGCGGGGCCGGCCCTGCCCACACCCGGGTTCCTGGCTCCCGGGCTGCGGGCCTGGAGAGAATTATTCCCGAGGTTTGTGAAGCCGCCAGGACCGGCGCCTGTGACAGAACCAGGGCGCTGCTGCGGGGAAGGCCTTGCAGCTGGGACAGGGCGCGGGGCTCACAGCTCCTCCTCTGCCCGGAGCCGCCTCCTCTGGAACCGTCTATGGCTCCCACCTCCCGCCCTCCTCGGGCCTCTGCGTCTCCCAAGCCTCGCCCTCCAGCCCTCGGGGACCCGGCCGGTTCTGTGCTTTGGCTTCTGTGCCGACTCCACGGGGGCTTTGTTGGTACGAGCGGGTCGTGGCTCTGGGTGGACGGAGCCCTGGCCCCAGGGCGGCCCCGGTGGGAACAGCCAGGCCACTGGTTGGATTTCATCTGCAGGCGCCTCCATGTGGCAGGTGCTACCAGGTCACAGATGGAGAACCGAGGGGCCGCGGCAGAACCCGAGGCAGACACGCCACGGGGGGCGGGGGGAGGGGACGGGGGGACCCAGGCTGCACGGCTGCCCGCGCCCGAGGCCGTACCTGGTGCAGCGGTAGCAGCCCTCCAGGCAGTGCTCAGAGTCGCAGTAGTACTCCCCGGTCTTGCACTGGCACCGCCGGTCCTGTGTCGGGGTGCAGTCACTCACCATCTCCTGGTCTGCGGGGGGAGGGGAGGCTGGGTCAGGCACCAGGGCTGGGACTCTGCCAGTGGAACATGGGCGGCTCCCGGTGGTGCCACTGCTCACCGGCCAGGCTCTGACACACGGGGGGGGGGGGGGGGGGGGGGGCGGGGAGCGGGCCCCAGTCCAGACGGGGGCGGGCGGTGGGGAGTGGGGTCGGCCCGTGGGAACGTCACCCACTGCACCCAGTGTTTCCTCCGAGGCTGGCACTGACCCCACATCTCCCATCGGGCCAGGATCCCCACTGCCCTGCACCCCACGTGCAGCACTGGCTCTGGCGGACGTTAGACGGTCCACCTCTTCACTCTCAGAGACCCTTTCTTTTTCTTTAATTACATTTTGATTGATTTTATTTATTTATCTATTTACCTACTTATTTATTCGGTTAATCATCACTCCAGGGTATTTCTCCCATTGACTTTTCTTTTGTGAATTATCTTCAAGTTTAGACCTTCAGAAAACACCTTTTTCTTTTTAATTAAAAAAAAAAATATTCTTTCCCTGGCTGGTTGGCTGGGTGGATGGAGTGTCAGCCTGCGGTCTAAAGGGTCCCGGGTTCAAATCGGGTAAAGGGCACATGCCCGGGGTTGCAGGCTCGATCCCCAGTTGGGGGCGTGCAGGAGGCAGCTGATCCATGATTCTCTCTCATCATGGATGTTTCTATCTCCCTCTCCCTTCCTCTCTGATATCAATAAAAATATATTTAAAAAATTAAAAAAGGGGCTTCGGGGTCAAGGTCAAGACTCAAGGGGCCGGGACTCACCCTCGCGGCAGGTGGTGCACAACAGGCAGGACTGCAGGCCGTTGGCGTATTCCGTGTACATCCCTGTGTCACACGCCTCGCACTCGCTCTGGGTGTGGGGGCTGCTGCACGGCTTGCGGACATAGTGGCCTGTGCAAGAGGTCGGGGTGCGGTCAGACCCACCAGGCACGCCGGGCGCCCCGCTGTGCGGCCTCCACGCCAGGCCCTGGGCCGGCCTCTCTGGGGAGAAAATGCAAATCCCTGTCCCTGGGCGTCAGCATTGGAGTAATCTCTGCCTGTTACCAGGTCGTGGAAATGACGAAGCAATCGCTCCCCGACAGGTGTGTGGTGGGGCACCCGGGACCCCGACCCCCACCCAGGACACACCTCTGAGGCCCCCAGGACGCGCCTCTAGAGTTCCAGGGTCAGTCAAGGCAGCAGGACCCCAGCCCAGCGCTCCGCCCCCCGGCCCAGGGCTCGCCACCAGCTGCCCGGGCACAGCCCAGCGTCCCGGTCGCCATGGGGTCCCAGGGCCCAGCCCAGAAGGCCCCGAGGTGGACACATGCTCTGCTGGCCAGCACGGTGCCCGGCCGCTTCCTCCCTGCCGCCCCGTCAGAGCCATGGCTCGACGTGCATTTGGGTCGGGCCCAGCGGACAGAACCCGCCCCCACTCACCTGCGGGGCAGAGCTGGCAGCAGCGCCTGGCAGACCAGTACTCGCCGGGCCCGCACCTGCTGCCCGGGCTCAGGATCGCCGAGCTCAGCTCCGACGACAGGTTGCTCGAGGGGCTCAGGGTCAGCTGCAAAGCGGGAGCCTTGTTTCACCGCGTTCTCGCCCCCCATCCCTCCCACTGTCACCCCGGCAGGTCCACAGCACGCCCCGTCCACACGGAGCACTGCCTGGGCCGCCGCCCTGGAACGGGAGGGTCACGGTCACGGCTCTGCACGTAGCAGCCTCAGGAACGAGGCAGCCAGGGGCTCCCCAAGCCGGGGGCCCAGGAACCGGGGTCACGTGCGCATTGGCTCCACAGGCGGGGCCAGCGGCCTCCTCGTTCCATCTCTGGGGGGCGCTATTACCACGCACAGGTTTCACACGGGAGAAGAATTTAGTCACATCAACATCAGCACAGACAGAACCTGGGGTGGCCCAGCCTAACGCTGGACAGTGGCCGCCCACTCCCTTCCTCTCCGTAAAGGTCAATAAAATATATATTTTTTAAAAAAAAAGAAAGGAAGGAAGAAAGTAAAGGGAAGGGAAGGAAAGGGAAAGGGAAGGGAGGAAGGGAGGGTAGGAAGCAGTGAGACGGCGCCTGCGGGAACCCTTTCCGAGTGAGGCCGGGGGAGTAGCGGGGTTCCTTCTCTCCTTTCTCGGCCCCTCCAGGGCCTGGGGGTCCTACCCTCGCCCCCTCCGGCCCCTGCGGTCCTGCCCACCGGCCGCCGCCTCCAGGGGCCCCGCCAGGGGCGAGGGGGCGCGCGGCCCGGCGGCACCGCCACGGGAAGGCCCCAATTGGGCCCAATATCCAGCTGCCCCCAGAGCCGGCGTCCAGCCCCCGGCGTGTCTCGGGGGGTAGGGCGACCCCCAGACCCAGAGCCCCCGCCCCGCCCCCGTCAGCGCACCAGCCGGGCTGCGGGCGGGATCGCGAGCGCGGGCGGCAGGGGCACCTGTGGGTCCACGTCTCGCACCCGCGTCCCCGCTCCATGCGCCCCTTCCTCTCAGACGCAATAAAAACAGTTTTAAAAAGGCGGCTTTAGAGACACTCACCGAGGCCACCTGGCCCGTCCAGCAGCCGCACGTCCACCGGGGCGCCCGCACCCCGCCCCCGCACCCCCCCCACCCCCGCGCCCGGCCAGCGGCCTCGGGTGCCGCGCCGCCCCGGCTGGTTTCCGCTCCCGGCCCCGTCAGACCCGGGGCTGCCTCCCGCCCCCACCCTCGGGCGGCCCTGCAGGCGGCGCAGCTCGCTCACCGGGACCCGCAGCAGCGGGAGCAGCAGGAGCAGCCACAGCGCGAGCCCCATGGCGCGGGGCCGAGTGGGGGGCCGGGCCCGGCCGGTGGGTTATATACCCCGGACGTGGGCGGGTCGGCAGCGACTCCATCCTATGCGATTCCCCGAAGATAAAGCAAAAATATGCAGAAAACAAAAAAAAGGAAGTGGACTTTTCGTAACGAAACCAAAAACCTGCGGAGGCGCTTCCTTCCTGGCAGAGCGTCCGCGGGGCGGGGCGGGGCGGGGCGCGGGGCGGGTACCGAGGCGGGGCACCCACCGGGGGCCGGCGACCCGGCCTGATCCGCTGCGGCGCCGCCTCTCTCCTCCCCGCTCCACTCTCTCTCTCCACATCCGCGGGTGGGGTCACAGCAAACGTTTATTCCTCTTTTATTTTATTTAAAACCCGAGAGGGTTCAACCGGTGTCTCCCCCATAAATTCAAGGAGGAGAGAGACGGAGAGAGAAGAGACCGGCCCGCCGTGGTCCCGCGAGTCCCGCTCGTTCAGCGGCAGAGGCCGCGGCGGCTCAGCACGTGTCGCACGTCCTCCCGGGGCCACGGCGCGCGTGGGGGCGGCGCCCGGACACCTGGCGCCAAGAAAACCCTTTCACTTTCTATTCCCCGCGGCGCCGTCACGCCACGCCCCCGCCGTCACTCCACGCCACGCCCAATAGTTCCGCCCCCACACCTCCGCCACGCCCCACAGCCACGCCCCCACACCTCCGCCACGCCCCCACAGCCACGCCCCCACAGCCACGCCCCCACACCTCCGCCACGCCCCCACAGTCACGCCCCCACAGCCACGCCCCCTGGCCAGATCCTGCTGCTCCTGCTCCTCCTGCTCCACCGAGGCACCCCCACTCCCACCCCCTCACCCCCCTCCCCGCGCCCCTCGCGCCCCTCCCGGTTCTGCAGGAACCAGAGCAGCACTCTCACATTAGCGCCGCTGAGGGCTGCCGAGTGATCCCTGTTGTGCTGCGCTGCATATCTGGCGCTTCGGCCAGGCGGGTCATGCTGTGCTGTCTGTTCCTAAAACTCACAGAGAGGAAGGCGCTGACACCTGGCCAGGCCCTGAGATAGGGTCTCATGGCCCCTTCCCAGCACGCAGGCCTGCTTTCTCCAAAGGCCGGAAGTCTCATTCCAAATTTGGGAGACAAAGGACTGGAAAAAGTATAAATAAAGCGAGTTTCCTCCATATTGGGGGGCCCAGAATTTGAAAGACACATTTTCTCTGGGCCTCCACAGAATTTAATGATGAAATGTAACTCCTGTAGTCGGCACCGCAGTCCAGCCTCTGCTTCGGCAGGGTGCTGTAACTGTGGTCGCTGGCCAGCTCAATAAATCCTCGCTTGCTGTTTAAGACCTAATTGGAGTCGGTGGTCTTATTCTGGCGAATGTCCCTCCACAACACTGTCACAAAACTGGGCGAGGAAATGCTTTAGGGAATAATTGGCTTTAAAGTCTCAAAGTTGTTAAGGCAAAAATACATCACTAAAATGAAGAGTATATGGTTAAAAAAAAAACCCCACCTTTTCAGCGGTAATGATATATGCCTACACATAGTTTTCGAAAGTCTTCGGTAACTTCAAACTTTGAAGTCTGCTGAATTAAAAAATAAAAATTATTAAATATCTAGGTATTTTGAAATAACACAATACTGAAATATTCATCTGAGTTTGCCCCCTATGAAAAACCTAGAGGATAGATTTGAATCTATTAATGAAATAAGTCTTGGGTTTTATTTGAAATATATTCTTAAAAATGTGAAAGAATTACTAATCTCAGAAATGCTACATATTTTGCCCTAGTTCAAACCAAAATTTTTTTAAAATATATTTTGTTGATTTTCTTTACAGAGAGGAAGGGAGAGGGATAGAGAGTTAGAAACATCCATGATGTGTCCGCAACCAAGGTGCATGCCCCTGACCGGAATCAAACCCAGAACCCTTCAGTCCACAGGCTGATGCTCTATCCACTGAGCCAAACAGGTCAGGGCCAAACCAAATTTTTAATATTAAAACCGGTTTAAGCTTAACTGATGTGTTTAGAATAATTACAAAGAGTGTGTGGCCGAAACCGGTTTGGCTCAGTGGATAGAGCGTCGGTCTGTGGACTGAAGGGTCCCAGGTTCGATTCCAGTTAAGGGCATGTAACTGGGTTGCAGGCACATCCCCAGTAGGGGGTGTGCAGGAGGCAGCTGATCGATGTTTCTTTCTCATCGATGTTTCTAACTCTCTATCTCTCTCCCTTCCTCTCTGTAAAAAGTCAATAAAGTATATTAAAAAAAAAAGAGTGTGTGATGTAATCTTTGGGTTGTGTACATTTAACAGTCTTTCCAAGTTAAATTTTGAGACTTTAACCAAGAGATAGCTTTGGGACATTCCCATGGCCCTGGAATGACTCAGGATTTATTCTCTCTTCTAAAAAAAATGTTTTGAACTAAATTAGGCCAATTTAATATACTTGACATTACATGGGAAGCTTTGTCAAATAAAAATTAATAACTGTTCTATTTATATACATATATTTTGTTGAAATGAGTGTTGTAGGAATTTCAGTCTGCTTCAGAAAGGAACTTGCAAAGATTCAGAGCCAAGTTCAAACAGGAAACTCTCAGGGGGGGCAGGTGTCCAGTCCAGGACACCGGGCAAGCCAAAGTGATGGTTCCCTGTGGGGCATCTGTCGGTGATACTCCGGAATCTGCATTTCACAGATTGGGAGTTTATGAATTATTTTCAATGCTCAGGACACTGATCTCAATAAGCCATGTGCCTCATTTTAAATCTTACTTATTGTTTATTCTTTATATGCTGAAATTATAATTGAATCTAAAAGTATACAGATTTTATATTATTCTCTATGTAATTTTACAGGAATTATTAATTACCAAGAAATTGTTGTCTTGGAATGTTATCCTATCTAATAAAAGAGAAACATGGTAATTAGCCGTACCTCCACTACCCTTCCCTTTGGCTAATCAGGGCGATATGCAAATTAACTGCCAGCCAAGATGGCGGCCGGCAGCCAGGCAGCTTGAAGCGAACATGAGGCTTGCTTGCTTCAGTGACGGAGGAAACCAACATTCCCCGCCTGCCGCTGCCGGCCTCTGAGCTTGCAGTTTGAAACAGTGTTACAAATAGAAGCTAAACAAAACCCATGAAACCTGCTTTCAGCCAGCCAGGATCTCAGAGCTGGAGTTGAAACAGTGTTTCGATTATAGAACCCAAACAAACCAGATACCTGCTTTCAGCAGCAGAGGCCTCAGAGCTGGAGTCAAGCCTCAGAGCTAAAGCTGGCCCAGAATTTTAAAAAAAGAAAAAAAAGCTTCAGTCACCCACCAGCCTGAAAACAGCCCTCAGCCCCTCACCCAGACTGGCCAGGCACCCCAGTGGGGACCCCCACCCTGAAGGGGGTGTGACCAGCTGCAAACAGCCATCATCCCCTCATCCAGGCTGGCCAGGCACCCAAGCAGGACCCCGACCCTGATCCAGGACACCCTTCAGGGCAAACCAGCCAGCCCCCATGTGCACCAGGCCTCTATCCTATATAGTAAAAGGGTATAATGCCTCCCAGCACTGGGATCAGTAGAGCCACGAGGCCTCCTGGCACCAGGATCAGCATGACAGGGGGCAGCGTCCAAACCCCCTGATTGCCCTGCGGCTCTGTGTGTGACAGGGGGCGGGGCCACAACTTCCCTATCCGCCCTGCTCTGTTCGTGACAGGGGAAGGCACCCCAACCCCCTGATCAGCCCTGCTCTGTGCCTAATAGGGGGGAGCTCCCCAACCCCCTGATCGCCCTGCAGCTCTATGTGTGACAGCGTGCGGCGCCCCAACCCCTTGATCGGCCCTGCTCTGTGTGTGACAGGGTATGGCGCCCCAACGCCCCCTCACGGGCCCTGCTCTGTGTGTGACAGGGTAGAACCATAACCTCCCCATCAGCCCTGCCCTGAGTGTGACAGTGGCAGCGCCCCAACCCCCTGATCGGCCCTGCTCTGTGGGTGATAGAGGGCGGTGCCCCAACCGCCCCCACAGGCCCTGCTCTGTGTGTGACGGGGGAGCTCCTCAACCCCCTGATCGGCCCTGCTCTGTGAGTGACGGGGGAGCTCCTCAACCCCCTGATCGGCCCTGCTCTGTGCATGACAGGGTACAGAGCCCCAACCCCCCTGATGGGCCCTGCTCTGTGCGTGACAGGGTACGGAGCCCCAACACCCCGATGGGCCCCGCTCTGTGAGTGACAGGGGGCAGAGCCCCAACCCCCTGCTTGGCCCTGCTCTGTGCGTGACAGGGGGTGGCGCCACAACCTCCCCATCGACCCTGCCTTGAGTGTGACAGGGGGTGGTGCCCCAACCCCCCAATCGGCCCTACTCTGAGCATGACTGAGGGTGGCATCGCAACTTCCGGATCCGCCCTGCTCTGTGCATGACAGGGGGCAGCGCCCCAACTCCCCAATCAGCCCTGCTCTGAGCCCAACCAGGGGCTGTACCTAGGGATTGGGCCTGCCCACTGCCACCCAGGAGCAGGCCTAAGCCAGCAGGTCGTTATCTCCCAAGGGGTCCCAGACTGCAAGAGGGCACAGGCCGGGCTGAGGGACCCCGCCTCCCCTCCGAGTGCACAGATTTTTGTGCACTGGGCCTCTAGTATCTATTATAAAGGGGCGGGGTGAGGGGGCGGGGTGAGGGGCGGGGCGAGGGGCAGGGTGAGAGGGTGAGGGCGGGTGAGGGCCCCCCTGGGGCAGGGGAGGCCTGGGGGGTGGAGCTTCGTGGGGCTCCGGCCTCAGGAGGGCGCTCCTGGGGGCCAGGGCTCCAGACCTTCTCACTGGGAGCCCCTCTCAGGCCCTGATTCGAACTGGTTTGGGTCGCCATGGTAATCAATTCTTCTTTGGTCCCAGGCCTGGAGGTCCCGGTTCCCTTTCTGTGTCCAGGGAAACCAGCCTATTTGCGTAAACCCGCACGAAGACTGAGTCTGAACTTCCTTGTTGTGGTTTTGTTATTAATCATCACTTTAGGGTATTTTTCTATTGATTCTTAGAGAGAGGGGGGAGGGGAAGAGGAGGGAGAGAGAGAGAGAGAGAGAGAGAGAGAGAGAGAGAGAGAGAACCCTCCCACACGTGCCCAGGGGTTTAAACCTGCAACCCAGCCACCTGCCTGGACCGGGAATCCAGCCCAGGACCCCTCGGTGCCTGGGCAGAAGCGCTACCCGCTGGGCCACGCCGGCCAGGGCGGACCTGAACTTGCAGGCTTCACAGAACAGCTTTCCCAGCTCCGGAAATGAACCCCTATAACGAAGGCTTTGAATTGAGTGTTACCCCGTCCCGGGCGGGATCTGCGGTCTCCTGGCCTGGACATTCCCGGAGGCCATAGAGCAGCGGTTCTCAACCTGTGGGTCGCGACCCCCTTTGGGGGTCGAACGACCCTTTCACAGGGGTCGCCTAAGACCATCGGAAAACACATATATAATTACATATTGCTTTTGTGATTAATCACTATGCTTTAATCATGTTCAATTTGTAACAATGAAAATACACCCTGCATATCAGATATTTATTTATTTATTTATTTATTTATTTATTTTAGGCAGAGATTGACAGAATTTTTTTTTTTAACTATGATCAAACCATATGCTGTCTACGGAAGACCCACTTTATTTTATTATTATTATTATTTTTTAATGTTTATTGTTCAGATTATTACAGTTGTTCCTCTTTTTTCCCCCCATAGCTCCCCTCCACCCAGTTCCCACCGCACCCTCTGCCCTTACCCGCCACCCCGCACTGTCCTCATCCATAGGTGTACGATATTTGTCCAGTGTCTTCCCGCACCCCCACACCCCTTTCCCCCCGAGAATTGTCAGTCCACTCCCTTTCTATGCCCCTGATTCTATTATATTCACCAGTTTATTCTGTTCATCAGATTTTTTATTCACTTGACTTTTAGATTCACTTGTTGATAGATATGTATTTGTTGTTCATAATTTGAATCTTTACCTTTTCTTCTACTTCCTCTTCTTAAAGAATACCTTTCAGCATTTCATATAATACTGGTTTGGCAGTGATGAACTCCTTTACAAATGAACCATTGTTTTTTGATATTTTAATAAAAGTGGCAATAGGCCTGGCTGGTGGGGCTCAAGGGTTGAGTGTGGACCTAGGAACCAGGAGGTCAGGGCACAGGCCCGGGTTGCGGGCTCCATCCCCAGTGTGGGCTGCAGGAGGCGGCAGATCCATGATTTTCATCATTGATGTTTCTCTCTCTGCCTCCCTTCTCTCTGAAATCAGTAAAAATATAGTTAAAAAAACAAGTGGCCGTCGGTGTCAAGGTTCGTTAACCCTAGGACCCCTTCTCACACCTGGGGCTGAGGATCCCGCATTCTAAAGCAGAGCCTCCGCCGCCTCCCCACCCAGGGTGGAACCAAAGGGCGCCGGCCGGCGTTTCCGACCGGACGCCGAGGGCGGGACTCTGAGGGCGGGACTCTGAGGAAGGACGCTGTGGGTGGGACTCCAGTCCGCCGCCACTGGTCTCCGGGGCGGGTCGTGTCTCGCCATGAAGTTTCGCGCCAAGATTGCGGATGCAGCCTGTCTTCACGCGTGAGCGGGTCGCAGGCGCCCGGGGTGTGGAGGGAGTGAGGGGAGGGCGGGCCGAAGGCGGAGGGGCGCGCGGAGGGCTTCCCTGGAGCTGAGGGGGCGGGGCTGGGAGCCGAGGGGGCGGGGCTGGGAGCCGAGGGGGCGGGGGCTGAGGGGCTGGGAGCTGAGGGGTGAGGGGGCGGGGCTGTGGCTGAGGGGCGGGGCTGAGGGCTGAGGGGCTGGGAGCTGAGGGGTGAGGGGGCGGAGCTGTGGCTGAGGGGCGGGGCTGAGGGCTGAGGGGCTGGGAGCTGAGGGGCGGGGCTGAGGGCTGAGGGGCTGGGAGCTGAGGGCTGAGCGGGCTGGGTGGGGGGCTGAGGGCTGAGGGGGCGGGGCTGAGGGGCTGAGGGGGCGGGGCTGAGGGCTGAGCGGGCGGGGTGGGGGCTGAGGGGGCGGGGCTGAGGGGCTGAGGGCTGAGGGCTGAACGGGCGGGGTGGGGGGCTGAGGGCTGAGGGGGCGGGGCTGGGGCTGAGGGGGCGGGGCCGAGGGGCTGAGGGGCAGGGCTCAGTGGACCATGGGCAGTGGGGCCCCCAGCTGGTTTGGGATCGGACTGGTCCCCGGGCGGCCCTAACCCGGCACAGGCGGTTCTTGGGGGCCGAGCTGCTGCCCTGGGAGCCTCGGTGTCCTCACCCCACCCGCGTGCCCCTGGCCCACGCCGGCCTCCAGGCCCCGCACAGGGACCCGCAGGTGACCCGCGCCCCCCGCAGGCGGCAGCTGCCTGGTGGCCAAGCTGGCCCGCGCCTGCACCCCGCGCATCCGCCTCCCTCCCCCGACCCGGCCCGAGCGCACGGCCCCTGACCCCGCGCCGTCCCCGGAGAACTTCTTCAGCGAGTTCCAGGTGGAGGCGTCTCCGAGGACAACGATGCCATCTACGTGGAGCTCGCGGCCGAGAACCGCTCCCGCGCCCTGAACACCGCGCAGAACGCCCGGGCCTTGAAGGTCAGGCGGACCCACCAGCACTTCCCCTCCGGACGGTGTCCATGGAGCTGGTGAGGAGGGGCCCGGCCGGGCAGTGGCCGCAGCAGGGGAGGGGGGTCATGGCAGCGGGGCCGCAGGGCAGGTGCCCCGTGACCTGCACACCGTGCGTGCGATGGCTCCGTGGGAACGGAGAGCACCCACGCGGCGTGGCCGGCCGGCTTCTCCGCCTCAGGCCCGCGGGTTCCTCCACGGTGTCTGTGTCGAGCAGCAGCCGCACTGACCCGACGTCCGTGAAGGTCGCTCCCAGGAGGCCGTGGAGGAACCTGAGGAGCCACCGCCCCAGACGCTGATGGGAGTGATGGCAGCCCGTGGCTCCCACGTGCCCGGTCGCGTCATTAGTCCCCGATGTCAGCACGGCTTTGCTCTGCTGGTTGGAAAGGATGCTCCTTTCTGAAGGCTGCTCCGGGAGGAACGGGCCTGTGCCGGCTGTTCCCGTAAGACCCTCAGTCAGCCCGGCGTGGCAGGAATGCGGCGGAGAGCGAATGTCCGCCCAGGGACGGCCGTGCAACTGACTGCCCTGGAAGCCCTTGGCGTTCCTGCCGGGTGGTGGCCGCAGGCACCGGTGTGGGTCACAGAGGGACGCTGCCCTGTCGGTGAGGAGCGATGTCCGGCCGGTGACAGCCAGCAGGGAGGCCCTTCCGCTCCGCTGACTGGTCCCGGGGCAGGGACTATGGTGATGCCCGGGCTCCTTTGCCTCCCGCTCACACTGACGGAAGGAGGGGGATGGAGAGGGAATTCTAGAGGCCCCTCCTGGGCAGCAGCAGGGCACCAGGACAGTGGGAACCGTCTGATGCTGGTGCAGGCACTTCCCCCTCGCGTTTTTGGGTGGAAAGGCCTGAGTCTTGGGCATCCCTCAGAGGACCGCCGTGTCCCGGGTGCATGAAGGCCTCTAGCTAAAGGCGGGTCCTGGGACCAGAAGTGCCACAGGGACCGGTCGCCGAGGTAACCAGAGGCAGGAGTGAGCTAGTGAAACTCTGATAGTTTTTATTTTCATATTTTAAAAAGAACATTATTCAGACAGGTTAAAACCCAGGGTTCTGCAGCTTTTACGCTTCCACGCATTCCAAACCCAGGCAGTGAGCGGGCACCTGCTGGCACTTGCTATACGGACATTCTCATGCTCCGGTTTCCTCATCGGGCCTGTAGGTGAGCCTTTCTCTGCCGGTCTTGAAGACGATGAAGAGCGTTGTGGAAAAATGAAAAATATCAGCAATCAGCTTGTAAGCCACAACTTCTTTAGCAAAGAGCTCTGAAGTGTTTGCTGTGGGCGGCACGTCTGCCCGAGGTGTGGGTGCCCTGGCGCTCAGCGTGCGGGGTCCCCTCATCGCCGGTGGTTGAGAGCTACAGCTTCCCAGGTGCCTGGGGACCCTGCCCGGGTGTCTCCAGGGGCTCCCTGGGGAGAGTGTTCACTTCGGCCCCCTGCCTGTGTTTGTACTCACAGTAGATTCAACACGCTCAGCTGCTCTGGCTTCCCTCCCTTACGCTAGGAAAGACATCGCACATCTGCTAACGTCTGTGTTTTATGAGGTGCTGGTTTTGGCAGTGAGTTGAGTGTCCCGTGAGCCCAGGCCACGACGTCTCACTCTAAGCACCCCCTTGCTCTGCAGCCCCAGGCCCATAGCCCTCTCCTCCCCACAGGTCTTGGCTGAGCGACAGCGAGCTCGTCGCCTGCGCAGGGCGCGTCCACCGTCCACAGCGTGGCTCAGGGCCACGCGGGAGAGGATGCGGAGACAGACGCGCACCCAGGCAGTGCTGAGGTGGGTGGAGGTCCCGCGCTCTTGTCCAGAGCAGCCTGCCAGCATCTGGGAGGGGGAGCGAAGGGGGACGCCTCGCTGGCCCAGAGCCACCGCCGTGCGCCCCAGTCCATGGGATGCCAAGAAGCTGGAGTGACCGGGCTCTGCAGGAGCTGGTGGTGAGCAGGTGGGACCGGGTGCTGGAGCCGTAAGGTAAACACCTCTACCTGGGACGCGGATGGAGCCGGGGCAATGTTCTCAAACATCTGCCTGTTAAATACGCTGTGGCTCAGCGCAACATCGACATGATGCTTTTTAGATAAAACCCAAAAGTTAGGAAGTGCATGTGCCTGGTAAGCCTCCCCAGCGTGGCCTCTGACACCTTTCTCTGGATGACACCCCCACCTGGTCGTGGGTGGGGCTGGACGGCCGTGGGGAGCGGATCTTTCTCTGACTTCCCGGCGTTGCCTGCTCTCCCTCTCATCTCGCTGGTGCCGTTCGTGAAGCACGTGGGGATCCCTGACACCCACACGCTGGAGGGGCAGCCATGAGGGCGCCAGATGCCACCCCGGGACCAGCGTGAGCAAACACAATGGAGACTCGGCCGTCTTTCCATGGACCCCAGGCCTGGGAAGTGGTGGCAGATTTACTGGCCCTGTTTCCCTATGGACCTGCCACAGCCCTACAGGAAGCGACAGGCCCCACCTGACTATGGGCAGCCTTTGATGAATTCATGGGCCTAAGCATTGATCGTCACAGCGACCAACATAAAGGAAGAAGAAGAAGGACCAGACGTCAAGTGTCTCCTGGCAGCAAACACGTCCCCTGCAGGTGACCTCCCCCTCAGCCGGTCTGAATGTGCTCAGGCTCCGTGCCTGCTCGCGGTTCCCAGGACAGCACCCCGCGCGCCTCGGGGAGGCGGAGAGACCCGCACAGAGAGACCAGCGGACACAGACGCGGTGCTCCCTGTGGGTGAGAGACACAAGGAGGTGACGTGTTCACCGTCTGAACGGATCCAACAGGACAGGTCACGTGAGCATCTCGGGAGCCGTACAGAAAGCATTTGACACAATCGATGCTCCATGAAAACAAAGCGAGAAAACCTCTCCGCAAAGTAGGACTAGAAGGGAATGTCCCCACACTCATCGGGGCCTCTGTGACCCCACCTACCCTCACACCTGCTGGACAGTGAGTGCTTGTTCAGGTGGAAGCCCGGCTCTGCTGCCCCTCCCGGAGGTCCCAGCCGGGCCGTGGGCAAGGAAAAGAGCGGAACGCGTATAGATGTGAAAGGAAGAATAAAACAGCCTGCTGGCAGGCGGCGTGCATAGTCTGCACAGAAACCCCGAACGACCCTGAGGAAGGCTCCTGGGATGCACTAGCACGGGGGCCCGAGGGGTCACAGGATCCAGCCGGCGGGAGCCCAGGCGGGTTCCCACCTCAGCCACGGGCAGTGGGACCCGGAGGTTGAAACAGCGAAGCCACTGACACGGCACTCGGGAAACAAGCGCTCAGCCCCGGGTGGAAGAAAGCGCGGCGTGTGGATCTGAAAACCACAAGACCCGAGAGAAGAGCTCAGCGCTGGAGGAAGGGAGAGACGCTGCGTTCATGGCCGGACGCGCGGCGTGGCCCCGTGTCAGATCTTCCCAGTGCAGAGTCAGTGCGGTCTCAGCCCAAACCCGCAAGCTGAGCTTGAAGATGCCGACAGACTGATTCCGAATGTGTGCGGGAAGCAAGGGGCTGGCCTGGCCGGAGCCATCCTGGAAAAGGGCAGTCAGAGGCTGCCAGTCCCTGACCTCAGGGCTGGGCCTAAAGCCCTGGACCCGAGACACCGCGTGGTGCACACGCAGACCAGCAGGACAGAGCCCGGAAATAGACCCACACGGATGCCCAGCGGGTCTTTGACAAAAACACAAAGGCAGTTCATTTCGAGGCTGGCGCTGGGGAACTTGGATGCCAATATGCCAATATGAGCCTCCTCACAGGCCTCGCCCTGACACAAAAGTGTCCACTGGAAACGGTCAGCTGGGTCTGCACAGCGGCCTGTGAACACGCCATTCCCAGTGTCTTTCTTACAGGGACACCTGCATGTCCGTCCTCATGCTGCTCCTACACCTGCTTAGAACCCACGCGACTTCCCCCCGGGATGAACACTCTCAGCCACGCCATCCGGAACACCTTCGCCAGGCAGGCCCGGAGCCGTGTTCACGGTTGGTTATGGACAGTTCTTGGTTATGGACAGCAGGTGGCACCATGTGCTCAACAAAGTGATCATTTGGGTGGCCTCCTGGACCTGGGAAGCTCACCCTGGGGCCTCCAGCCGCTCAGGGCGGCGCACAGCTGGCCCAGGAGCCCGTGCAGCGGGGAGGGGGGCAGGGGGAGCCTGGGCCAGGAAACGCAGGAAGCTATGAGCGGTGAAGGCCACGATGGGGAGGGAGGTGGCCCGCCCTGCCCTCCTCTGAGTCCACACATTGGTGACATGTCACTGACCTGCCACAAGCTCTGTGTTGCTCTGTCTCCTTTCCTCGCATGTGGCCCGCGTTTGTCACGATGGCCAGGCTCTGCTCAGCGGGTGTCTCGGCTGAGCTGACGGGTTTCGTTGTCTGAAGCGCTCAGTGTCCTGGGGTCAGCTCCCTGGTGGGAGGGGCAGCAGACGGCTACCTCACGGTCAGTAGCTCACTGGGCGGCAGCACGCCAGGCTTGTTGACCCTCCCTGTGCCGTGTGCGCCTGGCTTGTGCGCCTCATCTGACCTCAGCCGTCAGAGCTGGGTCTGCTGCTCTGGTCTGCAGGCTGGAAGGTGTCGCCTGCTCTCCCTCTCATCTCGCTGGTGCCATTCGTGAAGGACGTGGGAATCCCTGACACCCACACGCTGGAGGGGCAGCCATGAGGGCACCAGATGCCACCCCGGGACCAGCGTGAGCAAACACAACGGAGGCTCGGCCATGGCCAGCGGGTGGTGGTGTAGGGAGCACCATGTCTATCTGCGGGTCCCGCGCTGGCTCGGCCCCCATTCAGCGGCCTCCTTGCCCTCCCATCACCCCTGCCACATGCCCATCCTGGCCTGTGCCTGTGTCCCCTCAGACGTCCCTGCGGGCACCTCCATCGCATTCACTCTCTGCTGAAACGTCCCCATGTGCTGAAGTTCCCGGCTGCTCAAACTAAGGTTCCCTGCCCACTGCCCACGGCCCACGCCGGTGTCTCTCGCTGTTTTCTCTCCCTGATGTTTGTCACTGATGTGTTTGGCTTATGTGTTTGTGACGTGGGATTTGACAGGACAGGGATCTCACTGTCCGTGTCCCCAGCACCCGGAAGAGGGCCGGGCAGGCGGTGGTCCTCCCCAGAGGCGCAGGTTAGAGAGTGACTGAGCGGGTGAGCCACCAGGAACGAGTCCACTGTCCTGTCCTGTCCTCTCCCTGTCGCTCAGGGGCCAGGCGCTCCGGGCCCTGTGGCTCATGCTGCAGATGGCTTCCGCTTAGCTCCCGCAGACCAGACTGCCTGCCTCTCTGTTACAGGGTGACTTTGTTTCTGCTCTTGCCTTAGGAGGTGCCAGGAGCTCCTCCGGCAGCCTAAGCAGCGTGGGTGCTGGTGGGACTGGAGCCTGACCACACTGCTGGATGGCGTGTGCCCGGTCGGCGTGCCCGGCGCTCACGTGGGCTTCCCTCTGCTCCACCGCCGCAGTGGGCGGGATCGTGGCAACAACGGGTAGGTCCAGAATGATGTGCTGGGAGAGGGTGCCAGGCTCATAGTGTGGCTGTGCTGGGTGAGGGTGCCAGGCTCACAGTGTGGCTGTGCTGGGGGAGGGTGTACAGGCTCACAGTGTGGCTGTGCTGGGGGAGGGCACAGGCTGACAGTGTGGCTGTGCTGGGGGAGGGTGTACAGGCTCACAGTGTGGCTGTACTGGGGGAGGGTGCCAGGCTCACAGTGTGGCTGTGCTGGGGGAGGGTGTACAGGCTCACTGTGGCTGTGCTGGGGGAGGGTGTACAGGCTCACTGTGGCTGTGCTGGGGGAGGGTGTACAGGCTCACAGTGTGGCTGTGCTGGGTGAGGGTGCCAGGCTCCCAGTGTGGCTGTGCTGGGGGAGGGTGTGCAGGCTCACAGTGTGGCTGTGCTGGGTGAGGGTGTGCAGGCTCACAGTGTGGCTGTGCTGGGGGAGGGTGTACAGGCTCACTGTGGCTGTGCTGGGGGAGGGTGTACAGGCTCACAGTGTGGCTGTACTGGGGGAGGGTGTACAGGCTCACAGTGTGGCTGTACTGGGGGAGGGTGCCAGGCTCACAGTGTGGCTGTGCTGGGGGAGGGTGTACAGGCTCACTGTGGCTGTGCTGGGGGAGGGTGTACAGGCTCACAGTGTGGCTGTACTGGGGGAGGGTGTACAGGCTCACAGTGTGGCTGTGCTGGGTGAGGGTGCCAGGCTCCCAGTGTGGCTGTGCTGGGTGAGGGTGTGCAGGCTCACAGTGTGGCTGTGCTGGGTGAGGGTGTGCAGGCTCACAGTGTGGCTGTGCTGGGGGAGGGTGCCAGGCTCACAGTGTGGCTGTGCTGGGGGAGGGTGTACAGGCTCACTGTGGCTGTGCTGGGGGAGGGTGTACAGGCTCACAGTGTGGCTGTACTGGGGGAGGGTGTACAGGCTCACAGTGTGGCTGTACTGGGGGAGGGTGCCAGGCTCACAGTGTGGCTGTGCTGGGGGAGGGTGTACAGGCTCACAGTGTGACTGTGCTGGGGGAGGGTGTACAGGCTCACAGTGTGGCTGTGCTGGGGGAGGGTGTACAGGCTCACAGTGTGGCTGTGCTGGGGGAGGGTGTACAGGCTCACAGTGTGGCTGTACTGGGGGAGGGTGTACAGGCTCACAGTGTGGCTGTGCTGGGGGAGGGTGTGCAGGCTCACAGTGTGGCTGTGCTGGGGGAGGGTGTACAGGCTCACAGTGTGACTGTGCTGGGGGAGGGTGCCAGGCTCACAGTGTGGCTGTGCTGGGGGAGGGTGTACAGGCTCACAGTGTGGCTGTGCTGGGGGAGGGTGTACAGGCTCACAGTGTGGCTGTGCTGGGGGAGGGTGTACAGCCTCACAGTGTGGCTGTGCTGGGGGAGGGTGTGCAGGCTCACAGTGTGGCTGTGCTGGGGGAGGGTGTGCAGGCTCACAGTGTGGCTGTGCTGGGGGAGGGTGCCAGGCTCACAGTGTGGCTGTGCTGGGGGAGGGTGTACAGGCTCACAGTGTGGCTGTACTGGGGGAGGGTGTACAGGCTCACAGTGTGGCTGTGCTGGGGGAGGGTGTGCAGGCTCACAGTGTGGCTGTGCTGGGGGAGGGTGTACAGGCTCACAGTGTGACTGTGCTTGGGGAGGGTGCCAGGCTCACAGTGTGGCTGTGCTGGGGGAGGGTGTACAGGCTCACAGTGTGGCTGTGCTGGGGGAGGGTGTACAGGCTCACAGTGTGGCTGTGCTGGGGGAGGGTGTACAGGCTCACAGTGTGGCTGTGCTGGGGGAGGGTGTACAGGCTCACAGTGTGGCTGTGCTGGGTGAGGGTGCCAGGCTCACAGTGTGGCTGTGCTGGGGGAGGGTGCCAGGCTCACAGTGTGGCTGTGCCGGGGGAGGGTGTACAGGCTCACAGTGTGGCTGTGCTGGGGGAGGGTGCCAGGCTCACAGTGTGGCTGTGCTGGGGGAGGGTGTACAGGCTCACAGTGTGGCTGTGCTGGGGGAGGGTGCCAGGCTCACAGTGGCTGTGCTGGGGGAGGGTGTGCAGGCTCACAGTGTGGCTGTGCTGGGGGAGGGTGTGCAGGCTCACAGTGTGGCTGTGCTGGGGGAGGGTGCCAGGCTCACAGTGTGGCTGTGCTGGGGGAGGGTGCCAGGCTCACAGTGTGGCTAATGTTGTGGCCCCACCCCATAACAAAGAAACAGAATTTCCGGAGGATGAGGCCCAGAAATCGGGATTTTAAAAAGATTCCCCGGTGATTCTAATGTGCAGCCAAGGTTGAGAACCACTGACCTAAGGGTTTGGGCTCGATTCCAGTCAAGGGCACGTACCTGGGTTGCAGGTTTGTTCCCTGCCCTGGTCGGGCACGTGTGGGGGGCAACAATTGATGTGTCTCTCACATTGATGTCTCTCTCTCCCTCCCTCCCTCCTTCCTTTCATTCTCTCTGAAAAGAAATGGAAAAAATATTCTCATGTGAGAATTAACAAAACAGAAAAGATGAGTCTGGAACATTTTATAGGCCAGTAAGTAAGGAAGTGATCAAACAAGAGAAAAAACTCCATAATGGTAAGGGTATACCAGATGGATGCAGCAACCCCCCCCCCCCCAAAAAAAAAAAAAAAAGTTTCCAATGCCCCAAATGGAAAATTTGAGCAACAAACTTAAGTCGTACTGATTATAATCAAGTATGTAACACATAACTAATGCGTACAAATAATCCATATATATAAAAGCCTAAGCGGCCCTTAAAACCGAATGACCGGAACAACCAGTGGACCAGTTGGTATGATGCGCACTGACCACCAGGGGGCAGATACTCAATGCAGAAGCTGCCCCCTGGTGGTCAGTGTGCTCCCACAGCCAACCTCCCACAGCTGGCCAACGTCCCCTGGTCCCTTTCCGCAACCAGCTGGCCCCCCCCATCAACCAAATGGGGGGGCCAGCCAATCTCCCACAGCCCCTCCCCCCAGCTGGCCCCCCAAAAGTCCCACAGCCCTTCCCCCCATCCGGCCTGATCCCAATGGGCCCTGATCGAGGGCAGGCCGAATGTCCCCACCTGTGCACAAATTTGTGCACCGGGCCTCTAGAAAGTACTAATAAATGGACCAACAAAATAAGACCTGAAGCAGGGAGGCATGGAACAGACTGCCATACCTCAGTGTGAGGTTGAGGGGATGAGAAAAGATAAACCAAAGGACTTACCCTATATAATACAGTGTAATATGCTAAGTGTCTGTCTGTTCATGCGACCATTCAACTGTTCCACCAGCCGCTATGACGCACACTGACCACCGGGAGCAGACGCTCTGACCAGTAATTAGCTTGCTGCTGGGGTCCAGCCAATCAGGACTGGGTGAGACAGGCTGGACATGCCCTGGAGCCCTCTCGGGGTCCTTCCCCGGCTGGCCAACCTCCCGTGGTCCCTCCCAAGCTGGACTGCGAGAGGGCGCACGTCAGCCGAGGGATCCTCGTGTACTTATATGCACAGCCCACGGACATGGGCAATAGGGTAGTGAAGACCTGGGGGGTGGGGGGGAGGAGCTGGGAGGAGGGGGATAAAGCAGGGTGAATGGGAGATATCTGTAATACTATCAACAATAAAATATATATTGCCTGGCTGTTATTTCTCAGTGGTTGAGTGTCAACCTATGAACCAGGAGGTCACCGGCCGATTCCCGGTGGAGGGCACATGCCCAGGTTGTGGGCTCGATCCCCAGTAGGGGGTGTGCAGGAGGCAGCCGATCCATGATTCTCTCTCATCATGATGTTTCTATCTCTCCCTCACTTTCTCTCTGAAATCAATAAATGAAAAAATATAAATATGTACCTTAAATATATATGTATAAAAAATAATAAATGGGAGAATATCTCCCATGCAGAAGAATTCCAAGTAATTCCTGGGGATCCCCCCCACTCTGTCACAAGGGGGAGTCCCCTCCCCTGGTCCTGCAGCGTGGGCTGAGCCCCGGGTGTCCTCCCAGAGAGAACAGGCTGGGAAGAGGAGAAGAAAGAGACGACAAACCCCACCCCGGGGTGCTCAGGTCACGTGGCACCGTGAGTCCTGCCGATGGTGCCCTGGATGGTGTAACAAGAGGGCGCTTGACACCCCCCACCCCCCTTCATCCTCCCAATCCAGCCTCAGCCGAATCCCGACAAGAACAGCAGAGGGCGCCCTCGGCACACCTATCGCTCCTCTCAACCGGCCAAGGCCTCAAATCCAGAGCCCAAGAAGCTGCACCGCCAGGAGGTGCCCGCGTGGCTACATGCCAGGCGGGGTCCGGGGCAGGAGGGGGCCATTCGGGGGAACAGGGCGTCTGAGTGCAGGATGGCTTCATTGAGTTCACGATGTGTCCGTACTGGTTCATTGATTGTGACAACGCATCAGAGCAAGCGTGTGAGTGTTCTCCAGGGAGCAGCACCAACGGGACCGTAGACACAGTGTAGATGCACATGAAGATTTATCTGAAGGAACTGGCTCGTGGCTGGGGAGGCTTGGTAAACCCAAATTCTATTGGGGGGGGGGGGAAGGCTGGGCGCTGGGAAGGCCGGGCTTGCCGTTGGCTGTCTTCTGGTGACTCCTTCCTCGGGAGCTCAGAGTTTGGTCTCTACATCTTTTGACTGATTGGGCGAGGCCCCCACGCTGTGGAGGGTCATCTGCTAGACTCAGAGTCCACCAGTATCAGTGGTCTGTTACTCTTGTTCAAACATCACCTTCACAGAAACATCCAGAATAGCGTTGGAGCCAATATCGGCATCGTGGCCCTGCCACGCTGACACAGGACGTTGACCGTGGCACCAACAAACCCGTCGGGTTGTGACACGCTGTCGCTGGCAGGATCCAGAAGAGGAAGCGGAGCGTCAGGGAGGCGCAGAGGTTGGTGCGGCCGGGCCGCCCCAGGTCTGCGCCCACGAGCCCCAAAGCTCCAGGAAGACATACTGAGTGGAGGAATGTTTACAAAATAAAATTTTTTTATTGACGACAGAGAGAGAGAGAGAGAGAGAGAGAGAGAGAGAGAGAGAGAGAGAGAGAAACATCTATGATGAGAGAATCATGGATCGGCTGCCTCCTGCACACCTCCCACCGGGAGTCGAGTCCACAACCCGGACATGGGCCCTGATGGGGAACTGAACGTGGCCTCCTGGTTCCTAGGTCGACACTCGGCCCCTGAGGCACACAGGCGGGCGGACCTGTGCTTCTGTAGGTGAGAGGTGAAGGCTGAGCTGGCAGCCTGCGTGAGCTTTTGGTTTCTCTGCACGTGGCCATTTAGTTTGGAATGAAAGCGGCGAAGCACGGCTTTTACGTGCCCTGAGAGCAGCCCCCACGTGACTGCATCAGAATTCCCCGGGGGGGGGGGGGGGGCCGAGGTTCCTGGGCCCGGAGGACCTGCTGAGGACCCGCTGTGCGATGGAAGTCATGCGTGAATGTCAGCGTGCACGGCGCTGGGGGGCCCTGGGTCTGCCCATCACCTCTCTCTGCTCCCCCAGCATCGTCTGAGGTTCAGGTTTCAGACACAGGGTGGTGCCAAGGGCCACAAGAAGCACTGACCTTCCGGGGGGCTTGCGGCTTTCCCGTGAGCGACAGTGCACGATGGCTGCCCCCTCCCCGCACCCCCATACACAGCAGGGGCGGAGAGACAGATCTGGGCAGACAGGTGGCTGTGGGAAGGTGGTAGATGGAGGTGAGTGGAGGATTCCGGCGCCTCGACAGCTCGTCCTGCTCCGGCCTCCTCCCCAAGCCTCAGTTTCCCCCAGTGTTACAGGGGCCCCCATCCCCCTGCACCCACAGAGCCTTTCACTCCCTTGTCCAATGTGACCCCCATGGCCACCATCTCTCCTCTCTGGGTCACCTCGCTTCCTCCCGGTCGGCAGACCCCGGGGCAGGGGGGCCCGGACATGGCCCTGCTCTGTGGGGACCTAATGGGCTTTGTTGGGGGGACGGGAGCTTCTGTGTGGGGTAGGCAGCAGGGCTCTAGGGTTTGGTGTGAACAAGTGGTTCTGGGGAGGAAAAGCTGAGCGAGGGCGAGGCCTGGAGCTCCGGCTGCTGTGGCCCGAAGCCAGGTCAACGGGAAGGGGCAGGTTTGCGCTTGGAAAGCAGGAAAGGCCCCGAGGCCGTGTGGGGTGGGAAGGGCTGAGGCTGAGGCTGGGGGCCACCCAGGCCTGAGGGAGGGGCTCTGTCTCCGGGGCAGCCTCACCCCCAGGACCTGCTGGGAGCTGCTGTCCAGCAGGCACTCTGCTCCCCACCTGCCAGCCCCGCACCCCACCCATGCGGGGAAGAGGGGAGGGCGCTCAGCAGGTCTCACCTGAGAAAGAGCCACCTGGCTGGGCGACTGGTTGTCTAACCCACAGCCTCACCCCCAGCTGCTCCCCAAAGCTATAATTATCGCTTCAGGCGGAAGGATTATTCCGAGGGGCAGGGACCCGGCCTGGCTGGAGGTGACACTTGAGCATGCTCCCTCCTCGGCCCCCCGTGGCTCCTGCCTGGGGCACAGGCCACGGGGAGGTGGGGGCGGCCCCGGAACCAGCCCTAACTTGGCAACAAGTGAAAGTAAACATGTTCTTCAGGTGATGCAGTCATGTCGTCAACTCACCTTTTTTTTTTTAAGGCACTCTTCTTTAAAAAATATATTTTTATTGATTTCAGAGAGGAAGGGAGAGGGAGAGAAACATCAATGATGAGAGCGAATCACTGATCCGCTGCCTCCGGCTCGCCCCCTCTAGGGACCGAGCCCACAACCCAGGCCTGTGCCCTGACCGGAAATTGAACCGTGACCTCCTGGTTCATAGGCTGACACTTAACCGCTGAGCAACGCCGACCGGCTGGGGCACGGCTGTCCATGTGGCTCTCAGCTCCCGGGCTTGTGCCCGCGCCCACCTGGTCTCAGGGCTGCGGCCTCCAACACAGTCCACACGAAGGCTCGGGTCCCCGGGAGGTGATGTGACCCAGTTCTGCCCCCCCCTCTCCTACTTCCATCTGTTCAGCCAACAAGGACTGAAGCCGGCTGAGCCAGACAGGCCCGGGCCCCAAATTCAGCCGCGAGGCAGCGAGTGCTGGTCCTCACAGCCCTCGTGTCCGGCTACACGAGCACATGCCCGAGCGATGCCCTCGGACCGGGCCTGGACGTGAACACACGCGGGAGCCCTGGGGCAGAGGGGCAGCTGCTGCAGCGTGGCCGTAAGGGCTGGACCCTCAGGCGCGGGGGCCATGGGGCGCGGGTAGCAACAGGCCTGCCTGCTCTGGGATCGCCCTGGCTGCTGTGTGGGATTGTGGGGGACCCTTCAAGGCCGGACAGGGGTGGGGAGTGCAGTCAGCGGGTGTGGTCTTGCTGGTGGCCCAGGTGTGAGTGTGAGCATCAGACAGATAAGATGCTTGGCCTGAGGGTGGGGGACAGGCCCAGGGCCTTGGGGACTCGACCCCATGGGGACAAGGGTTGGCATCCATGCATCCTGACGGTGGACAGGCGCAGCTAGGGGTTGAGCCCGATGAGGTCTATGGAGGGTGGAGGGCTGCTAGAGGTCACACGGGCCTGGACGAGGCGGGAGGACAGTCAGGACCCAGCATCCTGCAGAGTGCCTGGCGACGACGCTGGGACATGGCCTTGGCGTCTGGCAGGAGGACGTGGGGACAGGCAGGCCCCCTGCCCTCCCCTCGGACCCGGCTGGGCAGGCGATGTTTGCAGAGAAGGTGCGTCTCCCGGGAGCAGGAAACAAGCTTCCGGATAACTGTTCCCGCGGAGAGCGGCGGGGACGCCAGCGCCCGCCCTGCTGGGGGCTGGGTGCCTGAGCCAGCAGCCGCCCCAGGTGCCCAACCTGCACGTGGGCCGGAGGCAGGGGTCGCCCAGGCCAGCAACCGGGTAGCTCCTTGCCAAGCACGTGCTGTGCCCAGGGGGCAGCGGAGCTCTGGGGACACCTGGCAGCTCAGCCAGAAATGCCAAAGCCAGAGCTCCCAGGTATCATGGCTGCCAAGCCGAAGTCACCTTAAACCGTGCTGCTCTCCCTGCAGCGCCCACAGGCTCCGCTGAGGAGTGGGTGCCCTTGCTGGGAGGGCAGGCCTGCCCTGCAAGGAGCTGGGACCCTCAGAGCCCCTGCAGGGGGACGTGCCTGAGGCTGCGGCCTGAGGCTGGCTCCAGGCGACCTTCCTGCCAAGCCCTGGGACAGGAGGGGCAGCTGCGGCTTCCCCTTCGAGCTATAAAAAGCCCAAGCCCGGCCCAGCGAGCAGAGGGCAGAGCGAGGGACAGGACGCACAGGACTCGGAGCTCAGAGCTCGGCCCAGCAACATGAGGTTGGGCCCCGCCATCAGGCTGCTGCAAGCCCCCCTGAGGGCCTGTGTGGTCCCCAAGGCGCACATCTCCGCCAAGCCGGCCAAAACACCCACTTCTGCCCCCGTAAGTACCCGGGAGAGCTGGCAGTCCCGGAGTTCTCAGGATGAGGCGGGTTCCAGGGTGGGCCCCAGGAAGCCAGGCTGGTAAAGGGAGAGGGGACGTCCTCCCAGGCCTGGTGCTGCTGGAGGGGACGCGGGCGCGGGGCCTGTCCTAGGGCGGGTTTTTGTCCCAATGCAGCCAGGGTCCCGGCAGCCAGCTGTCCCTGCGGCCTATTCTCAGGCTCCCACTGCCTCTGCCAAGGCAGGTGCTGAGGCTGAGCTGGGAGGTGCTGTGGGACCTGCAGCGTCACCCGTGAGAGGGGAGGGTGGGCTCTCTGAGGGCCAGGGGAGAGCACGGGGGAAACCAACCTGCTCCCCCGGCCCCAGAGAGCAGACAAGACCCGTTTCCAGCCTAAGTCACCACGGGTAGGAAGGTCACGGCCCAAGGTCATGTGCTAGGAAGCGAGGCCCGGAGCTCCGCCTGAGGCCTCTGGGGGTGGAAGCTAAAAGGATTAGCCCCCATCTGGCACCAGATCTCGGACTCGGGAGGGCCCAGGCTGTTCCAGGAGGAAACCAGGGAAGCAGGGCTGTCTCTTCAGAACCGGCCCTGAAGGGAGAACATGGATCCAGGAACCCCCACTCCAAGGCCCTGTCCTTGTTTGCAAGCAGCTTAGAACCTGGGCTGCCTGCCGCCCTGCAGGCCCTGACCAGCACCGGGTGCCCCGGGAGGGAGTCAAGGTCGGGGGGCCGGCGCCTCACGTGTGCTCTCCCCTCCCACCCCCCCGCAGGAGCAGGCTGTGGCGCTCGTGGTGACCTTCCTCAGCTTCATGGTCCCCGCCGGCTGGGTGCTGTCCCACCTGGACAGCTACAAGAGCCGCTCCGCCGAGTGAGGCTCTGACCAGCCAGGCCGGGCAGCCGCCGCCGTGGACACGGGAGGGAGCGCTCATTAAACGCTCCCCCACCGAACGCTCGCCTGTGTTCATGCACGTGTGCCGCCTCCCGGACGCTCAGCACAGGGCACTCGGGTCACAGGAGCCGCTGGCTCGGGGCAGGGGGTGTCCCTGGCCCCGGCCCCGCCCATCCCGCGTGTGCAGAGACGCTCTCCTCTGAGGGGAGGCCAAGGCCACTTCCCCCCAAACCCTCCCATTCCCTCTCCCGCCTCGTCTGCAGACACAGGCCTGCCCTGGAGGGCGTGCCAAGGAAAACCAGAGGACACGGCACAGGCGTTTATTGCAGGGCCCTCGGGCCACCTGGGAACCTGCTCACACGGGTGGGGGGGAGGGGGGCAGATGCCCACACGCAGGGCCCACCCTCCCGATCCGCGGGCCCCACCCTCCCTGCGGGCCCGGAGACACCACGGTCCCGCTTTCATAGGAAGAACAGTCCTGCCCAACAGAACCCGCCTCGGCAGGGAGCCCTCGGCAGGGAGACCGTGGCGGGGAGCCCGTGGCGGGGAGCGGGCGCTGCTGGGAGGACTCTAGGTGAGGACGTCGTGCGCCTGGTGCTCCACCAGCATCTCCATGCTCTTGACGTCCGTGCACCAGGACTCCAGGCGGTCCTTCATCCCCTGGATCTGAGGGCAGAGAGCAGAGTGAGGCAAGCAGGGCCCTAACGGGGGGACCCCGAGCTGGGGGGTGGGGGTGGGGGGGCAGGACACAGCGCTGCACAGGCATCTCCCCACAACCACATTTCACACGCTGGCAGGAAAGAGAGCCGGCAAGCACAGGAAATCCACAGGATTAAATTCCAGCAAATGTGAGGACGGATTTAGGCTCAAATCACAGAAGCAGGAACGTACCTGATCAGAGGACCAATTTTAGGATTAAGAGGCACCACCAGCATGACCAGCGCTGTTACCACAATCGCTTTTAAACACAGGGTTCAGGTCCCAGGCGGCATTAAACTAGGTTCCCTGACACCCTGCCCCGCGGCAGGAGCCTGCCCCGCGCCCCTTCCTTCCTGGTGGCCCCGTCACCTGCTGCAGATCCAGCACGCGGGGCTGCACCCAGGTCATGTGGACGCGCCCGTCCACCTCGTCGATGCTGCCTTTCACCAGCCCCACCGACAGCGCCTTCATCACCAGCAGCTCCACCTGCGCAGAGGGTGGTGTCAGGCGGGCGCCAGCGCTGCCAATGCCGGGGAGGACGCCGCTTCCCTGTGGTCTGAGTCGGGGAGCAGGGTGCCCCCACCAGGAGCGCGGCCCCCTGGGATAGCCCCGCCCGAACACTGTACCTCGTTCACGCTGATCTTAGAACTCTTGGCAATTTCTTCAAAAGTGAGTTGTCTGTGATTGGCAGGTCGTGTGAAAGTCATCTGAAAAAAATTTTCCAAATAAGAACTGTCAGAACTAACAATAAGGGCACTTTTATCAATACTTGCTCTGGAAATGTAGACGTTAGTACCTCTACACTAAAGCTTCCTTAACATTAGCCACATATTTCATTAGCAACCAGGTTTTAGCCCAGACCGGTTTGGCTCAGTGGATAGTGCGTCAGACCGAGGGGTCCTGGGTTCGATTCTGGTCAAGGGCATGTACTTCGGTTGTGGGCACATCCCCGGTGGGAGTGTGCAGGAGGCAGCTGATCGATGTTTCTCTCTCATTGATGTTTCTAACTATCCCTCTTCCTTCCTCTCTGTAAAAAAACAATAAAATACATATTTAAACAAACAAACAACCAACCAACCAACCAGCTTCCAATGCTGAGGTGAGACGGTAAGACTAGCCGTTTGGCAGCTTTCTGCAAGTCACTGCTCACACCGAGCAGGTGCTTGGAGCTGGGACAATGCACTGAGCTGAACACAAGGCCCTTTTCTCAGAAGGCTCAAGCTCACCCGCCACCGTGGCTCAGGGCTGAGCGTCGATCTCTGAACCAGGAGGTCAGTTAGATTCCCGGTCAGGGCACAGGCCCGGGTTGCAGGCTCCATCCCCAGTGTGGGGCGTGCAGGAGGCAGCCGGTCCCTGATTCTCTCTCATCACTGATGTTTCTATCTCCCTCTCCCTCTCCCTGCCTCTCTGAAAGCAATAAAAACATATTAAAAAAGAAAGAGAAAAAGATATCCTAAGGCTCAAACTCTAGCGGGAAAGCCAGATGGGCTGTAGACCAGGAGCGGCGAGTGCCAGGAGCAGCAGCCACCTTAGCTCCGGCGGTCCCGCCAGGCCTCTCTGAGGCGGCTCCCAGCACAGAGGGCCCCGGCGCGCTCACCTCCATGAGGCAGAGCAGCTGGATCTTCCTCAGGAGCTGAGCTTCGTTGGCGGCGAGGTCAGGCTGCGAGGAGAGAGACAGGTCACCTGACCAGCAGGGGGGACAGACAGGCTCCGGACCAGCATCAGGCCCCGGGCTGCGCTGCGCTTTTCGCAGGAAATGACCAGAACAGCGCCCAAGGGGAGGCTGTTTCCCAAGACAAGGACCTGACTGGCAGGCTGTACCCGTCAGACCGCAGGGGCGGCCGCGGGGCCTGGGGAGCACTCCCCAGTTCCAGGGACGTGTCCTGAGGGAAGACAAGCTCCCAGCTTCCCTGGGGCAGCCCAGGCGGCAGTCATCTGCTGAGCGCAGAACCACACCCAAGACGGGTTGGGTTCGTGACCCCAACCCCGCTCCTCTCTCCGCACGCAAACGCGCAAGGTCACTGCCGGAGGCCTGTCCCCCTCCCCGGCGCTGTCTGCGGGGCGGAGCATGACAGCTGCACCTGAGCGGCCTGCCTCGGTCTCCCCAGCGCCGGCGGGACTGACCTGCTGGCCCCAGGCGGCCTTCAGCGTCTGGAACTGCTCCACGTTGCCGCTGTTGAAGGCATACAGGGTGTCAATCAGCCACTGCCGGTCGGTGCCCCTCAGCGACTCCAGCACGGGGTGCATGAGCTGCGGGACAGAGCCGGTTAGCTGGCAGCGCGCCGTGCCCGCGGTGACGCGTCTGTGCCCAGGGCCCACTTACGAGTTCTCCGAAGTTAAACACTCCCTCGCCGAGAAGTCCCGCCAGGCCCAGCGTGAACGCTCTCTCCTGCTGCTCCGGCACTAGGAGACAACACCCCCGTCACACACGTCACGGGCCCCGTCCGGCTGGGCCTTAAAGGCCTCACAGGGAGAAGCGGGCAGCACGTTCTGGGTGGTCATGGCAGAGCTGACAGGCGCCACGTGCCAGCGCTGGGTTCAGGTTACGCGGGACCCGCCTTCCCGGGCTCTGTGGGAAGCGCACTCGCTCCCTCACTCCCCCCAAATCCACGTGGCGACCTACAGTTCCGCTGTGTGCTCCCGCCCTCGGATGGGAGAGCGAGCCCCTCACCGACCTCGCTCAGCCCCTTCCACTTAGGACTGGCCTCCTTTGTCCCACCCAGAAGCCCCTTGTCCTCTGGACACAGCGGCTGCCTTGCCCCCGGTGCTCCCGGAGACGCAGTGATTCAACTCACTACACTTCCAGGAGGTGCTGGTCTGGAAACCTCTAAAATCTGCTGGAATTTCCTTTGCAAACACACACTCACTGCACTCTCCCCAAGACTCTGGTCACTTTCTTTCCTCCCTCAAATCCGTGAAAGGTTTTTGTCATTCGCTCCTCTGGGCCTAGCATCTGTCAAGGGTCTCAGGGCGGGGACGGGGTCCAGGCACTGACCGGGGTGGGGGTGGGGGGGCAGTCGGGCTCATTCCTCCTGAACCAAACAGAAAGGACAGACAGCGTGGAAACTACGGCTGCCACCACCTTCCCGCTCCGACCACGGCTTCCTGACCACGGGGTGCGGCCCCCGAGGGCCTCCTGAGACCCGCTGCCTCCAGCCCCTCCCGCCGCGGCGTCTGCAGGCCCACCTGGCAGGTCCTTGATGTCGACGCAGCCCAGGAAGCGCAGGGCGTCCTTGTAGTAGGACGCGTGGCTCCCCACCGTCTGGTAGTACTTGCTGGAGAGGTCGTAGAAGCGGCTGTGAACCGACGTCACCCCAGGCAGGTTGCTGAGCATCTCCTCCACGTCTTCGATGGTCTCCTGCTCACAGGGAGCAAGGTGGCCTTGCTTTAACTCACAGTGTCGTAAGGTGATAGGTGACAAGGTAAGAAGCACACTGCTTTTCATTTGGGTGTTAAAACAGAACTTCAGCCCAGCCAGGGGAGCTCGGTGGGGCGTCCACCCTGCACCAAGAAGTTGCCAGTTCGAATCGCAGTCAGGGCACATGCCCAGGCTGTGGGCTCGACCCCCAGAAGGGAGTGTGCAGGGGGCAGCTGATCGATGATTCTCCCTCTCCCTTCCTCTCTAAAATCAATAGATTAAAAAATAAAAATGCTCCAGGACAGGAAACGGACATGATGAGGATGCAGAAGAGGCGGGGCAGCAGCGTGCGACCGGAAGGGCGGACCCTGGTCAACAGGGACCACAGGCTGTGCCTGGTGGAGGCTGTGACCCCTGCAGGGCCAGCACTCTGGGTCCTGCTTGTGGGTAACGGCGACTTACCAGCAACTTACCCTCAAGCGGTTTTTGAGGGAAAAACCACACACACAGAATGATGGGCAAAGCGGGGAATGTTAACCTGAGGTAAGGGCACAGAGAGCTTTATGCTATTCTTGCAACTTTCCTGTCACTTATTTTAAATAAATAGTTAAAGGAGGGAAAATAGGATTTCCCCCCTGTAGTGTTTTTATCATTGTTGCTAACCCTCATCTAAGGATATTTTCTCCATTGATTTTTAGAAAGTGAAAGGAAGGGAGGGAGGGAGGGAGGATCAATGTGAGACACACACAGGGAGCGGCTGCCTCTCCCACACACACTGACGGGGGCCGAGCTGGAACCTGCAGCACAGTAGGTGCCCTTGACCAGGATTCAAGCCCATGGCCCTTCTGTGCGCAGGTCAGCGCTCTAACCACTGAGGCACTGGCCAGGGCTTAAAGAACCTTTGAAACCACAGACAACCCTGTGTGATGGCTCAGCTCACCTTTGTGACCTGCAGGTCCCCGATGTTCAGCTTCAGGGCGCCGATGGCTGTTTTACAGAGGATCACGGCCTCGTCGCTGCTCTTCACCTACAGACGCGGAGACAAGGAACCTCGGAAGCGCGGGCAGCGGACCCGCGGCAAGGCCCCCGCACCCTGCGTGGCTCGCGCGGGCACAGCCTGGTCTCTAGGGCTGTGGACAGTGAGCACAGACACAAACACGTGTTTCAGAAGGTCTGGCTCCAGCGTCACACGTACCTTCTCACGAGTCTTCTCCAGAAAAGTAAGGGCCACGTTAGGATCTAGAAAAGGAAGCAGAACCAGCTCAGAAGCACGGCCAACAGGCTCTTTACAGACTGGTCCTACCAACCAGCACGCTGTTCAGGGGGGTCACCTTCAGGTTTGGACACAAAATAAGATAAAAACATTAGAACCGGATATTTCCTATCAAAACGCAAAAAAGTCCCATTCCGTATGTTTCGAGGCCACGGAAGCAGCTGCCACGTGGACCCGGTCCTGTCGGCAGCAGGCCACTCACCCGTCATCTGTCTGACCACGTGGAGGATGATTTCCACCAGCGACAGGGGGTTCACCCTGAAACACAAGCACAGCCGTCAGCACGCAGGCACCAGCGCTTTCCTTCCCAAGTCAACAAGCAGAGTTGTACCTGTGCTCGAAGTCACTGATGAAGTTCTCGTACAGCTGTGGAGCCAAAACATGGAGAAAGTCACAGGACGCGTGGCATCTGCAGACCCAGCCGGGACCGCACAGGGCGGCACGTTTCCCAGGAGACCGCGTTTGGTCATTAGGTTCACGTAAGCGTTCACCAATGGATGCGAAAGCCAGCTGGGTTGTCTCTAGCTTGGGGCATTACACCGGCCCTAGAAGGGTCTCCTGAAGACCAATTCCCATTTCCTCCTCAAAGCACTGAGTGGAAAGGCCACCAGCGCGAGGCCCAGGACCCTAGCAGATGAGAAGACTGCAGGCTCACGAGGTCCCATCTCAGACCAGCCACGCAGCAAGCACCTGGCGCTTCCCCAGGCTCCGCTGGGGTCCTGGCCTCGTGGAGACTCGTGAACAAATAAATGGCGTCGCCGAGAACTCAGGAGCAAGGGAAATCAAAGCACACAGGTGGAGCAGCCCAAGGGAGAGGCTCCCCCTGGCTGGTGTGGCTCAGTGGATAGAGCATCGGACTGCGGACTGAAAGGTCCCGAGTCTGAATCCCGTCAAAGGCACATGCCTGGGCTGAGGGCTCCATCCCCAGTGAGAGGTGTGCAGGAGGCAGCCTATCAATTATGCCCTCTCATCACTGATGTTTCTCTCTCTCTCCCCTCTCCCTTCCTCTCTGAAGTCAACAAAAAAGAATATATATGTTAAAACAAAACAAAAACAACAACAAAGGGAGAGGTTCCAAAGGTTATTCCAAAAAAGTGATGGGTTCTAAGGAATGCAGAGCAAAGAGGTGGCAAGTTTGGTGCGGGAGAGGGGCAGCTGGAGAACACTTCAGATGTGCCAGGCGGCGGGAGCATGGCCGCATGCTGGAGAAACCCTGCCCTGTGTAGCGGGAGTATTTCCGAAGGACAGACTGCGAGCGGGCGGTCAGGGCTGAGCCTCGCAGACACGTGCTCACACGCCTGTTCTGACGAGATACGGGAGCGTGCTATACGACTGCACTTTAGGGATTTAGAAGACAGAACGTGCGTCACTTATTCGCTGTGATCTATGGCAAGTCACAAAACCTCTTGGACCTGCTTCTACGGCAGAGTCGGGTCACAGCACGGCCGTCTCCCAGTGCTGCTGTGAAGAGTAAATGTGTGGCCGAAACCGGTTTGGCTCAGTGGATAGAGCGTCGGCCTGCGGACTGAAAGGTCCCAGGTTCGATTCCGGTCAAGGGCATGTACCTGGGTTGCGGGCACATCCCCAGTAGGAGATGTGCAGGAGGCAGCTGATTGATGTTTCTCTCTCATCGATGTTTCTAACTCTCTATCTCTCTCCTTTCCTCTCTGTAAAAAATCAATAAAATATATTTTTTTTAAAAAAAGAGTAAATGTGTGAACAGTACCTGACACAGCGACTGCTGGCTCAGCGTAGCGTATTGCTACTGCAAAGCCCACCGCGATCTTAGAGTCTCTGAGCACATTTATGCCATGTGACCTAGCATGGCAAGTCACTTACCTTAATAAGACCATCCCCTTGGGCAAAGCACGGGTCCTGCACAAAGTCAAGCACCTGCAGCGTCAGCTGGTGCCACAACCTGAAAAATGTAAGACCGAGAAACTAATGTCCGGTCACGGGCACGGCCAGCCCTGGTGCGGGAGCAGCGGCCTCTCCACGGTGTGCCAGGATGGGAGCCACCGAACCCGCCTTCTTTCCCGGCTCCGCTCCTCCACGGTATGACCCCCGAGATCGCCTCTCCTCTCTGAGACCCAGCCTCCCAGCGATGAGCGGAGAGCTCTCTCCAGACCACCTCCCCGGGTTCCTGTGAGGTGCGGCTGGAGACAACAACTCTGGAATCGTGCCCATTCCAGCTGAAACCCCCGCTCTCCCGCCCGGCAGCCGAGCGCCTCAGGGAGGGAGCCTGCACTGGCTCGTTGCCTCATCTGTGAGCGGGGTGACTGAGAGCGAGTCCAGGAAAACCTCTGGAACGACAGCACGTTTGAAACCAAAGGCTAGTTTTTACGGACGCAAACAGAAGGCCTTGAAAAATACCAAGTGCTGCCCTGTCCGCGAGGCTCAGCGGCCGAGCGTCCACCTGTGCACCCCGAGATCACGGTGGATTCCTGGTCAGGGCACATGCCCGGGTTCCCGGACTCCACCCGCGGGGGTGTGTGTGCAGGAGGCAGACGGTGGCTCTCTCCCACCGATGATGTTTCTATACCTCTTCCTTCCTCTCTCCAATAAAAACATATTTCCTTAAGTATATTCTCATTTATTTCCCAGAGGAAGGGAAAGGGAGCGTGCAACCAAATGCAGAGTCAACGCGGAAAAGGCAGACCCACGCCGGCCCCCGGGCCCCCCCGTCCAGGGGGAGCGGGCCGCGGGCAGTCAGCAGGACAAGGCCGAGCGCAGGACGCCAGGACCCGCTGTCCACAACCAGGCGCTGGAGGAGAACGAGGGTGACATCACCGCGCAGCCCACAACCCTCTCCTGAGACCAGCAAACTCGGACCTCCGCACGGCCCCTCGGCAGGAAGGCGAAGGCAGTGACCCCTGGGCCCCCAAGGCCCCGTCCGCGTGGCTGCCACCCCGCTCCTCGGACCCGACCTCCCCCGCAGGTCGGGGCGCTCCCGGCCCCCCGCCCGCCCCCTCCGCGGCGCCCGCCCCGGCCTCACTTCTTCGTGTAGAGCTCCTCCAGACGGTGCCACACGGCGGCCTCGCCGGGCCCCGAGCTCTGGCTCTGCTGGAGGAAGCCTGGCACGTCCTTCATGTCGGCAAAAGAAGCCAGAACGCCGCTGCCACAGAGAAGTCCGCGCCGCGGGGACGGCTGCCGGAAATGCTCACTCACTTCCGGCGCCGCGCCGCGCGGGGCACGCCGGGAGCGCCGGCGGCGGCACTGGGCGTCCGCCGGTTGTCAGGGTAACCGCGCCTCTGGTGCCCTGAAGGGTGAGGAGTTCGCGCCTAGGGCCAACGGCCGGTGTGGCCTCGGCCCTTGTGGCCCGCAGGTTCCTATCGCAAGGGCGGCGGGGACAGGACGTTCCTAGTGGTGTCTCGGGACACAGCGTGCGGGCGCGGCCTGCTCTCTAGGCGCTCACGGAGCGTCCCCGCCCCCCGCTGGAGGAGGTGGGCGCGCGGAGGGAGACATGCGCACTCCTGCTGGAGTCTCGGGGCGGAGCTCTGCCGGCTGGGAACCGCCTTCACCTGGCGTCTACCGCCCCCGGGCCGCGCAGGGCGGGGCTGGGGTAGGGAGACGCGGGGGCGGGGCGAGCGCGCGGGGGCGGGGCGAGCGCGCGGGGGCGGGGCGAGCGCGCGGGGGCGGGGCGAGCGCGCGGGGGCGGGGCGAGCGCGCGGGGGCGGGGCGAGCGCGCGGGGGCGGGGCGAGCGCGCGGGGGCGGGGCGAGCGCGCGGGGGCGGGGCGAGCGCGCGGGGGCGGGGCGAGCGCGCGGGGGCGGGGCGAGCGCGCGGGGGCGGGGCGAGCGCGCGGGGGCGGGGCCGTGACCGGGCGAGGGGACGACGACGCGAGCGAGCGGGCTCCGGTGAACATGGCGCAGTGGGCTCGGCCTGCTATCCGCGCTCTCAGGCTCTGGGGCCCGGGCGGTGAGCTGGCCTGGGCCCGCCGGCCTCGGTTCGTCCGGGTAGCAGCCGCGGGGCGGGCAGGGGCAGACGGGTGCCTCGGGGCGGCCGTGGTGGCCGGTGGCCGGGTGAAGGCCCGCAGGGGGTTCAGTGCCCGGCGAGGCGAGGCGACCCTCGGGCTCCCCTCGCGTGGTGGGCGGGGCGGCAGCAGAACCTGAACTGTCCGGAGCGTTCCCGGCTCAGTTCTCGTTTCTTATCGCGGTTCCCGGGGTGACCGGCGACACCCACGTGCCGGTTGTGGACATCGCGCCCTTAGTCTGGTCGGTACCTGCCCTTCGCTTAACGGTACGTCTAGGACTTACTGTCATCTCCGAACCGGCGTTCCCTGATTTGTACAACTCTCTCATTGAAGTAGCTGCTAATCTCTAGTTACTACAGACAATGCTGCGGTGAATTACCTAGTTTGTAGCTCACCTTTAAAAAAATATATTTTTCTTGGTCTCGGAGAGGAAGGGAGAGGGAGAGAGAGAAACGTCCACCCACGGCCTCCTGCAGGATTGGCCCGCAGCTCCCCACCCCGCATGTGCCCCGACCTGTGTGATCAGCCTGACCTCCCGGTCAGCGTCCACCCGCTGAACCCCGTGAACCCCTCCGCCAGGCCGTAGCTCACCTTTTGGGTAAATTGGTGCCACTCCTGGGTCCAAAGCTGAGCGCATTTTTATCGTCCCCTGCGAGGTCGTGCAGGTGGCGCCCCACCTGCGTGTGCAGAGCCCCCCACAGTCACTGTGGACTCTGGATCCTTGTGTGGGAACTGGGCTACCCGTGGAAAGCCCTTAAGGCCCATGGTTGTTAGGAAACCAATTTAACTGCCGGTAGTGGACGAGTCTTCAGTAAATGGCGATACAGTCACGGGATGCCACCTTACACAGCTCCTACCAGCTGTGAGAAGTGAGATGGGGTGATACCGAGGCGTCGTCTTCACCCCAGAAACCTGTAAACCCTGGGTCTGCGAGGCACAGAGGCGCTGGGCGCCCCAGGCTCTGCAGGCCGTTGAGAGGGTCGTAGCTGAAGAGTGACCTGAACTACCAGGGGTCGCTTAAGGACCCGGACTATCATTAAAGGACTCGCCACCCCTGTCCCAGAGCAGGAGGCACGGGCTGTGAGGAGCAGTGCGTTCGCACCGGCTTCCTGCTGTGGAATTTCTGCCCTTTGAGGTGTTTTTTTTTTTTTTTTAAATACATTTTATTGATTTTTTTACAGAGAGGAAGGGAGAGGAATAGAGAATTAGAAACATCAATGAGCCGAAACCGGTTTGGCTCAGTGGGTAGAGCCTTGGCCTGCGGACTGAAAGGTCCCAGGTTCGATTCCGGTCAAGGGCGTGTACCTTGGTTACGGGCACATCCCCAGAAGGGAGTGTGCAGGAGGCAGCTCCCGGCCACCCTCCCTTCTCTCAGTTTTGCAGGTGGAAGGCCGCCCACGTGTCTTTCTGCCGGTGTCGCCAGTGTCTTTGGAAATGGAGGCGACAGGACGCAGGAGCTCTTCCTGCAGGACGTGGCCGAGCTGATCCGAGCCAAGGCCTGCCAGAGGGTGGTGGTCATGGTGGGGGCTGGCATCAGCACGCCCAGCGGCATCCCGGACTTCAGGTGCCGCCCGGCCCGCGCCCCCCCAGCGCCCTCCCCCGCCCCCTCCTCCCCCCGCCCCTCCCCCTCCCCCCTCCCCCTCCCCACTCCCCTTCTTCTGAGGCTCTGGCTCCTCTGGCAGGTCTCCAGGGACCGGCTTCTACAGCAGCTTCCAGCACTGCGATGTCCCGTACCCGGAGGCCATTTTTGAACTCACCTTCTTCCTCCACAACCCCAGGCCCTTCTTCACGTGGGCCAAGAAGATGTACCCGGGGAACTACAGGCCCAACGTGATCCACTACTTCCTGCGGCTGCTCCAGGACAAGGGGCTGCTCCTGCGGCTCTACACTCAGAACATCGACGGGCTGGAGCGAGGTGAGGCCTCCCAGGGCCTGTCCACACCCTCCCTCCCGCGGCTCGGACACCAGCGCCATGTCCGGGCCTCACCGGGCCGCTCACCAGCACCTGCTGTGGTGTCTGGGGAAACTGGAGCTGACACCGGGCTCCAGGGTTGCTCGTCTCCTTTCTTACCTGCTGTGACGGAGCTTCCCGAGCGCGTGAGGACCAGTGCCGTGAGCCCTCACCCCGTCCTCGCGCGCTCACCCGTCCTCTCACCTCCAGGTCCTTGTGAAGCAAGTTCCTCACGTTATACATTTAACCTACAAACCCATCATGGGTATCTGTAGCAGACAAGGACTTTTATTTTTATTCCTTTTTAATTTTATTTTATTGTTAAAGCAGTGGTTCTCAACCTTCCTAATGCCGCGACCCTTTAATACAGTCCCTCATGTTGTGGTGACCCCCAACCATAAAATTATTTTCGTTGCTACTTAATTGTAATTTTGCTACTGTTATGACTCATCATGTAAATATCTGATATGCAGGATGTATTTTCATTGTTACAAATTGAACATAATTAAAGCATCGTGATTAAACACAAAAACATTAAGTAATTATATATGTGTTTTCCGATGGTCTTAGGCGACCCCTGTGAAAGGGTCCTTTGACCCCCAAAGGGGTCGCGACCCACAGGTTGAGAACCGCTGGTTTAAAGTATCACAGATAGTACATATGTCTCCTTTTTTCCCCCCCATTGACCTTCCCCTGGCCTCCCCTACCCCCTGGCACATGCCCTCACCAGATAAGGACTTTTAAAATGTAATTGCGATATTATCATCACGCGGAGGACTAGTGATTCCTTACATCATCAGGCTCGGGGTGTGGCGGGTGGTTTCTCGTGCGGACGGAGTGGATGAGCAGTGATTCCCAGATGGCACTGAGCACGGCCGTGCGCCTTCAAGGAGCATGTGCTGGGCCCTCTTCCTCCTGCAGTGACGCCGGCCTGTGCCCACGGAGACACGGCCAGCTGCCCACCACGCAGCCAGGCATCACCTCGACTTCGAGAAATGCTTCCTTGCTAGCAGGTCGTGCAGCAGGGGGCGCCCCGGAGGGACTGTGTGCTCCTTGGCCCTGGGCTTTCCTGGGTGTAGAGTCAGGATGAACCAGGGGAGGCCCCCTGCAGCTGGGACCATCTGTCTGCCCACAGCCTTCAGAAGCCAACCGCCGAAACAAGCTACTGTTGTCTGTTTCTCCACAGGTTTTGGAAATGTGTTGCATTTCTGTTACTTCCTCACCTTTACTTGGTGTCTGTGGAGTGGGGTGTCTTCCTCCGCGTGGGATAGTTTGATCTGAAGGTGCATCAGATGTGCTTGTGCTGTTGACAGGCTGTCTTCACCGAGGCTGGCTGGTCGGGGGGGCCCCCCTCTGAGCCAGGGACTCCGGGGCCCACGCTGTGCTCTGGGGCCTCGGCGTCCCCCCCTCCCCACCCCGCCCCGGCAGCGGGCTGAGCTGTGGTTTCCCTTCCAGCGGCCGGCATCCCTGACTCCAGGCTGGTCGAAGCGCACGGCTCCTTCGCCTCGGCCACCTGCACCGTCTGCGGCAGAGCCGCCCCGGTGGAGGGCTTCTGGGTGAGTGGCCGGGGCCTCTGCTTGGCGGGCTGACCCGCAGGCGGTGCTGGCTTATGAACACGTATCATAAAGACGGACGGTCGTAGTGGGGAATGTCTTTACGTTAAGGTTAGAACTGCCGTACGTGCTTGTAAAAGGCGAAGGCAGGACGGAGGTACAGGGGAAGGTGACTCTCCCACCAGCCACCTGTCCCAGGTGGGTGTATCGTGTTGCCGCCTTTAAGAAAGATCTGTGCGCATCACACCCACCTCCTCCCACACGCAGCCCCGGCGTGTGCGGTGCGGACCGTGTGCTTAGAAGGACAACGCCCTCAGGGAGCGCAGAGCCGCGGGCAGCGCGGCGTGGGGAGAGGTCTGCCCGCTGTAGCGACGCGGGCTCCGGCCGCGCCTCCGGGGACAGGACGGCTTGGAGGCCTGCAGTGCTTCCTGTTGGCGGAGCCGTGAGGCCCAGGCCCACTCGAGCCTCAGTGGGCTGGCTCCTTCCGGCGGAGTGGGTGGAGCTGGGCATCTGAGCGATGGCGCGGGGCCGTCTTTCATTTGTGTTGAGGTGAAGGTCACACAACCCAAGGTGACCTGTGGTAAAGGCATCTCTACCGTCACCGTGGTGTGCAGCCACCCCCTCTCTAGCGGGAAACACGTGCTTCACCCCAAAAGGGAACCGGGTCCACACATCCGTGAGCCCGTCCCGCCACCGCGCCTCTCCCCGCTGCTGGGGCGCTGAGACCAAGGGGTAACCCGCGCGGAGCAGCCGCTCCTTAGCACGTGGGCTGGTCACGCTGCTCAGCTGCGGGAGGGAGATCTCGTTGTGCCTGTGCCCGTCATGGTTGTGCTTCCTCCTCGGCCCTTCCCGTGTCCCCAGGCCGAGGTGATGGGGGACAGGGTCCCCCGCTGTGCAGTCTGCACCGGCGTCGTGAAGCCCGACATCGTGTTCTTCGGGGAGGCGCTGCCCCAGAGGTTCCTGCTGCACGTGGTGGATTTCCCCACCGCAGACCTGCTGCTCATCCTGGGCACCTCCCTGCAGGTTGGTCCCAGGGCAGGGGAGCAGTGGTGCAGGGAGAGTGTGGGGGGAGCAGGGTGAGTGTGGGGGGGAGTAGGGAGAGTGTGGGGGGGTCCAGGGGGTGGTGGTGCAGGGAGAGTGTGGGGGGAGTAGGGAGTGTATGGGGAGAGCAGGGACAGTGTGGGGGGAGTAGCAAGTGTGGGGGGAGCAGGGAGAGTGTGGGGGGATTGTAGGGGGAGTAGCAAGTGTGGGGGGAGCAGGGAGTGTGTGGGGAGAGTGTAGGGGGAGTAGCAAGTGTGGGGGGAGCAGGGAGAGTGGGGGGAGTAGCAAGTGTGGGGGGAGCAGGGAGTGTGTGGGGAGAGTGTGGCGGGAGTAGCAAGTATGGGGGGAGCAGGGAGAGTGTGGGGGGAGTAGCAAGTGTAGGGGGAGTAGGGAGTGTGGGGGTGTGGTGCAGGGAGAGTATAGGTGGGAGTAGGGAGTGTGGCGGGGAGAGAGTACATCCAGCCCCGAGAGTTGAGAGAGAAGCGATTATGGATCTATGACATTTTTTGTTGTTGTTAATCCTCACCTGAGGATGTGTTTTCCATTGATTTTGAGAGTGGAAGGGAGGGAGGACAGACAGGAAAAAAGAAACATCGATGTGAGAGACACACATTGATTGGTTGCCTGCTGCACGCGCCCTTGATCGGGCCAGGGATCAAGCCTGCAACCGAGGTACATGTCCTTGATCTGAATCGAACCCGAGACCCTTCAGTCCGCAGGCCGATGCTCTATCCCAGCCGTGGGCAAACTACGGCCCCATGGGCCGGATCCGGCCCGTTTGAAATGAATAAAACTTAAAAAAAAAAGACCGTACCCTTTTATATAATGATGTTTACTTTGAATTTATATTAGTTCACACAAACACTCCATCCATGCTTTTGTTCCGGCCCTCCGGTCCAGTTTAAGAACCCATTGTGGCCCTCGAGTAAAAAAGTTTGCCCACCCCTGCTCTATCCACTGAGCCACACCGGCTGAGGCTGTCACACTGATTCTTGAATGAGTCAGGCTGTCAGGGTCTGCACAGGGAGGGCGCGGAGGGGCCGCCCCCAGGGTGCGGGGCTGGGGTGAGCTCCACTGGTCACGGGAAAGGCCACATCTCACACTCACTCATGCGGGACCAGGTCCTTGCCCTCGGAGCGGAGTGAGGACAGACCAGACTGCCGTGTGCCAGGCCATGTGCCAGGCCGTGCTGGGGAGGACAGGTGGTGAGCCTGCCAGGGAGACCCGCCGAGGCTGGCAGTGGGACGGGACTGACTGGGACGTGGTGAGGGAGCAGCAGGAGGGCACCGGCGGGGGTTCCTCTCCCGGATCGGGTCGCACGCAGTCTCCTGAGGCCGAGGCTGGACACGGCTCCTCACGTCCGGCCGTGTTTCAGGTGGAGCCTTTTGCCAGCCTGTCGGAGGCCGTGCGCAGCTCGGTGCCCCGCGTGTTCATGAACCAGGAGGCGGCGGGGTCCCTGGCCTGGCGCCCTCGCAGCAGGGACGTGCTGCAGCTGGGGGAGCTGGTGGACAGCGTGGACAAGCTGGTGGAGCTGCTGGGCTGGACGGAGGAGCTGAAGGACCTCGTCCAGCAGGAGACGGGGCAGGTACAGGCTCAGAGAGTGACACTGACCCTGGCTGTCACCCTGGACCAGCCCGACCTGGGCGGCTGCTCGCACGGAGTGCGGTTCCTGTGACCTCGGGGGAGGGCCCGGGCGGGGCCGAGAAGCAGCGGCGGAGCCCGCTGGCCAGGGAGGCGGGACCCAGGGGCCTTTGTTCCCTGACATAAAGCAGGACGGCAGCTCCAGGCCGAGGCGCGAGGCTGAGCTGACGGGGCCAGCACCCTGAGACGTGCAGTTCTGTGCGTGTGGGATGGAGCCCGCGGGCGATGCTGACCATGGCCACGCTGAGGGTAGAAGGGGGCCTTAGAGCCATGAAGCTCCAGGTGTCCAACCCAGACAAGTGGTTACAGAAGATGGGGTTTCCCAGGAGCCCCCCATGTGGCCGTGCTGGGTGACTTCCCCAGGAGGGGCCTGGGCACCTTGACCAGCTCTGGAGGGCGCACTGCCGGCCGGGAGGACCGCCCGCCCGCGGGAGTCACCAGGGTGTGCTGGTCTGGTTCCTGAGGCCCCAGGCAGACGTCCTGGGAACCCCACCCTCTGGCTGTGCTGTCACCCCACTGGCAGAAGCCCCCTCTGGCCGCAGCCTCATTTCCTGCCAAGCTGGGCCAGAGAGAGCTGAGGCCAAGGGTGAGACTGCCTGGAGGGCTCCGTCATTCCAGGCCTTTCGCTGGGTCTGGTTCTCAGGGCCGAGACGTAGGCTGGTGCCATGTGTCACGAGGAGGCGAGTGAAGACCATCCCGGTCCCGACGCCCACGGGCAGAGGCACAGCCTGGCGTGGTCGCCGGCAGCTTCTGGGGCTCCCGCTCGGGCCGACCTCTCCCCACCGCAGGGCTGCAGGGACCCCTGTGGGCGGGAGCTGGTCCTGTAAGACCGGCCCTGCGGTGCCTCCTGGTCTCACCAGGTGGAAGTTGGGTTGTGATCTTGGGTTGAGTTGCTGCCCAGGAGGAAGTGCGGGCCGCGGCTGGCTGCTCCCGCCCTGCTGGCGTCAGCTAATGGCGCAGCAGCGTTTGTGGACAGAACGCTTGGCTTTAGGGTCTGTGCCGCTGCCCTCCGCTGCCCAGGGGTTTCCAGGTCACCGACGGCCCTCTCCTCTGTTCCAGCTCGGCGGCCGGGACAGATAGGGCGCCGTCCCCTAGCAGAACCGGGTGCATGGAGTCACCTCGCGCTTCCGAGCAGACCTCCTGCCTGAAGGACAGCTTGGGCAGGTGTGCGAAGTTTGGCCCAGAGCATGGACCGGGGGCGGAGCATGGTCCCTGGCACCGTTCCCGCCCTGTTCCTGCTGCGCTGCCCCTCGGTGTACGGAGTCCTGCCCACCCTGCAGGTCCCTGTTCACTTGCCGAGGAGACCCCGCCGACGCAGGCTGCACCACCCCGTGTCCAGGCCTCCACCCGCAGGGCAGGCTCAGAGGCCTGGCTCCCACGCCCTGCCCTGGGCTCTGCTGGCACGTCCGGCTCCTCGGGAGGGTTACTGTCCTTCACTTGGGCGTGAAATAAACTTTACTGTAGACACTGGGCGTCCTTTCATTTCTGTCCCCGCAAAGGGAAGGCAAGTGCTGGCAGTGTGTGTGGAAAGGGGACATGGGGGGGGCCCAAGGATAGAACACGGGTCCCCGGGTCACTCCTCACATCCTGTTCACCCGATGCCTGCCTTTGACAGCCTCGCCCAGAAACCGTTTGTCCCAGACCCTGCGCCTCCCCTTGAGGCACGCCACTAGGATTAACCTCAGACGCAGACGGCACCCCCACCCCTTCCCAGCTGCTGCCCGCCTGCTCCCTCCTTCCTGGCATCATGGAGCAGTTTAAGGACTCAGCTCCTCAGGAGGGCGTCTGATGGCCTCACTCAACAAGAAAAGACGACTGTCACCCCAGCCAGTTTGGCTCGGTGGATAGAGCGTTGGCCTGCGGACTAAAGGGTCCCGGGTTTGATTCCGGTCAAGGAAACATGCTCGGGTTGTGGGCTCCATCCCCAGTAGGGAGCATACAGGAGGCAGCTGATCCATGATTCTCTCTCATCATTGATGTTTCTCTCCCTCTCCCGCTCTGAAATCAATACAAATATATTAAAAGACTTGAATGTCAACCTGGGAGAAGTGTTCAATTGTGCAAAGAACAAGCCGTTTCTTTCTCCTTAACGCGCCTTTACTGGGTATTGACACATATTCACACACACACACACACACACACACACACACGCTCTTGCCCGAAACTCCGGGGTGTTTCGGTGACGCTTTGTGGGACACGGAAGGGTACAGAGTAACGGGTCACGAGCAGCGAGTCCTCATGCGTTTATGAGCCACGCCAGGGGCGTCGACGGAGAGTCAACTGTGAAACGGGGGGAGCTCGGGCGCCGTGGACAGCCAGGGGCAGCTGAGCCAGGACCCAGGGGGCGCTCCCTGGGGACGGAGACGGCACACAGGCCTCGAGAGTGTTTCTGACATTAGTACACGTTCTAGCAGGGTCTTTCCCCCGACCGCCTGGCTCTGGGCTTCCTTCCCCAACGCAGGCCTGCCCTCTGGAGCCGCCGCCGCCCCCTCCTGGCTCACGAGGCCTGCCACCTGAGGAAGCCGGTTTCCACAGTGACAGCAGGACGAGGCCTCAGTCCCAGAGGCGAGAGCGGGAACGAAACTTAGGGAGTGAAGAGCAAGGGGCCGAGGACACGGCTGGAAGCAGCACCGGCTCCGCCGGGCGGGCAGGCCGGCCGCGCTCAGTCGGGGTCCGAGTCTGCGTCGGAGGAGAGCTGGCCCTCCATGCTCTCGCACATGGCGTCCTGCAGGGAGGTGAGCTGGCCTTGGGGACTCACCCCCATGGGCTGGATGACGCGGTGCCTGCAGGGAGAGGGGCGGTGGGCGGCGTCCTGCTCCGGTGGCCGCCTTCGCCCCCCAGGCTGCCCGCTCACCCTGTCAGCCAGGCCCGAACCCTAACTGCTGCCCAGTGGCCTGGACGCCTGAGGCAGGCTCTTAGTTTTTCTGGGCCTCAGTTCCCGTCATCTGTAAAAAGGACATAATGCTGCCCTGGCCAGTTGGCTCAGTGGATAGAGTGCCGGCCTTCAGACTGAAGGGTTCCGGGTTCGATTCTGGTCAAGGGTATGTGCCCACGTTGCAGGCTCCATTCCCAGTAAGGGGCGACCAGGAGGCAGCCGATCAATGATTCTCTCTCATCATTGATGTTTCTCTCTCCCTCTGCCTTCCTCTCTAAAGTCAATAAACATATTAAAAAAAAAAAAAAAAAAGACATAATGCTGACCTCAACTCTAATCACCGATCCAGAGCAGGTGATTCCAAACAGGAGGAACAGACCCGCCAGGGCCCTAGGCCTCCTCTGGCCCCGCCTCCGGGTCGCACAGGCCATGGCTCCGGCCAGACCGCGTACCTGGAGAGCCGGTCGAACATGTTCACCAGCTTCATGGCCTCGTGCTCCTTCTGCTCCTCCGTCATGCCCTCCATGGGGTTGGGCGGCTTCTCCTCCACCCTCCCGGTCACCGGGTTGATGCTGCTTTCCGGGGAAGGGCATGGGGGATGCACTGAGTCCCCGGCCAGGAGGGCTGTGGGTGGGGCACTGCCTGGGAGCCCTCTCCCAGAGGCGGTCAAGCAGCTCCTCCCTCAGGCTGGTCCCCCGGGCCGGCCCCTTTCCTCTGTTCTCAGCCAAACTATGGACGTCAGGACCCGTGTCACCCGGGGACAGGCCCGGGCTCAGAGTCCACCCCCAGCCCAGGGCCCAGAGGGTGGGGGAGCCCGAGGGTGCGCAGACACACCTGGCCTTGGCCTCCTTGTACTCCTCCGTGTCCGTGTCCTCATCCTCCGAGTACTGGCCCTCAGGCCGGCCCCCTGCCATGAGGCCCCGGGCAGCCAGGAGGCCGGCGGCATTCCCGTAGCCCGTGTACTTGATGAAGCGTGGCACTGTGGGCAGAGGTGGGGCGGGTCAGCGTGCGCACTGGCCTGGGCGGGCTGGTGGCCGGGGCGGGGCCGGGTGCCCACACTCACCGCTCTCTGAGCACAGGACGAACAGGAACTCCTCAGCCACCCGCTTCACGTCGGTGTCCAGGTGCGTCATGAGGCGCACCAGCCTGTTCCGCAGCAGCTCCCCCACCTCGGGCCGGGTCTTCACGTCCCTCAGCGGGGGCAGCACCTGGGGGAGCACCCGTCAGCCTGGCCTGCAGGGCGGGGTGACCAGGGCCCGCCCGGCCGCTGCCATACCTGGGCCTTTAGGAACTTGCGGGCGGGGCGGTGCAGGCGGGCGCACTCGGTCAGCACGCTCAGCACGGGGGCCACGCCCTCCTTCAGCCGGTGCGTCTGCGGAGGAGCGGGGTGAGGCCGTGAGACCCCAGGCCGGCCACACGCACCACGCGCTGGTCTCAGGGAGGGACCGGGTGGGACTCCCAGGCCTCACGTGGGCTCTGTGGCTCGACTGCTCCGAGCCCAACTCCCTCGCCCACACGCCAGGGTTGTGGGAAACAGCATTTCACGCTGCCAGGACACCACTGGCACCAAGCCGCCCTCAGAAGACGGTGGCCAGCTAGCAAGGACAAACCCGCTCCTCTGCAGGGAGCGCCTGCAGCCCCGCACCGCTGCCTGGTACCTCCCTGCACCCCAACACCAGCAGCAGTAGCGACAGTGGCAGGGACAGATGGTCACAGCCATGTCCAATGCCAGCTGTAACCAGCTCTCCATGTGCATGGACGACGTGGATTCTGAGGGACCCACTGACCCTCCGCCTGGCCCTGTGGCCTCACAGCGCCTGGGAGCTCCCAAAGGGCCGGTGTCGAACAGCTACAGGCCTCAGGAGCCTCTGGCTCGGGGTTCCTGTGGGTCACGGGGCAGCGGGTGCTGGTCCCCAAGAGATGCCTGTGCACAGTGACACTGAGTCCAGGGTCCAGACCCCTCAAACATCTAAAACACAAGCACTACTGAGCTGACCTCCACCAGCCAGTGGGAAGCAGGGCCCCTGGGCAGCCCCCCGGCCCCCCAACCTGGTGCAGGCGCTTCTCCAGGAAGCTGAGGAGGGCGCCCATCACGTCCATGTTCACGCCCAGGAACTCCAGGGAGCCTTTGCGCGGCTCCAGGGCCAGCAGGACGTCCAGACACTTGACGGGCAGGTTCCCCAGGAGGTTCACTGCGTGGCTGGGGACAGAGAGAGGGGCTGGGTAAGCCCCGGCCCCTGTGCCGCACGGCTCTCGGTGCACCTGCTGGGGCTACACGTGACACGAGCCAGCAGCCAGGGCCCTAAGGAGCGACACGGGCCGGAGCTGAAGGGGGGACTGGTCTCAGGGGCGCACGCGGGGAGGGTCCCCGAGGAGGGCACCCCGCCTGCCACCGTTTGGGCTGAAGCATCCCAGGCGATCTCCGGAAGCCAGCACCGGCCCGAGCGCTGGTCAGTGGGAAGTGGGGAGAGACCAGGCCTTCCCTGCCACTGCCCAGGGCCCCGCAGCATAGCCCTGCCCCTCCCGCGGGCTTCTGTCTTAGCCTTTCTGGAAACCCCTGACGCTGGTCCCCCCCAGACGGGTGTGGGTGCTCTAGGGCGGGCTGGGACCACCGTCCAGACAGGTGACTGCCCCTGCCTCCAGCACGATGGGCGGCCTCACCCGTGGAACTCCTCCGTGCGGTCCCCAGCAGCGGCCACCATCACGCAGTGCCGCAGCAGAGTCCCCAGGCGCCGGTAAAGGGCAGCGTCGTCCTGACCGGAGAGAAGGGGGCTCCTGTGGCAGAGCCACACCCGTCCCGCTGCCAGCGAGGTCCTGCTGCCTGGGCCACGCGTGCGGACTGTCTCCTCTAAGGCACCCCCCCCCGCCCCCCCCCCCCAGAACGGCCATGGGTTCCTTGAATGACATCACACTGTGTAGGGAAGTTGCCCGGAGCCTCTTGCCACAGCCTCCCCCGCCCTCAGGAACCTCCCTGGACGCCGCTGCCCAGAACGGACACTCCCTCGCTGCGGGCTGAGCGTCCTGTCCGAGGCCGACACCCGACACATGAGGGTGCCCCTCAGCGCGGCAGGCCCAGGAGGCACCAGCCACGGGCGCAGGGCAGCCCTCACCTCGTCCACGTCCCTCCTGACGGAGTCGAAAGTGATGTTGAAGAGCACCTTGAGGACCTCCATGGCCCGCTCCGTCTGCTGGGGAGGGAGGCGCTCTGGGGGGCTCTGGCCCGGGGCCACGCCCAGCGTCAGCTGCAAGGCCTTGGTGAGCAGGGGCACGCCCTGCAGCTCCTGGAACAGCTGCTGGCGCACCTCGGGCCGGAGTGCCGTGAGCAGGAACAGGAGGCGCAGGTCAAAGAGCTGGACCTCGTGGGGGAAGCTGCTCTCCCCGTGCAGCCCCACGCGCTGGGCGAGTCTCACCACCAGGCGGGCCTCTGCTGCCAGCGCCTGGGCCTGGGGGCTGCTGAGCACCAGGTTGCACAGGCACTTGAGGGATTCGAGTACAACGCCCATGTCCAGGGGCCCAGGGGCCGCCCCCTCGGCGACGCCGGCGTAGCACGCAAGGGCCTGCAGGCTCTGGCGGCTGGTGAAGGCGTCCAGGCAGCTGCGGTCCCTGGACAGGATGCGGATGCTCTGCAGCCAGGTGACCCGGCGGGAGGGGGGCAAGTCCTGCTCCAGAACCGAAGCCAGCAGCTCCGCCAGTCTCTGTGGGGAGAGGAGAGCGGCTCCACCCAGACCCCCACCAGGAGCCACCGGCCTGCCCCCCGCCCGCGGCCAGCACGCACCTGCCTGTCCTCCTGTTGGGCAGCATCGAACGTGAAGCTCTGCGAGTTCTGCGGGGAGACGGGAGGCTCGGGGCACAGGCCGCAGGCACCCCCGGAAGGATGGCGCCCCACCTCACTCACCTGCCCCAGGTGCGCCGCCGGCCTCCCCAGCCGCGCCCCGCAGCCTCGGCGCCCCGCCCGCCGCGCTCGCTCCCCGACCCACTCCCGCACCTCCGCCGACCACGCGCGAGCCCCACCCTGCCCTCTCCGCCTCGCACGTCCCACGTCCACGGTCCCGCTCACCTCGCGGTTGTACGCGCGCAGAGCCTCCATGACCACGTCCTCCTCCCCCGTCTCCAGGGCATCCGCAACCGCTCGGGGCTCCATGACGACCCGGGCACCCGGCGCGGGGAAGGCGGGAGGGGCTGGCTCCGCGGTTCCGGGGCCCAGTCCGCCCGCCCCGCCCAGGTTCGGCGTGCGCGGCGCCGCGGGGGACGGAGCCTGGGCTGCGCGCGGGCGAGGCGGGGGCGGGGCGTGCGCGCGGGGCGGGGCCTGGGCTGCGCACACCCTAAGGCGGCGTGACGTGAGACCTGAAAGCTTGGCCGCGGGCCAGCCCGGGGCTTCAAGATCAGACTTGGTGACCGTGGCCTCGGGGCCGGAGCCGCCCTGGGGCCGGACAGGGTGACAGCCTCCGCTCCACGGGGCGGGGCGTGCGGCAGGGGTTGCGGCTGGCCCCGCGCGGGCTCAGAGGACTGGCGGGAGGAGTGGCAGCCGGGCCCGGGGGGTGAGCGCGGAGGCAGGAGAACGCGCGGGGAGGCCGCAGGGCCCGTGCGCAGGTCACCCTTTGGGAGGACAGAGACGACAGGACGTCCCGTTCCCACGGGGGGCCGAGGAGTCGCGACACAGCCAGCGCCCACCGCGGCGCGGGGGGAAACGCAACAAGCACTGTCGCGCCTCTGTTGTCGCGCGTCAGTCGGGGCAGCCCCGCGCCCCGCCCCGAGCACACCCACCGCAGGGCGCAGGCGCGCCCCGCCTCCCCAGCGCATCACTTCCTCTCCCCGCACCGCCCCAACCCCTCGGCCGGAAGTTGACGGCGGAGGACGGAAGGGGCGTGCCGGAAGCGCCCTCGCGTGACGGTGCCACGTCGCGGGAGGCAGCGGCGAGTCGGGGCCCGGGTCGGGCCGGGCGGCGCGATGGCGGACTGGGCTCGCGGTGAGCCCGGGGATCCTGGGGGGCGGGCGGGGCGGGGCCGTCTGCTCGGGGCCCCGGAGGCGGCGTGCTGGGAGGGCCGCAGTGGGGTGTCGCTGAGCTGCCTTGGCCAGTAGGGATTCGTGACCCTGAGTGGCCAGTAGGACGCGCGCCCTCCTCCCTGTGGTGTGGACACAGGGGCGACTCGGGCCGCGCCCCCGCAGCTGGGTCACGTGGGGCGCCTGGGCCTTGGCACCTGATGCCCCCGGTCTCGGCAGGCACTGAGCTCATTCAGGGGCGCACCGAGGCCCTGCCCTCGGGGTGGACATCAGCCCCACTTCTGTTGTGGGGAGCGTTGCTGAGTGGTTTTCTCCCTGGTCACGTGTCACTTCAGGACGCAGTTTACAGGGGTCCCCGCAGGGCCCTCCCGCCGGCCCTGGCCGCCGCCTGCGCGGCTCAGAACAGGCCCCAGGCGCTCGGAGGGCGATGTCCGCAGAGGGGGGGGCAGATCTGTCACGGACAGTGTCCGGCAGCGCCCGTGTGACAGCCTGTGGGGTTGTACACTGGGGGGTGCCTGCCCACCCGGCCTGGGCGTGTAGGTCGGACAGGGGCTTACGTGACAGGTGCTCATGCAGCCTCCCCCTGCTGCGAAGTCCAGGCACCAGACCCTGGGTTAGGGCTGGACCTGCTCAACCCACACAGGCGACCACAGGCCCCCGGGACGTCAGACCTGGCCAGATAGAATTGTAGTGAGGCCCGGAGGCCGCCCAGGGCCGCTGTGCAGGGGTCCAGGGCCCGCCATGGGTGTGCCCCTCAGCCTCTCTCTTCCTGCAGCTCAGAGCTCCGGTGCCGTGGAGGAGATGCTAGACCAGGAGAACCGGCGGATGGCTGATAGCCTGGCCTCCAAGGTCACCAGGCTCAAATCGGTCAGTAGTGGGCCACTGTCGCTCCAGCTGACACCCTGGAGCGGGGGCCTGAGGGGGTAGAGGTCTGGAAGGGTTTCATGGGCTTCCCACCTGTGTGAGGCCCAGGTGACATCTGGACCTGACCCCTGGTGGTGGCAGGGTCTGTTGGTCTCGTGGGGGGTCAGGTCCTGTGCAGTGGGTGTGCCCTGGCCTGACCCCCCTCCCTCTGTGTCCTGACCAGCTGGCCCTGGACATCGATAGGGATACGGAGGACCAGAACCGGTACCTGGACGGCATGGTAAGGTCTGCGACTTGCACGCGTGTCTCGGTCAGCCCCGCCCTCTGCCCGCTGGGCAGCCCTGGGGACCGGGGAGGCTCTGCCCGTGTGACCGTGCTGTGTTCCTCCTCCAGGGCTCGGATTTCATGAGCATGACAGGCCTGCTCACGGGGAGCGTGAAGCGCTTTTCCACGATGACGCGGTCTGGGCGAGACAACCGGAAGCTGCTGTGCGGTGTGGCCGGGGGCCTGGTCGTGGTCTTCTTCATCCTCTACTACCTCCTGGCCAGAGCAAGGACGTGAGCCAGTGGAGCTGGCTCCGGGGTGCCCTGGGCAACGAGGGTCTCCTGCCGGGTGCCTGGCTGCAGAGGACCTGCTCCCTAACACTGCTTTGACATGGTGACCGTGGCTTAGGGTCTCCTCCCGTGTGGCTGGGAGACCAGCTGCCTCCGACCTGAGCTGTGTGGCTGGCGCAGGGGCCCCAGGTGCTCGCGGCACCGACAGCCTCCTAGGAGCAGAGCAGCCGGGAACCCTGGACATGGCCGCCCGTGGCCCGCAGCCCTTCCCCAGCCCTCGGCTCTGATACCCCATCCTTGTCTGGGAAAGGCCGCGTCTGCTCTCTGGTGCCTGGATCTGACGGAAGCAGGAGAGGCTGTGAACCTCAGATCAGCGCCATCTTCCCCACGTGGGTTCCAGCCCAGGGTGGCAGTTCCTCCTGCCCCAGGCTGCCGAGCACAGTGGGGTGGGCGGCGGTGCTGAGGGCCGCCACTCGGCCTCGATCTCGGCCTCGGCCTGCCCTCCAGTCCTGTGGCTGAAGCCAGACTTCCGGGGAAGAGCAGGTGGTGCGGATGAAGGAGTGGAATGCAGTCCTGGCTGGGGGCCCAGGCCACAGCCTTCTGGATCTCGTGGCCATGTATCCAAGAGCAGAAATCCACGTTTTCTCAGGATTGAGGATCCACCCAGAGATGCGTTTCCTGCCGACCAGGGCTCTAGAAGCAGGTCCCTTTGGCAGTTCAGAGTCGGGCAGTGTGTGCGTACACGTGTGCGTGCACGTGCATGAGGGCTTCTATGGGTCTTGACAGCGGGCTTCCCTGTAAGGAGCCTGTTCGTAGGACCTGTGGTCACTTCTTGAGGGTCCCTGGGCGATTCCCTCTGCACCAAGCCAGCCCTTCCTCCCACAGGGAGTCCTCCGTGCTGTGAGGGAGCTCTGAGCCAGGCCTCCTCCCCAGCTTCTGCAGCCTGTCCTCCCAACGGCCTGTCCCCGGGCCCTAACTTCCCACTTGGCAGGCCTTGTGTCCACACAAACCAAACCCCAGGCCCGCGGCTTCTCACCCCAGGGAGACCCCAGTGCCCTTGTCCTCACATAGAGCCAGTTACTGGCTCTGTCCTTCGCGCCTTTGTTCCTATCCTCTGCCTTCCCGGTCTCCCATTACTGCCGCAGGCTGTCGGCCCACTGTCCGCCTGCCTGCACCGTCACCCCCTGGGGCTTGTTGGCTCCTGCCATCCGCTGCTCCTCCCAGCAGGCCGAGCCTGTCCTCATGGTCACCCTGGTGTCCTCCAGCGCACCTGGCTGGGCCCCTCGGCCTCCGGGAGGGGTCCAAGGGCTCTGCTCTGTCTGCCCTGCCCTCCAGCGCATGCTCATGTCACCGAGCTCTCGAACCCACCCGTCTCTGGGCTGCTTCCCTCCATGGTGGTCCAGCCCTGTGACCCCGGGCACCTCAGCTCTGGCTCAGCCTCCGCTTCTCCAGTGAACCCCGTCGTGGGGGCTTGTGCCCATCACCACGCGGCTGCCGCTGCCTGCCATGCCTCCCCTGGTCCTGCAGACAGCTGAGCCCGCGCTCCACGCCCCCACGCCTCCCTGGCCTCCGGTGCTGGCCTCGCCCGGAGAACATGGCTCTGCTATGGCACGAGGTCACCACGCCCCAGGGCTCTGCCTCTCGGGGGTGCGGATGAGTGTGGCTCTGTCGGGCGGCCTCCGGGAGCGTCCTGCTCTGACTCTGCTGTGCTTGCCCACCTCCGTCGGTCTCCAGGGCCCTTGCAACTTCAGCCGTTTTGGGGCCTGGACTTCCTGCTTCCCGTTCTTGTGTGAGGGTGGATTCCATGAAGGCGGCGCGCAGGCCGGCACCCTCCTCGGCACGGGTGTGTGTGCACACGGTGCCTAACTGTGCTGGGAGGATTGCCGACACTGAGCCCTCAGAGCAGCCCATCTCATGTGAGGACGACCTGCCAGGCTCCCCCACAACTCAAGGACGAGACAATAAAAATTTGGAATAAACAGCATTTCCCTGGGCTTGAGGGCTTTGTGGCACTGGCCCCAGTCCTGGATGTGGTGGGCACCTAGGGCTGGGCCCGCCTGCTTCCCCTCTCGGGTTCTCCCAGGTCCTTGCTCCTCACTCGTTCGCTCAGACGCGTGCTCTGCTCAGGCTCAGTAACAGCCAGGGACAGGGCTGCATCGCCTGGTATGGGGCCAGGGAGTGACCACGCGACAGCTGACACCTGCCCTGTCCTGTGCTGCCTGCCTGGCTGGGGTGTATCAGGGCACCCTACCAAGTCACTCAGCCGTGGCCGGGTTGCTCAGTGGCCTGGGGCGTAACCCTGTACACCGGGAGGTCACGGGTTCGGTCCCGGTCAGTGCATGCAGAAGGCAGCTGGCTGGTGTTTCTCACATTGATGTTTTTCCATCGCCCTGTCTCTGAAATTAATAACATATCCTCTTGTGCGGACTAAGAAGGCCCCCGTGTCAATCAAATCGCAGTGAGCCCGGCTGGATGGCTCTGGTTGAGCGTCAACCTGTGAACCAGGAGGTTGTGATTGGATTCCTGGTCAGGGCACGTGCCTGGGCTGTGGGCTCCATCCCCAGTGGGGGCCGTGCGGGAGGCAGCGGGTCGGTGATTCTCATCGTTGATGTTTCCCTCTCCCTCTCTGATAAGAATATTTTTTAAAAAGTCACAGGTGACCGATGCCCCACAGTTAGTGGCTGGGACAGGACAGGCTGTGCCAGGATGCCAGGCCTCACCTGGACAGGCTGGCTGCATCACTGGCGGTTGCTCCCACGACTTCAGGGCAGTGCTGGGTGAGCAGAGGTTGGACAGGCCAGCTGCCCAGGTGCTGCAGGTGCTGCACCCCACAACGTGGTGCTGTTGCTGAAGGGGAGCAAGGTGGGGTGGGTGTCCGTGTGCTGTGTGGCCCAGAAGTCACCCAGCAGCAGTTTGGGGCGGTCACTGCAGATTTGAGGGGCGGAACAGACCCCTTCTCTGCGGTGGGGAGAGCCCATCGGGAAGGGAGAGCGTGTGGGAGAGGCACGGGTGTGCCCATGGGGTCAGGGCAGCCTCGCCCCCCAGCCCTCCTGTCTGCCCAGACCCCAGGCGGCAGCGCCGGCCCCTACCCCAAGACAAGTCCATAGCAAATGGAATCATGATTTATTATATATGTGGGAACACAATTAGCAAGGGGGTGCATAGAAAAATCATAATTGTCCAAAGAAGTGTGCTTCGGCCCGCGGGCCAGGCGGGCGGTGGCTGGGCTCTGCCCATCCCTGCCCCGCCCGGGGCTAGTCCACCTGCAGGATCAGGGGGGTCATGTAGTCGGAATGTTTGATGCCAAAGGTGACGATGGGGGCGCAGGGCTTGGTCAGGGTCACCTGGCGGAGGAGAAGCTGTGAGGGGCCGGCACCCCTGCCCCCACCCCACAGGCCCATCTCCCGCCCCCGCCAGTCTGGGCTGGATCTCCCTGGCCCACCCCCTTCCCTGCACCCCTCGGCCTCCCAGACCTTCTCGGGGCTGTGGGCTCCTGGTCCTGGCTTGAGGGTCTTGTCCCCCGGGGGCTCCACTCGGGCCGCAATGGTGTACTGCGGAGCCTTGAACTTGGTCACCTGCACGTCGGTCTGGTGGTAGGCCGCAGGACCTGGGGTCTGGGAGGCGAGAGGCTCAGACAGCTTGGCTGCCAAGGCACGCGACCGGAGGCCAGGGCCAGTGCTGGCCGGGGTTTCCGGCCCCAAGTCACTGCCTGTGAGTCAGGGCCCTCCTGTCTCCACAGCGTTCCCCGTGGCAATGAAGCCGCAGTGCTGTGGGTCCCTCTGTGTGGATGCCCCCCCCCCCATTTCAGCCTTGTGGTGGCAGTGACGCCCCAGGGTGTGGCAGCCCCGGCTCATCCCCCATGTGAGCCGTGAGAGGCCACTGCCCGCTGGGACCTGTCCTGTGGGCCTGGCGGTGGGCGGGCTGGACAGCAGGGTCGTCGGAGCGGCTCAGCATAAGCCCACCCCCAGAGCCCTCCCCCCGTGCTCACAGCTCAGGGTGTCCTCCCTGCCTCCTGCCAACACAGGGCCTGGGGACCCCTTCGCGGCTCAGCCCTCCTCCGCCCTCGAATGTGGCCCAGGCATGTGGCCGACGCCCGAGGGGTGATGAGGGGCCTCAGGAGGGGGGTCCTGGGGGAGGGGTCAGACGGGCCCCCTGGGTGCCCCTTGCCTTATGCAGGTCTTCGCTGAAGCCGCCCAGCTTGCTGCGGCCCTTGATGGAGAAGGAGGGCTGGGAGGCCTTGCCCACCGTGTGGGGCCCCATCACCATGGGCAGCATGTAGGCGGCAGGGCCTGCGGGGGGCGCAGTGCTGAGTCTCCGTGGCTCCGCCCTGGGCTGCCCACCTGCCTCACCCGGGTCCCCACCCGCTCGGCCGCGGACCTGGGGTGCTGTCCACCCGGAAGGTCTTGGTCCGGGCAGAAATGGAGTGGCTGGGCGCCGAGTCGAACACATACTTGGTAGATTTCTCTGGAAAGTAGTCGCCTGCGGGAGGACAGGGGCAGAGGAGGTGCTGGGAGGCCAGGACCCTCCTGCAGAGCCTGGCCCGTGCCGGGGCCTCAGGAATGACCCCCAACCTTGTAGACGCCGGGCCCTGGGGGCCCCACACGGGGCGGGGGGGGCGGGGTGACTGAGGTGGGCGGGCGGTGTGCCGAGTGCAAAGGGGGCATTGGGGTGGGGCAGGCGCCCAGCAAGGCCCAGGTCAGCGTTGGGTCAGGTGGTCAGGGCTCCCCCGGGGTCAGCAGCTCCGAGGAGAAGGCGCCTAGGCTGCCAAGGATGTGCTCCCTCCCACCCCAACTCCAGCTCGACTCCGGCTCAGCTCCGGCTCCGGCTCTGGGTGCAGTGGCTGCTGCTGGGCTGGGCCGGGCCACTGTCACTCACCGGGGCCAGGGGTCATCGTGGTCTTGGTGTGGTAGCGCCCCAGGATGGAGAAGGCAGGGCCGAGGTCCTTGCCAGTCCTCAGTACCTTGGGGTTCACACTGTAGCGAGGCCCCGGGGAGCAGTTCTCGGCCAGGAGCAGGGGGGCCCCGCGGAAGCTGTAGGCCGGCGCCCGCACCTTGGTGGGCGTGTGCTTCATGAAGCCTGTGGGCGGGGACTCTGAGCACCCCGAGCCGATCCAGCTCCCCAGCCTCCTGACCCCAGAGGGGTTGATGCGAGCCCCGGGCCACCCCAGACCTTCCCCATCCCTCCTCACCCCTCCCCAGGCCCACCCCACACCTGGCTGGTCCCTCCCACCCCTTCCCGGCTCAAGGCACCTGCCTGTGGTGGGTGGAATCAGGTACTTGGGGCCCGGGCTGCCGTAGAGAGCCATGATGGGCCCCCGGGGGCGATGGGGCCTCCAGGTGCCCACCCATACTTCTTCCGTCATGGCCGGCTCTGTGGCGAGGAAGGTGAGCACAGGCTGGGAGCCCGCCCCGCCCCGTGCCTGCCTCTGCCCCCACAGTGGGCAGGGCTGCCGGTCCCCCACTCCTCAGCAGGGCGGCGAGCTGGGGCCCACGCCTCAGGGCAGTGGACGCTTCTGTGGGTTTGCTCTGCCTCCCCAGGCCCAGGGCAGCAGCGTCAGAGCTCGGGGACCCGCCCAGGCTGGCTGCCCCTTCTGGGCCTCCCCGACCACCCTCCCTGCTCCAGGGGGTCTGGCCAGCTTCCTCCCGCTCAGAGGGTGCTGGGCGTGCCGGCTGGCCGGCCGGGCAGGGGGTGGAGGTGGGAGCTTCTGGGCTGAGGCTGTGCTAGGGGGTGAACGAGGGGCTCTCTGGGAAGCCCTTACCTGGTCCAGGGGCGGTGCTCCGAGCAACCTATGGACCAAGCCTCCTCAGAGGTGGTCCCGTCGCATCGTCCTCCGTGTCAGGGAGTTCCCGAAAAAGGGACATGGAGAGTAAGGCTTCTACCTCCCCCTCCTCTCCCACCGGGGGGCTTTAAGAATCGGGGGGGGGCCCCGGCCCCTGGGCTCTAGAATGTGGCTCTGTGGGAAGGTGGGTTCTAGATCGCCGGCTCTGTGATGCAGACAATGGCTTCTGTTAGAGGAACCCCGCTCTGGCCAGGCCCTGCTCCCGGGTGGCCCAGGAGCAAACCTCTGAGCCCCCCAGCAGCGCCCATGGACCGGGGAGCAGGCAGGAGGGGCTCGGTCCCAGGTGAGGGTGGTTGTGCTGGGCGGGCGGGCGGGAGCTGGAGGGGGGCTCTGTGCTGGCGCCCTGCTGGCGAGCGGCCCCTCAGGGTCCTCACGGCCGGCGCCTGTCTTCACCCCTCGGGGTTCCTCCTGGGCCCCTCCCGTGGGCGACGTCGGGGATTGATTGCTCTCAGCCCCCTGGACCCGGGCCCTGTGCTCACTGTGTGTGCTTCTCGTCTCAGAGCGAGCACCCTCCCAGCGCCCCCAGCCTGGCCACTTCCCCTCGCCTCCCTGCCCACCTGGCTCCCAGCCCGTTCCCGCCCCCACCGCTGGCTGCACGCCTTCTCCTGCCCGTGGCCTCCCTGCCTTCCATCTGCTCGGTCCTTCGGCCTCCACAGGCTTCAGACTGGATTTCCTCGCACGCGGGAGGGGGGTCTGCCGTCTGTGTGGGCACTTACAGGTGCATGCTTCATGCGTGCAACCCCATGTATGGGCGCCTGCGTGTGCGTGTGCATGTGTGTGCGTGTGTGTGCGTGCATGTGTGGTTGTGAACCTGCGTGTGTGAAGAGACAGGAGCCAGAGCCTGGGCTGCAGGAGGCTTTATTGATTGAACGGTTGCGGATAAAATCACGCTGGGGAAGTGGCAGTGGGTGGCGTGGCCACGGCGGCTCGTGTAGCTGGTCCTGTGGCTGCTTGTGGCCACATCCGGGTCCCTCGGCACCGTGCTCAGCCCAGCACAAGCACCTGCAAGGCAGACACCGGGGTGCCCGCCCCGGCGACCAATTACTGGAGAGCCGCGGGGAAAACAGGCGCAGGCCACCCTGTGGGGGGCCCGTGGGCTCGGCCACTGCAGCTGGGGCCCTCCCAGCCGCTGGGGAAGTGGGGTTTGTGGTGGGTGCTGAGGGCTGCTCCCGGGCAGTGAGCTGAGGCAGGTTGGGGTGCGTGGGCTGCAGGCGGGGGAGGAGGGCGCCCCCCAGCCACGGTACCAGCAGCTTGATCAGCTCTGCCTTGTGCGCGGGCTGCAGGCCGTCTATGCAGGACTTGAGCGTGGTCAGTGCCTCCCTGCAGGCCGCGTTGACCTCGTACTTGGCCAGGGGCCCGGTGTACAGCTCCTCCGGATCCCCCACCAGCAGCGTTTGCAGGAATTCCATGAAGAACTCGCTGTTGTCCTCGTCCGCGGCCAGCCCTGCACGGTGGGGGGACAGTGCCGCCCTCCCCTCCAGGTCTCCCGCCTCACCTGCCCCAGGTGTCCCCCTCGATGACCCTGCCTCACCTGCCCCCCGATCTTCCTCCACAACCTCCCCGATCCACCCGCCTGCGGACGCCGCCCATCACCCTAACCTCAGCTTTCTTCACTCCAAGCTTCTGGGTCCGGGGGTCGGGGTGGGGGGGATTGAGCCCAGACATGGGAACTCCCCCTCCATGCGAGCTTGGCCAGCCTGGGGCTGGAAGGGGAGGGTCAGGCTGGGGTGGGTATGGAGTTGGCAGGGGCCCGGGTGGTTGCCCACGTCTGTTCTGTGATGGAGGAGGGGGTGGGGTCCTGGGAAGGTGGGCGCTGTCCACGGTGAGGACCCAGCGCCTGGGTTTCTAGCTTCCTAGCCTCCCGCCAACCCCCCACCCCCAGCAGAATGTGCTGAGGCCCCTGGCAGCGGACTCACCGCAGGTGCAGAGCAGGGTGGCGGCCACCAGCAGGAGGGTGCTGCTCCCCTTCATGGCGACGGCAGAGGTGCCCCAGGAGCGGCCTGGCAGGCTTTATGTCTCCCGGCAGGGCACCCGCAGGGGCGGGCCGACCTGCCCATCAGGACCCGGCCAGTGAGAGCCCAGGCGGGAGGCAAGGGTGTGTCCTCCCCGCTCAGTGGGTCCTGTGTGGCGCGGACTGGGTGCTGTGCCAGGGCTGGCTGGCACATGGGCGAGTGGATGGGTGAGGGGGCGAGCGGAGCCTGGCCCGTGAGGGGGGACGGGGACTGGGGTGCTGGGCCTCTGGCCGTGGCTCAGAGTGGCGGGTTCTGGGTGGGACCCGTGTCTTTCTTTGCGGGGGAGTCCACTCCACTCGCCGAGCCTGGGCCTCAGGCCGGCGGTCTCCCTGCGGCAGGCGTGGCAGCAGGGCCCGGGCTAGCCACAGAGGGCCTGAGCGGGCACTGGCGTCCGGGGGTGGAAGGGGGCCTGAGGGGACTTGGGTGAGAAGCAACCACCCTGAGGCCTTCCCGGCAGGAAGAGGGGCCCCAGGGGAGACACCCCTTCCTCTGTGGCCCAGCCAGCCCGGGGAAGCCTAGGATATGGGGGAGACCGTCCCAGCCCCCCAGCCCCCAGCCAGATGCCTGGGAGCGGCCAGGCCTGGTTTCAGGAGCCCTGCTGCCCCCTGGTGGCGGGTGGTGTCCTGCGGGCCGGCCGCTCCCCTGCCGCCCGGCGGTGGGTGGGAGTCAAGAGGACCCGAGCTTTGCGGTTTGCCTTGTGCACATGGGTCTCCAAGGGGCGGGGGAGGGGGGAGGGGGGGATTAAGAAAAAGGAACCGAGGAAGGACCTGCCACTCTCCCTGTTGCTTCCTAAGAGATTTCCTCGGGGCGCCGGGGTCTGGGAAGGGAAAGTAGCACAACCGCCTTAGCTTTCCACGCGGCACCCAAGCGGGGGCCTGTGGCTGTGGGGTTGCCTTTCGGCAAATCACCTGCCGAGTGGCCTGCCCATCACCCTGCCCCCCCCGCCCCCCATTTTCACAATCGGCCCAGAGCTGAGTGGGGGCAGTGCGGGGGGCCCCCTGGGCCGTTCTCCCCACTTGGGTGCGTGTTTGAAATGGTCCAAAATGAGATCTTCTCCGAGGCTCTCCCTCCGGCCCCGGGAAGATTTCACCATCACCTCCTCCGGCTGCCCTGCTCTGTGAAGGGGTCGGCCTGGCAGCGCCCCTCAGCCACGGACCCTGTCCTCACTGCCCGCGAGTCCACGCCAGCGTGCGGCTTGCCGAGGCGACCTGCGAGGATTTTCACCCGCCTGGGTTTGGGGAACAGAAGCAGCTCACACCGGTGTGGGCAGCTCACACCGCTGGTTCAAAGCAGGAGGTGCGGCCGGAGGGCAAAGAGACAAAGTCTAATGCTATAAACGCCGGTCCGCCGGCTCCGGCTCCGTGGGGCCGCGGTGGAGCCCGACGCAGAGCGGCCGGGAGCTCGGAGTGGCGTCCGGGGGTGAGTGGCCCCGCAGCGGGAGGTAGGGGGTCTTGGCCAGCTTCCTAGAAGCAGAGCCTGCGACGAGGGCTTTGTGCCCCTGGTTGCCGGGGGGGGGTGGGGGGGTGGGGGGGGGGCGCTCTCGACAGAAGCAGGACCAGACAGGTGACATGAGCCAGGGCCCGGTGTGGTCCCAGCTGCCCCCGCGCTCCAGGCGGGTCCCCGGTGGTGGGGGCCGCTCTGAAGCACAGACTCATGCCCACCGTGAAGCCAGGAGGCGGGGTTTCGTAGGCCAAGATGCAGGGTTTGGGGAAGGGTGTGACTCACACTTCCCAAAGTGGGCAGCTGTGAGCCCTTAGCACCAGCAGCCACAGCAGCTGGAAATGGGTGTCCCCCCCAGGAAGCCGGGGGTGGGGGGCGGACAGCAGGTGCCCCGTGGAGGGATTCCCGCCCTAGAGCCCTGCCCTGCGGGCAGTCACTGCCTTGCAGCTGGTGACGGGGGGCGGGCGGGAGGGAGCCTGGGGAGGCGGAAGGGCGGGTCGCCTGGAGGACGAAGCCCTGAGCAGGGTGGGAAGGAAGGGACAGCAGCGCAGCGCCAAAGCCAGGGGGCCTTGGGGCCGGCCAGCGCCGCTCTCTGCTGGGCATGGTGCCTGGGACGCCCCTGGGTCCCCAGGAAGGCGCCGCAATCCCAGGGAAAAAGAGACTGAGGCTCAGGGGGGTCCCAGGACCTTGGCCGGCGTTGTCCGGCGAGGAAGTGCCTGGGACTGGCTCTGAGAGGGGTCTGACTGCTGGGGCCCCGATCACAGTCCCACTGGCCTGAGGACAGCTCCTGACTTAGTGGAGGGGAGGCCAGGCTGTTCCCCTCCTGGGCTCCGAGAGCTGAGCCCCGAGACTCGCTGCTGCCCCCCTCTTCTCTGAGGCCTGACCCGCTGAGCTTGGGAATGTGTCCGTCTCCCAATCCCCAGCTCTTCCGGGCCCTCTGCCACGGCTGGGCTGGCGGCGGGGCCCTGGGTCAGTTAGCCACGGGCTACACCCAGACCTCAGGGCCCCGGGGAGGACAGAGCCTGGCCCTGGCCTGGGCGCGGCAGGGACATATAAGAGAAGGAAGACTTCTTGGCAGAGGGGTCTTGGGCGGCACAGCGTGTGCCAGGCACTGGAGGTGTGACTCCACCTGGCACCCGAGTCCCAGTGTTGTGGCAACAGGAACGGTTCAAATATCCACCAGGGAATTAGATCCAAGAAGCCCGAGTAACCTTTCTCAAAGTGTGTTCCATGGAACATGGGTCCTGACAGATCAGCTGCCGAAGGGTTCCATGGTCAAATAAGTTTGGGAAACCCATGGTATGCTCTTCCCCCTCATTAGCATATTAACGGCCCTGAGAATTAATAAGGGAATTTTCTAAACTTCCTTAGCCGTGGACCCTTTTCCTCATTGTCCAATGGTTCTCTCTACTCGGTCATCTGTGGGGGTCACTTTTGGCCGTAACTTACAGACGTCTGGTTGTGGGGTTTGTATTGGGGGGAGGAGATGGAGCCCTTCTTTTCGTTTTCTCTTGTGCCTGTCACAGTGCGGGCAGGGACTGGACTGTGACCTCTAGGGTCACTTCCAAGTCTGTGTAATTCCCTCGGAGGAGAGCGAGCTGCCACAGGGAGCGGGGTGCACCCGCAGGGGGCGTGGCGAGGGCAGGACCTAGATAAGCAGGGGGGAAAGTCTGCGGGCTGTGGCCAAGCCTCGAACTCTGAGTCCCCAGAAGGCTTATGCCTGCGGTGGGGCCCTGGGGCTCCGTGGGGGACACGTTCAGCCTGGACCCTCGCCGGTCCCTTCAGCAGCTCAGGACCCACAGGTCCGGCCAGGGCCTGGGTCTCCGCAGGTCCCGCGGCGCCCACGGAGCGGACCAGGTCGTGAGCACTGGGGTGGGCAGGCCGGGGCCAGACCCTGGCTCTGCTCCGGGGAGCCTGGCTCTTGGGCGATGACGTCTCAGCATCGAGGTCTCCTCACTGTCCCCTGGGGAGCGCTGGTGCCACGCTGGTGCCACGCTGGGAGGGGCAGTGGCTGTGAGGACTGAGTGGGATGATGTCTGCCACGTGGCAGGGCCGGGCACAGAGCAGATGCTCAATAACCCTCTGCCAAGAAGTCCTCCTTCTCTTATATGTCCCAGCCGCGCCCAGGCCAGGGCCAGGCTCTGTCCTCCCCGGGGCCCTGAGGTCTGGGTGTAGCCCGTGGCTAACTGACCCAGGGCCCCGCCGCCAGCCCAGCCGTGTCAGAGGGCCCGGAAGAGCTGGGGATTGGGAGACGGACACATTCCCAAGCTCAGCGGGTCAGGCCTCAGAGAAGAGGGGGGCAGCAGCGAGTCTCGGGGCTCAGCTCTCGGAGCCCAGGAGGGGAACAGCCTGGCCTCCCCTCCACTAAGTCAGGAGCTGTCGCTCAGGCCAGTGGGACTGTGATCGGGGCCCCAGCAGTCAGACCCCTCTCAGAGCCAGTCCCAGGCACTTCCTCGCCGGACGACGCCGGCCAAGGTCCTGGGACCCCCCTGAGCCTCAGTCTCTTTTTCCCTGGGATTGCGGCGCCTTCCTGGGGACCCAGGGGCGTCCCAGGCACCATGCCCAGCAGAGAGCGGCGCTGGCCGGCCCGAAGGCCCCCTGGCTTTGGCGCTGCGCCGCTGTCCCTTCCTTCCCACCCTGCTCAGGGCTTCGTCCTCCAGGCGACCCGCCCTTCTGCCTCCCCAGGCTCCCTCCCGCCCGCCCACCGTCACCACCACGGCAGGAGCTCGGCAAAGCGTGGTGCTCACACAGGACCTCCTGCACCCGCGCGGTCGGGGTTGAAATCTTGGGGCATGTGCTCCTCCTCTCTCTTTATCAGGAAGAGTAAAAGCCACTCCCTCTAGACCAGTGGTTCTCGACCTTGGCTGCACATTAGAATCACCTGGGAATCTTTTTAAAATCCTGATTTCTGGGCCTCATCCTCAGGGAATTCTGTTTCTTTGTGATGGGGAGGGGCCACAACATTAGTAACAAAGACACAGACTTTCCGGAGGAGGAGGCCCAGAAATCAGGATTTTAAAAAGATCCCCAGGTGATTCTAATGTGCAGCCAAGGCTGAGAACCGCTGCTCTAAAGCGTCCCCTCGTTAGTCCCGCCCCCGTGGAGAACCAGCTCCTGCCTGAGCCCCACAGCCAGCCCCTCTCTCCGCCCCCCCAGCCCCCACCCCCTCCACTCTCCGGGGAAAGAGTTCAGCCTTTTACCCAGTCACCGGGCAGCCCCCAAGTTCTGATGTGCACCCGTCATCAACATACAACATAGCCCTGGCCGGTGTGGCTCAGTGGATAGAGCGTCGGCCTGCGGACTGAAGGGTCCTGGGTTCGATTCCCATCAAGGGCACGGACCTCGGTTGCAGGCTCCACCAGGGCTCCTGCAGGAGGCAACCGGTCGATGTGTTTCTCTCACGTCGATGTTCCTCTCTGGCTTTCCCTCTCTCTCCCACTCTCCCTAAAAATCAGTGGGCAAGTATCCTTGGGTGAGGATTAACAACAAACAAACAAAAAACATTAAAAAACAAAACAAAAGAAAAACACATACATGGTAAGGACCAGGCCCCTCAGCAAGTGTTGCTTCGAGCCTCCTGCAGTTTCCCCCACCCTTTCTCGTGCCGCGGAAATGCCCAGGACACTCATTTTCACTCATCGAGGCGACAGTACACGAAGGGTTTAAGCCAGTGGTTCTCAACCTTCCTAACGCCACGACCCTTTAACACAGCTCCCCATGTGGTGGTGACCCCCAATTTCATTGTTACACATTGAACATCATTAAAGCACAGTGATGAATCACAAAAACAATATGTAATGATAGATGTGTTTTCCGATGGTCTTAGGCGACCCCTGTGAAAGGGTCGTTCGACCCCCAAAGGGGCCGCGACCCACAGGTTGAGAACCGCCGGTTTAAGCCCACAAGCTCTGGAGCTGGTCTGCCAGGCTTCGAGTCCCAGCCTAGTCATTTGCTCGCTGTGTGACCTTAGGCTTAACCTCTGAGCAGCATCTGCAAAAGGGGAGCAGGGATCAGGATCAAATCAGATCATGAGTGTAAAATGCTGCTCACAGGGCCAGCAGCAGGGAAGGTGCGTTTCTAAAATGTTGGCTTATTGTCTGGGTTAAATATTGACTTCCCAGCTCGATGTCGGCTCAGAGCGGGTCCTCAGCAGGAGTTTCCTTCCGTGCCCTTCCCCCTCGTCCCCAGTCCAGGAGGGGCGACGATTTGAGGCCCACCCGCCCTCCTTTGCCTGACCGGGGGTCAGCGGGTAGGACCGTGTACAGAGTTCCCCACGCCTGCCAAACGGTGAGGCCTGTCTCTGGGTGGACGGGAGGTCCGTCTGCCCCAGAAGTAGCTGTGTCCCTGCAAACCCCACCCCCAGGGGCCAGGTTCTTCCAGGTCAAATCCAGGGGCTGCTGGGCGGTGCAGCCACCGTTCCGGGAGGCCCTGGCCCAGAGGGCAGAGGTGACAGGCCCTGACGGGGCCTGACTCGGCCTGTCTCCCTGGCTGGCAGCTGGATCCTCGCCGGAGTCATGGCAGCAGAAGCCCCCCGGGCGGCCGCAGGTGTTCCCAGATCTGGAGCTGGGGGTTTTGAGCCATGGCAGGCCCTCGGCCCGGCCCAGCCTGGCCAGACAAGCCCACCCCCGAAGGCGACCCAGCCCGGCCACCTGCCCCCAGACTGGCTCCAGGAGAGGCCCCGGGAGAGGCGCATCCTTCTCCAGGCGCTGGGCGTGAGTGTCCATTTCCTGGGCCCTGGGGTGGGGAGGAGGAGGGGGCACACGGGGAGGGTGCTGGGGAGCCCTGAGGATGGAGGAGGACCCTTCCCGGGGTCACACTCAGGGTGAGAGGTGGTGAGAGGCTGTCATGCTCACCAGCCCTGCCGGGGGCTCACAGGAGGTTCCCAACAGGAGACGTTGCCTCTCCTCCCTTCTCTCCCCAATCCCCCCACCAAACCCAGGCTGGAGGGCACCGGCGTGGCCGCAGTGGGAGGCCACGGCATACTCAGCCCTACGCTGGGTGCCATATGTGCTGCTCACCAGCTCAGCCAGGTTCAGTGAGCCTGAGGGCGGGCGGTGAAGGATGGAAAAAAGACAGACAAGAGAAGAAAGCTGGGTCTGGGTGGCACGCTGCCCTCTCTGATGGAGAGCTAGGGACAGCGCCACGGCCTGCAAGCCGAGTCTTTATTTTATAGCAGATTCCACGAGGCACAGTAAGGGCGTGGTCACAACATTCTGGAGGGTTTTGAATCTACTCAATCACATGCACCTGATCGAGCTATGTTTACTTGCTGCACCTCCCGCAGCCCACAGCACTCAGCCACGTGGGGCCACATGTTCGGACCATCAGGTCAAGCTGACAACCACAGCCTTTGGCTCTAACTGTGCTGGGACCTGCACGTGGCTTTGCCAGAGAGGACCATGCCCTCTCATTAGTCCCAGGCTTGCACCTGTCCAAACACTGTGTCTGCTCTCCACACCCACCTGCCTCCCCCAGGAGTGGGCCTTCCCGCAGACCCAGGAGCCCTCAGTGGGCGGGGAGCCGGCTGGGCCAGGCACCGATGGCCTCTCCAGGGCCGGGCCCCTCACCGTGGCTCCCCGTCCCTGCCCAGGCCTCCCACGTTGCCATCGCGGTGCTGCACGCGCTCCTCGGGGGTTACCTGGTCTTTGCAGTCAAGAACCTTCACCTGGTGGCGCTGAAGTCTTGGTACCCATTCTGGGGGGCTGCCTCTGTGAGTAGGAGCCAAGCATGGGCCGGCTCTGGCATTTGGGACGGGATGCGGGTGGGGCTGGGAGCTCGGGCCTCCGGGTCCCTCTCTCTGCTCTGTCCTCGGCTCTCTTTACGTACCCTTCCCAGGAGGCGCTCTGCTCTCTGCCCTCGTTTAACTTGCCTCCAGCAGAGAAAGGGGTGAGCATGCATTTCCAGGCGGCCAGGCTGTGTTTAGCTGCAGCAACACATCCCTGGAGCCAAGTGTCTGTCGTGGGTCTGCAGGAGCCCGAGGGTGTAAACGGGGGCTCCTGTCCCCCCAAGGTCCTGGGGCAGGACGGGAGCTAGAGGAGAGCCGTGCACACAGCCCCCTGGCTCCCAGGGCCTCCTCGTTCCGGGCGGGCAGAGTCCTGCTCACAGCGTCCCAGCCCCCCACCGCCACCTGGGCCCACTGTGCCGCCCCGCTCCCAGCTCCCAATGCACAGATGGGACCGTCTCCGCGTGCAGTGCCCTTTCACCCCTGGGCCCCGGGTGGGCGCGTAGTAGGTCTCAGCGAACGTTTGAAAGGGTAAGCCCAGGAATACCCCAGGCCTTGGAGAGAGAGTGACCTCCTCCCCCGCCAGAGCCAGGAAGGAGGAAGGGTCCGTGTGGAGGGGGTAGTGCAGCTGGCCCCACGGGGGAGGTTTGGGCTAATGAACTGGGGGCAGCAGAGAGGCTGGGAGGGCACCGGGAGTGCAGGGCACAGCTTGACCCTGGGTGTGGAGGTCTGTGTGGAGGGCAGAGCACTGGCTGGAGTGGGCCAGGGACGGGCCCTTAGTTGGAGAAATGGTGTTCTCTACACCGCTGGCCGCCAAAAGTGTGTTTCCTAAAGAATAGTGAAAAGGGAAGGGATTTGTGGGTTTCAAGGCCCCCATCTTCTCTCTTACAACTGTTTCCAATCTGGCCTGCAGTACCTCATTTCAGGGATCTTGGCGATAGCAGTGGCGGCGGTTTCGAAAACCTCTCTGGTGAGTTGGAGCTTTGAGCTGTGACCTTCCACGCCCAGCCTGGGGCGCCTGTGCAGGGCCCTGTGTGTGAGGGGCCCCGGGAGGCGGCGGAGAGGATCTGCTGGGAGCAGGGACAAGCCTTTCCAACAGCAGAGGGAGGCCACCCAGGGGTGCCCAGGCCCTGGAGGCCTGCCCCTCATTCATGTCCCTGTCTCCCGAGTTCCTCCACGACCCCCCGCCTCCTTCACCAGGTCTGTCCACCGTGGTGTTTGGCCTGGAGGTGCCCTGCAGCCTATGCTCCAAACAGCAGCCGAATGACTGTACTCAAGTTCAGGCCTGACCCTACCACACGCTACAGCCAACTCCTCCTGGCCACCTAACCCTAACCCTAAAACTAACCTTAAACCTAGCCCTAGCCCTAGCCCTAACCCTATCCCTAACACTAACCCTAAACCTAACCCTAACACTAACCTTAAACCTAGCCCTAGCCCTAGCCCTAACCCTAGCCCTAACCCTATCCCTAACACTAACCCTAAACCTAACCCTAACACTAAACTTAAACCTAACCCTAGCCCTAGCCCTAACCCTAGCCCTAACCCTATCCCTAACACTAACCCTAAACCTAACCCTAACACTAACCTTAAACATAGCCCTAGCCCTAGCCCTAACCCTAGCCCTAACCCTATCACTAACACTAAACCTAAACCTAACCCTAACCCTAACCCTAACACTAACCCTAACCCTAACACTAACCTTAACCCTAGCCCTAACCCTAACCCTAACCCTAACCCTAACCCTATCCCTAACCCTAACCCTAACCCAAACCCTAACCCTAACCCTAACCCAAACCCTTACACTAACCATAACCCTAACACTAGCCCTTGCCCTAACCCTAAATCAAACCCTAACACTATCCCTAACCCTAACCCTAATCCTAACCCTAACCCTATCGCTAACCTTAACCTTAACACTTACCCTAACCCTATACCTAACCCTAAATTCAACCCTAACCCTAGCCCTAACACTAACCCTAACCCTAGCTCTAACCCTAAACCTAACCCTAGCCCTAACCCTAGCCCTAGCCCTAACCCTAACCCTAACTCAAACCCTAACCCTATCCCTAACCCTAACCCTAAACCTAACCCAAACCCTAGGCCTAAACCTAACCCTAGCCCTAAACCTAACCCTATCCCAAACCCATACCCTAACCGTAACCCTAAACCTAACCCTAACACTAAACCTAGCCCTAACCCTAACCCTAACCCTAGCGTAAACCCTAACCCTAACCCTAAACCTAGCCCTAACCCTAACCGTAACACTAGCCCTAGCCCTAACCCTAAAACAAACACTAACCCTAACCCTAGCCCTAGCCTTAGCCCTAGCCCTAACCCTAACACTAACCCTAACCTTAACCCTATCCCGAACGCTAACCCTAACCCTAGCCTTAGCCCGAACCCTAACCCTAACCCTACCCCAACCCTATCCCTAACCCTAACCCTACCCCTAACCCTAACAAGAACCCGAATCTTAATCATAACCCTAAGCCTAAACCTATCCCTAACCTTAGCCCTAGCCCTTGCCCTAACCCTAACAGTAATCCTAAACCTATCCCTAACCCTAACCCTAACCCTAGCCCTAGCCCTAACCCTAACCCTAACCCTAACACTAAACCTATCCCTAACCCTAACCCTAGCGTAAACCCTAACCCTAAACCTAAGCCTAACCTTAGCCCTATCCCTAACCCTAACCCTAGCCCTATCCCTTACCCTAACTTTAACCCTAACCCTATCCCGAACCCGAACCCTAACCCTAGCCCTAGCCCTAACCCTAACCCTAACCCTAACCATATCCCTAACCCTACCCTAACACTAGACCTACACCAAACCCGAACCCTAACCCTAGCCCTAACCCTATCCTAACCGTAACCCTAACCCTAGCCCTAGCCCTAGCCCTTGCCCTAGCCCTAACCCAAAGCCTAACCCTAACCCTATACCTAACCCTAACCCTAACCCTAGCCCTAGCCCTAAACCTAACCCTAGTCCTAACCCTAACCCTAACCCTAACCCTAGCCATAGCCCTAGCCCTAACACTAACCCTAACCCTAACCCTAACTTTAACCATAACCCTATCCCTAACCCTAACACTAGCCCTAGCCCTAGCCCTATACCTAACCCTAACCCTATCGCTAACCTTAACCTTAACACTTACGCTAAACCTATACCTAACCCTAACGTTAACCCTAACCCTAGCCCTAACACTAACCCTAATACTAGCTCTAACCCTAACCCTAACCCTAGCCCTAACCCTAGCCCTAGCCCTAGCCCTAGCCCTAACCCTAACCCTAACTCTATCCCTAACCCTAACCCTAACCCTAACCCTAACCCTAACCCTAACCCAAACCCTAACCCTATCCCTAACTCTAACCCTAAACCTAACCCAAACCCTCGCCCTAAACCTAACCCTAGCCCTAAACATAACCCTATCCCTAACCCTAACCCTAACCGTAACCCTAAACCTATCCCTAGCCCTAACCCTAACCCTAACCATAATCCTAACCCTAGCCCTAGCGCTAGCCCTAAGCCTAACCCTAACCCTAAGCCTAAACCTAACCCTATCCATAACCCTAAACCTAGCATAAACCCTAACCCTATACCTAAACCTAACCCTAACCCTAACCCTAACCCTAACCCTAATCCTTAACCCTTATCTTAACCATAACCCTAAACCTATCCCTAACCCTAACCCTAACCCTAGCCCTAGCCCAAACCCAAACCCTAACCGTAGCCCTAACCCTATCCTAACCGTAACCCTAACTCTAGCCCTAGCCCTAGCCCTAAACCTAACCCTAGTCCTAACCCTAACCCTAACCAAAACCCTTTCCCTAACCCTAACCCTATCCCTAAACTTAACGCTATCCCAAACCCTAACCCTAACCCTAACCCTAGCCATAGCCCTAGCCATAAACATAACCCTAACCCTAACCATAATCCTAACCCTAACTTTAACCCTAACCCTATCCCTAAACCTAACCCTAAACCTAGCCCTAGCCCTAGTCCTAACCATAACCCTTTCCCTAACCCTAACCCTATCCCTAACCTTAACGCAATCCCTAACCCTAACACTAACTCTAGCCCTAGCCCTAGCCCTAACCCTAATCCTAACCCTAACCCTATCGCTAAACTTAACCTTAGCACTTACCCTAACCCTATACCTAACCCTAAATTCAACCCTAACCGTAGCCCTAACACTAACCCTAACCCTAGCTCTAACCCTAACCCTAACCCTAGCCCTAACCCTAGCCCTAGCCCTAGCCCTAACCCTAACCCTAACTCAAACCCTAACCCTATCCCTAACCCTAACCCTAAACCTAACCCAAACCCTAGCCCTAAACCTAACCCTAACCCTAGCCCTAAACCTAACCCTAGCCCTAAACCTAAACCTATCCCTAACCCATACCCTAACCGTAACCCTAAATCTATCCCTAACCCTAACCCTAACCCTATCCCTAACCCTAACCCTAGCGTAAAACCTAACCCTAACCCTAAACCTAGCCCTAACCCTAACCCTAACACTAGCCCTAGCCCTAACCCTAAACCTAAACCTAACCATAACCCTAGCCCTAGCCCTAGCCCTAGCCTTAACCCTAACCCTAAACCTAACCTTAACCGTATCCCGAACGCTAAACCTAACCCTAGCCCGAACCCGAACCCTAACCCTGACCCTAACCCTAACCCTGTCCTTAAACCTAGACCCAGCCCTTGCCCGAACCCTAACTTTAACCCTAACCCTATCCCTATCCCTAACCCTAACCCTAGCCCTAGCCCTAGCCCTAACACTAACCATAACCCTAACCCTATCCCTAAACCTAACCCTAGCGTAAACCCTAACCCTAACCCTACCCCAACCTTATCCCTAAACCTAACCCTACCCCTAACCCTAACCCAAACCCTAATCTTAACCATAACCCTAATTCTAAACCTATCCCTAACCTTAGCCCTAGCCCTTGCCCTAACCCTAACTTTAATCCTAACCCTATCCCTAACCCTAACCCTAACCCGAGCCCTAGCCCTAACCCTAAACCTAACACTAAACCTATCCCTAACCCTAACCCTAGCGTAAAACCTAACCCTAAACCTAAGCCTAAACTTAGCGCTATACCTAACCCTAACCGGAGCCCTAGCCCTTACCCTAACTTTAACCCTAACCCTATCCCGAACCCGAACCCTAACCCTATCCCTAACCCTAACCCTAACCCTAACCCTATCCCTAACCCTAACCCTAACCCTAGACCTACACCAAACCCGAACCCTAACCCTAGCCCTAACCCTATCCTAACCGTAACCCTATACCTAGCTCTAGCCCTAGCCCTTGCCCTAGCCCTAACCCAAAGCCTAACCCTAACCCTATACCTAACCCTAACCCTAGCCCTAGCCCTAAACCTAACCCGAGTCCTAACCCTAACCCTAACCAACACCCTAACCCTAGCAATAGACCTAGCCCTAACCCTAACCCTAACCCTAACTTTAACCCTAACCCTATCCCTAACCCTAACCCTAAACCTAGCCCTAGCCCTAGCCGTAAGCATAACCCTTTCCCTAACCCTAACCCTATCCTTAAACCTAGACCTAGCCCTTGCCGGAACCCTAACTTTAACCCTAACCCTATCCCTAAACCTAACCCTAACCCTAGCCCTAGCCCTAGCCCTAACCCTAACCCTACCCCATCACTATCCCTAACCCTAACCCTACCCCTAACCCTAACCCGAACCCGAATCTTAACCATAACCCTAAGCCTAAACCTATCCCTAATCTTAGCCCTAGCCCTTGCCCCAACCCTAACTTTAATCCTAACCCTATCCCTAACCCTAACCCTAACCCTAGCCCTAGACCGAGCCCTAACCCTAACCCTAACACTAAACCTATCCCTAACCCTAACCCTAGCGTAAACCCTAACCCTAAACCTAAGCCTAACCTTAGCCCTATCCCTAACCATAACCCTAGCCCTAGCCCTTACCCTAACTTTAACCCTAACCCTATCCCGAACCCGAACCCTAACCCTAGCCCTAGCCCTAACCCTAACCCTAACCCTATCCCTAACCCTAACCCAAACCCTAGACCTACACCAAACCCGAACCCTAACCCTAGCCCTAACCCTATCCTAACCGTAACCCTAACCCTAGCCCTAGACCTAGCCCTAGCCCTTGCCCTAGCCCTAACCCAAAGCCTAACCCTAACACTAACTCTACCCCTAGCCCTAGCCCTAACCCTATACCT